>NC_139996.1:48791492-50218127 GCF_964263955.1 Coregonus lavaretus | reverse complement strand
CGAGGGGCAGGCACAGGTCGTGCCGGACTGGAGACACGCACCACTGGTTTGGTGCGGGGCCAGGTACGGGCCGTACCGGACTGGATATGCGCACCACTGGTTTGGTGCGGGGAGCAGATACGGGGCGTACCGGGCTGGCGACATGCACCACTGGTTTGGTGCGGGAAGCAGGTACGGGCTGTACTGGACTGGATACGCGCACCACAGGTTTGGTGCGGGGAGCAGGTACGGGGCTTACCGGGCTGGCGACATGCACCACTGGTTTGGTGCGGGGAGCAGGTAAGGGCCGTACCAGGCTGAAGACACGCACCACTGGTTTGGTGCGGGGAGCAGGTACGGGGCTTACCGGGCTGGCGACATGCACCACTGGTTTGGTGTGGGGAGCAGGTACGGGCCGTACCAGGCTGGAGTCACGCACCACTGGTTTGGTGCAGGGAGCAGGTACAGGACGTACCGGGCTGGCGACAGGCACCACTGGTTTGGTGCGAGGAGCTGGCACAGGCCGTATCGGGCTGTGGAGGCACACTGGAGGTCTGGAGCTTAGAGCTGGCACAACCCGTCCTGGCTGGATGCCCACTTTCGCACGACACGTGCGGGGCGCTGGCACAGGACGCACTGTACTGTGAAATCGCACTGGCGACACAGTGCGTATCGCCGCATACCTAGGTTCCTCAATGAACACACGCTCCTTTTGTTGCCTAACCAGCTCCTCTCTCCGTGCCTCCACTACTTCCTTCTCCCTACGGGCCTCCTGCAGCGCCTCCTCTTTAAGGGAGCTCTCCTGCTCTATTCTCCCTATCAGCCCCCGTAATGTGGTGGCCTCCTCTCTTAAACTCTCGATCCGCAGGTCTTGGAGGACCTCTAAAATAGCGGCCTCCTCCTCTATAGTCAGCCCTCTCACGGCCTCCTGCTGCCTCTTCGTCCACTCCGTGTGCCCCCCTCAAAATTGTTCTTGGGGCTGCTTTTCGGGCTTTCTACGTGACCGAGTCCTTTTGAGTCGCCGTCTCTCCTCTCAGGCCTGGGCTTCCTCCTTCGCCCAGGGTCCTCTACCAGCCAATATCTCCTCCCAAGTCCAAAATGTCTTTCCCACCTGTGTCCAGGGTGTCTGCTGCTCCTGGGCACGCTGCTTGGTCCGTTGGTGGTGGGATCTTCTGTCACGATCGTTGAGAGACGGGTCAGACAAAGGTGCAGCGTGGTATGCGTACATATTTATTAATGCAGATAAACACAAACAAAACAACAAAAGCAACGTAACGTGAAGTCCTATAGGCTATACTCACAACAAGCCAAACCAGAACACAAACAAGATCCCACCACAAAGGTAGGCAACATGGCTACCTAAGTATGATCCCCAATCAGAGACAACGAGCGACAGCTGCCTCTGATTGGGAATCACACCCGGCCAAACACAGAAATACACATACTAGATCCTAAACATAGAATCTAATAACATAGATCTCAACCTGAACTCACACCCTGACCCAATCAACAAGAGTTCTCTAGGTCAGGGCGTGACACTGGGTGAAAATGTAGATAAGATATGTGATGATTGATGAAGGCAGACATGTAAGTTATGGCCTTGAGATGTAAGTAAACAATAATTTATTTTGGAAAAATTATATGAATTGCCATATTCGCCAACATTTTTATGTTGCTAAGTAACAGTTTATGCTCGCTACATCATTTGTTTATATGTAAATATAGCATTTATAGCAGTCAGATTGTTTCCTTGCTGAAAAATATATAGAACGCCAGCTTCAGTGAGAACCATAGCAACATCAAGGCAACTTTGTAACAGCTAACCCCTTTGTTCTAAAGCCAAACCCGCCCATTAGCTTATACACCCAAGTGCTTATACAGAAACCCAGCCTAAAACCCCAAACAGCAAGCAATGCAGATATAGAAGCACGGTGGCTAGGAAAAACTCCCTAGAAAGGCAGGAACCTAAGAAGAAACCTAGAGAGGGCCCAGGCAATGAGGGGTGGCCAGTCCTCTTCTGGTTGAGTTGGCTATCTTGTTTTTTTTGTTTTGTGTTTTCTGATTGTGTAAGTGCATGCATTCAACAAAAATGTAGTTCTGAACTGGGTTTGATTTTGTTTTTGTTGCTTTAATCATTTCAATGTGTTAATTCTCTTTTAAACTTCCATTGGTTGAAAGCTCATTGCTAAGTTATCACTTGGCTCATGTAAATTATGATGTTGCCCCTTTAAACATCCTAAGGTTAAAGGGGAACTGCACCCACTGATTTTGCCAATTTTTTTGGCTTGCTCCTCAAGAAATGCTGGCGGCCATGACAGAAGCCAAACTTGAGTTGGCTTGGGGGTGTAGTCTGATGTGGGTGTTTCTTAGGTGTGTCCCTGCCACCACCAAGACACACCCGTCTGTCAGAACCTTGCCCGCAGTCGTTTCCCCGCACTCAATAACAAGAAACAAACCTCCTGCAGATTGAGTTCAATAACTACAGGCAGATGTATGGTGAGATGCCGGAGGAAGCTTTGAATAGGTCAGTGGCCTATAGAGTAATGTGAGAAGAATGCAAATGCTGAATTAATGCAGATATTCTAAATTAAGTGTTTTGATAACTGTCAAATGTAGGAACAGGTCCATGTAGAATAACCAACCCTTTACATAATACCATAGAAGCAGTGTTCTGCTAATATAACAATGTGCACCGTTTACCTTTCACCTTTCATTCCCAGCTGATGCAGATACTCTGCCTATCGTCATTTTGTCTGGTGGTAATGGGGCTGCCTTGGCAAACATGTCAGTGGTCATACACTACACCTGCTCGTCAAACATCTCATTCCAAAATCATGGGCATTAATATGGAGTTGGTCCCCCCTTTGCTGCTATAACAGCCTCCACTCTTCTGGGAAGGCTTTCCACTAGATGTTGAAACATTGCTACAGGGACTTGCTTCCATTCAGCCACAAGAGCATTACTGAGGTCAGGCACTGATGTTGGGCGATTAGGACTGGCTCGCAGTCAGCGTTCCAGTTCATCCCAAAGGTGTTCGATGGGGTTGAGGTCAGGGCTCTGTGTAGACCAGTCAAGTTCTTCCACACCGATCTCGACAAACCATTTCTGTATGGACCTCGCTTTGTGCATGGGGGCAATGTCATGCTGAAACAGGAAAGGGCCTTCCCCTAACTGTTGCCACAAAGTTGGAAGCACAGAATCATCTAGAATGTCATTGTATGCTGTAGCGATAAGATTTCTCATCACTGGAACTAAGGGGCCTAGCCCGAACCATGAAAAACAGCCCCAAACCATTATTACTCCTCCACAAAATTGACAGATGGCACTATGCATTCGGGCAGGCAGCGTTCTCATGGCATCTGCCAAACCCAGATTCATCCGTCAGACTGCCAGATGGGGAAGCATGATTCATCACTCCAGAGAACGCGTTTCCACTGCTCCAGAGTCCAATGGCGGATAGCTTTACACCACTCCAGCCGACGCTTGTCATTGTGCATGGTGACCTTCGGCTTGTGTGTGGCTGCTCGGCCATGAAAACCCATTTCATGAAGCTCCCTACAAACAGTTATTGTGCTGACTTTGCTTCCAGATGCAGTTTGGAACTCGGTAGTGTGTGCTGCAACTGAGGACAGCACTCTGCGGTCCCGTTCTGTGAGCTTGTGTGGCCTACCACTTCTGAGCTGTTGTTGCTCCTAGACGTTTCCACTTCACAATAACAGCACTTACAGTTGACCAGGGCAGCCTTAGCAGGGCATACATTTGACAAACTGACTTGTTGGAAAGGTGGCATCCTATGACGGTGCCACGTTGAAAGTCACTGAGCTCTTCAGAAAGGCCATTCTACTGCCAATGTTTGTCTATGGAGATTGCATTGCTGTGTGTTTGATTTTATACACCTGTCAGCAATGGGAGTGGCTGAAATAGCCACATCCACTAATTTCAAAGGGTGTCCACATACTTTTGTAGACAGTGCATTTGGAAAGTATTCAGACACCTTGACTTTTTCCAAATTTTGTTACGTTGCAGCCTTATTATAAACTGGATTAAATTGTTTGTTTTTTTACCTCATCAATCTACATACAATACCCCATAATTACAAAGCAAAAACAGGTTTTTAGAAAATAAAAAACAAAAATAAAAAAGGAAATATCACATTTACAGAAGTATTCAGACCCTTTACTCAGTACTTTGTTGAAGCACGTTTGGCAGCGATTACAGCACTGAGTCTTCTTGGGTATGATGCTATAAGCTTGGCACACTTGTGTTTGAGGAGTTTCTCCCATTCTTCTCTGCAGATCCTCTCAAGCTCTGTCAGGTTGGATGGGGAGCGTCGCTGCACAGCTATTTTCAGGTCTCTCCAGAGATGTTCGATCGGGTTCAAGTCCGGGCTCTGGCTGGGCCACTCAAGGACATTCAGAGACTTGTCCCGAAGCCACTCCTGCGTTATCTTGGCTGTGTGCTTAGGGTTGTTGTCCTGTTGGAAGGTGAACCATCGCCCCAGTCTGAGGTCCTGAGCACTCTCGAGCAGGTTTTCATCAAGTATCTCTCTGTACTTTGCTCCATTCATCTTTCCCTCGATCCTGACTAGTCTCCCAGTCCCTGCCGCTGAAAAACATCCCCACAGCATGATGCTGCCACCAACATGCTTCACCGTAGGGATGGTGCCAAGTTTCCTCCAGACGTGACGCTTGGCATTCAGGCCAAAGAGTTAAATCTTGGTTTCATCAGACCAGAAAATCTTGTTTCTCATGGTCTGAGAGTCCGTTGGGTGCCTTTTGGCAAACTCCAAGCAGGCTGTCATGTGATTTTTACTGAGGAGTGGCTTCCGTCTAGCCACTCTGCCATAAAGGCCTGATTGGTTGAGTGCTGCAGAGATGGTTGTCCTTCTGGAAGGTTCTCCCATTTCCACAGAGGAACTCTGGAGCTCTGTCAGAGTGACCATCGGGTTCTTGGTCACCTCCCTGACCATGGCCCTTCTCCCCCGAATTCTCAGTTTGGCCGGGCGGCCAGCTCTAGGAAGAGTCTTGGTGGTTCCAAACTTCTTCCATTTAAGAATGATGGAGGCCACTGTGTTCTGGAGGACCTTCAATGCTGCAGACATATTTTGGTACCCTTCCCCAGATCTGTGCCTCGACACAATCCTGTGTCTGAGCTTTACGGACAATTCCTTCAACCTCATGGCTTGGGTTTTGCTCTGACATGCACTGTCAACCATGGGACCTTACATTGACAGGTGTGTGCCTTTCCAAATCATGTCCAATCAATTGAATTTACCACAGGTGGACTCCAATCAAGTTCTAGAAACATCTCAAGGATGATTAAAGGAAACGGGATGCACCTGAGCTCAATTTCAAGTCTCATAGCAGGGTCTGAATACTTATGTAAATAAAGTATTTATGTTTTAAATTTTTTATAAATTAAAAAAAATGTCTAAAAACCTGTTTTCGCTTTGTTGTTATGGGGTAGTGTGTGTAGATTGATGAGGTGAAAAAATAATTTCATCAATTTCAGAATAAGGCTGTAACAAAATGTGGAAAAAGTCAAGGGGTCTGAATACCTTCCGAATGTGAGATCCCTCACCCTGGTGTGTGTTCCCTCATCCTGGTGCAGAATACAGAGAGTTTCTCCCTCCTCATATTGACTGATACCATTTAATTCAATATTTAAAAAAGACAATACAAGTAAAAGTTGTGTCTAGTGAAAATGTGCCAGGTCTCTTTCCATTTAGATGCATCAGTATCAAGCCTGTCTGTCAGTCTGGACTTCATCACATCATCTTGCAAGTCTCCCTGTGCTGGCTTCTTTGAACACATACACACACAGTCACTGTTCTATTACCACACAAACAGGTACTATGTTGAAGTTTTAACAGGTCAGATAAAACCTACCCAATTATGGTCTCCCCATTAAACGACGAGGCTGGCGTCTGGCAAAAGCATGTACAGTCCTCTCCATCTGTAAACATAGGCAGAGTTGAGGCAGAGTTCATGAGTGACACATGGAATGAAAAGGATGTTGCAAATTCTGGACATTTCTACTGTACTGTATTATTAGGAATCCCCTTCAGTCCCACATTGTGGATGTGTTGAGTGCCAAGTTTCTCTCCATTCAGAGACGTCAGTATCAAGCCTGTCTATCGGTCAGGACTCCATCACATCATCTTGCAAGTCTCCAAGTGCTGGCTCCATAGATGCATCTGTGAACACATACATAGGAGGACCGAGACCTGGCCCCCATTCTCATCGACGGGGCTGTAGTGGAGCAGGTTGAGAGTTTCAATTCCTTGGTGTCCACCAACAAACTATCATGGTCCAAACACACCAAGACAGTCGGGAAGAGGGCACGACAAAGCCTATTCCCCCTCAGGAGACTGAAAATATTTGACATGGGTCCTCAGATCCTCAAAAAGTTATACAGCTGCAACATCGAGAGCATCCTGACTAGTTGCATCACTGCCTGGTATGGCAACTGCTCGGCGTCTGACCGCAAGGCACTACAGAGGGTAGTGCGTACGGCCCAGTACATCACTGGAGCCAAGCTTCCTGCCATCCAGGACCTCTATACCAGCGGTGTCAGAGGAAGGCCCTAAAAATAGTCAAAGACTCCAGCCACCCTAGTCATAGACTGTTCTCTCTGCTACCGCACGGCAAGCGGTACCGGAGCGCCAAGTCTAGGTCCAAAAGGCTTCTTAACAGCTTCTACCCCCAAGTCATATGCTCAAAATAGCCCACATTAACATATGTAGCTTAAGAAACAAGGTTCTTGAAATCAATAATTTGCCAGTAACAGATTACATTCATATTCTGACTATCTCTGAAACTCACTTAGATAATACCTTTGATGATACAGTGGTAGCAATACAAGGTTATAACATTTACAGAAAATATAGAAATGCCAATGGTGGAGGTGCTGCTGTTTATATTCAGAACCACATTCCTGTGAAGATTAGAGAGGATCTCATGTTATATACTGTTGAAGTAATATGGCTACAGGTTCATCTGCCTCACCTAAAGCCCATTCTGGTGGGAAGCTGCTATAGATCACCAAGTGCTAACAGTCAGTATCTGGATAACATGTGTGAAATGCTTGATAATGTATGTGATATCAATAGAGAGGTATACTTCCTGGGTGATTTAAATATTGACTGGCTTTCATCAGGCTGCCCACTCAAGAGAAAGCTTCAAACTGTAACCAGTGCCTGCAACCTGGTTTAGGTTATCAGTCAACCTACCAGGGTAGTTACAAACAGTACAGGAATTAAATCATCAACATGTATTGATCATATCTTTACTAATTCTGCAGATATTTGTTTGAAAGCAGTATCCAAATCCATTGGATGTAGTGATCACAATATAGTAGCCATATCTAGGAAAACCAACGTTCCAAAGGCTGGGCCTAATATTGTGTATAAGAGGTCATACAATATGTTTTGTAGTGATTCCTATGTTGTTGATGTAAAGAATATATGTTGGTCTGTGTTGTGTAATGAGGAGCCAACAGACACTGCACTTTGACACATTTATGAAATTGCTTATTCCAGTTACTAATAAGCATGCACCCATTAAGAAAATGACTGTAAAAACTGTTAATTCCCCGTGGATTGATGAGGAATTGAAAAATTGTATGGTTGAGAGGGATGAGGCAAAAGGAATGGCAAATAAGTCTGGCTGCACAACCGATTGGCAAACGTATTGCAAATTGAGAAATCATGGGACTAAACTGAATAAAAAGAAGAAGAAACTACACTATGAAACAAATATAAATTACATAAAGAATGATAGTAAAAAGCTTTGGAGCACCTTAAATGAAATGTTGGGAAAAAAGGCAAACTCAGCTCCATCATTCATTGAATCAGATGGCTCATTCATCACAAAACTCACTGATATTGCCAACTACTTTAATGATTTTTTCATTGGCAAGATTAGCAAACTTAGGCATGACATGCCAGCAACAATTGCTAACACTACACATCCAAGTATATCTGACCAAATTATGAAAGACAAGCATTGTAATTTTGAATTCCATAAAGTGAGTGTGGAAGAGGTGAAAATATTATTGTTGTCTATCAACAATGACAAGCCACCGGGGTATGACAACTTGGATGGAAAATTACTGAGGATAATAGCGGACGATATTGCCACTCCTATTTGCCATATTTTCAATTTAAGCCTACTAGAATGTGTGTGCCCCCAGGCTTGGAGAGAAGCAAAAGTCATTCCGCATCTAAAAATAGTAAAGCCCCCTTTACTGGCTCAAATAGCCGACCAATTAGCCTGTTACCAACCCTTAGTAAACTATTGGAAAAAATGGTGTTTGACCAGATACAATGCTATTTTATTGTTTACAACTTTCAGCATGCTTATAGAGAAGGACATTCAACAAGCACAGCACTTACAAATGACTGATGATTGGCTGAGAGAAATTGATGATAAAAAGATTGTGGGGGCTGTTATGTTAGACTTCAGTGCGGCTTTTGACATTATCGATCATAGTCTGCTGCTGGAAAAACATATGTGTTATGGCTTTTCACCCCCAGCTATAATGTGGATAAAGAGTTACTTGTCTAACAGAACTCAGAGGGTGTTCTTTAATGGAAGCCTCTCAAACATAATCCAGGTAGGATCAGGAAATCCCCAGGGCAGCTGTCTAGGCCCATTACTTTATTCAATCTTTACTAATGACATGCCACTGGCTTTGAGTAAAGTGTCTACGTATGCGGATGACTCAACACTATACATGTCAGCTACTACAGCGACTGAAATGACTGCACCACTTAACAAAGAGTTGCAGTTAGTTTCAGAGTGGGTGGCAGGGAATAGGTTAGTCGTAAATATTTCTAAAACTAAAAGCATTGTATTTGGGACAAATCCATCACTAAACCCTAAACCACAACTAAATCTTATAATAAATAATGTGGAAATTGAGCAAGTGACTAAACTGCTTGGAGTAACCCTGGATTTTAAACTGTCATGGTCAAAACATATTGATACAACAGTAGCTAAGATGGGGAGAAGTATGTCCATAATAAAGCGCTGCTCTACATTCTTAACAGCACTATCAACAAGGCAGGTCCTACAGGCCCTAGTTTTGTCACAACTGGACTACTGTTCATTCGTGTGGTCAGTTGCCACAAAAAAGGACTTAGGAAAACTGCAATTGGCTCAGAACAGGGCAGCACGGCTGGCCCTTGGATGTACACAGAGAGCTAATATTAATAACATGCATGTCGATCTCTCCTGGCTCAAAGTGGAGGAGAGATTGACTTCATCACTACTTGTGTTTATGAGAGGTGTTGACATGTTGGGTGCACCGTGCTGTCTGTTTGAGCTACTGGCGCACAGCTCGGTCACCCATGCATACCCCACAAGACATGCCACCAGAGGTCTCTTCACAGTCCCCAAGTCCAGAACAGGCTATGGGAGGCGCACAGTACTACATAGAACCATCACTACATGGAACTCTATTCCACATCAAGTAACTGATGCAAGTAGTAAAATTAGATTTTAAAAAACAGAATAAAAAACACCTTATGGAACAGCAGGGACTGTGAAGCAACACAAACACAGGCGCAGACACATGGATACACACACATGATAACATACGCACTATACACACACGTACTCATGGATTTCTGTACTGTAGATATGTGGTAGTGGTGGAGTAGGGGCCTGAGGGCACACAGTGTGTTGTGAAATCTGTGAATGTATTGTAATGTCTTTAAAATTGTATGAACTGCCTTAATTTTGCTGGACCCCAGGAAGTGTAGCTGCTGCCTAATGGGGATCCATAATAAATACAAATACTAATATGACTCCTGAACAGCTAATCAAATGGCTACCCGGACTATTTGCATTGTCCCCCCACCCACCCCTTCTTTTACGCTGCTGCTACTCTCTGTTTATTATCTATGCATAGTCACTTTAACTCTACCTACATGTACATATGACCTCAATTACCTCGACTAACCTGTGCCCCCACACATTGACTCTGTACCGGTACCACCCTGTATATAGTCTCGCTACTGTTATTTTACTGCTGCTCTTTAATTATTTGTTTTTAAATTGTATACTTATCCATTTTTTAAAATTAAAACTGCATTGTTGGTTAAGGGCTTGTAAGTAAGCATTTCACTGTAAGGTCTACACCTGTTGTATTCGGCGCATGTGACAAATACAATTTGATTTGATTTGATTTGTTCCATTACCAATGGTAGTTAGGATAGGTGATATCTGACAAACAAACATATACTATGTTGAAGTTTGAACAGGTCAGACTAAACCTACCTAATTCTGGTCTGCCCATCGACGACCGTTGGTGAGGCTGGAGGTAAGGTCTTTGCCAGAGCCCCATTGATGGGCAGCGTAGATCAGCACCTGACCCCTAATCAAAGATATTGGTCGGTCACAAACATACACACACACACAGAGCACTGATTACATTATCAATGGTGGTTATGATTAGCATGGTGGAACCAACCTAATCGCTGCATTCACCTTTCTATTTCACTTCAGGTATCATGATATGTGAAGTGAAATACTGAGTGGCGCAGTGGTCTAAGGCACTGCATCGTAGTGCTAGCTGTGCCACTGGAGATCCTGGAATCCAGGCTAAGTCGTAGCCGGCCGCGACCGGGAGACCCATGGGGCGGCGCACAATTGGCCCAGGGTAGGGGAGGGAATGGCCGGCAGGGATGTAGGTCAGTTGGTAGAGCATGGCGTTTGCAACGCCAGGGTTGTGGGTTTGATTCCCATGGGGGGCCAGTATAAAAAAAAAGTATGTATGCACTCACTAACTGTAAATGACTGCTAAATGACTAAAATGTAAATAGAATTGTAAACGCAGCAATCAGGCTGGTTCCACCAGGCCAGGTTATGAAGGTGAATTGGGAACGAACTTGAAACTGTTTTGACACCAACCTGAATCAAGTGTCCTCCCTGTTCCATTTATAGGAATGCTCACAGCGAGGACATGTCTGTGTGATGCTGAGGGTCCCCTTGCTGGTCTTCTCCATGTTGCATGTTTGGCTGCAAACTGGACATCTCTCGAACAACTGCAGCAGGCAATCCTCATAAACAATGTACTTCCTCATCTTATGAGGTGGTGTTGACTGGGAGGGCCTGTGACAGGGTGACACAATTATAGACAGCCAAGTGGTAAATTGTATTTTGTTATAAAGAAAGGAAAAAGCTTTTTGATAATGCACTTGGCTGGGTAAATAGCCTACTAGTTTATCAACTTTTCACATAATACACATTACATTCTGTTGCAAAATGTTTCTTTAACGGAAGCAACGAAACTAATCGGGGATGGACCTACCTGCATTTGTCCAATAAGAAATCTCGTATTAGTTTAAAAACAAAATGTTTTGCAACTGTTTGGCGTAATCAATACTCCCCAGTCTCACCGGAGGAAAGGAGAGAACAGGGACTGTAAGTGGCAGAAAGGAGAGAGCAAGGACGTTGAGAGGTGGACCCTCTGCAGTTTTCTCCCTCTGCTGAGATTGACCATTAGATGCAGGTACATAAAATAAAAAGCAAATTATTTGCAAATTATTTCTATTTATGCTCAGCTGTGCCTCACAAGTGATACTACCAGTGATCTATTTTGTTATCAAAGCTTCAGTTTTTAAATATAATATGGTCTGAGAACAATGTTGGCAGTCCAGGCATAGTATATATTAGGCCTATTCTATATGAGCAGTAGATCTCGGATTGCTTTTTAACTGCGAAAGTGATCTTGACTCAGAAAAGGTTGGTGACCACCGTGGTAGCCCTTTACTGCAGTCAAATGACCGAGTGGCCTCCTGGGTGGAATGTAATTAATATTTTTCATAATTAATCAACATTATTTCAAATAACCCGCCGAAAATCCGGTGTTTCTATGTCAAACAGTTTTGTTATATTTCAGTCTTCTGTGATGTATATAAAGTGTAATATCGGGATGCAATATTGGATACAAAAATGTCAACTCTATATCTGACATGGTACAGGTGTCTTCTTTTTTAAAACCCATAACCATGTGTGTGAGGTGTATACTTTTGTTTTAAACATACTTTTGACCCTGATCTAGCCCACTACAGTAAAAGGTTAAGACATTGAATACATGTTGTTAAGTATATTTAATACATTTATTATGTTTAGTTTTCTCTGTTAATTTAAAGTTATATATGATTTGGTTTATGTAGATAAGACATTTCAATGTTGTTAATACACAAAGTAACCAAAAACCTGGTCTAATTTGCATATTCATAATGAGTTTGCAGCAAACAGTAAAATGTTCGCCACAATTTTTCCCAAACTCACTTCCTTGTTTAGCCCATTACTTGCGATGCTCGCGCATTAAAATCCACAAAGAGGGGGAGATGCTAGATTGTGATGGACTGAGAGATTAGCCAATTAAAACTGGCAGCTGATTTTGCCGCTCCTGCCATAGACTGCCATTCAAGTACCGTTCTGAGGTGCTCTGAAACCAAACGTCTCGACACACTGAAAAAGTTAAATCTAAGCAAGCTTAAATATATTATATTGATTGTTGTTGTTGTTGTTTTAAAAGGCAAGTACAAGTAATTTATTTTATTTCACAAATGTTTTCAAGATAGTTTTACCTTGATCGTCTTAAGGTAAAATATGTTGAAAATATGTTGAAATAAGATAAATCTATTAAACTAGCTTATTTTGTTGGGCCAGCTTAATGCAATGCATGGTCACTAATAGACCAACTTTTGTTGTTGTAACTTTTTTTTACAACATTGAGTTGAAGTTTAATAATTGCAATGCTAGCAAGTGTGCTTTTTCGATGATGCACACATTGCACAGTGCACCATTATATGAAGAGCATGCAAATGCACAGCATTGAGAGATTCTGCAAAATATCCCAGTTGTCTCGGGGAAATAATCACCTCTAACTAGCTTGTTTCGTTGGGCCAGTTTAATGCAATGCAATGCATGGTCATTGCTTACTAAGACAATTGAGGTTCAATTGCAATGCTAGCAAAAAAATATTGGTGATACAAAATACAAGTAATAAATCACACATCGAGTATCTACCTTAACCTAAACGTACCTTCTGATTCTGAACTTTGTGTTTGCGACACAGATCTATTTTTAACCTCTATAGGATCGGCGTCCCGTATACGGGACGGTTGAGCTTATGTGCGCTAATGTGATTAGCATGACTGTTGTAAATAACAGCACATTTTCCAGGACATAGACATGTCTTATATGAGCAGAAAGCTTAAATTATTGTTAATATAACTGCACTGTCCAATTTACAGTAGCTATTACAGTGAAATAATACCATGCTATTGTTTGAGGAGAGTGCACAACAACGAAAAACGTATTACGGCAACTGGTTTGATACATTCACCTCTGAAGGTAAATAATGTACTTACATTCAGTAATCGTTGTCACGGATTCAGCCGAGGCTGCTCCTCCTCCTTGCTCGGGCAGGCTTCGGCGTTCGTCGTCCCCGGAGTACTAGCTGCTGCCGATCTATGTTTCGGTGTTTGTGTTGTTTGGTCTTTATTGTTTACACCTGTTTCCCATTATGTTGTATTGTGTTCCCTTTATAACCCTTTGTTTCTCATTGTGTATTGTGCGTGTTTGTTTTCGTCTTTTCGGCAGTTGCCTATGTGTGCGGGTTATTTTGTTCCTCTCTGTAAGGAGGTTGGCTTTTGTACTTTGTATTGCACTGTGTTCAGTAAAGTACGTGCCAGTAGCTCGGTGTCCTGCTCTTGACTTCGTCTACCGCATACACGTCGCTTTGACAGAACTACGCACCCTAAGACATGGAGTCAGCAGGAGCGGCGGTGCCAGCTGGATCAATGGAAGAGCGCGTAGAACAACAAGCGGCCATGATCCAGGCTCTCGGCACCTCCATGGAACGGGTGGTGAGCACCATGGAGCGATGGGAAAGAGGAGATTTGCCTACACCTCCTCCGACGATACCACCACCATCAGCTATGCCCATCGCTTCACCTCCGGGGTCCAGTGGGATTCGGCTCTCGCTCCCGAGGGCTTATGATGGCACAGCTGCCGGGTGTCAGGGTTTCCTGCTCCAGGTGGAACTCTACCTGGCAACCATCCACCCGGTGCCCTCGGGATACGAGAGCGTGTCCGCCCTCATCTCCTGTCTGTCCGGCAAGGTGCTGGAGTGGGCCAACGCAGAGTGGGGGGGAATAGACGCCGCTACTGTCAACTATGCGGAATTCACCCGCCGCTTCAGGGCAGTATTCGATCATCCACCAGAGGGTAAAGCGGTGGGTGAGCGTCTATTCCACCTCAGACAGGGGAAGAGGAGCGCGCAGGAGTTCGCACTGGACTTCCGGACGCTGGCTGCCAACGCGGGATGGAATGAGAGGGCCCTCATCGACCACTACAGATGTAGCCTGAGGGAGGACGTGCGTCGGGAATTGGCCTGCAGGGACACCAACCTAAGCTTCGATCAACTGGTGGACATGTCGATTCGCCTGGATACCCTGTTGGCTACCCGTGGACGTCCGGATTCGGGGCCGTCCATTCCATCCCCCAGCACTTCCGAGCCGACCCCTATGGAGCTCGGAGGTGCTGGTTCTAGGAGAGAGACCAGGAGAGAGGCCGTCCCCTGCACCAACTGTGGCCGCAGAGGACACACTGCTGATCGGTGCTGGGGAGGGTCTCCTAGGAATCGAGGCAGTAGGCAGCGCACTGATGAGTCATTCCAGGTGAGTGGGCACCCAACTCACCCAGAGCTCCCTGTTGCGCATATGTGTATTAAAGTTGTGTTTCCCGAGGTTTCTCCTCATTCCCAGCTTAAGGCGCTAGTAGATTCAGGCGCAGCTGGGAATTTTATTGATCGCCAGTTCACCTATAAGTTAGTGATTCCTATTGTTCCAGTGGATGTGCCCTTCCCTATCCATGCCCTAGATAGCCGCCCTTTGGGGTCTGGGTTGATTAGGGAGGTCACAGCACCTCTCAGGATGAAAACGCAGGAGGGCCATGAGGAGATAATTCGTTTGTATTTGATTGATTCTCCTGCGTTTCCCGTGGTGTTGGGGCTTCCCTGGTTAACGTCTCATGACCCCAACATTTAATGGCAACAGAGGGCTCTCAAGGGATGGTCTGATCAGTGCTTGGGGAGGTGTGTGGGTGTTTCCGTAGGTGCCACGACGGTGGAAAGTCCGAACCAAGTTCCCACCATGCACATTCCACCTGAATATGCCGATTTTGCTCTCACCTTCTGTAAAAAGAAGGCGACTCAATTACCACCCCATCGACAGGGGGATTGTGCGATAAACCTCCAAGTAGGCGCTGCGCTTCCCCGAAGTCATGTGTATCCTCTGTCTCAGGAGGAGACGGCGGCTATGGAGACATATGTCACCGAATTGCTGAGACAGGGATACATACGGCCGTCCACTTCCCCTGCGTCCTCAAGTTTATTTTTTGTGAAGAAGAAGGATGGGGGTTTACGCCCGTGTATTGACTACCGTGGTCTCAATCAGAACAGCATCAAATACAGCTATCCTCTCCCTCTGATTGCTAGTATGACGGAGTCATTACACGGGGCATGATTCTTCACAAAATTGGATCTCAGGAGCGCGTACAACCTGGTGCGCATTAGGGAGGGAGATGAGTGGAAGACAGCATTCAGTACCACCTCGGGTCACTATGAGTACCTCGTCATGCCATACGGTTTAATGAATGCTCCTTCAGTCGTCCAATCGTTTGTGGATGAGATTTTCCGGGACTTAAATGGACAGGGTGTAGTGGTGTATATTGATGACATTCTAATATACTCCGCTACACGAGCCGAGCATGTATCCCTGGTTCGTCGGGTGCTTGGTAGACTGTTGGAGCATGACCTGTATGTGAAGGCGGAGAAATGTCTGTTCTTCCAGGAGTCCATCTCCTTCCTGGGACACCGGTTGTCCGCGTCAGGGGTGGAGATGGAGATTGACCGCATTTCAGCCGTGCGCAATTGGCAGACTCCCACCACGGTGAAGGAGGTGCAGCGGTTCTTGGGTTTTGCCAATTACTACCAGAGGTTTATCCGGGGCTTTGGCCAGGTAGCAGCTCCCATTACCTCCCTGATAAAGGGGGGTCCGGTGCGTCTGCAGTGGTCGGCTGAGGCGGACAGGGCTTTTAGGCATCTGAAGGACCTGTTTACCTCGGCTCCAGTGCTGGCACATCCGGATCCCTCTTTGGCGTTCCAAGTTGAGGTGGATGCGTCTGAGGCTGGGATCGGTGCTGTACGCTCGGGTACGCCACCTAAACTCCGCCCCTGTGCTTTCTTTTCTAAGAAGCTCAGTCTGGTGGAGCGCAATTATGATGTGGGGGACAGGGAGCTGTTAGCTGTGGTGCAAGCCCTGAAGGTGTGGAGGCATTGGCTTGAGGGGGCTAAACACCCTTTTCTCATTTTGACTGACCATCGTAACCTGGAGTACATCCGGGCGGCGAGGAGGCTGAACCCTCGCCAGGCTAGATGGGCTATGTTTTCACCCGATTTGTATTTACGCTCACCTATAGACCAGGGTCACAGAACGCTAAGGCAGACGCCCTGTCCCGACTATATGACACAGAGGAGAGGTCCATTGAGCCCACTCCCATACTTCCGGAGTCTTGTCTGGTGGCACCGGTGGTATGGGAGGTTGATGCGGACATCGAGCGGGCATTACGTACCGATCCTACTCCCCCACAGTGTCCAGAGGGTCGGAAGTACGTGCCGCTCGAGGTTCGTGATCGAAATGATATATTGGGCTCACATGTCACCTTCCTCTGGTCATCCTGGTATTGGTCGGACAGTGCACTGCCTTAGTGGGAAGTACTGGTGGCCCACTTTAGCTAAGGACGTGAGGGTTTATGTTTCCTCCTGCTCGGTGTGCGCCCAGTGTAAGGCGCCTAGACACCTGCCCAGAGGGAAATTACAACCCCTCCCCGTTCCACAACGGCCGTGGTCTCACCTATCAGTGGATTTAGTCATGGACCTTCCCCCCTCCCAGGGGAACACGACGATCTTGGTCGTTGTGGATCGGTTTTCGAAGGCCTGCCGTCTCATTCCTATGCCAGGTCTCCCTACAGCCCTACAAACTGCTGACACCCTGTTTACACACGTCTTCCGGCACTACGGGGTACCTGAGGATATAGTGTCTGATCGGGGTCCCCAGTTCACCTCTAGAGTCTGGAGGGTGTTTATGGATCGTCTGGGTGTCTCGATTAGCCTTACCTCAGGTTTTCACCCCGAGAGTAATGGGCAGGTGGAGAGAGTGAACCAGGATGTGGGTAGGTTTTTGAGGTCCTATTGCCAGGACCGGCAGGGGGAGTGGTCGGGATATATCCCCCTCACTCCGCCACTCCTCAACTAACCTTACGCCTTTCCAGTGTGTGCTAGGTTATCAGCCGGTCCTGGCACCTTGGCATCAGAGCCAGATCGAAGCCCCTGCGGTGGACGAGTGGTTTCGGCGCTCGGAAGAAATCTGGAATGCTGCGCATGTCCATCTACAGCGGGCTCTCAGGCCTGAGCGCCGATCACCACCGCAGTGAGGCTCCGGTGTATGCACCGGGAGATCGGGTCTGGCTCTCGACCAGAAACCTGCCCCTTCGCCTGCCCTGCCGGAAGCTGGGTCGGCGGTTTGTGGGGCCATTTAAAGTCCTGAGGAGATTGAACAAGGTATGTTCTAGGTTACAACTGCCCATTAATTACCGCATTAACCCCTCGTTCCATGTGTCTCTCCTCAGGCCGGTAGTAGCTGGTCCACTCTAGGAGAGTGAGGTACGAGAGGCTCCTCCGCCCCCATTGGACATCGAGGGGGCTCCGGCGTACTCAGTCTGTTCCATCTTGGATTCGAGGCGTCGGATGGGGGGCCTGCAGTATCTCGTGGAGTGGGAGGGGTACGGTCCGGAGGAACGGTGCTGGGTCCCTAGGAGGGACATCCTAGATCCCTCCATGTTGAGGGATTTCCACCGGAGTCATCCGACTCGCCCTGCTCCGCGTCCTCCTGGCCGTCCCCGAGGCCGGGGTCGGCGCACGGCTGGAGCCGCGCATCAAGGGGGGGGGGTACTGTCATGGATTCAGCCGAGGCTGCTCCTCCTCCTTGCTCGGGCAGGCTTCGGCGTTCGTCGTCCCCGGAGTACTAGCTGCTGCCGATCTATGTTTCGGTGTTTGTCTTGTTTGGTCTTTATTGTTTACACCTGTTTCCCATTATGTTGTATTGTGTTCCCTTTATAACCCTCTGTTTCTCATTGTGTATTGTGCGTGATTGTTTTCGTCTTTTCGGCAGTTGCCTATGTGTGCGGGTTATTTTGTTCCTATCTGTAAGGAGGATGGCTTTTGTACTTTGTATTGCACTGTGTTCAGTAAAGTACGTGCCAGTAGCTCGGTGTCCTGCTCTTGACTTCGCCTACCACATACACGTCGCTTTGACAATCGTGCTCTGATTTGTCATCCTAAGGGTCCCAGAGACAAAATGTAGCATAGTTTTGTTTGATAAAATCAATTTTTATATTCAAATGTAGGAACTGGGCTCTACAGTTTGAACCCCTGCTGTCTCTGGCTCCACACCCACCCCGCCCGGCCATCTAGATGTGTGAAAGTTAGTGTATAAGCTAATGATCCATCATGTATGACATTCCTGGGAGTGTGTAAACTTACATTTTGTATTACCATATCATTTATGTATGTTCTCTATAGTTATGTACTTGAAAATGTATCAATTGACCAATTCGGCCACTTGGAGGCCACATGGGTACATTTGGGCAAACTGTAGTTCAAAAGTTGATTGAACAAAAAAATGTTTTTTTGTTTGTATTATCTTTTACCAGATCTAATTTGTTATATTCTCCTACATATTTCACATTTCCACAAACTTCAAAATGTTTCCTTTCAAATGGTATCAAGAATATGCATATCCTTGCTTCAAGTCCTGAGCTACAGGCAGTTAGATTTGAGACTGTCATTTTATCCTTAAGAGGTTTTAAGTGAATCACTGACGATTGAACTAAAAATGCTGTATGCTTGTTGCTCGCTGGAGTCAAGTTATAGAAGGCATGTTTGCAAAAGCTTTTATTTCAATGAGTGGAGAGGAAGGTGCATTCCATTCCAGAAATTCATGTGTATATGAAATGGAATGAGGCCAGCCTGACTGCAAGGCAAGTGTTGGCTTGGCTGAGGCTGCTGATCAGCACACCGAAATTAGTGGGTGAGGAGCACGAAAAGACAGTGCAGCTTCTTGGTCCAGTGGTTAGCAGTAGTTCTACTGTTGACTTTGGACTGTGATATGCTAGTTTAAGCTTGGCATCTAATCCTTATAGGCGGGTTCCTCCACACTACATTACATCTGAGAAGCTAGTCAAAGACAAGCTATTTGTTCTTGGTCTCTGACTGGCTGAGTTTACCATTAAAGATGAGACTATTCCTCTTATCTCCCTTACACAATGTCTGGGCATGGAGGCTATCTCAACCTCCCTCCGGGCAAATGCAGCACTGATAGCACCATTTCCAGATAGCAGGTGTCAACTTGTCTGGCATTTGCTTATCTTTGTTTCTTAATAAAGCCAGTAAGTGTAGCGCAAATGCAGCCAGGTAGATTAAAAAAAGGACAGGTTTCAAATGCTGGACAGTGGTCTGACTCCAGCACCTAGCAATTTTTTTTTTTTTACTTGATGGCTTCTTTAAAGAGAAATGTAAGTCTCTTTTCTTATCTCAGTCTCTTGACACAGAATGTCCTTGTTTTTTTCTTGATTCTGGCAGCCCATAGTTCAAAGTCGGCCTGTACATCACTAATTAATTAGCAATGGGTTGAGCTCCGTAGTGCTTATCTGCGATTTACACCTATTCTTTATTTCATTTGCCTTTGTTTCATGTTCTGCGCTGCAAAATGAATTACCAAGGCCACTTTGTAGGGCATCCCCCGAAGTGACTCTTTACACTGTATGCAAGAATTCTCTGTGTTATCTTGCCATCCCATATTGTCTCACCTCTTGTGAAGCAGAGGTTCTGTTGTCTTTACAGCCTGTAGGTCTGATGTCTGATTGGAGGTTAACATTTTTTTAATTATTTATTTTATTTATTTTCAGTGGGTAGATCAGCTTTAATATTGCAGATAGATTGTAACTTCCATCAATGTAATTGTCTGCATCACTTCCAATATGTTTTCTTTTCGTTTTTTTCCACGCATATATATATATATATATATATATATATATACACATACATACACATACATACATATACGCATATACATACATATATATATATATACATACATATCCTTTAAAAATATATATATATTTCCCTTTATTACTTTCCAACCCCACCATCCCTTCCCTAATTGGAGTAAACTAGTGAACAACAATGCTTAGGCCTCTACTTCATGCTTATACATACTATATACATTTTATGGACACAGTCAATAATTATATTTTGTTTGTTTTTACTCCTGAACTTCCTCCGATCATTTTCATGATGTCCATCTGGTATGCTTCTATATGCCATATCTTTCTAACTGTGCTCTTTCACAAAACCTCACAATATATAACCTATAAACTTATTATGGACACAGCATGTCTTACACTAGTTATCTTGTTGTTATTAGTTGTTGTTAATAGTCCCATCCTTCAGCTCCATTCAACACCTCCCATCTATCTCTTAACACCATCCATATTGAATTTCTATTTGCCATATATTTTTCAACTGTACTGTGATGTTTACAAAAGTTCTGAACCTTTCTATTCACATTGTTTCTATAGTTGGTGAATTGAAAATAAATATTTTTTTGCTAAAAGTATTATTATATTATTGATCGATTGACTTGAGGTTAACTTTACAGTAATGCTATTGGTCAACAACTCAGATTTGGAATCTAAACATGGTCAAATGGTTATAAAAGAATGTTAGCTTCAGTGTCTCTTCTCCTTCTTTGTTCCTGACCTGCGCTGGTGAGATACACTCTCTTTCTTTCTCTCTCCACCCCAGGGACTATTTGGGCATGGCTTTTCAGGCTATGACTTCTCTCTCAATTAAATTCAATTTAAGGGCTTTATTGGCATGGGAAACATATGTTTAATTTGCCACAGCAAATGAAATAAATAATAAACAAAAGTGAAATAAACAATACAAAATTAACAGTAAACATTACACTCACAAAAGTTCCAAAAGAATAAAGACATTTCAAATGTCATATTATGTCTATATACAGTGTTATAATGATGTGCAAATAGTTAGAGTACAAAAAGGAAAATAAATAAACATAAATATAGGTTGTATTTACAATGGTGTTTGTTTCCCTTTTCTTGTGGCAGCAGGTCACAATTATTGCTGCTGTGATGGCACACTGTGGTATTTCACCCAAAAGATATGGGAGTTTATCCAAATTGGATTTGTTTTCAAATTCTTTGTGGGTCTGTGTAATCTGAGGGAAGTATGTCTCTCTAATATGGTCATACATTTGGCAGGAAATTAGGAAGTGCAGCTCTCGCTCTCTCCCTCTCTGATCATGCTTAGAATAATGCCTTGTAATGCTTGTTAATGCTTTGTAGCTTAAGGTTTATGCCTTGTATGTGAATCCATTTATTTTACAATGTTAATTAAATACACTCCATTCTCAGACCTTTCTTGATTGCCTATTACTGTAACTCAACTATAGTATCTTGCATATTACTAAATCATCTTATGGAGTCAGATAATTAATTTCATAGACTTTGTTATCATATTAATTGCATAGTCTTATCATGGGTCGTATGTGAGGTATATTCAGTATAATATGCATACAGATCAAATATTACCCCACTACAGAGCTATCTGGGGAAAAGCCTGGCTTTCTGGGAAAAATTGCTAATTGAGCTGCCATTTGATATATTCACACAAGCACTTCAAAAAGCAGACAAACAGGCAAAAATAACTATGATGATCAATTTCAAGCCATGGAGCTGATGTTTGATGTGCCCATCTGCTCCCCTCTCTCTCCCTGTTACATTAGAGTGTGATTGAGATGGGTGCTGATGTTTCAAATCCAGCTTGGATTCCTGACGCAGGGACCAGCATGATGTCCCCAGGCAACCATTAAGTTAGATGTTTATCATTGGCATAGGATGCACATACAGAGGCATGTTGCCCATATCATGTGACATTAGTATTGTTATCATAATGTGTTTTTGTTGTAGCCTGATTATGTTACTCATCTTTCTCTTGTCTCACAGGTGTGTGTAATGAAATCCCATACCTGGCTTTGTTTCACTTCTGCAATCTCAATATTGGCTTCTAAGGAGCTTGAAAGAGGGAAGCGTATAGATGGAAGTGTATAGCAATGACATACTGTACTGTGCCAAATATCATTGCTCTATAGAGCACAAAAACATGTATGCATGCATTGTGGATGTGGCAGTATATTCTTAAAAGGGTGTGGTTGAACTTATCAAGCGTACATGTTTTGATATGCTTGAAAGCATTTGCAACTTACATTAGGTCACAAAATACAGTCTAGAACATGAGAAGAATATAACATTACACTTTAGGTGTTTAGTTGCACAGTGGCTGAGCTTCTAGTACATTTTGTTCATCAATGTCATTTTTCTCCCTAACAGACCCCCATTAGTGCTACTTACTGTGATATGAATAACTCAATGGTCGTCCACAGGGTGCAAATTACGGTGGAGCTGGGGGGGGATGGGGGGGGCTCAGCTCCCCTGAATGAGACAAAATATCTCACCTAAATGCAACAGAGGTCAAACTTTGGGGGGTCTCTAAATTCTAATTTAACCATTCTGCTGTGTGTTTTACAGTGGTAAATATGAAAATAAAAGCTTCCAAATGAAACAAACACCCCCACCTCTGTCATGGTTTAAACCATTTATTTCTACATGGCTGCACAAACCATCTCCCTGTCCACAGCGCTGTCCACTCAGCAGTGCTGAATTTTGGCCTCAGCTAAGCTCCTTTAAATGCATATATTTTCCTTTGTACTGTCTCATTTTTGCCATATGTATGCCAAGTGTCCTTGATAAAAACAGCCTTTATTCCAATGCATTCGATTTATCCGTTGATTCATAATTGTTTGCTTTTGTCAGTCAGATGTTTAGAGCGCTGATTGCTTTGTTTTTCAGGTGCGCGCGGGTACTGGTGTTCTCCGTGCCATCTGTGGCCAGAAGTAGTAGACCATTTATTTAGCTTTATTATTTTCTATCAATATTTGTTTTCTTTCCTGGATCAGCTGTGCATCCAATCCAATGCACATCCAATCCATCCAACATGAATGACAATAGGCCTATAGTTGCATTCGATTTTGCAATAGCATAGGCCTGCATTATTTTAGATGCTGTTTTCACAGTGAAACATAATGAAATGTTACGTAGGCATAGTTACACTTTTTCATTATTGTCATTATTAAGTATTTTCAGAAATCTCAGAGATCTCCAAGATCCAGGAATCATACAGGGTTTAAGTTCAATGTTCTAATTCAATTGTTAAATGCTTAATAATGACAAATAACACTGTCATAAATGTCATTAATGTAAGGAAAGAAAGGTAGTGTTTTATGTCATTCAACTCATGAATTATGGACAATTCATGAACTAGGGTGTAAACATGGTTTGATTCAACTTGTGTAATATATTGAATGTAGGCTACCTGTTCTGCGTGTGTTCATGTGTGTAAAATTGCCTCAGCTGACAGGGTAGCCTACCGGCAGTGGTGTAGGTCTAGTGGAGGGTAAACGCAGCTAAATGCAGTTTATCCACCTTTTTCAGAAAAATGCATTGAAATGCTTTCCTTTTTTCACTGTGACTGGAAATCAGAGTTTAAGCATCGTTTTTATTACCACTACATCACTGGCTACTGGTAGGCCTATTTGAAGTTCATAGCAGTAGGCCTACACATTGTAGCCTAGCATAGTAAATTGACTGTGTGTGTTAGGGTGACCATCCTGTTTTTCCCGGGACAGTTTCAGACCCATTTCAGGCGTCTCGACTTTTCAGACTACAGAAAAGGTCAATTTGTAAGCAAGACGCATCAATTAATGTAGTCTTGCGCAAGCGCGTGCACCCGATAGAGACCCCCCCCCCCCAAATGTCTGGTCATCCACATGCCTATTACAGTATGTCCACATGCATGTCTAGACAGTTTGATACAGTTTGTCCTCTTTCAAAGTGAAACTCTGGTATGACATTTTTGTTAATGAATTAACTGCTGCTACTAACACATTTGGAACAAATTGTCTATGAAAATAGTAGAGACTTTGAGCTCACATTTAATTTAACTGGCAGAGCAGTAAATTGAGATATTTCATATTAACACCATAGTGAAGGTTTCTAGACTGCCTGTCTTATTACTGTCAAGTCGAAGGGGGAACAGTAATTTGGGTTTCTCTATAATTGAGTTGAGCGAAGCAGAGTCATACCAACTATTGATTTGTTAAAGAGTTGTTTAGCTGAAATGAAAAGTCCATGATAGTTCAAAGTGGCTTGGGATTATCATTAAGCTTAAGACAATTGAATACAATGTTAATCAATGCTCCTATTTTTGCATACTGTTTAGCCTATAATGAAAATAAATCTATTTCACAAGAACAATGGAAAAGTTAACCATTTGGAAAGAACCATACCAAACACAAACCACTATCCATATACAGAAGAAAACCACAATCTATTTGAAGCACTGGACTGCAGCCACAAAAATCAATTTATTTTACACAGACTTTTTATCGATACCAAATGTGAGTGTAAGGCAATAGGGTCCAATAATGCCACATTACGTTACTCAACTTAGTGCTTGCTGAACAGCCATAATTGCCGTTATCTGTTTGGCCTTTGCAATCCAGGCATATTGTTAGTCCAATCCATTTTTGGGGGGTATTTTACCCCCTTTTTCTCCCCCAATTTCGTGGTATCCAATTGGTAGTTACAGTCTTGTCCCATCGCTGCAACTCCCGTACAGACACGGGAGAGGCGAAGGTCGAGAGTCGTGCGTCCTCCAAAACACAACCCAACCGTGCCCTACTGCTTCTTGACACAGTGCCCGCTTAACCCGGAAGCCAGCCGCACCAGTGTGTCGGAGGAAATACTGTATACCTGGCTACCGAGTCAGCGTGCACTGCGCCCGGCCCGCCACAGGAGTCGCTAGTGCGCGATGGGACAAGAACATTCCTGCCGGCCAAACCCTTCCCTACCCTGGACGACGCTGGGCCAATTGTGCGCCGCCCCATGGGTCTCCCGGTCGCGGCCGGCTGCGACAGAGCCTGGACTCTAACCAGGATCTCTAGTGGCACAGCTAGCACTGCGATGCAGTGCCTTAGACCACTGCGCCATTCAGGCTTTCCCTCGATCCTGACTACTCTCCCGGTCCCTGCTGCTGAAAAAACATCCCCATAGCATGATACTGCCACCACCATGCTTCACCATAGGGGTGGTGCCTGGTTTCCTCCAGACGTGACGCTTGGTCCCCTCCCTGACCAAGGCCCTTCTTTCCCGATTGCTCAGATTGGCCGGGCGGCCAGCTCTAGGAAGAGTCTTGGTGGTTCCAAACTTCTTCCATTTAAGAATGGGACCTTATATAGACAGGTGTGTGCCATTCTAAATCATGTTCAATCAATTGAATTTACCACAGGTGGACTCCAATCAAGTTGTAGAAACATCTCAAGGATGATCAATGGAAACAGGATGCACCTGAGCTCAATTTCGAGTCTCATAGCAAAGGGTCTGAATATTTATGTAAATAAGGTATTTCTGCTTTATATTTTTTATAAATTTGCAAACATTCTAGAAACCTGTTTTCGCTTTGTCATTATGGGGTATTGCGTGTAGATTGCTGAGGATTTTTTAAATCCATTTTAGAATAAGGCTGTAACGTAACAAAATGTGGAAAAAGTCAAGGGGTCTGAATACTTTCCGAAGGCAAGTATGACCATCAGCTGCAGACCATCAGTCCAGTAAAAAATAAAAAGTTAATGATTATGCACACTCAGAATACATACTTTCCGAAGGTTTTTAGAATGTTTGCAAATTTATTAAAAATATAAAGCAGAAATACCTTATTTACCTAAATATTCAGACCCTTTGCTATGAGACTCGAAATTGAGCTCAGGTGCATCCTGTTTCCATTGATCATCCTTGAGATGGATTTCAGAGAGAAGAAAGCAGTTAAGAGCTAGGTCATTTATCATTTTCCACCAGAAAACAATCCCCAAAAGATACTTCCAAGCAAGCTTCTACCCTAAGGGCTTTTGCTTTTCACCATCAGTATTCTGGTCCAGTATTCTGTTCCATAGCCACTATAGTTTATTGCAGGGTTTCCCAATCTGCAAACCGATACTGGGCCGCGGAGAGTCTGCTACAGGGCCGCATGGTCTTGGCATTAAACAAAACCCCAAAAAATTGTTTCCACCCTAGCACACCGGATTGGTAATCAATTAACTGTAAGCCAGTTACGCCATAAAACAGTGATCACCAACCTTTTCTGAGTCAAGATCACTTTCTGAGCCAAAAGATCTACCGCTCAGATTTTTAAAAAAAACATGACTTAAACAACGTAAGCCTATGCGACATTAAAAACAGCTCTGTAGCAATGAGGTTTGTGCAGTAGGTTATAGGCCCAATACATTATCACTGCATATTGGCTTAGCTTGAATTGCCCTGCTAAGGTTGCTCTTCTCTGACCAATTAGAAATTATATTTCAAAATGTTAGGTATATGATCACACTGGTAATTGATAATTTGTTGTATTACATGTGAGGCACAGCTGAGTGTGCATAATCATTAACTTTTTCTTTTTTACTGGACTGATGGTCTGCAGCTGATGGTCAGTCAGCAGTGAGGCTGCCTCTCACCCAACTCACCGTCCCTCCTCTCTTCCACCCTCCACTGAGAAAATGGGGCACAAATCCAGTGGCATGTCCTCCCGAGTGGCGCAGTGGTCTAAGGCACTGCATCGCAGTGCTAGCTGTGCCACTAGAGATCCTGGTTCGAATCCAGGCTCTGTCGTAGCCGGCCGCGACCGGGAGACCCATGGAGCGGCGCACGATTGGCCCAGCGTCGTCCAGGGTAGGGGAGGGAATGGCCGGCAGGGATGTAGCTCAGTTGGTAGAGCATGGTGTTTGCAACGCCAGGGTTGTGGGTTCGATTCCCACGGGGAATCTCTGACATTTGCAACATTGTTTCAATATTCAAATTCGATCTCCAGCTGTCCCATAGTAATTAACGAGACGTGATGAGACAGACAGGCAGCTTTTCTCAGCCAGTCAAATCATTAATCAGCTGGCATCCTTTTTATGGATATATACAAAGAAATGTAAATTGAAAAAAGGTACAACGAAATGCAGCTAGTTTGCAGTTTCTCCAGCTCCATTTTGAAGTGATTGTGTTAACTGTGTTGGCTAGCTCCTCTGAACAACAGTATCCTGACGAGTGAGCACATTTTCTACGTCAGGCAAAACCATGCCTCATTAGCTCATTGTTATGGATGCGTCCAAATAAATGTCACTAGAAAACAGCTTAAACAAATGCAAATGCAGCTACTGTTGTTATTCTGGCTGCACTGTTTGACGTGACTGTAAGTTAGCCATAGTTGGCTAGCTAGCAAGCAAGGGATAAGAACGTTGCCAGTCAGTATGACAATGGAACATTTAGAACGAACGACTGGGTCGCGTCCATAGATACAGAACAAAAAGACTGAACGTCTGGGTCGCGTCTCTGTCAACCCGAACCGATAGAACGGATGACCAGCCCTAGATTTGTGTCTGGACTATATCTTGTGGAAGGATGAAATAGTATGAATAAATTCATCAAAATAACGTTTTTAATGAAAATATGTCAATCATTATTTTAATATATTGGTAACTGGTTGTGTAAAAGTCATAATGCCCTCGAAGCCGGGCCTAACAACACCTGTGCCAATACAGTGCATTCGGAAAGTATTCAGACCCCTTGACTTTTTCCACATTTTGTTACGTTACAGCCTTATTCTAAAATGGATGAAAGAAAATAAAATCCTCATCAATCTACACACAATGCCCTACAATGACAAAGCGAAAATAGGTTTTACATAAGCATTCAGACCCTTTGCTATGAGACTCGAAATTGAGCTCAGGTGCATCCTGTTTCCATTGATCATCCTTGAGATGTTTCTACAACTTGATTGGAGTCCATCTGTGGTATATTAAATTGATTGGACATGATGTGGAAAGGCACACACCTGTCTATATAAGGTCCCACAGTTGACAGTGCATGTCAGAGCAAAAACCAAGCCATGAGGTCGAAGGAATTGTCCGTAGAGCTCCGAGACAGGATTGTGTTGAGGCCTCCATCATTCTTAAATGGAAGAAGTTTGGAACCACCAAGTCTCTTCCTAGAGCTGGCCGCCCGGCCAAACTGAGCAATCGGGGGAGAAGGGCCTTGGTCAGGGAGGTGACCAAGAACCCGATGGTCACTCTGACAGAGCTCCAGAGTTCCTCTGTGGAGATGGGAGAACCTTCCAGAAGGACAACCATCTCAGCAGCACTCCACCAACAAGGCCTTTATGGTAGAGTGGCCAGACGTAAGCCACTCCTCAGTAAAAGGCACATGGCACCTAAAGACTCTCAGACCATGAGAAACAAGATTCTCTGGTCTGATGAAACCAAGATTGAACTCTTTGGCCTGAATGCCAAGCGTCACGTCTGGAGGAAACCTGGCACCATCCCTACGGTGAAGCATGGTGGTGGCAGCATCATGCTGTCGGGATGTTTTTCAGTGGCAAGGACTGTGAGACTTGTCAGGATCGAGGGAAAGATGAACGGAGCAAAGTATAGAGGGATCTTGATGAAAACCTGCTCCAGAGTGCTCAGGACCTCAGACTGGGGTGAAGGTTTACCTTCCAACAGGACAGCGACCCTAAGCACACAGCCAAGACAACGCAGGAGTGGCTTCGGGACAAGTCTCTGAATGTCCTTGAGTGGCCCAGCCAGAGCCCGGACTTGAACCTAATCGAACATCTCTGGAGAGAGCTGAAAATAGCTGTGCAGCAACACTCCCCATCCATCCTGACAGAGCTTGAGAGGATCTGCAGAGAAGAATGGGAGAAACTCCCCAAATACAGGTGTGCCAAGCTTGTAGTGTCATACCCAAGAAGACTCAATGCTGTAATCGCTGCCAAACGTGCTTCAACAAAGTACTGAGTAAAGGGTCTGAATGCTTATGTAAATGTGATATTTCAGTTTGAATACTTTCCGAGGGCACTGCATATATTCCCAGTCATGGGAAATCCACATATTAGGGCCACATATAATGCTTGTATGCAGTGATTGGTAGGCTACTTTCTAAATGTAATCTGTTACAGTTACCTGCCCAAAATCATAATCAGTAATGTAACTTTTGGATTAGGTGTGTGCTGAGTAGCCGGACAAAACGAGTTTCGTAACGATATGGTCAATTATTCGTGATCTGAATTGTTTTTATTTTCAGGTGCCAGTAAGCATCTTTTTCATGTCAGTCATTCACAGAGTTAATATACCATACTGTACTGTCTTTGAGTCAGTCGTGTGAGGTTCTACGTGGTCTAAATAACTCAATTGGCTAGTTTGCCTGTCTGTAAAAAGAAGGGCGGGCTGTTGTGGTGGAAACTATAATCAAGTGAGAAAGACTGTCATTTCTTCAAACAATCATCTTTATTTAATATCGATTAATTATTGCAACCCCACACTCTTGAGTGTTGGACTGAGAGCTCTGACATACAAAGAATACTAAGATATTTTATAGCACGATCCCCCTTCCTATTCTACATAACAAACAGCAGATGTGTGGAATGGGTCAAAAGGTGAGACTTGATATATGAGAAAGGAGTATCCCCCAGCCAGATAGCATTTGCTGTGAAGACTGTTCTTATTGTACAGAAACCAGAGTTTCCTCTCATCATTATCCATAGCCGAGCCATCTCTACATTACATAAACACCAACTCATTCTATGGAATGCATGCTGTAGGTATTATCACCAAACCATTCATAAATCAATTGTCAACTCCAGATACCCCTATCTCGAGTAATGCCCATGTCCTTGACCACACGCCTAGACTAGCTGCAGGGAGCTGGAGTAGAAACCATCCCTTTACAAAAACACAGCATTAGTAGAATAGAAATGTCTTACTATTTGTTAAGTATATAATTGTTAACTATTAATATTAAACAAAGCATGTAAACATGTTAATTTCTCTCATATTGTACATAGATCCTTCTGCTCTGATTGGATAGAGTGAAGCTGTATTCCTCCGTCCACTCACTTCATAATTTCACCCAATCACTTTTCCTTGCATGTTTTCAGTCTGATCATTTAGATTGCTGCTACCTGCTACTATGATAATTCAGATGGTGAGGACGTTTGCTATCAAGCTATCAATGTGCATAATATCTAACAAGCGGGGCAAGGGTAGGGAAAAAAGATGAAACTCTAATGCGCATTCTGAGTGACAGCAAACTTGGCTGCCGCTGCAAGTTGAGGACACATAGACACACACCCATACCCCCCCTCCGCACGGCGGTCCTAATCTGCAGCTTTTTTGCAGTGATGTATTTTGCCAACATCTATTTAGGCATGTTAAAACAGTTCAGTTTTTTCCGTTCACAAGTATCATTCGATCCGACTATCAACTGTCAATTTACGGACGAGTATGGCCATGTCGGCACACCCCTATTTTGGATTACTTTCCCTTTAAGAGGCATTAGAAGAAGACAAAAAGGATCCATCAAACGCATTTGGTGTGTCATCATAGTGGTCTCTGACTTGTGGTCAGACTCGCTCAGGTGGAACAAACTTAAACTTGTGCCTTTTTTCAATGCTGAATTGAATGTCATTGAGAAAACAAAAAGGTGTCATAATGTATTTTCTTCGCAAACATTCTTTCTGAATTTTAAAGTAGTCCAATCATCACATTTAATTTTTTTTATCTGTAATCTGATTACAATCTATTTGCTGGTAATGTAACTGGTTACAGATTGCATGTAATCAGTTACTCAGTTACTCCCCTACCCTGCTTGTATGGATGTCAACCCCAATACATGCTCATGTCATCTTCACCAATCAATGGCATTGCAGTTAAAAACGACTTTGACTACCACCACCAATTTCTGTATGCTAGCTATGCTACCAGCTTATACAAACAGGAGTCTGACTTTAGTAACCACATTGTGGGCCTGTTACAATACATCAATCATGACGGATTTGATGAATATCCACTTAGTTAGATCAGATTTGTTGAATGTGCGCCAATCCGGAGTCCTCCTTCCATCCCCCACGGTCTGTGTTCCATTGACCTCTTTACCACATCTATTACACCACATACGCTCTCCTTAGTGACAACGAACTGTGGTAAAATTACAGGTCATCCTCAGAGCCTATACACTGAGTATACCAAACATACACTGAGTATACCAAGCATGAGTTGCAATATTTTGCCCTCAGAACAGCCTCAATTCGTCTGAGCATGGACTCTACAAGGTGTCGAAAGCATTCCAAAGGGATGTTGGCCCGTGTTGACTCCAATGCTTCCCACAGTTGTCTCAAGGTGGCTGGATGTCCTTTGTGTGGTCGACCATTCTTGATACAAACGGGAAACTGTTGAGTGTGAAAAACCCAGCAGCGTTGCAGTTCTTGATACAAACCGGTGCGCCTGGCACAGAATACCATACCCCGTTCAAAGGCACTTAAATATTTTGTCTTGCCCATTCACCCCTGAATGGCACACATACACAATCCATATCTCAATTGTCTCAAGGCTTAAAAATCCTTCTTTAACCTGTCTCCTCCCCTTCATCTACACTGATTGAAGTGGATTTAACAAGTGACATCAATAAGGGATCATAGCTTTCACCTGGATTCACCTGGTCAGTCTATGTCATGGAAAGAGCAGGTGTTCTTAATGTTTTGTATACTCAGTGTGTGTTGCTATATATGGTCATCGTGACATGGAAACAATATTGTGTTTTCTGAAGAGAATCTAAGGGCACACACTTTTGTCACTCAATTAAGGGAGTTTTAAGCATCTCCTAGAGGCATAGAAAGGCAGCATTCCCATCATAACTATCAGCCAAGACTCTCTTGAACGCAGTAAAGACACCAGAGGTGTCCGACCAGAGGGAAGATAGTGATGAATTGAAACAGCCCTGTAAATACCAGCACACAACCCATTTATAGTCCCGTGTAGCTCAGTTGGTAGAGCATGGGGTTTGCAACGCCAGGGTTGTGGGTTCGATTCCCACGGGGGGCCAGTATGAAAATGTATGCACTCACTAACTGTAAGTCGCTCTGGATAAGAGCGTCTGCTAAATGACTAAAATGTAAAAGGATTCATTCAGAAAGGCAACCGAGCAGAGACTTGAAGGAGATTGGAGGGCAAAAGCTACTGTGTGCCTCCACCTCAGTGGGGTATGAAGGATGGGGGGCATTACCGTCAGGACAGGGTTACCCTGAGTCCCAAGGCTTCATAGTTTGATCCCATATGAGACGCTGAACGCATACTGAGTATTTTGTTGTTGGCTTGGCTACGCATGATGAATACATTGGGCTGTGCAAGCGGTGTGGAGAAACGTTATTTAACGGTGTAAAACAGTCAGAGATGTTCACAAGTCTATTAGGGTCAAGTCTCAAGTCCCTTTTGGCAATAGCTTTCTGCCTGATGTGGGTTAGATCTATAAACCTTGTACATTATTTGAAGAGACTCCCTTGTTCATTAGTCCATACTTGTATGAAATAAATCACATCAGGCACTACTTAATTAAAAATAAATGTCCTTTTAAAATGTAGACAGTTTACAATAATAAAAGTAATTGTACCGGATATGAAAAAAAAGCAAACATAACGTTTTAAAGTGCATGGTATTTTGTTGCAGACATTGTCTATCTGTCACACAAACAGAAAATCTGTAGGTGAGGGAAGATAAATGAATGTAAACCAAAATGACAGATAACTGTTCAATAACTGCACTACTAAAGTGTCCTAAATATCATGCATAATGACCTTTATCCCTGAAATATATTTACTGACCTGGACACTTAACAGAAATACAATTTCCTGTAACAAGTAGCAAATTACGTCCTGTGCCAGACAGAGAACATTTTTGTTGCAGACAGGTTACATTTCAGAAAGATCAAGTTTGTCAGCGTTGTTGCATTGAGCCTGGCACGATGAGGGCGCATGATGAGGCCTCCATGACTAAACACTCTCTCCACTGGGGCACTGGTGGCAGGCACAGCCAACACTGTCATTGCTACCTGCTTGAGCCTTGGAAAGTATTTTGCATGGATTCTCCAAAAATCCAAGCAATCAACTTCATTTTCATCAGAAGATACTTGAATGTAGCGAATAATCTCTGCTCTGACAGATGACTTTATGTCTCCTTTCTTCTTGCTGATCTTGTTGCGGTAGCCAGAGAACAGTCTGGAGGTTTTGGCAGGTGGTTGTTCTTCTTCTTCTTCTCTACTACTGCTCTCTGTAACGGTGACTTTCCGTACCTCAGCCAAAACAATGTTTGAAAAGAATTAATCAAATGATGTATATGATCAAGAATATAACAGTATACATTATACATAAAAAAAAACATTATTATTTGAATGCAAGTGACATAGAAAATGTTGCATGTTGCAATGCATTGTACCTACTAATCAGACTCTCCTTCAATTCAGCTTGACCTTCATGTGGTATGAGGACATCATGATCAAGCCTCAACAGGCAGAAAGATGGGTCCAGCAGTGCAGCCATTATGTATACATTGTCACCAAATGGAAGTTTTGTTGCCTGTTCATCCGAGTGCTCCATTCTGACATTCACAAACACCCCCCTGGAATCGGCATTTGAGTGACTGCTGCAGTGCTTTTACTAGACTGACTAGGTGACGACTTGTGCTCAGTATACTTTGCAGATGATAGTTGAGTGACAGTACACAAGGAAGGGCAGCACTGAGAGTCACCACTTTCTCCCCCTGAGTAAGGTCGGTGGCCTGGACAATATGGTCCAAAATGTCCACTAGCTCCAATAGCTGGCTCCATTCCCTTGGTGATAAGCAGAGCTCCTTGTGTCCTTGGGCCTCAAGTAGAGTAAGCTGCAACGTTTAGTTACCTTAGCCATCACATTGTTTATGATTTTTGTTTCCTTTAGTCCATCTCTAATCACCAGTTGTAATGAATGGGCAAAGCACTGGAAGCGCTGTTGCCTGCAGTTGGTTTGGATAGCTTCAACATCAGCATTGTACTCTTCACCAAATTCTTCTCATAGGCTGGGGTTATCCACATCATCATTACCATCATCATCATCATGATCATTGCTTGCTTTGGGGAAACAAACTGTGAAGGACTTTTTCATATTTGCTGCGTTATCACATACAGTGGGGAAAAAAAGTATTTAGTCAGCCACCAATTGTGCAAGTTCTCCCACTTAAAAAGATGAGAGAGGCCTGTAATTTTCATCATAGGTACACGTCAACTATGACAGACAAAATGAGAAAAAAAATCCAGAAAATCACATTGTAGGATTTTTTATGAATTTATTTGCAAATTATGATGGAAAATAAGTATTTGGTCAATAACAAAAGTTTCTCAATACTTTGTTATATACCCTTTGTTGGCAATGACACAGGTCAAACGTTTTCTGTAAGTCTTCACAAGGTTTTCACACACTGTTGCTGGTATTTTGGCCCATTCTTCCATGCAGATCTCTTCTAGAGCAGTGATGTTTTGGGGCTGTCGCTGGGCAACACGGACTTTTAACTCCCTCCAAAGATGTTCTATGGGGTTGAGATCTGGAGACTGGCTAGGCCACTCCAGGACCTTGAAATGCTTCTTACGAAGCCACTCCTTCGTTGCCCGGGCGGTGTGTTTGGGATCATTGTCATGCTGAAAGACCCAGCCACGTTTCATCTTCAATGCCCTTGCTGATGGAAGGAGGTTTTCACTCAAAATCTCACGATACATGGCCCCATTCATTCTTTCCTTTACACGGATCAGTCGTCCTGGTCCCTTTGCAGAAAAACAGCCCCAAAGCATGATGTTTCCACCCCCATGCTTCACAGTAGGTATGGTGTTCTTTGGATGCAACTCAGCATTCTTTGTCCTCCAAACACGACGAGTTGAGTTTTTACCAAAAAGTTCTATTTTGGTTTCATCTGACCATATGACATTCTCCCAATCCTCTTCTGGATCATCCAAATGCACTCTAGCAAACTTCAGATGGGCCTGGACATGTACTGGCTTAAGCAGGGGGACACGTCTGGCACTGCAGGATTTGAGTCCCTGGCGGCGTAGTGTGTTACTGATGGTAGGCTTTGTTACTTTGGTCCCAGCTCTCTACAGGTCATTCACTAGGTCCCCCCGTGTGGTTCTGGGATTTTTACTCACCGTTCTTGTGATCATTTTGACCCCACGGGGTGAGATCTTGCGTGAAGCCCCAGATCGAGGGAGATTATCAGTGGTCTTGTATGTCTTCCATTTCCTAATAATTTTTTCCCTCAGTTGATTTCTTCAAACCAAGCTGCTTACCTATTGCAGATTCAGTCTTCCCAGCCTGGTGCAGGTCTACCATTTTGTTTCTGGTGTCCTTTGACAGCTCTTTGGTCTTGGCCATTGTAGAGTTTGGAGTGTGACTGTTTGAGGTTGTGGACAGGTGTCTTTTATACTGATAACAAGTTCAAACAGGTGCCATTAATACAGGTAACGAGTGGAGGACAGAGGAGCCTCTTAAAGAAGAAGTTACAGGTCTGTGAGAGCCAGAAATCTTGCTTGTTTGTAGGTGACCAAATACTTATTTTCCACCATAATTTGCAAATAAATTCATTAAAAATCCTACAATGTGATTTTCTGGGAAAAAAATTCTCAATTTGTCTGTCATAGTTGACGTGTACCTATGATGAAAATTACAGGCCTCTCTCATCTTTTTAAGTGGGAGAACTTGCACAATTGGTGGCTGACTAAATACTTTTTTCCCCCACTGTATGATATAATCAAATTCATGTTTAATGCCAAAATTATCACATATTACTTCAAATGTATCACTGATACTTTCCCCAGTGTGTGACACTGTCAATCTATCACTGCTCAACAGAACTGACTCCTGTCTGGGAGTTTCTTTCTCTTCCATGGCCATGTAATGGGCCGTTACTCCCATGAAGCCCCTCATGGTCCTGTCAGTCCATATATATATACAGTGGCAGACACTGATTCTGTCTTCTCTAGGGCACTTTTGATTGTAGTCTCTTTGTTCAGTGTTAAGTCATGCAAGCGCCTGGTCAACGTGGGCCTACTTACTGGTCTATATTTGTCATCTACCACTGACATGAAATGCCTAAAGAGAGGGTTGTCCACTAAGGACATAGGCAGGTTGCAGGAAATGATCAGGTCTTGCAGTATAGCCTCTGTTATGGCCTTCTGCCTGGGGTGGCCCTGGCTGTACACATGGACACCTGTGGTGGTCAAGAATGAGTCAATGCGGGCCTCCCGAGTGGCGCAGCGCTCTAAGGCACTGCATCGCAGTGCAAGCTGCGTTACTACAGACCCTGGTTCGATACCGGGCTGTGTCGCAGCCGGCCACGACCGGGAGACCCATGAGGCGACGCACAATTGGACCAGCAGTGTGGCTTGGCAGGGTTGTGTTTTGGAAGACGCACGGCTCTCGACCTTCGCCTCTCCCGAGTCCGTATGGCAGTTGCAGCGATGGGACAAGACTTTAACTATCAATTGGGGAGTAAAATAATGAGTGAATGCTGCTCTGTCCCTGCGCTGGCCACCTTTGCTTTGCAGAATTCAGTGAACCTGCAGATGAACAACATGATGGATAGTTGTTGCTGACTTGAGATGGAAGTACAAGGACACAAACAAACAAATATATATGTCTATGGGATTTTTCAGCAGAAATGTCCAAGAAGCTGCATGCTTTGAATTCTCATTTTATACTAAGTTACTTCCTAGGACCAGGCTACAACAGAAAGTATTTTAAATCTCAGAATGATATGCATATCACTGAGATGTAACTTAATAATCTCTGCTAACAAGTAGGCCTAGCTATCTGACAACCCACCTCTTAACCTTTCAAGAAATATTTGACAGTAATACATTTCAAGTTAGCTAAAAGATGACACACAAGAAAGCTAGCTATATCAAGCTGGCATCTGCTAAACAGGCTATTATTAGTCTCACCACATTTTAACGTTGTTAGCTAGCTAGCCTAACTGACCTTTCACAGTGAGTTTTCAAATGTCGGATGAAGTTAGATGTAGTTGCGCCAGCATTTTAATGTTAATTCCACATGTTTTGCAAACAGCATTTCGTTTTTTGCCACTGGCATTATACTGCAAGTATTATCAGTCTCTGGTGTGCGTCGGGTGAGGTTGTGTTTTCTCTAGCAGGAGGTAAGCTTGGCTTCTTATATGGTGTTGAGTAAAGCTTAAACCATGTACTTAGATTGTAGGTAGGTATTGTAGTTAGGTATTGTAGGTAGTTTATTTAGGTAGTTATTGTAGGTAATTATTGTAGGTAAGTATTGTATTCGAGTGAGCCCGGTGAAGCACGAGGCTAGCTAACCCACTACCTGGTGTCACGGTCGTCTATGTCGTCTAAGTAAGACCAAGGCGCAGCGTGTCCAAGAAACATGACTTTAATTGAGTAAAGCACGTAATACAAAACAAAAGACGACTAACATGAAGTCCACGGTACACTGACCGAAACGGAACAAAAACCCACAACTCCCACAGGAAAACATACAGCTAAATATGGCTCCCAATCAGAGATAACGAGCCGACAGCTGACACTCGTTACCTCCGATTGGGAGTCATTGACCAAACCTAGAAATTAACCCCACAGAACTGCAAACATAGAAAATCACCCAAATACCCAACAAAACAAAATACACCCTGGCTCAAATACAAAAGTCCCGGAGCCAGAGTGTCACAGTACCCCCCCCTAAAGGTGCGCACTCCGGGCGCACCAGCATACAGTCTAGGGGAGGGTCTGGGTGGGCGTCTGTCCACGGTGGCGGTTCTGGCCCTGGTCGTGGTCCCCACCCCACCTTAGTCACTATCCGCTTCCGTAGCCTCCTCCACATGACCACCCCCCAACTAAACCCCACTGGATTAAGGGGCGGCACCGGACTAACGGGCAGCACCGGACAAAGGGGCAGCACCGGACTAAGGGGCAGTACCGGACTAAGGGGCAGCACCAGGATAAGGGGCAGCACCGGGCTAAGGGACAGCACCGGACTCAATGGCGGATCCTGGCTGGCTGGCTCTGGCGGATCCTGGCTGGACGGCTCTTGGCTGGCTGAAGGATCTGGCTGCTCATGGCTGGCTGACGGATCTGGCTGCTCATGGCTGGCTGACGGATCTGGCTGCTCATGGCTGGCCGACGGATCTGGCTGCTCATGGCTGGCCGAAGGATCTGGCTGCTCATGGCTGGCTGAAGGATCTGGCTGCTCATGGCTGGCTGACGGATCTGGCTGCTCATGGCTGGCTGACGGATCTGGCTGCTCATGGCTGGCGGAAGGCTCTGGCTGATCCTGTCTGGCGGAAGGCTCTGGCTGATCCTGTCTGGCAGAAGGCTCTGGCTGATCCTGTCTGGCAGAAGGCTCTGGCTGATCCTGTCTGGCGGAAGGCTCTGGCTGATCCTGTCTGGCGGAAGGCTCTGGCTGATCCTGTCTGGCAGAAGGCTCTAGCGGCTCCGGTCTGGCGGACGGCTCTGAAGGCTCATGGCAGACGGGCGGCTTAAGCGCCTTTGGGCAGACGGGCAGTTCAGGCCCCGTTGGGCAGACGGCAGACTCTGGCCGTCTGAGGCGCACCGTAGGCCTGGTGCGTGGTGCCGGAACTGGAGGTACCGGGCTGAGGACACGCATCTCAGGGCTAGTGCGGGGAGAAGCAACAGGGCATGCTGGACCCTGGGGACGCACATAAGGCCTAGTGCGGAGAGCCGGAACAGGGCATGCTGGACCCTGGGGACGCACATAAGGCCTAGTGCGGGGAGAAGCAACAGGGCATGCTGGACCCTGGGGACGCACATAAGGCCTAGTGCGGAGAGCCGGAACAGGGCATGCTGGACCCTGGGGACGCACATAAGGCCTAGTGCGGAGAGCAGCAACAGGACGCACAGGACTCGGGGAACACACAGGAGGCTTGGTGCGTGGTGTAGGCACTGGTGGTACTGGGCTGGAGCGGAGAGGTGGCGCCGGAAATACCGGACCGTGCAGGCTTACTGGCCCCCTTGAGCACTGAGCCTGCCCAACCTTACCCGGGTTGATGCTCCCCGTCGCCCGACCAGTACGGGGAGGTGGAATAACCCGCACCGGCCTATGTGGGCGAACCGGGAACACCATGCGTAAGGCTGGTGCCATGTACGCCGGCCCGAGAAGACGCACTGGTAGCCGGATGCGTTGGGCCGGCTTCATGACATCTGGCTCAATGCTCACTCTAACCCGGCCGATACGTGGAGCTGGACTGTACCGAACCGGGCTATGCCTGCGTACAGGAGACACCATGCGCTCTACTGCGTAACACGGTGTCTGCCCGTACTCTCGCTCTCCACGGTAAGTCCAAGGAGTAGGCGCAGGTCTCCTACCTGACTTCGCCACACTCCCTTTAAGCCCCCCCCCAAGAAATTTTTGGGTAGTACCCACGGGCTTCCAGCCTCGACTCCGTGCTGCCTCCTCATACCACCTCCTCTCGGCTTTAGCTGCCTCCAGCTCTTCACGAGGGCGGCGATAGTCTCCCGGTTGTGCCCAAGGACACTTTCCAGCCAGTATCTCCTCCCATGTCCAAGAATCCTTTGGAGCTGGGTCCTGTTGCCGCTTGACACGCTGCTTGGTCCTCTTATGGTGGGTTTTTCTGTCACGGTCGTCTATGTCGTCTAAGTAAGACCAAGGCGCAGCGTGTCCAAGAAACATGACTTTAATTGAGTAAAGCACGTAATACAAAACAAAAGACGACTAACATGAAGTCCACGGTACACTGACCGAAACGGAACAAAAACCCACAACTCCCACAGGAAAACATACAGCTAAATATGGCTCCCAATCAGAGATAACGAGCCGACAGCTGACACTCGTTACCTCCGATTGGGAGTCATTGACCAAACCTAGAAATTAACCCCACAGAACTGCAAACATAGAAAATCACCCAAATACCCAACAAAACAAAATACACCCTGGCTCAAATACAAAAGTCCCGGAGCCAGAGTGTCACACCTGGACCAATAAAGCTAGCTAGCTAGCGGGTAGCTACTGGTAACTTTTAGCAACTGTAGTAAAGCTTAAACCATGTATTTAGATTGTAGTTAGGTATTGTAGGTAGTTTATTTAGGTAGTTATTGTAGGTAATTATTGTAGGTAAGTATTGTATTCGAGTGAGCCCGGTGAAGCACGAGGCTAGCTAACCCACTACCTGGACCCATAAAGCTAGCTAGCTAGCGGGTAGCTACTGGTAACTTTTAGCAACTGTGGATAGTTGTTTCCAATGTTATTTCACGCTTAAGAGTACCTGTAATTAAGCCAGCTAGCTACCTACCATTCAGCTGTTTTTCTAATCTCATTATCTGAAGCATTAACGTTAGGTAGTTAGTAGCTACTGTACTTAATTACAGCTACTGATTGCAGAAGGCCAATGTCTTCTTGTCTGCCACCCAGACAGCTGGCGTCGGGTAAGTTTGGCTTTATGCATAGCTTGGGCTTTGTCGAGTAAGGCTTAAACTATGTATTTAGATTGTAGTTGGGTATTGTAGCTAGCCATCGTGGGTTGTTGTGGGTAGTTGTTGTATGTAGTTATTGTAGATTAGTATTGTATTCGGCGGTGCCGGTGGTGTAGCACGAAGCTAGCTAGCTAACTCACCTCCTGGACTAGCTGGCGAGTAGCTATTAGCAACGGTAGCAACTAAATACAATATCCTTTTAGCCAGCTACATTCGTTCGCAGCGACGCCGTTTTTCAAACAAAGTCAACACAGCAGCCATTGCTAGCTAGCCAACACTACCAGCTAGCTGTACTGTAGCAGCTAAATACAATATATTTGTGCTAGCTAGCCAACGTTGAATTATTGCTGCGTTATGAAAGGAACTAGACACGGACACGAATTATCTGTTTAGTGTGTTAACACACTATTGGTAGTTTGTTGTAACCAAGTATTGGTGCTAAACTGTGTGTTATTGGAAGCTAGCATGCTAGTTAGCTATGGCGTCATAGTTAGCTAGCTGAATAAAGTAAGTTGAGTCTATTCCTTGAAACATTGAACCGCTGTAGTTTACAACAATTCTAATTTCTAAAGTGGAAGTTGGGAGAGTTTTATTCGGGTGGTTCAGTGAAACAATTATAGTTTCTGAGGTGGAAGTTGGGAGAGTTATATTTGGGAGTTTTTTGGTGAGGGAGGCCCTGCTCTCTCCTTTCCCAGATGTTTAGTTCATTTCATTCCGATCTCCTCTGCATTATTGTAGCCATCTGCTACAGCCTGTCAACTATGCCTCTGCCTATCCCTGTTCTCTCCTCTCCGCACAGGCTACACAAACGCCTCACACCGCGTGGCTGCTGCCTCTCTAACCTGGTGGTCCCTGCACGCACCACACACCTGGAGTTCCAGGTCTCAGGCAGCCTCTGGAACTGCCGTTCTGCTGCCAACAAGGCTGACTTCATCCCAGCCTATGCTACCCTCCAGTCCCTCGTCTTCCTGGCGCTGACGGAAACATGGATTACCACTGAAAACACTGCTACTCCTACTGCTCTCTCCTCGTCTGACCATGTGTTCTCGCATACCCCGAGAGCATCTGGTCAGAGGGGTGGTGGCACAGGAATCCTCATCTCTCCCAAGTGGTCATTCTCAATTTTTCCCCTAACCCATCTGTCTATCTCCTCATTTGAATTCCATGCTGTCACAGTCACTAGCCCATTTAAGCTTAATATCCTTGTCATCTATCGCCCTCCAGGTTCCCTTGGAGAGTTCATCAATGAGCTTGACGCCTTGATAAGTTCCTTTCCTGAGGATGGCTCACCCCTCACAGTTTTGGGGGATTTCAACCCCCTTACGTCTACATTTGACTCATTTCTCTCTGCCTCCTTCTTTCCACTCCTCTCCTCTTTTGACCTCACCCTCTCACCGTCCCCCCCTACTCACAAGGCAGGCAATACGCTTGACCTCCATGTCTCCGACCACTACTTTGTATCCTTTTCTCTCTCGCTCTCCTCCAACACTACTCACTCTGCCCCTACACAGATGGTAATGCGCCGCCGCAACCTTCGCTCTCTCTCTCCCACTACTCTCTCCTCTTCCATCCTATCATCTCTTCCCTCTGCTCAATCCTTCTCCCTCCAATCTCCTGATTCTGCCTCCTCAACCCTCCTCTCCTCCCTTTCTGCATCCTTTGACTCCCTGTGTCCCCTATCCTCCCGGCCGGCTCGGTCCTCCCCTCCAGCTCCGTGGCTTGATGACTCATTGCGAGCTCACAGAACAGAGCTCCGGGCAGCTGAGCAGAAATGGAAGAAAACTAAACTCCCTGCCGACCTGGCATCTTTTCACTCCCTCCTCTCTACATTTTCTTCATCTGTTTCTGCTGCTAAGGCCACTTTCTACCACTCTAAGTTCCAAGCATCTGCCTCTAACCCTAGGAAGCTCTTTGCCACATTCCCCTCACTGCTGAATCCTCCCCCCCCCCCCCCCCCCCCCCCCCCCCCCTCTCTGTGGATGACTTCGTCAACCACTTTGAAAAGAAGGTTGACGACATCCGATCCTCGTTTGTTAAGTCTAATGACACTGCTGGTCCTGCTCACACTGCCCTACCCTATGCTTTGACTTCTTTCTCCCCTCTCTCTCCAGATAAAGTCTTGCGACTTGTGACTGCAGGCCGCCCAACAACCTGCCCGCTTGACCCCATCCCCTCCTCTCTTCTCCAGACCATCTCCGGTGACCTTCTCCCCTACCTCACCTCGCTGATCAACTCATCCTTGACCGCTGGCTATGTCCCTTCCGTCTTCAAGAGAGCGAGAGTTGCACCCCTTCTCAAAAAACCGACGCTCGATCTCACTGATGTCAACAACTACAGACCAGTATCCCTTCTTTCTTTTCTTTCCAAAACTATTGAGCGTGCCGTCTTTAGCCAACTCTCTTGCTATCTCTCTCAGAATGACCTTCTTGATCCAAACCAGTCAGGTTTCAGGACTGGTCATTCAACTGAGACTGCTCTTCTCTGTGTCACGGAGGCTCTCCGCACTGCTAAAGCTAACTCTCTCTCCTCTGCTCTTGTCCTTCTAGACCTGTCTGCTGCCTTTGATACCGTGAACCATCAGATCCTCCTCTCCACCCTCTCCGAGCTGGGCATCTCCGGCGCGGCTCACTCCTGGATTGCGTCCTACCTGACCGGTCGCTCCTACCAAGTGGTGTGGCGAGAAGCTGTCTCCGCACCACATGCTCTCACCACTGGTGTCCCCCAGGGCTCAGTTCTAGGCCCTCTCCTATTCTCCCTATACACCAAGTCACTTGGCTCTGTCATATCCTCACATGGCCTCTCCTATCATTGCTACGCTGATGATACACAACTAATATTCTCCTTTCCCACTTCTGATAACCAGGTGGCGAATCGCATCTCTGCATGTCTGGCAGACATATCTGTATGGATGACGGATCACCACCTCAAGCTGAACCCTGGCAAGACGGAGCTGCTCTTCCTCCCGGGGAAGGACTGCCCGTTCCATGATCTCGCCATCACGGTTGACAACTCCGTTGTGTCCTCCTCCCAGAGTGCGAAGAGCCTTGGCGTGACCCTGGACAACACCCTGTCGTTCTCCGCTAACATCAAGGCGGTGACCCGATCCTGCAGGTTCATGCTCTACAACATTCGGAGAGTACGACCCTGCCTTACACAGGAAGCGGCACTGGTCCTAATCCAGGCACTTGTCATCTCCCGTCTGGATTACTGCAACTCGCTGTTGGCTGGGCTCCCTGCCTGTGCCATTAAACCCCTACAACTCATCCAGAATGCCGCAGCCCGTCTGGTGTTCAACCTTCCTAAGTTCTCTCACGTCACCCCGCTCCTCCACACACTCCACTGGCTTCCAGTTGAAGGTCGCATCTGTTACAAGACCATGGTGCTTGCCTATGGAGCTGTGAGGGGAACGGCACCTCCGTACCTTCAGGCTCTGATCAGTCCCTACACCCAAACGAGGGCATTGCGTTCATCCACCTCTGGCCTGCTGGCTCCCCTTCCTCTGCGGAAGCATAGTTCCCGCTCAGCCCAGTCAAAACTGTTCGCTGCTCTGGCACCCCAATGGTGGAACAAGCTCCCTCACAACGCCAGGACAGCGGAGTCACTCACCACCTTCCGGAGACATTTGAAACCCCACCTCTTCAAGGAATACCTGGGATAGGATAAAGTAATCATTCTACCCCCCCCAAAAAAAAAAAAAAAAAAAAAATTGTAAAGTGGTTATCCCACTGGCTATAGGGTGAATGCACCAATTTGTAAGTCGCTCTGGATAAGAGCGTCTGCTAAATGACGTAAATGTAAAGGTTCTTGTAACCAAACTTAATAACGAAAGCCTTACCACCTGATGACATTGTTGCTGATTACGATTGTTTAGCTGTAGTACTACATTGACGTACAAATGACGCAGACGTTCTAGAACGCTTTTCATTCCTTTGTATTAAACTACTTTCTCTGTGTTACAATGCTATCTGACAGAATGCACAACAAAAACTTATCCCAGTACTGACTTGCATTGTTCACAAGACTCTCATCTAGAGTCCAAGTCAAGTCTCAAGTCAATTGATCATGAGTCTAAGTCAAGTCGCAAGTCATTCACAGAGAATACATGACATATTATGAAGAAGCAATACTCCAAACTGCAGCTTCATTCTACTTGTCAGAAATAGATAACTGATACTGTATACTGGTTGTTGGGTTGGGATTGGTGTGGGGGGGTCCATGGGAGGCTTTTGACAATTTTATTGGATTCCTCATGTCTTACTCACTGGTAGGATAAAGTTTGGTCAAAATCAGATGTTGGGTACTATATTTATTGAATATTACCTGAATCCTATAAATTAAAATGGCCAATTTGGGTGAAATCAATTAGCTTAATTTCTCAGAGATCAAAATATATTTTAACAACATGTTTCAGGAATGCCAATCTTACCTGTTTCTAAATACAGAAACAATTTCAGAACAATCTGAGATGGTGGGTGTCATGGCTTGCTGAAATTACATGGAACGACTCAAACATCTGTTGCCATTGGCATTCTGTGGACACAGGATTATATTGATAGAAACAGGTTGTACAAACAAACAACCTTTTTGGTGATGTCTTTCACTGTGCCATTGCTATGAAATCACAAGGTAAACACAATTAAAAGGGAAATTCTGCTATAAAAACGGTAATGAGAATGGTAATTAGAACAAACAATTTTCAGTCTGCTACTAACTGACTGTCAGTAAATCACAAAGTAAACACAATAAAAGGTAATTACTAAGAACAATTTAACTGTTCTCTCTCCACTCGGACTTAAAAAATACAAATGTATGTAAGTACTTGCATTGTTGTTCCAAATTAAAGCATTGAGAAGAACAGCTTGCACTAGGTTATAAAAATAGCATGAAAGAACATGGATCACATTATACATCGCCAAACAGGCTCTTACTTGAAACCCTTCAACTTAAAAGAGGAAGACCTGAGACAAGAAATGATGGGGGACTGACTTGACCATATGGCAACATCTCAAAACGAACTCGCATTTATCTGAAATCTGTCAGGTACACAAAGCTACATAATGGACCTTTTATTTATTGCATAAGAAATAATCAAGTGTGACCCAATTTTCTGTATTGAGGACATCATGATCAAGCCAGAACAGGCAGAAAGATGGGTCCAGCAGTGCAGCCATTATGTATACATTGTCACCAAATGGAGGTTTTGTTGCCTGTTCATCCGAGTGCTCCATTCTGACGTTCACAAACACCCACTGGAATTGGCGTTTGAGTGACTGCTGCAGTGCTTTTACTAGACATTTACATTTTAGTCATTTTAGCAGACGCTCTTATCCAGAGCAACTTACAATTAGTGAATAATTTTTATATTTTTTTTATACTGGCCCCCCGTGGGAATCGAACCCACAACCCAGGCGTTGCAAACGCCATGCTCTATCAACTGAGCTACATCCCTGCCGGCCATTCCCTCCCCTACCCTGGATGACGCTGGGCCAATTGTGCGCCGCCCATGAGTCTCCCGGTCGCGGCCGGCTGCGACAGAGCCTGGATTCGAACCAGGATCTCTAGTGGCACAGTTAGCACTGCGATGCAGTGCCTTAGACCACTGCGCCACTCAGGAGACTAGACAGACTAGGTGAAGACTTGTGCTCAGTATACTTTGCAGATGATAGTTGAGTGACAGTACACAAGGAAGGGCAGCACTGAGAGTCACCACGTTCTCCCCCTGAGTAAGGTCGGTGGCCTGGACAAAATGGTCCAAAATGTCCACTAGCTCCAATAGCTGGCTCCATTCCCTTGGTGATAAGCAGAGCTCCTTGTGTCCTTGGGCCTCAAGTAGAGTATTGAGGCTTTGTTGATTCAGATTGGTGAGTGTTTTAACAAGCCAGAGGATGGAATTCCTTCTGGTAGACACAGCAGCAGGGATACTACGATTGGCTCCGAACTCAGCTTCAAATGCTTCTTTCAGACCACAGGTAGTATGTAGTAAGCTGCAACGTTTAGTTACCTTAGCCATCACACTGTTTATGATTTTTGTTTCCTTTAGTCCATCTCTAATCACCAGTTGTAATGAATGGGCAAAGCACTGTAAGCGTTGTTGCCTGCAGTTGGTTTGGATGGCTTCAACATCAGCATTGTACGCTTCACATTTATCTGAAATCTGTCAGGTACAAAAAGCTACATAATGGACCTTTTATTTATTGCATAAGAAATAATAAAGTGTGACCCAATTTTCTGTATTGAGGCATTTAATTGGTGCTATTGATACTATTTATTCCTAGCTGCTATGTGGTGTGAATTAGAGCCTACTGGACGAACATAGCCTGAATGTCACCCTGACACCCGAAGTCACTATGGTGACCTGGGAATGCAACGTTACCATGTAAATAATAGCTCTCCAGATGTGGATCTTTCAGGATGCATGCACACATCAAAGAGCATGTGCATGTACACAAACACACAGGCACTAATGCACACAGACAAACACATGCATGCACAAATGAATGCATGCACACACAAACTCCCACAGACACACACGGCATTACAATTGAGATTGTCCATATACATAAGGAGACTTACTGTATAATATGACTTGTGCTCTTTTAAACCAAACATGCTGCTGCCAGCTGTCAGTAGGATACATACGTATTCAATTTACAACTGACTCATTCTCTGACATAAGAGATAGCAAATGTGGCAGCTGAGTTGACACCAAACTGAGAGGCAGTGTTTAGGCGCCATAGGGACCACTCAGAACCACTCAGGCAGCACTTACCTGACTGATGACCTCATTTCATGCTGCCGTGACAAGAAGTTCACAAAGTCCCCGGCAGTTGGATGATCACTTGAAATAGCACAACAGGCTGTTGACATTTATGAAAGCACAGGAATAAACTAGATGACTCATGTAAGGTCAGATTTTTTAAGAACAAGATTCATATTGTGAAGTGGGGAAATTCATTAAGACATATCCGACTCATATTAATCCTATATCCATGGCCCTAATCACACTCCCACAGGAATAACAATAAATAGCTTGAGGAGAAGATTTAGACCCGTTGCCATATTTGACAGGTTTTCCTGGCATGTACTGTAAGCTAAGGGGGATTTGATTCCCCAGAGTGTTGGAGGGAAAACAACAGCATGGTGTGTCTGTATGTGCATTCGTGTGGTGGGTGGGTGGTTGGTCGGAACAGCAGGGAATACTACTGTACCGTGTATTTCTGGAACACAAATTGTGTAAATTGCATCATATCACAGGTTGTGCCCGAGATATAAAATTGCTCATGCCCAGGCAGCGCATTCTGAAACACACATATACTGTACAGTAAGTGCAGGTATAAGGACAGCCATAAACAGGACGTGCAGCTCCTCTTTGTTTCTCAGGATCTCCATTGACTTACGATGTACCTGAAGCCTGTACTTGTTTATGCAAGAAAAGTTGAGACGGAAGGAATACAATTGAGATTTCTGTGTTCTGAGTTTTCTAAGATGTTTGACTGAGGTGTGATAATGTTTGTGTGTGCGTGTGTAGGTGTCTGTTCTGCCAGATGAAAAAAGTTCTGCTTCCTTGCCAACACTTCACAGATGGCATTTCAAATGACAGGATTAAAGTGGTTTTTAAACACCATAGGTGTCCTCTGCTATTGGGTGAGTAGATGCAAAAGCCATACCGTAGCAAAACATTTTGCAACGTAAGACATTTTGCAGTGAAAACAAGCGTTTCTTATTGGACAAATTCAGGTATGTCCCTGCCCGTTTGCTTTGTTTGCTTCCGATTGAATACATTTACATTTTTGTCATTTAATAGACACTCTTACCCAGAACGACTTACAGGAGCAATTAGGGTTAAGTGCCTTGCTCAATGGCACAGACAGATTTTTCACCTAGTCAGCTCAGGGATTCAAACCAGCGAAATTTCAGTTACTGGCCCAACGCTCTTAAACGCTAGGCTACCTGAGTAGAGAGCAATTGTAATTGTGACTTTTTGTCGGCACTAACGGCGCCATGATTTGTTGACAAAGCCTATGGGAAAAAAATAGTTTTTGTATGGTTTTTGGATAAACGCCAAAAATAGGTAGGTGGTAAACACAGGCTTAGGAGATCTTATACATTTTGTTCTATGAGAATCTTCATAATCTAACATCACTTTCTGTTAATTTTGAAGCATTTATGTAATCATAAAAAGCACATAAAGGCTTCATAATTCCTAAAGGTCATGTTAACTAACTGATTTAATATCATTGAACAAAACGTATAAGATCTCCTACGCCTGTGTTGACTTCAGGCCTTATTTTCAGCGCTTATTCCAAAACCCTATTCTTTCCCCATTAGTTTTCCCCATAGGAGTGGCTGAACGAAATAGAGGTAACTCCTTTCCGTGTTTTAGGACTACAAACTGGCGAGCTCTGTACACCTCAGACGTCACTGTGGTTCTTCTCTCAATTCTGCCAAACAACCCTGTGTTATCTATAAGCCTGTGTATAGGATCTATATAAGCCTGTAGTGTGCTCTGCAAAGTTTCTGTTCTAATCCCTGTGTGTCTTTGCCAAACAGAGGGCCGGCCAAGGGAGAGCAGCTATGTGAGCCATGTGATTGTGTGACTGATGGGTAATTGATGTACAGTCGCTAGTGAAAGTCTACACAACCCTCTTCACATTTTGCCTCCTTAAAAAAATATAAAAGGGATTAAAACATATATTTTTTCTGCCGATCTACTCAAATTACTGCACATTTTCAAAGTGAAAGAAGAATTATAGAACACTTTCCAAATTAATAAAAAATAAAAAGAGAAGATTGTTTGCGTATGTCATCAAACCCTGAGTTAATACTTGGTGGAAGCACCTTTGGCAGCCATTACAGCTGTAAATCACTGAATAAGATTCTACCAACTTTGCACAACTTTTATGGCAACATTTATCCACTGTTTTTGTCAAAATTGCTCAAGCTCACTAAGTTTGGTTGGGAATCATTAATGGACAGCAATATTAAAACCTTGTCTCTGATTTTCAAGCAAATTTAAGTCAGGACTGAGACTGGACCACTCAGGAACACTCAACACCTCTTGGAAAGCCATTCTGGTGTGTCTTTGCCATAAACATTTGTGTAATTGTCCTGCTGAAAAATAAAACTATTCCCTGAGCTTTGCTCCTTTCATATTTATTTTTATCCTGACAAACTCCCCAGTCCCTGCCGGTGACAAGCATGACCATAACATGATGCTGCCACCACAATACTTGAAAATACAGTGAAATTACAAATGTATCCAATGTTCAGGATTCCATGTTCCTGCAGTCAAAGACTCACAATTTGGTGAGTCACTCTCCAAGAACAAGAGTGATAAATAATACTGTGATGAAACCAAGCACAGATGATGTATTTGAACCAGCATTTTGAAGCCCACGAAGTCGAACCCATTAAGGTTCAGTCCTCTTGTAAAAGCCCCAAACGCATAACTTTGGCTTGGGCTTTAGCCCAGCAGGGTAAGTGGGGCCGTTACATGTCATTTCAGCAAGCCATGACACCCAGCATCTCTGATTGTTCTGAAATGGTTTCTGCAGTTAGAAACAGATAAGATAAGCATTCCTGCACCATTATTTTGTTGAAATATAATTTTATCTCTGAGAAATTAAGCTAATTGTGGACATTTTAAATTTATAGGATTCATATAATATCTATTTGGACCAAACGTTTTCCTACCAATGTGTAACACATGAGAAATCCCAAAAATAGTCAAAAGCCACACACAGACCCCACTCCATGCCAATCCCACCCCAACAACCAGTATACAGTATCAGTTCTCTATGTCTGACAAGTAGTATGTTTCATGGTGATTATTATTTTCCCATTATGATCAATTAGTCATTGAAGTTGTTAGGTTTATGTCCCATCATACATTGTGATATTACCAGGTTCTGACCACAAGATGGTGTTGTTCCTGCTATTAGGTGAAAAAAGTGTGAAATATCCCCCCTCCCCCAATGTTAAAGGGATAGTTCACCCAAATTACATATTGGTTTCCTTACCCTTTAAGCAGTCTATGGACAAGATATGACAGCAATCCATGCTTTGGTTTTGTTCACCTGGCCACTGTTCAAATGCAAACTTTTAAGCATTTATGCCACATATCCAATGCATGTCAAAGGTACGTATAACGATATTTTCACGCTTCATGTCCAAATCATCTATAAGTAACTTCATTGAGTTACACAATTAATTTTGGGGTACTTTAGGATGATTTGGCATGAAGCGTGAAAATTATAATAATCGGTACCATTGACTTGCATTGGATTTGTGCCACCAATGCTAAAAGTTAGCTAGCTGGATATGACTCTTCCAAGTCAAGGTAAGCTTTTGGTTTTATTAATTTATAGCCACCGGGGCCTGCTGCTTGCTGACTGTACACTGTACTGCATGATTGTAGTGGGTTTACTAACGTGTTAGTTCTAGTAGCTATGTTGACTATGATGTTAGCTAATATGGTGACAACGATATAGGCTGTGTGTAGCGGTTAGCGGTTATGATATGAAGATTTGGCTTGGAAAGGTTTTTTCGCCTGGTCACAGACAGCTGATGTGTTGTGCACTGAAGTCCACAAGTGAAGGGAAAAGGTGAGAGGAGGAGAGCACGTAGATGCGAGAAATAATTATACAACGATCAAAGGGATCATACTGTTTGTATGTGGCTGCTATGAAAGTGAACTGTGTTTGTGTGTGATCAGAGGTGTATTCATTCCGCAGATACTGTTGGAAAATGTTTCTTAAACGGAAGCAAACGGAATGAAATGGGGATAAACATACCTGAATTTGTCAAATAGAAACTCTCATTTGCAACTGTTGGACTAATGATTACATTTTACATTTTTTACATTTTAGTCATTTAGCAGACACTCTCATCCAGAGCGACATACAGTTAGTGAGCGCATACATTTTCATACTGGCCCCCCGTGGGAATCGAACCCACAACCCTGGCGTTGCAAGCGCCATGCTCTACCAACTGAGCTAGACCCTAGATCAGCTAGATGCAGGCAAGAGTGGGCAAGGTGGTATTGAATGTGTTAATGTCTGTCACCTTGATTACTCAAATCTCTCTCGACCTGTGCACCTACGTTGTAAACTTTAATTTACTGTATAGGCTAGGTTGTAGAAACCTCATGATGGGTATAGAAAAAATGTGAGTATCATGTAGTAGCCTAAACCTATCGATGTTACATTGAGCTGGGTGAACAGAATATGAATGACAGTCATCCAATATGCTGAAATAGAAATTAGGCAATGCTTATAAAATAAATATCTTCCTCCCTCATCTTGACAGGGCTGCCAACCTTTGAAGAAAGCTTGGAGTGAGATTTGCTATGTGAATTTCATTGCAATTCTTCTTATTTTGGCATTGGCAACAAAAAACAAAATATCTGGATTCTTTGAACATTAAATGAAAACTCAAAATTCAACGACTTTGTTACTTTGAAATATTTGGGGGATGAAATTTAAAGTATGCTAATATTTTTTTTAAACGTATTTTTTAAGTGGTCTGACACTATTCCGACAGTAATCAAATGAGATAGGGAGACAGGCAAATGCTAGAAACAGTGGGAAGGTTGGAAGCAGGGATTGATCCTGTGTTACCACTACACCAAGGATCTGATGAGTTGTATATCCCCATACCATCTCTGCCTAGCATGTGCATAATAGTCCAATGTCAATTATATTTCATTCCTGGAGCATTTAATATCCAATTTTTATTTGTATGACTTATTCAAAACTGTCCATGAATGGCTGCAAAAATACATATCCTCATATAATTCATTTTCAAACACAAGTAGGCCTATCAGATTTCAAATATGTGATTACACTGGCAAAATTGGGAAGAAGTGGAATAATACAATAAGTGTGGGGAATAACAGGAGTGTTCTTGCTGACAAGCACAGTAATTACCCTATATTTTAGCCCATTGATATGAAAATTGTTCCACTGATCCGACTAAATCATGTAAATAGATACAATCTCCTGAAGACAAGATGACATAAATCTGCCCCTAACCAAAATGTTTATATTCATTGTCCCCCCTCTATAATCAAACTTACACTTTTGGGTTCACAATCTGTTTCACAAAATTATTTTCAGTTATAAAATCAGGTCACCCTACCAAACTTCCCTGCTAAAACATACTGTAGGTCTGTCTGCTCCCTTTTCATTGTCAAAGCCGAAATGCCAATCACCAAACGAGGGGACTAATGCAAGTGTGGATTAAATCGACTTTAGTACATGCTGTCAAAAGGCTGCATTCTGCAATAGGGACAGAAGTAACAGCAACCTAATTTGGTTGACAACGTTGTACATAAAACAGCACTACCATGCTATTATTTTTACAGTTTTATAAACTCAGCAGAGAGCGTTCTCTCTCTCCATTCAGCTCCACTCTAATCATGAGGGGCTTTTCTTTCAAACATGCATCCAATCCACTTGATCCCTTACATAATCCTGTTCACAATACTGTATAGGTTCAGCTTGTGATGTTAAATTGCAGGTGCAGATGCTCTGATTTCAAAACGATTTGGAGCACAGTTGAAAAGGTAACGCACTGACTATACAATTGACTAATTAGAAAAATAAAAGCAGTACTTTTCAATGTGTGAGATACAGTATAAAAGGTGTAACATGAGAGCGTGAGAAGAGGGTCAAATGCAGTAAATAAAACCTAATAAAAACATATGTCTCGTCCAGGACCGGAGTGTGTGTTTACAGGAAGTTGCAACAGCGCAACTTTAGATCATTAGAACACATTCGGCAAAAGCCACATAATTCACTTGAATAGATTTCTGCAAATATGTAGCTAAATATCACAGGAGTCCTCTTACATTTGGGAACTTTACAGTCCTATTGACCAAACAACCATAAAAAGGTAGGCTCTCTTTCCCTATATGCACATCAACAAGATCAACAACTAATGCTGGCCAGAGCAAGAACTCAAATCTAACGAAGGAACATTAGATAAACCCTCTCAAACTTTTTCAGCTAGTTGGCCGTCAAAATTGCACTGATAAATGATGGGGAATAGCCCGCTCGTCCTTCTGCAGCTTGCCTGCCAATGCATGCATTGTCCCAAAAAGTCAGTCACTCACCCACTCCTCCAATGAAATGACGTCATCCTAGCAGCTAGCTAGCTAACGTTAGACTCTGTGTTTTTAGCTTGCTTCATAAATAGATACACTAGCATATTAGCCACATTATGACTGACTTGTGATCATTGCCCTTGCTAGTTTGATTGTATTGACAATCCCAGCCTTAGTTATATTAATCGGTTTTGTCCAAAATATTGCGTTTCAAACACATAAAAGACACAACCTCCTCCACTTACCCTCGCCTTATACCCTTGGGGAAATCCCCGCGGCCATCTTTGCCGTCGGTACAAACAATTAGCCAAGCAAGGGAGGTTGGCAACATGAGCCCCTCAGCCCTCGTTTGTGATCGAGTTTGCGATTTTAGGTCAAAAGAGTTTATACTAAGAAAGGAAATAGAAAGTCTAACAGAACAGATAGATGGCAATAAAAACTGTAACATAGAGGCTCAGAATAAATTAGAGGAAAAACAAAAAGAAATGGAGAAACTTATTCAAGAAAGATCAAGTGTAATATATTATAAAAATAAAGCAAACTGGATGGAATATGGGGAAAAATGCACAAAATTCTTTTTTAATCTTCAACATAGGAATGCTACCAAAAAGAACTTAATGAAACTGGTTACAATTGACGGAGTCACCCATAATTCACCAAATTATATTTTGAAGGAAGAAACAAAGTACTTTAAGCATATGTTTTCTTTTCAGTCGCCTCCATCTCCTCTAACTGAAGCTAATTGTAGAGATTTTTTTTCTATTGATAATGTCAAATTAACAGCCACACAGAAAGACTCATGTGAAGGTGAAATTACAGAGGAGGAACTTCTGGATGCAATTAAAGACTTTAAGTCCGGGAAAACTCCAGGGTTGGATGGCATACCAGTCGAGGTATACCAAACCTTTTTTGATATACTAAGAGGACCGTTATTAGCATGTTTTAACCACTCCTATGTAAATGGTAGATTATCTGACACTCAAGAAGAAGGTCTGATCTCATTATTACTGAAACAGGATACAAGTGGAAAATATAAAGATCCAGTCCATTTACAAAATTGGAGGCCCCTTACACTTCAGTGTTGTGATGCAAAAATCCTAGCAAAATGTATAGCGCATAGAATTAAAAAGGTATTGTCGGATATTATTCATTCTAATCAGACAGGTTTTTTACATGGAAGATACATTGGAGATAATATAAGGCAAGTATTGGAAACAATAGAACACTATGGAAAATATGGGAAACCAGGCCTGCTATTCATAGCAGACTTCGAAAAGGCATTTGATAAAGTTCGACTGGGGTTTATATATAAATGCCTGGAGCATTTCAATTTTGGAGAATCTCTTATAAAATGGGTCAAAATCATGTATAGTAACCCTAGGTGTAAAATAGTAAATAATGGCTATTTCTCAGAAAGTTTTAAACTGTCAAGAGGAGTGAAACAAGGTTGTCCACTATCGGCATATCTATTTATTGTGGCCATCGAGATGTTAGCTATTAAAATCAGATCCAATAATAATATCAGAGGATTAGAAATACAGGGCTTTAAAACAAAGGTGTCATTGTACACAGATGATTCATGTTTTCTTTTAGATCCACAACTAGAATCCCTCCACAGCCTCATAGAGGATCTAGATACATTTTCTAACCTCTCTGGATTAAAACCAAATTATGACAAATGTACTATATTACGTATTGGATCACTAAAAAATAAAAAAATTACATTACCATCTAGTTTAGCAATAAAATGGTCTGATGGTGATGTGGATATACTCGGAATACATATCCCAAAGGAAATAAATGATCTCACTTCAATACATTTTAATAGAAAGTTAGCAAAAATAGATAAGATCTTACTACCATGGAAAGGAAAATACCTGTCAATTTGTGGAAAAATCACCCTGATTAACTCTTTAGTATTATCCCAGTTTACCTATTTGCTTATGGTCATGCCTACGCCTAGCAAACAGTTTTTTAAATTATATGAGAAAAAAATATTCAATTTTATTTGGAACGGCAAGCCAGACAAAATTAAAAGAGCATATTTATATAATGAATATGAATTCAGAGGACAGAAGTTATTAAATATTAAAGCATTAGACCTATCACTAAAATCTTCAGTCATCCAAAAGTTATACTTAAATCCGAACTGGTTCTCAAGCAAATTAGTAAGATTGTCTCACCCAATGTTCAAGAAAGGCCTTTTTCCCTTTATTCAGATTACAACCTCTCACTTTCAGTTATTTGAAAAGGAAATAATCTCCCAAATGTCACTATTTCTAAAACAAGCCATAGAAAGTTGGTTGCAATTTCAATTTAATCCTCCAGAAACGACAGAACAAATAATGCAACAAATATTGTGGTTAAATTCAAATATACTAATTGACAAAAAACCTTTATTTTTTGACAGAATGTTTAAAAAAGGTATAATCTTCGTAAATGATATCATCGGTAGGACTGGTGGAGTTATGTCGCACCTGCAGCTAACAAAAACATTTGGAAATGTCTGCTCTACCCAAAATTACAACCAAATAATTACAGCCTTACCGCAAAAGTGGAAGAGGAAAGTGGAAGGGGGAGAAAGTAAGGAACTTGTCTGTCGGCCTTGCATTAAAGAACATAATTGGTTAAGGAAAACTGTGATAAATAAAAAAGTATATCAGTTTCACTTAAGGACCAAAGGATTGACAGCCGTCCCATATAGATTGCAAAATAGTTGGGAAGAGATCTTTGACGTACCGATCCCATGGCATAGTGTTTATGAACTGACACGCAAAACGACACCGGATTCAAAAATTAGAATCTTTCAATTTAAATTATTATATAAAATTCTTGCTACCAATAGAATGTTATTTATATGGGGGATACAATCTTCCCAGCTCTGCAGATTTTGCTGTGAAGAGACAGAATCATTAGATCATTTGTTTTGGTTCTGTCCATTTGTAGCTTGTTTTTGGACACAGGTCCAGGAATGGCTAAAGGATTGCAATATTTACCTGGAACTAACCTTGCAGATAGCATTACTGGGTGATCTGAAAAGTCATAGTCAATCAATCAACAATATAATAATACTTTTAGCAAAAATGTTTATTTTTAATTCACAATCTGTAGAAGCAATGAGAATAGAAAGGTTCAGAACTTTTGTAAAACATCACAGTACGGATGAAATATATATGGCAAATAGAAATCCTATATGGATGGTGTTAAGAGATAGATGGGAGGTATTGAATAGTGTTGAAGGATGGGACTAATAACAAATAACAACAAATAATAACAAAGATAGCTAATAATGTAAGCATACTGTGTCCATAATAAGTATACAGTGAGGGAAAAAAGTATTTAGTCAGCCACCAATTGTGCAAGTTCTCCCACTTAAAAAGATGAGAGAGGCCTGTAATTTTCATCATAGGTACATGTCAACTATGACAGACAAAATGAAAAAAAATGTTCCAGAGAATCACATTGTAGGATTTTTTATGAATTTATTTGCAAATTATGGTGGAAAATAAGTATTTGGTCAATAAAAAAAGTTTCTCAATACTTTGTTATATACCCCTTGTTGGCAATGACACAGGTCAAACGTTTTCTGTAAGTCTTCACAAGGTTTTCACACACTGTTGCTGGTATTTTGGCCCATTCCTCCATGCAGATCTCCTCTAGAGCAGTGATGTTTTGGGGCTGTCGCTGGGCAACACAGACTTTCAACTCCCTCCAAAGATTTTCTATGAGGTTGAGATCTGGAGACTGGCTAGGCCACTCCAGGACCTTGAAATGCTTCTTACGAAGCCACTCCTTCGTTGCCCGGGAGCAGTGGCGGCTGGCCGATAGAGGGCGCTAGGGCGCCGCCCCCTTAAATAAAATTATTTTACAAAATAAAAAAATAAAAAAATAAAAATAATAATAATAATAATAAAAACATCAGTATGTCAATATTTGTGTGTTTGAAATATGGAATGCACACAGTAATATGTGTAAGATATGATAGAAAATCATATTCGCAACCTTTCCTCTGCCTGTCAAACGCCTCGTCAGCTCTGGGCGATACAGAAAGTGCCCCGAGGAGGCGGGTCTACGTAGCAGTTAAGCCAATTGCTAATTTAAGATATGAATGTATGACATAAAATGTAGTCAATAAGCGATCTTAAATCGAATCCAAGGAGGGCGATTATTTTATCGCCCCAAGCTCGCCCCTGATAAAATAAGGATCGGGGTCCAGTGACGCCATTTTTACTAGACAACAATGGCGAACGCAAACGTTACTCCTCCAAGACCCAACCCTAACTCGGTGAAATCTCTCCTCCAAGATCCGTTTGAGAGGAGAACTTTGTCAGAGAAAGTTCGGGTGAAAGAGCTGGGCCCAGATCAACCTGACCTCTCAATCAGACAGCAGGCTAGCGAGAAAGGGAAGCAGTATATGCGCGGCTTCTCCCGTAGCTGGTACACCAGGAAGGCTTGGCTAGCTGGGTGCACTGATGCTAATGCTTTATTTTGCTTTCCGTGCTTGCTTTTTAAAACGACGGGGTCAGATTCAGCATGGACAGGTACCGGAGTGAGGGATATGAAGCACCTGTCAGAGAAGGTAAAGAAACATGAGAACACCAGGGCACACATGGACAACTCTGTAAAGCTAGCTGTATTAGGAAGGGTGAACATTGCTACGCAGCTGGATGACGGCCACAGGATTGCGGTGAGGAAACACAATGAGGAGGTGGATAAAAACAGGCACATTCTATCCAAAATTATCGATTGTGTGAAGTTCTGTGGGGCTTTTGAGTTGGCCTTGCGTGGGCACGAGGAGACTGACTCCTCAGACAACCCCGGCATTTTCCGGGGCTTAGTGGATTTTGTTGCCTCCCTCGACAGTGTGCTGGAGGAGCACCTGAAGACAGCTACCGTTTTTAAGGGCACGTCAAAGACGATACAGAACGAGCTGTTGGACTGTATGCTGTCAATGCTTAAGGATTACATCCTGGAGGAAGTAAAGAGTGCTGATTTTATCGCCATTCAAGCTGACGAGACGACTGACGTTTCCACCCACTGCCAGTTGGTGCTTGTGTGAGTGATTATCATAGAGCCGTCACAATTATATTTGTTTTAGTATTTTAAAAGGAAAGAGAAGACACAATCAGACGTTGATAATAATGCAGGAAAGTACTACACAGTTTGTAATAATTATTCAGGTGTCCACCAGGTCAATTTCTAGAAGAGGCCTAGTTGTTATTGAATATTAACTTTATTGCTAAGTGAACAGCAGAACAAAATGATGTTGCATCCCTCTCACAAATGTAATAGAAAAAGGCTTTAAAACGTAATAACATCAGTTAATTATGTACATCACAGGTTAAAAGCAGTTACTAGACATAGTTTGTGTGTATATACACACTGTCTGTCTGTCTGTCTGTCTGTCTGTCTGTCTGTCTATATATATATATATATATATATATATATATATATATATATATATATATATATATATAAAAGTCACTGGTTGTGTGTTGAGGGGGAATTACAGTGAGTTAAGAAGTCTGATTGCAAGTTATCAAATTAAACTTTATTTTTTGGACCCAGGGCCTCAATTCCCTCTTTGTGTGGGCACAGCGTATCTGACGAGCAGCAACAGCCCATCAAGCGACGGAGGATGCTGGGACCAGGAGAACAACAGAGGTTGGCTATAGAGGTAAGTTGTGATGTAATTGTCAGTGTTTCCCACCTAGAACTTTTTTCAGGCCTGGTAGTATGTAGCCAAAACCCTGAACAATCAGCACCTTGGTAATCATATACTTGAGTTGGACATAGGCATGTGTCAGTCAGGATCACTTGCATCAAAATAGCTTAATTGCAAATTAAAGCTGATGATGTATCTTTTACAGGTATGTGATACCATCCTGAGTCATGCCAAAGAGAGGTTCTCCTTCACCCAGCACCTCATCAGCGCAACACTATTGCACGGAGAGTTGTTCCCACAACACAGTGTGAAGTTCCCCGATACAGCGCTTGAAACAACCGTGGAGGCGTACCCCATGTTGAACAAGGCCAAGCTCAAAACCGAACTGTCCCTCATCTATGAGAACAGTGAGTTCAAGGCTTGTAGTGGTGCAGTGCCCCTGTACCAGTTCTTCATGGAGAACAACCTTCAGAGCACTTTCACAGAGACTGCCAGCCTCCTCAAGATCCTCATCACCACACCCATGACAACTGCTGAGTCAGAATGGTGCTTCTCTACACTGAAAAGGATCAAGACCTTCCTGAGAAACAGCATGACACAGGATCGCCTGAACGCTCTGGCCATGCTCTCCATGGAGAAGAAACTTGTCAGGGACATTCCTGACTTTAATCAAAGGGTCATTGAGAGGTTTGCCACTCAGAAGGACAGACGGGCAAAATTCCTGTACAAATAAGATGACAGACACACACACACAGAGCAGCTCTGGCCGCATGTTTCTTTGTATATAGTTGACCTTAGCATAAAAAATCCAGTTATATATGGTACTCTAGAAAGTCTTAATAGTGTCTTTGCTAATATTACTGTATATAGGTTGTTTTGTATCAATTAATTGTTGCAGTTCTGGAGCACATTAACAATTAGTCACATTTAGTATGATCATAAAATACTGTATGCTATTCTTCCAGTCAAAGGTTTGAGTTCATCCACTTGATATCCATTTCTATATTATACATCCTTTTATACAGTGTAAGATTTCCTATAAACTTTATAATAATTTCATGTTATTGTCCACTTTCCACTCTGTTCTGACAGCATGCCTGTTGCGTTGCCTGTTTACTACCAATGGTGAAAAGTTCACTTTAAATGCAAATGAAAGGCTTGGGTTTGTGTAATATGTTTTTGTGTAAGAATGCCTCAACTTTTTAATATTGGCATTAAATAATTACTGAATGTTTCACTGAGCACTGCTGTCCTGCAGTTTGTGTTAAAATATATCGCGATGGTTACAGGAAAAAAAAAGTATGGCACAGCCCCACCGAGAATATTTTTCACCAGCCGCCACTGCCCGGGAGGTGTGTTTGGGATCATTGTCATGCTAAAAGACCCAGCCACGTTTCATCTTCAATGCCCTTGCTGATGGAAGGAGGTTTTCACTCAAAATCTCACGATACATGGCCCCATTCATTCTTTCCTTTACATGGATCAGTCGTCCTGGTCCCTTTGCAGAAAAACAGCCCCAAAGCATGAAGTTTCCACCCCCATGCTTCACAGTAGGTATGGTGTTCTTTGGATGCAACTCAGCATTCTTTGTCCTCCAAACACGATGAGTTGAGTTTTTACCAAAAAGTTATATTTTGGTTTCATCTGACCATATGACATTCTCCCAATCCTCTTCTGGATCATCCAAATGCACTCTAGCAAACTTCAGACGGGCCTGGACATGTACTGGCTTAAGCAGGGGGACACGTCTGGCAATGCAGGATTTGAGTCCCTGGCGGAGTAGTGTGTTACTGATGGTAGGCTTTGTTACTTTGGTCCCAGCTCTCTGCAGGTCATTCACTAGGTCCCCCCGTGTGGTTCTGGGATTTTTGCTCACCGTTCTTGTGATCATTTTGACCCCACGGGGTGAGATCTTGCGTGGAGCCCCAGATCGAGGGAGATTATCAGTGGTCTTGTATGTCTTCCATTTCCTAATAATTGCTCCCACAGTTGATTTCTTCAAACCAAGCTGCTTACCTATTGCAGTTTCAGTCTTCCCAGCCTGGTGCAGGTCTACAATTTTGTTTCTGGTGTCCTTTGACAGCTCTTTGGTCTTGACCATAGTGGAGTTTGGAGTGTGACTGTTTGAGGTTGTGGACAGGTGTATTTTATACTGATAACAAGTTCAAACAGGTGCCATTAATACAGGTAACGAGTGGAGGACAGAGGAGCCTCTTAAAGAAGAAGTTACAGGTCTGTGAGAGCCAGAAATCTTGCTTGTTTGTAGGTGACCAAATACTTATTTTCCACCATAATTTGCAAATAAATTCATCATCATGTCAACATACAAGTGTAAGTAAAAACGAATGTAAATAAGTTAGAAATTGTGCTACTAATGCACATGACGGCACAAACACCTATCGTAAATGTAATGATGTTTTTGTTTTTTTAGCTTTTGGAAACTTTAGCTAGCACATATAGTGAGGGGAAAAAGTATTTGATCCCCTGCTGATTTTGTACGTTTGCCCACTGACAAAGACATGATCAGTCTATAATTTTGATTTTAGGTTTATTTGAACAGTGAGAGACAGAATAACAACAACAAAATACAGAAAAACGCATGTCAAAAATGTTATAAATTTATTTGCATTTTAATGAGGGAAATAAGTATTTGACCCCCTCTCAATCAGAAAGATTTCTGGCTCCCAGGTGTCTTTTATACAGGTAACGAGCTGAGATTAGGAGCACACTCTTGAAGGGAGTGCTCCTAATCTCATCTTGTTACCTGTATAAAAGACACCTGTCCACAGAAGCAATCAATCAATCAGATTCCAAACTCTCCACCATGGCCAAGACCAAAGAGCTCTCCAAGAATGTCAGGGACAAGATTGTAGACCTACACAAGGCTGGAATGGTCTACAAGACCATCGCCAAGCAGCTTGGTGAGAAGGTGACAACAGTTGGTGCGATTATTCGCAAATGGAAGAAACACAAAATAACTGTCAATCTCCCTCGGCCTGGGGCTCCATGCAAGATCTCATCTCGTGGAGTTGCAATGATCATGAGAACGGTGAGGAATCAGCCCAGAACTACATGGGAGGATCTTGTCAATGATCTCAAGGCAGCTGGGACCATAGTCACCAAGAAAACAATTGGTAACACACTACGCCGTGAAGGACTGAAATCCTGCAGCGCCAGCAACGTCCCCCTGCTCAAGAAAGCACATATACAGGGCCGTCTGAAGTTTGCCAATTAACATCTGAATGATTCAGAGGAGAACTGGGTGAAAGTGTTGTGGTCAGATGAGACCAAAATCGAGCTCTTTGGCATTAACTCAACTCACTGTGTTTGGAGGAGGAGGAATGCTGACTATGACCCCAAGAACACCATCCCCACCGTCAAACATGGAGGTGGAAACATTATGCTTTGGGGGGGGTTTTCTGCTAAGGGGACAGGACAACTTTACCGCATCAAAGGGACGATGGACGGGGCCATGTACCGTCAAATCTTGGGTGAGAACCTCCTTCCCTCAGTCAGGGCATTGAAAATGGGTCGTGGATGGTTATTCCAGCATGACAATGACCTAAAACACACGGCCAATGCAACAAAGGAGTGGCTCAAGAAGAAGCACATTAAGGTCCTGGAGTGGCCTAGCCAGTCTCCAGACCTTAATCCCATAGAAAATCTGTGGAGGGAGCTGAAGGTTCGAGTAACCAAACGTCAGCCTCAAAACCTTAATGACTTGGAGAAGACCTGGAACAAGAGGAGTGGAACAAAATCCCTCCTGAGATGTGTGCAAACCTGGTGGCCAACTACAAGAAACGTTTGACCTCTGTGATTGCCAACAAGGGTTTTGCCACCAAGTACAGAGTCATGTTTTGCAGAGGGGTCAAATAGTTATTTCCCTCATTAAAATGCAAATCAATTTATAACATTTCTGACATGTGTTTTTCTGGATTTTTTTGTTGTTATTCTGTCTCTCACTGTTCAAATAAACCTACCATTAAAATTATAGACTGATCATGTCTTTGTCAGTGGGCAAACGTACAAAATCAGCAGGGGATCAAATACTTTTTTCCCTCACTGTACAACTTTCCCTGACATCACACTTATACGTTGTAATTTTCGATTGACCTGATATCGTCGGATGGCTAGCATTCGATGTCTGCGGATGCGTTGTCTTCTAGCCAAGATATGAAATGCAATCATAATTGACTGTGGCGCATATAAAGCACACACAACAGCTACCGGTGGTTCCATGATGACTGAAAACACAACCGTGGGACGAACGAGAGACACATTTCCGGGCAAGGGCAGTCCATTTATAATTAATCCATTCTTCCCTCGCCCTGCAAGTGTCAACTCATATGTCATCTTCTTCTTCTATGATATCATGGCAGTCCGCAAACAAACATTTAAAGTGGATGCCGCCACCTACTGTGCTGGAATGTATGATCAATCATGATCTGCCTTCTACCACACCCTCCCCCCTCCCCAACCCTCTTAAACTTGATCTATATCATGCTGAAACACTCCACCCTTAGGATTGTTCAGCATGTCAACAATCATTTCAACAGTAACATTTGTTACCCCAATATCTCTTTTGCCGTCTCCACAATAACCTTCAACCTGGCATTTCTGCTTTCCACAACCCGAGTCGTATTGATAACCTTACCAATAAAAGCTATGAAGTCAACTTTATCATTATCAAAGTGTCCTTTGACACCGAACATTCATGAGCACAAGATTTCTGAACAGGCCTCAAAACCATGCCAGGACCATCGGAAGCACCAGCCCCGACCGTAGGTCCACTTACTACAGGTACATCCATGTAAGCTCCAACAGTCTGCACTGTAGTTCTACCAATCTGTTTTACGGCCTCTGCATATGATAGATCATGACTGATCCTTTATCTCTGAGCCTCTGTATCTGGCATCCACCAAATGCTGCACTGTGTTCTCCCCCACAATTACAGCACTTAACCTTCACATTGCTTCCACATTCACCGTAATCATGTGCCCCTCAACATTTGGCACATCTTTTCTTTCCTTTACACTGAGCAGCTACATGTCCCATTCTTTGGCATTTAAAACACTGCAGTGCATAGGGGACAAATTCTCTAACATTGAAACTAAGGAATCCTATCTGTACTTTTCCCGACAAGACTCTCAAACGTCAGCATCACTGATAAGCTTTCACTTCTTTGACCTTCTTTCCTACTGATCAACCTTTTGGCCTCGATCACTCTGCCTCCCTTCACATTTTCTTTAATTTCATCTGTGGACATAGATATTGGGACCCCAGTGATGACTGCCCTCAATCTAGCATAAGTACCTGGGACATGGCTTTTAATCTTTTCCCGTTAAGCTTTTCCATTTTCAGAATCATCTCTTGCTGAGACTGGCTACCACACAATATTAACAATCTATCATATCCAATGAACCGAGCTAATTTCACTTCACCTAGCTATTTCTCTATGGCATTAGTTAGTCGGATAGGGTGTAAGTGAGGCCCTGTGGTCTCATCAAACACTATCACCACTTTCCCCTCCAACACATCATTACGCTTGCTTTCTACCTTGGCCCCCTTTATGCTTTCTTTACTAGACGCTCCATTGCTTTCTGGACCATGATCTCTCTTCTTCCTGGTCTTTCCACTACCCAACCATTCCGGTCCTTGACCCTCATCCTCCCGCTCCATACCATCAGAACTGACACCCATACTGTTCGCACTCCAGCACAGCTGTTGCTTCACCAACTTTTTATCGATTTCCTCCGCACTACTCCCCACCATTTCCGACCAGTTCGTTCCTGTTGCTACCTCCCCCTCTCATTGGTCGAGAGGACCAGTTTACAGTCACTTCTGAATGCTCTGAAGTTTCTCAACAAAAATATAAAAACACTAACGCACAGCTTCAAATTCAAAACATTAGTATCAACACAAACGGTGCCCCCCTCTGTGCGACAATGATACGTCATCAGAAGTGTCCACTTAATTTGAGGGCTGAGGGGAGAGGGTGTTGTCTTTTACTTGTTTGGAATGCAGCCAATGAAACTGAAACAGTGTATCCCGAATAGAGGCAGCAAACAATGTACCAGGCCAGCTGTGATTTACAACTTGATAGCAATATTATTTGGACTACCAAGAAATGTTTTGGTGAATTATATTAAATCATGCATTGAACTGCATCCATCTATTCTGCCAACAATGCCTTAGTGTACGTCATGGAACGTTGAGTCAAATATAACCTATTTTTAAAACCTCTTATGAAGTTGGTTTTGTAGCATAAACTGGGAATTTGATATTTTGGACTGATATTATGATTATCTGTTTGTGTGAGATCTGCAAAGTAGTTAAAAACACAGTCAGTTCCACTTTAAATATATACAGTGCCTTCAGAAAGTATTCACACCCCTTGACTTATTCCACATGTTGTTGTGCTACAGCCTGAATTCAAAATGGATTAAATAGATACCCCATAATGAGAAAGTGAAAACATGTTGATGAATTTTTTCAAATTTATTTAAAATGAAATACCAAAATATTCACACCCGAGTCAATACTTTGTAGAAGGACCTTTGGCAGTGATTACAGCTTTGTGTCATCTTGGGTATGTCTGTATTAGCGTCGCACATCTGGATTTGGGGATTTTCTCCCATTCTTCCTTGCAGATTTTCTCAAGCTCTGTTAAGTTAGATGGGGAGCGGCAGTGAACAGCAATCTTCAAGTCTTTCTGGCTAGCACCTTTTGCAAACTCCAGGCGTGTGGTCATGTGCGTTGTTCTCGGGAGTGGCTTCTCTCTGGCCTCTCTCCCAAAAAGGCCAGATTGGTGAAGTGCTGTAGAGACTGTTGTCCTTATGGCAAGCTCTCCCATCTCAGCCAAAGAACTCTGTTGTTCTGTCAGAGTGGTCATTGGCTTCTTGGTCATCTCCCTGACCAAGGTCCTTCTTGCCCAGTTGCTCAGTTTGGTCGGACGGCCAGCTCTAGGCAGAGTCTGGGTAGTTCCATATTTTTTCCATTTCCCAATGATGGAGACCACTGTGCTCTTGGAAACTTTCAACACTCTATACATTGTTTTATACCCTTCCCCAGATATATGCCTCATCACAATTAAATATTGGAGATCTACAGACAATTCCTTGGACTTCATGGTATAGTCTCTCATTTGACATGCACTGTTAACCGTGGGACCTTATTTAGAAAGGTGTGTTTATTTCTAAATCATGTCCAAATAATTTAATTGGCCACAGGTGGACTCCAATCAAGTTGTAGTGACCTCTTAAGGATGATCAAATGCCTCAATTCGTCTGGGCATGGACTCTACAAGGTGTCGAAAGCATTTTACTGGGATGCTGCCCATGTTGACTCCAATGCTTCCCACAATTGTGTCAAGTTGGCTGGATGTCCTTTGGTTGGTGGACCGTTCTTGATACACACGGAAAACTGTTGAGCGTGAAAAACCCAGCAGCATTGCAGTTCTTGACACACTCAACCCGGTGCGCCTGGCACCTACTACCATACCCTGTTCAAAGGCACTTAAATATTTTCTTGCCCATTCACCCTCTGAATGGCACACATACACAATCCATGTCTCTTATTCTTCTTGATTTGGTACGCGGATCGCATCAAACATTTGTTCATACACCACCACATACTGTACTGGTGTGCGAGGCCATTCACGGCCTACCTACATTAAATTCTTTGATACAGTAATACAACATTGGGAAAAAGGAAAATTGCCCTGCCAACAATTAGCCCTCTCTAAAAAAAAACACCATCACATTCCACTATTTAACCCTATCCAGTCCTACTCCAGACCAACGTTTTGAGTGGACATAACACTACTACTCAATACCCCCTGTAGCTGTTCTGCAGTAAATCCTCGCAATCCCAAGTACTTCTCTGCCGCTGCCACCACAACCTATTTTCTGTGACTTTCGATCCATTTCTGCTGTACAATTGATAACCATGGCTATAAATGCTAAAAAGACAACCTTACTGAAGCACATTTTCTTCCAACCACTCTCTCGGTCTCTGCCTACTCACAGGAATCCTCTCAAGATCCCTCACCCTGAACACATCTTCCTCTACCACTCTCTTCACTGCTTCAGCCTACAACACTTTCTGTACTACTCTGACCCTGGCAACCTCAATCTGCCTTTCTCTCACCGGACACCTCCGATCTACAGCCCTATGGTCGCCTCCACAACTAACACAAATAACTTTCTTCACCGACACCACACATTCCTTCGTCTCATGCCCTCCTGCACACTTCTCACATCTAGGCATCTCCCTCCTACACACAACATGCCAATAAAACTTCACACCTAAAACACCGTAGTATTTTCAAGAACAAAAGCTGACACGGGATAACTGACACTTCCTACCTACCTTAACCTTATCTGGCAAAGAGTCTGCATCAAAACTCAGCATGACAGACAATGTCTTCTCCGTTTCCCCATGCTCTCCACCAGATCTACGTCTCACCAAATTCTTGTCCCTAATCCGGAGATCCCGCTCCCTCTGGGGGGAGGAAACACAAATCATCACGAGTCCACTCAGTTACCTTCACCAACTCAGCAGTCCCCAACCTCTTCTCCACCCAACCTGATAGCACATATGGATCAGCCAAAATCATTCTTATCATCCTCGGGACGAGGCCCGAACTCGGCGGTCCTCACCACAGATACTTCATCCTCACTCTCGGCAGGGTCCATCTCTGAACTACTGGACTACACTCAACACCCCTCACAAAAATGTATTTCATTGTGTAGTGTTCTTATGGAGAGGAAATGTGTATGATTCAAAATAATCATTTTCTATTAAATGTCTGTCGTACATGCTTAGTTTCACACCTTCTATGTCCAGTTTCCTCTTCACTCTCAGATGTTGTACAGTGATTAGATCAACAGTGCCCTCCACTGGAATGGTACCTTCATTACAGAAGGGATTCATTGAACTGAACTCACTTTTGGAGCATGTTACCTGCATTACATTTTTATATATCCCTCTATATAACTGTTAATAGAACATTGTTGTTGCATTGTTGTTCAATTGTTGCATTGTTATACCAATAGACAGGAAAAACATGATATGTTAGAATAATTTTCCAGTAAAATTACACTGACTTTCTGTGGCCAAGAGATGCATTATAATTGCTGTGTGGTGAATAACTTGATGCATTTAGCCATTTCAGGAGAAAAATTACCCCAACAGAAATGAAGATACAAATTACCCTCATCGAAACAATCAGCTTTTTTAGGAAGAGGTTTTATTTCCTAGACATGATTTTAAAATCAGTTTACACATTTCCTTAAAAAACACATACCTAAAATAATCATATTTCATTCAACAATTAAAAAGCTGAATGATTCAATGGGTGAGGGCAAATACAGGAGGATTGATTACTCAGCAATCACTACCTTGTAACTTTTACTTGGATCTGGGTAAAAATGTGAATGTTGTTAAGTTTCCGTTCCTGTGATTAATTACACATTTTTATTCATTAGTACATACCAAAGCAAAAATAAGCGCATATTGTTGGACAAGTTCAGGTAGTCCCTCCCAATTTCACTGTGTTTTCTTACATCTGGTGCCTAATGAACACGACCCTGATGTTCTCAACTGACAGAGCTGTGACAGCTTGTTGTTTCCGGTTTCCCCTGGCCCAGTTTTCGGCTCTCTGAAAAGTCTTCCAGCTGTGCCTCCATTTCAATAATGATGTTAGAAAAAGATCAAACAAGACAGTAAGCCATATACACTGCTGTCCATTCTGGGACGATGGTTCTCGAGGGACGTTGTTCAGAAGTCTAAAAACTTCCCAGTTAGTTCTCACATTTTCCTGCAACTCTTCATCTTATCCCCTTGTGATTCTGTCATGATTAAAATAAACAACTTGAAGTTATAATTCTGTTACTGATTTGGACTTCTTTTTTACCAAGGTGGCTATTCACAAAAAGGATTTACGAAATTTGAACAGTTCCGCTCAGGTAATCGCCGACATATCCTCCTTACGCACTTTTATAAAAACACAAACACATTCCACGATGGCTAAGATTTTAAGTTGATGGCTGGGTTGCATTCATTAGGGTACACAGTAGCAAAATGTTTTACAAAGGAAAGCGAAAACGAACGTTTCTAAATGGACAACTTCAGGTAGTACACCCGTTTCAGTCCATTTTCTTCCATTTGGTGCCTATTGAATACCTTGGTCTAAAGTCCCTGAGATGTCAGTCCCTTGGCTCAGTCATCAGGTTCGGTAACACACTGCTCCACAATGTCCCGCAGATTGGGGTTCTCCATAGCAGCTGCTACTCTCTCCTTGTCGTTGATCTGTTTGTTAACTAGAGGAAAAAGGATAAAACCACAATAAGTTTCCTTCTATTGTCAAACTGCATAAATGTGACCAAATGAGTTTGAACCTGGGTCGTCTGCGCGCCACAAGTCATGTTATTCCCGCTGACCTAAAGCCTGAAGGTCTGTAACATATTACCGATAGGGGTTAATGGTTCACAGAATTACCTGTTTCATAAGAAAAATTCTAGTTGGGCTTTGTGGGTGGAAATACAAATCTATCCAATGTCTGACATTTCTCTTTTATTCAAAATACTGTCTGGAGATGTGGATAAGGTAGTGTAAGTCATAACACTTACTATCTTCCTCGGTAGAATGAGTTCCTTCAGAAATGTAAATGTCCAACTGTTGAACAAGAACAGAAAAAGTTAAACTTTAAAATAACAACAAATAAGCAATTAATTTGCATGAAGTTGGGAAAACTAAATCTGTGTGTTCCAACAGACAGGTCTAATCAGGGAGAAGGGCTGGAGGTTAGTGCACCAGAGATACGACCAGAGCCAGAAACCAACCACACAATGCATTTTCATAGGGGCACCTTTGTTCCAGAGGTACCTCATTATAAACCAAGACAGCACAAAGGGGAGAAGATATTACAACACTGTTTTCCATTTCATTATTGGCTTCAGAGACTACCCTCGAAAACAAGACAAAAAGCGCTATGCCATCAAAGGCTTGGAAAACAGGATTTTTAATCCTTGGATGAAAGAACGTGTTCTTACTAAACAGACTAACATTTTGTGCATCAACATTGATTTAGGGATTGGTTGTATGATAACACTTTTCCTCTGATGGGCGTAATCCCCCAGCTGCTTACCTTGTGTTTAAACGGCAAGCATCTTTGCAGTTTAACTTGTAAGCACAGGCCTGAAACACACGTTACAGAATAATTTAAATTGATCTCTGAAGTAGGCAATTTCTGTGTTTCCCCTAGATTTTTTTTAGCAGTGGTGGCAGAGTTAGGGGGGGGTGTCTTCCTGGGGCATACATCTATACATGTACATTATACTAAATTATATTTTCTTGCAGCTGCTGCTGCTGCTGAACGCATATGGGGGAAACAGATTTTTGAAAATGCATCGATAGAACATCAGAGCTACACAACACTCACAGGAAAATAATTGGCCCTATGGGAAGAAGGCCATGTTACAAAGAGAGTGAAAAGTGTGGGTTTTTCATGACTGCCATTTAACATTAGTCCCCTTCAGAGAATGGCTTAGAACATACACTGAGTATACAAAACATTAGGAACACCTTCCCAATATTCAGTTTCACCCCCTTTTGCCCTCAGAACAGCCTCAATTCGTCAGGGCATGGACCCTACAAGGTGTCGAAAGTGGTCCATAGGGAAGCTGGCCCATGTTGACTCCAATGCTTCCCACAGTTGTGTCACGTTCGCTGGATGTCCTTTGGGTGGTGGACCATTCTTGATACACATGGGAAACTGTTGAGTGTGAAAAACCCAGCAGCGCTGCAGTTCTTGACACACAAATCAGTGCGCCTGGCACCTACTACCATACCCTGTTCAAAGGCACTTACATCTTTTGTGGTGCCAATTCACCCTCTGAATGGCACACATATACAATCCATGTGTCAATTGTTTCAAGGCTTCAAAATCCTTATTTTACCCATCTCCTCCCCTTCATCTACACTGATTGAAGTGGATTTAACAAGTGACATCAATAAGGGATCATAGCTTTCACCTAGATTCACCTGGTCAGTCTATGTCATGGAATGAGCAGGTGTTCCTAATGTTTTGTACACAGTGTATGTAGACAAAGTAGCTCTAAGTAGATCAATGCTACATTAAGTCAGACCACCTAAGTCAAGTTATTTGACAACCTTGTGGAAGTAGAAACTGAGATTTGTGGAAGTATAAAATGCAAAGTCTGTTGCATTTCACAGAGGCATTCTAGTCTCAGTGCACTAATCTGCTGGTGTATGGTTGGAGAGGTGACTGCTCATGCTCCACAAAGCTTATCCTTCAATGGCCACCGATGCCACTATAGCTTCAAATACAACATTTCCCATTGAAAACATGGCATGCAGCTTTATCATGGCATTTCAAAATGTCCCTATTTCTTAAAAGTATAGGAAAAGGGGCCGCATTGACTCTTACATTCTCTGCCCATGCTGCCAGCTTTGAGGTAGACAAGACTGTAGTAGAGATGGTTGTAGCTCTATAAGAATGGTAGCCCGAGTGTCAGTCTGTCTTATGCGATCATGCCAACTCCTGGTCACTCATTGTCATGTTTGCCTTGACAGCAACAGCAATGGAGATGTCAAGAGCACAAACAGAGATCTGGGACCAGGCTATGAGAATGTGACTGTAGTGTTGTCCCGTAAAACATTGTATCAGTATGGATGCAAGAGGCTAAATATCTCTTGCTGTTCATGTCAGTTATGAACTGTTGTTTCTTATCAGTTGACACAGAGACGCACCGATTAGTGTAGCCAGAGAACAGTGTGGGACAGTTGGGGAGAACTTTATAATTATGAGGTATTCGTCCTCTCCAAGCTCTTGGACTTCAACACATTCTTCCGTCACGACATCCAATTCCTCCAACGTGTTAGGTTTCTCTGGGTCTCGAATAGTGCGAATGACATCTGGGGAAAGAAACTGGGGTTGTTGAGGTGAACAAGCATGTCACTTAGAAATGTTAACTGTTTCAGATGGTTATACTGACAACTAGCTAGCTATCAGTTGAATTCACAGTTGTCTGAATGTTTCATTATCATAGAGAAAATAAGAAATTGTAAAACAATTTCCCAGATCTTTTTGTGCGGTCTTGTCAACTCCGTTGGCCACTTATGCGTAACAACAACCAGTTGTCAGCACACAAACTGTTCTGGGACCAGGCTAGAGAAATAGTGCTATATCTAACTAACGCGTTAGCTAGCAAGTTTGAAAGCCATAATTTACTAGCACGCAGCCTAGAAATCCTAGTTATAACGTTAGCTAACTAGTTCTCTAGCTAGCTGTATCAAGATGCAAATAAACCAATTTACCGTATACTTCTAATGCTTTCTCTTCCATCTTTTTGGCCCTTGGTGCATTCGTGTTGTCTGGCAATCCGGTGAACTGCAATAACTTGGTGACTCACTGTAACTAAGTGAGACAAGGCTAGACACTACTTCAATTTTTCAAATAGCGCAATACTCGAGACACTTTGACATCAGTGTTTTCACGATCGTCTAAACTGGACAGTATGTTCACAGTTTAATAAAACATACTAGCATATGGATTGTCTCATCAACGCGGTTTTTAAAAGTAAACTGAAGCTTTAACATCTGCGTAGGGTGTGACAAACGAAAGGCCATCACTAGTTAACACAGCCACAAAGTCATAAACCCCGCCAATTTCTAAAAATGTGCATTCTTAATCTGATTTTAAACCTAACCTTAACCACAATGCCTAACCCTAACCTTAAATAAACCCAAAAAGCACATTTTTGTTTTCATGAATTTTTACGATATGGCAAAACATATTTGTGGCTGTGTTATCTAGTGGGAAACAAAACGAAAGCCTGTGCTGGCTGGTTACTTCCTCCTTCAGATTCAGGAAAAAGCAAACGCTGCAAGATCGATTCAAGTTCGGTTTTCTGCTATGCATGCATAATACTTTAGGAATTATTATTTGATGTATTCATGAATTCAATTATATTTTCAATAATTTGCCTTTAAACGACAATTTGTGGTGTAAAATGTCAAGGTTTCAACAGTGATGCTATCCTTGCTTCTACTTCTTCTTCTTCAAAGTTTTATGGCAGACTGTATGAAACAAAAACAAAACATATTCCATTGCGGGAATGCAAAAAAACAAATCAAACAACCATCCAACTCATTCAGTCACAGTTCAAATCCCATCCCTACGCAGGCTCAGGTGCCTGTGAGGAAGGCGCATTCATCGACAGAATTCCTTGTAATGCCCTGCAGAAAAATCCCTGAGCGCTATCCTTGCTTGATTGTTACCGTCTTTTTTATTTTATTTTTTGTCGTTCTCCTATTGGGCAATAGCAAATCAGCTGATACAGAGAACGCGTGTCATGTGATTTGTGTCAGGATGTAGGTAATAATGTTTACATGAAAGAGGAACACACACGAAGAAGAAAAAGAAGACGATCATTTCCAAATGTTATTTTAATTGTTCTCTCAATTGACGACAAGTCGACAGCTGAGTATATGAAGCTGCAAATAGCTAAATTACAGATGAGATAGTATCAGTTTTAAGGCATCTGCATCAAATTGGACATGATTATGATAAAGATGTTGCACAGATCTGAAACTCGAGGTAACTGTGCATTAGAAGTCGCTCTCATCCCCGAGAACAACCTCTGTGAAAATGTTGTGGACACAGCAAAAGCCAAAATGGCCCAAGGCTGCTCCTTGCTCTGCTGCTTGAGTGGTACTGGGGGGCTGACAGTCGGCGACATTTCAGAGAGCAAGGCACCGGGGAGAACGGTTGATGGCACATATACAGAGTGAGTAAAGTGAGCTAAACAAAAATGTAAACTGCCATATGCATTTATTTGCACATTGATGATGGGATTGGTTAACACATCTCGTGTGTCTCTCTCTGTGTGTGTGCGGGTGGGTGGGTGGAGGAGGAAGACTTTTCTTATATCTTCAAAAAGTTCACTAATTGAATGAATTCCTCCTTGTCTGTAGCTTTGCCTGGGAGGAGGTGACCGTTTACAATGGAGCCCGTGGCAGCCCTAGACTGCTGGCTGTGAGCTCTGAGTGTGAGCTGACACTGTATGAGCTGGAAGCAGAGGGCCCTACCTCTGGCCCTCTTGTCTCTGCCTCTGAGTTCACAGCAGAGAAGCTACTGCAGCTGGTCAAGGAGAAAGCCCTGAGTATGTGACACCAATGTCTTTATCATTATCAGTTTAATTCAGATTCAAAGTATTGGATAATATTAGTCTTTCAAACCACATTAGGGTACGCAGAATTAGCAGTTTACATTTACATTATATTTACGTCATTTAGCAGACACTCTTATCCAGAGCGACTTATAAATTGGTGCATTCACCTTATGACAGCCAGTGGGACAACCACTTTACATATATATATTTTTAAATTATTATTATTTTTAAATATATTTTGTAGGGGGGGGGGGTAGTAGAAGGATTACTTTTATACTATCCCAGGATAATATTAGTCTTTCAAACCACATTAGGGTACGCAGAATTAGCAGTTTACATTTACATTATATTTACGTCATTTAGCAGACACTCTTATCCAGAGCGACTTATAAATTGGTGCATTCACCTTATGACAGCCAGTGGGACAACCACTTTACATATATATATTTTTAAATTATTATTATTTTTAAATATATTTTGTAGGGGGGGGGGGTAGTAGAAGGATTACTTTTATACTATCCCAGGTATTCCTTAAAGAGGTGGGGTTTCAAGTGTCTCCGGAAGGTGGTCAGTGACTCCGCTGTCCTGGCGTCGTGAGGGAGCTTGTTCCACCATTGGGGTGCCAGAGCAGTTGTGCCTGAAGTTATACTCTCATTGTGATTTTCGTAGCTTTGAGTGTTCTTTTACGTCAATTCCAACTTTAATCTAGCCATATGAATTCGTAACCTATACTAAACTGCATTGCTTGCATTTTGATTCTGCAGGTGTGTCTGAGGTGGTGTCCTTGAGGCTGCTGTCCTTTGTGGATGCCAGATGCTTTCTCCTGCTCAACTCCAGTGCTATGGTGCAGCTGCAGTGGCAGCAGGGGGCTGAACCGGAGACCCTGTCCTGCTGCACCATCGTTCTGCCTCCAAAAGCCCCCCTGGACACATGCACTGACTACCAGCTCTGCAGAGGCATACTATTTGTGTTGACCACAGCTGGAGTCATATGTATCCTTAGCAGTTTCATGAGTAGTAGTTAGTCCTGAAACACAGGGCTGTGCAGACTTCTATGGCGTCTAGCCATAACTGCCATAGGAGTCAACAGCCATCTCTCAGGACAAAGTAGTAGTATCTTACTCTGTTCAAGATTGTCATTCAGTATACTGCTCTATCTTTAACGCAGTGCTCCAGATGTGTTTGACAGTGCTGAGGGGAGGAAGCTGGCCAGTGTAGACCTGCCCTCGTACCACACTGCTGGGCTGGGGGAAGAAGAGGTTGCCCCCTGCCTGGACGCCTTCCGTCTCCTCCAGGTGTCTCCTGACCTGGGTACTGCTGTTGCCTGCACTCAGTCCAACACTGCCTTCGCTGTCGACCTCAACCACTACTTCAGGTAATTCAGCAGTAAACAGGGAAGAACTACCACTGAAACTCACCAAGATGGTTTACTTGTGATTCAATCTGTCCAGTCCACCTGGATGTCTCACAATTTGTGTTTCCTTGATTCCTTGCTTTCTCTTTCTTCGCCTCTTTCCCAAAAGCATTCAAGGAGAACATCCTTGGTTCCTCCCTTGGCACCTTTTCCTTCAATGCGTTTTTAGAAGGAGGCGAGGAGAGAGGAAGCAAGCCATCGAAGAAAGACAAATTGAGAAGGATTTTGGATGAGCCCCTTCTTCCTCTGACTGACAGATGTTGTTGTGGCTTTTTCCTGTCCTCCTGGTAGGATGTACCCAGAGCATCTGCTGTGTCGGGTGGTCCCCAGTCGCCCTCCCCTCAGGCCCCAGGATCCCTGTGACGAGGACAGCCTCTCCAGCTCCACCTACAGCCACACTGTGCTGGGCACCTCCTTCAGCACTGACCGGTAAGAGGAAGAGCATAGAATAGAACAGAATGGAATACTCTGTTGTCAGTCTTGTACATTATATTTTAGTTAAAGTGGAGTGTATTGCATACCATATTGTTTGTTTTTATCTTTAATCCCCTGAAAGGTAAATGGGGTTAATAATTATTTGTCTTCCTCCCTCCCCCTTCCCCTTATCTCCAGGTCCTGGGAAGCTCGGCTGACTTCTCTGTACAACAAGGCCAAGGCTACCCCTCCTTCTTCTCCTCAGACTACGGGGGCTCCCTGGTTTAAGGATTTCCCCCACATCGAGTGTGGGCGGGCAGCTGTCGCTGCCAAGCTCTCCCAGAGCAGAGTCCCATCAGGGGGAGCCACCATGCAGTTCTCTGTCCCCGACACCGCTGCCCCGGTGCTGCTCTCTGTCTCTGAATTCTCCGCTGTGTTGACCTTTGTCTCCCCTGGCAACAGCGAGACAGCTGTGGCCTTCTGGGATCTGCAGTCCCAGAGTGTGACCTACCACCGGCTCACCTCGCCCACCGTGCCTGTCCAGCGTACCGCAGAGGAGGAGCTCAGCCTGCTTCTCAAGAGTGAGTCTGCTACTGACACATATGAGAGGTGTTTAGTGGTCCAGTCTCAGTCATGGCTCAAATCTGCTTGAAAATCAGAGACAAGGTTTGAATATTGCTGTCCATCAATGATTCCCAACCAAATGTACTGAGCTAGATCAATTTTGAAAGGAAAAAGGTTACTTTTCAGTCTGTCGATCAGTATAACATACTATGTGCCAGGGTTTGACATTAACGCTTGTCCGCTTGCCCGGGACAAGTAAAAAAAATAAAAAATTGTCAAACAAGAAGAATATAGACTAAAGTTGTTCGAATGGACAAGTAAAAAATAAAAGCACAATATCAAACAATTTGGCTACTCCGATCAGAATTGGATCAGTGTCCTCCGGATGCAATGTGTTACACACTGTCCTCCCAATCTCTGCAGAGCGCATCGGAGTATAATATTGTAGGCCTGCATTGACAGGAACGAGCAGTGTTTCAATCATGCAGTCACAAGATTATGTTTTTGAGATCAAAGCGAGCCTAGCCGAGTGTGCACATTTGTCGTTATTTATTGCTAGTTAGTGAGCCCATTTATAGCTCATTTTTGGTCAGCAATTAAAATCCTGGAAAAGTCATGGTGTGTGCATCACCTGCGTGTGCCAGTGGGTCGTTGCCAGAGGAGCGAGAGAGACATTTGCGCAGCAGATAAAATAATGATAGAGAACAGACTAGCAAGGTTACCTGCCAAACTACACTATGTTTTGAATTGGCTGTCTCGCTAGTTAACTATTTAGCTATTAGCATGTATTAATGTCATTGTCATGTCCGATGTCCTAAAATAACTTTCCACAGGCACTCGTGTGTATAATCGAAAGTTGATGAAACCAATGCTGCATACTCCGTTTGAAAAAACGTCTCTCAAGCGCTCAAAATTGGCTAGGATTCTCCTTTATTCAATACTGGCCATATAATTCTGACAACGTTACAAAAATATTGACAAGTAACTCCTATGCTGTCAAGATCTCCCCGGAACACTGAATATTTTAACCTAACAAATAGATAAACATTTTAGTTGGCTACCTCGTCCACCTTAGCCATTTGATCCCTGGTTCATTGAATGAGGGAATTCTTTTAGAAAGACATAAAACTTATTTGGTTGTAATTGTAATGTTGCAGGGAGGCCAACCATCCTCCAGGAGATTCCAGGAGAGCTACTGGGTGTGCAGGCTTTTGCTCCAGCCCTGCTCTAACACACCACATTGTAAAAAATCAGCTGATCAACAGAACCTTGATAAGCTGACTGGTGTGTTTGAACAGGGTTGGATCAAAAGCCTGCACAGCCAGTAGCTCTCCAGATGGAGGGTTGATGGACCACATGTGTTTTATACAGTAGCCTATCAGTGCAGTATTTTACTTTGTGGGGGGTTAAGTGCCTTGCTCAAGGCCACAACGGCAGGAGATACTGTATAATACATGGGATCAGAGACAAGCAGCCGTCCGTTGCCAATACAGGTGATAATAATGAATGTTATTTTGTGAAGTGGTTCCTTGCATAATATAACACCATTTTCTGTCACCTTTTTGGCCCAACTGTTTTGGGTGGGTGGGGACAAGTGACTTGAGCTTTCGGACAAGTAAAAAATCAGTCCTACTTGTCTGAAGGACAAGTGGCTAAAAAGGTTAATGTCAAGCCCTGTATGGGGAGTCAACGACCAATCCTATTCACCTGAAGCAAACTGAAATCACGCCCATTTCCTAAATTCTTTAGCTCACCTGAAGGAAGAACGTGTCACACAATTTACAAACTTTTCAAGCACATGAAGGCTATGAGATTTGGCTGTTAGTGGAGAGAGAGTACTCGTCCTCCTAGATGTTGCGAGTTTTGGGTCTTGGTAACGTTTTTTGTGTTTGCTAAAAACCAATTACTTTCTGCTCTGCTTGTGTAGCCAGTGCTTCCTTGCTTGAGTAAGATGGCCAGTGGGTAAGAGTAAGTTCAAAAAGGCTACCCAGCTGAGTTTGAACCTCCAACCATGCCAACCTCCAACCATGATACTCAATTGTGCTTTCCTGTTGCCTTGGGTGGAAACACGCTCAGGAGACCTTGGCTTGGACCAGTTTGTGTGACCACTGTGTCCGGCTGGGTTCAACTTCCATTGGGAGTCGGGCTGACTTTGTGAGGAAGATTGGTGGTCGGAGTTGGTAGGGGTGTCATCTCAGCCGAGTTAGGCTCCTTCCGGTTTCTCTGGCAGTGTTCAGAGTCCGGATTCCAGGATTGATATACTATCCCTGATTGGTTCTGGAGGGTTTTCAGAGTGTTAATTGGATGACATCAGTCCGGGGCAGCCTGAAGCCCCGGCTTTGGATTCGGTGGGGGAGAGTGAACCATTGGTGGTAAATGCGCCTTTGATGGTGTTTTTCGCACTCTGCACGCTGTGGTCGATGTTAGGCAGCGTTTTGTTCGGGTTTCCCTGGTTTGAGCCTTGGGCTGCCTTGATGGGTGGCAGCGTGCAGAGTGCGTTTTATCAGGGTTACCACAATTTTATGTGGGTTTGAGCCTTGGGCTACGGCGGCAGCGAGCGAGTACACAGTTTAAAGGTTACTGCAGGTTTTTTGTGGGAAGCCTGCAGTAACCATTTTGATGGTGGATCTTTGATGTTATGGGGCTATTTTGCTTCCACAGGTCCTGGGGCTATTGTTAAGGTCAATGGCATAATTAACTTTTTCCCAGTACCAGGACATTTTAGCCAAAAACCTGGTTACCTCTGCCAGGAGGCTGAAACTTGGACGTACAGTGCATTCGGAAAGTATTCAGACCCCTTGACTTTTTCCACATTTTGTTACATTAAAGCCTTATTCTAAAATTGCTTAAATCGATTTTTCCCCTCATCAATCTACTCACAATACCCCATAATAACAAAGCAAAAACAGGTTTTTAGAAATGTTTGCAAAAACATTTTTTTTTACTTTTACTGAGGAGTTGCTTCCCTCTGGCCACTGTACCATAAAGGCCTCATTGGTGGAGTGCTGCAGAGAAGGTTGTCCTTCTGGGAGGTTCTCCCATCTCCACAGTGGAACTCTAGAGCTTTGTCAGAGTGACCATCGGGTTCTTGGTCAGCTCCCTGACCAAGGCCCTTCTCCCCAGATTGCTCAGTTTAGCCGGGCGGCCAGCTCTAGGAAGAGTCTTGGTGGTTCCAAACTTCTTCCATTTAAGAATGATGGAGGCCACTGTGTTCTTGGGGACCTTCAATGCTGCAGACATTTTTTGGTACCTTTCCCCAGATCTGTGCCTCGACACAATCCTGTCTCAGAGCTCTACAGACAATTCCTTCGACCTCATGGCTTGATTTTTGCTCTGACATGCACTGTCAACTGTGGGACCGTATATAGACAGGTGTGTGCCTTTCCAAATCATGTCCAATCAATTGAATTCACCACAGGTGGACACCAATCAAGTTGTAGAAACATCTCAAGGATGATCAATGGAAAATGGATGCACCTGAGCTCAATTTCGAGTCTCATAGCAATGGGTATGAATACTTATGTAAATAAGGTATTTTGCTTTGTCATTATGGGGTATTGTGTGTAGATTGCTGAGATAATTGTTATTTATTTAATCCATTGTAGAATAAGGCTGTAACATAACAACATTTTGAAAAAGTAAAGTCTGCGGACTTGTAACCCATTGAAAACCTGCAGTTTGAATGGAAAAGGGCAGTCCATAAGCGCAGACTAAGGATATCAATGATCTGGAAGGATTCTGTATGGAGGAATGGTCTAAGATCCTTCCCAATGTGTTCTCCAACTCATAAAACCAAGGGAGAAAAAGGCTCAGTGCCATTCTCCTCGCTAGGTGAGGTATTGAACACAGGGGTGTCAGTAATTTTTTTGAAAAATAAATATGACTTGTTAAACAAAATCTCTTTCTCTGAGCAATTGTATTACCGGTAGAATAAAATAATATAATTTCCCCATTTTTTTTTTGTGCATAAAATATAGCTCAGTATTTGAGATATTTATTTTATACAGTCATCTTTGCTCATCTTTTTCAAGGGGGTCAATCATTTCAGACCCCACTGTATGTTGCCCTTAGAGTTGTGCAAAGTTATCTTATTGTAAATGATTCAAAGCTGTAATGGCTGCCAAAAGTATTATCTCTGGGATAAATGTAAATGTAAATGTATGAAGACATATGCAATCATTATTATTAATTTTATTAAAATTATTTGTTGTCTTTATTATTAATTTGGAAAATGTTCTAGCATATTCTTTCACTTTGAAAATGTGGATTAGGTTATTTAGATCGGTAAGAAAAAAATCCAATGCAATCCCTTATACTTAATATTTAATTTTACGGAAGAAAACTGTGCAAGTGGTGAGTAGACTTTCACTAGGTGCTGTATGTTTTAATTATTCCTGTGTGTATGGCTATTGAGTGTAGCTCCTGTGTGTTGCAGCGTCAGGCCTGTCCCTGGTGCTGTTTGCTGTGTCACAGGAGGAGCTGCTCAACAGACTAATGGTATTTGGCAGCGCCGGCACCGTGGACTCTCTGTGCCACCTTAATGAATGGGGCCGCTGCTCCATCCCCATTCACGCCCTGCAGGTAGGCCTGGGGCTCGTTCAGTTGGTCAAATGGTTTGCTTCATTTCACAACAGTACGTACTGAACGACACATGCCTTTGTTTTGTATTTGTAGGCTGGTCTGAAGAATCACCAGTTGGACACAGTGGACTTCTTCCTGAAGAGCAAAAATAACGTCCTGACACCACCCTCGGGGTATATTCTACCTGACCAATCAGCTGTCATCTCAACCCAGAGCCAGCTGAAGAGTAAGGCCTTTACAATACATTTCATATTAATCACATAAAGCCCTAGAATCCTAATATAAATACTTAGTATTATTGTAATAGTATGCCATAGTAATTAATGCTAAGTATACATTTTACATGCATGTTGATGCTACACTATTTTATTTATTTGTGCAGGGACACCACCTCCTGTTATTTTAAGGGATTATCAGTAGCCCAAGCTTCTTTAAGATTTCATTAAATGATTTATGAATTTAAATGTGCAATTTCTTAATAATTATTCACTCAATAATCAATACCTACCATTGAAATATTGCATGGCGCAAATAGTGTACAGTTCAAGTGACATCTTTCGTCCGTTTGTCATGTTTATGTAATGTAGTATTGTGTTGCAAGATCAATACACTTCACTGATTTTATAAATCAGGCTGAAAAATAAGGGGTGCATTGATAGTTAAATTGAAAGCTACAATGTAATGGTAAGCACTGTGAGGACACTCTAGGTTGTAAATGCAAGTAATCGGAAAATCCTATACCATGCATGACAATAAAATGCTTGGGGAACACAGACACACGAACAGAAACACGCACAGCACACACACGGTGAGAGTTACGACGGTAATGATTCATACTGTGCACCGACGCATGGGAGCTATTGGGCCAACGGTCTGTCGTATCAGCCTCGCCTCCTGAGTCCTGATTGGATCGTTGGATAGTAGGTAAAGCATTAGATGCCCTTGAGATCAGATAGTGTGCCTGTCATTAATCTAGCCCACTGGGAGTGGCTGACAAACAGGATGGAACAAAGATTGGTATTTGGTATTTTATTAGGATCCCCATTAGCTGTTGCGAAAGCAGCAGCTACTCTTCCTGGGGTCCACACAACATAAAACATGACATAATACAACAAAATTATAAACAAGAGCAGCTCAAAGACAGAACTACATAAATAAAATATATATATATTTCACACACACACACAAATGTGTATTTAAATGTGTGTGTGTGTGTGTGTGTGTGTGAGAGAGAGAAAGGAAGGGGACTGTACCTCATGCGATGTCAGCTAGAATTACCGCTCCCAATAGTAATTGCCTTCTCACATGATGTTTTACTGTAGTCTCATCACAGCCTAGTAATTGAAATGGTATATTAAAATTGTGTATGTGTGCATGCGCCCCCATGCATTTAATTTGTGTGTGTGTGTGGTTGATGTTTTCTCCTACTGGCTAGAATAAATGTGTTCATATTAATATGTCTGGAGTGTATATGTAACAAAAAAAAAAAAATGGGTAGGACATTGTAATTACCAGAATGTAATGAATAGAACTGTAGCAAACACAGCCATTACAATGGCTAAATTTCCCCCGTTTCTCCCTCCACTGCCCTACACATATGATATGACCTAGGTACAGATCTAGGATCAGCTTCCCCTCCCCCAATCCTAACCTTAACCATTAGTGGGGAACATGCAAAACTGACTAAAGATCAGCTTCTAGAGGCAACTTCATCCTACTCCAGATATGACAGCGTGAGTGTTTCTCTCTGTTCCTGTAGATGTCCAGGATCTGTGTCCGGCTCTGGACCTTCTGCGTTGTGCCATCAGAGACAACCATACTGAGGTCCAGAGCCGACAATTTTCAGAACAACTGCTCAGCATCACCCTGGCCTTCCTCAACACACAAGTCAGGGCCGTCGTCTCTGCCACAGAGGGTAAGACACTGCATGCTTTTGAATGCACTGCTAGCAGCAAGGTATAATTTTTTTTTTTTAAGTGAACAATCCCTTTTAAGATTTGTTTTTGGGGGGACACTGCATCAACCTGCTTAGTTGCCAACTGTATAGTTACAGAATCCAGTTGCTGTAAGCATGATGCATTAGGAGTGCTGCCTCACTGAGCAGAGTCGTGGTCGAGTGGTTCTAGGCACTGTTCTAGTTCTGGAGACTGGGGTTCAATCCCTGTGTCCACCCTTCACACTACTATGCCTGATCCATTTCCCCCTCTGTTTCTCACCTCTCTGAAATGAAATCAATACAATCTGAAATCCACCCACTCCTTTACAATAAAAAATAAATGCTACTATCTCAAGCAATCAGCCATGGCTGGCACGAAAACATCTGAGGGAGATTGCATCAACCTGCTTAGTTGCCAACTGTATAACTAAAAAATCCAGTTGACATTAGAATTTGGATTGCTGCCACAGTCTTGACATGTTATTGAAATATACTGAATAGAAATATAAGTGCAACGTAACAATTTCAACGATTTTACTGAGTTACAGTTTATATAAGGAAATCAGTGAATTTAAATGAATTCATTAGGCCCTAATCTATGGATTTCACATGATTGGGCAGGGGCGCCGTTTTATTTCAGCTCATGAAACATGGGACCAACACTTTACATGTTGCATTTATATTTTTCTTCAGTATAGAAAAGTATATAGAAATAGAAACTCCAGCACACTGGTGACCTTGATGCTCCATAAATGTAACAGATCTTATATTTCAGTCTCAATAGACCTTCATCAGGGATTTAGATTGATATTATTAGGAGATCAGAACCAAGTTTGTATGGTCTATGTTCAATCATGATAAGGTCTGATGATGGTGGGTGTTTAACCTCTTAAGGATCGGACCCTTTTTTTAAATTTTCGCCTAAAATGACATACCCAAATCTAACTGCCTGTAGCTCAGGACCTGAAGCACGGATATGCATCTAATTGATACCATTTGAAAGGAAACACTTTGAAGTTTGTGGAAATGTAAAATGAATGTAGGAGAATATAACACATTAGATCTGGTAAAAGATAATACAAACAAAAAAACAAGGGGTCTCCAATTTAAGTGCCTTGCTTAAGGGCACATCGACAGATTTTTCACCTAGTCGGCTCGGGGATTAGAACCAGCGACCTTTCGGTTACTGGCACTATTCTCTTACCCACTAAGCTACTAGACTATTTTGTATGAAGTCTGCCCAAATGTGCCAATTGATACATTTTCATGTACATAACTATAGAGAACATACAAAAATAATATGGTAATACAAAGGTAAGTTTACACACTCCCAGGAACACACTCACAGGAATGTCATACATGATGGATCATTAGCTTATACACTAACATTCACACATAGATGGCTGGGCGGGGTGGGTGTGGAGCCAGAGACAGCAAGGGTTCAAACTGTAGAACCCAGTTCCTACATTTGAATATCAAAAGGGATTTTATCAAACAAAACTATGCTACATTTTATCTCTGGGTCCCTCAGGATGACAAATCAGAGCAAGATTACTGAATTTAAGTACATTATTTACCTTCAGAGGTGAATGTATCAAACCAGTTGCCATGATATGTTTTTTGTTGTTGTGCACCCTCGTCAAACAGTAGCATGGTATTTTTTCACTGCAATAGCTACAGTAAATTAGACAGTGCAGTTAAATTAACAAGAATTTAAGCTTTCTGCCCATATAAGACATTTGATGTTACTTACAACAGTCACGCTAATCACATTAGCGCACTTTAGCTCAATCGTTCCGTATACGGGACACCGATCCCGTAGAGGTTAAAACGTTCAATAACACAGTGGTTTCTCCCTATTCTCTCATTTCTTTCTACACAGAGCTGGATGAGAACCTGCGGAAGTGTGTGGAGATCTTGGATAGTTACGTCTCGGATCTGCGCACCTTCATGAAGAGGTTTCCCTGGCCAACAGGTGCCGACACTTTCACCCTTGTCCCATCCCCCATACCTGTAGCTGAGGAGGTGGAGAACGACGACTGGTGTTCCCTCTCAACTGAGGTAAAAACACAGTGGACTTTATTGTCGATTCTTCAACTCAAATTGATTGATTTGCTGTCACAATCACACAGACGCACACATTCACACATACACACACACACACACACACACAAGGAGCAGAGTGGGCATGAATCCTCAACGACATCCTAGATGGGTAATAATGATAATGGCTTGAATTCTTGTCACACTTTTTGCCCATAGGCCTCAAAGCACTTGACATTGTGCTTGGATAACTCTTCTCATCCACCATACGCAACAGCCATTTTGCACCAGAATGATTCTCACCAATTGGCTATAATTACATAATTATCTACAGTAATGACCAGAAATCTGATTTCTGATACTGTGTGTGTGTGTTTGTGTGTGTCAAGGAGGTGGTCAAGCGGGCAGTGCTGACCAAGCAGATTCCCCGGGCCCAGGCCTACCTGAGGAGCCAGAACAGGCCAGATCAGCGGCTGGAGGAGTTGAGGAGTACGGGGCTGCGTCTGGCCTTCACCTGCCTCACACACAGAGACCTGGAGCAGGCCACTGCACTGCTCAGGAACATGGTGAGACTATGGCTCTGTTCGGTTTGCTTTCACTAATCCATCCTGGAAGGATTCTGTATGGAGGAATGGTCTAAGATCCCTCTGAATGTGTTCTACAACTCATCAAACCTTTTAGAAAAAGGCTCAGTGCCGTTTTCCTCACAAGGTGAGGTATTGAAGGGTATTGAAAACTGGAGTGTCAATAATTTTGTCTTCTACCTTTTTGAGAGAAAAAAATATTACTTGTTGAACAAAATCTCTTTCTCTGAGCAATCGCATTAGCATAAAATAATATAATTTCCCCCAAAAAATGTTGCATACAATATAACTCAGTATTTGTATTTAGTTTATACAGTCATTTTTGCCCATCTTTATCAAGGGTGTCAATAATTTCAGACCCCACTGTAGGTTGCCCTTAGAGTTGTGCAAAGTTGGTAGAATCTAATTCTAAATGCTTCCACCAAGTACTACCTCTTAGGTCATCTTTATCAAGGGTGTCAATCATTTTAGGAACCCACTCTATATGCCATTTAGCAGACACTTTTATCCAAAGGCACTTCAAGTCATGCATGCATACATTTTACATATGGGTGGTCCCGGGAATCGAACCCACTATCCTGGCGTTGCAAGCACCATACTCTAACAACTGAGATACGGAGGACCAACTCTATATAGTCAGACAACATTTTACAACATGGAGATTGTTAAACAATATGACTCAGCATGTTCGTAGTTAGACAACGATGAACAATGGTAACAATATAAGAAAAACAAAACAAACAATATAGCTGCGAGCAGCAATGAACGGGGTTCACAGGATGACAGAAAGGACACAAGATCAGTTGGATAGCAAAGCAAGCACTCTATCATGTAGGAACGATCTTTCTTTATGTGCAATCATGTCTAAATACAACATCTGGAGTGAATCTGATGTACGGTTCATGAGGAGAAGATGATTGCAGATGATTTTTAGCATTAGCGTTACATATGCAAAGAATGAGTTGTTAATAGTTTCCTTGTTGTTGTTTTTTTATATAAATACCAAATTCAGTGTGCTTCATCTTAGGGATGTCAATGATAGCGATGACAAGTTCCAAGTTGATAGGCCACCGTGGAGTGGATTTCCAGTGGTTTGAATTGACACGTAAAATCAGATTTTTGATTTGTCAGTAACTCAGCTACCTCTTAACCAATCCCTTGGCTTTTCTCAAACTAAGTTAAGAGATGTACCATGGGCCTGTTACTTATGGTTCATGAGAATACGTTTTTCCAAGATGGAGGAGAATCTATCGTGATTGTCCTTATGACATTTATTCAGCATGAGGAAAGACACTTGCATCCAAAGTTTCAAGTCTTTCGGTCAAACAGGCCGGCGAATAGGAGGGTTTAAGTGAGATTGCTTATAAAGAAAAATTAGCTACAAAGAAAAATTGTCAACTGATAAATGGCTAAAACCTAAACTCAGAACTCATAACCAGATCAAAACACCTATGAGCCAGAACCCTATGTCATCTGACAAGAAATCAAAGAACCTTGTGTGCCCAGTTGAGAACTGGGATACTGCTTCTGGCAATTGAAGTAGGTAGGTTCAATGCCATCAATGAAGAAGAGCAGCTATAGACTTGTTGGTTGTTTAGCAACAAAACTGACTTGTGCGCAACTATGGGATTGGCTTATATTGTTGGCAACATGTCAACTATATTTAGTTTACAATGTTTGTTGAAAACATAAATACATTTGCACAATGAGCACTTGTTGTCTCTCAAATACATTGTTGCAGTTGTTGGTTAGCTAGCTAGTGAATTTTTGCTATATTAGCATAGACGTGACATCAGTCAAAACACCTCAAAACAAGACATGGTATCAAGAACAAGATAAACCTAGTACTAGCTCCGGGGTGCCAATAATTCTGTCCATGCCATTTGTCTTAATTTTTTTAAATAAAACTGTTACACTTAAAGTAAGGTGTAGAGACCAAAAGTTTTTTCAATTTCATCTTGTTTTAGAAGAAATATGGAATTTTGGGGGATTTTTGTATTTTCTGTATGTAAGGGTGCCAATATATTTGGCCGCAACTATATGTATGTATGTATGTATGTATGTATGTATGTATGTATGTATGTACTTGTGTGCATATATAAGTATGATCATTTTCTTTGGTGAGTACAGTGTCTTATAAGCCCATGTGGGCTGGGCATCATGAAGATGCATGACACTATATAATATAATCAACCAATCAATCAATCATATAAGACTACTTGACTGTGGTTACACTGCATGATTATTTTACATAACCCACAGGACAGACAGAGCTTTGCTATTCAATGTGCCCAGAGTCTGCGAATACAGGGATGTTGTTAGCATCTCACACACCCATGACCAAGCAGGAATGTTAGTGTGTCCTCCATGGCTAAATGGGCATTTCTCATGCAACTGAATTAGACAGGAGTCTTCTTGTTTTTTATTGTTGTTTGTTTTGCTGTGTGAATAAACCAAAATTGTATAAACACAGTCAGAGCTTTGCGATAATGCTCCATACTGTGGTTAAAAGACTCCAACGCCAGCGTTGTCTGTTTTCAGGGTTTCAACGTAAAGAAGCAACTGCATAACATATGCCTCTACACAGACGACCGGGACCTAAGGGACTTTGTGGTAAGACCAGCATTTTGAGCAAATTCAATGATCGCGTCTAACATTGGCTTTCATTATTTGGATGATTTGACTGTTAAAAAACTAATTTCAGCCAGACAAGGGTGAAATTAAAAATATAGTCCTTATCACCATCTCTTTATGAACATAACTCATTACCTTTTGGCGGCCTCAAAGGCGTTATTACCAATCTTATTAAGATTTGGGGTTTTTCAATTACTGTCTGCAGGTGGAGGAGTTGTCAAAGCAGAGCTATTTGTCTGATGAAGAGGTGCAGAGGATGGAATTCATCAAACAGATGGAGGCTTTGTGTGCGGTGCCTGAGACGTGCTGCACAGACCCTGTGGGCAGACAACGGTATGAGATAAAACAGACTCTTTACTGCATTTGGTTTTACAGTTTTCTCTTCATGTACTTTTCTACTGTCAGGATTTCTGACACCGTATCCACCTGGGTCGTGTTCTTTAGTCATCAAAACAAAAGAAAACACAGAAACAGGGAGGGACAACCTGGACTTGTCCAATAAGAACTGCTAAAATGTTTTCTATTTCAGCAGTGTTTTACAATGTCTGTTGCGTGTCCTAATGAACACGGCCCTGGATGCCAGTAGTTGTTTTTCTCTGCTTACATGACATGACATTTTACCATGTTAGCAGTAAACAGTTAGTTTTTTTTGCTCAATCATTTATCTTTAGTCTTGCTCTATGGCAATGCACTTCCTGTTTCAATGTAGCAAACTGTACTGTGTACTGCTTTCTCTCAGGGTTCCTCAGATGGCCCAGACAGACCCAGGGTCTAAGAGCCTGCTGGAGGAGCTGGTAGACCAGAGAGGCTCCCAGTCAGAACAGACACTGTGGAGCTCGCTGCGTCTGGACTGGGTCAGACATTGGGACCACAACACCCAGAGAGCCATCCTGCTGTCACGCCTACAAGACTCAGGTAGGACTCTCTTAACCCTGCATTCACACCCTATATGAGTAATCGTAAGTACGAGATCCCGACTTGGAAAAAACATTCAGCTTTCAAGTGGTACAAGTTGGAAACTCGTATCATCTCTGGACCCCGACTTTCCCGTCATGCTGAACTCTGACTTCACCTACCACAGAAATTACTTTGATGACAGCATTTTCGGCACTTAAAGGGATAATCCACTCCAGAATGAAACTCCTGTCAATTTGGTGATAGTCAATGTTCTATGAGTGAGTAAAACATTTATTTTCACCATGATTTAACTTCTAAGTGGTCTGCCTGTGAAATCAGGAAATCGTGTTGTGCCATGTCATCACGATCAGGTTCTCGTCACTGAAGAATTCAAAATTATCACATTTCATAACACTTTAAAAAATATATACCTGCACTCCCGATCACCATATCAGCCAATACATGGTATGGGCATACAGTTGAAGTCGGAAGTTTACATACACCTTAGCCAAATACATTTAAACTCAGTTTTTCACAATTCCTGACATTTAATCCTAGTAAAAATCCCCTGTCTTAGGTCAGTTAGGATCAGCACATTATTTTAAGAATGTGAAATGTCAGAATAATTGTAGAGAAAATTATTTCATTCAGCTTTTATTTCTTTCATCACATTCCCAGTGGGTCAGAAGTTTACATACACTCAATTAGTATTTGGTAGCATTGCCTTTACATTGTTTAACTTGGGTCAAACGTTTCGGGTAGCCTTCCACAAGCTTCCCACAATAAGTTGGGTGAATTTTGGCCCATTCCTCCTGACAGAGATGGTGTAACTGAGTCAGGTCTGTAGGCCTCCTTGCTTGCACACGCTTTTTCAGTTCTGCCCACACATTTTCTATAGGATTGAGCTCAGGGCTTTGTGATGGCCACTCCAATACCTTGACTTTGTTGTCCTTAAGCCATTTTGCCACAACTTTGGAAGTATGCTTGGGGTCATTGTCCATTTGGAAGACCCATTTGCGACCAAGCTTTAACTTCCTGGCTGATGTCTTGAGATGTTGCTTCAATATATCCACATCATTTTCCTTCCTCATGATGTCATCTATTTTGTGAAGTATACCAGTCCCTCCTGCAGCAAAGCACCCCCACAGCATGATGCTGCCACCCCTGTGCTTCACGGTTGGGATGGTGTTCTTCGGCTTGCAAGCCATCCCCTTTTTCCTCCAAACATAACGATGGTCATTATGGCCAAACAGTTCTATTTTTGTTTCATCAGACCAGAGGACATTTCTCCAAAAAGTGCAATCTTTGTCCCCATGTGCAGTTGCAAACCGTAGTCTGGCTTTTTTATGGCGGTTTTGGAGCAGTGGCTTCTTCCTTGCTGAGCGGCCTTTCAGGTTATGTCGATATAGGACTCGTTTTACTGTGGATATAGATACTTTTGTACCTGTTTCCTCCAGCATCTTCACACGGTCCTTTGCTGTTGTTCTGGGATTGATTTGCACTTTTCGCACCAAAGTACGTTCATCTCTAGGAGACAGAACGCATCTCCTTCCTGAGCGGTATGACGGCTGTGTGGTCCCATGGTGTTTATACTTGCGTACTATTGTTTGTACAGATGAACGTGGTACCTTCAGGTGTTTGGAAATTGCTCCCAAGGATGAACCAGACTTGTGGAGGTCTACCATTTTTTTCTGAGGTCTTGGCTGATTTCTTTTGATTTTCCCATGATGTCAAGCAAAGAGGCACTGAGTTTGAAGGTAGGCCTTGAAATACATCCACAGGTACACCTCCAATTGACTCAAATGATGTCAATTAGCCTATCAGAAGCTTCTAAAGCCATGACATCATTTTTTGGAATTTTCCAAGCTGTTTAAAGGCACAGTCAACTTAGTGTATGTAAACTTCTGACCCACTGGAATTGTGATACAGTGAATTATAAGTGAAATAATCTGTCTGTAAACAATTGTTGGAAAAATTACTTGTGTCATGCACAAAGTAGATGTCCTATCCAACTTGCCAAAACTATAGTTTGTTAACAAGACATTTGTGGAGTGGTTGAAAAACAAGTTTTAATGACTCCAACCTAAGTGTATGTAAACTTCCGACATGAACTGTACTTGTCTAGAACACATCCATCCGTCTATATATCGTCATGACAAACTACATATTTTGCTAAGATGTACTCAAACTAAACAGTAGACCGAATTATTCAACTCAATTTTTCCTTCAACTACCATCACGCAACACAAATTTCTCTTCTCCCCCCTTGCCCTGTGTGTGTGTGTGGCCGCACTGTGCCTGTGGGGCCCTTGCGTTGCCATAGCAACACCAGACTCCACTCTGTGAGGCACACGACCTGCAGTTTGAACATGGTGCGATTGTAACCTCCTAAATTGATAGTGCAGGTTGTTTCGGCGATTTTACAGCTTGCTACCTACTTCACATGCTGAAATTGACTTTGATATTATCAGGGACACCTCATAGGCTTGGGGGGATTTGACCGAATATTACACATTTCCCTCACACACAGTAACGGTTGTACATTTTGGGCAATGTGTTCTGAGCATTCTGAGCCCAAACTGACATCTTTCCAAGAAGTAGATTAGGATAAAAACTACTTTGTTTGAGGTCTGTGTTAGTTTTAAAAGCGCGTGAAGCTGTTGTCTCTTCCTGCTGGTTGCTAGGCTACACGAAAAAGCATGCTCACAGGAGAGGGGCAACGCCCACGTACACAGACCCGAACCGTGACAATTTTCTTCAATGGGAAAATGCATCTCCCTTCCTCTAAAATATCTGGTATTATTGTGTGTAGCTACGTTTAGTAGCTAGCTATCTAGCTAGCCAGCCTGTCCAGAGAGAAAGCATTGCTTTGTGGGTTTTGTAGTCGACTTGAGCTGCAACAGATTTCCACAACGATTTTCACGTTGCTCCCAACCTTATGGAGAACAATAGTAATGGCGTCTTTTTGTAGGCACTAACGGAGGCTAGCACTAATGGAGGCTAACTCCACCATGGCTCGTTGGCCAAAGCCTACGGGGAAATTAATGGGTCTGTGATAAACACAGGCTTAGGAGATCTTATATGTTTTGTTCTATGAGCTAATCTTCATCAGCTAACATCACTTTTTTGAATTTTGAAGCATTTATGTAATCAACACAAGCAAATAAAGCACATAAAGGCTTCATAATTCATAAAGGTAATGTTGTCTGTTGTTATACAGACTAGACGACTCTCATCTAGGCCCCAATCAGCTAAAGCTTCTCTCATCCCTGTTGCGATGTTCTCACTTGTATGATCCTCTGGGGAAAATGCAGTTTGCAAACAGCGACTTTTCAGGTGGAAGTCCTCATTAATAAAGTGTATGGTCAGACTTATGTAGGGCTCCGTTGTCCGGCTGGACCACAAGTCCGTTGTTGCTGTATAATATTCCACTTGTGACAGCTCTGTTTCAACTTGTGCCTTGCATTTCTCGTACAACTCTGGGATGGCAACTTGAGAAAAATAGTTGCGTGATGGCATTACATACCGCTTGTCAAGTGACCGGATCATGTTTTTAAAACCCTCTTTGGTAACCGTGTTAATTGGTACCATGTCTTTGGCGACGTGAAATGTTATTGAATCTGTGATTTCTCTCTGCCGTTCTGAACCTTTCTCGTATGGTGTAATACTGGAAAAGGCATCCGAAATAATAGATTTTTGCTTTGGATGGCATTAAGATGCTTTGCACTCGTCATACGAAGATTTGTGGTGCCGCCTTAAATGATCGAACAAATAGGTTGTGTTGCCTCGTGTTGTGGGTTGTGGCAACAATTGCAAGGCACTCTCGACAAAGTACCTGTTTTTCGTTAACATCATCCTGTCTGTAGCCAAAATATTATATTTTTTGCCTGTTCCTCACTCATCATTTCGTCACGCGCAAGCAGAGCCTGCATTTCAACCACGTGCAGCAACGAACTCCGTGTTTAAAATAATAATAATGTAATGACCTGACTAGATCATAAAAGAACAACTGTCCAGACAGAGGATTGAGTTTACGAATGGACGGTTTATTAAACCAACTTTACACAGGCTACTGTTTGGCCGTAGCCCACGCCAAATAAATGAAAGTTAACCCACAAGCCAATCGTGACCTTCTCTTGTGAAGCCCAGACGTAAAGAGAGAGAACAAAGGCTAAACCTGGTCTTAACTTCCAATGCTCCATCCCCCTGCCCAACCCCCCTCCACGCCACTCCGCCAACCGCCAGGATGCCCGGCATCAGAACATTCCAGGCCTTCCCGTGATTGGCAGATAGCAGGTTGATTGACATGTCGGACCCCGCGAACACTGGGTACTGGTAGGTACAACACAACCATCTACTAGCCTAACACATAACACACAGCTGTCTGTGCGGGTCGCTACAATAATAATAATAATAATAATAATAATAATAAACTGTGTATCCAATAACCCATAAATCGGAGTAAATTACGTTATATATTTTTTATTGTAGACTGATATATGTTTACCTTACTAAATCGCACGTTCTGCGATGTGACTATTGCGGATGCATACATCGCAATGTCGATGCTGAAACGATATATCGTGCAGCCCTAGCGCATACCCTATGTCTCTTCACAAGTTACAAACTATTTACTCAGAGAATTTAGCATGATTAGAGTAAATAGAATGTCATTATGGCCATAGTCAAAAAGTAGCCACTGCTCAATAGAACACTTTCACTGCTCCGCGGCAGAACGGCGCTAACTTCAAATGTCAACTGACAAGCTAGCTAGTGGCTGCGGGTTCCTGTGTGATAACATGGGGGTTTTCTAAATGAAATCTGCGGAATACAAAACAAAATTGAATCTATATATTTATAAATGTACAAAGCTAAGAGACTGAATTTCAGTACCTACCCTCCCCCGAAGACAATATGTTAAATTTTTCATGGTGTATTTCTGAGTCTTTCCCTTTAAATCGGCATAGAAACAGACCCTCTTAAAGTTGATTGAGCGGGGTTAGATGAATAGGCCACGGATCTGGTGATGAAAATGACAAGGGTATCAAGTTGATTTTGATTGGTCCAAACCACAGAAACACCTCCAAATGTTACCACCTCCCAACGCAGAAAAATGGAAGACATAATACCTACAGCTGGGTGGTTTAAACTACACTGAACAAAAATATAAACGCAACATGTAACAATTTCAAAGATCTTACTGAGTTACAGTTCATATAAGGAAATCAGTCATTTGAAATAAATTCATTAGGCCCTAATCTATGGATTTCATGTGACTGGGAATACAGATATGCATCTGTTGGTCACAGATGCCTTAAAAAAAAAAAAGTAGGGGCGTGGATCACCATTTGCCTCATGCAGCGCGGCACATCTCCTTCGCATAGAGTTGATCAGGCTGTTGATTGTGACCTATGGAATGTTGTCCCACTCCTCTTCAATGGCTGTGCGAAGGTGCTGGATATTGGCGGAAACTGGAACAAGCTGTCTTACACGTCGATCCAGAGCATCCCAAACATGCTCAATGGGTGACATGTAAAGCTAAATAAATATAAACACTCAGTCTTATCTATTTTTCCATGTTTCATCTTGTTAGTTAGTTAGTCCCACTCAGACATTTCCATCCTGTTAGGCTAAATTATAGAGAAAATGAACCAATATGTTTGATAGAGAAATAAAATCGTGTTCAAGTGTTCACCATTATGCTAGCTCAATCTTGCTCACTCAAAATGCTATAGCTAGTTTAGGATCCACATTTCCACACTGTTAGGATTATGCGCTGAACAGCTTGGATTATGCACCTTAAGAAATGTACGTGCATGAGCTTGACCAATACGTAAAACATGTCCTTTTTCTGATAGAATGCAAAAAATGTATTTCAAAAGTTATGAGGTCCAAAAGGCACTGCATTGCAGTAATGACCCAACTAGTAAATGTATAACTTAAACATACATTTGATTAGCGAGCCAATTTTGAGTTGATAGCAAGCAAGCTAAAGTTATTAGCTGACTGGCTTTGGACTGAACATTGCTAGCTAGTTATGCTAGCTGACGCTAGTTGCTTCTGGCTAGCCACAAGATCATATGTCCAGTCATTCTCGTTGTCTCAGTGTGTGTCCCTCAATGTCATTCCGCTTTAATGTCTTCGGGTCTGCGTCTATAAAGGTCAAGTACAAAATGGAGGACATTAACAATCCCCCTAATTGTACCCATAGTGCAGAATAATTACTTCAAAAGGTGGACCGCTCCAGATCTGAATGGCAGGAGTGTGTGTAAGCTTTTATTCCAGCCCAGCTCATACCTGATTACAAATCTTACCCTATTGCCATGATTTGTTAAGTTAATTATTTAAGTCAGGTGTTAAAGCTGGGCTTGGACAAAACCCTTCACACGCTCCTGCTCTTCAAGACTTCCCGCAATGACTGAAACAGACCAAAGCAGGAGAATAGTGTTCACAGGTTGAAACAGCTTATCTAGTTAAGAGGTGATAAGACTCAGGCACACCCATTGGTTCTGGAATAGAGAAGGTTCAATGAAGGTTTGCAATTTGGCATCAATAACATGACAGTAATTCTAACTCAAAAACAAATGTGTGAATATCAATTAATGTAAAACCCACCATAGCAGGTAGGACTAAATGAGGTTACATAAACGTGCCTACAACTAATAAGCATCTGCTGTCCAGATCAATGTTTTCCCCCAGTAAAGTTAGCACACTGACTCGAGAAAGGATGCTAATCAGTCCATCTCTGAAACCTCTCAAAATGCCAGACCAAAATAATACAGCTAGCTGCTAGGGTAGCTACAAGTCAGGTAGTACTTGAAGTACTCACCTACAGACACAAACAAACATTATCAAGAACTAGTTAACTAGCAAGCTAGACTGTTGGTTAATAAAAGCCAAAGTAAGCTAATGTAGCCATCTAGCCAGCCGAATGTTGCTTACTAGCTAGCAATCATGCGCTAGCTCGCTAGGTAATGGGTATTGTGTCAAGTTGAAAACTTGCCCAAGACAGTTCACATAATCGTTAATAAAAAAAAAAATAGCCTATGTATTTATTAAAAAATATAGCTAACATTAGATAGTTAATCCTGAGATTCTTACCTCGAGTTGAAACACGGCGCTGCACGTTCCAGAATGACAACACGACACCTAATTGGTCGGAAGAAAAAAACTTTGCCCACCAGAGCTGCTTGCAGAGACATTTACAAGCACAGACTTTTGTTACAACTATGCAACCCCGGGATTTAAAACTACAAATAATTTCAGCACAGGTTAGTGTCTAAATTAGTGCCAAAACTCTGAGCGTGCAGATTCAACAAATGTAATTTTGATTCACAGAAGAAGATTCTTCAGTCACTAGTTTAGTAAATGAGTTGCATTCATCCAAATAAAATAAAATAAAATTGTATATGTCACATACACGTGTTTAGCAGATGTTATTGCGGGTGTAGCGAAATGCTTGTGCTTCTAGCTCCGACAGTGCAGTAATATCTAACAATTTCACAACATATACCCAATACACACAAATCTAAGTAAAGAATGGAATTTAAGAATCTATGGACAAGCAATGACAGAGCGGTATGGACTAAGATACAGTAGAATATTATAGAATACAGTATATACATGTTTTGGAATTTAAGAATATATACATCTATGGACAAGCAATGACAGAGCGGTATGGACTAAGATACAGTAGAATATTATAGAATACAGTATATACATATGAGATGAGTAATGCAAGATATGTAAACATTATTAAAGTGACTAGTGTTCCATTTTTAAAAGTGGCCAGTGATTTCAATAGGCAGCAGCAGCCTCTAATGTGCTAGTGATGGCTATTTAACAGTCTGATGGCCTTGAGATAGAAGCTGTTTTTCATTCTCTCGGTCCCAGCTTTGATGCACCTGTGCTGACCTTGCCTTCTGGATGATAGCGGGGTGAACAGGCAGTGGCTCAGGTGGTTGATGTCCTTGATGATCTTTTTGGCCTTGTGACATTGGGTGCTGTAGGTGTCCTGGAGGGCGTAATGCGTTCGGCAGACCGCACCACCATCTGGAGAGCCCTGCGGTTGTGGGCGGTGCAGTTGCCGTACCAGGCGGTGATACAGCCCGACAGGATGCTCTCAGTTGTGCATCTGTAAAAGTTTGTGAGGGTTTTAGGTGCCAAGCCAAATTTCTTCAGCCTCCTGAGGTTGAAGAGGCTCTGTTGCACCTTCTTCACCACACTGTCTGCGTGGGTGGACCATTTCAGTTTGTCAGTGATGTGTACGCCAAGGAACTTGAAGCTTTCCACCTTCTCCGCTGTGGTCCCGTCGATGTGGATAGGGGGATGCACCCTCTGCTGTTTCCTGAAGTCCTCAACACATTTGAAGTTACATGTTTGCAAGTGTTGTTGTATTTATTCACACATAAAGTTACATGATTGCAAGTGTTTTTGCATTTATTCTCAAAATAAGTTACATGTTTGCAAATCTTTTTTGCAACTTCAAAACTGATAATACAGTTGCAACTCATATGTGACTCACCGCCTTGATTCGGTCTTATGTAGCAACATTTGAATTTTTATTTTTTACATTGGACAAAAGTAGACTCAGAACTAGAAAATGGTATATCATACACTGCAGATGAGGAACAATGGGAAAGTAATTCTGCTTTGAAAGTTGATAAATTTGTAACCCCACATTTGAGAAAATGGACCTTGAATGTTTTGGTACACCTACTGGAGAGCTCTTCTTTGTCTACACCCATTCAGCATTGTTCACACCCTCTTAAGTCTTAGCCCCACCCATCTCTTTAAGGATTCACGTGAGGTCATGTGCTAAACAGAGTGAGTAGTGAAGTAAAACAACCAAAGATTTCAAGACTAAAAGTGGTGAAAGTAGTAGCAAAAAGTAGTAGTACAAATACACTTTATCTAGTCCTTAGCCTATATCCTAATCTGACTTTGGTGCAGGTTATGTAGTTCGTCACATTACCATCTCTGGTAAACACACACTATATCAAATAAAATCTATGTTTATTTGTCACATGCACAGGATACAGAAGGTGTAAACGGTACAGTGAAATGGTTACTTGCATATTTGCATATTAGCAATATTAAAAATAGAAAGTGTCCAGATAACAATTATAAAATATTTATACAATAATAGTATATATTATTCTTACCCAGACACACTTGTCTAAATTGATGGGTCATGTGAAAGAAATGCTATAACCACCCGCCAGCCACATCTAGCTTAGTGGATGGGTCACTATTGTCTAGACATGTACACATGTTCATGAAATACAATAGATGGCCGTAATCACTCCCAGGCACACCTGGCTATCTTGATGAGTCATGTTATCATCTGGCGAAATGGAGTCTTTTGTTTAGACATGTAGCTAGCTAGCTTAATTCCCAACCCTATAGTACTAGCAATACAAACTGATTGTTATAGCTAGCCACCATGCATGAATCTGCAGGTAGCTAAAGCTAACCAAGTAGGTTCAATCTTAGCTAGCTAGCTAACATTAGGCTATAACTAGCAATGCAAATGGCTTTCTGATATACAAATAATATTACTACACAGATCATACACGTAACTTTAGCTAGCAAGCCAGCAAGCTAACATTCGCTAGCTACCTAACAGTACGCTTTAACTTGCAATGAAAATGACTCTGACAAAATTAGAAACAAATAATATCTGAAAATATAGCTAGACTCTTACCTGTATACATGGATGAATGCATCACAGGCAGACTGCTACCCCTTTAACTCAATTATGTGTTCTAATAACTCTAATTATTATGTGGTCCTCTGTAGCTCAGCTGGTAGAGCACGGCACTTGTAACGCCAAGGTAGTGGGTTCGATCCCCGGGACCAACCATACACACAAAAAAAAAAAAATTATGCACGCATGACTGTAAGTCGCTTTGGATAAAAGCATCTGCTAAATGGCATATTATTATTATTATTATTATGTTTGTAGTTACAGCTTGTTTGGCCTGCGTTGTGTCAAGTCTCTCCGGTTCACACTCACCGTAGTAGTAGTCCATCACAACTTTTTCCAACTGATCTTTGTCTATAGGGCCTGCAAAAATTCAGGGCAGCAATGTTGTGAGCAGTCCATGTTGTTTAGAGCAGTCCAACTTTGTATCTTTTTTTTTTTAAGCTGCGGTAGCCAGGATTATCTTCACATACTGAGCAGCTCACGTTATAGACAGAAGCATGCTACATGGCAGACCAAACCCGAACTCCTCTCTCAGCATGTCCAGCCCATCCATTATCTCAGCCAATCATGGCTAGCGGGAAGGTTCCTTTCTTTTTCCATGGCTAAACCAACTAGGCTCATAATTTAACAATATTATTCTTATTTACAGATGGCATACACGTTTGTTATTAAGGCACATGAAAGTTCACATGTTCCAGAACGTTAAATTGCCTCTCCTGTGAAGTAGTTACATGCTTGTACACTTATGTCTCTAATTTACCTTCATATCTTCCCCTCATTGACTAACACTTTTGTGTGGGAAGGGTGTTATTTAAGAAATATAACTTTTTTCTTCATATTCAAGACTGGATTGAACAGTTAAATGAACAGTTGACACGATTTTGGTTGATTCATCATGTGTTTATGTTTGACCAGCAGCTGTCAGTTCCTGTGGCCCGGGGGTCCTTTGGTCGTATCTCACCTCCCACCACGACCAGCAGCGGGTCACCGAGTGGATTGAGAGCCTGGCCTCCCAGAATGGTGACCCTTCCAGTGCCCCCCAGTGGCCTGCCCTCACCGCAGAGGTGGTCAACAACAACACCCGGTGCAGCACCCACATGAGGAACCACATCCTCTACATGTTGGCCAGGTAGACCCTATTCTGGGATCAGCTTTGTCCTGTTTGAGGACAATAAAGTGTTAACTATCTATTTATCTCTTGTGGACGGATGCATGTAAAATAGGATGGTATTGTAAGACTCGCTAAAAACATGCCACTTCGCCTGGGTAACATCTTAGTGGGCGTGGCTTATACTGGGTACAGTGCACATTCAGGCGAGCTTTGTGCCGAATGCACGTTCATGTAAAAACGTTTTACCAGACACAAACTCCATCAACACGAAGTGATGGTGAGTTAAGATAATTTACTACAGATATTTTGTAGCCACTAGTGTTGCACGGTACACCGAAGCTTCGGTACTTTTTCGATACTACAACATGAAAAATGGTTCATTACTAGAATTTTGGAAATCAACTAAATGTATTGAACTTATTAGAAAATGTATTTGCCCAAGTTTATCTTTAGACTTGTACAGAATGCATCAGTGATTCGTGTTCTGTGCAACTTTCTGAAGAGGCAATGGCATGGGAATGCCCCCTGTCTGTGTGTGTGCGGTGCAGCTGTTGTGTAGCTATTAGCGATGCTAATGATAACCGTCTTCAGGTAGATGGAAAGGCTTTCCCAAAAACCTTCTCAATTAAAAGTGAACTACAAAGTAGCCTATGCCTACCTTGCAGAATCATGAGTATTTGCATCAATCCAGTGGCCATGTTACATGTTTTATAAGCAGTTGTTACAACAACAAGAAAATAGCTTAAAGTGTCCAAAATAGTAGTGGAGTCAACTAATAAAATAATAGATGACCTGACCAGAGATGTCCAAGACCTGAAGAACAGTTTGGGGCCATTTCTTACATCTGCTATGACAGGCTCATTGTCCACCCTCCCTCCCAAAAGCCTGGAAGGCATGAGAGAGCCTATGGGTTCGTAGCTTCAACCATGCAGCCCACACACACCAGATAACATTAATATATTAGCCATTTCTGAGACTCACTTAGACAATTAGTTTGATGATACAGCAGTAGCAATACAAGGATATAACCTCTATAGAAGAGACAACAATTGTTATGGGTGTTGCTGTACATATTCAGAGCCAGATCCCTGTAATGCTTAGAGAAGATCTTATGTCAAGTGTTATTGAAGTGTTGTTGTTGCAGGTTCACCTGCGCATCTAAAGCCTTTTCTTTTGGGGTGTTGCTATAGGCCACCAAGTGCTAACAGTCAGTATCTAAATAATATGTGTGAAATGCTTGATAGTGCATGTGATGTAAACAGAGAGGTCTGCTTTCTTGAAGACCTGAATATTAACTGGTTTTCATCAAGCTGTCCACTCAAGAGTTAGCGTCTCACTGTAACCAGTGCCTGTAATCTGGTTCAGGTTATTAATCAATCTACCAGGGTGTTTACAATCACTACAGGAAAAAGATCATCTACATGTATTGATCACATTTGTACTAATACTGTATAACTTTGTTCTAAAGTTGTATCCATACCCATTGGATACAGGGATCATATCCAAAAGCTGGGCCTAAAATAGTGTATGAGATCATACAAAATATTTTGCTGTGACTCTTATGTGGATGATGTTAAAAATACTTGTTGGTCTGATGTGATTAATAAGGAGCTTCCAGACACTGCACTTCATGAATTTATGAAATTGCTGCTTCCAATTATTGATAAACATGCACTTGTTAAGAAACTGACTGTTAGAACTGTTAAGGCTCCATGGATTGATGAGGAATTGAAAAACTGTATGTTTGAAAGAGATGGGGCAAAAGGAGTGGCTAATAAGTCTGGCTGCACATCTGACTGGCTGTCACCAAACTCAATAAAAAGAAAAAGAAACTGTATTATGAAGCCAAGATCAATAATATAAATAATGAGGGGAAAAAACTTTGGAGTACTTTAAATGGAATTATGGGCAGAAAGACAAATTCAACTCTTTCATGGAATCAGATGGCTTATTCATCACAAAACTATTAGATGTTGCCAATTATTTTAATGATGACTTAATTGGCAAAGTGGGCAAATTTAGGCATAAAAAAACAAATAACGTTAGTGTGGGAGAGGTGGATTTTTTTATTTATTTTTAATCAATAATGACAAACCTCCTGGCATTGACAACTTAGATGGAAAGCTACTGAGGATAGTAGCTGACTCTATAGCCACTCCTATCTGTCATATCTTTAATCTGAGCCTAGAGGAAAGTATTTTTGTCATCAGGCCTGGAGGGAAGCCAAAGTCATTGCGCTACCCAAGAGCGGTAAAGCGGCCTTTACTGGTTCTAACAGCAGACCTATCAGCTTGCTGCCAGCTCTTAGCAAACTGTTGGAAAAAATTGTGTTTGACCAAATACAATGCTATTTCTCAGCTATTTCTCTCAGTTAACAAATTAACAACATACTTTCAGCATGCTTAGAAGGGCACTCAACATGTACTGCACCGACACAAATGACTGATGATTGGTTGAAATAGATTGATAATAAGAAGATTGTGGGAGCTGTACTGTTAGATTTCAGTGCAGCCTTCAATATTATTGATCATAACCTGTTGTTGAGAAAATGTTTGTGTTATGGCTTTTCAACCGCTGCCATATCCTGGTTTCAGAACTATCTATCTAATATAACTCAGAGGGTTTTCTTTAATGGAAGCTTCTCTGTCAAACTTGTAAAGTGTGGTGTACCACAGGGCAGCTCTCTAGGTCTTCTACTCTTTTCTATTTATATCAGTGACCTGACACTGGCATTAAACAAAGCATGTGTGTCCATGTATGCTGATGAATCAACCATATACGCATCAGCAACCACAGCTAATGAAGTCACTGAAACCCTTAACAAAGAGTTGCAGTCTGTTTTGGAATGGGTGGTCAGTAATAAACTGGTCCTGAACATTTGGTACAAATTATTCCCTAAGTTCTAGATCTCAGCTGAATCTGGTAATGAATGGTGTTGCTGTTGAACAAGTTGAGGAGACTCAATTACTTGGTGTTACCTTAGATTGTAAACTGTCATGGTTAAAACATATAGATTCAATGGTTGTAAAGATGGGGAGAGGTCTGTCCGTAATAAAGTGATGCTCTGCTTTTTTGATACCGCAATCCACAAACCAAGTCCTGCAGGCTCTAGTTTTATTTAATCTTGATTATTGTCCAGTCATATGGTCAAGTGCTGCAAAGAAAGACCTAGTTAAGCTGCAGCTGGCCCATAACAGAGCGGCACATCTTGCTCTTCATTGTAATCAGAGGGCTAATATTAATACTATGCATGCCAGTCTCTGTTGGCTGAGAGTTGAGGAAAGACTGACTGTGGCACTTCTTGTTTTTAGAAGAAACATTAATGTGTTGGAAATTTGAAATTGTTTGCATAGTCAACTTACACACAGCAGTGACACACACACTTACCTCACCAGACATGCCACCAGGGGTCTTTTCACAGTCCCCAGGTCCAGAACAAATTCAAGGAAACATACAGTATTATACAGAGCCATGAGTGCATGGAACTCCCTTCCATCTTATATAGCTAACTTTGTTTCAAAAAACGAATAAAACAACACCTCAATGCACAAAACCTCTCCCCCATGTGACCTACTTGTTGTGTGTATGTACTGACATGTATGTGTAACAGATAGATGCACACACAGACATTCACTACATGTTAATGTTTAAAAATTGTAAAGTATTTTGTCTGTAATGTCGGACCCCAGTAAGACTTGCTGTCGCCACTGGCGTCGGCTAATGGGGATCCTACTAAATCAAAACATTTTAGTCATTTAGCAGACGCTCTTATCCAGAGCATACATTTTCATACTGGTCCCTCATGGAACCCTGGCGTTGCAAGTGCCATGCTCTTCCAACTGAGCCACAAGGAAACTTGTCATAGAGAACACAGGTGTATCTGTCAATCAATGTGAAAGTGGACGAATCCAGATCAAAGGGTTGAAATGGTTCAGCTGCAATGGAAACAAAGGCCTCAGTCACCTCTGGAAATGGCTTCAATGCACTCCACGCTGTCCTTTTGCCCTTTCCATGAAACTGCATGGAAGCCTGGCAAAGCCAAACTCTTGTGCATTACAAGCTTTTCGCAGATGGTGTTGATGCAAATCTCCTGGTAGTTTTTACCCATACCAAAAGCAACCCACAGCTTTATGGTTGGATAATCCTTGGTAAGATAGAAGAACAGCCCAGCAATGAGGTTTGTATCCACTGTTCAAATGATTATGGTCAAATGTGTCAATGATTTTGGCATCAAAAGAATAGGGCATAGTCTACAGCGATCAGGCCTAGCAGATCAGATTTTTGGATTGGCAGGTTAAGCATTCCGGTATTTGTAAGGATTGGAGGACATGGGTTATTCTCATGTGAGAAACTTATCCAGGTTTCTATCTCGGAACTTGCTCTCAATGTAAAGTTGAAAAGTGTACAATCACTTTTTAATGCTGATATTTGCTTTTTCTCTTTTGTGACTGGCCTTGCCTTAGCATTTTTAAACAGTGGTACATTTTTCCTCTTAATGCTCTGATTGATGGATGTGTTCCTATCCACAATGACTTCCTTGAGATATTGAGAAGTGCCGAGTTTCTCAATGGTGCAGACAATGGTAATGAAATCTTTGCTTGCACAATTGCGTGTATCCAAAACCAGAAGCTCTGGACATTTATCTAGGAATGGAATCCCCTTGCTTGAGATTGTGTTGCACAAGCTGGCCACTTGTTTTTTGATTTTTTTTCTGGTGTGATGAACTTTGCTCGTGTTGAAGGTTTTGTGTTAAAAGGGGTCACTACATTCAAAAGCTGGGATTCAAAATCAACCAGTAGTATGTCCTGCTCAGGTCCTGCTACCATCCATCTCCAGAAGGCAGTGGGGTTCTTTGTTAGAACAATGGCTTCCCCTGTTCCTTTTACCAGCTAATGGTTTTGCACATGGGCTTGGTCAAGTGGCATGCATTAGAACTTGTTTTGTGTTTTTGTCAGGACCCAGAAGTCTGAGAAATTTTCTGATGTTAGCTGGTAGAGCTTTCATGTCTCAAATGTGGATAGGAATCCAACTTGCATAGTTTGTTCTGTCCAGTGCAAAGAACCAAGGCCTCTAATGTTCCAACATGAAGACGAAAATCTCTAGTTCTGTTTGTACGGACAAAAATCATCACCAGTCTTTCAAATTCAAGAACAATGTTCCAGAGCTGGAAGGTTGGATACCTGCTTTCCATGTATGAAAGGAAGTGCATGTGGACTCCAACAGCCAAGCATCTTTCAGGAATTTTGACAATGAATGTAAAGTAACTTGATGACTGTGCCTGGTTTTGTAGCTACTCAGGACGTTAGCTGGGTAGCTACAAAGAAATGATCAGTCTATCATTTTAATGGTAGGTTTATTTGAACAGTGAGAGACAGAATAACAACACAAAAATCCAGAAAAACACATGTCAAAAATGTTATGAATTGATTTGCATTTTAATGAGGGAAATAAGTATTTGACCCGCTCTCAATCAGAAAGATTTCTGCCTCCCAGGTGTATTTTATACAGGTAACGAGCTGAGATTAGGAGCACACTCTTAAAGGGAGTGCTCCTAATCGCAGCTTGTTACCTGTATAAAAGACACCTGTCCACAGAAGCAATCAATCAATCAGATTCCAAACTCTCCACCATGGCCAAGACCAAAGAGCTCTCCAAGGATGTCAGGGACAAGATTGTAGACCTACACAAGGCTGGAATGGGCTACAAGACCATCGCCAAGCAGCTTGGTGAGAAGGTGACAACAGTTGGTGCGATTATTCGCAAATGGAAGAAACACAAAATAACTGTCAATCTCCCTCGGCCTGGGGCTCCATGCAAGATCTCACCTCGTGGAGTTGCAATGATCATGAGAACGGTGAGGAATCAGCCCAGAACTACACAGGAGGATCTTGTCAATGATCTCAAGGCAGCTCGGACCATAATCACCAAGAAAACAATTGGTAACACACTACGCCGTGAAGGACTGAAATCCTGCAGCGCCCGCAAGGTCCCCCTGCTCAAGAAAGCACATATACAGAGCTGTCTGAAGTTTGCCAATGAACATCTGAATGATTCAGAGGAGAACTGGGTGAAAGTGTTGTGGTCAAATGAGACCAAAATCGAGCTCTTTGGCATCAACTCAACTTGCCGTGTTTGGAGGAGGAGGAATGCTGCCTATGACCCCAAGAACACCACCCCCACCGTCAAACATGGAGGTGGAAACATTATGCTTTGGGGGTGTTTTTCTGCTAAGGGGACATGACAACTTCACCGCATCAAAGGGACAATGGACGGGGGCCATGTACCGTCAAATCTTGGGTGAGAACCTCCTTCCCTCAGCCAGGGCATTGAAAATGGGTTGTGGATGGGTATTCCAGCATGACAATGACCCAAAACACACGGCCAAGGCAACAAAGGAGTGGCTCAAGAAGAAGCACATTAAGGTCTTGGAGTGGCCTAGCCAGTCTCCAGACCTTAATCCCATAGAACATCTGTGGAGGGAGCTGAAGGTTCGAGTTGCCAAACGTCAGCCTCGAAACCTTAATGACTTGGAGAAGATCTGCAAAGAGGAGTGGGACAGAATCCCTCCTGAGATGTTTGCAAACCTGGTGGCCAACTACAAGAAACATCTGACCTCTGTGATTGCCAACAAGGGTTTTGCCACCAAATACTAAGTCATGTTTTGCAGAGGGGTCAAATACTTATTTCCCTCATTCAAATGCAAATCAATGTATAACATTTTTGACATGCGTTTTTCTGGATTTTTTTTTTGTTATTCTGTGTCTCACTGTTCAAATAAACCTACCATTAAAATTATAGACTGATCATGTCTTTGTCAGTGGGCAAACGTACAAAATCAGCAGGGGATCAAATACTTTTTTCCCTCACTGTATCTAGAATTAATATTATATGTTGACTGTTGTATACCTTTAGCTAGCTAACCAACAAGACTAACATTTTAAGTGAACAAAATCTGTGGCTAGCATTTATTGACAGAATGACCATGAAATTACACGTTCTCAATCAATTAGCTACATAATGTATCTCCTAGGGTGTGTTGGCAATTTTTAAGCTTGATAACATGTTTTTAACCTTTTAAAGATATTTGTTAAAGTGATTCATGTAGCAGTTCAACAAGATTTATGTGGTTTAAAGCTAGATTTTTGTTGTTTCCAGGCCAGTTCTGCCACTTTGGACAGGTTGCTTATGAAATATAATGGCATATTGTTCAAGACTGGTCCACTACTCACAAACACACAAGATTTTCGATTATAAATGGCAAAAAATATTGAACAGTAATATCACCTTTCTAAAATCTGATTCAGTATTGGCAGCCATATTGATTATGTTAAAAATAATAGGGGTACTATGCCCCAATTTTTTGCGCACCCTTTCTAATATCAATTAATAAATGCCAAAGAGTAACGGTTTCATATCAATGTGATAAATTGTAACGCAATATAAAAACATAGGTTAAAATGTCCATATTCAGAGTAGCTCAATTGGTAGAGCATGGCGCTTGTAACGCCAGGGTACCCATACGTAAAAATGAATGCACACATGACTGTAAGTCGCTTTGGATAAAAGCGTCTGCTAAATGTCATATTATTTGAAAACTCTGTGGTGTTAGGCTACTGCTTGCCAAACTCCTTGCTCTAATTTTCTATTACAAAAGTTAAGTGCAATATATTCATTGATAAGAAATCATCAATAATAATCAGCTTGGCTACAGTTGTGAGCTACGCTTATGTGCTTACTATCACTCAGACTTTCAATGTTGTAGTAGCCTAATGAATGGAAACAGGATGACCATTGAACAGAACAGGCTTTAGTTGAGGCTTATGACTATGAACAGCATAGAGAAGACTGATCAAGCTAGCATAAACCAGCACATCTCAGCGAACTTGTCAAAAGCAGGTACTCGGTCTATGTCACTCATTTGAATGAAAATGTTTTAGTTACATTTTTGAAATGTTGAACATGTTTTGTATTATTTATAAAATGTTCAAGCACAACTGGTATTTGGTCTTGGTGCATCGGAAATGGATCATGCACACTGCGCTCACTGTGACGTGTGACACCGCCCTTGGGGAGAAGTGGCATGTTTTTAGGGACACCGCCCTTGGGGAGAAGTGGGACGCTTTTTGTTTTGGTGCGACTCGAGCGGTTTCCCGTACCGGCTATGCCGCTTCTCTGTGTACCCCGTGCAGCACAACTAGTAGAAGAAACCGCTTGAGTTGCACCAAATGGAATATGACGTTGCGAATAAAGTTCAGAATTACACAATTTCATGTGTACAACATCTGAACACCTGCATCACTATACTGAGAGCTTTGCCGTTTATAAAAGGAATTACTGCTGGTAACTACAATTGCTGAATAAGATAGGCAGGGCTGTAGCCTAGCCAATATAATATAATATAATATAATATAATATAATATAATATAAAAATGTATGCTTTTATCCAAAGCGACTTAGTCATGCATACATACATTTTATGTATGGGTGGTCCCGGGAATCGAACCCACTATCCTGGCATTGCAAGCACCATGCTCTACCAACTGAGCTACAGACGACCATGAACTATATGCCATGAAGTGAATATTCTTGTCAAAAACAAGTGTTTTTACCTAGTCTAATCGGAAGTTGCCATAGGTCTAATGCATTCTAACAGCGGAGTGGCAATTGGATTTGTGATAGAGCTGTGATCATGATGATCAAAATTTATAATTTTAAATTTAAACTAAACATGGCCATTAATAGTTGCATGACAACACTAAAGCAATTGAAATATTAGGCTACAACAGCAACAGATATTGCACAAATTGACAGTGATCACGTCATTTTAAAATATGTATTGCATCAAATGGTAGGCTACGGTAGCATCGGAATTAATACTTGATGGCCAACATATGTAAATGTTTCATTATCCACATTTAATGATAGTTTTTACTTTTTATTTTTTACATTTTTTAGTCATTTAGCAGACGCTCTTATCCAGAGCGACTTATAGTTAGTGAGTGCATATATATATTTATTTATTTTCATACTGGCCCCCCGCGGGAATCGAACCCACAACCCTGGCGTTGCAAACGCCATGCTCTACCAACATCCCTGCCGGCCATTCCCTCCCCTAGCCTGGACGACGCTGGGCCAATTGTGCGCCGCCCCATGGGTCTCCCGGTCACGGCCGGCTACGACAGAGCCTGGATTCGAACCAGGATCTCTAGTGGCACAGCTAGCACTGCGATGCAGTGCCTTAGACCACTGCGCCACTCGGGAGACATTTTGATAGTAGACTCCCCCACCCCCCTCCCCGGTCAACTGTAAGTGAAGTGGAAACATCTAGAAGCAACAATGGCTCAGCTGCGAAGTGGTAGGCCACACAACGTCACAGAACGGGATCGCTGAAGCATGTAAAAATCATCTGTCCTCGTTTGCAACACTCACTACCGAGTTCCAAACTGCCTCTGGATGCAACGTCAGCACAAGAACTGTTCGTCTGAAGCTTTGTGAAATGCGTTTCCATGGCCGAGCAGCTGCACACAAGCCTAAGATCACCATGCGCAATGCCAAGTGTAGGCTGGAGTGGTGTAAAGCTCGCCGCCATTGTGGAAGCAGTGGAAACGCGTTCTCTGGAGTGATGAATCACGCATCACCATCTGGCAGTCCGATGGACGAATCTGGGTTTGGCGAATGCCAGGAATACGCTACCTGCCCCAATGTATAGTGCAACTGTAAAGTTTGGTGGAGGAGGAATAATGGTCTGGGGCTGTTTTTCATGGTTCGGGCTAGGCCCCTTAGTTCCAGTAAAGGGACATCTTAACGATGAAGCATACAATGACATTCTAGATGATTCTGTGCTTCTAACTTCGTGGGAACAGTTTGGGGAATGCCCTTTCCTGTTTCAGCATGACAATGCCCCTGTGCACAAAGCGAGGTCCATTTAGAAATGGTTTGTCGAGATCAGTGTGGAATAACTTGACAGGCCTGCACAAAGCCCTGACCTCAACCCCATCGAACACCTTTGGGATGAATTGGAACGCCGACTGCGAGCCAGGACCAATCGCCCAACATTAGTGCTTGACCTCACTAATGCTCTTGTGGCTGTATGGAATCAAGTCCCCGCAGCAATGTTCCAACATCTATTGGAAAGCCTTCCCAGAAGAGTGGAGGCTGTTATAGCAGCAAACGGGGGACCAACTCCATATTAATGCCCATGATGTCTGAATGAGATGTTCGACAAGCAGGTGTCCACATACTTTTGGTCACGTAGTGTGTATGTGAAATGCTTGATAATGCATGTTGTGGTGGAATGTCTAAAATTCTGAGTTTTCCGAGATTAACTATACATCTGTCTATGTACAGTGCATTCGGAAAGTATTCAGATATTTTCCCTTTTTCCACATTTTGTTACGTTACAGCCTTATTCTAAAATGGATGACAATGTTTTTTCCCTCATGAATCTACACACAATACCCCATAATGACAGTGAAAACAAGTTTTTATAAATGTTTGCAAATGTATAAAAAAACTGAAATACCTTATTTACATAAGTATTCAGACCCTTTGCTATGAGACTCGAAATTGAACTCCGGTGCATCCTTGTTTCTACAACTTGATTGGAGTCTACCTGTGGTAAATCCAATTGTTTGGACATGATTTGGAAAGGCACACACCTGTCTATATACAGTAAATACTAACTGTAAACATTGGAGATTAAGATCAAAACTGACCCTGGAACAACAGTTAGGAGGCAACGTCCATTAAGGGAGAGTCACCACTCACCACAGATAGGGCTTCACGTTCAGCTGAGTCACTATGATGTTAGCTAGCTATCTGCTAAGCTACCAGGCTAGTGTTACACTTCAGAAAGTATTCACACCCCTTGACTTTTCAAAATGTTGTTGTCTTACAGCCTGTATGTAAAATGGATTCAATTGAGATTTTGTGTCATTGGCATACACACAATACCCCATAATACAATACCCCATAATGTCAAAGTGGAATTATGCTTTTAGAAATTTTTACAAATTAATTAAAAATGAAAAGCTGAAATGTCTCAACCCCAGAACAACAGCAAAGGATCTTGTGAAGATGCTGGAGGAATTCAACCCCTTTGTTATGGCAAGCCTAAATAAGTTCAGGAGTACAGATTTGCTTAACAAGTCACATAATAAGTTGCATGGACTCATTCTGTGTGCAATAATAGTGTTTAACATTTTTTATGACTACCTCATCTCTGTACCCCACACATACAATTATCTGTAAGGATACTCAGTCGGTCGAGCAGTGAATTTCAAACATAGATTCAACCACAAAGACCAGGGAGGCTTTCCAATGCCTCGCAAAGAAGGGCACCTATTATTAGATGGGTAAAAATACAAAAACGCAGACATTAAATATCCCTTTGAGCATGGTGAAGTTATTAATTAGGCTTTGGATGGTGTATCAATACACCAATTCACTACAAAGATACAGGTGTCCTTCCTAACTCGGTTGCCGGAGGAAACTGCTCAGGGATTTCACCATGAGGCCAATGGTGACTTTAAAATATTTACAGAGTTTAATGGCTGTGATAGGAGAAATCTGAGGATGGAACAACAACATTGTAGTTACTCCAGAATACTAACCTAAATGACAGAGTGAAAAGAATGAAGCCTTTACAGAATAAAAATTACCCACTAAAGTAAAACTCCAAAAAAATTGGCTAAGAAATTAACTTTATGTCCTGAATACAAAGTGTTATGTTTGGGGCAAATCCAACAACACATCACTGAGTAGTACTCTTCATATATTCAAGCATGGTGGTGGCTGTATCATGTTATGGGTATGCTTTTCATCTGCAAGGACTAGGTCCTTTTTTTAGGATAAAAACCCCCAGAGGAAAACCGGGTTCAGTCTGCTTTCCAACAGACACTGGGAGACAAATTCACCTTTCAGCAGGAAAATAACCTAAAATACAAGGCCAAATATACGCTGGAGTTGCTTACCAAGATGACATTGAATGTTCCTGAGTGGCCTAGTTACAGTTTTCACTTAAATCGGCTTGGAAACCTATGGCAAAAGTTAAGAATGGCTGTCTAGCAATGATCAACAACCAACTTGACAGATCTTGAAGAATTAAAAAAATCATAATGTGCAAATATTGCACAATCCAGGTGTGCAAAGCTCTTAAACCTTGTTCACGTTGCAGGCCTTAATGCTCAAATCAGTTTTGTTTTTCAAATCCGTTTGAGAATACTGCCTGTCCAAACAGCAAGTTACAAGTGACCAAATCGGATTTGTGTATGTTCAGACAGCAGTCATTTGCTGACATGGATACGCTAGTTGTCATAGTAATGACTGGTGTGCGCGCGGTGGTGTAGGTTGATTGGTGGTGGTGCTCGTGGTTCCTATCACTCAGAAGTTATGTAGCAAGCTTAGGTGACATCAATGCCTGCCATGGACATTTGCCAGTTGTTTTGAATGTTCAAAATCATAATGTAAGAACACTTTTTTAAAGCCTCAAAGGATAAGATGATCCAACTTTCAAAGTGAGTCATTTTTGGCTAGCCACAGCAGTCAACTAGCTAGCTAGGTGGCTGATTAGCTTTCTAGCACATTCACTAATTTGTTTCTAAACAATTAACAAGCTAATTAGCTACCACGTTCTTGTCAAACTGTCAACAGAGTACCTAGCAACAAACAACATATGCCAAATAAACGTCTAAAATACACTTCAGGGCAAATAAATCAGATTTGACCATTCAGACACAAGTCGCATGGCCAGGAATCAGATTAATATCTAACTTCAAACCACCTACGAAAGTGATATGAAATGTTGCTTGAAATATCCGATTCCATTCCTTTTTTGTTGTTCAGACTGCAGGAAAAATAACAGATTTGAATCGGTTATGCAAAAAACATAGATTTGAGTCCCTTCTAACTGCCAATGTGAAAAAGGCTTTAGAGACTTACCCAGAAAGATTCACAGCTGTAATCGCTGCCGAAGGTCATTCTAACATGTATTGTCGCAGCGGTGTGAATACTTATGTAAATGAGATTTCTTTATCTGATTTTTCAATAAAATTGCAAAAAAATCTAAAAACATGTTTTCACTTTATCATTATGGGGTATTGTGTGTAGATGGGTGAGAAAAAAACCTTAATGTAATCCATTTTGAATTCAGGCTGTAACACAACAAGATGTGCGATAAGTCAAGGGGTATGAATACTTTCTGAAGGCACAAAATAAAGATAAAAAATGTATTCTATGCAAGTGCTTCGTACTGGATTAGTAGGCTTACTTGCGAGCCCACCATAGTAGAAGCAGAGAAGCAACCTCACCACATAAAATATAGGCAAATTTCGGCCTCCTGTGGCCAAACCGGTATTGCACCCTACACTGCTGAATACATGTCATGAATAGTATAATAATAATATAATATGCCATTTAGCAGACGCTTTTATCCAAAGCGACTTACAGTCGTGTGTGCATACATTTTTGTGAATGGGTGGTCCCGGGGATCGAACCCACTACCTTGGCGTTACAAGCGCCGTGCTCTACCAGCTGAGCTACAGCTGAGCCACAGAGGACCATAGTCATATACGGTATATTACACTAACTATGTAAAAAAGCTATGTTAGCTGGTAACAGTATGAAAAAAAAAATGTATGCACTCACTAACTGTAAGTCGCTCTGGATAAGAGCGTCTGCTAAATGACTAAAATGTAAAATGTAAATGTAACCTCCATCACCCACCACTCTCTTTGCAGGAGAGGAGTGTTCATCCAGGCCGAGATGGCTGATTTTGAGCAGCTGCTGTGGAGGCTGGGCCAGGCAGGCGGGGTAATGCAGGCCAGCCCACCCGTGCCCCAGTACCGCTCCCCTCAGGGACACGACTTCCACACACGCTTCATCCACCACTGCCTGGACAACGGCCTTCGCTACCTGCTCTACACCTACCTGGAGCACAACAGGTAAGGGAAAGGGACAATCAATATTTCATGACTATTCGCTAGGAGGCTATGACTGAATCTCAAACCGAACACTTGGCCTCTGAGCCCTTTCTCTCGAGTGGCCACTTGCTGATGTGTTCAGTGTTGCCAAACATTTTTCAGTGAGAATCGCTGCGATAGCCTGGCTGACCCGAGTCACTCGACTCACAGCGAAGGAGAGCTGTGACACGCTGGTCTGGACAGGAGGCCATTGTAAATGCAGTATTCGCACAGTCGGTGCTGACAACAATTTTTCAGTGAGATGGAAGACCCAGCCATGACCCATCTTCAATGCTCTTACCGAGGGAAGGAGGTTGTTGGCCAAGATCTCGCGATACATGGCCCCATCCATCCTCCCCTCAATACGGTGCAGTCGTCCTGTCCCCTTTGCAGAAAAGCATCCCCAAAGAATGATGTTTCCCCCTCCATGCTTCACGGTTGGGATGGTGTTCTTGGGGTTGTACTCATCCTTCTTCTTCCTCCAAACAAGGCGAGTGGAGTTTAGACCAAAAAGCTCTATTTTTGTCTCATCAGACCACATGACCTTCTCCCATTCCTCCGCTGGATCATCCAGATGGTCATTGGCAAACTTCAGATGGGCCTGGACATGCGCTGGCTTGAGCAGGGGGACCTTGCGTGCGCTGCAGGATTTAAATCCATGTGTTTTAAATCCATCCGTGTGTTACTAATGGTTTTCTTTGAGACTGTGGTCCCAGCTCTCTTCAGGTCATTGACCAGGTCCTGCCGTGTAGTTCTGGGCTGATCCCTCACCTTCCTCATGATCATTGATGCCCCACGAGGTGAGATCTTGCATGGAGCCCCAGACCGAGGGTGAATGACCGTCATCTTGAACTTCTTCCATTTTCTAATAATTGCGCCAACAGTTGTTGCCTTCTCACCAAGCTGCTTGCCTATTGTCCTGTAGCCCATCCCAGCCTTGTGCAGGTCTACAATTTTATCCCTGATGTCCTTACACAGCTCTCTGGTCTTGGCCATTGTGGATTGGTTGGAGTCTGTTTGATTGAGTGTGTGGACAAGTGTCTTTTATACAGGTAACGAGTTCAAACAGGTGCAGTTAATACAGGTAATGAGTGGAGAACAGGAGGGCTTCTTAAAGAAAAACTAACAGGTCTGTGAGAGCTGGAATTCTTACTGGTTGGTAGGTGATCAAATACTTATGTCATGCAATAAAATGCAAATTAATGACTTACAAATCATACAATGTGATTTTCTGGATTTTTTTTAGATTCCGTCTCTCACAGTTGAAGTGTACCTATGATAAAAATTACAGACCTCTACATGCTTTGTAAGTAGGAAAACCTGCAAAATCGGCAGTGTAACAAATACTTGTTCTCCCCACTGTAGCTAGCATAACCCATAATACACAGTGGACGGAGCTAGCTCGCATAGAAGCGAAATGCTAAATGTCCATAAAGTAACATTTACTGGACAGAAGTCCAAATAAACCATCACAATACATGCTAACATGGAAAATGATTATAATACATAATAATTTTACAGCTTAGAACAAGTTATTTATCTAAAAAAATATTGAAAAACAAGGGACAGATCAGTGCACAATACAGTACCTCCATCAATGGTAATGGTAATGGCAATGGTAAAAATAATAAACTAATCTGATGTGGGAGTGCCCTGCAGTTAAATGTTTCTGGGACAAAATCATGTTGAAGTGCATGAATGTAAATATTCAGTTAGGTAAATCAGCCTTTAATTTCTTTGCACCTTATGTGTGAAATGATCTACAGTACACTTTAAAATGGTAGAAATTGGTGCCTCTTTCAGACGGTTGTTAGGGGACCTTTTTACTGAAGAATGTGTCTGTTTTTTATGATTGTATTTAGCTTTTCGTATATTGTTGTGTATAATAACGTGTATTTTAACGTGAATTATCCGCAGTGAGAATAATGGTGCTAGTCAAAGAACAATTGAGGCCTGGACAAATATACTTTACTCTGTACAGAATGATTTCAGCTAAGACAGACAAATAAATAATCTACAAAGCCGAACACATACAAACAATATACACTGAACAAAAATATAAACGCAACATGTAAAGTGTTGCTCCCATGTTTCATGAGCTGAAATAAAAGATCTGAGACATTTTCCATACGCACAAAAAGCTTATTTAGCTCAAATTTTTGGCACAAATTTGTTTACATCCCTGTTAGTGAGCATTTCTCTTTTGCCACGATAATCCATCCACCTGACAGGTGTGGCATATCAAGAAGCTGATTAAACAGCGTGATCATTACACAGGTGCACCTTGTGCTGGGGACAATAAAAGGCTACTTGTCACACAAAACAATGGGACAGATGTCTGAAGTTTTGAGGGAGTGTGCAATTGGCATGCTGACTGCAGAAATGTCCACCAGAGCTGTTGCCAGATAATTACATTTTCATTTCTCTACCATAAGCCTCCTTCAATGTCGTTTTATAGAATTTGGCAGTTCATCCAACCGTCCTCACAACCGCAGACCATGTGTATGGCGTCGTGTGAGTGAGCAGTTTGCTGATGTCAGCGCTGTGAACAGAGTGCCCCATGGTGGGGAAACCTGCAAAATCTGCAGTGTATCAAATACTTGTTCTCCCCACTGTACATACACATACATATCCTTTAAAAATATATATATATATATTCCCCTTTATTACTTTCCAACCCACCACCCTTTCCCTACTTGGAGTAAACTAGTGAACAACAATGCTTAGGCCTCTACTTCCAGCTTATACCTACTATCTACATTTTATGGACACAGTCAATTTTACAATAATTATATTTTGTTTGTTTTTTCTCCTGAACTCTACTTTCAACCTCTCCGATCATTTTCATGATGTCCTTCCGGTTTGCTTCTATATGCCATATCTTTCTAACTGTGCTCTTTCACAAAAGCTCCCAACCTACAACCTATATACTTATTATGGACACAGTATGCTTACATTATTAGTTATCTTGTTATTATTTGTTGTTAGTTGTTATTAGTCACATTCTAACACTTTACATGTTGCGTTTATATTTTTGTTCAGTATATGTAGAAAAGATAATGGTAATATACAGTACCAGTCAAAAGGGTCATTCAAGGGTTTTTCTTTATTTGTACTATTTTCTACATTGTGTGAAATAACACATATGGAATCATGTAGTAACCAAAAAAGTGTTAAACAAATCAAAATAGATTTTATCTTTGAGATTCTTCAAAGTAGCCACCCTTTGCCTTGATGATAGCTTTGCACACTCTTGGCATTCTCTCAACCAGCTTCACCTGGAATGCTTTTCCAACAGTCTTGAAGGAGTTCCCACATATGCTGAGCACTTGTTGGCTGCTTTTCCTTCACTCTGCGGTCCAACTCATCCCAAACCATCTCAATTGGGTTGTAGTTGGGTGATTGTGGAGGCCAGGTCATCTGATGCAGCACTCCATCACTCTCCTTCTTGGTCAAATAGCCCTTACACAGCCTGGAGGTGTGTTTTGTGTCATTGTCCTGTTGAAAAAAAATTATAGTCCCACTAAGCGCAAACCAGATGGGATGGCGTATCGCTGCAAAATGCTGTGGTAGCCATGCTGGTTAAGTGTGCCTTGAATTCTAAATAAATCACAGACAGTGTCACCAGCAAAGCACCCCCACACCATCACACCTCCTCCTCCATGCTTCACGGTGGGACCACACATGCGGAGATCATCCGTTCACCTTCTCTGCGTCTCACAAAGACACGGCGGTTGGAACCAAAAATCTCAAATTTGGACTCATTAGACCAAAGGACAGATTTCCACCGGTCTAATGTCCCTTGCTCGTGTTTCTTGGCCCAAGCAAGTTTCTTCTTATTATTTGTGTCCTTTAGTAGTGGTTTCTTTGCAGCAATCCGATCGTGAATGCCTTATTCACTCAGTCTCCTCTGAACAGTTGATGTTGAGATGTGTCTGTTACTTGAACTCTGTGAAGCATTTATTTGGGCTGCAATCCGAGGTGCCGTTAACTCTAATGAACTTATCCTCTGCAGCAGAGGTAACTCTGGGTCTTCCTTTCCTGTGGTGGTCCTCATGGGAGCCAGTTTCATCATAGCGCTTGATGATTTTTGCGACTGCACTTGAAGAAACTGACCTTCATGTCTTAAAGTAATGATGAACTGTCATTTCTCTTTGCTTATTTGAGCTGTTCTTGCCATAATATGGATTTGGTATTTTACCAAGTAGGGCTATCTTCTGTATACCCCACCTACCTTGTCACAACACTACTGATTGGCTCAAACGCATTAAGAAGGAATGAAATTCCACAAATTAACTTTTAACAGGCACACCTGTTAATTGAAATGCATTCCAGGTGACTACCTCATGATGCTGGTTGAGATAATGCCTAGAGTGTGCAAGCTGTCATCAAGGCAAAGGGTGGCTGCTTTGAAGAATTACATTCAGGCTCTTTTTCAGGGCTGCAGGTAACCGAAAGGTCGCTGGTTCAAATACCCGAGCTAACAAGGTGAAAAATCTGTCTTTGTGCCCTTGAGCAAGGCACTTAACCCTAATTTGCTCCAGGGGCGCCGTACTGCTATGGCTCACCCTATAAAACAATTTGCTCCGGTTTATGTGACAATAAAACATTTTTATTTTTATTTAGTAGTGGCTATGTTGTTGCAAGGTAACACGCTAAGATTCATGGTTAGAACTTGCTGCCAAGGGCGCCAAGTTGGCACAGGATGCCCATTCGGTAGAGAGTCTGCCGAAAGGTGCAGTGGAGCCCTCAATCACTCGACAACTAGCCATTGAGATTGACTTGTGTTCAGTTTGAGATTCAGCTAATGTCGCTTGTATTGTAGGAGCTTACTGATCTTGGTTTTGAAAGTATTTTCAATTGTCAAACACAATCTCCAATTGAAACTATTTGCGGCTCAGATGACACTGCATTCGAGAAATATACTGTATGTTTGTATAGCTCATGCTCCATCTTTGTTTTCCTTCTCTGTATCAGGTTGACACCCAGGAATTGCCCTGCTCTAGCTGATAATGGTCTATATGAAAGTCACCCATGGTTTGAAATGCTGGTGAAAATGCAAGAGATTACCAGAGACCTCTCAGGTATGGCAGTTTTTCTATCTACTGTATGCAAAGGAACAATAGATAGATAGACAATAGTTATGTGGTATGTCATGTTTTATAGTTGGTGCTTAAGACTGCCTTAAGGTTTGTTTATAGTCTGTCTTACGAAATGTCTCTAGACCATTAGAATGCAACAAGTGTCGTTGGCCAAAACGAAATTGAATTCATACTCATGCCGACTGTAGACCATCGATGCGACTGTCATTTTCCTTGTTGCATAGGCATGAAACATTTTCAACTTTGAACCTGTCGTTGGGACCATTGTCATGGTAACCTGACTTTGACAGCATGAAGAAGTTCTAAATTTCTCAGACAGAATGCAAAGCTTTTATTTTGTCACATTCACAACTGTAAGTTTGCTATTTTTAGCTTGCCGTTACCTTGTAAATAATAATCTTAATGTGATATTTTTTCTGTTAAAATAAAAGTTGGCTACAGTCAAAACATTGCCAGATTTGTTCTGGTCATCATTTGAACTGGCTAGCAAGCTAACAGCGAACTAAAACACTGTTGGAGAGTTGCTTTCAGTTTCCTGGCTTGCTAGATTGGCATATCCTAAATAAGAAATGTAACTGATGGGTTTATTGGTATAGAGCAGGAATGCTATTTGGAACACCAGGCTACTGATGTCATGCAGTTGTATTTGTGTTTTAACTTTTTCATAACGACAAGGAAAAGTGTGTTACATGTAGTTTGACGAGTCATTCATTACCATAAAATAATTGTGTGTCTCTGTCCTGTAGATCCAGAGCGTGTGTTCCAGGCCAGTCTGACCAGTGCCCAGGTCCTCATCCCAGGCAGCCAGGCCATGGTTAGCAGCATGCTCCTGGAAGGACACAGTCTCCTGGCCCTCGCTACCATCATGTTTGCCCCGGGTGGCATTGACCAGGTCTGGACCTCTCTCTCCTCTAAAGCCTTATATATGGTAACTGCGTGATGCTATGTGATAACTGCATGAGGGTATCTCACCTTATAATTCTGCCTTCAGTGATTTCCTAGGCAGGAAACATTTAGAAATTAGAATTTCATGCATAAGTTCATTTTATTTCCTACAGTGGCCATTTTTGGATGTGGTGATCAGGCTGGTTCCACCAGGCTATTGGCCAAAAGGTGAACAGCTCCATCAATCCAAGACAAAACCTCATCTATTGACTCATACAGTATAGTAAAATGCTCACAACAAAACAACCAACTTTCAAAGCTCATGTTTTTATTGGGTATGCCCAATGAGGTGTATAACGTGACACCATTCATTCCTATGTGAATACTCAACAGTGCATTGAAACCAAATTAAGTCGGTTAAAGGTGCAATATGCAAAAAAAACGCTCCGCCATTTACTGGGTGCTAAAGTTCTAATAGTTCGCCTAATTCCAGTTTGTGGCAAAAGTAGAGAATCATTGTACCTTCTAAACCACTGTGCTATATCTTTTCAATTACCAAAAATATTGTATTTTTAGCTGTTTGAAGCTGGTGTACAAAACCGAAAGTAAAAGACGCAAATACTGTACGAAACTTAAGCACGGGAAGCATAGAAATGGCACACATAGAACAGATCTACCGCTCGCTTATTAGACTTGCTTTCAATGCGAATGACAGATCTATAACTTACATTTCTATGTGAATTTGGTCCGGTCGCCCAAAAAGTTACGTATTACAGCTTTTAAGATGGCGTCTCATGGAGACATAACATGCACAGTTTGAGCTACTCCATGTAGTGCTGTTGCAGGCTAGCTCAGTGCTGCCGCCTTTCATTGAGTAACTCAAGTAGAACGCCTACCGGGCTACTGCAGGCTGGTATTATATAGTAACTAAATTATCCTTATACGGTTGCGGCCATATATATTGGCACCCTTGCACTTTTGTTAAATAATTCCCTATTTCTTTTAAAATAAGTTAAAATTGAACAAATACTTTTCGTCCCCACATCTTGTTATTGGATTTTCAACATTGCAGAACCAATTGTATTTTTGTAAACAAAAAAATATTTGCATATCACGAGAATCCATTTTTCAACACATTGATTCAAGTCAGTGATTTTTGTTTTGTTTTATTGTGATAACACACCCAATGGTCAGACTTACCCAGAATAGTTTATCAAATTGTTGTTATTTTATGGGTTTATTTACAAAAAACACTGTTCACACGTATGCATAGATTTACAGATAAAATGGCACTTAAAATCAAAATGACACAAGATCTAAAATAAATCCTCTGGACAAGTCTGGCTATGTCCTAAGAACCAGTGTGTGGGATAATGTAAATGTCCTCCTTTGAAGGCTGATAAAAATGACTTGGCTCATGGGAAACGGGTCATTTTGAGAAAATGGCCGATAAAGATAGGTGAATGCAATTAACATGTATTTTCCATAAATATGATAGTTTATGTCACATTAATTAATCTCTTATTCATATGTTATTTCTAAATTGACAATTAATACACTTTTTACAAATACACTAGCACATCGAATACACTAGTTTTAAGCAATAGAGAATACATTTTAAATACTGGTCTGTTTGGCAAATGTGCATAGTGTTGGGCAAATGCGCATAGCACCTTGCTCAATTTGTCATTTAAAAGGCTGGTGAAATTTGCAGGTTCACTGATTAATCAGCTATGCCTGCCCCATATGTAAGGCCCTCTGAGTTGTTGCTGGTGCCTGTTTACTTTCTTGACTGTGTCTTGGAACCTGCGCCTACGCTTGTCACACTCTGTTGAAGCAGCATCAGCTCTCACAATACACATCTCATCATCCTCCCAGATTGCATCCAGTGTCACCAAAGTGCTGTCAAGCCACAATCTGTCCATCACCTTTGATATAGCAGTGGCACCCTCGTTGAATGTAGCTACTGCCATACTGGAGAAGACCAGCCCAGATGGCAGTCTTCATGCTCTCTACATCACCCTGGATGTCAAGGATTGCACCCCTGTACTATTTGTGTAGACTCCTACATTTTAATGCAGTGAGTTTCCCCCCAAGCTCTCTGCACTAAGTTTACGTAGCGCTGTTCCCATCCTCTTGTGGGCATGATTGATGCATTCCAGTTTCCATATCTCAATGCCTGGGTAGGGATCGAATGTGACAACTGTATGAAGGACTGTCACCATCTGAGAGCATTTCTGTCTAACGAAAGCGGTGGTGACTGACTGTTCTGGCCCACATGCGTTTTGCTGCTTCCTACTCTATTGCTTTGCTAGACCCTGAGAAATGTTGGGCACAGTCATCTGCATGTGACTCCTGCCATTCCCTGAACTCCTCCTCAGTAACCCACATTTCCTTTTCATCACACATGCATGGCAGTATGAAGACAACACTTGTTGCAATGTCTATGCAAACACCTATCCCGTAGTTGGAAGTGAATCCTCTCTTGTGCCAAGTGCCATCAAACGATACATGAATGTCTATGACAGCATCTTTATCCTCCCTCAGCAACTCTGCTATGTCTGGATCTACAGTATATCTGCGTATGCTCTCCTAATCTGCTTTGCAGCACTCTCCATTGACTGCAGCCCTCTCTGAATCTCTGCAACTAAAGTGGAAAAAAGAGTGCATATTATGGTATCTATCGTAACAGTCATAACTGCAGGAGTAAATATCAGCATGTATTTACTCTATGTAAATATCAGCATCTCAGCATGTATCTTCTGTACGTACATTTAATTTCTCAGTAATCATACAGTAGCCTACAGCCCTGCAGTAGCCTACTCTGTGTGTATGTGACAGTCTCATTGTATAACCTAGTTATATTTTATAGTTATACTTTTTAGTTACTGGAGCAAATAAATATGATTATTTATACAACAAGTTACCTGACAATAAGCTACTCTCCCTTTATTTACCTGTCACTCTCCTGTCTTGACTCTGATATGGGCTGAGACGCAAGGTAGGAATCCCTAGGACTTTGCTTATTTTCTTTAGAGCTGCATAACCAAGTACACGTTTGTGGGCTAGAAGAACCATCCTCACATTTATATCAAATGTCACATCTCCCCTGGAGCTCTCATGCAGCCTTGACGAAGTGTACACACTCCTCCTAAATGCATCACGATCACATTCACAGTGTGCACATTCTATCATGACAGAATTACAAAATCCCTGGTTGGCGGGGTCTCTGGTGATTTTTCAGTCCTGTGTTCAGACACTGAGGGCAAAAAATATAATCTATGAGTTGGTTTATTTGTGCCATGTGGAATAAAAGCCACTGCTGGCTTGCTGATTTCTTTCTGGTTGATCGCTGCTATCTGTCATTTTCATCTGAAGACGAACTGCTAGCTACCTCCTCTACCTGTATAGCCACTGGCTTGTTTGCTTTTCTCGCATTGGCCAACTGAGATAGCTGATTTTTATTCAACTTCTGTAGGGTATATTCTTCGAGATTTGCTAATTTTGTCTCTTGTTGCAGGGATTTTTTGCGTGAGATATTTTCAAACAAGGAAGTGGAGTCCATGTCACGTGAGGCGTTTTAGCCAATCAGGTTGCCGGAAAAGGCCTTTAAATGCCAGTAACCGATCGGATGTCAGGAAATTACTCGTCTTTCAGCACAAAGCACCATGTCTACAAAGGAAATAGCCATATATGGACTAGCTAACGATATGCTCCAGAAAACAAGCTTTTGAATGATATCTGATTCAATATGGCGCATTTTAATATTGGCATAGTTAAATAACGAATTGGCATGAGAGAGATTTTTATAATTGAATAGCTAGAAGTGATCTTGACTTTGTGGATTAAGTCCTGGAATGTAGCCGAGTTATAAAGTTACAAGAAATGTTGCTTACAAAGTTATCAATGTAAAGATCCATAACACAGTGCAACCCCTTCCCCCGCCACACACCAAATACACTGTCAACACAGGAAGGTTAGAAAATAAGATTTTTACAGATTGGCATACACAGAGACGCTGAATTGAATCCATATTATTAGACTGCTTTACCACTGGATTGACATAATTCTTAGTGATGCAAAGGGCAAGGGTGAGGACTCCTCAATTTGCACCCAAGCTGGGCTGGGCTGCTGGCAGTGAGAGAGTAGCCAGTATGACATGATGTTTGCAGCCCAATAGTAATATCGATAAAAGCAAGGCCACCCTTATGTTTGAGTCTCTGTAAAAATGTATTGCGTAATAGAGGGGTCCTTCTATTCCAGATAAACAATATGATTAATCCTTAAGAGTCGATTGACACACACGTGCCTCAATCTAATTAACATAATACACAAATCCCCATCTAAATCTGTCTGTTTAAACTAGATAAATCTTTTTTTTTTTGTATGGTCTGTGTCTCAATCCTCCGCGTACGCCTATGTCGGCCTTCCGCATGCAGTGGTAAGTGGCAGAGCTACAGCGCCGTTTGTCAGACCAGGAGACATGACCTGAAAACGTCTGTAGCGTCTGAACGGTTTGGCCTACGAACTAAAATGGGCACAAACTAATATACACGATGGTGTTCGTCGTTTTTCTCTACGACCCCCATAAGTGTCACGGGACTCGTCTAAAGGTAAACCGGTACCATTTTTTGTTTTCATGTATGGAAGTAGTTTTGTGCCAAACAAAAAAAGGGGTTAAATGTGTCCAAAAATATATAGATATTTTCCAGAGCTTTCTTATATCGCCTAGATGTAAGACAGACACTTCAAAACCTTTATTCCTTATTATTATTATTTTTACTGTCTGTTAATTAATATGTTATTCAATGTGTTTCTACGGGCTATTCAAAAAGGCAAAATTCAAAAAAATAATATATATATATATTTTGTATAAACCTACAGGGGACCTAAACTTCAAAATCAAATAGCTAAATGATCCATGGTATGACCATCTTAAAAAAAATCCATATGTTATCTTAGTAGACCATTTGAAGACAGGTGATGGCCTGTTGAGCATCTAATCCTGATTTTACAGTTTGGTCCAAAGTCAGCATTGGCAGATCTTGGAAAAAATCATTCATTTCAGAACCATCCCCACTGGATTCAGATTGGTGAAGAGTGGAGTAAAAATTCTTAAATAATGTTTTAATATTTTTTTAACCTTTATTTAACCAGGAAGGGCTCATTGAGCTTTGAAATCTATTTTTCAAGAGCGTCCTGGCCAAGATAGGCAGCACCAAGTCATTACACAATTACAGACAGACAACATGAAAAACTACAAGTAATCTAGTAAAAACCATAGAAATCACAGGAGTATAACGAAATCATAAAACAGCAAAATAAAACATTGACAGGTCAAGGAATCAGCCTCAAAATCCTTCATCAATGATTTAAAAACACCAATCGGGACAAGTTCTTCCAGTTTAAAACAATTTTGTAAGGCGTTCCAAGCCGATGGCGCAGACTACATAAAATCCCTTTTACCAAATTCAGTTCGGACATTTGGAACAGTTAGCAGGTCCTGCGAACGAAGAGAGTACCCACCACATTTCTGAAGAATAAAAATGCCAAAATAAAATGGTAGTAAACCCAAAATGGCTTTCTAAATAAAGGTATACCAATGACTGAGCCTGCGAGTGACTAGAGAAGGCCAGCCAACCCTGCTATATAAAGTGCAATCCAGTAGTATATCAAGTGATCACTTGATATACTACCGGATTGCGTGCATATTTGTGGAATTAGTTGAGATGCAGTAGTTTGACGCAGTTGACGGGCTAAAAGTTTGTTTGCTTGTAAACCAAATGACAGGTCTTCAGAAGCATACTCTCGACCTGATTTGTTGATAAGAGATCAAAGTCAATTTTCTATTTAAGCTTCTTGTTGGATAGCTCTGGTGAGGGGTGCTCAGCGTACTGTTGGTCTGTCAGAAAGATCTCCCTATTGATATCCCTTTTGAAGTCCTTGGAGCGCTTTTTATTACTGTTGGCTACATAAATGATTGCCCTCTAATATACGCTTTCAATGTTTCCCATAGATGGCTGGGTGAAGTGTCTTCTGATTTATTTACTTAAAAGAAAAGCAGTACCTGCTCTACAAAGTTAATGATATTCTGCTCAGAGAGCAGCAGAGACGCCATGTTTTCTGAGGCTTATTTTTCATGGTAGTACTGAGGGTAGTACTAGTGGGGTGTGATCGGATATGACTAGATGCAGTTTTATCATCATCAACAAAGTAGTCAATACGTGAAAATGAGTGGTGGACAGGAGAAGAAAAATAGGATTTAAATAGGATTTAACTGCCGCCACACATTAGAGACACCAAACTGTTCTAAAAAAGACATAATACCCTGAGCTGTGTGGGTTAATGGTATATTCTTATTTGTTAAACAGTCGAGCACCGGATTAAAAAAACAATTAAAGTCCCCGCCCAGAATCAGATAATCGGAGTTCAAATCTGGTAATAGAGAAAATAATGATTTAAAGTTGCTGTCATCCTTATTCAGAGCATACACATTCGCCAGCACTACAGGCATATTATTAAGTTATCCCATAACAACAACATACCTGCCATCTGGATCTGAAATAACATTTGATGAAGTAAAGGAGACATTACTCTTTATCAAAATTGCTCTCCCACGTTCCCTACTTTGGTAACCTAATCAGAAAGCCTGGCCTTTCCATGAACTGTTTAAACGGGTGTAGCCTGATGGTCAGAGATGAGTCTCTTGAAGGAATGCTATCTTTGCTTTCAAATTATTCCCATGATTTAATACCTTGTAATGCTTCAATAAATTAACTATTGCATTCACATTCCACGACACACATGTCATTTCTCATTCTTTATTAGCCATAGTAGTGTTTGTGGTCACCTTGTGGTACATGGCTCTATGCTAGTTCAATGTAGTTATAAAGCAAAAATATATCAAAGTAGAAAAAAGGCAGTACACATTAGTCTTGCATCGGGTCTGATATCCATGTTTCCCTGGAAACAGGAGACAAAGGGCTGTGAGACAAAGGTTTAATCCTAGACACATGGAAAGTGGGATGTATACGGACGGTGCGGGGTAACAGAAGATGAACAACAGTGGGACTATGGATTTTAGAGATGGGGAATGGGCCGATAAAGCAGGGGGACAGTTTACCGGACTCCACCCGGAGGTGCAGATCCCGAGTGGAGAGCCATACCCTATGCCCGAGATGAAACCGGGGGAGCCGGGTCCGGTGGCGGTCCGCCTGTTGCCGATACCTTTAGGTTGTCTTAAGAAGAGCGGACCGGGCTCTCTTCCAGGTACGCCGACAGCGGCGGACGAATATCTGGGCCGAGGGTGTGCTGACTTCTTGCTCAGGGAATAGCATAGGCTGGTAACCCAAGGAACACTCGAAGGGTGAGAGACCAGTGGCCGAGCAAGGAAGGGTGTTGCGGGCGTACTCCACCCACACGAGTTGCTGGCTCCAGGTGGTGGGGTTGGCAGAGACGAGGCAACGAAGAGTCGTCTCCAGATCCCGATTTGTTCGCTCCGACTGGCCGTTAGATTGGGGGTGAAACCCGGAGGACAGGCTGGTCGATGACCTAATGAGGGTGCAGAACGCCTTCCAGAATCGGGACGAGAACTGAGGACCAAGATCGGAGACCATGTCGACCGTAAGTCCGTGGATCCGGAAGACGTGATGTACCATGAGCTGGGCCGTCTCGTTGGCTGAGGGTAACTTGGGAAGGGGAATGAAATGGGCGGCTTTGGAAAACTTATCCACTACCGTAAGGATGGTGGTGTTGCTATTAGATGGAGGGAGACCAGTGACAAAGTCCAGGGATATATGGGACAGGGAGTGGTTGAAGGAGGCCTTTGTCACTCTGTGCACACACAGTGCAGGCGGCGACGAACGTGGAGACGTCAGGAACCATGGTGGGCCACCAAAACCGTTGGAGGAAAGCCAGGGTCCGGCAGGTGCCGGGATGGCACATGAGGTTAGAGGAATGAGCCTATTCCAGGACAGGGGACCGGGCAGAATCTGGGACAAACAACCGGTTAGCTTAACTCTCTCTTGTTTTACTTTGTAAAACAATGCTGTTCGCTCAATAGGTCTATTTGGTACTTGATAACTTGGTAGCCTACAGACAGATTAGTCTTCTCTTTTCAGCAGGATCTGTGTTTTCCCGCGATTGTATTTGAAATATTGTGAAAGGCCTGTTTTGGCTGACAGCAGTAATTATATAACTTTGGCAAATGTATTTCAATTTATCAGGGGTGCTGCGATACCTCCAGCACCCTTAACGCGGCTATGATTCTGTAAGAAAGTAAATGGTGAAGTGCAATGCTGGAGAGATGAGAGTTGCATGCTCATGTCTATAAGAGCAGGGAGAGAGATCATAGAAAGTGAATCTCATTCTAGTTCTGTGTGAAATACAGGCGTACTTCTCTCTCTCACCACAGCGATGGCCATGCATTGGTCTATATAGGCTACAATGTTGCGCAAACCATAAACCCGGGCCAGCCCAACACAAATCAATTCTTAGAATATCAGGCACTGTTTTCACATTACGTTTTTTAGGGGGCACCCAGGAGAATTACAGAGGATCAACTTGAATTAACTCTGATTGCTTTTATTATAATTTTTACATTGCAAACAGTGAAAATAATGTTTCATGTCACGAGAGGTACCGGATCCTGGCAAATGGGTTCCGGAACGAAACAATTCAAATCTGAGGTGCCGGAACAGGATCTGGCTCAAATTAAGCACTGCCACCACCCAAAAGGGCACTTTGGAAACTGGAAAAGCTCCAATGGGCTTGTGCTCTGCACAGGTAGAGCCCTATCTGTGCACTTCCTGACCCACAGCTCCCTCTGTACAATATGAAAACTGCATTTCCCACCCCATATGCTCTGTAGCTGGGGTTTGCCTGGCTGCCCCTCCCCTCCCAAAGAAAATCTAAATTGGTGAAATTGACAGAGAAAATGTATACTAAACTTATTTAATGTTTTTTCTTTTTTTCTTTGAGAAGCATAGACTGTGTGGAAAAAGGGAGAGAGTAATGCATATTTATGTATTGGCCACTTTGCTAATGTTCATCACTTCCTTTATAAAACAACAAAACAAACATCCAGTGTTATGAGGAAGATAAATCGACACAGAATTAAACCTCATGGTATTTTTGTCCTGAGAACCGACAGGCACATAGATAGCACATTAATGCACAAGCAAAACAGTGTATCATTCGGCTACTGTTGTCCGTAGGTTGCTCGACCCCACCCACCTCGAGACACACAGACACAGACAAGCATACAAATACACATGATAACGCACGCACTCCACACACACGTACACATGGATTTTGTATTGTAGATAACTGTATGTGTTAGTTGAGTAGTGGCCTGAGGGCACACACTTAATGTGTTGTGAAAAGTGTTATGTAATGTCGTGTAATATTTTTTATTGTATATAACTGCCTTAATGTTGCTAGCCTTGGCAGCAGCTAATGGGGATCCATAATAAATACAATTCAGCTCCTGACCCCAGCCCAAAGGGATTTTCCAAGGACGGGAAAGACCCAGCATGGGCAGGTCTGGAAACGGCCACACAAACACCAGGATTGGTATATATGCATTTGAGTGTTCCTGTCTGCTGTTGTTTAGGTGGTGAGTCCGGGGGAGAGGGCTGGAAGCTCTGTGTCTAGGGTGGACCCCCAGCTACTGAAGATGGCCCTGAGCCCCTACCCCAAGCTCAAGGCAGCGCTCTTCCCTGTGAGCGGACCCCGAGCGACCACCGCCACCACATCCGATATCTCCATCTACCACCTCATGCAGGTACTCTACCACATCCATACCATCCAGATCATCTGTTTGCTAATTGTCTTGTGTGCATGTTTGCTGTGTAATAAATCATACAGTAACTTACTACATGCATAAAGAAACTAAATACTAGGGTTTGGTACTGAGTACACATTAGAATTCAGCTCATCACTGAGCACACAAAGGCCCTAGGCTCTAATCATAGCATTACAGAGAACCACACAGCCTCTTCACAACACATTACACACAGACTCTCTGCATTCACAGCATGGCACTGAACACACTATCACAGCTTCGGAGGTAAACTTTGACTTTGACTCTGTAATAGCAACTCGTCAGCCTTGAAACTCGTCAATATGTCTGCATCAGATAGCTTATGTCTGGTTTGGCGTGCACTTTTTTGCTGCAGTACAGAAATTGCCTTTGCACCGCTTAAAGGCTAAACAGCTAGCGCTCAGATAGCTAGCTTCCCCTCAGGCTACAGACAGCAGGGAGCAATCACTTTAATGAGTGGTGGACATGCCTGGCTCCACTTTAATCCTCATGAGGTATTTTGCTGGAAAATACATTGAGATAAGTCAGTCCATCCAAGCTGTTATTGACTGCAGCCAGACTCCCAATTAGAACCTTGTAGCGGACTCTACTGCAAGTTAAGTTGTTTTCAGTTTCTCCCACAGTTTCAATAGGGCATAATTAAAATGCAGAAACTTGTGGAGTTGCTAAACAATGTTTTAAAGGAAATGTTGTACTGTGTACATGGTGGTGTTAAGTGGAATATAAATAAAGTATTTGTATGTAGTGGAAGTGTTTTTGCTGACAATATATTTTACTTGTCTTTACTTTTAGTGTTTACATCCATTGGATCCATCTCGACTGTTCGGGTGGCAGTCTGCCAATACACTAGGCTCCACCGGTAGGTATTTCACTGAAAGAACATGGCAACGATCTCTTTTCTGTTGGTCCAAAAAAAGGAAAAAAAGATTTATACTCACTTCTGAATAAACTGAATATCAATTAATGCTCTTGTAACTCACCTAGCATAGGATGAAGGAACCTAGGGTTTAGCTAAGGCTGTGGATTGTCGTGGTAATAATTTGTGTCTTGAATACATTGTGTGATATGTCATGTTTAATTCCCCCAATAGAGACCTCAGTGGAGCTGCCCCATTTCTCTAGTCCTCACCTCGTCAGTAAATACGCCCTCATCGAGAACCTCGACTTCCTGTACTATCTGCGTCACGGACGACCATCGTTCGCTTACGGAACGTTTCTCGTGCAACAGCTAGCCAACTCCAACGAAGTGAAATCACAGTGAGTATATCGAACTCTGTTAGGAAATTTCAACTGACATCAGAGTAACACAGACGGCACACTGCAAAGACAATATGTTTTGCATTAAGCTGAGTACATCCTCAAAAACATCTTACCTGAGGATGTGATGACTATGCCAGGAAACAAAAAAACGAAGCACTCAGATGTCTACAATGATCTTTGAGGTTTATCAGGGACAAACAGGCAGGACTACATTTCAGAGTGTCAGACACCTTCCCCAGTGCCTTAACGACACTAACTGAACTATATGAAACTTGTTGAAGTAATGAAATTCAACATAAAAACAAGAAGCTTGGGCAGGCACTCATCCTTGTTTTACTTTTCCCTTTGTTGTCGTTGTTACTCTTAGGTGGCACACATTTTGAACATCCTAGTTCTCTCTTGCAGTTTTTTCACTTCAAATGAACCCCTTTATTGTGCACCATATGTTCTCAGTATTTCATTTGAAACTTTATTCTGCCTGTTGGACATGATTTTGCTTTATGTTATACTGTAGTATGACAGTAGGGTTGTTTTGTATGAATTCAATCACTTTTTGACCGTACATTAGAATGAAACTTTCCATACATGTTTGCCCGTTGTAGAAGTGGTCAGAAAAATACTTTTTGGACCAGAATGCCAAAACTTTCAGGAGATAGAAGTGCTCAAAGTTGACCCGTTTTGCATACCCCAGCCTACCATGAGACATCCATGTCTTAATCACTGAAAAAGATAAATCATTGAGTTTGATATCATTTGAAAGCTTACAAACAGGGTTTACAAAGTATTTGGTTATAAAAAATTAAAATGTTTATTAAAAAACATTTAAACTCAGATTTTCTTGTGTTGTGCCTGTCATCGGTTAAGACGGCATACTCTTGAATACTTCTACCATGGCCAAACATGTATAGAAGGTTTCGTTCAAATTAAAGGGTGTGCTGTCAAAAAGTGATTGAATTCATATAGAACGACCCAGTATACAACAGTCCTAATATTGAGTTGCACGCCCTTTTGCCCTCAGAACAGCCTCAATTCGTCGGGGCATGGACTCTACAAGGTGTCGGAAGCATTCCACCGGGATGCTGGCCCATGTTGACTCCAATGCTCCCCACAGTTGTGTCAAGTTGGCTGGATGTCCTTTGGGTGGTGGACCATTCTTGATACACATGGGAAACTGTTGAGCGTGAAAAACCCAGCAGCATTGCAGTTCGACACAAACCAGTGCCCCTGGCACCTACTACCATACCCTGTTCACCCTCTGAATGGCACACATACACAATCAAGGCCGGCCCTGGACAGCCTCCTGCCCTAGGCGAGTCCATTGAGTCTCTCTTGACTCATAGTAGAGCGCAGGTAGTTTTTGATGAGTTTGATCTTGGAGCATCTCCACTTGCCACTGTTACCGGGAGTGTGAGAAGAACTCTCAGGGCAACAAAGGCATTGGGATACAAGGAGGCCATTTGGTGTCTGGATATGTACTCCAGTGCGTCGAGTGGTTTTGCCTCACTGTCCAGTCTCCTGCTCAAGACTTTGAGCTCATTACACAGATCTTTTGCGTCGATGTCCCTGGAATCCCTGTACGTAAGGGCCCTCTCCAGTGTTGCGCAGTCCCTGGTAAGTGCTGCAGTGTCCATGTCCTTGATGGTGGGGATGTTGTACAGGATGCTGAAAATACTGCTGTGCTCTTCGAGCTGTGTAAAGTGCTCATTGACGGACTGGATAGCAGAATCAAGAATCTGATTAAAGAAATGTGCTTTGAATTTCTGCTGAGGGTCAGTCACAGACTCATCCTCTCCCACGTAGCCAAACAGACTCCTCTTCTTCCTCGGACGAACCGTGGGCTGCACTGGGAAACAGGGATCAATACCCATCTCCTCTGCCAACTCTTTTGCGCTTGCTAAAGTGCCAGCGAAAGCTGCATCGGAGCGGTAGTCTTGGAGGAATACCCTGGTTGAGTTCAGTTGAGCCACTGCTAGTGAAATGTTAAAACTCACCGCCTGCAAACTCTTACTGGTGATGTTCACTTCGAACAAGATGTCTTACCAAACGACCACTGCGCACATGAAGCCAAAGTTGTTCATCTTGGCGGAAATGCTGTTTGCCTCCAACCTTTTATAAATGTATGGTGTTAAAAAACTCAGCCGCCTCCAAACGACACGATGCTGCATCAGAGAGAACCAGGTTCAGCGAGTGCGCACTGCATGGCACAAAAAAGGACCCTCGGATTAATATCCTGCACTCTCTTTTGAACTCCACTGTGCCTCCCCCGCATATTCGTCTCGTTGTCATACCCCTGCCCTCTCATGTCAATGATGGTGATGCCATGTTTCTATAGTGTTGAGATAAGCAACTCGGTCATGCCCGCCCCCATTGCGTCAAGCAGTTCACTAAACTCCAGGAAGTGCTCTCACGTGCGCACTGACCCATCATCCTCGGTTGAAACAAAACGCACCACCATGGTCATCTGCTCTGTTTTGCTCTTGTCTGGTGTGCAGTCCAAAATTATAGAAAAATATTTGGCTGCTTTTAGATCACTGCACACTGTGGCTCTGTCGTAGCCGGCCGTGACCGGGAGACCCATGGTGCGGCTCACAATTGGCCCAGCGTCGTCCAAGGTAGGGGAGGGAATGGCCGGCAGGGACGTAGCTCAGTTGGTAGAGCATGGCGTTTGCAACGCCAGGGTTGTGGGTTCGATTCCCACGGGGGGCCAGTACGAAAAAATAAAATAATAATAATGTATGCACTCACTAACTGTAAGTCGCTCTGGATAAGAGCGTCTGCTAAATGACGTAAATGTAAATGTAAATGTAATGTCTGCTGGATCTCTTGTGCCAGCATGTCAATGATTTCGTTCTGGATTCTTTTACCGAGGTAGTGCACATGTGTTTCTTTGGACTTTACTTTCCTTACATGCTCCTTCATGATTCCATCAAAGATACCGAGCATTTCCACAATCTTCAGAAAGTTCCCATTATTTGGCTCGTTCAGCCTATCGGTGGTCCCACGTAACGCAATGTTCTGGGTGGCCAATACACGTATCAGGGCTATGAGCCTCTGCAGCACCTGCTGCAAGTGGAGAGTCTTTCTGTCAATAGCCCGTTGTGCTTGGGCATCGATAGTTTGCTTGGACACCAGCCTGATCTCCAGCTCCTTCCACCTTTGGAAACTATCTAGGTGGTCATGTGACTTCTCATGCGAGCTGAGGAGGTGGCACAGATTCTTCCAGTCCCTGGTTCCATCCCTGACCAGCGCAGATTTGCACTCAGAAGGCTGCATCATTTTGCTTGGAATAGACAAGCCATGGTCTCTCCACTCTCCCTGTTCGCCATCCTCCTATTGTAGTTGGCCACCGAAAACTTTCGTCGCACCTCATCGCTTGGGAAATCCCCCTCTTTATCTTGATGTGGCCCAGCCTGCACTAACATATCCCATAAAGATCAATTCATATATTTTGGCCGCTTACCGGGATCTTTTATGTTTTTTTGTCTGGGAGTTGGATTTAGCAGCAGCACCACCACTGTCATCGGGGACAGGGAGCGACGAATCTGAGTCCGGTTCCAAGATAGTAGGGTCTTCGCCGGCATTGTTTGGAGATGTGGCTAGGCTGGTGCAATCTGTTCTTGTCCAGCCAGTGAGCTGTCATCATCAGTGGAAGTGCATGGCTCGGACTCCTCCGGCTTGCCCTCTTCGCTGCTAGAATCAGCGAACAGGGGCTTGTTGTTCTCGTCGAATGAATGGCCTGTCCTCGGAGGCTTGTCATTCTCCACACCGACTGATGGACATTGCTGCACGCGGATACATTTCTGCAGCGAATTTCTTTGGTTTAGAGACTGTGCCTCTTTTCTCATTCGTTTTTTAAAATATTTGCTTCCTGATAGTTTTTGTCTCTTAGACATGGTAGTAAAGTGTTTCAAATCTCTATAGCTTACTTTTAGCTAAAAGTATATCCACTAGTAGTAGCTAGCTAACATTAACAGGCTAGGTTAGGCTACTGCCTTAATCACTAATCGTCTTTTGTCATACACAAACATAACAAACTAAACAATCATTTAATTGGGAGATTCATTTTTATTAATGTTTCACAATTGGATGATCCCATATAAACACACACATCACCATAGCTACCAAGGATAGTGGGAGTGAACTTCGGTAGAAGCGGGAATGGAGTGAGGGCGGGAACTGCAGAAACGTTATGAGCTGGTGGTTGGGGTGCCGTCGGCGGTGTAGAAGCCAATCAGGGGTGCCAGAGGGCGGCAGCCAATTGTCAAAATGCCGCCCCAATTTCAAGTGCCGCCATAGGCGGATGCCTAATCTTGCCTAATGGGAGGGCCGGCCCTGTACACAATCCATATCTCAATTGTCTCAAGGCTTGAAAATTATTCTTTAACCTGTCTCCTCCTCTTTATCTACACTGATTGAAGTGGATTTAACAGGTGACATCAATAAGGGATCATAGCATTCACCTGGTCAGTCTATGTCATGGAAATGTTTTGTACACACAGTATACATTGTATTGTAATATGTCATATACAGTTGAAGTCGGAAGTTTACAAACACCTTAGCCAAATACATTTAAACTTAGTTTTTCACTGTTTCTGACATTTAATCCTAGTAAAAGTTCCCTGTCTTAGGTCAGTTGGGATCACCACTTTATTTTAAGAATGTGAAATGTCATAATAATAGTACAGAGAATGATTTATTTCAGATTTATTTTCTTTCATCACATTCCCAGTGGGTCACAAGTTTACATACACTGAATTAGTATTTGGTAGCATTGCCTTTAAATTGTTTAACTTGGGTCAAACGTTTCGGGTAGCCTTCCACAAGCTTCCAACAATAAGTTAGGTGAAATTTGGCCCATTCCTCCTGACAGAGCTGGTGTAACTGAGTCAGGTTTGTAGGCCTCCTTGCTCGCACACGCTTTTTCAGTTCTGCCCACAAATGTTCTATAGGGTTGAGGTTAGGGCTTTGTGATGGCCACTCCAATACCTTGACTTTGTTGCTTGGGGTCATTGTCCATTTGGAAGACCCATTTGCGACCAAGCTTTAACTTCCTGACTGATGTCTTGAGATGTTGCTTCAATATATCCACATAATTTTCCTTCCTCATGATGCCATCTATTTTGTGAAGTGCACCAGTCCCTCCTGCAGCAAAGCACCCCCACAGCATGATGCTGCCACCCCCGTGCTTCATGGTTGGGATGGTGTTCTTCGGCATGCAAGCATTCACCTTTTTCCTCCAAACATAGCGATGGTCATTATGGCCAAACAGTTCTATTTTTGTTTCATCATACCAGAGGACATTTCTTCAAAAAGTACGATCTTTGTCCCCATGTGCAGTTGCAAACCGTAGTCTGGCTTTTTTATGGCAGTTTTGGAGCAGTGGCTTCTTCCTTGCTGAGTGGCCTTTCAGGTTATGTCGATATAGGACTCGTTTTACTGTGGATATAGATACTTTTGTACCTGTTTCCTCCAGCATCTTCACAAGGTCATTTGCTGTTGTTCTGGGATTGATTTGCACTTTTCGCACCAAAGTACGTTCATCTCTAGGAGACAGAACGTGTCTCCTTCCTGAGCAGAATGATGGCTGCGTGGTCCCATGGTGTTTATACTTGCGAACTATTGTTTGTACAGATGAACGTGGTACCTTCAGGCGTTTGGAAATTGCTCCCAAGGATGAACCAGACTTGTGGAGGTCTACCATTTTTTTCTGAGGTCTTGGCTGATTTCTTTTGATTTTCCCATGATGTCAAGCAAAGAGGCACTGAGTTTGAAGGTAGGCCTTGAAATACATCCACAGGTACACCTCTAATTGACTCAAATGATGTCAATTAGCCTATCAGACGCTTCTGAAGCCATGACATCATTTTCAGGAATTTTCCAAGCTGTTTAAAGGCACAGTCAACTTAGTGTTTGTAAACTTCTGACCCACTGGAATTGTGATACAGTGAATTATAAGCTAAATAATCTGTCTGTAAACAATTGTTGGAAAAATTACTTGTGTCATGCACAAAGTAGATGTCCTAACCGACTTGCCAAAACTATAGTTTGTTAACAAGAAATGTGTGGAGTGGTTGAAAAACACGTTTTAATGACTCCAACCTAAGTGTATGTAAATTTCCGACTTCAACTTGACCTTTTCCCTTTGTCAGGCTCAGTCATGCGGCGGAGCAGGCCTACAGCCTGGCCATGCTGCATTTCAGCGTTCCCTCTGTGGCAGCTGCATGTGTGTGTTTCTGCGAGCTCCTGGGTGTGTGTAGCCTAAAGCTGCGGGTGGACCTCAAAGCCCTCAGTCTGATCCTTCAACTCTGGAGCCATAGGCCTGGAGGGACCAGCACATTCTCCCTTAAAGATTCACTCGGTAAACCTACACATACACACGTGTGCACATTTACAAAGACACACGCATCACACTGTGACGTTTGGTTTAACTTTTCTGTCTTTCAGCTGCTAAAGGCAGTAAGCTGGTGGAGGTGGAGAGGGAGACAGCGGTGGAGCTGCTCTTTCACTTGGAGGCAGCCGTGAAGGACAGTGTGGAGAGGAAGGGCATCAGCAGGTTAGGCACAGGCCCAATCCCAAATCGACCTCTAGACCCTATGCCCTATGCACTTGTGGAGATCTGATGGGTAAAAGCAATATGGTGAAACTTCCACCTAGCCTGTCAGAGGGCTTACACTTGTCAAATACTCTCCGATCTCAACAAGTGCATAGGGTCTAGGGGTCGGGAGGAAACACTCTCATGCACACAGTTTAGTACAAGGAAATATATCCCATAGTTTTATGCACAATTTGTTGTGTGAGTGTGTTCAACTCTGCATGCCCTCTCCAGGTCATCCTACGAGGCAGGTCAGGAGTGGGCTTTGCCCGTACAGTTTTGCCAGCTGCATGCCCTGCCCCTGAGCAGCGTGTACCCGCGCGACTGTGCAGCCGACAGCCAGTGGCTACATTTCCTGCTCTTTGTCCAACTGCACAGCTACCCCCCTCAGCAGGTACATCCCCACCACTGCCAAACACACACGCCAAATCTTTAAAGGCCCATTCCACCACTTTTGAACCTCATATTCATTATCTCCAGCGCCATACCAACCAGTGTGTGAAAACGGCACGTTTTGAAGTTTTGAAGTTAACACTCAGGTTTATTGTGTCTATCATGCAGGGGTTTAAGTTCTCTGTCACTGTGACGCATTTCCATCATATTGATTTTTTTAAATAATTTGATTTCCAATTGGAAAGGACTTGAATTGGTCAAACTCGCAGATTAATACAATATGATCCTCTTTCCCTAAAAGAGTAGCGCAGCGGTCTAAGGCACTGCATCTCAGTGCTAGAGGCATCACTACAGACCCTGGTTTGATCCCGGGCTGTATCACATCCGGCCGTGATCGGGAGTCCCATAGGGCGGCACACAATTGGCCCAGCATCGTCCGGGTTATGGGAGGGTTTGTCCGGGGTAGGCCGTCATGGTAAATAAGAGTTTGTTCTTAACTGACTTGCCTAGTTAAATAAAGGTTGAAAGAAAAAAAAAAAAAAAAAGCATTATGGTCATGACTTCTTTGCATGAAAGGGAAGGTTAACTTGTCCCCGCAGACAATCTATCTGAGATTGACTTAAATTTCAGTCATGGGATTTTTTTTGTTGCTTTATCCCCTGATCATGTTCAATTGTAATTAGTATGTTTTGTTTAATTGATTGATGTGGTTTTCATATAAGCCCTTTTGGGTTTTCCATCCTCACCTGCACACCTTTTTTTTTTTTACCTTGTTTACCTTGTTTTTATCTGCAATGTTTTGTCTTAAACTTGGTATCTTTGGTGCAAATAAATAGAACAATCACAAAACTACATACTGAAATACATTTAAATATACAGTAGCTTATGTGATCAGTAGTGACATGTGGTCAGGGTTGGGTAGGTTACTTTCTAAATGTAAAATTACTAGATACCTGTCCAAAATTGTAATCAGTAACGTAACGTTTGGATTACCCAAACTCAGTAACGTAATCTGATTCATTTCAGTTACTTTTAGATTACTTTCCCTTTAAGAGGCATTAGAAGACGACAAAAATGTATATTACCAATTGAATGATATCTATTACAGGATAAATCAATGTTAGAGTTTACATAGCTGGCCATACATTTTTTACATTTTACTTTATGGGTTGGTTATGTAGGCTTCTTTTAACCCATTGCTTTCTGCTACAGATAACAACACAATTAGGCTATATCCCTCAAACTGAACTCTGAACCTCGAAGCCAGTTGCTTGTTTTCATTGTTCCCCTCTAATCAGGGACTGATTTAGACTTGGCACACCAGGTGGGTGCAATTAATTTGCGCCGTTCCGGCCTTTATTATGAGCCGTTTTCCCCTCAACAGCCTCTACTGCCTGGGCTATATATTTACATTAAAACAAAAGTCTGTCAGATTTCCAGTCATTCCAATTAATTTAATATTCCTTGATCTTAAAAAATATGGAAATATAGAAATTGTTTTACCTGAGCATATATAAACTCAGCAAAAAAAGAAACGTCCTCTCACTGTCAACTGCGTTTATTTTCAGCAAACTTAACATATGTAAATATTTGTATGAACATAACAAGATTCAACAACTGAGACATAAACTGAACAAGTTCCACAGACATGTGACTAACAGAAATTGAATAGTGTGTCCCTGAACAAAGGGGGGGTCAAAATCAAAAGTAACAGTCAATATCTGGTGTGGCCACAAGCTGCATTAAATACTGCAGTGCATCTCCTCCTCATGGACTGCACCAGATTTGCCTGTTCTTGCTGTGAGATGTTACCCCACTCTTCCACCAATGCACCTGCAAGTTCCCAGACATTTCTGGGGGGGAATGGCCCTAGCCCTCACTCTCCGATCCAACAGGTCCCAGACGTGCTCAATGGGATTGAGATCCGGGCTCTTCACTGGCCATAGCAGAACACTGACATTCCTGTCTTGCAGGAAATCACACACAGAACGAGCAGTATGGCTGGTGGCATTGTCATGCTGGAGGGTCAAGTCAGGATGAGCCTGCAGGAAGGGTACCACATGAGGGAGGAGGATGTCTTCCCTGTAACGCACAGCGTTGAGATTGCCTGCAATGACAACAAGCTCAGTCCGATGATGCTGTGACACACCGCCCCAGACCATGACTGACCCTCCACCTCCAAATCGATCCCGCTCCAGAGTACAGGCCTCGATGTAACACTCAGTCCTTCGACGATAAACGTGCATCTGACCATCTCCCCTGGTGAGACAAAACCGCATCTCGTCAGTGAAGAGCACTTTTTGCGTCCATAGGCAACGTTGTTGCCGGTGATGTCTGGTGACGACCTGCCTTACAACAGGCCTACAAGCCCTCAGTCCAGCCTCAGCCTATTGCGGACAGTCTGAGCACTGATGGCGGGATTGTGCGTTCCTGGTGTAACTCGGGCAGTTGTTGTTGCCATCCTGTACATGTCCCGCAGGTGTGATGTTCAGATGTACCGATCCTGTGCATTAGTTGTTACACGTGGTCTGCCACTGCGAGGACGATCAGCTGTCCGTCCTGTCTCCCTGTAGCGTTGTCTTAGGCGTCTCACGTTGCAATTTATTGCCCTGGCCACATCTGCAGTCCTCATGCCTCCTTGCAGCATGCCTAAGGAACGTTCACGCAGATGAGCAGCGACCCTGGGCATCTTTCTTTTGGTGTTTTACAGAGTCAGTAGAAAGGCCTCTTTAGTGTCCTAAGTTTTCATAACTGTGACCTTAATTGCCTACCGTCTGTAAGCTGTTATCGCTTAAAGACCGTTCCACAGGTGCATGTTCATTAATTGTTTATGGTTCATTGAACAAGCATGGGAAACAGTGTTTAAACCCTTTACAATGAAGATCTGTGAAGTTATTTGGATTTGTACGAATTATCTTTGAAAGACAGGGTCGTGAAAAAGGGACGTTTCTTTTTTTGCTGAGTTAAAATATATAGGGAAAAGGTGGCTACTTTGAAGAATCTAAAATCTAAAATATATTTCGATTTGTTTAACACTTTTTTGGTTACTACATGAATCCAAATGTGTTACATTCATAGTTTTGATGTCTTCACTATTATTTTACAATGTAGAAAATAGTAAAAAATTAAGAAAAACCCTTGAATGAGTAGGTGTTTTTTCTGAATTTAAAAGTAAACCTAGAAGTAATCATCTAGTTTTTCAAAAGTGTCTGTAATCTGATTACAATATTTTTGCTGGAAACGCAACCGATTACAGTTTGGTGGTTCCAAACTTCATCCCATTTAAGAATGATGGAGGCCACTGTGTTCTTGGGGACCTTCAATGCTACAGAAATGTTTTGGTACCCTTCCCCAGATCTGTGCCTCGTCACATTCCTTCAAACTCATGGCTTGGTTTTTGCTCTGACATGCACTGTCAACTGTGGGACCTTGTATAGACAGGTGTTTGCCTTTCCAAATCATGTCCAATCAATTTAATTTACCACAGGTGGACTCCAATCAAGTTGTAGAAACATCTCAAGGATTGTCAATGGAAACAGGATGCACTTGAGCTAAATGTTGAGTCTCATAGCAAATGGTCTGAATACTTATGTAAATAAGGTATATATATATTTTTTTATATACAGTGGGGAGAACAAGTCTTTGATACACTGCCGATTTTGCAGGTTTTCCTACTTACAAAGCATGTAGAGGTCTGTCATTTTTATCATAGGTACACTTCAACTGTGAGAGACGGAATCTAAAACAAAAATCCAGAAAATCACATTGTATGATTTTTAAGTAATTCATTTGCATTTTATTGCATGACATAAGTATTTGATACATCAGAAAAGCAGAACTTAATATTTGGTACAGAAACCTTTGTTTGCAATTACAGAGATCATACGTTTCCTGTAGGTCTTGACCAGGTTTGCACACACTGCAGCAGGGATTTTGGCCCACTCCTCCATACAGACCTTCTCCAGATCCTTCAGGTTTCGCGGCTGTCGCTGGGCAATACAGACTTTCAGCTCCCTCCAAAGATTTTCTATTGGGTTCAGGTCTGGAGACTGGCTAGGCCACTCCAGGACCTTGAGATGCTTCTTACGGAGCCACTCCTTAGTTGCCCTGGCTGTGTGTTTCGGGTCATTGTCATGCTGGAAGACCCAGCCACGACCCATCTTCAATGCTCTTACTGAGGGAAGGAGGTTGTTGGCCAAGATCTCGCAATACATGGCCCCATCCATCCTCCCCTCAATACGGTGCAGTCGTCCTGTCCCCTTTGCAGAAAAGCATCCCCAAAGAATGATGTTTCCACCTCCATGCTTCACGGTTGGGATGGTGTTCTTGGGGTTGTACTCATCCTTCTTCTTCCTCCAAACACGGTGAGTGGAGTTTAGACCAAACAGCTCTATTTTTGTCTCATCAGACCACATGACCTTCTCCCATTCCTCCTCTGGATCATCCAGATGGTCATTGGCAAACTTCAGACGGGCCTGGACATGCGCTGGCTTGAGCAGGGGGACCTTGCCTGCGCTGCAGGATTTTATTCCATGACGGCGTAGTGTGTTACTAATTGTTTTCTTTGAGACTGTGGTCCCAGCTCTCTTCAGGTCATTGACCAGGTCCTGCCGTGTAGTTCTGGGCTGATCCCTCACCTTCCTTATGATCATTGATGCCCCACGAGGTGAGATCTTGCATGGAGCCCCAGACCGAGTGTGATTGACCGTCATCTTGAACTTCTTCATTTTCTAATAATTGAGCCAACAGTTGTTGCCTTCTCACCAAGCTGCTTGCCTATTGTCCTGTAGCCCATCCCAGCCTTGTGCAGGTCTACAATTGTATCCCTGATGTCCTTACACAGCTCTCTGGTTTTGGCCATTGTTGAGAGTTTGGAGTCTGTTTGATTGAGTGTGTGGACAGGTGTCTTTTATACAGGTAACGAGTTCAAACAGGTGCAGTTAATACAGGTAAAGAGTGGAGAACAGGAGGGCTTCAATTCTTACTGGTTGGTAGGTGATCAAATACTTATGTCATGCAATAAAATGTAAATTAATTACTTAACTGCAAACAGGTGCAGTTAATATAGGTAATGAGTGGAGAACAGGAGGGCTTCTTAAAGAAAAACTAACAGGTCTGTGAGAGCCGGAATTCTTACTGGTTGGTGGGTGATCAAATACTTATTTTCCACCATAATTTGCAAATAAATTCATAAAAAATCCTACAATGTGATTTTCTGGATTTTTTTCTCTCAATTTGTCTGTCATAGTTGATGTGTACCTATGATGAAAATTACAGGCCTCTCTCATCTTTTTAAGTCGGAGAACTTGCACAATTGATGGCTGACTAAATACTTTTTCCCCCCACTGTATGTAGACACTGGTATGGTGCTGGACATAATGATTATGAGGTTTGAAAAGTGGTGGAATTGCCCTTTAAGTATCATTCACACCCAACTAGCAAACCCTTTAAAGGTCCAATGCAGGTGTTTTTAACTTAATATCAAATCATTTCTTGGTAACAATTAAGTACCTTACTGTGATTTTGACCATTTTAATTGAAAACAAAGAGCAATTTCTCAAGCAAGAATCTTCACTAGGACTTTCTTGGAGTCGTCTGAGTGAGGGGCCTAATTGGACGAGCCTAATGGGAGGGATATGTAATCTGAAAACTAGCTGTTATTGGCAGAGTGGTTTGAAACTCTTTGTTATTGGTCTATTAACTTACACTGCCTGGTTATGTTGCCAGGCAGGCTGAATCTCCAGGCAGTCTTTTCAAACAGCTCTTACACTAAAAGGGCATTATCATAATTTTCACAATTTCACAGTATTATTCCAAACTCATAGTGTGGAAATGTATACATAAAACACAGGGGAAATTGTTTTGACTGCATTGGGCCTTTAATAACCCTTTCCTCCCATACAACTGATGGACTCTACCACACATACCTTCTCTGTTCACTCTAAAATGGAATGAAAACTTCCCTCAGGTTCTCTTCCTCTGTTGAAATTCCCTATCAGGGAAATATGTTATTTGAATTAAATTGTATAGCTACAGCGGCCTAAACTGTAAGGATTGTTCTCTAGATGCAAAATAAAGACGGATGGTTTCCAATCGCCCCCTTGTCTGTGGTAATGTAGCTATTGTATGTTTTCAGTTCCCTACTTGTGATTGACAGGTGAGGTCCCTGGCGGCCCAGTTCAGCCCAGCCCTGAAGGCCCACCTGACCCTGGCCTTCCAGAACCTGCAGCTCAGCTCTCAGTGGAGGGTGGGGGAGGTGGAAGACAGGGAGGTCACCCTGCCCAGCGAGGAAGCCTCCGACCCCCCCAAGGAGCTGTTCCAGGTGCTGCTGCAGAGCCAGGAGCAGGCCTGCCCCTGGAGACACCTCTTGGGGGAGGCCCTGGCACAGCACTGCCCCACCCTCACCATACTAGCTGCCTGTCATCAGGTGGGGCTCTGTCTATGAGGATTCTCTGGCTATGATAATTTGTATACAAATCTGGAGGCTATGACCAGAGGTGTATTGACATTCTCATTGCATTGACATTTGTGTCATCCATGAACTTTGTAAGACAGTGTATAAAGTTGCACTTTACATGATCTACTTTGTATCTGGACTTTATTTACCTGACTGTGTGTGTGTTTGATTGCGTGTGTGTTTCTCTGTACGGTGTGTGTGGCATGGATTTGATTGACAGGAAGCCGACCTGCTCCAGTGCCTCTGCGTCTGGGTCCTGACCTCTGTGGATGAGGTCGTTGCCACAGCAGCTACCGCCCACCTGGAAGAGAGCCCGCGACGTCATGAGTGGAACCTCCACGACCTGTCAATCATCTGGAAGACACTGCTGAGGAAATGCAAGATCAGGCCTCTCATACGAGGCTTCCAGCTATTCCAGAGGGTAATTCAATAGAACATGTGTGATACATATCATTGTACTCCTTGCAATTGCTACAATGAACTGCCCTTGTGAAAAAATTTAAACTTGAGATCAGTGTATCTAACTCAAATTTTACTAAAATCTCCCATTGACACACATGCATGATTTAGATGAAAGTATGCCCCAAATCTAGTTTTTTCCCCCCAAAGGCAGTTCAATTGCAGCAATTAAACTGAGATATGCCTTGCTCCATTTTGCAGTCTGAGCACTACCATGCTTTTGGCCTAAACTCCACAAAGGTGGTGCATGTGAGGAGTTTATTTTAGAATGAATTGTTTTGAATGATATCCCAACCGAAGCAGGGCAGGCGAGCAGTGAATACTCTGTCCGCTTTGGCGCTCCGCTCAATTAGAACATGTCTCTATTTTTGCGTTTTATCATTGGCGCTGTAGTCACAAAACAATTATAATTATTTTTCAAGCTCATTTGAGAGTGACGTATATCTGAGCCTAGAGAATGGAACGAGGCACTACATCACAAATGTGTTGAATGTAAGGAAGTAAAAAAATATCAGTAATGTGAACATTTTAAAAACTGTACTATTATACACTGAGTATACAAAACATTAGGAACACCTTCCTCATATTGAGTTGCCCTCAGAACAGCCTCAATTCGTCGGGGCATGGACTCTACAAGGTGTCGAAAGCGTTCCACAGGGATGCTGGCCCATGTTGACTCTAATTATTCCCACAGTTGTGTCAAGTTGGCTGGATGTCCTTTGGGTAGTGGACCGTTGTTTATACACAGGGGAAACTGTTGAGCATGAAAAACCCAGCAGCGCTGCAGTTCTTGACACAAACCGGTGCACCTGGCACCTACTACCATACCCTGTTCAAAGTCACTTAAGTATTTTGTCTTACCCAGTCACCCTCTGAATGGCACACATACACAAGCCTTGTCTCAATTGTTTCAAGGATTAAAATTCCTTCTTTAACCTCTCCTCCCCTTCATCTACAATGATTTAAGTGGATTTAACGAGTGACACCAATAAGGTGTCATAGCTTTCATCTGGATTCACCTAGTCATTCTATGTCATGGAAAGAGCAGGTGTTCTTAATGTATGTTCTTAGTGTATATTGAATAGACTACATGCAAATAAAGTTGCAGGAGGCTTAAGATGGGCGGGACTTTCCACTATTTCCTGTCAATCACTAACCGATGAACCAATAGAAACGGCTTTAAACTTTAATTTAATTCAAGCCATTGAAGGCACATAGATGGTTGCTTGCCTATCCAATCCCTTGTTATTATTTGCGTGTCATTTATTGGTTTCCTTCAGGCCTAGTCATTAGTGTTGTGTTCTATTAGAATACTAATCTACCTGCATGGCAGCTTCCCTCCTCAGAAGTGACCCGAATTATATTTCCTCGTCGGCCATTTTGCGTTGTATGCATAGTCTTCAAACAGCTTCAAGGCCTAGTCCAGCTCCTCTCCTTAACTCAACAGACATCATGTGAGGTCTGCCTCATGTATTATGGCTGTCATGTCTGGCTCTGCATGAGTTTGGGTGGTCTTTTATCACATTTTTTATCACTTATTTTCTTTGTCCACCATCTATCTCTGTCTCTTTCTCGGTCTCTCCTCTCTGTCTCTCTCGCTCACTCTCTCTCTCACTCGCGCTCTCTCTCGCTCTCTCTCTGTGTGACAGGACTCTCCCCTGATCCATGTGCTGCTCATGTACGAGCTGTGCTATGACTACAAAAACTACCCTGAAGCCAAGAAGAAACTCATTGAGTTCCAGAAATGCCTGATCACTGTAAGCTCCTTCACCCCTCTTGCCACTCCTTTCCACACTCACTGTCTGATACCGATATATCTGCCGATACAGTTGAAGTCGGAAGTTTACATACACATACACCTTAGCCAAATACATTTAAACTCAGTTTTTCACAATTCCTGACATTTAATCCTAGTAAAAATTCCCTGTCTTAGGTCAGTTACGATCACCACTTTATTTTAAGAATGTAAAATGTCCGAATAATATTAGAGAGAATGATTTATTTCAGCTTTTATTTATTTAATCACATGCCCAGAGGGTCAGAAGTTTACATACACTCAATTAGTATTTGGTAGCATTGCCTTTAAATTGTTTAACTTGGGTCAAATGTTTCAGGTAGCCTTCCACAAGCTTCCCACAATAAGTTGGGTGAATTTTGGCCCGTTCTTCCTGACAGAGCTGGTGTAACTGAGTCAGGTTTGTAGGCCTCCTTGCTCGCACACGCTTTTTCAGTTCTGCCCACACATTTTCTATAGGATTGAGGTCAGGGCTTTGTGATCGCCACAACAATACCTTTACTTTGTTGTCCTTAAGCCATTTTGCCACAACTTTGGAAGTATGCTTGGTGTCATTGTCCATTTGGAAGACCCATTTGCGACCAAGCTTTAACTTCCTGGCTGATGTCTTGAGATGTTGCTTTCTAAATATCCACATAATTTTCCTTCCTCATGATGCCATCTATTTTGTGAAGTGCACCAGTCCCTCCTGCAGCAAAGTACCCCCACAGCATGATGCTGCCACCCCCTTGCTTCACGGTTGGGATGGTGTTCTTCGGCTTGCAAGCGACCACCTTTTTCCTCCAAACATAGTGATGGTCATTATGGCCAAACAGTTCTATTTTTGTTTCATCAGATCAGAGGACATTTCTCCAAAAAGTATGATCTTTGTCCCCATGTGCAGTTGCAAATGGTAGTCTGGCTTTTTATGGCGGTTTTTGAACAGTGGCTTCTTCCTTATGTCGATATAGGACTCGTTTTACTGTGGATATAGATACTTTTGTACCTGTTTCCTCCAGCATCTTCACATGGTCCTTTGCTGTTGTTCTGGGATTTATTTGCACTTTTCGCACCAAAGTACGTTCATCTCTAGGAGACAGAACACGTCTCCTTCCTGAACGGTATGACGGCTGTGTGGTCCCATGGTGTTTATACTTGCGTACTATTGTTTGTACAGATGAACGTGGTACCTTCAGGCATTTGAAATTGCTCCCAAGGATGAACCAGACTTGAGGAGGTCTACAATTTTTTTCTGAGGTCTTGGCTGATTTCTTTTGATTTTCCCATGAAGTCAAGCAAAGAGGCACTGAGTTTGAAGGTAGGCCTTGAAATACATCCACAGGTACACCTCCAATTGACTCAAATTATGTCAACTAGCCTATCAGAAGTTTCTAAAGCCATGACATAATTTTCTGGAATTTTCCAAGCTGTTTAAAGGCACAGTGAACTTAGTGTATGTAAACTTCTGACCCATTGGAATTTTGATATAGTGAATTGTAAGTGAAATAATCTGTCTGTAAACAATTGTTGTAAAAATTACTTGTGTCATGTACAAAGTAGATGTCCTAACCGACTTGCCAAAACTATAGTTTGTTAACAAGAAATTTGTGGAGTGTTGAAAAACGACTCCAACCTAAGTGTATATAAACTTCCGACTTCAACTGTATATGTTTTTTTTTTTAGGTGGAATCAAAAACATACTTTTTTTTCACAAATTGTGCTCCAAAGGATTAACAGATACTCTAAATGATGATTTCTTAACTAAATATGAAAATTAACATTATTTAAGAGCATTTTATTTGTGGTTTACATGATAACCACCAAAAACAACTATATCCTCTATAAATACGAAAGTAAAACAAAACACTTGTTCAGTTTACCTTGGTACAACTTAAAGATTTGTCTATCTATGACAGTGGATAAAAATGCATAAGTGTTTGTGCTGAAGCACCACAAGCACATTAATAAACAAGAATGGATGAATGAATTAAACATTGTCTCAAAGTAAATCTGAAACTGCACTGTTCACAAGTTCACCAACTTTGCAGTGAAATTCAGTAACATGCAGTTCTTAATGTCACCAATAGATGTCAGTGTCAGCATTTGTATTGAGTAGATTCCTTTCAGTGCTTTACAACAGTCAAAGGTCATGTCAAAAAACACTTTATGGTAACCTTGCAATGAGAGCTTGTTATGACAAGCACACACTAGTTGTTCATTACGAAAATGTTTTGTTACTGAAACCATAATGTAAATTACACTTTTATTCAATACAAAATATATTATTGCTGTTAAGGTGACCACGGGAAAAGCGTCCTCCATTCGCCCCTGTTTCGAGACCAGTGCATGATAATGGTCCATTCTAACTCAAAACAAATTTCACACATATATTATTTAGTATATGTAAAGACAAGATTAAATCAAGAATAGTCTGATGGGTGACAATATTAGTCTATCACTTGTGAATGAGATATTATCACTTGTGAATGATACCCAGCATAAGGCAAGAAACAATGGCTTTTTTAGCAACTTGTTTTAATCATAGTCGCACACCTCATGTAGCCTAGCCCGTAGGCCTATATGTTTTGATAAGGTTTGTATCACAACTAAAGTGACCAAATACATTCTTAATTAAGTACATTAATCCGCTTTACAAGGGGTGTAGAGCCTAACTGGCATACATAAGCAGCGCGTGAGTTTCAAGTTTGAGGGAAATTATTTTCACCATAAAAATGCACCTTTATAATAAAAGCATTACATGCGTAATCGCGTTTGCGGTGACTGTTGATAATCGTATTTCCCCCCTAATGGAACATTCGCGCTTATAGCATACTGCTGTTTGCGCATTGCTGTGCTTATAATGTGAAGAAATAGCCTAATAGTTTATCAACATTTTAAGCTAAACGTTCTGATCTGTTGGATCAGCCTCATTGCGTAAAACATGTTTTTTGATGCGAGAGGTTGTATTAATTTGGGATCTATTAGATCCCACAACTGTCCCAGACTATGTTTGGAATATTTATTTATTGCACAAAATCGAATAGGTCAACTTTTGTACTATGGGGGGTAGTAGATTGACATAGGTTAGTGCTTTTGCTGTTTGTTCGACCTACTCATCTTGTTGGCTGATGAAAAGTAAATGTGGACAGTTCTTCCAATATCTTCAATATTCACCTTGGAATTGGATAAGGATGCACGCAGTCTCAGATGTCTGTCTTCATTTGTAGCATGTGAGAAAGAACCAATCACGTGACGGCGAGCCATGCGAGTGAGAGGTGCTTCGGAGCAGGCAGCACTCAGGGAGAAGGGAATTATAGTTATTATATTCAGGCAAAGGACACAACGGCCACTGGCCGCAAAAGGCATGGATATTTTAAGGGGCCATTACGGCCACACAAAGGGGATGCCGCCGGGAAATTTGAGGCATTATCAAGTGCTTGTCAAATTGTGAATGAGAGACTGAAGTGTGAAGATTGAGATTGTGAAGTGTGTACAGCCTGCGCAAAAAACAAAGCAGAGCTCATGCCTTTAAAGTCATCTTTAGAGTCGCATCATGCAGCCTTACAATGTATTAAAAATCAAAACATATAGCCTAACATTTGTAGAACAACTAAAGTTACATGAATCTCTAAATTAAGCATATAGGAGTACCTATTTCTTTATTAACCGCTCTACACAGAATAGCCGCATGTGCGCACTCCCTAAAATAGTTTGGAGAAAATATATTTTCTATTATATTCAGCTTTGTTCAATTGTATTCTTCATACTATAAAGTAATATTAAATAATGCAACAGAATTCTAAGAAAATCTTGTCTGCTAAATGAACTAGTGTAGACCACAGCCATATGGCATAGCCATATCAGGACAACTCAGAGTATGCTATTCTGTTCTTCTGAAATAGACTACATGTTTCTTTAGACCTGTCTAAAATAAATAATGGATTTATTGTGAATGTGTAGGCTGTATTACATGGCTTTATTATACTTTTTAAAATGTATATGTTCCAAAGGTCTGCATCAGTGGCTTGTAGGCTATGTGTGGAAGCCGAGAGATGCTAAATGTGTTTATGTTAATTAACGGTACATCACCATGAGACCGGCAGTTATTTGCTTGACAATCACCGGCTGACAAAATTTTGTGACTGCCACAGCCCTAGCTATATATTTCAACTGCAAATGGCATGTGCTGATGACTGAAAACGTTCATGCACGAAAATGCTTACTGCACTGGTTTTAGTCACACACATTCTAATTTAGCTAGCTAACAATCTTAGCTGATCATGAATGCAAGCACATGGCCTGAATGATAGATCTGCGCCAGCTGTCTTTCATATTTAGTTAAACAAACTAAATAAGCCCACTAACATAACGGCGCCATAAGTAGCACAGATTGCTAGCTAGCTAACTACCTTGCTGGCTATATAGAGCCTAACTACATTGCTGGCTAGCCAGCCAGCTAATGTTAACTAAGTGAGCATGTGATGAGGTCAAGGCTGCTTGCTTGGTGAAGTGTACTTTTGATAATTTACTTATTCAAATACGCTGTCGCTGTCTTTGGCAAGCTACTCACCATCAAACCAAAGATCGTAGCTAGGTCAAACCACCAACCGATTTATCGGCCGGACTCTATTGTAAAGGGCTTTGATAGTCAAACCTCCCAGCCTCGAAACTTCATCATGATTGGGAGGACTACTTTGAAATTGACTGCAAACCAATTCAGGTAACGCGTCATGCTGTCATGCTGGGCAGAAGGGGATTTTTATTATCTATGTCTGTGCAGATGACTTTCCATTAGAAAAGTAGGGTGTGTCCGTGTCAAGCTCCTTTAAGTCTGACAGGTTGGTTATGGGGGGAAATTGATGCCCTCCATTGTCAGGGCAGGGGGGAGTTATAGGGGTGCGTATGTCTGACCTTGCCGGTCCTGTTTGGAGGTGTCATTAGAGGGATGAATTTGGTGCCACACCTGCCAGCGAAGCCACAAGGCCAGGGCCGATTTATCGAGTGTGTCGAGCACAGCAGCACTCATACCTCCGAGCGGTGACATTGGCTGTAATCTTGTGTTCAGGGCCTGTCCTCTTACCGTCTCTACTTTTGTCCTCTTACCGTCTCTACTTTTATCCTCTTACCGTCTCTACTTTTGTCCTCTTACCGTCTCTACTTTTGTCCTCTTACCGTCTCTACTTTTGTCCTCTTACCGTCTCTACTTTTGTCCTCTTACCGTCTCTACTTTTGTCCTCTTACCGTCTCTACTTTTGTCCTCTTACCGTCTCTACTTTTGTCCTCTTACCGTCTCTACTTTTGTCCTCTTACCATCTCTACTGTTGTCCTCTTACCGTCTCTACTTTTGTCCTCTTACCGTCTCTACTGTTGTCCTCTTACCGTCTCTACTTTTGTCCTCTTACCAACTCTACTTTTGTCCTCTTACCGTCTCTACTTTTTGTCCTCTTACCGTCTCTACTTGTGCTGCGTGTTTTGAGAGAGTCACCAGCCCAATTCACATTTTTACACACAATCTTTTGCGGCCTTAGTCTCACCGAGTCCTCCCTCTCGATGACCACAGTTAACTTTGATGTTCCTTCTTTATTTAATTCCCGTATTCACTCTGATCTTCTGTCCTTGTGAAAGGTACATGCCCTTATTACTGTTACTTTTCATGATCCTCTATTATAGTTAAGGGAAGAAATGATGAGAGGAAGACTTTCTAAGATGAATGTTTGATGTTTTCTGTGGACACTAGAGGTTATACAGCCATAGTTCCTATGAGGTATGTGTGTGTTGCATGTAGGCCATTCTCTTTATTCATTTCATCTTTTCCTTTCTCTCTTTTTTCTATATCCCTCCCTCTCTCTTTCTCTCTGACAGCTGAGGAGCAGTGGTGCTCATGCGCCAGCAGGCATCCCTCTCCAGTGGGTGGAGTGCCAGGCCTCAGTCCTCCTGTTGACCATGATGCAACAGTGCTCCACACAATACGAGCTGCGCAGGCTACTGCAGCTGCTCGCAGATATGGAGCGCCTGCTCAAGTCTAATGGTGAGACACCAGTATTAACACTGTGGTAACACAGAGACTTCAGCTGTTGTGTTGGATCATCATATTCAGCTAATTAGCTGTTAATTAAGTGAGACTTAACCTAAATGATGTTCATAAGAGTTTGGTCAATAGTGTTGCATTATTTCCAGAGCAACACTCTCTGTGCTTATTGTAAGCCTGACTTCTCTTCATAACACTGTGCAAACAAAGTGTCGCGTAACATGACTAAAACTATGAAGACAGACATTTTTGCCGTATGATTACCACTGGTATGGTTGACGTGAGCAGGCAGAACGCCTTTTCATTATGGATTTTAATCCCTGTCTTCCACTTGTGTGAGGTGTTGAGAATCCTGTATTATGTATTATTTTTTGTAGCTTTTTGTCTGACTCAGGCGCTTGATGTTTGAGTCTGTGTCTGTGTGCTTGTGAATCACTGTCTTCTGTTTGCATGAGGTATTGAGAATACAATACTGTAAACAGGATTTTCTGGTTGACTCAGGGACTTGACAGGTCTTCTATGTATGCATCTGTCTCTTTCTCTGTGAGCAGGCCCGGACTTCAAGAAGCTCAGCCTCCTCAGCCAGGTTCTCCAGGACACCTCGGTGTCTCTCTCTCCCAGGCTGCTTGAGAGCTATTCCCCTGACATCCTGCAGGGAGAGTGCCAGAGCATGTTGGAGAAGCTGCAAGACAGCGGCCTGTTCCACAAGGCCCGCCAGGTGGCCGAGCAGGCAGGGCTGCCCATTGACAGCCTGGTCATCAACGAGGTGAGCTCGTGGGTTCTCAATGCTCATCAACTAGATCAGGTGCAGCCTGTTCACCTGTTCAGTTTAAACTCAACTCTCACTTTGCCCTATACCTTTGGTATATTTAATGTAAGTTGATTTGGTCTAGAATCTACAGTGCCTTCAGAAAGTATTCACACCCCTTGACTTTTTCCACATTCTGTTGTGTTACAGGCTGAATTTAAAATGGATAAAATTTAGATTTTTTTGTCACTGGCCTACACACAGTACCCCTTAATGTCAAAGTTGAATTATGTTTTTTGAAGTGAATTAAAAATGAAAAGCTGAAATGTCTTGAGTCAATAAGTATTCAACCCCTTTGTTATGGCAAGTCTTAATAAGTTCAGGAGTAAACATTGCCTTAACAAGTCACATAATAAGTTGCATGGACTCACTCTGTGTGCAATAATAGTGTTTAACATGATTTTGTTATGAGTACCTAATCTCTGTACCCCACACATACAATTATATGTAAGGTCCCTCAGTCAAGCAGTGAATTTCAAGCACAGATTCAACCCCAGAGACCAGGGAGGTTTTCCAATGCCTCCAAAGAAGGGCACCTATTGGTAGATGGGTAACAAAAACAAAATAAAACATACATTGAATATCCCTTTGAGCATTAAGTTATTAATTACACTTTGGATGGTGTATCAATACACCCAGTCACTACTAAGATAAAGGCGTCCTTCCTAACTCAACTGCCGGAGAGGAAGGAAATCGCTCAGGGATTTCACCATGAGGCCAATGGTGACTTTAAAACAGTTACTGAGTTTAATGGCTGTGATAGGCTAAAACTGAGGATGGATCAACAATATTGTAGTTACTCCACAATACTAACCTAATTGACAGAGTGAAAAGAAGGAAGCCTGTACAGAATACAAATATTCCAAAACATGCATCTTGTTTGCAAAAAGGCACTAAAGTAATACTGCAAAAAAAATGTGGCAAAGAAATTAACTTTTTGTCCAGAATACAAAGTGTTATTTTTGGGGCAAATACAACACATTACGGAGTACCACTCTCCATATTTTAAAGCATAGTGGTGGCTGCATCATGGTATGGGTATGCTTGTAATCATTAAGGACTGGGGAGTTTTTCAGGATAAAAAAGAAGCGGAATGGAGCTAAGCACAAGCAAAATCCTAGAGGAAATCCTGGTTCAGTCTGCTTTCCACCAGACACTGGGAGATGAATTGACCTTTCAGCAGAACAATAACCTAAAACACAAGGCCAAATCTACACTAGAGTTGTTTACCAAGAAGACAGTGAATGTTCCTGAGTGGCTGAGTTACAGTTTTAACTTAAATATACTTTAAAATCTATGGCAATGATCAACAACCAATTTGACAGAGCTTGAAGAATTTTGAAAAGAATAAAGGGTAAATGTTGCACAATCCAGGTGTGGAACGCGCTTAGAGACTTACCCAGAAAGACACACAGCTGTAATCGCTGCCAAAGGTGCTTCTACAAAGGGGTGTGAATACTTATGTAAATTATATATTTGATTATCTATACATTTGCCAACATTTCTAAAAACACTATCAATGTGGGGTATTGTGTGTACATGGGTGAGAAAAAAATATATCTAATCCATTTTGAATTCAGGCTGTAACAACAAAATGTGGAATAAGTCTAGGGGTATGAATACTTTCTAAAGGCACTGTATGTGATGAATGTTTTGAGACGGGGACAATTGTGTCTTGACACTCCTTCTGATATCCCTCTTTTGGTCAAGTTACTCCAAGACCTCAGTGCCCTGAAGGCCAAGCGGCACTGGGAGAGGAGGGAGACCCGGGTGTCCTTCTGGAGAAAATGCCACGAGCAGTTCAGGACTAACAGCACTGGTCCTGTGGCCGCCTCAGAGTTCTTCCTGGCCCAGGCAGGTGCCTCTGAGCCTCCCCGGGGCTCCATGGCCGAGACAGAGCTGCTGTGTGTCCAGGAGAGGTGCCTTCTCCTCAGCCTGGCCGGCCACTGGCTGTCCTGGCTCACCCTAGCTCCACTGGCACGCCTCGAGGACCTGGAGAAGCAGCTGTGGACCAGCCGAGTGCGCCAGCAGGTCCTGCTCACCGCCATGGAGAAGGAGAGCATGTTCGCCCTCCCGGCGCCCACCATAGCACCAGAGGAAAACTCCTACGAGGCCATGATCAGGGAGTTCTCCTTCTCCAAGATGGCAGTGCTCAACGAGCCCAGGTACCTGAGCTTAGAGGGCCTGCCCAGCTTCTCCCCTGAGGAGGAGGGTGGGGAGAAGACTGGGTCGGAGGAGCAGGGTGCTCTGGCTATCCTGGTGGGGCAGCTGTTGGACGAAGGGTGTATCCACGAAGCGAGCCGTGTGTGCCGCTACTTTTCCTTCTGCCACCAGGACATGCGGGTAGTGCTGCACTGCCGAGGCCTGGCCTCAGGCGAGCTCCAGGCTGGCCTGCAGGACATGCTCACCTTCGAGGGCCTGTCCAAGAAGAGCATTCCCATCTGTAAGCCCCACACGACCCTCAGTTAACCTCCTAGATACATCCAAACAACACACTACTTTTTGGTGCATGTCAGAGTTGTTGACACAGGTGCAGAGGTCACAAGTTAAAAAACACTCAGACACATCCAAACAACTGTGCAAAAATGTCAACAATCCTCTGAAGAATCAAAACAACACTCGCATACACCCAAACAACAATTCAAAGATTGTCAGTAACAGTCACAACACCTACATAGTTTACAGTGAGGTCCAAAAGTATTTGGACAATGACCATTTTTTGGTTGTTTTGGCTCTGTACTTCAGCACTTTGATACAATGACAATGAGGTTAAAGTGCAGACTGACCGCTTTAATTTGAGAGTATTTACATTCATATCAGGTGAACCGTTAAGAAATTACAGCACTTTTTGTACATAGTCCCACCATTTCAGAGAACCAAATGTATTTGGACAAATTCACTTATGTGTATTAAAGTAGTCAAAGGTTTAGGATTTGGTACCATATTCCTAGCATGCAATGAATACATAAAAAAAACTGCAAATGCATCTGTAATTTCTAAACTGTTCACCCGATATGGATAAAAATACACTCAAATTGGCCTCCCGAGTGGCGCAGCGGTCTACATCGCTGTGTTGCAGCGTCACTACAGCCTGGGGTTCGATCCCAACCGGCCGTGACCCGGAGTCCCATAGGGCGGCACACAATTGGCCCAGTGTAGTCCGGGTTAGGGGAGGGTTTGGCTGGGGGGGGCTTTACTTGGCTCATCGCGCTCTAGCGACTCCTTGTGGCGTGGCGTGCCGGACGCCTGCAGGCTGACTTCGGTCGTCAGATGAACGGTGTTTCCTCCGACACATTGTTGCAGCTGGCTTCCGGGTTAAGTGAGCGGGTGTTAAGAAGCGCGGTTTGGCTGGTGTTGATGATCACAAGTTTACTGGAGAACGGAGACCAAGTAGAGACTTTTGGACAAGGTGGATAATTGTATAATATAAGGCAGTTTATTCAGAGGTAAAGATATCTGTAAATAGCGTGCACGGACCCGTTCGTCAATCTCGTAGGGAGATATCTGAGAGAGCGAGCCCCTAAACATTGTGTGCTGACATTTTATACAATAAAATAAAGTAGGTTGATTCTAGTAGTTCTGATCTTCTGATTGGTCCTGATGAGTTGGTCGAGGTCACCTCCATTGCATTGGCTCTGAGTCGGGTTCTCTGTCTTCAGATGTTCAGCCTAAGAGAAGGGGGTTTTTGTGTGTGTGTGTGCTTAACAATGATGATGTGTGTGTGTGTGTGTGTGCGTGTGTGTATGTGTGTGTGTGTGTGTGTGTGTGTGTGTGTGTATGTGTGTGTGTGTGCGTGTGTGTATGTGTGTGTGTGTGTGTGTGTGTGTGTGTGTGTGTGTGTGTGTATATGTGTGTGTGTGTGGGGGTGTGTGTGTGTATGTCCTCAGAGCAAGAAGTCGTGAGTTGGGAGAACTGAGAGACCTATGGCGTGGGTGTTGTCCATAGCCACCTGCTGATAAGGCCGACAAGATAGAAGTCTTTGTGCATTGTATTAAATACAAAGGCCCAACACAAGATGGGTCATGCACAAGATTTTAGTCAGACCAAGCTATAACATTATATATTTACTACGACACTGGTCATGTTTCGGAGGACGCATGACTCGACCTTAGCCTCTCCCGAGCAGGAGTTGCAGCGATGAGACAAGATCGTAATCACAAAATTGGGGAGAAAAAGGGGGTAAAAATAAATACCCTCAAATTAACGCTGACAGTCTGCACTTTAACCTCATAGTCATTGTATTATTTCAAATCCAAAGTGCTGGAGTACAGAGCCAAAATGACAAGAAATGTGTCTCTGTCAAAATACTTTTGGACCTCACGCTGTCTGGCCTTCTGCATTATTGACATATCCCCTCTGAACGCTGTCCATCTGTTTCTCTGTGAATGCCCCCACCCCAGCGACCAGTTTCAGCAGCCTTTCCTCCTTTGTGATGGTGCCCTCCCCAGAGGACCTAACAGTGACTCAGCTCCAGATGCTGGTGGACGAGTGTCGTCACGGAAAGAGCTACTGCAAGCAGGTCCTGAGTCTCTACGAGCTCTCCAAGGTACTCCCCTACCTTTTCCGACCTTAACATCAAAGTTGCTGCCTTTTCAGACCTAAACAACAGACTGAGCCTATTTTTGTGAAGTGAAGTTATGTACATTGTTGTGTGTTCATGAGAGCTTTGTTGTTGTGTAGTATTTTTTATAATGTACTGTATTACGGTAATACCCTAGATTTGAATATACAGGACCAGTGATTTCATTATCTAGTGTATTCGTATTCTACATGTCGTTATGAGTTGAACTTGGTCATGTTCATTAGGGCACACAGAGGAAGATGTTTTAAAACGTTTTGGAAATGTGCTTTTCTTATTGTACAAGTGCAGGTATTTGCTCTCTATTTCAATCTGTTCTTCCATTTGGTGCCCAATGAACATAACCTTGATCATGGTAACCTTTGACCCTTTGGTACCGCTACCTAGGAGCTGCAGTGTTCGTACAGTGAGATCTCAGCTGAGGAGCCTCAGGCGGTGCTGTGTAAGGTGCTACTGTCCCAGCAGCCGGAGCGCTATAAGAAGGCCCAAGCCTTCATCAGTGTGCAGGGCCTGCAGCCAGACACTGTGGCCCAGCTTGTGTCCACCGCCGTGGTCCAGGGCCTGTTGGCCTCTGCACAGGACAGAGAGACTGGTGAGAGGAATGATGGATTGGTTGATTGATTGATATGGCTGCTAAATGCAGCTAATCATCCCTCTAGAATACTTTTACACACTTTGAAAGCCCTACTCATATATTGAATATGTTGTGTTTCTATTACATACTCAAACCCATATTTTAGTCAGACGGATTCATTTATAGTCCTAAGGTTAGAGGAAATGTATAATCGTAGCTAAGAGCTCAGATAATTGGTTACAAAGCTTTAATGTGCAGCTCCTGTGCTGTCCTTGCTATTGGACTATATTACTGCATTATTAAACCTGAGTCAGACACAACGACTGTAGTGATTGGTGTGTGTTCACAGCAGAGAAGCAGATGTTCAGTCCAGCAGAAGGGAGAGAGTCCTTCTTGCAGCTGGCCAAGCTGTGTGGGGACCCCAACCTGGTGGGCATCAAACTGCTGGACCACATCCCCACTGTGCCACTGGGAGAGCTAGGCTGCAGTAAGATATACTCAATACTATGGCTGTGACGATACCAGTATCGCAATATTTTTTCCATGGTAAAAATAAAAACACGAAGCAGAACAAACTTCAAAAACCTGCTGTATGTAAAATATTGTGTGCTATAGCTTGGAAAATAAATACATGTGACTCTGGATGACAACATAATGACAACATCACGATACTGGTATCATCCCGGCCCTACTCAATACTACAGTAACACTCTCACTGCCACAGTAGTGACAAACACTGGATAACATAGGCTGTTCTCTTATGGGAATTAAATTATTCTAGTCTATTAGCTGAGTCTTACTTCAGACACTAAATACTAGATAAACACTCTGTCACAGTACTGTAGTGGTAAACAATGGTAACATAGTATTATCATGGAATTATTCCACTCTATTTAGCTAGTCAGCCTCACGGCCATAGTTCTTTAAAACCCCTTGCGCTAGTGGGAATTGGCCTACAGTGGGGGAAAAAAGTATTTAGTCAGCCACCAATTGTTCTCCCATTTAAAAAGATGAGAGAGGCCTGTAATTTTCATCATAGGTACACGTCAACTATGACAGACAAAATTAGAAAGAAAAATCCAGAAAATCACATTGTAGGATTTTTTATGAATTTATTTGCAAATTATGGTGGAAAATAAGTATTTGGTCAATAACAAAAGTTTCTCAATACTTTGTTATATACCCTTTGTTGGCAATGACACAGGTCAAACGTTTTCTGTAAGTCTTCACAAGGTTTTCACACACTGTTGCTGGTATTTTGGCCAATTCCTCAATGCAGATCTCCTCTAGAGCAGTGATGTTTTGGGGCTGTCGCTGGGCAACACGGACTTTCAACTCCCTCCAAAGACTTTCTATGGGGTTGAGATCTGGAGACTGGCTAGGCCACTCCAGGACCTTGAAATGCTTCCTTCGTTGCCCGGGCGGTGTGTTTGGGATCATTGTCATGCTGAAAGACCCAGCCACGTTTCATCTTCTTGCTGATGGAAGGAGGTTTTCACTCAAAAGCTCACGATACATGGCCCCATTCATTATTTCCTTTACTCGGATCAGTCGTCCTGGTTCCTTTGCAGAAAAACAGCCCCAAAGCATGATGTTTCCACCCCCATGCTTCACAGTAGGTATGGTGTTCTTTGGATGCAACTCAGCATTCTTTGTCCTCCAAACACGACGAGTTGAGTTTTTACCAAAAAGTTATATTTTGGTTTCATCTGACCATATGACATTCTCCCAATCCTCTTCTGGATCATCCAAATGCACTCTAGCAAACTTCAGACGGGCCTGGACATGTACTGGCTTAAGCAGGGGGACACGTCTTGCACTGCAGGATTTGAGTCCCTGGCGGCGTAGTGTGTTACTGATGGTAGGCTTTGTTACTTTGGTCCCAGCTCTCTGCAGGTTATTCACTAGGTCCCCCCGTGTGGTTCTGGGATTTTTGCTCACCGTTCTTGTGATCATTTTGACCTGTGTGGTGAGATCTTGCGTGGAGCCTCAGATCGAGGGAGATTATCAGTGGTCTTGTATGTCTTCCATTTCCTAATAATTGCTCCCACAGTTGATTTCTTCATACCAAGCTGCTTACCTATTGCAGATTCAGTCTTCCCAGCCTGGTGCAGGTCTACAATTTTGTTTCTGGTGTCCTTTGACAGCTCTTTGGTCTTGGCCATAGTGGAGTTTGGAGTGTGACTGTTTGAGGTTGTGGACAGGTGTCTTTTATACTGATAACAAGTTCAAACAGGTGCCATTAATACAGGTAACGAGTGGAGGACAGAGGAGCCTCTTAAAGAAGAAGTTACAGGTCTGTGAGAGCCAGAAATCTTGCTTGTTTGTAGGTGACCAAATACTTATTTTCCACCATAATTTGCAAATAAATAAATTAAAAATCTTACAATGTGATTTTCTGGATTTTCCTTTCTCAATTTGTCTGTCATAGTTGACGTGTACCTATGATGAAAATTACAGGCCTCTCTCATCTTTTTAAGTGGGAGAACTTGCACAATTGGTGGCTGACTAAATAAATGTTTTCCTTACAGGAGAAATATGGAAAGCATATGCATAACCATGTTAGCAATCAAAAGGGAACAGTTTAGAGTTAATGTGAAAATTATTAAAGGTGAGGACAAAACAGTTAATCTGACACTGACTGAATCCAAACATAACACTGTTTATTTTATGTGCATTTTACATTTACTGTACTTTTCAGCGCATTTGTTGATAACAAAATCTGAACATGATAAGAATATTCATGGGAAATGTGTGGTAGGTACAACATAAGACAAAAAAATGAAAAGGGTTTGAGTGAGAGGTCTAACTGGCGTCTCCAAGTGGCTACATACCTCTACAAAGGGTGCACAGTTCCTACGTAATTTCAATGCACTTTTATGACTCAAAGAAGTGTCTTTAACTATAAGGTACTGTTTTGAGCTCTCCTAGCTGTGCTGTTGAGGAACTAGAGCAAGCAGACTTGTAGATGTTTTCTTTGGAACACAGTCCTGCATCCCCGCCATCACACAATTCCTGTTGTTTACACATTCCAAAAATTCCACATTCCATTATCAATCGCAATCTGGTCAGGCGGGCATAATTTGAAAGCGTGTTCTATTGCCAACATCGTTAGCTAAGTTACAAAATATGATCTTACAGTGTTAGGCTTTCGCAAGGAAATTCAGAGAAGCAGATCATAATTTTGGTGTGCATACAATAGTCACGAGTGCATTCAGATGTGTGTTCCCCGCCAGATTTCTTCACAATACGACAAACATTGGCTTATTCAGTTCAGAACAACCCAGGGTATGATGCCATGTCATCTTGTAACTGTACATCAAGCATAGTGATCATAAACGTTGACACTGTATATGACAAGTTTTATGATATGGAAATGTTAACATTTGGAGTAACGACGCTGGGCCAATTGTGCACCGCCCTATGGGACTCCCAATCACGGCCGGTTGTGATACAGCCTGGAACCGAACCAGGGGGTCTGTAGTGACGCCTCAAGCACTGAGATTCAGTGCCGTAGACCGCCGCGCCACTCGGGAGCCCATAATGATGCATAATATCTAACTCTCCCTCTTGTTGTGTAGCGGTGGAGCTGTTGATCCTGGCCCACGACTGCTTCAGTCTGACCTGTAACATGGAAGGCATAGTGAGGGTGCTGCAGGCTGCCCGCCACCTCAGCCACGCACACCTTGCCCACAGCGAACACTACGGCCTGCTGGTAAATCACTCTGCCTGGTCACACATGGGCCTCCTTCCCAGTCATTGTATCGTAATGACATCGTAATATATGTTGATGGCTTTGCAATGGATTACCTGGTGAGATCTTAATATAAATGAATTGCTCCAAATGAATGTCCTGGAAACATGGTGGTGTCAGTTCATGAGTACTGTTTTTCTCTTTTCTGTGTGTGCGTGCTCACCTTGTGTTGACCCCTTCAGGTGCGTCTCCTAACTGGCATCGGCAGATACAATGACATGACCTACATCTTCGACCTGCTCAACCAGAACCACCGCTTCGAGATGCTGCTCAGGAAAAAAGTGGAGTCGGTAAGAGGCGCATACACACAGATCTGTCTCTCTGTTACACACAAACACAGAAACTGCACACACACAAACACAGAAACTGCACACACACAAACACAGATAGAGATCTCGCTTCCCAAAACAGTCTCAGTTGAAACAAACCAGGTCTGACAGAACACCCACAGAGACACAACAGACCTGCCAGACAGAGAGAGGCATCTAGTCATTGTATTTCAGTGGAGACGGGAGATATATATATCACAGGGGTTGTGTACATGCTGTTTTCGGAGAACACCATGCTTTAGATGTGTAGGAGTGTCTCGGAGTACCAGAATGAGGACAATAGAAAATGATATTTTCCTTTCACGTAGTCCTTTCCAGCACAGCTCCAGCAACTATGGTGGATGTGTGGCCTGCCCAGTACCGCTCGGCTTGGGTCAGTTCGTCTCAGCTCAGTAATGTGAAAGGGGTATAAAAGTTTGTGTGCTTGTAGTGCACTTGTTTATACGTACAGTATGCTAGTATCTAAACTGTGTGTGTGTGTGTGTGTGTGTGTGTGTGTGTGTGTGTGTGTGTGTTGCAGAACTTCCGTCTGAAGACGGCCCTGCTGGACTACATCAAGCGGTGTCTGCCGGGGGACAGTGAGAAATACAACATGGTGGCCCTGTGCTTCAGCATGTGCAGAGAGATTGGCGAGAACCACGAGGGAGCCGCCCGCACCCAGCTCAAACTGATAGAGTCCCAGCCTTGGGGTGAGCTATGACAAGGCCTACAGTTATAGTATGAGGAGGACTACAGTTACAGTATGACAAGCACTACAGTTACAGTATAAAGTCAGACATACTATATACAGTGGGGAGAACAAGTATTTGATACACTGCCGATTTTGCAGGTTTTCCTACTTACAAAGCATGTAGAGGTCTGTGATTTTTATCATAGGTACACTTCAACTGTGAGAGACGGAATCTAAAACAAAAATCCAGAAAATCACATTGTATGATTTTTAAGTAATTAATTTGCATTTTATTGCATGACATAAGTATTTGATCACCTACCAACCAGTAAGAATTCCGGCTCTCACAGACCTGTTAGTTTTTCTTTAAGAAGCCCTCCTGTTCTCCACTCATTACCTGTATTAACTGCACCTGTTTGAACTCGTTACCTGTATAAAAGACACCTGTCCACACACTCAATCAAACAGACTCCAACCTCTCCACAATGGCCAAGACCAGAGAGCTGTGTAAGGACATCAGGGATAAAATTGTAGACCTGCACATGGCTGGGATGGGCTACAGGACAATAGGCAAGCAGCTTGGTGAGCAGGCAACAACTGTTGGCACAATTATTAGAAAATGGAAGAAGTTCAAGATGACGGTCAATCACCCTCGGTCTGGGGCTCCATGCAAGATCTCACCTCGTGGGGCATTGGCGTAAGAAGCATCTCAAGGTCCTGGAGTGGCCTAGCCAGTCTCCAGACCTGAACCCAATAGAAAATCTTTGGAGGGAGCTGAAAGTCCGTATTTGCCCAGCGACAGCCCCAAAACCTGAAGGATCTGGAGAAGGTCTGTATGGAGGAGTGGGCCAAAATCCCTGCTGCAGTGTGTGCAAACCTGGTCAAGACCTACAGGAAACGTATGATCTCTGTAATTGCAAACAAAGGTTTCTGTATCAAATATTAAGTACTGCTTTTCTGATGTATCAAATACTTATGTCATGCAATAAAATGCAAATTAATTACTTAAAAATCATACAATGTGATTTTCTGGATTTTTGTTTTAGATTCCGTTTCTCACAGTTGAAGTGTACCTATGACAAAAATTACAGACCTCTACATGCTTTGTAAGTAGGAAAACCTACAAAATCGGCAGTGTATCAAATACTTGTTCTCCCCACTGTATTTGTGATGCATATAAAGAACATGGTATAGTGGCTGAGGTCAATTCAGTTTTCAATTCAGGAATTGAAATTCAATTCATGAATTGAAACATCCTCATAGAAAACAGTAGACAATTTTCATTTTAAGAATGAAATGTCAATTCTTTAGTCGAAAACTGAACTGACCCCAACCCTGGTGTCAAGGGATGTGTTTTTCAATATTGTAGTATATTTCCTGTTGTATAGAGGGCAACTTCTTAAAATAGACTGTTGTGAAGTTTTTCTGTTGCAACTTTATTTGCACCTGAATGTAACCTGTGTATGAGTAATAGACACAAACTCAATGAAGAGCTACAGGATTGCTCTGCTGTCTCGATACATTTGTGGAAATGCAGACAGTGTTTTTCACTCACTCCCTGTTTATCCCATAACAGCAGTGACCCCTGAACTCAAAAGTGCCTTGATAAAGGTTCTTACTCTCCTGAAGGATGCTGCAGAGAGCTATTCTAAGGTATTGTTATCCCTCTATCAAACAAAGTTTAGTGTTGACTGACGTCGGTTCAATTACTTGAATTACGTTTAGTTTTTTTTGTGAGCTCAACACGCCGTTTTTCTAGAGAGAAAACAAATTATTCACACGAGAAATTAAGTCAATAACTATATGGGATGCTGGGCTGAAGGGAGTTGTAGTTTTCATTAAGCAAATATTCAACCTAGTTCAGCGCAGAATTGTGGTAATTGACTACAATGACCTGTTCTTTCCGGCTCGGACAGAGATGGATACACTTTTACGGCTGCTGCATTAGATTAGGTACACACAGACCTCATACACCGCCGCATGAGAGAGAAATGTACACAACACTACGACGAGAGAGAGAGATAGAGACAGTTCGTGAAGTATGCCTTATCTACTTTGAAAAACGAGTAATTATTGTCAGACAGCTCTGCAGCATACTTAGGCAGGCTAGCCTAGCTAATTAAGATGGCTAAAGACAGTACAGTCTGGGGAGAACAGAGATAACGTTAGATGGTTGTGTGGCTGGCTGGCTGCTACTGCCTGAGCAGAGATGAGATTATGACTTTAAGGAATGAAAAATTATAGTAATCAAATAAAACTAAGTCATATTTTATTATTTCCAATTTTTCTTTGTGGACCTGACAGAGACAATGGAATATTTTCAATGTTTTGGCAATTGAATGTTCACTATTTTTGGCTTTGGAATTTCTATAACAAAGCTCTAATCATGTTTGTCATGATTTCATAATGCATTTAATGTTGTTTAAAAAAAATCTAAACCTAAATCGAAAACCGTGATCTTTTTTGGGGGAATCTAACCGAAACTGAACAGAATTGAAAAAGCACTAATGGCTGAGCACTACCACCCACTCTGAAAATGTGCTTTGGTGATGAAATTTCACTTCTTTATGTTATAAAATACATTTTACCAAGACAAATAATATTATTAATGTTCTAAGTCGTTCAGTGGGGTATTTCACTAACATTTCATTAACAGTATATCCAAATAGTCGGATTTCGTAACCTAATACATTTGATAATAATCACTGAGCTCTGTTGACGAGCGGTGCAGCTTTCTCGCAGCAACTTTTGAGGATTGTACATGTTGTAGTGGTCATCTTCAAAGTTGTTTCTACGAGTCGCAAAAAGATAAATTAGCATGGCACAAGCTGAATTAAATGTGAAAGGATTTGAAAATAAAAAGCTTACGGTACGCTCAGTGCTCCGTTGACATTTCACAGAGATACGCTTGTTTTTGTGTGAAATATACTAAACAGGAATTTCACATTAATATGAAAGTACTACATGTCATTTCTCAATTGATATCTATCGTACCTCTATATTGTTTTATGTCCTGCGGATTTGAGTAAAAAGATAACGAGTTCAATGGTAAAGTTGAATCTGTGGCAATCATTCTCGCACATCAACCAGCCTAGCTGACGCGATGCTGTGCAATTTTTTCCCTGGCCTCCATTGATTTAGTCACCCTAACCCGGAGGTTTGGACCTGTGTGGGTGCCTTATTTTGCGCAGAGGGAGGGAGCTCCCGTCTCATGGTGTCTACCAGGCTTGTTTTTTGTGCATCGTTCGCTTCCCCTCACTCATAAACTCTCCCATTCTCCCCCTTTCCATGCTTCATAAAAAACAGGTGTAGACTAACAGTGAAATGCTTACTTATTGGTTCTTTTCCAACAATGCAGAGTTAAAGATAAAAAGATAATAGAAATAGTGACACAAGGAATAAATACAGTGAATAATTAATAACAATAATGAGTAAAAAATAACATGGTACCAGTACCAGTACCGAGTTGATGTGCAGGGGTACGAGGTAATTGAGTTAGCTATGTACATATAGGTAGGGGTAAAGTGACTCCAGTTCTGTTTGTGATATAGAAATTCTAACGACAGTGTGTTATATAGACTTATTTAGGAAAAGTCAAGGATGAGGGGTCATTACTTAAAAAATAGCAGAGTAATACAAAATGTAAATTAGTTTTGCGTCATTATTATCTCGGCCTTTCTAGTGTTCATTGAACATGAGTAATAGCCTTTTTGTGGAGATAAACACTTGCTGTGTGTGTGTACGCGTGCACGTGTGTGTGTGTACGCGTGCACGTGTGTGTGTTCTCCCTCAGGACTCATGTGTACGCCAGGCAGCACGTTGTGTCAAAATGGCAAAGCTGACCACACTCCAGCTCCACTTCCTAAACCACGGTCAAGACCAACGTGTCATCAACCTGTGCCAATCAGATCTCCTTGGTGCTATAGTGGCACTGCCCCGCTGTTACCAGGTAATGGCACTAAATGTAATCGTGGTACACTAAATCAGTTATCCAAATGCTAGACTTGAAGTACCGGCACTATTGTAACAGTGGTAGGAAAAATCAATTATCACAGTCTTAGACTTGGGAAGGATGTACTGAAATGTAGATTGATTCTCAGTAGTATGTCATAATGAGATGTAGCTAAGCTTATTTTAACCTATTATTTTAAACTGTGTTGTTTCTCCTGTCTCTAGGCTTTTGTGTTGTCGGAGGCCTACGACTACAGTCCAGACTGGGCGGAGGTGCTCTACCAGAAGGTCATCCTCAGTGGAGACTTTGCTTACCTAGAGGAGTTCCGACTTCACAGGCCACTCCCCGCCTCCCTGTTTGAAGACATATCCAAAAAGTAATATGTTTTTGGTATATTTTGGTTTAAATGTTTATTAAATGTGTCACTTGTAAGGCTGCAAAATTCTAGGTTTTTCAGAAATCCCAGTTGGAGGATTTCCAGAATCAGGAGGGAATATCTTCTTGCTGATATTAACCATTGGTCTGGTCCTACCTTTCAGATTGACTCACAATACACCTCCGAGCAGTGCGGGCCAGAACCTGAAGAGACTACTGCAACACTGTGATGACGTTTACACCTACTACAAGCTTGCGTATGAACACAAGTTCTTCGACGTGGCCAACATGTTACTTCAGGACTCCAAAACAAGCAGTTACCTAAATGACAGGCTAGGTACTAGGTAGCTGATTCGAACGGCACTGCCCCTGTCAAATACCTCCAAATACACATGTAGAATTTTTTACAAACTCTTTTCTATATCATCTTCCATCGAAATAATGTTTATTTTCTCCACGCAAAATCACTGACTAACTGAATAAATCTCGTATTGGTTGAAGCTACAGACTTCTGTCTTTACTTAAACACAATTGAGTGGTCATCCACAGAGGCTGTGTTCTTATAGCTGTTGTTGCGATGTAGGTACCAGCACTAATGTAACTGAGGGTACAGTGGCTTGCGAAAGTATTCACCCCCCCTTGGCATTTTTCCTATTTTGTTGCCTTACAACCTGGAATTAAAATTGATTGGTGGGGGGTTTGTATCATTTGATTTACACAACATGCCTACCACATTGAAGATGCAAAATATTTTTTAAATAAGACAAAAAAACAGAACTTGAGCGTGCATAACTATTCCACTCGAGTGATGATTTAGCAGTATGCTTAGGGTCATTGTCCTGCTTGAATGTGAACCTCTGTCCCAGTCTCAAATCTCTGGAAGTCTGAAGCAGGTTTCCCTCAAGAATTTCCCTGTATTTAGCGCCATCCATCATTCCTTCAATTCTGACCAGTTTCCGAGTCCCTGCCGATGAAAAACATCCCCACAGCATGATGCTGCCACCACCATGCTTCACTGTGGGGATGGTGTTCTCGGAGTGATGAGAGGTGTTGGGTTTGCACCAGACAAAGCGTTTTCCTTGATGGCCAAAAAGCTCAATTTTAGTCTCATCTGACCAGAGTACCTTCTTCCATATGTTTGAGGAGTCTCCCACATGCCATTTGGCGAACACCAAACGTGTTTGCTTATTTTTTTCTTTAAGCAATGGCTTTTTTCTGGCCACCCTTCAGTAAAGCCCAGCTCTGTGGAGTGTACGGCTTAAAGTGGTCCTATGGACAGATACTCCAATCTCCGCTGTGGAGCTTTGCAGCTCCTTCAGGGTGATCTTTGGTCTCTTTGTTGCCTCTCTGATTAATGCCCTCCTTGCCTGGTCCATGAGTTTTGGTGGGCGGCCCTCTCTTTGCAGATTTGTTGTGGTTAATGGATTTAATGGTGCTCCGTGGGATGTTCAAAGTTTCTGATATTTTTTTATAACCCAACCCTGATCTGTACTTCTCCACAACTTTGTCCCTGACCTGTTTGGAGAGCTCCTTGCTCTTCATGGTGCCGCTTGCTTGGTGGTTCCCCTTGCTTGGTGTTGTTGCAGACTCTGGGGCCTTTCAGAACAGGTGTATATATATTGAGATCATGTGACAGATCATTTGACACTTAGATTGCACACAGGTTGACTTTATTTAACTAATTGTGTGACTTCTGAAGGTAATTGGTTGCATCAGATCTTATTTAGGGAATTCATAGCACGCACCACTTTTCCGTAATTTATTTTAAAGATTTTTTTTAAACACGGTTTATTTTATTTTTTCACTTCACCAATTTGGACTATTTTGTGTATGTCCATTACATGAAATCCAAATAAAAATCAATTTAAATTTAGGTTGTAATGCAACAAAATAGGAAAAACGCCAAGGGGGATGAATACTTTTGCAAGGCACTGTAGACAAAGTAAATTATCCAAATTGTAACGTAGGTAGGGTTGCAAAGTTATGGTAACGTTCCCAAAATTCCCAGGTTTTCCAGAAATCTTGTCTGGAGTATTCAGTATTTTCAGCTTTTTCCCGCTTGATTCCAATAACCTTTTAACCAGGATTTCTGGAAAACCTGGGAATTTTACAAAAGATAGCGGAAAGGTGCAACCCTAAATGGAGGACTTGGTGGACTGTATATTCTTAGGTTTGGTATTGCTTAATGTGTTCACTCCCAGCTGCTGATCAGGGCACAGATGACAGTAAAGTGGATTACAGTTGAGGTGGGTTTAATAAAGATGAGGATTCACATAGTATAGGGCACAGCACAGCACAGTGTAGGATGTTAATGTCTTGATTGACAGCTTGAGTGTTAACCAACTTGTTTGTTTGTGGTCTGAAAATACAAGGGGGAAATAAAAACACAATAGTGAATCATAGATATAAACTTAAGACAATCTCCAATTCACTATACTAAACAATATGAATGTAATAACATGGCTATAACATCTTGATGCTATACAAGACCATACAGCGCTATACAACATCACCGTGCCTGCACTAATTAGAGACCAAAAGCTTGCCGCTGCACATGTACTACAAAGCAAAGCACCGCCATCTTCACTGCAAGGCTACAACTGCATGAACTTGAAATGGTAAGAGTGAGGTGTTCTGTCATTTATTTCTGGAAGTAGCTAGCAAGCTAGCCAATTTTAGCCAGTTAGCTTGGGTGCTTGACTGCAGTTGAGAGGTAGAACGCTCGGATCAACGGTACTCCTTGGCCAGAGCGTGCAGTGTGTGCGAACCGCTCCGAATTTACAAATGGCCAAGAGCGCACTCTGACACACTGGAGGCAATTTACGAACACACCCTTAGCTTCTTCTTCTCTGACTCTGAGCTGGAGATCACCCAGAATGCTCTAATCCACTTCACTAGTAGCCGGAGCTACAGCTCTGGTATGATGAACTACTATTTCTCCACAGCCTTCTGTGCACAAATCGTAGACTTGTGAAGAACGCACTGAAATGTAGATTGTCAGTTTCACTGACCATGATTCCCTCTGACTTTGGTGCCCTTACAAAGCAATAAAACATGCCATGATATATCTGGGATGTACCAATAGATGTATACTCAGTGTATAAAACATTAAGAACACCTTTCTAATTTTGAGTTTCAGCCTCAATTCGTCGGGGCATGGGACTCTACAAGGTGTCGAAAGCGTTCCGCATGGATGCTGGCCCATGTTGGCTCCAATGCTTCCCACAGTTGTCAAGTTGCCTGGATGTCCTTTGGGTGGTGGACCATTCTTGATATACACAGGAAACTGTTGAGCGTGAAAAACCCAGCAGCGTTGCAGTTCTTGACACAAACCAGTGCACCTGGCACTTACTACCATACCTTGTTCAAAGGCACTTAAATATTTTGTCTTGCCCATTCACACTAAGAATGGCACACATACACAATACATGTCTTAAGGCTTAAAAATCCTTCTTTAACCTGTCTCCTTCCCTTCATCTATACTTATTAAAGTTGATTTAACAAGTGACATCAATAAGGGGTCATAGCTTTCATCTGGATTCACCTGGTCAGTCTATGTCATGGAACGAGTTCTTAATGTTTTGTACACTCAGTGTATGTTAGTCATCAAACTGTGTTCGGCAACGTACGTTGAGGATTTTCCAGGATGTGTCCCAAATGACACACTATTCCCTATACAGTGCTCTTGACCAGGGCCCACAGTGATGCAGGGTTAATTCCCCTCCTTGGTTGGAGTGTTTGGGGTCAGCCGTCCCTGAAGGGAAGACCCCTCATGAATAAACATGCTGTGTCCTCTCCAGACACTGCTACAGCATGGCTTTGATGAACTACTCGAATCAATGTGCCGCCAGCGACAAATCCTGCAAGGTTGGATAATGACCTTGTCTGGTTTGATTAATAATTACAGGATTTACTAGGCGAGGGGATGGATGTTGCAGTACTGGCCAAAGTCACTAGATGCCACTCTATGGTGCTTGTAAGTCATACACTACATGACCAAAAGTATGTGGACACCTGCTCGTCAACCATTTCTTTCCAAAATCATGGGCATTAATATGGAGTTGGTCCACCCTTTGCTGCTGTAACAGCCTCCACTCTTCTGGGAAGGCTTTCCACTAGATGCTGGAACATTGCTGCGGGGACTTGCTTTCATTCAGCCACGAGCATTAGTGAGGTCGGGCACTGATGTTTAGCGAATAGGCCTGGCTCGCAGTCGGCGTTCCAATTCATCCCAAAGGTGTTCAATGGGGTTGAGGTCAGGGCTCTGTGCAGGCCAGTGAAGTTCTTCCACACCGATCTCGACAAACCATTTCTGTATGGACCTCGCTTTGTGCACAGGGGCATTGTCATGCTGAAACAGGAAAGGGCCTTCCCCAAACTGATGCCACAGTTGGAAGCACAGAATCGGCTAGAATGTAATTGTATGCTATAGCAATAACATTTCCCTGGAACTAAGGGGCCTAGCCCGAACATTCGGGCAGGTAGCGTTCTCCTGGCATCCGCCAAACCCAGATTCGTCCATCGGACTGCCAGATATGGTGAAGCGTGATTCATCACTCCAGAGAACGCATTTCTGCTGCTCCAGAGTCCAATGGCGACGAGCTTTACACCACTCCAGCCGACGCTTGGCAGTGCGCATGGTGACCTTAGGCTTGTGTGCTGACGTTGCTTCCAGAGGCAGTTTGGAACTCGGTAGTGAGTGTTGCAACCGAGGACAGACAATTTTTACGCGCACCTCGCTCCAGTACTCGGCGGTCCCGTTCTGTGAGCTTGTGTGGCCTACCACTTCACGGCTGAGCCGTTGTTGCTCCTAGATTTTTCACTTCACATATATTTTTTTTTGGATATGATTAAAGTTGGAGGAGAGAGTGTGCTGAAATAGCAGTGGGAAGGATTTTAACCCATATTGCAGCGTTATATGTGATCCGGAGTCAGCGGCCTAGACTGCTAGACCACCCTAGGCCACATGCACTGATAGGTTAGCTGCTATTATTATTCACATTTTGAGAATACCTATTTTTGTTACTCCTTTAATAATGAATGACTTTGCATTCTGTGGATTTATTGATAATAAGCTCCTATTTCAGACTGAAGTTTTTCTCATTGCATCAATGCTCACTGCGTAATTCAGTATATGTGTATATATATATATATATATATATATATATATATATATATATATATATATATATATATATATATATATATATATATAGATCAAAAAATAAAGGGAGCACTTAAACAACACATCCTAGATCTGAATGAATGAAATAATCTTATTAAATACTTTTTTCTTTACATAGTTGAATGTGCTGACAACAAAATCACACAATTATCAATGGAAATCAGATTTATCAACCCATGGAGGTCTGGATTTGGAGTCACCCTCAAAATATAAGTGGAAAACCACACTACAGGCTGATCCAACTTTGATGTAATGTCCTTAAAACAAGTCAAATTGAGGCTCAGTAGTGTATGTGGCCTCCACGTGCCTGTATGACCTCCCTACAACGCCTGGGCATGCTCCTGATGAGGTGGCGGATGGTCTCCTGAGGGATCTCCTCCCAGACCTGGACTAAAGCATCCGCCAACTCCTGGACAGACTGTGGTGCAACGTGGCGTTGGTGGATGGAGCGAGACATGATGTCCCAGATGTGCTCAATTGGATTCAGGTCTGGGGAACGGGCGGGCCAGTCCATAGCATCAATGCCTTCCTCTGGCAGGAACTGCTGACACACTCTATCCACATGAGGTCTAGCATTGTCTTGCATTAGGAGGAACCCAGGGCCAACCGCACCAGCATATGGTCTCACAAGGGGTCTGAGGATCTCATCTCGGTACCTAATGGCAGTCAGGCTACCTCTGGCGAGCACATGGAGGGCTGTGCGGCCCCCCAAAGAAATGCCACCCCACACCATGACTGACCCACCGCCAAACCGGTCATGCTGGAGGATGTTGCAGGCAGCAGAACGTTCTCAACGGCGTCTCCAGACTCTGTCACGTCTGTCACATGTGCTCAGTGTGAACCTGCTTTCATATGTGAAGAGCACAGGGCGCCAGTGGCGAATTTGCCAATCTTGGTGTTCTCTGGCAAATGCCAAACGTCCTGCATGGTGTTGGGCTGTAAGCACAACCCCCACCTGTGGACGTCGGGCCCTCATACCACCCTCATGGAGTCTGTTTCTGACCTTTTCAGCAGACACATGCACATTTGTGGCCTGCTGGAGGTCATTTTGCAGGGCTCTGGCAGTGCTCCTCCTGCTCCTCCTTGCACAAAGGCGGAGGTAGCGGTCCTGCTGCTGGGTTGTTGCCCTCCTACGGCCTCCTCCACGTCTCCTGATGTACTGGCCTGTCTCCTGGTAGCGCCTCCATGCTCTGGACACTACGCTGACAGACACAGCAAACCTTCTTGCCACAGCTCGCATTGATGTGCCATCCTGGATGAGCTGCACTACCTGAGCCACTTGTGTGGGTTGTAGACTCCGTCTCATGCTACCACTAGAGTGAAAGCACCGCCAGCATTCAAAAGTGACCAAAACATCAGCCAGGAAGCATAGGAACTGAGAAGTGGTCTGTGGTCACCACCTGCAGAACCAATTCTTTATTGGGGGTGTCTTGCTAATTGCCTATAATTTCCACCTGTTGTCTATTCCATTTGCACAACAGCATGTGAAATTTATTGTCAATCAGTGTTGCTTCCTAAGTGGACAGTTTGATTTCACAGAAGTGTGATTGACTTGGAGTTACATTGTGTTGTTTAAGTGTTCCCTTAATTTTTTTTTTGCAGTATATATATATATAGTGGGGGAAAAAAGTATTTAGTCAGCCACCAATTGTGCAAGTTCTCCCACTTAAAAAGATGAGAGAGGCCTGTAATTTTCATCATAGGTACACGTCAACTATGACAGACAAAATGAGGAAAAAAAATTCAGAAAATCACATTGTAGGATTTTTTATGAATTTATTTGCAAATTATGGTGGAAAATAAGTATTTGGTCAATAACAAAAGTTTCTCAATACTTTGTTATATACCCTTTGTTGGCAATGACACAGGTCAAACGTTTTCTGTAAGTCTTCACAAGGTTTTCACACACTGTTGCTGGTATTTTGGCCCATTCCTCCATGCAGATCTCCTCTAGAGCAGTGATGTTTTGGGGCTGTCGCTGGGCAACACGGACTTTCAACTCCCTCCAAAGATTTTCTATGGGGTTGAGATCTGGAGACTGGCTAGGCCACTCCAGGACCTTGAAATGCTTCTTACGAAGCCACTCCTTCATTGCCCGGGCGGTGTGTTTGGGGTCATTGTCATGCTGAAAGACCCAGCCACGTTTCATCTTCAATGCCCTTGCTGATGGAAGGAGGTTTTCACTCAAAATCTCACGATACATGGCCCCATTCATTCTTTCCTTTACACGGATCAGTCGTCCTGGTCCCTCTGCAGAAAAACAGCCCCAAAGCATGATGTTTCCACCCCCATGCTTCACAGTAGGTATGGTGTTCTTTGGATGCAACTCAGCATTCTTTGTCCTCCAAACACGACGAGTTGAGTTTTCACCAAAAAGTTATATTTTGGTTTCATCTGACCATATGACATTCTCCCAATCCTCTTCTGGATCATCCAAATGCACTCTAGCAAACTTCAGACGGGCCTGGACATGTACTGGCTTAAGCAGGGGGACACGTCTGGCACAGCAGGATTTGAGTCCCTGGTGGCGTAGTGTGTTACTGATGGTAGGCTTTGTTACTTTGGTCCCAGCTCTCTGCAGGTCATTCACTAGGTCCCCCCGTGTGGTTCTGGGATTTTTGCTCACCGTTCTTGTGATCATTTTGACCCCACGGGGTGAGATCTTGCGTGGAGCCCCAGATCGAGGGAGATTATCAGTGGTCTTGTATGTCTTCCATTTCCTAATAATTGCTCCCACAGTTGATTTCTTCAAACCAAGCTGCTTACCTATTGCAGATTCAGTCTTCCCAGCCTGGTGTAGGTCTACAATTTTGTTTCTGGTGTCCTTTGACAGCTCTTTGGTCTTGGCCATAGTGGAGTTTGGAGTGTGACTGTTTGAGGTTGTGGACAGGTGTCTTTTATACTGATAACAAGTTCAAACAGGTGCCATTAATACAGGTAACAAGTGGAGGACAGAGGAGCCTATTAAAGAAGAAGTTACAGGTCTGTGAGAGCCAGAAATCTTGCTTGTTTGTAGGTGACCAAATACTTATTTTCCACCATAATTTGCAAATAAATTCATAAAAAATCCTACAATGTGATTTTCTGGATTTTTGTTTCTCAATTTGTCTGTCATAGTTGACGTGTACCTATGATGAAAATTACAGGCCTCTCTCATCTTTTTAAGTGGGAGAACTTGCACAATTGGTGGCTGACTAAATACTTTTTTCCCCCACTATATATATATATATATATATATATATATATATATATATATATATATATATATATATATATACACAGTGGGGAGAACAAGTATTTGATACACTGCCGATTTTGCAGGTTATCCTACTTACAAAGCATGTAGAGGTCTGTAATTTTTGTCATACGTGAGAGACGGAATCTAAAACAAAAATCCAGAAAATCACATTGTATGATTTTTAAGTAATTAATTTGCATTTTATTACATGACATAAGTATTTGATACATCAGAAAAGCAGAACTTAATACTTGGAACAGAAACCTTTGTTTGTAATTACAGAGATCATACGTTTCCTGTAGGTCTTGACCAGGTTTGCACACACTGCAGCAGGGATTTTGGCCCACTCCTCCATACAGACATTCTCCAGATCCTTCAGGTTTCGGGGATGTCGCTGGGAAATACGGACTTTCAGCTCCCTCCAAAGATTTTCTTTTGGGTTCAGGTCTGGAAACTGGCTAGGCCACTCCAGGACCTTGAGATGCTTCTTACGGTGCCACTCCATAGTTGCCCTGGCTGTGTGTTTCGGGTTGTTGTCATGCTGGAAGACCCAGCCACGACCCATCTTCAATGCTTTTACTGAGGGAAGGAGGTTGTTGGCCAAGATCTCGCGATACATGGCCCCATCCATCCTCCCCTCAATACGGTGCAGTCGTCCTGTCCCCTTTGCAGAAAAGCATCCCCAAATAATGATGTTCCCACCTCCATGCTTCACGGTTGGGAAGGTGTTCTTGGGGTTGTACTCATCCTTCTTCTTCCTCCAAACACGGCGAGTGGAGTTTAGACCAAAAAGCTCTATTTTTGTCTCATCACACCACATGACCTTCTCCCATTCCTCCTCTGGATCATCCAGATGGTCATTGGCAAACTTCAGACGGGCCTGGACATGCGCTGGCTTGAGCAGGGGGACCTTGCGTGCGCTGCAGGATTTTAATCCATGACGGCGTAGTGTGTTACTAATGGTTTTCTTTGAGACTGTGGTCCCAGCTCTCTTCAGGTCATTGACCAGGTCCTGCCGTGTAGTTCTGGGCTGATCCCTCACCTTCCTCATGATCATTGATGCCCCACGAGATGAGATCTTGCATGGAGCCCCAGACCGAGGGTGATTGACCGTCATCTTGAACTTCTTCCATTTTCTAATAATTGTGCCAACAGTTGTTGCCTTATCACCAAGCTGCTTGCCTATTGTCCTGTAGCCCATCCCAGCCTTGTGCAGGTCTACAATTTTATCCCTGATGTCCTTACACAGCTCTCTGGTCTTGGCCATTGTGGAGAGATTGGAGTCTGTTTGATTGAGTGTGTGGACAGGTGTATTTTATACAGGTAACGAGTTCAAACAGGTGTAGTTAATACAGGTAATGAGTGGAGAACAGGAGGGCTTCTTAAAGAAAAACTAACAGGTCTGTGAGAGCCGGAATTCTTACTGGTTATAGGTGATCAAATACTTATGTCATGCAATAAAATGCAAATTAATTACTTAAAAATCATACAATGTGATTTTCAGGATTTTTGTTTTAGATTCCGTCTCTCACAGTTGAAGTGTAAATATGATTAAAAGTACAGACCTCTACATGCTTTGTAAGTAGGAAAACCTGCAAAATCGGCAGTGTATCAAATACTTGTTCTCCCCACTGTATATATATATATATGTGTGTGTATGTATGTGTGTATGTATGTATGTATGTATGTATGTATGTATGTATGTATGTATGTATGTATGTGTGTGTGTGTGTGTGTGTGTGTGTGTGTGTGTGTGTGTGTGTGTGTGTGTGTGTGTGTGTGTGTGTGTGTGTGTGTGTGTGTGTGTGTGTGTGTGTGTGTGTGTGTGTGTGTGTGTGTGTGTGTGTGTGTGTGTGTGTGTGTGTGTGTGTGTGTGTGTGTGTGTGTGTGTGTGTGTGTGTAAGTTTGCAGAATGTCTACATTTATAGAACTTCCCCTGATTATGTGTTGAAGGAAGAATCAAAAGCGTATGTGAGCCTGCCTGAGATGGAGATGAGATAAAAGCAGCATTTTGTTCTGTGTTGATCTGTCGCTCTACGAAGAGCTTATTTTTTGGATCTGTGAGTTTACAACGTTGAGGTGATGATGAGTCATTTAAGAAGATGATCCCATTATTTCACAATGATTATGTTATGGTTTGTGCTATGCGGGATCCTTGAGACGTCCATACCCTAAACCCTAACCTAATCACAACCCTTACCTAACCATTTTACATTCCAACTTCAATGGGGTAGGGACGGCCCAAGGATTCCAGAAAGCAAGGACCCTTATGGGGATAGCAAGGACCATTATGTTATTAATCCTACGTGTATTAATATGGTTGTCAACAACAGCACCTATTTATTCCAACCTTTAATCTGTTGCTTAGTAACATTTTGACATGTCAGCGGCAGTGCATGCCATTGCTGAAGCCTGAAATTAAACTTTCCTATGCAGTTTTGTTGAAGAGCCTTGCATTGTGGCAAGAGAGTATAACTGAACAAGGGAAGATATTCTATTTTCTCTTTGCGTTTCAGAAGACATAGGCCTGGTTCAATCTTCTCTTTACCAGAGGGACCATTTTCCAGAGAATCACACCAAGTTTGTTTGATAGTTGGAAGTAGGGGGTATCCAGTTTGTTAGTCTACCCAGCAGCAGCCTCCCTCTGCTTGCAAACACAGTTTCATCCTAAGAACTGAAAACTAAAACATGCTTTGAAACACTAGATCACTCTAAACTCTAATATATTGTTTGCATTACTTTACATCTATTAATTGTGTTACAGCAGCATTATGAAAGTTTGTTTTCATACAGGTACCTGTCTGAAATGATCTTATGACTGTGGTAGCTACTCTAAAGTAAACAATTAAATGACAAATACTATCTACCACCGTAATAGCTCCGGAAGTGTTATACTGTAATCCAATATCCAGTAACAAAAAAGCATCTGGATAGTTACAATCCAAACATAAATACCTTATTTATGTACAGTATATACTTAATATATTAAAGGTGCAAATAGATTGGTCAGTGTGACTGATTTATAATTCATTCATTTACTGTTATTATTGGTATTCTCATGTCTAGTATGACATTTGTGAAGCAAAGTAAAGCTGATATTTTACCTACAGCCTTGCTATTGGTTTTGTTGAGTTAATGCATTCAACCACATTGATAGGCACTGCAGAATAAAAAAAATCCAACATGGCTTTGGGGTGTTCAAGCAATGTGTGTGATGAAAAGGGACATATGCATGGGGTTAGTGGACATGTGGGTTAATTGATCTTGAGCAGCCAAGATGAGCTATAGCCTACTTAATGCATGTTTGAGGTGGTCTCACTTCTATTGCAGGAAAATAGCCCAAAGGTTCTACAAACAGATCTCTGGGCGAGACTGTTAAAGAGCTGTCCATGGTTCTGATTAGATACAAAAGGCGCATTCTGTACTTCTACCTCAGTTTTAAAGTATGGAATTGAGTATGGAAAAGAGATGATAAAGTATTATTAGTCAGATGGTGCCTCACACTTTAAAGTTAGTTGTTTCCTTTATGGAAACACATCGTATTTTTACAGGTAGTCATTTGAATTAACAGCCCAGTACAGTGGCTTCTTTCACCTCATAAAGGATACATTTAAGGTATGTGGGATAATTCAACCGCCATAATATTTCATTTTCTCTCGCCATAATTGTTGCGATATTATTCGCTAAACCTACAGGTGATGCAGTGTTTGTGCATTTTTGCAATACACATAGGTAGTCTAGTCATACTCATATTCAATTGGGGTTATAGGCAACCAGAATAGACATAATGTTAATAGTTCCCAGTAAATTATTGTCACACTCTCCTTCTGTATGCCTCCTGGAAATATTAGCTGCCAGTGCGGTTATTCGATGAGTTGCCTCTGCAAGCACAGCACGACTAGTTCTGTCACAGCCATGTGAGTTTAGTGTCGCGATTCGCATTTTCATTTTGGAGGGCTTCAGGGAGCACCCGACCAACCCCTCGGAGCACAAATACAAATCCGTATCTTTGCATGTCAGTCCTCGTTATCAACTATTTTCAACCGTTTGCCACGCGTTGTCTGGAGTGGCCGGTGACTTTTTTGGCGTTTTTGAATTACCGGTGACTGTATAAAAGTGGTCTCGGGACTGTCACATAGCCTAGGCTATCATAGGAGGCACATTTGGTCTGTCATGCAATGGAGGCTCAGAGTTTTACCCTGTATTTACTTACCATCGTCTGCTTGTTCCACGGTAGGCTACCTTGTGCATGTGTTATCATAATGTTATTATAGTGAGATTTTGAAACCTTGCGTTAGGTGTTCATTGCCAATTACTGAGAGGGCTAGTTTTCATTCGGTTATGTGAGAAAATTAGAAGTGTTGCTACTTCTGACATTGTTTTATTAGCCTATATCTAAATAGATTTACGGTATCTTCGGTGTCCCAGTGTTGGGCCAACCATTATTCGGCCATTAACAGCATCAAGGACAAGGTCCCTCACCTGTGTTCACTTTCTCCATGAAACCCTGCGCCTTGCAGCGTTGCCATGTTAGAAATGAGAAATTCCTCATTAATGCGGCTTGCGAAGCAAGAGTCCCCACTTTAAATTTCCGACATACATAGGTATTATTATTCTTTAGCACACTACTCCTCTTACACGTTTAAGCTAAAAACGCTGTTCAAACTTTAAAACGTGCAGACTGGTCTGGATTGAGTTGCTTGCATCAAACTTTTTGGATATCTTTTATACTTTTTAAACTATTAAGCTGTGTTGTCCTCCACAAACTTTCATGGGATTTCCAGCAGTATTCTAAAGGGCCCATGGTGACGTCATGACTCCCAACATTATATTATATTCACTGTAAACAATGTAACCTTTGACACAAATTAGCTACTTTGACCACTTTTCCAAAAACGTACACAAAAAGTGTACTTCTCTGCTATTCAAATCTGAAATCGGAATTAAAATATATTCTACCAATCTAATAATATAGCTGTTTTAGTAACCGCATTAACAAATTATTTTCAAACTTTTTACAAATAACTGACATTTTGACCACTTTTCCAGCACTTTAGACAAAAACGTAAATGGTTTGACATCTTTGCTATTTACATCTGGAATCAGAACAGAATTATCTTCTACCAATCAAAAGTTACAGCTGTTTGTCAGAGTGACGAAAAGTAGCTAGCTAACACCAGCTAACCGCTCTCTCATGTCTCGTCATTAAGCAGCCCAAATGGAGCTGTTGCTATGGATACTCACACACGCAGAGAAGCACATAGGGCAGCGTAGGGAGTGAGGGACAAACGGAGACAATCCGCTACTAATGGAGGAAGTTACTGGATTTGTAATTTCGGGTTGAGCAATAGTAGGGTAGGGCCTGAACATCGCTGACATGGGTAGGGCTCGCTCTCAAATATTATACCTTTCTGCTTTTCTTTTCTTTCAAACTTCTTATCAGTTTCCCGACAGGTTAGACAGAAACTTAGAGGGTATGACTTCTTCCTCTGCTTCACTGCTATTCAAGCTGCAATGGTGATCACTGTTAGCCTAAATAGTTTATTTATTAGATAGAACTACAGCTAGTTATAGTAGGTCTACATACAAACCTATTCTTCTACATCGTGTTTCAACTACCACAAATATTATTTTAAAGAGCTGTCATCACTAGATGCACCATCATATTTCTCTCCCCAAATAATACCCTAAAATGTTCTAATTCCTTATGAGTTCCTCATAAGGGCATCTGACTTCACCTGTGTAAAACGTTTTAAACTTCTTCCGCTACCACAAAAATACTTTAAAAGGTCCAATGCAGCTGTTTTGATCCCATTTCTGGTTAACAATGAAGTACCTTTCTGTGATTATTTACAATCAAAATGGTCAAAATAAACAAAAATAGCTTCTAAGCAAGAATTTTGCTAGGACTGGGACTGGGAGTGTTCTGAGTAGGGAGGGGAAAACTGAAAACTAGCCATTATTGGCAGTTTTCAGGCCTTTCTTATTGGACTGTTAACCAATTTACCGCCTGATGATGTCACCAGGCAAGCCAAGACTCCATCCTACCAAAACAGGTAGAAATTTCAAGTGGTCTTTTGTAAATGTAAAATGTCTTTTCACACAGCTCTAACACTAAAATGGCATTCACATCATTTTCACAATGTCACAGTATTATTCCAACCTCATAGTGTGGAAGTATATACACTATATATACAAAAGTATGTGGACACCCCTTCAAATTAGTGAATTCGGCTATTTTAGCCACATCCGTTGCTGACAGGTGTATAAAATCGAGCACACAGCTATGCAATCTCCATAGACAAACATTGGCAGTGGAATGGCCTTACTGAAGAGCTCAGTGACTCTCAACGTGGCACTGTCATAGGATGCCACCTTTCCAACAAGTCAGTTGGTCAAATTTCTGCCCTGCTAGAGCTGCCCGGTCAACTGTAAGTGCTGTTATTGTGAAGTGGAAACGTCAAGGAGCAACAACGGCTCAGCCGCGAAGTGGTAGGCCACACAAGCTCACAGAACTGGACCGCCGAGTGCAGAAGCATGTAGCGCGTACAAATCGGCTGTCCTCGGTTGCAACACTCACTACTGAGTTCCAAACTGCCTCTGGAAAACGTCAGCACAAGAACTGTTCGTCGGGAGCTTCATCGTCGGGAGCTTCATGAAATGAGTTTCCATGGCCGAGCAGCCGCACACAAGCCTAAGATCACCATACGCAATGCTCACCGCCATTGGACTCTGGAGCAGTGGGAACGCGTTCTGTGGAGTGATGAATCAATCTGATGGACAAATCTGGGTTTGGCGGATGCCAGGATAACGCTACCTGCCCGAATGCATAGTGCCAACTGTAAAGTTTTTGGAGGAGGAATAATGGTCTGGGGCTGTTTTTCATGGTTCGGGCTAGGCCCCTTAGTTCCAGTGAAGGGAAATCTTAACGCTACAGCATACAATGACATTCTAGATGATTCTGTACTTCCAACTTTGTGGCAACAGTTTGGGGAAGGCCCTTTCCTGTTTCAGCATGACAACGCCCCTGTGCAAAAAGTGAGGTCCATACAGAAATGGTTTGTCGAGATCGGTGTGGAAGAATTTGACTGGCCTGCACAGAGCCCTGACCTCAACCCCATCGAACACCTTTGGGATTAATTGGTACGCCAACTGCGAGCCAGGCCTATTCGCCCAACATCAGTGCCTGACCTCACTAATGCTCTTGTGGCTGAATGGAAGCAAGTCCCCACATGAATGTTCCAACATCCAGTGGAAAGCCTTCCCAGAAGAGTGGAGGCTGTTACAGCAGCAAAGGGGGGACCAACTCCATATTAATGCCCATAATTTTGGAATGAGATGTCGACCAGCAGGTGTCCACATACTTTTGGTCATGTTGTGTATCAGCAGGTACAATTTACGCCTCTTAGAGCAAATGAGTGGAAACTGAAAGGTGCAGATCTTCTGCTCACCAATGAAGTGGAAAACTTCCTTTCAATGGTAAATGACGAGGAGAGTATTTGGACTATTTTGGTCTTTTTTTCCCAGCCTGATCTCATAGACTAGACGTAACATAGTAAAAGTAAATTCGGGACACTCACATTTAGGTAATATGTTATGTTTGGTATGGTTATACAAGACAGAAGGTTACTTAAGGCAAGGAGGGGTGGATAGGTGGGCGTATATAACGCGAATGACTAGCAACCCAAAGTTTGCGTGTGTGGATCTCATCATGGACAACTTAAGCATTTTAGCTAATTAGCAACTTTTTATTTACTTGCTACTTTGCAACTACTTAGCATGTTAGCTAACCCTAACCCTAACCTTAACCCTTTTAGCTAACCCTTCCCCTAACCTTAACCCTTTAACCTAATTCCTAACCCTAACCCCTAGCCTAGCTATCTTTAGCCAGCTAGCTAACGTTAGCGTTAGCCACCTAGCTAATGTTAGCCACAACAAATTGGGATTTGTAACATATATGTTTTGTAAATACACAACATATTGTAAGTTTAGCAAATTCGTAACATATTGTACATTTTGAAAATTTGTAACATATCATACGAATTGTAATGTGTAACATATCATATTAAATGGATGATGGACATCCACAAATGAATACATACCATACTAAATGGAGTGTGTCAAATTTACGAATATGAAATGCTCTGAGACCAGGTAATTTTTCCGGACTGCAGTACCTTGCCGTTTGAGCTGTCTTCTCTACAATGTAAGGAGGAGAGACAGACTGATGTGTCTCCAGATACGTGACGCAGATGAGACCGGATGGGGTTCAAGACCAATAACAGACAATAGAGATGATTTTGTTTGTCTTGTTTGTAGTTGTATAACTTTGTATGAAATTGCACATCAGTATCAAATTCCAAAATGTTTGCTGTATCTTAAAGCCTTGAATTTACTGAATGTGTGAAAAATGGACACTACAAAAATAAATGCTCTCTGTTATACTGTTTTATAAAGTTCTTCGGAGTTGGAATCTTATCAGATCTCTGTCCCACTGTGCACATACGTCAGGTCAATGTCTAGTTTTGATTTACATTTGGTTGAGCTTTTATTCCTTTTTCCAGACCGTAACATACAAAATGCAAAAAAAAATGTAAGCGCTGCAAACTGTGGGTGATGGGATGTCAGTGTCTTTGACGCGTGTGTGTGTGTGTGTGTGTGCGGCCATGAATGGCCCCTAGTGTCTCTACAGGGACAGCACCAGCGCAGACTGTACAAGGACCTGATGCGAAACTACAACCCTCTGGAGCGTCCCGTGTTCAATGACTCCCACTCGCTCACCGTACACTTCAGCTTCAGCCTCATGCAGATCATGGATGTGGTGAGTCTGATGAGCCATCTGTCAACACACACACACACACACACACACCCACACACTGTAAGCACGCACTGCAAGAAACACTGACAACATCACCGTAACACAGTGATGGATATATCAGATCTCCCCTCCGTGGCACCAGAGCTGATGTCAAACACACACACATACACACTCGCCCTGTGATAGGATGTGTGAGCCCCATTAACACGGCTCCCTGTGCGGCTGTGTTTCCCGGTCGGTGCTCAGCTCACCCACAGTGCTGCTGAGAGAGGCAGCAGGTCCTTTTCCCCCCTGTGTGTCTGATGCACTCCCCCCTGCCAGGGCACTGCCAGCAGGGGAGCTGAAACAACATACGGTAGCCCTCATCTCTCCACCATTACACCCAGAATCTGACAACACTATGGTCCCTGGGCCCACAGAATACTACTGTTTTTCAAAGTATGTACAGGTATGTTATTGTGGAGATAAGAAAGAGGAAAGTGAGGATGTGTTACAAAGTAGCAGTAGTTCAGGGATTTGAATCCACCCAGTCACAAGCAAACTGTCTTGGCCAAAATCATACTGTTGTGTCAGAAACAGCCTCCCTGCGTAAAATGTATATCAAACTGGTGCTATGGAACTGTCTGTGCGTACTGTAGATCTATAATCTAGATGGGAGGAAAGCACAGGCAGAGAACAGTATACATATGCTGAAATTATCACTTACCATACTATCAGAGATGGAATTGTAAGGGAGCGTGTTTCCCATGTGAAAATCACAGGCAGAGCGTTTTGACAAATGTGACATTAGTGAGTGATTAAAAAAAATCTTATTCCACCCTTTCATGCATACTGTACACTACGACACTACTCTTGCTGCTTCTTTCCTAATAGCACTGTAAGTCCTGTAAAGGCCAAATTGTGTACAGGTTTTTGTTCCAACCCATCTCTAATACACAGTTTTAAGTGATAATCTACTTCAAATACCACAATTAGTTGAATCAGGTGTGTTTGTACTGGGCTGGAACAAAAGTCTGCACCTAATTAACAGTGGTTAATGTAATAACACCATCTATTACATTAAACTTTGTAACAGGGGCCCTCGAGAACAGTTGCCTATCCCTGGTAAATAGCTACACTGAATATTTCATTGTCATTCTTTGTTTCATTCTTTGTTTCACCATTTCTACTCTCAGCTGTTGGTGGAGATTGTGTTTTGGGGGATCCCAGCTGTGTGCTGCATTGGGATTAAATGAAACCCTATTTCGTGCAGTGGGAGCCCTGCTGGATTGGGAAACATTATCCACAATTCACTACACATGCCTGCTCCCATTTACTGCTAGCTAATCACATTTTAGGGTAAAGAGCACATTGCATCCATGATTATACAATATTACAAGGATGATTTAAGATGACGTAAATCATAAAAAATATATTATGAGAAAAAACCCTGTAAGTAGACAAATATACTTTGAAAAGTTCAAAAAATAAGTTGTCATCAAATTAGTCGGTGAGTCCGTGAGCATGAGGGTCATGTTTGCAGCTACTGTAATTGGCCAGTGACCATTTATGGAGCCACACAGGTGAGCCTTCCTGGAACTCCATTGCCAACAGCTGGGGTCTGTGGCGACTGCAGCGTTTGCCCATAAACAGGAAACAAACATATGCATCCACTGGTACAAGTTGAAGTATGCCGCATTACCCACCATCCAGCACCCACAGACCAATAACCTTACCACTGTTTAACAACATTACTTAAGGTCTTTTCACCTCAACCATTGCTTTGGAGCAGCTTGTGTCTTTTAATAGAAATGCTTGGCTGGTGTTGTTATGCAGATGCAGTAGCTACCTGCTTGTGAGAAGATTTAAAATGCAGGACATTTATCAAAGTGATGTTATTCATTGTCATTTGCCCTTTATCGGCAAGCGGCCATATCTAAGACGAATTACAGCTAGCGAAAAGTCCTGTTCCAGCAAGACTTTTATTAAGTGTGGCAGGTGGAGCGACAAATTAGAATATTTTCTAGCATTGGTTGGTGACAGACATTGATTGTGTTTGTATGTTTCCAGGATGAGAAGAACCAGGTCCTGACAACCAACATCTGGTTACAGCTGGTGAGTTCTTTCATCATTCGAACCTTGAATCTAAGAGTATGTGGCATGTGAAGATTTGAGTCAAAACAGATATCAAGACACTTGTCCCCATCACCCCCCTTTCCTTCTCCCGGGAGAGTGTCTTTGTGATCATCAATCCTTCTTTAATCCAGTCAGACATTTAGGCCCACCTGTATATTAATGAACTCTACTAATGCTCCTCAATTACCAAGCAACAGAAATTTGCAGAATTATAGAGAACGTCCTTAGCAGATCTACTACGCCTAACAAGCTTGATGGATGTGTCTGTCAGCTCTGCCCTTTATCCCAAAAACTCCCCCTCCCCCTCCCCCCATCCCATCCCCCTCATCCTTGACAAACCGCCCCTCAGCTCCATCCCCAACCCTCACTGGGATAGAGGAGTGCCACTACATTAAGAAAATGTAGCCGTGCTCTCACAGACCATTGCAGATGGGCTGGCGAGGGCCAAAGGGACAGCGTCTAGAGGGACTCAGAAGAAAACTGTGAATTAAATGTCCATAATAAGTGTAAGCCTTTAGCCAAATTATTTTGTCATTTTTTTCAACTTGGCTCCCAAAGGATCTAAATGAATTGGCTTCTCCCAACCCTAGTATTTTACCTAGATAAATAGCTGTCGGAGAAAAAACTAAAAACTTGCTCAACAGCGAAAAAGGATGTGCAATGGTCGCTCTGCTTCTACTAATACTGCATTTCCCTTTTAGACACTCCTTGTGGAGTTGAAAGGTTCTGTCAGGCTTGTCTGTCAATATGGTGTCAGTTTGAATACGTTTTTGAAGTAAGTCATCAATAACCTTCCCTTTGTTTTTTACTAACAAGCACCTTTATTCTAAATAAAGTATGACAATAATAACAGTAAAGCCATGAATACAAATACTGTAAGTAAACAAGTTGTGTTTTTTTTTTTTTTGGTGGGGGGGGGGGGGTAATTCTTAAACCCATTTCATACAGCTGCTCAATTTTAATTAGCTTTCTTATCAGTAGTAGGAAATCCCAGAATTCTCACGGTCTTACGAAAGTTGTGTTTAAAATTTGGAGAAGCAACTAATCCCTTCCTAACCTCTCACACTCTTCATCCAGTGAGAAAGTTTATTTTATCCCCTCAGGCTCAGCCATACATTTCTCCAGCCCATTCTTTTTGTTAAATTGCCTCCAGTGCGAAGTAGTCTTTTAGCTTAATTTGATTTTAAGGGCTCGATGAATTACCTCGCTCCCTCTCTCAATGTTTTGGAAAGCGATCCGCCCAGGCTTTGGTGCTGGAAGTCTGTATTGTGAGGGGAGAGATGTCGCTATGCCCCGAGCTGTTGGTAGTTTTCAAATGTCAACATCCGTTACCGCAGCTCTTTAAAGGTTTCATGCTGGCAGAGGGAATGATTGAACTTGCATAAATAGCCCACAAGAGAAAAACATGGTCTACAGCGTGTATTCCCATCCCCAGCAGAAGCCTCCTCTCGGGTAATTTATTGTGCATATTTACTGCGCGCCATATTTCTGACAGCATAAAATGAATTTACATGTGGGAATTAAGGAACACTTTTGAGTGAACAGAGATTATTCACTCAGAGGTATTCACTTAGATTTGTTGGATTCCACTTCCCATACACAATTCTCCTGAAGCTGGTTAGCCACAGTGATAAAACAATGCCTTCTGCCACAGGATAAGCCCATTTATATGACCCACTTATGAAGGTAATTATGTAAGTTGAGATAATGATTAGAGAAAGAGAGAGCGAGTCAGTGAGCCTCCAACGAAACTGAGAGATGCTCGCCAGAGTGGGGTTGTGGTGTGCTGCTCAAAAAATGGCCAGAGTTATAGGCTTGTCTTCTGTGTGAGGTCATTCGGTAGAAATACGAGGTCTGGGCAGACCGCTCAAGTCTAATAATACACCTTACCGTGCCTGACCAGCCTTCAGAGTGCAAAGATATTTGACATGGATGTTTCACAGTCATTGGGTATTTGTACTTTTCTGTATGCCTCTCTCTGTTCATTAGCTAGATAACCTTATACAGTTACCCTGTGGGCAGATAATTAGGTCCAGATATACTGAGCATTTGTATCAAGTTCACAGTTCAAACCTGTAGAATGTAGAACATAAATGTCAAATAAAAGTCACAAGAAGGAATAACACAGCATGAAGACATCATTTCAGCTGTCTGTATATCAGACAATATACCACGGGTATGATGCAAAAATACTTGTTTACTGTTCTATTTATGTTGGTAACCAGCTTATTATAATAATAAGGCACGTCGGGGGCTTGCGGTACATGGCCAATATACCACAGCTAAGGGCTGTATCCAGGCACTCCGCTTCTGAACTTATTGCTTAATTGAACCGTATTGCTTAATTGAACCGTATTGCTTAATTGAACCCTATTGCACCTGGTGCAAATTATTATGTAGTTAACCTGGACCATGTCTTACAACACTTGTGTCAATCTCTACAATGGGTAAATAACATACTTGATTATAACATATTAGTGTTAAGTCTTATTATGAACTTCCCCCAGAGTGTTTGCTAACCTATCTATGTGGTCTCCTAGTACTGGACTGACTACTACCTGCAGTGGAACACCACAGACTACCCTGGAGTTACCAATGTCAGGTTCCCTGACACCCAGATATGGAGACCTGACATTCTGCTCTACAACAGGTACGTCATTCTACTCATACATCATGGTCCTGTATTGGGGGATTCATTCAGTGTGTAGGCTAGCTAGCCAGTAACATTTACTGTTATAAGTTGGATGTAAGAGAAGGTGAACCATCATCCATTTGATGCACTTATGTGTGGTGTTTTTTTTAGTCATTCGATGCCATTCATAATTGCTATTCAGCGAACTGAATGTGTTGTATCTTATATCAGAGCCATAATATGTTAAGTACAATTTGCCTGTCATGATTTATTTTTCTTTGTTAAAAACATCAATGTGATGAGAGTGCCTACGCTAGCAGCCGAGGCTAGTCGGGATATGCTTCCTTATGCTGAGCAATTGTTGTGGAGAGCGTTAGGAACGGAACAAAGCTCCATTTGCATTTAGAGAAGGAGGCCTGATCAAAGATGAGCTCCAACAACTTGTCCAATGTATTGATGTCAGTAGTGTAACGAGCGGGGGCGATAGTAGACGCAGAGAATATCGAGGTCCTGAAGAAGGTAGAGACGTTGTAGAGGAACTTTTTAATTAGCACACAATGTTCTACTAAATTGTTCTTCTGTGGAGATGATCAAAGTTATATTTTGCAGATCAGATACAGGCGACAGGTTTATTTGAGAGATATTTAAGTAAATAGAAAAGATGGATAGTTGATGTCTGAGTCAGATGCTGGTAGGCTTATCTTTTTAATGAAGGGTTGCTTTCATCTGTATTGCTGTGACTGTATCTTGCAGTTCTACGGCTAGCTGGAGTAACATGGATTTATGTTGGAGAGAAGCACAGACTGATACATTATCGGAGTGGGGGCACTGTGCAGCTCTTTTTTTGTTTGTGTGTGTGTCTGTCATTGCCATTTCTTAGTTCTGTGAAGCAGCTGAGCCTACTGAATCTGCACGTGCTCGACTCTGCTCATTCACATTCTTATGCAACCTCTTCACTGACGTGTGCGTGCGTGTGTGTGTGCGTGCGTGTGTACGGTGTAGCGTGTGTACACTGTGTTAGTCTATGCCAGGGTTCCCCAACTGCCGGCCCTCAGGAGATTTTATTTGTCCCCCAATGTTTTCTATTGCTGGACTTAAAAGACTAAAAACACCATCAAATCAGCTCCTGTGGAACGGTCGTTAAGATACTAACAGTTTACAGACGGTAGGCAATTAAGGTCACAGTTAGGAAAACTTAGGACACTAAAGAGGCCTTTCTACTGACTCTGAAAAACACCAAAAAAAAGATGCCCAGGGTCCCTGCTCATCTGTGTGAACGTGCCTTAGGCATGCTGCAAGGAGGCATGAGGACTGCAGATGTGGCCAGGGCAATAAATTGCAATGTCCGTACTGTGAGACGCCTAAGACAGCGCTACCGGGAGACAGGACAGACAGCTGATTGTCCTCGCACTGGCAGACCACGTGTAACAACACCTGCACAGGATCGGTACATCCGAACATCACACCTGCGGGACAGGTACAGGATGGCAACAACTGCCCGAGTTACACCAGGAATGCACAATCCCTCCATCAGTGCTCAGACTTTCCGCAATAGGCTGAGAGAGGCTGGACTGAGGGCTTGTAGGCCTGTTTTAAGGCAGGTCCTCACCAGACATCACCGGCAACATCGTCGCCTATGGGCACAACCCACCGTCGCTGGACCAGACAGGATTGGCAAAAAGTGCTCTTCACCTGACGAGTCGCGGTTTTGTCTCACCAGAGGTGATGGTCGGATTCGCGTTTATCGTCGAAGGAATGCGCGTTACACCGAGGCCTGTACTCTGGAGCGGGATCGATTTGGAAGTGGAGGGTCCGTCATGGTCTGGGGCGGTGTGTCACAGCATCATCGGACTGAGCTTGCTGTGCGTTACAGGGAAGACATCCTCCTCCCTCATGTGGTACCCTTCATGCAGGCTCATCCTGACATGACCCTCCAGCATGACAATGCCACCAGCCATACTGCTCGTTCTGTGCGTGATTTCCTGCAAGACAGGAATGTCAGTGTTCTGCTATGGCCAGCCAAGAGCCCGGTTCTCAATCCCATTGAGCACATCTGGGACCTGTTGGATCGGAGGGTGAGGGTTAGGGCCATTCCCATCAGAAATGTCAGGGAAATTGCAGGTGCCTTGGTGGAAGAGTAGGGTAACATCTCACAGCAAGAACTGGCAAATCTGGTGCAGTCCATGAGGAGGAGATGCACTGCAGTACTTAATGCAGCTGGTGGCCACACCAGATACTGACTGTTATTTTTGATTTGACCCCCCCCTTTGTTCAGGGACACATTATTCAATTTCTGTTAGTCACATGTCTGTGGAACTTGTTCAGTTTATGTCTCAGTTGTGGAATCTTGTTATGTTCATACAAATATTTACACAAGTTTGCTGAAAATAAACACAGTTGACAGTGAGAGGACTTTATTCCCACGCATAATAGAGAGATATATATGTGATCGTACACAAATGTAAGCAAGGTTTGAAATTATTATGTTTTAGTCAAACATTATGTCTGTTTGGGCTTCTTGTGGTCAATTTGTAGTCTACACATTTTTTGTATATATGTTCCGGACCCCTGACCATCCACTCAAGAAAAAAGTGGCCCGCGGCTGAATCTAGTTGATGATCCCTGGTCTATGCTATTTGTTTTGCACTATGCTGAATAACTATGATTTACACAGCCCTTGCGCCGGCAGTGACACTCCAGCTCTGCTGAGCGCTTTACGGTCTTGTTTTCCCACTGAAGCTACATGGTTAGGTTTTATGTGCAAATAAAGCGCTGATGGACGCTAACTGCTAATCTGTGTCCAATGCTCAGCGCTGACGAGAGGTTTGACGCCACCTTCCACACCAACGTCCTAGTCAACTCCACAGGCTACTGCCAGTATCTGCCCCCAGGTAAGACCCTACTTAATTTCTCCTAGATCACAGGGGAAGTCCATTCTCCTGATTCTCCCTGCAAAAGCCTCCACTGGTATATATGAGTGGGCCTGGAAATTGTATCAAAATGGTGTAGTGGTCAGGAAATAACCAGGTCAATTTGGTCAGAGAGGTCCCTCTGGGCCAATAAAAGAAGCCATGAAAAGTTACGGATCTGAATGATGATGCAATCACTCTGTGTTCGTTCCAAACTTCCGCTATTCATTTAGTTTTTTTCTGCTCCCACAAACAAAGGCAGTGGTGCCTGTGATGAAGAATCTCCCATATCTAATGGATTAAGTCATGCAGAGCTGATTAACTAGATTCTACACAACGCCATGCCGAATTATAAGACACACCACATGTGAACCATTGTGGGTGTGTGTTGACTGGGGCTGGCTGACACATTGTCTCTGTCTGGAAATGGAGTGCAGTGTAGTCAAATAGCTCCCTATCTGCAAATCAGTCTGTAAATCAGCTTTATGACCTTTAAGAATGTCATTACGACAGGCATTGATTGATCTCAGAGTTATGAGCGAGGCAGAAATAGGATGCGGGGGGGGGGTAATGTCTCTATAAGCTGTCACAACCCTCTCCCATGTCTACCCTAACACCTAGTTTGACCCCATCTTCTCTGACCCAGTAATGTCACCTCCGGGATGTAGCCATAAAAGTCCCTGACAGCATGTCACCAATAGGGGACCAGCAGGACCTACGTGTCAGGAAGGTGATCGCAAAGGGCACCCTGTCTGAGTATCTCCCTCCAGCTGACTGCAGCAATTAGAGAAAAACACAGGGTTGTAACTGACAGAAATCAATAGAGCCACAAACAGCTGCATCACGATAGACAGCGGAAATGAATTACTTTGGGGTCTGGATGGACGAAGAGAGGGGGGTATGCAAAACATGACAGTCGACCCGATATCAACGACTAAGTCATTCAGTTTAATAGGCCATTCACAAATGTCAAGAGAGACCCTTATTGCAGGGAAAAGTAATCCAACATAGGCAGAATGGCTGTGGTGGAAACGCTTTGCAGACGCTTAGAGATTGGGAACAAATTGAATTTCTCCGCCATTCATCTTGTGGGGGATCCAGGGTATGTAAATCAAAGAGCCCTGTCCCAATCCATCATGCTCAGGCTGCTTTGGCTCTGGCTTCGTCTTCCCCTCTCAAATCAACTGTTTTGAAGTTCCCCAGGGCTCCGTTCTTGGCCCCCTTATAATTAGGGAGAATTATTATTATATCCCTGTTTCATCCCATCTTTCCATTCTGTTGACCATTTATTGATATTTGCTTGGGTAACCGTTTATACAATTAAGCAAATTTACTGTTTAGGAATCTTCAAGAGCACATGCTACATCGACGTGCGCTGGTTTCCCTTCGATGTCCAGCGCTGTGACCTCAAGTTTGGCTCGTGGACGTACGGGGGCTGGTCTTTAGACCTGCAGATGATTGAGGCAGATGTGACTGGATACATTGCTAATGGAGAGTGGGACCTCGTGGGTAAGTACAGTCCCGAATGGCAAAGATCCATAGAAAGCACAGAGCTGGGAGTCTGACTCACAAAGTCAAAGAGATAATAAACGCATAACTGAAAGTGTGGATTATGCTCGAAGAAGTTTGAGGTTTGGTTGTATGATTACTATTGAATATATCATACCAGTTTCCTTTATGTAAGAGCTATACTGGACATGGTGTGCAAACTAGGGCAGCTCTGAGGATCCACATTCATTGGAATAAAAAAATTAAGCAGATAGCAGCCATGACTGAACTAATTTTCGAAAGACCAATTGCTTTGATGCCTCTAAAGACATCTGGTTGTTGAGGAATGGGGGGGGTCTGTCTCCAGGCACTGTTTGCCAAATCAACCGGTTTGAAATGCTCTATTATGCAACAAAGCGTGACGGGCAAGTGACATTTCGGTGTCCCTATTTTTTAATTTTTTTAAGCTGAATTCTATTTAGTGTTCGGTTAGTGATCAAACCAAATGTTGTGATGGATTAGACTGTGCAGTAAGCTGCAAAAAATCCGTTCCCGGTATAAATGGTTTTAATTGAATTTGTGATGTACATTTTGTAGCTGTGTTAATGGTGGATGTAATGACGTTCAGATGTAGACATGTCTTTTGCATGTTTCTTTCGCATGCAGAGCTCTATTCAGAATGGGTTATGTTTGCCCCTGCCCTCACCCTCCATAAATGGAACGGTCTAGGAGACCTTGGCTGCCTCCATTTTACATAGACGGAGGAGTCCTATTGGGGGCTAATGATCAACAAAGGCCTGTTCATCGCTCCCTGGGGAGCCAAAACACATTCATGTGCTTCAAAGAGATGGAAATGAAGAAATAGAGAGGGAGAGAGAGAGAAACAAAGAGAGGATGGAGCAAGAGATTATAGAATGTGTCCTTAGGAGACCAACCAATGGAGCATTGAGGCCCCACGAAATAGAAATCACAGGAAGCAATCTGCCGATTTCACCATCAACATGCCCGATTATTACCTCCTATATAGGCATATACACAATCAAAACCAATGTACTAAAGACCATAAGAGTAGTGGAGCATGTAAGAGGACTCTTTCCAATATTCACTCCCTGATGTACTTTCTTGATAACAAGAGGCTAGTCGTTGAAGCCTGTTATTGGTGTGTTCTGGCAGTGATTATGTAAGGGATAATCAACGAGGGGCTATACGTTCTCTGGAAAATAATACAAGACGTGGAAGGTGTGTTAGCGGAGTGGAACAAACCTTCCACGGAGTTGCATTATTTTCCAGAGAACGCATAGAGCCCCTAGTTGATTATCCCTTTTATACCATGGCTATAATTTAACAATGCCAATAATGCTTAACTTCCTAGCTATTGAATTATACCGTGCAATTATACCGTGCGTTATAGGGAAATAATGCACAATCTAGAATGCCCTTCAAGCCAATCAGAAATGAGTATTCAACAATGCCATGGTATAAAATAGGATGCATGTGTGTGTGCATATACTGTATGTCTCTGTCTGTGTGTGTGATGCAGAGGTCCCTGGACGGAGGAACGAACGTTTCTACGACTGCTGTAAGGAGCCTTACCCTGACGTGACCTTCACGGTGGTGATGCGCCGACGCACCCTCTACTACGGCCTCAACCTGCTCATCCCCTGTGTCCTCATCTCCACCCTGGCCCTGCTCGTCTTCCTGCTGCCCGCAGACTCTGGAGAGAAGATCTCACTGGGTGAGACTGGGGAGGGGGTGTGTGTGTGTGTGCGTGCGTGAGAGTGAGAGAGGGACTATACTCCTGCTGCCCGCAGACTCTGGAGAGAAGATCTCACTGGGTGAGACTGGGGAGGGGGTGTGTGTGTGTGTGTGTGCGTGAGAGTGAGAGTGAGAGAGGGACTATACTTGTGAGGACCAGAAGTCCCACAAGAATAGTAAACCAAGACAAATTTGACCAACTGCGGACATTTTGTTGGTCCCCACAAGGTCAAATGCTATTTCTAGGGGGTTTAGGGCTAAGGTTAGAATTACTGTTAGGGTTAGTAGCTAGGGTTAAGGTTAAGGTTAGGTTTTTGTGTTAGGGTAAGGGTACGGTTAAGGGTTAGGGAAAATAGGATTTTGAATGGGACTGAATTTTATGTCCCCACAAGGTTAGCTGCGCAAGACTGTGTGTGTGTGTGTGTGAGAGAGAGAGCGGGAGGGTGGGTGCGTGTGCGTGAAAGGGTGTGTATATGAGGGGTGTCGGTAAGGTACATGACTAAATACCATGAGGCAGAGCACAGGGTTATGCTTTTCTTCATGTGATGAAACAGGGCATGTTAGACAGTGGTGTACCGTACGATTATGGTCTGCTCTGTTGCGTTTGCATGAGTAACATACGGAATGTTTGTGTGTTTGTGTGCCGAATGTGTGGTGTCGCTGAATATTCATGTGTGTTTGTGTCCGTGCGTATGAGGGAAGTAGGTTTATAAAGTAAACACTCTTGACCGGGATTCAGTCTATGCTAGCAGGACTGACACTCAGCCCAAAGGCCGTCTGTTGAATTCTAGGGCAACTAAACGCTGTCCCTTCACTCACCGGACAACCCACTGTCTACATGTCAGAAGAAAATCCTTTATTCATCCACAATGGATTATATTTAACTCTGCATGAATATACTGTCATTACAGAACCAAACTTTATATACAGTAGAGATGTTTATGTATGTGGTATGTGAAGGTTTTTACATATATGGCTCGGTATAATTACTCCTATGCCGTTTTGACTGATGGGCTTGTACCATCTGCAGTTTACTTTTTAAAAAAGTTTCAAAAAGCAATTTTTAAAAGGTATGCCTAAATACATTATTCATGCCAGTTGACTTGGCAGCATCTGATTTCATTTATTTAGGTGGACTGGCTTTACACAGATCCCTACCTACAGTAATACACACAGGCACGCACGCACGCATACACACACACTGCCACACTGAGTTTAAAGAGCATATGTTATCATCACACAGATCGCTTGTGACATGCTTAAGCTGCATCTATAGGCTACAGGTAGCTACACTACAGTACCTAGCCTGGAAACAAACAAAAAAACGACAGTGCATGAAACACAACACATTTAGCCACTGACTATGGGCACAGCCCAGGCTAGCGCCCAATCTTCCCAGTGATGGCAGAGGGGGCCAGGTCCAGATGTGTGTGGGGTGCATCTGTTAGAGCAGTGCTGCAGGGGCCAGTCCCCCAAGACCTCTATGCTTCTGGCTGGGCTGTGGCTATGGGCTGTCTGCTTGCCTGCCTGCCTGCCTGCCTGCCTGTCTGCCTGTCTGCGTGCGTGACTGGGCTTGAGCTTGGGCTGGAGCCTCAGGCCAGGTGAACTGGAAATGTCCTCTCTTGCCTGCCCAGAGAGACCTGGAGATGATTGTGTGTTTTTGTGAATCCGAGTGTGTGTGTGTATGAATCAGCCTACTGCCAGAATGAGTTCAACTACGTATATAATTAATTAATGTTCAAATTCTGTGCGTAGGACATAGGTGTTTAACATGGGTGTGTTTTGTCTTGTAGTGAAATAAATTGTATGCAACAAACCACATCCATGTTATCGTACAATTGATGATAAATACTCTTTACAGGTACTTTTAGATGCTTCTTGTTTTCAGAGTAAGAAACAATAGACTACATACAGTGCCTTCAGAAAGTATTTATACCCCTTGACTTATTCCACATTTTGTTGTGTTACAGCCTGAATTGAAAATTTATTAAATATTTTTTTTAATCTCACCCATCTACAGTCATGGTCAAAAGTTTTGAGAAGTATTGGTCTTCACAAAGTTAGCTGCTTCAGTGTTATGAGATATTTTTGTCAGATGTTACTATGGTATACTGAAGTATAATTACAAGCATTCCATAAGTGTCAAAGGCTTTTATTGACAATTACATTCAGTTTATGCAAAGAGTCAATATTTGCAGTGTTGACCCTTCTTTTTCAAGACCTCTGCAATCCGCCCTGGCATGCTGTCAATTAACTTCTGGGCCACATCCTGACTGATGGCAGCCCATTCTTGCATAATCAATGCTTGGAGTTTGTCAGAATTTGTGGGGTTTTGTTTGCAATCCGCCTCTTGAGGATCGACCACAAGTTCTCAATGGGATTAAGGTCTGGGGAGTTTCCTGGCCATGGACCCAAAATGTCGATGTTTTGTTCCCCGAGCCACTTAGTTATCACTTTTGCCTTATGGCAAGGTGCTCCATCATGCTGGAAAAGGCATTGGTCGTCACCAAACTGTTCTTGGATGGTTGGGAGAAGTTGCTCTCGGAGGATGTGTTGGTACCATTCTTTATTCATGGCTGTGTTCTTAGGCAAAATTGTGAGTGAGCCCACTCTCTTGGCTGAGAAGCAACCCCACACGTGAATGGTCTCAGGATGCTTTACTTTTGGCATGACACAGGACTGATGGTAGCGCTCACCTTGTCTTCTCCGGACACATTTTTTTTCCGGATGCCCCAAACAATCGGAAAGGGGATTCATCAGAGAAAATGACTTTACCCCAGTCCTCAGCAGTCCAATCCCTGTACCTTTTGCAGAATATCAGTCTGTCCCTGATGTTTTTCCTGGAGAGAAGTGGCTTCTTTACTGCCCTTCTTGACACCAGGCCATCCTCCAAAAGTATTCGCCTCACTGTGCGTGCAGATGCACTCATACCTGCCTGCTGCCATTCCTGAGCAAGCGCTCCACTGGTGGTGCCCTGATCCCGCAGTTTAATCAACTTTAGGAGACGGTCCTGGCGCTTGCTGGACTTTCTTGGGCGCCCTGACGCCTTCTCCACAACAATTGAACCTCTCTCCTTGAAGTTCTTGATGATCCGAAAAATGGTTGATTTAGGTGCAATCTTACTAGCAGCAATATCCTTGCCTGTGAAGCCCTTTTTGTGCAAAGCAATGATGACGGCACGTGTTTCCTTGCAGGTAACCATGGTTAACAGAGGAAGAACAATGATTTCAAGCACCACCCTCCTTTTAAAGCTTCCAGTCTGTTATTCTAACTCAATCAGCATGACAGAGTGATCTCCAGCCTTGTCCTCGTCAACACTCTCACCTGTGTTAACGAGAGAATCACTGACATGATGGCAGCTGGTCCTTTTGTGGCAGGGCTGAAATGCAGTGGAAATGTTTTTTGGGGGGATTAAGTTCATTTTCATGGCAAAGAGGGACTGAGGCAGCAGACTTCGTGAAAATTAGTATTTGTGTCATTCTCAAAACTTTTGACCATGACTGTACACACACAATACCCTATAACGGCAAAGTGAAAACATTTTTGAAAGGTTTGCTAATTTATTGAAAATGAAATACAGAAATATCTCATTTACAATAGTATCCACACCCCTGAATCAATACTTTGTAGAAGCACCTTTGGCAGCGATTACATTTGTGAGTCTTTCTGGATAAGTCTCTAAGAGCTTTCCACACTTGGAATGTTCAACATTTGCCCATTATTCTTTTCAAAATTCTTCAAGCTCTGTCAAATTGGTTGTTGATCATTGCTAGACAACCATTTTCAGGTCTAGCCATAGGTTTTTAAGTAGACATAAGTGAAAACTATAACTAGGAAAGCAGACTGAAACAGGTTTTCCTCTAGGATATTGCCTGTGCTTAGCTCTATTCCATTTATTTTGTATCCTGAAAAACACCCCAGTCCTTAACGATTACAACCATACCCATAACATGATACAGCCACCACTATGCTTGAAAATATGGAGAGTGGTACTCCGTAATGTGTTGAATTGGATTTTCCCCAAACATAACACTCTGTATTCAGGAAAAAAAGTTTTTTAACAGTATTACTTTAGTGCCTTGTTGAAAACAGGATGCATGTTTTGAAAAAAAATGTTTTATATATATATATATATAAACAGGCTTCCTTCTTTTCACTCTGTCAATTAGGTTATTATTGTGGAGTAAGTACAATGTTGATCCATCCTCAGTTTTCTCCTATCACAGCCATTCAACTCTGTAACTGTTTTAAAGTCACCATTGGCCTCATGGTGAAATCCCTGAGAGGTCGCTTTCCTCTCCGGTAACTGAGTTAGGAAGGACGCCTGTATCTTTGTAGTGACTGGGTGTATTAATACACCATCCAAAGTATAATTCATATCTTCACCATGATCAAAGGGATATTCAATGTCTGCTTTTTTTTTTACCCATCTACTAGTAGGTGCCTTTCTTTGCGAGGCATTGGAAAATCTCCCTGGTCTTTGAGGTTGAATCTGTGTTTGAAATTCACTGCTCGACTGAGGGACCTTACAGATAATTGTATGTGTGGGGTACAGAGATAAGGTAGTCATTTCAAAATCATGTTAAACACTATTATTGCACACAGAGGGAGTACATGCAACTTATTATGTGACTTGTTAAGCACATTTTTACGCCTGAACATTCTTGCCATATCAAAAGGGTTGAATACTTATTGAGTCAAGACATTTCAGCTTTTCATTTCTAATTAATTTCAAGAAATTTCAAAAAACATAATTCCACTTTGACATTATGTCAAAGTGGAGGCCAATCACAAAAACATCTCAATTTAATCAATTTTAAATTCAGGCTGTAACACAACAACATTAAAAAAATTCAAGAGGTGGGAATACTTTCTGAAAGCACTGTATGTAAACTAAGATGTGGCATAAACATTGCTATAAGGTTTGATAGGATCTGGCACACACACATTGCTTTTCCCTAAACAATTCATCACGCTCACAGTTAATTTAGAGCATATTGAGACAGTATTATAGAAAACTACATTTTGAAGATACTTCAATTAACTACTTTAGCCAGGTCTGCCCACTCTCCCCCTCCCACCTCCTGAATCACTGGATGACTTATGGTCTTGAATCAATATCTGCTGGCAATGAACTGACTTGAAACTCGGAGTCAAACTGCAAGTAACATTTTACGAAGTGACACCACAAGATAGTGTGTGTGTGCGTGCGTCTCTGTGTGTGTGCGTGCTGTGTGGGTGTGTGTGTGTGTGTCTGTCTGCATGCGTGTGTGTGTTTCCATATGTTTTCGTATAAAATGTATCGACTGGATGCATCGAAGAATACAGTAGTGGTTAATGAGAGGAAAGCACTCTATCCATCTTGATCCTTGGATCGCCTGGCTTTATTGATCCTCAGAGTTCATTAGAAAACTTTGGGGAGTGTGCTGCTGGTGAGTCATAGCCCACTGTACACTGAATAAAATAAAGTTCTTAAATGGTTCTTCCTCAGCTCTTAAGGTTCCTTGGAGAACTCTTGCCCAATAAAGAACCTTTGGGTTAAGTGGGGGGTTCTTGATGGGGTAGCTACAGTTCTTCAGAATTCGAAAAGGTTCTTGAAATGTATGGAAGCCTGCAGATGTGTCCCTTTCATAGAACACAGCAAATTGGCCAGTGTTAACTAGTGTTGATTTTTCAGTGTAACCTTTCTAGTGTTGATTCAGGAGTTAAATTATCACTTTAAAGTGTTAAATTAACACACATTGGAAAAAAAAAATATATATATATACAGTGTTGGTGTTAATAACCATAGTTGAACCAAAACCACGCCCATCATTGTCATATTTCCCAGCATGCTCTATTGCAGGTTTGATTTTTAGAAAGGATTGTTTCAATATCTATGTACGTTTTTGCATGTACATTGATTGATTAATAAATTTTCAGCTACTGAAATATAAATAACATACATTTTTCTAAACTATTCCAATCTGTTACTTGGACTTATTGCAACAGTTACTGAAATGGGTGTTCCAGTTTAGATGCTTTAGCTATTCTCATATTTTAGTCTCCCTACCCTAGCAGTCATTCGGAATGCAGGTTGTGGGTGAATAAAAATTCAAAATGTTGGGTATCCCCCACACTGGCTGGATTCCAATTTTGCAAGCCAACATAATGTGACTTGAAGGCCTAATGTGGCCTGTAAACTATGAGTTTCAGGCCACTGTATTAGGGTAAAACTTGGCTCTCAAAATAAGGTATTGTAATGTCTGAAATAATGTAATTTTAATGATAACATATTTACTTGGGATCTAATGGTGAAGGCCATATTACTGAAAATGAATGAATGCAACAACCATGTCTCTGTCACTAGCAAACACAGTCATGGGTGGTACTGGTAACGCTCAAATTCAATCGAAAGGCACCCTGGGAAATATGCAAATAAGGCTATTCAATCCCGGTCCTAGAGGGCCAAAACTTTTCTGCTTCTTCAGAGACCCTAAAATGGTTCCACTATGGCATCGCTCTCAATAACCTTATTTGGTTATTAGGATAAGTATACAGGATAAGTATTTCGTCCCAATTTTTGTATTAGTCTCACACTGTTGGCGGTAGGTGCACCTGATTCAGCTGCCCTGCGGGCCGGGAAGGCGACGTGTTCTCATTTTGAACCATTTCATATGTCTGAAGGTGCAAACATCTTTCCCGGCGGGCCCGGGGGGAGCAAATCAAGTGCACTATAGGCCTACCACTGGCCAATCGGATGGCTCAGATTACCGTGTCTGCAGTAAGGTAGCAGGCGTGAAAGAAAGCGACTGCAAAGTTGATACTGTAAGATTTCTAAACCTTTAAAACCATGACTAGAGAAACTGTCAACGTATACAGCATAGAGCTGCTGCTTTTATGAGTGAGTTCATGTTTAAGTTTTTACTCAGCACTGTCAACACTTTTTATTCAACACTTTTAGAAACCATAAAATGCACGTTCCTCTCTACTTCCACTCACTCTACAACCAGCACTGCAGCTGCAATGAATGAGTAGGAAAGTGTATCGATAGGATTGTGTTGTTATTATTAGCGGCTTGGGTCTTTTTTAATATTGAGGAATATTTCACTTTCTCTGGTCATAGGAGTACAACATGAATTTGTGCATGAGGCAGAAAAAAATGCGATGCGACTCGAGTTTCACCATCAGCTGGAAGATGGTGTCCCTTTTTGGTCAGTGTCAGCAGAGAAAAGGGAGAGCGGAGGGACGTTGAGAGGCGGACCCTCAGTCTGCTGCCCTCTCCCAACGCTGAGACTGATGCAGGCTCCATCAGTGAAATAAAAAAAAGCTAATTGTATGCTCACTCAGATCTATTACCAGTGTGATCATATAGCCTATCTCAAATGTAGAAATATAATTTTTAAAATGTTCTGAGAAGAACAACAATGCATTGGCAGGGCAATTCAAGCAAAGCCAATATGCGGTGATAATGTATTGGGACTATAGCCCACTGCACAAACCTCATTACTACAGTACTGTTTTTAATAGGTGAATGTTGCATAGGCTTACGATGTTTAAGCATTTTGACTCGGAAAGTGATATCAACTCAAAAAAGGTGACCACTGCTCTAGAACATCTAAGTCTTCAGTTAATACAGAATTGTAACACCTTTTGATAATATAAAGTACCAGTCAAAAGTTTGGACACACCTACTCATTCAAGGGTTTTCTTTACTTTTGACTATTTTCTACATTGTAGAGTAATAGTGAAGACATGAAAACTATGAAATAATACATATGGAATCATGTAGTAACCAAAAAAGTGTTAAACAAATCAAGATATATTTTATATATTTATTTTATATATTGAGATTCTTCAAAGTAGCCATCCTTTGCCTTGCTGACAGCTTTGCACACTCTTGGCATTCTCGCAACCAGCTTCATGAGGTAGTCACCTGGAATGCATTTCAATTAACAGGTGTGCCTTCTCAAAAGTTAATTTGTGGAATTTTGTTCCTTCTTAATGCGTTTGAGACAATCAGTTGTGTTGTGACATGGTAGGGGGGGTATACAGAAGATAGCCCTATTTGGTAAAAGACCAAGTCCATATTATGGCAAGAACAGCTCAAATAAGCAAAGAGAAACAACAGTCCATCATTACTTTAAGACATGAAGGTCAGTCAATACTGAACAAGGTTTCTTCAAGTGCAGTCGCAAAAACCATCAAGCACTATGATGAAACTGGCTCTCATGAGGACCGCCACAGGAGTGGAAGACCCAGAATTACCTCTGCTGCAGAGGATAAGTTCATTAGAGTTACCAGCCTCAGAAATTGCAGCCCAAATAAATGCTTCACAGAGTTCAAGTAACAGACACATCTGAAAATCAACTGTTCAGAGGAGACTGTGTGAATCAGGCCTTCATGGTCGAATTGCTGCAAAGAAACCACTAATAAAGGACACCAAAAAGAAGAAGAGATTTGCTTGGGCCAAGAAACACAAGCAATAGACATTAGACCGGTGGAAAATTGTCCTTTGGTCTGGAGTCCAAATCGGAGATTTTTAGTTCCAACCGCCGTGACTTTGTGAGATGCGGTGTGGGTGAACGGATGATCTCCGCATGTGTATTTCCCACCGTAAAGCATGGAGTAGGTGTTATGGTGTGGGGGTGCTTTGCTGGTAACACTGTCTGTGATTTATTTAGTGTGCAAAGCTGTCATCAAGGCAAAGGGTGGCTATTTGAAGTATAAAATATATGTTGATTTGTTTAACACTTTTTTGGTTACTACATGATTCCATATGTGTTATTTCATAGTTTTGATGTCTTCACTATTATTCTACAATGTAGAAAATAGTAAAAATAAAGAAAAACCCTTGAATGAGTAGGTGTGTCCAAACTTTTGACTGGTACTGTATGATGTACTGTACAGTGAGGGAAACAAGTATTTGATCCCCTGCTGATTTTGTACGTTTGCCCGCTGACAAAGACATGATCAGTCTATAATTTTAATGGTAGGTTTATTTGAACAGTGAGAGACAGAATAACAACAAAAAAATCCAGAAAAACGCATGTCAAAAATGTTATAAACTGATTTGCATTTTAATGACGAAAATAAGTATTTGATCCCTCTGCAAAACATGACTTAGTACTTGGTGGCAAAACCCTTGTTGGCAATCACAGAGGTCAGACGTTTCTTGTAGTTGGCCACCAGGTTTGCACACATCTCAGGAGGGATTTTGTTCCACTCCTCTTTGCAGATCTTCTCCAAGTCATTAAGGTTTCGAGGCTGACGTTTGGCAACTCGAACCTTCAGCTCCCTAAACAGATTTTCTATGGGATTAAGGTCTGGAGACTGGCTAGTCCACTCCAGGACCTTAATGTGCTTCTTCTTGAGCCACTCCTTTGTTGCCTTGGCCGTGTGTTTTGGGTCATTGTCATGCTGGAATACCCATCCACAACCCATTTTCAATGCCCTTGCTGAGGGAAGGAGGTTCTCACCCAAGATTTGACGGTACATGGCCCCGTCCATCGTCCCTTTGATGCGGTGAAGTTGTCCTGTCCCCTTAGCAGAAAAACACCCCCAAAGCATAATGTTTCCACCTCCATCTTTGACGGTGGGGATGGTGTTCTTGGGGTCATAGGCAGCATTCCTCCTCCTCCAAACACGGCGAGTTGAGTTGATGCCAAAGAGCTCGATTTTGGTCTCATTTGACCACAACACTTTCACCCAGTTCTCATCTGAATCAATCAGATGTTCATTGGCAAACTTCAGACGGGCTTGTATATGTGCTTTCTTGAGCAGGGGGACCTTGCGGGCGCTGCAGGATTTAAATCCTTCACGGCGTAGTGTGTTACCAATTGTTTTCTTGGTGACTATGGTCCCAGCTGCCTTGAGATCATTGACAAGATCCTCCTGTGTAGTTCTGGGCTGATTCCTCACCGTTCTCATGATCATTGCAACTCCACGAGGTGAGATCTTGCATGGAGCCCCAGGCCGAGGGAGATTGACAGTTATTTTGTGTTTCTTCCATTTGCGAATAATCGCACCAACTGTTGTCACCTTCTCACCAAGTTGCTTGGCGATGGTCTTGTAGCCCATTCCAGCCTTGTGTAGGTCTACAATCTTGTCCCTGACATATTTGGAGAGCTCTTTGGTCTTGGCCATGGTGGAGAGTTTGGAATCTGATTGATTGATTGCTTCTGTGGACAGGTGTCTTTTATACAGGTAACAAGCTGAGATTAGGAGCACTCCCTTTAAGAGTGTGCTCCTAATCTCAGCTCGTTACCTGTGTAAAAGACACCTGGGAGCCAGAAATCTTTCTGATTGAGAGGGAGTCAAATACTTATTTCCCTCATTAAAATACAAATCAATTTATAACATTTTTGACATGCATTTTTCTGGATTTTTTTGTTGTTATTCTGTCTCTCACTGTTCAAATAAACCTACCATTAAAATTATAGACTGATCATTTCAGTGGGCAAACGTACAAAATCAGCAGGGGATCAAATACTTTTTTTCATCACTGTACAGTAGGTTTTGTCTTCTAATGGTCTGTCTGTCTCTCCCTCTCTTTCCTCCTTTCTCCAGGTATCACTGTGCTGCTCTCTCTAACTGTCTTCATGCTCTTGGTAGCTGAGATCATGCCGGCCACATCCGACTCTGTTCCTCTCATAGGTGAGTGCTCAGGGAGACCTTCATCCTCACCCTACTCCTTAATCTATCAATTTTCTAATCTGTCCGTTTCTCTAGCCATCTGTTCTTCTCAGTCATCCATTCATTCCTTTCATCAATCCATCTGTCCCCTCTGTGTCACCACATCCGCAAGACGAACCGGTCATAAATTACCCGAGGTAGAAAGAGCTGATGAAGCAGAAAAAGTGACACACTCCTTTAAAGCGAAACTGGGTGGCACCTCCAAGTTCATTTGTCACATACAGTAGGTCATTAATCGGTTGGACTTATGGGATATAAGTGCGATCACTCACCCATGAAACCTGGGGTGTATTTATAAGCACCAAATGGAGTGAAAACATACTGAAACAGGGAGGGGACTACCTGAAGTTGTTCATTAATAAATGCTTGTTTTTGTTATCCGTTGCAAAACGTTTTACTACGGTGTGCCCTAATGAATACAACGACCCTGACTACTTAGCATCTGAGACCTCCGCGGTCAAGTGGCAGGCAGTCAGGTTAGAGATTTTTTTTTTAAATTGAGTGTTATTTTCTACTGTACCAACAATTGCTGATGGGGCGCACAGTTAGTTAAGCTGAAGTGAGTTGACTAGCATGTGACAGTCTGGCAAGCAAATGGGTCAATTGATGAATGTTACAAGCAAATGAAAAAATGAGACTTGGCGTTGATTGCAGTGCCGCATGGGAGTATAGATTGCGGTCTCTTTTTATAATTTGATTAATATATATATTTTGGTATTGAGCAATGCTCAAAGCAATGGATATGCGTGTGTAATCTTTTCCGCTAATGAATCTGCAGTTCAAGCCCAATGACTCTTCATATTTTTACAATTGACAGATATCTATATTCTTAAACATATTGATATCCTCATGTCAGCTATTTCTCTGCATGCCAGCCGATTGGTTCCACAACATCTTCAAGCTATCCAATAAAGAGAGGCCAGATCCCCCTAACATGATATGATGGCCCATTTAGTCTCTGACTTGAGGAACATATTCAGCTTGCCAGGGCTGGCTCTAACCTAACAGGAGAGAAAGTTAGTTAATTTCTTATTATACTATGTCTGTCCTTGACTGAAGAGGAACATTTGCACTACCAAATTTCGATATTGCACCCTGTGTCACATGGTCTGCGTATAGGGCAAGTCGGCCTTGCAGCTTGCTGTAGCGTTCAGAAGTTAGACTAGAGATAGAAATGTAATAGAAATATAGTATTTTCTGCAGACATCCTTTATTAGCTACATTTCTATCTTCAACATTCTGAACATTGCGACTGACTGAACACCAGGCACGGTTCAAATGCTCACTTATAAATAAATTAATAATCTCAGAGGGGCTCTTTTTAGGGCCATACATCATTATGCAAGACAGTAAACCTCCTGCTGTGTGGCTCAGTTGGTAACAGCGTGGCACACGTAATGCCAAGTTTGCGGGTCCAATTCCCAAAGGGATTACATACACATACTATGTAGGCACTCACTGTACTATAAGTCGCTTTGGATAAAAGCATCTGCTCTGTGGCATATATTAACTGAATATGCCCTTGGTCTCCAGTCATAGTATATCATCTCCTATGATTCCTCTGAGTTAAGCCCTGCCTCTCTCTCTCTGTCTATTTGTATTCCAGCCCAGTACTTTGCCACCACCATGGTCATCGTGGGCCTGTCCGTCATCGCCACCGTCCTGGTCCTCCAGTACCACCATCATGACCCGGACGGAGCCAAAATGCCAAAGTGGGTGAGTCCATATCAGTCTTTCTATCCCTGCCCATTCCCGCGTTCTGCATTCACTCGGAACGCCGAATACACTCGGAATTCCGAATGCTGAAATTCCATTAAGGTAGAATTGGACCTGAAGGTTAAGGGTTCTACATCAGCGGATCAGTGGCTGCTCCTTGCTCTGAGGTGTGTGTGTGTGTGTGGTCAGGGTTAGTAGGCAGTTTGAGCAATTGGCGTGAGAGGAATGCCAATGTGGTTTGAAAAAGAAGGGAGGGGAGGAGAGACTGCTGGCCAGGCTTGAAGGGCAGATGGAAGTGAGTGGAAAGGGCACAGAACTTTGGAAACTGCCCAAAAAACATTGAAAGTTTACTTAACCTGCAGTCAAAATGCATTATGATGCAATTATAAGCCTTAATAGACATGATAAAGGTTCATACATGCTAAAGTGTTACCAGAGGTTATTCCAACACTTTTTCTAGAGCAGGAATGCTAATTTATTATGTACTGTGTGTGTGTGTGTATGTGTGTTGTCATATGTTTTCTGTGATCTGAACTTGTACATATTTTATGGAGCAGATATTAAATGAAATATATATGATATGAAAAATATTGTAGACTGATGTTTTTTCTCAAAAACATGTATAGCTACAGTATACTAAGAGAACATAATCAGAATGAAAAGCCATGTTAAAATTGTCAGCGTCTGTGTTTGAATTGGGTGCTAATGCACAATGCTTGCATAGCGATCATCTCCTGTTCATGTTTCTCGCTGGGGTTGATAATCTATTCTTGTCTCTCCTCCCCCTGGTGTACACAAACACACAAACACTGACACACGCATACACACACACACACTCTCCCTCTCTCTCTCTCTCTCTCTCTCTCTCTCTCTCTCTCTCTCTCTCTCTCTTTCTCTCTCTTGCTCTCTCTCACTCTTACACATCCCCACAAAGACACGCGTGGTGCTCCTGAACTGGTGCGCCTGGTTCCTGCGTATGAAGCGGCCCGGTGAGGAGCGTGTGCGTCTGGCCTGCAACAACAAGCATCCGCGCAACAGCCTCTCCAGTGTGGAGCTCAGTATGAGCCAGGGGACACTCCAGCCCACCAATGGCAACATGCTCTACATCGGCTTCCGGGGCATGGAGGGCATGCACTACAACACCACCCCCGACTCGGGCGTCATCTGCTCCAGGCTGGTGGGGGCGGGGGACGAGGAGGTGCTGCTACCTGGGGCCGGGTTGCCCAACTTGGGCAGCGTGGCAGGCGGCATCGGGGTGGGGGTTGCGAGCCCCGTGGACTCAGACATGTCCAAGATCCTGGAGGAGGTGCGCTACATCGCCAAGCGCTTCCGGGGCCAGGATGAGGATGAGTCGCTGTGCAACGAGTGGAAGTTTGCGGCGTCTGTGATCGACCGGCTGTGCCTGATGGCGTTCTCTGTGTTCACCATCCTCTGCACCATCGGCATCCTCATGTCAGCGCCCAACTTCGTGGAGGCCATCTCCAAAGACTTCTTTACCTGAGCGGGTTGTGTTGTGTTGGGGGATGGGAGGGATGGGGTCACTGTGTGTGGGGGGGGGTGGTATACACATATAAACACGCAAGCACACACACATACAATGTCACACGTACACACACACAATCTCACATATATACACACACACAAACACACACACACATTCCCACTTACACTCACACACGTATTGTATACTGTTTATATCCCAAACACATCTTTACCTATGTCTTATATAAGCTGATTACCCCACTCAGTATTTTCACATATTTTTCACATACATTACTGTATTTAGTGTGGCTATTATAATGGCACAATTTAGAGCAATACAAATGTTTTCATCATCTGTGGTGTGAATCTGTGGTCAATGGAAGTCTTCATCAACGATGACTGTATATTGTCCTCCCGAGTGGCGCAGTGGTCCTGGTTCGAATCCAGGCTCTGTCGTAGCCGGCCGCGGATGTAGAGCATGGCGTTTGCAACGCCAGGGTTGTGGGTTCGATTCCCACGGGGGGCCAGTATGAAAAAAAAAAAATGTATAATAATAATCATATATGCACTCACTAACTGTAAGTCGCTCTGGATAAGAGCGTCTGCTAAATGACTAAAATGTAAATGTATATATTAAGAAGCACATTGGGGATGTTCCAGAAAGCAGGATCATTGAGTTAGCTAGCTAACTGTCATAAATATTCTGAAATCCATAGTTTTGAGAAATATACACTTGAAATTGGCATAGTATATATTAACCAACAATAAAAAACGCATATTCAAGCTGAGCTAAATTAACATAAAATTCAAGAGATATATATGATTGTTAATATGTTAGCTATATAAGTTAATTATTTATTTTATTTTATCACAGGCTATTGGAAGAATACATGGGTCAAAATGTTTGTTCCAAAAAAGGTTGGTGTTTATAACTCATTGTGTAAAATGGAAAAAGTAGTTACCATTGTTTATGCCTTTCAAAGGAAGTCTCTGTAACATGTAACATTCATGCTGAGTTTCTCTCAATCTCAAGCTCGTTTCATAGATTTGCTCGAGTGAATTGAAGAGACTGCCCCAATTGCAAAATGTAGATACATTTTTTTCTTCTGCATTATAAATTCAATTCCCAAGAGAACAGCCATGCCAATAATAATTGTAACATAGTGTTTTGGATTTGTGATTTTTGTGCTATAAATTTTTTTGTTTCACAATTACACTGCTTTGTGTCACTGACCCATTTGACATGCATGGAACCTATGACATTTGACATAAGTGTTTGGGCGAAAAGCGTATAATGAGGGTGTTCAGGTGCGGTGGAGTGATCCCTAGTGTCACCCTGGATCGAAGGACAAGTTCTGCTCGACAACTTCAGGTGTGTATTCACGACGAACCAAATGGAACCAAACGGGAAGGATCAAACTAAATGTGTCCAATAGAAACTCTTGTTTTCATTGGAAACCGTTTTCCGTTGTCAGACATTTTGCTACGGTTTGCTATGTTGTGCAGTAATGAATACACCCCAGGTGATACCTCAATCTGTTTCAAAATGGTTTCATACCTTCTGAATATGACCCTGGCTTAGGTTTTCCATCGCCCTCTGTTCTCCTCAACTGTTCCTCTGTATTGTAAAAGCAATATGGGAGCCTACCGCTCTGCCCATCCACCTTTACCCTTTAACCTTTGTCTTTTATGTGCACTCACATCCATGCCCAGAATACATTTTGATCCATGCACAAAGATAAATGTATTTTTCTAGATGTCACGTGATGTGTATGAAGCCTGCATTCAGTTATTAAAGTTTATATGGATGAAGTGTCACAGGATGGAAGATTTCATTTCTTTTAACATTTTTAAGGATTCGTTTTTTCTTGGACAGAGCAGAGATAGACAGAGAGTGTGTCACAAAGGCAGTGGGCCGGATTCAAACCCACGGCGATACTGGCAAACGTGTGCTGTAGCTGGTGGCACTAACCTAGCGTTTCCCAAACTTGGTCCTCAGGACCCCAAGGGGTGCATGTTTTGGTTTATGCACTAACACTACACAGCTAAATCAAATTATCAAAGCTTGATGATTAGTTTATTATTTTAATCAGCTGTGTAGTGCTAGGGCAAAAACCCCTTGGGGTCATGAGGACTGAGTTTCGGAAATCTTGCACTAACCGCTAGACCACCCAGGCCACAGTATGCCTATTTCTAATTCAACAGAATGTAATTTAGATCTATCTATATAGAAACAGCTATCTATACCTGGCACCCACAGAACACTGATGATCGGGACAGCATTGTCTCGTGTGTGTGTGTGGATCAGACAGTGAGGGGTACTACAGTCTTCTATAATGTCACTACTTGAAACAGACAGGGTCACATTGAATCACTGCTCTCTCCTAATCCGCTCTTGTAAACCTGTTCCATATTTAATCACAGCCACGAAGCCACACTAATGACTTGTTGGAGGAGACACTTTCCTGTCTAGCACACATTCTTACAGAGAACTGTTCTCTGCTGCTCAGACAGCCAGGTACAGTGAAGTACATTAAGGCTGCGTCCCAAATGGCACACTAATTCCTATATAATGCACTACCCTATGGGCCCTGGTCAAAAGTAGTGCACTATATAGGGAAAAGGGTGACATTTGGGACATACAAGTTAATTTACCATGCTTGTTGCCAACGCATTATCATTACTGTCATGCTGTTTATGTGCATCTGGAAACAAGAATTCTCATTAATCAAACTGGTGAGAACCAGGAGAGCAGGAAACTAACATCACAATAAAAAGAGAAGACGAGCTAATAGTAAGCATTGGTTTTAGCCCCACCAGCCAACTCACAGAATGGGTTGCAGTTGTAGCCTTCCGTTTTCACACTAAAAACCAACCCAAACTGCTGGCTCTGATCTTTTCTTTCCACATTCTCCTTTTGAGTTCCTGCAACTATGGTGGATGTGTAACCAGCCCAGCCCAGTACAGCTTAGTTTGGCTCTGCTCAGTTTGGCTCTGCTCAGTTTGGCTCTGCTCAGTTTGGCTCTGTCGTCTACAGGATCAGCCCTAAAAACAAGTGAAGAAATAACCCCGGTAATTCTAACCTTTGGTTTGTTAAGTAAAAATAACAGTACCTTGAACTTGGAAAAATTTAAATTGAAACTGTTCTTTTGAATAGAGGCGTCATAGGAATTCTTCAACTCGGTGGCTTACCGCTTGTGAACATGAGGAGCACACAGACACACACACACATACACACACTCTATACAAGGCCCCTGAGGAGTGACTGTAAATTTAGGGAAGAAAAGCAAAAGTGATAAGACTTGGCCGTCGGACCCATCTACTCTCGGAGGCTGACATCACACAGATGTGTTGGTTATTAATGTCTTATTGGTAGCAAAAAGAGAATGAATGGGCCAGATGGCCAAGCCTTGGGAGGAAAACATACTAAACAATACGAGGACAGAAGCAGACATTTTGGCCCAAGAAGTGTTGTCGGCGCACTTGCCTCTTTATGAAGCCCATTATGCTTGTCGTGAAGACGACGCAGTGTGTGTCCATCCGTCTGTCCATGTGTGTATAGAGAAATATAGGAATCCACAAACCGGCAGACTGGTCCACCTGTGTGTTGGACAGGAGAGCGGTGAAGCCCTGGCAGCTGCTGGGAGAGCTAATAGTGTCATCCTGGGGTCACAGACTGGAGAAGCTGGTTCAAACATTGGCCATTCGCCCAGATGAGGAACGCTGCACTTGGCCTTGTGAGCAAGGCACTTCAACTGAATTGAACTCACTGTGGAAAAAGTAATAAACAACTAGAGGAAACCCATTGGCCCTAGAATATTTACGGTCAAAGCATCTTCCAATGCTTCCCTCACAAACAAATACTTTTATATTTAGTATGATAATGTTACTGTTCCAAAAATACTTATATAAAAATAATAGAACAGGTAACGAAAAAAGGCAGAGGTCCAAAAATGTTATCTTCCAATTAACACTGGATTTAATTATTGGACCTAGACTTGAAAAGGAGAACATCGATAGAGAGAACCCGGTTTCTAATCAATGAGTTTTGGCCCTGGGGCATTCTGTTACATATGGTAGATACATCAGGGACCTTGCTGAAATTCTAGGATTAATTGGTAACTAGTAGGAGCCAAATGGGGTGAGATGCCCCCTCGTTTGTTACCCCCTCTTCGGATCTGGATGTTTCCCCTCCTGGCAAGAAAAGTAATTTGTCTTCAGATAGGTAATATATGTTCTCTCTCTTCTCTCTCTCTTCACTCCCCTGTGTAATTAACAGAGCCCTGCTTTAGGAAATACATATTGCCCTCTCATCAAGACTCATGCATTTGCTGCCATCTAGTGGAGAAGTGCAATGTCAAGGTAGGCGCATACCACCAACTGGCACTCTGGAGTGACGTTTCCCCAAGGTACAGATCTAGGATCAGCTTCCCCTCGCCCAATCCTAACCTTAACCATTAGTGGGGAACATGCAAAACTGACCCAAGATGAGCGTCTAGGGGCAACTTAGCACTACACAACTCACTAGCACACTAACTGACACAAAACATTTCTCGCATAGCACCTCTTTATTAAAAGAGGAATTGATAGCATGAAAGAATACAACATCACAGACTCTTCATTAAAACTAAAAATAATGCTTATTTCAATTGTTTTTTCCACTTCATCATTCATTTGGAGTTTTGGAGTCTTTGTTTCCTTCTGTTTCCTTTTGCTCTTCTTCCTCCTCCTCCTCCTCCTCCTCCTCCTGGTCAGTGTTGGTGTCACTGTAGCTGTTGCTTTCTGAAGACTTCTCACTTTGTCCCGAGTCACTGACCGCAAACTTCACCCTCCGCTTGGATTTCTACTTACAGAAGAAGTAAGGGGACACGAGAACAAAGATATGCATGTAACTTCTTAGTTAGCCTGATGGTCCAGTCTGTTTGTACTTAAGTCGACCTCTCTGTGTTCCTTCATTGTCATGCCAAACATTGCTTGGCATGACAATAGTTTGCTACAGCACGTACAGTATGGGACCAGGCTAGTTCTTACCTACCAATCATTATTAGATATTCCAAACTGCAGGGCTTTCATCTCCCAGGTAGCTAGCTAGCACATTTTAGATTCCAAAAGGTTTTCCAGACTGCCACCTGATATGCTTGTTTGCATTAATGAATTGGAATGTGTAAAAAGGTATCTGCAGCCAACTAAATGATATACACATAGTATTGTTATCCTTAGCAGTTTTTTTGATATATCCTTTATATTCTTTTAAAAGGGAGGTCAATTCTCCCCTTCCTACATGCACAGGCCTCCACTCACACACAAGGAAATACATTCAACATATGCTCGATAAGTATTTGACCTACTGAGTATCACAGGAGGTTGGTGGCACCTTAATTGGGGAGGACAGGCTGGTGGTAATGGCTGGAGTGGAATAAGTGGAATGGTATCAAATACATCAAATACATGGTTTTCATCTGTTTGATGCAATTCCATTAGCTCCGTTCCAGACATTATTATGAGCCGTCCTCCCCTCAGCAGCCTCCACTGATGTGTATACCAAAAATTAGGATCACCTTCCTAATATTGAGTTGCATAATTTTGCTATTTCCTTTCTTCATTGCTCCTTTGCGTTTTCATTTTCGATGTGTGTAAGACCTGTCAATCAAACACAGTGGGTGAGTCTTTGGTAACGTGAGGTGGAAGAGGTTGTCTGTGCTTGCTGGCAACAGGGTCAGTGCTATCCGGGATCCTTGGGACGTCCCTACCCTAAACTCTAACCTTATCCCTTACCTTAACCATAACCCTTACCTAACCATTTGACATTTCAACTTCAATGGGCTAGGGATGTCCCAAGGATACCGGATAGCACGGACCCTGTTGCCAGCAAGCACAGACAACATTGATCATGAGTGTTTTAGGTTTCCATCCAAGCTAACCTTTTTGCATAATTTGTGCTCCTTTTTCACAGGCGGCCCTGTCTCCGTAGCTGATAGAAACCACAAAGGAATATCATCCCCAATGATACTACTAATATTTCTTTACTGACGAAGAATAAGAGGGCTTGTCCCTGAACTGCCTGAAGTGTTCAGTCAAAATTACAGTTACCACTAGTCACATGTTCAATAAGATGTTCTGCAAAAACAATACAGAAATGTTCTTGCTCTCCAATAAGTTTCTTCCAATCGTACAGTATGTTGGAAACTATGGAATCGGTACATCAAAAGTATCATCCCAGCTATTTTGCAATCTGTATGGCACACACATAATACCCCATAATGACAAAGTGAAAACAGGTTTTTAGAAATGTTTGCAAATTTATTAAAAATAGAAAACAGAAATACCTTATTTACATAAGTATTCAGACCCTTTGCCATAAGACTTGAAATTGAGCTCAGGTGCATCCTGTTTCCATTGATCATCTTTGAGATGTTTCTACAACTTGATTGGAGTTCATCCAAATCCAATTGATTGGACATGTTTTGGAAAGGCACACACCTGTCTATATAAGGTCCCACAGTTGACAGTGCATGTCAGAGCAAAAATCAAGCCATGAGGTCGAAGGAATTGTCCGTAGAGCTCCGAGACAGGATTGTGTCGAGGCACAGATCTGGGGAAGGGTACCAAAAAATCTCTGCAGCATTGAAGATCCCCAAGAACACAAGAATACCATTCTTAAATGGACGAAGTTTGGAACCACCAAGACTCTTCCTAGAGCTGGCCGCCCGGCCAAACAGAGCAATCAGGGGAGAAGGGCTTTGGTGAGGGAGGTGACCAAGAACCCGATGGTGACTCAGACAGAGCTCCAGAGGTCCTCTGTGGAGATCGGAGAACCTCCCAGAAGGACAACCATCTCTGCAGCACTCCACCAATCAGGCCGTTATGGTAGAGTGGCCAGATGGAAGCCATTCCTCAGTAAAAGGCACGACAGCCCGCTTGGAGTTTGCCAAAAGGCACCTAAAGGACTCTCAGACCATGAGAAACAATATTCTCTGGTCTGATGAAACCAAGATTGAACTCTTTGGCCTAAATGCCAAGCGTTACGTCTGGAGGAAACCTGGCACCATCCCTACGGTGAAGCATTGTGGTGGCAGCATCATGCTGTGGGGATGTTTTTCAATGTAAAGGGACTGGGAGACTAGTCAGGATCGAGGCAAAGATGAACGGAGCAAATTACAGAGAAATCTTTGATGAAAACCTGCTCCAGAGCGCGCAGGACCTCAGACTGCGGTGAAGGTTCACCTTCCAACAGGACAACGAACCTAAGCACACAGCCAAGACAACGCAGGAGAGGCTTCGGGACAAGTCTCTGAATGTCCTTGAGTGGCCCAGCCAGAGCCCGGACTTGAACCCGATCGAACTTCTCTAGAGAGACCTGAAAATAGCATTGCAGCGACACAACCCATCCAACCTGACAAAGCTTGAGAGGATCTGCAGAGAAGAATGGGAGAAACCCCCCAAATACAGGTGTGCCAAGCTTGTAGCGCCATACCCAAGAAGACTCAAGGCTGTAATTGCTGCCAAAGGTACTGCAACAAAGTACTGAGTAAAGGGTCTGAATACTTATGTAAATGTGATATTTCCGTTTTTAAAAAGCTGTTTTTGCTTCGTCATTATAGGGTATTGTGTGTGGATTGATGAGGGGAAAAATCTATTTTAGAATACGTCTCTAATGTAACAAAATGTGGAAAAAGGCAAGGGGTCTGAATACAGTAGGGGAAAAAAGTATTTAGTCAGCCACCAATTGTGCAAGTTCTCCCACTTAAAAAGATGAGAGAGGCCTGTAATTTTCATCATAGGTACACGTCAACTATGACAGACAAAATGAGAAAAAAATATCCAGAAAATCACATTGTAGGATTTTAAATGATTTTATTTGCAAATTATGGTGGAAAATAAGTTTTTGGTCAATAACAAATGTTTCTCAATACTTTGTTATATACCCTTTGTTGGCAATGACACAGGTCAAACATTTTCTGTAAGTCTTCACAAGGTTTTCACACACTGTTGCTGTTATTTTGGCCCATTCCTCCATGCAGATCTCCTCTAGAGCAGTGATGTTTTGGGGCTGTCGCTGGGCAACACAGACTTTCAACTCCCTCCAAAGATTTTCTATGGGGTTGAGATCTGGAGACTGGCTAGGCCACTCCAGGACCTTGAAATGCTTCTTACGAAGCCACTCCTTCATTGCCCGGGCGGTGTGTTTGGGATCATTGTCATGCTGAAAGACCCAGCCACGTTTCATCTTCAATGCCCTTGCTGATGGAAGGAGGTTTTCACTCAAAATCTCACGATACATGGCCCCATTCATTCTTTCCTTTACACAGATCAGTCGTCCTGGTCCCTTTGCAGAAAAACAGCCCCAAAGCATGATGTTTCCACCCCCATGCTTCACAGTAGGTATGGTGTTCTTTGGATGCAACTCAGCATTCTTTGTCCTCCAAACACGACGAGTTGAGTTTTTACCAAAAAGTTATATTTTGGTTTCATCTGACCATATGACATTCTCCCAATCCTCTTCTGGATCATCCAAATGCACTCTAGCAAACTTCAGACGGGTCTGGACATGTACTGGCTTAAGCAGGGGGACACGTCTTGCACTGCAGGATTTGAGTCCCTGGCGGCGTAGTGTGTTACTGATGGTAGGCTTTGTTACTTTGGTCCCAGCTCTCTGCAGGTCATTCACTAGGTCCCCCCGTGTGGTTCTGGGATTTTTGCTCACCGTTCTTGTGATCATTTTGACCCCACGGGTGTGAGATCTTGCGTGGAGCCCCAGATCGAGGGAGATTATCAGTGGTCTTGTATGTCTTCCATTTCCTAATAATTGCTCCCACAGTTGATTTCTTCAAACCAAGCTGCTTACCTATTGCAGATTCAGTCTTCCCAGCCTGGTGCAGGTCTACAATTTTGTTTCTGGTGTCCTTTGACAGCTCTTTGGTCTTGGCCATAGTGGAGTTTGGAGTGTGACTGTTTGAGGTTGTGGACAGGTGTCTTTTATACTGATAACAAGTTCAAACAGGTGCCATTAATACAGGTAACGAGTGGAGGACAGAGGAGCCTCTTAAAGAAGAAGTTACAGGTCTGTGAGAGCCAGAAATCTTGCTTGTTTGTAGGTGACCAAATACTTATTTTCCACCATAATTTGCAAATAAATTCATAAAAAATCCTACAATGTGATTTTCTGGATTTTTTTTTCTCAATTTGTCTGTCATAGTTGACGTGTACCTATGATGAAAATTACAGGCCTCTCTCATCTTTTTAAGTGGGAGAACTTGCACAATTGGTGGCTGACTAAATACTTTTTTTCCCCACTGTATATCGATGACATCCTGATCTACTTGGCTACCCTGGAGGATCACATTGTTCACGTTCGAGCAGTCCTGAAACGCCTCCTCGCCAACCACCTGTTCGTCAAGGCTGAGAAGTGCCTCTCTCATCTTTTTAAGTGGGAGAACTTGCACAATTGGTGGCTGACTAAATACTTTTTTTCCCCACTGTACATTCCGAATGCACTGTATCCGCCAGTTTTGGCCCTTTATATTGGGCAGACAGACCAGTTCCCTACCTCTTCCCGCTGACACCTGGCTCCTCCATTTTTGGGGTAATATTGTAATCAATTGGTTGTAATTTTCGATTGAGCAGACCTTCCCATACAATTCTGATATCTCCATGAAAGACATACAGTGGCTTGCGAACGTATTCACCCCCCTTGGCATTTTTCCTATTTTGTTGCTTTACAACCTGGAATTAAAATTGATTTTTGGGGGGTTTGTATCATTTGATTTACACAACATGCCTACCACTTTGAAGATGCAAAATATTTTTTTGTGTGAAATAAGACAAAATAACTGAAAACTTGAGCGTGCATAACTATTCACCCCCCCAAAGTCAATATTTTTGTAGATCCACCTTTTGCAGAAATGACAGATGCAAGTCTCTTGGGGTATGTCTCTATAAGCTTGGCACATCTAGCCACGGGGATTTTTGCCCATTCTTCAAGGCAAAACTGCTCCAGCTCCTTCAAGCTGGATGGGTTCCGCTGGTGTAAAGCAATCTTTAAGTCATACCACAGATTCTCAGTTGGATTGAGGTCTGGGCTTTGACTAGGGCATTCCAAGACATTTAAATGTTTTCCCTTAAACCACTCGAGTGTTGCTTTAGCAGTATGCTTAGGGTCATTGTCCTGCTGGAAGGTGAACCTCCGTCCCAGTCTCAAATCTCTGGAAGACTGAAACAGGTTTCCCTCAAGAATTTCCCTTTATTTAGCGCCATCCATCATTCCTTCAATTCTGACCAGTTTCTCAGTCCCTGCCGATGAAAATCATTCCCACAACATGATGCTACCACCACCATGCTTCACTGTGGGGATGATGTTCTCTGGGTGATGAGAGGTGTTGGGTTTGTGCCAGACATAGCATTTTCCTTGATTCCAATTTTAGTCTCATCTGACCAGAGTACCTTCTTCCATATGTTTAGGGAGTCTCCCACATGCCTTTTGGCGAACACCAAACGTGTTTGCTTATTTTTTTCTTCAAGCAATGGCTTTTTTCTGGCCACTCTTCCGTAAAGCCCAGCTCTGTGGAGTGTACGGCTTAAAGTGGTCCTATGGACAGACACTCCAATCTCCGCTGTTGAGCTTTGCAGCTCCTTCAGGGTTATCTTTGGTCTCTTTGTTACCTCTCTGGTTAATGCCCTCCTTGCCTGGTCTGTGACTTTTGGTGGGCGGCCCTCTCTTGGCAGATTTGTTGTGGTGCCACATTCTTTCAATTTTTTTAATGATGGATTTAATGGTGCTCCGTGGGATGTTCAAAGTTTCAGATATTTTTTTATAACCCAACCCTGATCTGTACTTCTCCATAACTTTGTCCCTGACCTGTTTGGAGAGCTCCTTGGTCTTCATGGTGCCGCTTGCTTGGTGGTGCCCCTTGCTTAGTGGGGTTGCAGACTCTGGGGCCTTTCAGAACAGGTGTATGTATACTGAGATCATGTGACACTTAGATTGCACACAGGTGGACTTTATTTAACTAATTATGTGACTTCTGAATGTAATTGGTTGCACCAGATCATATTTAGGGGCTTCATAGCAAAGGGGGTGAATACATATGCACGCACCACTTTTCCGTTATTTATGTTTTTAGAATGTTTTGAACAAGTTATGTTTTTAATTTCACTTCACCAATTTGGACTATTTTGTGTATGTCTATTACATGAAATCCAAATAAATATCAATTTTAATTACAGGTTGTAATGCAACAAAATAGGAAAAATGCCAAGGGGGATGAATACTTTTGCAAGGCACTGTATCTCACTAGGTCAGGGTTTTTTAGTCTCCAAATATCCACTATTTCTAATGTGTCCATAATATTTGTGATCTCCTTAAGGGCACGAGGATGATAGTTTGTAGAGTGATTTCCTTTACAGTCCATTGAGGTACTTAACCCTGTGTTATAGTCTCCCACTATAATGATTTGATCGTTTGTTGCCTATAAATTTAATAGAATGGTATAAATAGTTTAGAAGAAATGTGGATGATCCTGATTTGGACCATATAGATTAATCAACCAAATCGGTTTTTCATCCACTTTCATATTCAAAAGCGTCCACCTTCCTTGCGGATCATTCCTGACTGTTTGCACATTCGGATTGACATTTTTGTTAATTAGTATCATCACACATTTTTTAGATCCTTTTTCCATTACAGAAAATTATAATATCCCAGTCAATTTGCATGGTTGAGTGTCTGTGTGTAACATGAAGTAAGTGTAGCCTTAATATTCAAAATAATAATTGTAATCCATATAGTATCATCATCATAGTTGTTTTAAACATATTCATAGAAAAACACATCCCAGCATTTCCATATTAATTGACATTTCACATGATTATGAAAGAGACATTGGATTACTAGAGAGACGGCTTCACCACAGTACAAATGTATCCCGTACAAGATGTTATTCCCCAACGTCTTCCTGTTCTGATATCTACCCATTGCTTATTGTAAACATATACTGTATAGAAATGTAGACAAAGACATACAAAAGACGGACAAACAAGAAACATATTGAATTATAACAAGTTCTAGACAATAGAGAGAGAGAGGGGAGAGGGAGAGAGAGAAGAGAGAGAAAGAGAGGGCAGAGTGATCAAATGTTTATGAGTGTGCGTCCGTGTGTGTGCGCGAGAGCGTGTAATTGAGTGCGTGCGTGTGTGTGTGTGCATGTATCAACCTCATACTGTTCAGATATTTTACAGTTCCCATAATTTTTTCCGTAACCTGGTGTCCCCGTAGAATTTAGTATAACCATGTTGTTATGGAGCTGTCTTGGAAAAGCTGTCCTTCCATAAAGAGTTTGTCCACAATGAGAAAGGCACGCTGACCCCTCTCCCTCTGTTGCCTCTGAACAGGATACAGTCTCTTGCGACGTTCGTTTATCTCCCGGGGAAATTGATAATTGAGACTGAATTTGGTCACTTTATGTTCCTTCCCCTGCTTTGCATCAGCTCCTTTTGTTGGTAGTGTTCAAATTCTGCGATGATAGGTCGGGGACCCTTGGTCTTGTCTCTCTGAGCTCAAAGTCTGTGCACTCGGTGGGAAACCACCTTGTTTACAGTCTCTAGAGGAACTTTAAAGGTGGACTGCATGAACACTCTCATCGCGCCCTCTGGATTGTTGGATGCATCTTCCCGGAATCCCAGAAAAATAAAATTAAATCACCAATGCTTTGGTTTTGTATGTCTAGTAGTGAATCCGTCATCACCCTGTTTTCCCTGAGTCCATGTTGGAATCGAGGGTTTTTACCTTGGCTGTGAGTGCTTTGTTTTCTCCTAGAAGCATGAGAATTTCACTGTGACTAAACTCCAAGCTCCCCCTCAGCCCTGCTACCACCTCACACAACTTTTCAAGTGTTGCATGGATTCCAGCAACAGCACTAGCCTCTACTTCAACGGTAAGTAAATCGTCCGTGTCTGTAGATGAATCTCTTTTTTTGGTCGGGTTGGAGTTATTTTGTGAGGTAGCTGGATCTATCCGCGATGGAGTATGTGTTTCCTCCATAGCATAAAGCTGCTGGTACTCGTCGATTTCCTTCAGGATCTTGTTGATATCCAGGTTGGCTCAGAACTGCAAGCAGTTGTTGAAACCTTTTTTTTGTTGATAATCTAGAGAATTTGGCAGTGTGTCCAACCCGCTCACAACCGCAGACCACGTGTAACCACGCCAGCCCAGCACCTCCACATCCGGCGTATTCACGTGCAGGATCGTCTGAGACCAGCCAACTGGACAGCTGATGAAACTGTGGGTTTGCACAACCGAAGAAATTCTGCACATATTGTCAGAAACCGTCTCAAGGAAGCTAATCTGTGTGCTCGTTGTCCTTATCAGGGCCTTGACCTGACTGCAGTTCAGCATATATGAGATTTTTTTGTGTTATTTAAGCATTTACATTTGATTTTAAATGTGTTGTACTGGATAGTACCATGGAAATGAAATATCAAACTCACTTTGCTATTTCTTTTTCAAATTGGCAGACATTATGCACACTGAATCATGAAAATGATTATGCAATATATTACATTTTAACAACGAAAGTGATCACCGCGAAGGTAAAGTAAGTGCTCTTCCTTCGAACAACATAGCTATCTACAGCTAACTTTTATCATTGCAATAGGCCATGCAGCTACAGGTGAACTTTGAAGAGCGACTGCCTTCAAAAAGCAACGAATCCCTTTGAAAACGGCCTATGTGGCATCGATGAGTCAGAAACAGTTAGTCTAGTGTGTAAATAATATTTTAGGTCATTAAGTCAGTCTCGTCTAAAACAGAGTTTGGAACATCCGTGTGTCACAACTGGTAAATGAAGGTTTGGTTTTGATTTGACGACGTGCATTTGCCCACTAACATGGGGTGAACAGTTGCAGTGATTGCTCTCTATCCAATAGCATAGACAGTGAAACAGACCTGCCCAACAGCCCGACTTTGTTTACATAAAAAAACACAATGCACATTTTTTTTACTTGAGAAATACTGCATCAAACACCTTAATTAGATGTAAAACTACACAACTAAAACATCCTCGGCAAAAACGTCAAAATGTATTACAGATTTCATGAGTTATCTTAGAATCATTCTGGGGATTTTAAGAAAGTGAAATAGGCTTCCGCGTCTAGAGTGTCTCATGGGGGGCAAACATTGTCACGGATTCTGCCGAGGCTGCTCCTCCTCCTGGTTCGGGCAGGCTTCGGCGTTCGTCGTCCCCGGAGTACTAGCTGCCACCGTTGAATGTTTCTATGTGTGATTGCTTTTGTCTGTCTGTCACACCTGTGTCCGTTTGTGTCTGATTACGTGTTCTATAAGTGCCTGTGTTGTATTGGTTAGGTTGTGTGTTGTTTTCCGCCTGTCCGTAGTGCTGCGTGTTTTGTATTTGTTTTCTTGTTTATTTGTTATACGCATGGTTTGCGTATTGCTCGCCTCGGTTTTGTTGTTGAGGCCGTTTACTGTATTTTTTGCCCAGTGGTTTTCACAGTAAACTTTGTTGGACTAAACTTCGGTGTCCTGCGCCTGACTTCCACACTCCATACACCTCAGCCCTTGACAGAACAACACACCACTATGGAGTCAGCAGGAGCAGTGGCGGCACCCAAGTCGCTGGAGGATCGGATCAGCGACCAAGACACCATGATCCGGCGACTTGGGGCCGCCATGAACGAGGTGTCCAACACTCTGCGCCGGTTGGTTACTGGAGAGGTGCCCACGCCTTCTCACACCATCCCATCACCAACGGCCAGTCCTCCTCTCTCAGCACCGGAACCCAGTGGCGTTCGGCTCTCGCTCCCGAGGGCATATGACGGTTCTGCAGCCGGGTGTCAGGGGTTCCTCCTGCAGGTGGAACTCTACCTGGCTACCATACACCCAACGCCCTCGGGATACGAGAGCGTCTCCGCCCTCATCTCCTGTCTATCCGGCAAGGCGTTGGAGTGGGCCAACGGCGAATGGAGGGGAATAGACGCAGCTACCATCACCTACGCGGAGTTCTCCCGCCGCTTCAGGGCTGTCTTCGATCACCCACCTGAGGGGAAGGCGGCGGGGGAGCGTCTGTTCCACCTCCGACAGGGGAAGAGGAGCGCACAGGAGTTCGCCCTGGAGTTCCGGACTCTAGCGGCGGATGCGGGATGGAATGCGAGGGCCCTCATCGACCATTACCGGTGTAGCCTACGAGAGGACGTTCGTCATGAGCTGGCCTGCAGGGACACCAACCTAGCCTTCGACCAGTTGGTGGACATCTCCATCCGGCTCGACACCCTGCTGGCTACCCGCGGACGTCCCGAGTGGGGGTCGTCCATTCCACCCTCCAGCACCTCCGAGCCGATTCCCATGGAGCTCGGGGGTGCTGGCGCTAGAGAGAGGAGGAGAGAGAACCCGAGGGGGGCCATCCCCTGCACCAACTGTGGCCGTGGAGGACACACCGCGGCCAGGTGCTGGGGAGGGTCTCCTGGGAGAGGGGACAACAGGTCACGCAATGGGGAGTCATTTCAGGTGAGTAGGCGCCCCACTTACCCAGAGCTCTCTGTTGGTCACATGAGTATACCTGTGAGATTTCCACAGGTGGCACCTCATTCCCAGCATAAGGCGCTAGTAGATTCAGGCGCAGCTGGGAATTTTGTTGATCGTGCATTTTGTATTAGGTTATGAATTCCCCTTCGGCCGGTAGAAGCCCCCTTTCCTGTTTTCGCCCTAGACAGCCGGCCGTTGGGGTCGGGGCTGATCAGAGAAGTCACAGCACCACTTAAGATGACGACGCAGGGGGTCATGAGGAGATCATTCAGTTTTATCTGATTGACTCTCCTGCGTATCCCGTGGTGTTGGGGCTTCCCTGGTTAAGCGCCCATGATCCTACCATTGCGTGGCAACAGAGGGCTCTTATGGAGTGGTCTGCCCAGTGTGTAGGGAGATGTCTAGGTGTTTCCTTAGGGGCGACCTCGGTAGAGAGTCCGAACCAAGTGCCCGCAATGCGCATTCCCCCTGAGTATGAGGATTTAGCACTTGTGTTCAGCAAAACGAGGGCAACACGGCTACCACCTCATAGACAGGGGGATTGTGCGATAAATCTCCAAACAGGAGCGGCACTTCCGCGGAGCCGTGTGTATCCCCTGTCTCAAGAGGAGACAGCGGCTATGGAGACTTACATAGCCGAGTCCTTGGCACAGGGATACATACGGTCCTCCACTTCCCCGGTTTCCTCAAGTTTCTTCTTTGTGAAGAAGAAGGACGGGGGTTTGTGCCCGTGTATTGATTACCGTAGTCTCAATCAGATCACGGTTAAGTACAGTTACCCTCTTCCACTGATTGCGACTATGACAGAATCATTACGCGGAGCGCGGTTCTTCACAAAGTTGGATCTCAGGAGCGCGTATAATCTGGTGCGCATTAGGGAGGGGGATGAATGGAAAACTGCATTTAGCACCACCTCGGGTCATTACGAGTATCTCGTCATGCCTTACGGGTTAATGAATGCTCCTTCAGTCTTCCAATCCTTTGTTGACGAGATTTTCCGGGACATGCATGGGCAGGGTGTGGTAGTATACATCGACGACATCCTAGTGTACTCTTCTACACGAGCCGAGCATGTAGCCCTGGTGCGCCGAGTGTTGAGAAGACTGTTGGAGCATGACTTGTATGTCAAGGCAGAGAAATGCCTGTTCTTCCAGGAGTCCGTCTCCTTTTTGGGTTATCGGTTGTCCGCGTCTGGTGTGGAGATAGAGGTAGACCGTGTGTCAGCCGTGCGTAATTGGCAAACTCCAACCACTGTAAAAGAGATGCAGCAGTTCTTGGGTTTTGCTAATTACTACCGGAGGTTTATCCGGGGCTTTGGACAGGTTGCAGCTCCCATTACGTCCCTGCTAAAGGGGGGTCCGGTTCGTTTGCAGTGGTCAGCTGAGGCGGACAGGGCATTTGTCAAACTGAAGAACCTGTTCACCTCGGCCCCGGTGCTGGCGCATCCGGATCCCTCTTTACCATTCCAAGTGGAGGTAGACGCGTCCGAGGCCGGCATTGGGGCAGTCCTGTCGCAACGGTCCGGCATGCCACCTAAGCTCCGCCCCTGTGCGTTCTACTCTAAGAAGCTCAGCTCGGCGGAGCGTAATTATGACGTTGGGGACAGGGAGCTGTTAGCTGTAGTCCAGGCCCTAAAGGTGTGGAGGCATTGGCTTGAGGGGGCTTTCCTCATTCTAACTGATCACCGTAACCTGGAGTACATCCGGGCAGCTAGGAGATTGAACCCTCGTCAGGGTAGGTGGAACATGTTCCTGACCCGGTTTGTTTTTAAGATCACATATATCCCAGGGTCCCAGAACGGTAAGGCAGACGCCCTGTCCCGGCGGTATGACACAGAGGAGAGGTCCATTGAGCCTACTCCCATACTGCCGGAGTCTTGTCTGGTGGCTCCGGTGGTGTGGGAGGTCGATGCGGAGATCGAGCGGGCACTGCGTACCGACCCTACTCCCCCCGAGTGTCCGGTGGGGCGGACGTACGTTCCGCTCGAGGTTCGTGATCGCCTTATTTATTGGGCTCATACATCACCCTCCTCTGGACATCCAGGTATTGGCCGGACAGTGCACTGCCTTAGCGTGAAATACTGGTGGCCAACGTTAGCTAGGGATGTGAGGGTTTATGTCTCCTCCTGCTCGGTGTGCGCCCAGTGTAAGGTGCCTAGACATTTGCCCAGGGGAAAGTTACATCCCCTGCCCGTTCCATAACGACCATGGTCCCACCTCTCGGTGAATTTGGTGACCGACCTACCCCCCTCCCAGGGGAATACCACCATCTTGGTCGTTGTGGATCGGTTTTCCAAGGCCTGTCGTCTCCTCCCAATGCCGGGTCTCCCTACTGCCCTACAGACCGCTGAGGCCCTATTTACCCACGTGTTCCGGCACTATGGGGTCCCCGAGGATATAGTGTCTGACCGAGGTCCCCAGTTCACCTCCAGAGTCTGGGGGGCGTTCATGGAACGCTTGGGGGTCTCGGTGAGCCTTACCTCGGGGTACCACCCAGAAAGCAATGGGCAGGTTGAACGAGTCAACCAGGATGTGGGTAGGTTTCTGAGGTCCTATTGCCAGGACCGGCCGGAGGAGTGGTCTAGGTATATCCCCTGGGCAGAGATGGCCCAGAACTCTCTCCGCCACTCCTCCACCAATTTAACACCTTTCCAGTGTGTTTTAGGTTATCAGCCGGTCCTGGCACCATGGCACGAGAGCCAGATCGAGGCCCCTGCGGTGGATGAGTGGATTTGGCGCTCGGAGGAGACGTGGGACGCTGCCCATGTCCATCTGCAGCGGGCCATCCGTCAACAAAAGGGGAGCGCCGATCGCCACCGCAGTGAGGGACCGGTATACGCACCGGGAGATCGAGTCTGGCTCTCGACTCGAAACCTGCCCCTCCACCTGCCCTGCCGGAAGCTGGGTCGGCGGTTTGTGGGGCCCTTTAAAGTCCTGAGAAGATTGAACGAGGTGTGTTACAGGTTACAATTGCCTATTGAGTACAAGAATATTAACCCCTGGTTCCATGTGTCTCTTCTCAGGCCGGTGGTAGCTGGCCCACTCCAAGAACATGAGATAGGAGAGACCCCTCCGCCCCCTTTGGACATCGAGGGGGTCCCGGCGTACAGAGTCCGGACCATCTTGGACTCGAGGCGCCGGATGGGTGGTCTCCAGTATCTCGTGGAGTGGGAGGGGTACGGTCCGGAGGAACGGTGCTGGGTGCCTAGGAGGGACATCCTAGATCCATCCCTCCTGACGGAGTTCCACCATGGGCATCCCACGCGCCCGGGTCCGCGTCCTCCTGGCCGTCCCCGAGGCCGGGGTCGGCGCACGGCTGGGGCCGCGCGTCAAGGGGGGGGTACTGTCACGGATTCTGCCGAGGCTGCTCCTCCTCCTGGTTCGGGCAGGCTTCGGCGTTCGTCGTCCCCGGAGTACTAGCTGCCACCGTTGAATGTTTCTATGTGTGATTGCTTTTGTCTGTCTGTCACACCTGTGTCCGTTTGTGTCTGATTACGTGTTCTATAAGTGCCTGTGTTGTATTGGTTAGGTTGTGTGTTGTTTTCCGCCTGTCCGTAGTGCTGCGTGTTTTGTATTTGTTTTCTTGTTTATTTGTTATACGCATGGTTTGCGTATTGCTCGCCTCGGTTTTGTTGTTGAGGCCGTTTACTGTATTTTTTGCCCAGTGGTTTTCACAGTAAACTTTGTTGGACTAAACTTCGGTGTCCTGCGCCTGACTTCCACACTCCATACACCCCAGCCCTTGACAAACATCATTAACCAAACGTGGAATCAGTCAGAAAACACACCTCCAAGACTGAAATCTCGTTTTTCAAATGAGCAACAGAAAAACACACGGGCCAATCGGTGTGTTCAGTGGCTCTTTAAGCTAAATTATTTATTTACAGTCTGTGTACGGCATACATTTTACTATTCCATACAACTCAATGGTAAAACGGCCTGTTTCCACAACAATAATATCCTACACTAAATTCCTTAAGTCTTTTGAAGTGTTAAGCAGATGAGACAGTACCTACAGTATTAATCAACACAGCATGTACAAGTCCTCATGTATATACACAGTCATGTTTGCAAAAGACCCAAGTTGCCCCAACACTGAATCCTCATCATCATAATCATCATCATTCAAGTGTTCATCATCCCCAAAACCTCAGTGATGATAGACAGTAGGGCTATTGCATGTCTCATGCAGTAATGGGCAGAGCAGAAAAACTGTCCTCAATTCAGAAAAGTAAGGGAAATGCACTCAGAATGTTGCTGATGATGTTGTCAGGGTTACCCTCATTGGCTGATGTGCAATAAACAGACACTCCCATGAACACCTGTGTGCGCCATTTCAAGTGCAAGGTCATGTCATTTGTCTCTCAGGTTTTGCCTATGCTCTTCACTGACCAGCCTATGTCTTGGTTGTAATTGTTGTCCTGCATGCCTCTCCAAAGGACTTGAATTGCCCTCACATACAGTGGGGAAAAAAAGTATTTAGTCAGCCACCAATTGTGCAAGTTCTCCCACTTAAAAAGATGAGAGAGGCCTGTAATTTTCATCATAGGTACACGTCAACTATGACAGACAAAATGAGAAAAAAAAATCCAGAAAATCACATTGTAGGATTTTTAATGAATTTATTTGCAAATTATGGTGGAAAATAAGTATTTGACTCCAACTCTGTGAGCAACCATGAAAACGTCTCTACAGGATCAGATGACACCTTCTTCAATGCCAGTCTGATGTTGTCCCTGTCAGGACTTTTCATCGACTCAACACATTGCCGCATGCCCAGGTGCTTCATTATGCTCTTGCTTGTAGCCTTGGAAGCTGTAGCTGTGACGGCCAGTACAGGAACTGGTAGGAGTGACCGCAGCTCGCCAACCATTGCACACCACTTCAGAAAAGTTTTGTCTAATCTTGATTATTGTCCAGTCGTGTGGTCCAGTGCTGCAAGGAAATACCTAGTAAAGCTGCAACTGGCCCAAAACAGAGTGGCAGGTCTTGCTCTTCATTGTAATCAGAGGGCTGATATAAATACTATGCATGCCAGTCTCTCTTGGCTAAAAGTTGAGGAGAGACTGACTGCATCACTGCTTCTTTTTAGAAGAAACATGAATGTGTTGAAAATCCCAAATTGTTTGCATAGTCAACTTACACATAGCTCTGACACATACGCTACCCCACCAGACATGCCACCAGGGGTATTTTCACAGTCCCCAAATCCAGAACAAATTTAAGAAAGCATACAGTATTATATAGAGCCATTATTGCATTTAAGTCCGTTCCATCTCATATTGCTCAAATAAACAGTAAACCTGGTTTCAAAAAGCAGATAAAGCAACACCTCACGACGCAATGACTCTCCCCTATTTGACCTAGATAGTTTGTGTGTATGTATTGATATGTAGGCTACGTGTGCCTTTAAAAAAAAAAATTGTAGTTCTGTCCTTGAGCAGTTCTTGTCTATTAATGTTCTTTATTATGTAATATTTCATGTTTGTGTGGACCCCAGGAATTGTACCTGCTGCTAATTGTAAACAGCAGCTAATGGGGATCCTAATAAAATACCAAACATTTACAACAGCAAATTTCAATTAAAAAAATATATAATTTCTGCGTTTTCGTCTTTTGAGCTTCTAGTCATGAAATTTATGCAGCCTACTCAATCACTTTTTATAGCTACTGTTTACAGGCCTCCTGGGCCATATACAGCGTTCCTCACTGAGTTCCCGAAATTCCTATCGGACCTTGTAGTCATGGCCAGTGCTTAATTTGTCAATTTGGAGGTGCCAGAACAAAAAATGAGCCCAAGAGGGGGGTGACCCAGTGTGCTCTGAGGTACTAGAACGCATGAAAAAATAGCTCCTTTATAAAAAAGCATTGCATGCATTATCATGCTTTTGTGTCCTGGCATAGATCAGTACAGTAGAGGCGCTTGCAGAAGTTACATACGAAGAATAATCACAGACCTCTTAGCAAAGAAGCAGAAAAGGGTATTCTTCCCATCCATCAGGCCCTGGTTGAAAATGGGGCTTTGATCCCATGCCCAAATTCTCCCTGTAACACCCCTATTTTACCTGTTAGGAAGCCATCTGGTGAATATCGTTTAATGCAAGATCTTAGAATAGGTAATGATGCTGTTCACGCAAGAGCACCCCTGGTTCCAAACACAGTTACTATTCTTTCCCAAGTTCCCCTGGGAGCGGTTGTTTTTCGGTTATAGATTTGGCTAATGCATTTTTCAGCGTCCCTATTGACCCTGGGTCACAGGATTGGTTCTCTTTTACGTTTCTTGGGAAAAAATAGACTTGGACGGTGATGCCACAAGGCTATGTTGAATCACCTACCATTTTTGCCCAGGAAATAGTGAGGAACCTGGAAGGTTTTATTCCCCCTGCAGGTAGTACTGTGGTTCAATACTTTGATGACCTGTTGGTCTGTTCCTCATCTGAGGAAATCCGTCATTAAGATACTAAGGCATTGTTGATTTTCTTAGCTGAAAATGGTCATAAAGCTTCCCCCTCTAAGATGCAGTTGTGTAGAAGTTCTGTTAAATGTTTGGGTTATGACATTACTTCAGAGGGTTGCACACTCTCTAAAGTGTTACACCCTGATCTGTTTCACCTGTCTTGTGCTTGTCTCCACCCCCCACCAGGTGTCTCCCATTTTCCCCATTATCCCGTGTGTATTTATACCTGCGTTTTCTGTTTGTCTGTTGCCAGTTCATCTTATAAAGATAGGCTTGAGGTGATAAAGTCCCTGCCTAAACCTGTCACTAAGCAGCACATTATGTCGCTGTTGGGAGTGGCTGGCTACTGTCGCCCATGGTTGAAAGACTATGTGGAGACAGTACAGCCTCTGCAGGATTGTATTTATGGCAGAAAGATGGAAATGTCTGAAGTGGTGGAATGGACACCTGAGGTTGAATTAGCCTTGATTAAGTTAAAGCAGGCTCTAATGTCGACCCCCTGTTTGGGTTTGCCTGACCACACCAAACCATTCCATCTTTTTGACTCTGAGAATCATGGGTTTATGTCTGCTGTGTTGACACAATACCACAGAGTTGGCTATAGGCCTGTGGGGTACTACTCTAAGCGTTTAGACACTGTTATCCGAGGCATGGTTTCCTGCCTCCGCTCTGTTGCTGCGGCAACTGAGGCAGTTTTGGCATGTTCTGATATTGTAGCAATGACTGAGCTGATGGTGCATGTTCCCCATGCGGTTCATGCCATTATTACACAGGCTAAAACTGCCCATCTTACACCTGCCAGATTGCTAGATTATCAGAACAGCCTGTTATCAGAACAGCCTCTACTCTCTTCCCTACAGCTGATGCCGGTGAAGAACATGACTGTGAATTGACAATTGAGGTTGACTGTAGCCCTAGGCTTGACCTAAAAGACGTTCCTCTTTTGAATTCGGACTTTGAGTTTTTTGTGGATGGCTCTGCCCAGCGAAATGACAAGGGTGAACCTTTAGTAGGCTATTCTGTTGTCACCGCTGTTCAAACTGTGGAAAGTGCTAGACTTCCCCCTAACTTGTCTGCTCAGGCAGCAGAGTTATTTGGTTTAACCAGTACATGTATTTTGACTAAGGATTGCTCTGTTAATACCTACACTGATAGTAGATATGCATTTGGTATTGTGCACAATTTTGGCATGTTGTGGAAGAATAGAGGATTTTTTACTTCGTCTGGAAAAGCTATTACTCATAGTGATCTTGTCTCCTCTTTGCTGATGGCCATTCAGCTCCCTTCATCTATTGCAGTGGTTAAGTGCCAAGCACACACTTCTGCAAAGGGCAGTGTTTTTCAAGGGAACGCTAAAGCTGATTGTGTGGCCAAGCTGGCTGCTTCCTCTTCTGTTTCCCCCCTTCTACAGATGGCAGCAGTTCCTGTTCCCACTAACCCCTTCTCTCCTAATGATGTTGTTGTTTTGCAGGCAGCAGCTTTTGCGACTGAGAAATGCAGTGGGCTGAACACTGTCACAAGGGCACCTCAGGTATATGGCTTGATGATTCTAATAGACCTGCCATGCCCCGTTGTACTTTACAATATCTTGCTAAGTTGTCACATGGTCAAGACCATGTGTCAAAAGGAGGGATGGTGGATCTTGTAAATAAATATTGGAGTGCAGCAGGATTTACTGTGTTTGCCCCCCAAAAATTGTAAGAAGTGTGTGATCTGTATGACTAATAGTATCCCCGTGTCCCATCCCAGGCCAGATGGCCCCTTTGAGCACTTGATGATGGACTCCATTGAGTTGACCCCTTGTGAGTGGAACAATTATTGTTTGGTGGTTGTTGACATATTTTCAAAATGGATTGAATCTTTTCCTTGCAGGAGAGCCACAGCGGCAGCTGTGGCAAAGGCTCTTCTGAGAGAGATCATACCAAGGTGGGGTCTACCATCAAAAGTCTCCTCTGACAATGGTCGACATTTTGTGAATGAGATTGTTCAGTCCCTGTCAGAGGCTTTACAGGTTGATTTGAGAACCCATTGTGCCTATCATCCTCAATCTGTGGGTGCGGTAGAATGGGCAAACCAAACCCCCAAAACGAAATTGATTAAACTGATTGGTGAAACAAGCCTGACATGGGTGAAAGTGCTTCCATTGGCACTGATGAGCATGAGAGGCAGATCCCACACAGTGACTGGTCTCTCTCCCCATGAGGTGCTGACAGGGCGACCCATGAGAATGACTAACACGCCATTTCCTCAAAACAGGTTGACATTGCAGGGAATGGAAGAAGACATGGTAGCATACTGTGTCTCACTTAACAATGTTCTTAAGACTCTCATCCCATGGGTGAAGGCTTCTCTGCCCAACCTATCAAGAGGAACTGAGCATTGTCTGTGCCCTGGAGACTTCGTGGTGGTAAAAGACTACAGAAGGAATAGCTGGAAGGATCCTTGTTGGAGAGGACCATATCAGGTTTTGCTGACCACCCCAACTGCGGTAAAGGTAGCTGAGAGGGACACCTGGATTCATGTCTCATACTGCAGATGAGTTCCTGCCCCTGAGGAGGATGGCAGGAGTCCCATCCCTTAGGCTGTGTGGCCTGCCTGTCTGGATCTGCACCATTGTGTTGATTGGAACAGTTGGTTGCCCTCCAGTGGGTGACCGATCAGGTGAAGATGAAAGTCCCGAGCCAAAGGGACCACTGCAGACCCGGAGTAGTGGTCCAGAAGGAGAAGTCAGCCAAAGGATAAGAAAAGTAAAAAAGGTCAAGATGAGGGAGGGAATCTGTTCCTCCCTCTCAAGATGAAATGGTGGCAAATGTCACCTCAAATAAGACTTCTTGTTGGGTACCTGGGTTGGGTCCAGTGGGAGTAGGTAAGGGTCTCCCATATGTAGGGGTTCCCTTAGGGGTTGACTTAACTATTCAACTGTCCTCAATTTTGTCATAGGTCAATTCCCTCCCCAAAGAATCCCTACCCCATGACTTATTTTGTGACGTACAATGTTATTGTCAGCCTTGTATATCCTAGACCAAACAATTGCAGTAACCCACCCATCCCTATCGTAGGATCCCTGGTATCCCCCTGGTGTATAGAGGAAATGGGAGTAACCATTTGGGTGAAAATGTTTGTAACTTTACTATGTTGGTTAATGGTAGCAATAACTGCTCTCTTGAAGTACATGATTCTGTTACAGGAGCACCAGGAAATGTGAGTTATACTATTTCTGTCTACAATAAGTATATCACACTGAAAGGAGCCCCAAATGGTACCTACTGGTTGTGTGGCCGATTTGCTTATTATAGTTTACCACCTATGCTACCAGTCAAATGTTTGGACACACCTACTCATTCAAGGGTTTTTCTTCATTTTTAATATTTTCTACATTGCAGAATTATAGTGAAGACATCAAAACTATGAAATAACACTTATGGAATCATGTAGTAACAAAAAAAGTGTTAAACAAATCAAAATATATTTTATATTTGAGATTCTTCAAATAGCCACCCTTTGCCATGATGACAGCTTTTTACACTCTTGGCATTCTCTCAACCAGCTTTTCTTGGGCCAAGAAACACGAGCAACGGACATTAGACCGGTGGAAATGTATCCTTTGGTCTGGAGTCCAAATTTGAGATTTTTGGTTCCAATCGCCATGTCTTTGTGAGACACGGTGTGGGTGAACGGATGATCTCCGCATGTGTATTTCCCACCGTAAAGCATGGAGGAGGAGGTGTTATGGTTAGGGGGTGCTTTGCTGGTGACACTGTCTGTGATTTATTTAGAATTCAAGGCACACTTAACCAGCATGGCTACCACAGAATTCTGCAGCGATACGCCATCCCATCTGGTTTGGGCTTAGTGGGACTATCATTTGTTTTTTAACAGGACAATGGCCCAACACACCTCCAGGCTGTGTAAGGGCTATTTTACCAGGAAGGAGAGTGATGGAGTGCTGCATCAGATGACCTGGCCTCCACAACCCCCCGACCTCAACCCAATTGAGATGGTTTGGGATGAGTCGGACGGCAGAATGAAGGAAAAGCAGCCAACAAGTGCTCAGCATATGTGGGAACTCCTTCAAGACTGTTGGAAAAGCATTCCAGGTGAAGCTGGTTAAGAGAATGCCAAGAGTGTCCAAAGTTATTATTTGTAAGGAAAACAACAACGAAGGCAATTGCGAACGCCAGCCAGAAAATGTGCCAGTTCGTGCAATACTGTGCAAATGTCTGCATACTTGATCTGCGGAAACACTGGGGAAGTGCTTGGGCTCTCATTGAAGAGAGAAGTTTGTCTGGCTCAGTAAAGCCTCAAACATAAATTGTCCGCAACACTGAAATGGGCTACTTCTATTTTTAATTAAAGAGGAGGCGGAACACACCTCAATTCAGACAGTTGTTAGAAAATAAATATTGTTTGAAAATAATTTGAAATTGACAAATTGAAACATAGCCTATAGATAATTAGCAATCAGCGCGTGTTAATAGTCCTGTTGCGTAACAATCACATTTTGGAACAGTGAGTGCATTCTGACATCACATGCATAAAACAACTCATGCTGGGGTGACCGTTAGAGATATTTGTAACTCACGTGTGAAAAGGTTAAAACATTACTCATTGCTTCAAGCCATACCTTGCCACACCCACCAAACAGGATCAAACGTACAGTTGAAGTCGGAAGTTTACATATACCTTAGTCAAATACATTTAAACTCAGTTTTTCACAATTCCTGACATTTAATCCTAGTAAAAACTCCCTGTCTTAGGTCAGTTAGGATCACCACGTTATTTTAAGAATGTGAAATGTCAGAATAATAGTAGACAGAATGATTTATTTAGCACATTCCCATTGGGTCAGAAGTTTACATACACTCAATTAGTATTTGGTAGCATTGCCTTTCAATTGTTTAACTTGGGTCAAACATTTTGGGTAGCCTTCCACAAGCTTCCCACAATAAGTTGGTGGAATTTTGGCCCATTCCTCCTGACAGAGCTGGTGTAACTGAGTCATGTTTGTTGCTCGCACACGCTTTTTCAGTTCTGCCCACACATTTTCTATAGGATTGAGGTCAGGGCTTTGTGATGGCCACTCCAATACCTTGACTTTGTTGTCCTTAAGCCATTTTGCCACAACTTTGGAAGTATGCTTGGGGTCATTGTCCATTTGGAAGACCCATTTGCGACCAAGCTTTAACTTCCTGACTGGTCTTGAGATGTTGCTTCAATATATCCACATAATTTTCCTTCCTCATGATGCCATCTATTTTGTGAAGTGCACCAGTCCCTCATGCAGCAAAGCACCCCCACAGCATGATGCTGCCACCCCCATGCTTCACGGTTGGGATGGTGTTCTTCGGCTTGCAAGCAACCCCCTTTTTCCTCCAAACATAACAATGGTCATTATGGCCAAACAGTTCTATTTTTGTTTCATCAGACCAGAGGACATTTCTCAAAAAAGTACAATCTTTGTCCCCATGTGCAGTTGCAATCCGTAGTTTGGCTTTTTTATGGCGGTTCTGGAGCAGTGGCATCTTCCTTGCTGAGCGGCCTTTCAGGTTATGTCAATATAGGACTCGTTTTACTGTGGATATAGACACTTTTGTACCTGTTTCCTCCAGCATCTTCACAAGGTCCTTTGCTGTTGTTCTGGGATTGATTTGCACTTTTCGCACCAAAGTACGTTCATCTCTAGGAGACAGAACGCGTCTTCTTCGTGAGCGGTATGATGGCTGCGTGGTCCCATGGTGTTTATACTTGCGTACTATTGTTTGTACAGATGACCATGCTACCTTCAGGCGTTTGGAAATTGCTCCCAAGGATGGACCAGACTTGTGGAGGTCTACAACTTTTTTTCTGAGGTCTTGGCTGATTTCTTTTGATTTTCCCATGATGTCAAGCAAAGAGGCACTGAGTTTGAAGGTAGGCCTTGAAATACATCCACAGGTACACCTCCAATTGACTCAAATTATGTAAATTAGCCTATCAGAAGCTTCTAAAGCCATGACATCATTTTCTGGAATTTTCCAAGCTGTTGAAAGGCACAGTCAACTTAGTGTATGTCAACTTCTGACCCACTGGAATTGTGATACAGTGAATTATAAGTGAAATAATCTGTCTGTAAGCAATTGTTGGAAAAATGTATTGTGTCATGCACAAAGTAGATGTCCTAACTGACTTGCCAAAACTATAGTTTGTTAACAAGAAATTTGTGGAGTGGTTGAAAAACGAGTTTTAATGACTCCAACTTAAGTGTATGTAAACTTCCGACTTCAACTGTAGGTCAAAGTCTGTTCAAGAAAGTTTTGGGGAAACGTGTAGTTCAGTACAAAATGATCTGCAACATAGCAAACGTTCAAGCGAACTGAACGCACCTCAGTTTTACAAACAGGAATTCAGGTCAAGTCAGTTTTGCCTGAATCAATTAATGCATGAAAATTCTGCTTCCGGTTTCTCGCCTATCTCAGAGAGGAAAACAATGTTCCTATAAAGGACTTGTATCACATTGATCGCACCTGTTTGTTGGCGACTCCACGAGGGTAACGAGCGATGTCATCACGTCTGCGCTCCACCCTCTCCCAGTCGTCCAACCAGAGCTGGCGACGGTAGTCAGATTCACGGGCCGTGATTCGCTGGTAGATGGCCTGGTTCTGACTAGTCACCTGCAGCAGCTCATGCCTCCTCTTCTCAGCGTTCAGACTACAGGACCGAGAGAGAGACCCAGAATGTTTAGTTCTGTCTTCCACGCATCACTATGTATGCTCAGTGTAAACTACCATCATCCAAGGTACTATGACTTTAGCCAAAGGGTCTGGACCTTTATGGCACAGGAAGTAGTGCACTCATCCTTGACAGAATTTCCTATTGAGCATTTTGTATAGGGCATTGTAACACTTTTAAAGGTATACTCAGTAGAATGGCGTTACCATGAGCAGTACCACAGATATTGTGATGAGCGAGATGCAAGACTTCGCTCTCACACAGTCACACAGCATATCTGCATATGTGCACGGAATCGCTTCACGCTGTTACAGTGTGGTAGCAACGGGACCAAAACAGTGGAGAAGTTTAGTCTTGCGTCAATGCTCTTAGTTGTTGCGGAAATTAACCCACTATACTGTTTACTTTGTTTACCAGCTCAGTGGCCTAGTGGTTAGACTGTCCGCCGTGAAATTGGGGAAGGTTGTGGGTTCGATCCCTGGCCGAGTCATACCAAAGACTCTAAAATTGGACCTGATGCCTCTGCTTGGCACTCAGCATTAAGGAGATGGATTGACTAGCGTCCCTGGGGTGTATTTGTACAGCAAGCTGCCTCACGCTACAGAAACAGGAGATAGGCTTATGGCCCGTTCTGGCTCGGACAAGGCTTACTTGTTATAACACTTTGCTTCAAACAGCATCATGCTGCCTGCTTGTAATGTTTTTATAGTTATAGATGTTTATGGGCAGCGATTAGTACTTATGGCATGCATTATAGAGCATTATGCATAGATCATAACGCATTATGAATGCGCTTGTAATGCATTATGAAAAGGGTATTCACAGGAAGTGTCTAGCAGGAAGCATGACTATCCAAGGGAGTCAGCCAGCCCAATACCAGGTACTGTTCACAGACAGCTCCATCTGCAGCTCAATAATTCAACAAGGGGCCATGTCAAGATTGGTTACATTAATGATTTGATGAGGCAACAGAAGAGTGCACTGGCAAAAATAATTTTCGGAAATCGAGTACGCTTTAAATACCAGGATGTTCTACTCATTTCGGTTTTTCATCTAGTAGAATTTGCTGCACACTTTTCGGGAATTTCTTTTTTTAAATGATCACGTCTATTTAATTGTAACGTTACATATCTGAAAACAGATCTGCAGCTGCATACCATGCCTTTAGCTAGCTACCTGCTTTAGTAGGACTATAGGAGTCCAATAAGACTGGTTCCAAAATCTGATAGGATTTTTCTATTGGATTCTTGTATTAGGATCCTATAAGTTAAAATCCTATAGAATAGAATCCAATAGGAGTCCAATAGGACTGGTTCCAAAATCTGATAGGATTTTTCTATTGGATTCTTGTATTGGAATTCCATAAGATCCTATAAGATTCAATACTATAGGATATAATCCCATAGGAGTCCAATAGGACTGGTTCCAAAATCTGATAGTATTTTTCTATTGGTCATACATATCATTGGTTTTGTACCATTGATTTTGTCATACCCACTGGCGGTCTTAGGACTTCTACCATCATACTCAAATGGCAGGGAAAATTTGGAGCGGTCTCTGTATAAAAGTTGCTGGCCTCACACCTATACATGGATTTGAGAGTCAACTACCACTCAAATAACAGCCAAACCTTGTCAGTGTTTATTTCCTATGGCGGGCCGAGATTCGTTGTCCGCACCCCCACAAAAATCGAATTAGCATAATAAAAAAATCCCCATAAAAATCTGTCAGTTTAAGCTACAGATATCTTTTGCATTGGATGTGTCTCAATCCACCGCATCCACCGATGTCACACTTCTGCATCTGCGGTGAAAGGTGACAGAGCTAGAGCGGTGTTTGTCAGACCATGAGACATCCCGAAAATCGGTCTTCTCACAAAATCGTCTGTAGCGTCCAAACGGATTTGGTCAAGACCCCACAAGCATCTTGGGACTCGTCTAAAGTTGGTACAGCCGATTTGCCAACTTCTGTCTGTAGAGTCCGAACAGTTTGGGCTACACACCCCTCTGTCGAAAGGTGAGACTCTCACAAACACGTACAGTACCAGTCAAGAGTTTGGACAAACCTACTCATTCAAGGGTTTTCTTTATTTTTCCTATTTTCTACATTGTAGAATAATAGTGAAGACATCAAAACTATGAAATAACACATATCGAATCATGTATTAACCAAAAAAGTGTTAAACAAATCAAAATATATTTTATATTTGAGATTCTTCAAATAGCCACCCTTTGCCTTGATGACAGCTTTGCACACTCTTGGCATTCTGTCAACCAGCTTCATGAGGTAGTCACCTGGAATGCATTTCAATTAACAGGTGTGCCTTCTTAAAAGTTAATTTGTGGAATTTCTTTCCTACTTAATGCGTTTGAGCCAATCAGTTGTGTTGTGACAAGGTAGGGGGGTATACAGAAGATAGCCCTATTTGGTAAAAGACCAAGTCCATATTATGGCCAGAACAGCTCAAATAAGCAAAGAGAAATTACAGTCCATCATTACTTTAAAACATGAAGGTCAGTCAATACGGAAAATTTCAAGAATTTTGAAAGTTTCTTCAAGTGCAGTCGCAAAAACCATTAAGCGCTTTGATGAAACTAGCTCTCATGAGGACCGCCACAGGAAAGGAAGACCCAGAGTTACCTCTGTTGCAGAGGATAAGTTCATTAGAGTTACCAGCCTCAGAAATTGCATGTGTAGTTCCCACCATAAAGCATGGAGGAGGAGGTGTGATGTTGTGGGGTGCTTTGCTGGTGACACTGTCTGTGATTTATTTAGAATTCAAGACACACTTAACCAGCATGCTACCACAGCATTCTGCAGTGATACGCCATCCCATCTGGTTTGGGCTTAGTAGGACTATCATTTGTTTTTCAACAGGACAATGATTTGACATTGGGCTATTTATCAAAAGTTATTGTCAACGGGAAGCAGTGACAGTTCATTTTCAACTACAGTTCATTTTCAACTAATGTTTTAGGAATATAAATTGAACTTTCAACGTCCAGTTCCAATAGTATTCTACATAATTAGGTAAAAACTGCTGAATGTGTCTAAAAACATGATGTGATTGACTTATTTTTATGATCTACCAGAAATCATGAAAACAGGTTTGACTCGCCTATAATAAGGTACATATATTCAGCAATAACAAACAAGATAAACATTTCGCATCTGCTATAGCAATACAGTGACTCAAAAATGACATAGAAATGGCAACAACTTAGCTAGCTAGCTAGATAGTCAGCTGACAGGCTAAATGTGTCTAACAGTAGTCTCTTAGCCAGCATAAAATCGAGTGCACAAAATGCTATATAATGACGAAAATATGACTAAAACATTGACTTTGTCAGGAAACAAATACTGTACTCACAGTTTTGCATTCACACACAGTGTAGCTCAGTTGGTAGAGCACGGCGCTTGCAACGCCAGGGTTGTGGGTTCGATTCCCACGGGGAGACAGTATGAGATAAATGTATGCACTCACTAACTATAAGTCGCTCTGGATAAGAGCGTCTGCTAAATGACTAAAATGTAAATGTAAATGAATGATAAAACAGTTTGAATAATAATGTTAGAAAACTGGAGATTCTCTGCAAAGGTTGAGAGCTAAACTTGGGAGTTAATTAACACTGTACGCTTGTGCTAGCTGTGATGTCATCAGTCTTAAAACATTTGACTACAGTGGGCTAAATCAGGGTCATACAGTGTTTCTTGGTGTTCTTAAACAAATCTACTTTGCCGCAAAAGTATACACCTCACACACATGGTTATGGGCTTAAAAAAAGAAGACACCTGTACAATGTCAGATATAGAGTTGAAATGTATTCAGTTTTAAGTTTGCATCTCAATATTACACTTTATATACATCACAGAAGACTGAAATATAACAAAACTGTTTGACATAGAAACTGGATTTTTTCATTTAAAAAAAGAATCATGTTTATTAATTATGAAATAATGAAAAATATTAGTAACATTCCACCCATGAGGCCACTAGGTCATTTGACTGCAGGAAAAGGCTACAGGGACAGGCTTTCTTACAGATGAATAAAACAGAAATGAATATAGAACTGCTGTTCTGGTCAACGAAAATGTTATAATTAATGTTGTTGTATTGTACTGGAACTAATGACAACAAACTATAATTTAATGGGTTCAATTAAGAAAAAAAGTTATAATAGGATTTTGATTGGGGTGCCAGAATCCTAGAAGACTAGTCCAATAGGAAAAACTCCAGGCCCCAGAAAAGACACGTACAAATTTTGCCAGACCACTTTTGAACCTGTGGTGCCACCTCTGCCTTTTGTTAATAAAATACTTTTCCTGCTTACAGATGCCTCTGTACGTAATAAATTATAGTTTTTAATCCCGGTGCTGAGTTAATGCGAGTTAATATGTAGCGGCTAATTGTATAGCTAGTAGGCTATGTGTTTTTAGAGCGACTGAGGTGAATGAAGCTACAGCAACCAATGTGATAATGGCTGGGGTAATTTTTGCTTGTTACTTAAACAAATATCTCTCTGATCTTTTAACTTATCTCTTGAATCTTAAAAGCCCTTAAAATATCTTAAAAACCCATCTAGGGAATGGTGCAGTAAATCAGTGTAAAGTAGTCCTAATGGTGATATTATGGTGCAGTTTATGTTTATCTCACTGTTTAATATACAGTGAGGGAAAAAAGTATTTGATCCCCTGCTGATTTTGTACGTTTGACCACTGACAAAGAAATTATCAGTCTATAATTTTAATGGTAGGTTTATTTGAACAGTGAGAGACAGAATAACAACAACAAAATCCAGAAAAACGCATGTCAAAAATGTTATAAATTGATTTGCATTTTAATGAGGGAAATAAGTATTTGACCCCCTCTCAATCAGAAAGATTTCTGGCTCCCAGGTGTCTTTTATACAGGTAACGAGCTGAGATTAGCAGCACACTCTTAAAGGGAGTGCTCCTAATCTCAGCTTGTTATCTGTATAAAAGACACCTGTCCACAGAAGCAATCAATCAATCAGATTCCAAACTCTCCACCATCGCCAAGACCAAAGAGCTCTCCAAGGATGTCAGGGACAAGATTGTAGACCTACACATGGCTGGAATGGGCTACAAGACCATCACCAAGCAGCTTGGTGAGAAGGTGACAACAGTTGGTGTGATTATTAGCAAATGGAAGAAACACAAAATAACTGTCAATCTCCCTCGGCCCGGGGCTCCATGCAAGATCTCACCTCGTGGAGTTGCAACGATCATGAGAACGGTGAGGAATCAGCCCAGAACTACACGGGAGGATCTTGTCAATGATCTTAAGGCAGCTGGGACCATAGTCACCAAGAAAACAATTGGTAACACACTACGCCGTGAAGGACTGAAATCCTGCAGCGCCCGCAAGGTCCCCCTGCTCAAGAAAGCACATATACATGCCCGTCTGAAGTTTGCCAATGAACATCTGAATGATTCAGAGGAGAACTGGGTGAAAGTATTGTTGTCAGAATGGAGCTCTTTGGCATCAACTCAACTCGCCGTGTTTGGAGGAGGAATGCTGCCTATGACCCCAAGAACACCATCCCCACCGTCAAACATGGAGGTGGAAACATTATGCTTTGGGGGTGTTTTTCTGCTAAGGGGACAGGACAACTTCACCGCATCAAAGGGACGATGGACGGGGCCATGTACCGTCAAATCTTGGGTGAGAACCTCCTTCCCTCAACATGTCAATGACCCAAAAACACACAGCCAAGGCAACAAAGTAGTGGCTCAAGAAGAAGCACATTAAGGTCCTGGAGTGGCCTAGCCAGTCTCCAGACCTTAATCCCATAGAAAATCTGTGGAGGGAGCTGAAGGTTCAAGTTGCCAAACGTCAGCCTCAAAACCTTAATGACTTGGAGAAGATCTGCAAAGAGGAGTGGGACAAAATCCCTCCTGAGATGTGTGCAAACCTGGTGGCCAACTACAAGAAACGTCTGACCTCTGTGATTGCCAACAAGGGTTTTGCCACCAAGTACTAAGTCATGTTTTGCAGAGGGGTCAAATACTTATTTCCCTCATTAAAATGCAAATCAATTCATAACATTTTTGACATGCGTTTTTCTGGATTTTGTTGTTGTTATTCTGTCTCTCACTATTCAAATAAACCTACCATTAAAATTATAGACTGATAATTTCTTTGTCAGTGGGCAAACGTACAAAATCAGCAGGGGATCAAATACTTTTTTCCCTCACTGTATGTGTCAGTGTTGTAATTACAACACTCCCAATCCAATAAACAATTCAATAAATAAATGCAGAACTGAGTATCAGTACACCATTCTGTGAGGCATTATCTACAAAGAGGATTTGATGGATGGACAAGCCTTAAAAATCGTTTCATATTCCACCATATGTTTTCTTTTGACAAAGAATGTCCACAGTTAGTCGTCAAATACTCATTGATCCTATGAATAATGGACTCGACGTTATATAATATCACTGTACAACACAAGAGTATTACATTTCCTATAGAGAGTATTACCATGACACAGTGTCTGAGAGGTTTTTAAAGGTGACTTAACCGTGAAAGGTGAGTAGCCCGTACCTTCTCTCGGGATAATGGTTCCTGTGGTCGACCAGACCTTTGGACCGCACAATGTCAGACAGCTTGGAGGACAGGTGACGGTTGTCTCTCTCGATTGTGACCAGCCTCTCATCTTGTAACTGATTGATAAAAATAGACGTTGTAATGGCAGACATATCTCATTCGAAATATGTCAGATATTGACATTTAACCATATGTCACTTCAGGTGCCAGGTTATATTTCACTATATTATGACATTCTAACCTTGTTGGTAATGACTGTGCTATCAATAGACATTTATGACTGATATATGCATACATTATAATGGTTCAGATATTGAATGCCTACATTAGACACATACACATTGTAGTTGTAATGTAGCGGTTTTACAATTACAGTAGCGGTTTTACAATTACAGTAGCGGTTTTACAATTACAGTAGCGTTTTTACAAAAATGTTATACCCTTGTCTATGGCCATTTGTATGGCTATGATAGATGAAAATATATGTTTGTCTGTATACATGCTTTCACTTTATCTACTGTACTTCTTTCATATACAATCTGCAATTAAACTAAACGTTCTACTGCAATACTTTTTAACCTATAGTAACAATAATGGTGTGATAACACACTGAGTATACAAAACATGCTCTTTCCATGACATAGACTGACTAGGTGAGTCCAGGTGAAAGATATGAACACTTATTATGTCACTTGTTATATCCACTTCAATCAGTGTAGATGAAGGGGAGGAGACAGGTTAAATAAGTTTTTTAAGTCTTGAGACAATTGAGGCATGGATTGTTTATGTGTGCCATTCAGAGGGTGAATGGGCAAGATGAAATATTTAAGTGCCTTTGAACGGGGTATGGTAGTAGGTTCCAGGCGCATCGGTTTGTGTCAAGAACTACAACGCTGCTGGGTTTTTCCCTTCTGTATCAAGAATGGTCCACCACCTAAAGGACATCCAGCCAACTTGACACAACTGTGGGAAGCATTGGAGTCAACATAGGCCAGCATCCCTGTGGAACGCTTTCGACACCTTATAGAGTCCATGCCCCAATGAATCGAGGCTGTTCTGAGGGCAAAAGGCAGGGTTTGCAACTCAATATTATGAAGGTTTTCCTAATGTTTGGTATACTCAGTGTATGTGTATTGCGCTTTTCCATATACTTTATAAACAAATATATTACAATGATTTTTCAACCACCACTGTAAGGCAACATCATCAGCCCATTGTAACCTGTGTGTGTGTGTGTGTGTGTGTGTGTGTGTGTGTGTGTGTGTGTGTGTGTGTGTGTGTGTGTGTGTGTGTGTGTGTGTGTGTGTGTGTGTGTGTGTGTGTGTGTGTCCACTGACCTGGAGTTTCTTGAGTTTCAGCTGAACATGTGCAGGTGTTCTAATGCCCTTAGTGTCCACAATGGGCCTGGCCGTGCTCACCTGGAGGTGATGTTAGGTTAATGTTAGGTTGTTTTGGAAGTTAATGATGTAATCTATTGTTGATTTACGTCATTAATTTGGTGTGTGTAAGTAATGCCTAGGCTGATAATTAACACCTTAATAAATATGCACATGCACGCACATGTATTCACTTGTGTACTCGTCTACAAACACACAAACAAACGGACACACACTTATCTCATACCTTATTCCTATGCTCCTCATAGCTGGTCTGGTCCCACTTCTTCTGCAGGTACTTGTTCGTTGCAGGTTTCAGTGGTTGGTATGCCTTATGCATGTTTCAATTGTGTAGCTCTGGGCTTTCTGGCACTACAGGGCACCTGCCCATAAACCCCCCCCCCCTCCCCCCACACACACACACAAACACACACACACCCCACTCTCCAAGCAGGAGGTCCGACTAAGGCTCGCTCGGCCTAAGGCAGTTACCATGGCGCCATGACTCACCTGTATCTCCCTCACTAATGCTACTGTTTCTAATGTGGGCAGATTGGATGTCAATTAATTATTAGTGGACTGACTTACTCCCCACTGACTTAAATAAAGAGCTGCTCCAATCCAAACACAGGTCCTGAAGGCAATGGCTGCCACTAACATCAATGTCTGTTTAAGAAAAAAAAATTATAAAAATGTATGCACTCACTACTACAAGTAAATCTGGATAAGAGCGTCTGATAAATGATTAAAATGTTAAAGGTTTTACAAACTGGAGGCTAATTAATCAAAAGTCTCAGTTAGAGAGCTTAACACTTGACACATCCACATGACTATGGATGCTATATTTTGTTTAAAAAATAGATTTATGTACCTCAAAATGCATAAGTTGTTTCCACAAAATGCCAAACGGTGAAAGCAATTTCCAATCTAGATTGCTTGAGCACATTTTCCCAAATCATTATTCTCCTTTTCAAAATCGCTACTGTAAGAATATAGATTCTGTTGCAGTTTGGGGTTGTTGAATGAACCAGATCTTAAACCATTAATTTATTTTTATAGCTATGAATCGCTGTGCTACCATTTGTACACATATTGCATTCATATGAAAGCTGTACAGTTATACTGTATGATGAGACCAGTATAGAAGTCCCATCAACCAATACAGCCTCATCATATGCAGAGGGTCCTGACATGTTATTTTCAGTGTTATAGGTTGTTTATGTACAGTTTTAGGAATAGGTAAGTGTTGTAGGCCACAGCCAAACATTACATTTCCACTATATACATCCCACCCCTAGGTGGCAGCAGCCGGCGCCAGCAGGTGCTTGGAGACCATCAGCAAGGCTTGAGAAGAAGTGACTAATTATCATATGTACAGAAACTGCTGCAGTGTTACAATTGTAAAAAGTTTGGACACGTGGCAAGTGTTTGTCGAAGGAATACATATTTAGCAGTTGAAGGGTCAGATGAAGCATGTTGTTGTAATTGTGATGGGAATCACGTTCCCGAGTTCCTGGAGTGCCCTGTAAGTATGAACGAGGTCGCAGTTGCTAGGATCAGGGCTATCCAGCAGGTCTCCTATGTTGAGGCAGTGAAAATAACTGAAGGAGTGAGTAGAGATGAGATGGTAGTGGATGTCCCACAGTCTGCAGTGAATGCCATGCAGGAGAAGGATCCCGACACACTAACAGTGAAGACTTTATTGCATTTATAGAGCAAGTGATAAATTGCACTAGTCAAACAAACAAAAATCTAAGAAGTTAGACATCATTGTGAAGGCGGCAAATAGATTTCTGGATCTCCAGGACTTTAAAGCCATAATGTTACAGAGAATTCCTGGTGTGGTTGGGGCCCGGCGTCTGATGCACTGGGTGAATGGAGAAAAATAAAGTCTGTCGGGCCTGTTTTTTTTGATAAAGAGCAAATATCTACGCATATGAAGCTTGGTTATGTAAGATACGGCGTAAGAGCTTTGTCCCCAAACCACTTCAGTGTAAGAATTGTAAAGGATTTGGCCATGTTTCAAGTGTGTGCGACGAACAGAGTATACTGAAGAACGATGTGTAGAAGGACGACGGTGTTGCAATTGTGGTGGGGATCATGATCCTGAGTTCCTGGAGTGCCCTGTAAGGGTGAAGGAAATTGAGGGGGCAAAAGTTAGAGCGGTCAATCAAATCTCCAACGTGGAAGCGATTAAAAGCATTGAGAAAACGAGTGACGCTAGTGAAGATATGGTAGTCGATACACCACAGCCTGTAGTAAATGTTTGCTGCCAGACAAAAGATACCCTGTGTGTTTAAAAAAGTGGATTTTGTTGCGTTCATTGCCACAGTTATGAACTGTACAGAGCAAGTCTCAAAGAAGGCAAAGAAACTGGACATTATTGTGGCTGTGGCAGAAAAGTTTTTGGGACTCAAGGATTTTACATCTGAAGACCCACCCTCCCAGGTTCCCCTTGAGCCTGTGTAGGGATCAGATCTGTTTTATTTATTTATTTTTAACAGAAAAGTTGTTTGATTTAGTTTATTTTATAAATGTTTTGGTAGTTTTTGGGGAATCCTGTTTCCATCCCGCATAGTAGGTGGCAGGATGCACATTAAACTGTGTGATCGCCAATATACCACAGAAGAAGAAGAAGGTGTAAGTGATTTGCAGGTTATTGAACCAAGTAGTCTCTCTTTCCGGTGGGGTCTTCCTGCGTTTGTTTGAAACCGTTTTGTTATGGGAACATTCGAACCAAAACCCACAGCGGGGCAGGTGGCTTCGTCGCATCATTCTCTGATTGTCGTCAAGTACAAAAAGCAAAAACCGTAATCCGGTAGCTCAGAAATTGAACCTGACGAGAGTGAGGATGAATTACCTGTGGTGGCATGTGCAGAGAAGACCGCCAAGTTCGAGCCTCGCCCTGATGATGACAAAGATGATTCTGACCCTGTGGGAGTGAGATTTTTTGGAGAGAATGGATCCTTGCCTTCTGGCTGATCCATATGTGGTGTCAGGTTGGGTGGAGAAGTGGTTGGGGACTGTTGAATCAGTGAAAGTAACTAAAAGTGGACTTTTTGGTGTTTCTTCCGCCCAGGGGGAGCGGGTGCTCCGCACCAAACTTCTTGGGACAAGACCTGTGACTTGCTTTGCTCTCCAGAGCGGGGCGCCGTTAAAAGAAGTGTGAAATGGGGTGGCATTAAGTGTTGAGGAGGATCAACTGAAATAGAATATTCCTGGTGTCTGTGACGCCCGCCGTTTGGTGTGACACAGACCCGGTGGAGAGCATGGTGTAGTGTATTAGGATTATGTCTTTGTTAATGTTTTTCATGTGGAACTGAACGGATGTTTAACTTAGTTCAAAAGTAGCCATTTGTAGGGTGACGCCCCAGGGGAGACAGGTGATTGGACAGCAGAGGGAGCAACCCATATTTTTGCATTGTTTATAAGTATATGCTGGAGGCAGAGGGGGTGAGAGCAGACATTACAATTCGAGGACACTGCTCTCCGGGTGTCATGACATCCGTCACTTATGCTGAAATCTTGTGATATGAATAAAACTTATGATCAAAGGTTCAGTATGAGCGGACTCCTTTGTTTATCAGCAATAATTGCCAGCATTTACTCGATACTACAAATGGCGTCACGAAAAGGGAAGGACTGCATCTCTTTGTTCCATTCATTGCCGCCAAGCTAACTCGTTCTGAAGTCATGGCTAGATAAGGGTGAGTTTTTTTTTTTTCCTCACCGCTTTGGGAGTTTGTTAGTTTGGATGCTATTTGAGTGTGTACTGGAGAGATGTACCGTTAGAACCGATGTGCTTTATGTTGCTTTATTGCTGAGAACTGGGGGTCTGGCTAATCATTATACATTTCTTTGCACTGGTAGACAGTGCAAAAGAGGGGAGAGTAGGCTTGGAATTTTAGAGCAATCTATGGTAGTGAATGAGGCAGATATTGAGGCAGATAATACAAGGCAGATGTACAAGGCAGATATACGTATACAAAATTAGGGCATTGTGAATCTGAAAAGACCTCGAAACGAGGCCATCATAGGATGGGCCATAAAATCCTCTAACGCATTAGGTGTTGGAGGTCAGTCTGGGACTGGTGTTTTTGGAATATATTCAATTGCATGTTACCGCTCAGCGGGTGGTTGACGAAGCATTTTGTTTGATGTAACCTCTCATAGGATATCCATGAACTCACGGCAGCATAAAGTTAGTGGTAAAGGAAAAATAATTTAGGCACAATGCAGGTTCTTGTTTTTTTTTTTTTTTTTTTTTTTTTTTTTGGGGGGGGGATGGATCATCTTAATATTGCAGATAGATTGTATCTTCTATCAATGTAATTGTCTGCATCACTTCCAATCCCCCATGTTTTTTTTTATTTTTTATATATATATTCCCCTTTATTACTTTTCAACCCCACCATCCTTTCCCTACTTGGAGTAAATTAGTGAACAACAACGCCCAGGCCTCTACTTCCGGTCTATACTTACTATCTACACCTTATGGACAGAGTTAATTTTACAATAATTCTATATCTATATATATATATATATGTATATATATATATATATATATATATATATATATATATATATATATATATATATATATTTATTTATTTATTTTTTTGCTCCTGAACTTCTTCTACTCTCAACCTCTCCGATCATTTTCATGATGTCCATCCGGTTTGCTTCTAAATGCCATATCTTTCTAACTGTGCTCTTTCCCAAAAGCTCCCAACATACAACCTATATACTTATTATGGACACAGTATGCTTACATTATTAGCTATCTTTGTTATTATTTGTTGTTATTTGTTATTAGTCCCATCCTTCAACTCTATTCAATACCTCCCATCTATCTCTTAACACCATCCATATAGGATTTCTATTTGCCATATATATTTCAACCGTACTGTGATGTTTTACAAAAGTTCTGAACATTTCTATTCTCATTGCTTCTACAGATTGTGAATTAAAAATAAACATTTTTGCTAAAAGTATTATTATATTATTGATTGATTGACTATGACTTTTCAGATCACCCAGTAATGCTATCTGCAAGGTTAGTTCCAGGTAAATATTGCAATCCTTTAGCCATTCCTGGACCTGTGTCCAAAAACAAGCTACAAATGGACAGAACCAAAACAAATGATCTAATGATTCTATCTCTTCACAGCAAAATCTGCAGAGCTGGGAAGATTGTATCCCCCATATAAATAACATTCTATTGGTAGCAAGAATTTTATATAATAATTTAAATTGAAAGATTCTAATTTTTGAATCCGGTGTCGTTTTGCGTGTCAGTTCATAAACACTATGCCATGGGATCGGTACGTCAAAGATCTCTTCCCAACTATTTTGCAATCTATATGGGACTGCTGTCAATCCTTTGGTCCTTAAGTGAAACTGATATACTTTTTTATTTATCACAGTTTTCCTTAACCAATTATGTTCTTTAATGCAAGGCCGACAGACAAGTTCCTTACTTTCTCCCCCTTCAACTTTCCTCTTCCACTTTTGCGGTAAGGCTGCAATTATTTGGTTGTAATTTTGGGTAGAGCAGACATTTCCATATGTTTTTGTTAGCTGCATGTGCGACATAACTCCACCAGTCCTACCGATGATATCATTTACGAAGATTATACCTTTTTTAAACATTCTGTCAAAAAATAAAGGTTTTTTGTCAATTAGTATATTTGAATTTAACCACAATATTTGTTGCATTATTTGTTCTGTCGTTTCTGGAGGATTAAATTGAAATTGCAACCAACTTTCTATGGCTTGTTCTATGGCTTGTGACATTTGGGAGATTATTTCCTTTTCAAATAACTGAAAGTGAGAGGTTGTAATCTGAATAAAGGGAAAAAGGCCTTTCTTGAACAGTGGGTGAGACAATCTTACTAATATGCTTGAGAACCAGTTCGGATTTAAGTATAACTTTTGGATGACTGAAGATTTTAGTGATAGGTCTAATGCTTTAATATTTAATAATTTCTGTCCTCCGAATTCATATTCATTATATAAATATGCTCTTTTAATTTTGTCTGGCTTGCCGTTCCAAATAAAATTGAATATTTTTTTCTCATATAATTTAAAAAACTGTTTGCTAGGCGTAGGCAAGACCATAAGCAAATAGGTAAACTGGGATAATACTAAAGAGTTAATCAGGGTGATTTTTCCACAAATTGACAGGTATTTTCCTTTCCATGGTAGTAAGATCTTATCTATTTTTGCTAACTTTCTATTAAAATTTATTGAAGTGAGATCATTTATTTCCTTTGGGATATGTATTCCGAGTATATCTACATCACCATCAGACCATTTTATTGGTAAACTACATGGTAATGTAAAAATTGTATTTTTTAGTGATCCAATACGTAATATAGTACATTTGTCATAATTTGGTTTTAATCCAGAGAGGTTAGAAAATGTATCTAGATCCTCTATGAGGCTGTGGAGGGATTCTAGTTGTGGATCTAAAAGAAAACATGAATCATCTGCGTACAATGACACCTTTGTTTTTAAGCCCTGTATTTCTAATCCTCTGATATTATTATTGGATCTGATTTTAATAGCTAACATCTCGATGGCCACAATAAATAGATATGCCGATAGTGGACAACCTTGTTTCACTCCTCTTGACAGTTTAAAACTTTCTGAGAAATAGCCATTATTTACTATTTTACACCTAGGGTTACTATACATGATTTTGACCCATTTTATAAGAGATTCTCCAAAATTGAAATGCTCCAGGCATTTATATATAAATTCCAGTCGAACTTTATCAAATGCCTTTTCGAAGTCTGCTATGAATAGCAGGCCTGGTTTCCCATATTTTCCATAGTGTTCTATTGTTTCCAATACTTGCCTTATATTATCTCCAATGTATCTTCCATGTAAAAAACCTGTCTGATTAGAATGAATAATATCCGACAATACCTTTTTAATTCTATGTGCTATACATTTTGCTAGGATTTTTGCATCACAACACTGAAGTGTAAGTGGCCTCCAATTTTGTAAATGGACTGGATCTTTATATTTTCCACTTGTATCCTGTTTCAGTAATAATGAGATCAGACCTTCTTCTTGAGTGTCAGATAATCTACCATTTACATAGGAGTGGTTAAAACATGCTAATAACGGTCCTCTTAGTATATCAAAAAAGGTTTGGTATACCTCGATTGGTATGCCATCCAACCCTGGAGTTTTCCCGGACTTAAAGTCTTTAATTGCATCCAGAAGTTCCTCCTCTGTAATTTCACCTTCACATGAGTCTTTCTGTGTGGCTGTTAATTTGACATTATCAATAGAAAAAAAATCTCTACAATTAGCTTCAGTTAGAGGAGATGGAGGCGACTGAAAAGAAAACATATGCTTAAAATACTTTGTTTCTTCCTTCAAAATATCATTAGGTGAATTATGGGTGACTCCGTCAATTGTAACCAGTTTCATTAAGTTCTTTTTGGTAGCATTCCTATGTTGAAGATTAAAAAAGAATTTTGTGCATTTTTCCCCATATTCCATCCAGTTTGCTTTATTTTTATAATATATTACACTTGATCTTTCTTGAATAAGTTTTTCCATTTATTTTTGTTTTTCCTCTAATTTATTCTGAGCCTCTATGTTACAGTTTTTATTGCCATCTATCTGTTCTGTTAGACTTTCTATTTCCTTTCTTAGTATAAACTCTTTTGACCTAAATTGCTTTTGTTTTCGAGATGAGTGTCACGCCCTGGTTCTGGGGACTATGTTATGTTGAGCCAGGGTGTGTAAGTCTATGTTTAATTTTCTATGTTGGTCTGAGTGACTCCCAATCAGAGGCAACGAGTGTCAGCTGGGTGTCTCTGATTGGGAGCCATATTTAACTGCTTGTCTTGCACTTTGTGGTTTGTGGTTTCTTGTTCCGTGTTCAGTCAGTGTTACTGTGGACTTCACGATCGTGTTTTGTTTGTACTTGTGCTTTAACTAATTAAAGTCATGTTCGTTTCACACGCTGCGCCTTGGTCTACTCCTTCTCGTCAAGACGATCAGGACAGAAGAAACCACCTTAACCAGACCAAGCAGCGTGTTCAGGAGCCATCGCTGGCAGATCTCCGTGGCAACCTCGACTGGATCAAGCAGCGGGACGAGGAGAGAGGATGGACGTGGGAGGAGATGATTGCGAGTCTGGCAAGAGGGAGGAGAGACCCCCAGGAAATTTTTAGGGGGGGGCTCACGACGTCGGGCCAGCAGGTGTACGGGTTAGAGCGGTGCAAAGCGTTGGCAGAGAAGGCCGCCAGGTTAGGGGGGCCACTGGGCACAGAGGAGAGGGAAAGTGTGGAGGCACGGCGAGAGGTACTGGGGTGTGTTACCAGTCCGGTCCGGCCCGTTCCTGATCCCTGCGTGGGGCCAGTGGTGTGTGTCCCCAGTACGGTCCGGCCTGTTCCTGCCATTCCCACCAAGTCAGTGGTGCGCGTCGTCAGCCCAGCCCGGCCTGTTCCTGCCATTCCCACCAAGTCAGTGGTGCGCGTCGTCAGCCCGGCCCGGCCTGTTCCTGCCATTCCCACCAAGTCAGTGGTGCGCGTCGTCAGCCCAGCCCGGCCTGTTCCTGCCATTCCCACCAAGTCAGTGGTGTGCGTCGACAGCCCAGCCCGGCCTGTCCCTGCTCCACGCACAAAGCCTACGGTGTGCGTCGACAGCCCAGCCCGGCCCGTTCCTGCTCTCCGCACCAAGTCTGTGGTGCGTGTCGACAGCCCAGCCCGGCCTGTCCCTGCTCCACGCACAAAGCCTACAGTGTGCGTCGACAGCCCAGCCCGGCCTGTTCCTGCTCTCCGCACCAAGTCTGTGGTGCGCGTCGCCAGCCCAGTCCGGCCCATCCAAGCTTCCCGCACCAAGCCAGTGGTGTGCGTCGTCAGCCCTGTCCGGCCCATTCCTGCTCTCCGCACCAAGTCTGTGGTGCGCGTCGCCAGCCCGGTCCGGCCCGTCCAAGCTCCCCGCACCGGGTCAGTGGTGCGCGTCGTCAGCCCGGTCCGGCTCGTTCCTGCTCCCCGCACCAAGTCAGGGGTGCGCTTCGTCAGCCCGGTCCGGCCCGTTCCTCCTCCACGCATCAAGCCAGGGGTGTGCGTCGTCAGTCCAGCACAACCCGTGCCTGGGTCATGTCCGGAGCCGGATCCGCCGCCGAGGCGGAGTGCCCACCCGGTCCCTCCCCTGTTGTGGTTGGTTGGCGCGGCCGGAGTCCGCGCCTTTGGGGGGGGGTACTGTCACGCCCTGGTTCTGGGGACTATGTTATGTTGAGCCAGGGTGTGTAAGTCTATGTTTAATTTTCTATGTTGGTCTGAGTGACTCCCAATCAGAGGCAACGAGTGTCAGCTGGGTGTCTCTGATTGGGAGCCATATTTAACTGCTTGTCTTGCACTTTGTGGTTTGTGGTTTCTTGTTCCGTGTTCAGTCAGTGTTACTGTGGACTTCATGATCGTGTTTTGTTTGTACTTGTGCTTTAACTAATGAAAGTCATGTTCGTTTCACACGCTGCGCCTTGGTCTACTCCTTCTCGTCAAGACGATCAGGACAGAAGAAACCACCTTAACCAGACCAAGCAGCGTGTTCAGGAGCCATCGCTGGCAGATCTCCGTGGCAACCTCGACTGGATCAAGCAGCGGGACGAGGAGAGAGGATGGACGTGGGAGGAGATGATTGCGAGTCTGGCAAGAGGGAGGAGAGACCCCCAGGAAATTTTTAGGGGGGGGCTCACGACGTCGGGCCAGCAGGTTTACGGGTTAGAGCGGTGCAAAGCGTTGGCAGAGAAGGCCGCCAGGTTAGGGGGGCCACTGGGCACAGAGGAGAGGGAAAGTGTGGAGGCACGGCGAGAGGTACTGGGGTGTGTTACCAGTCCGGTCCGGCCCGTTCCTGATCCCTGCGTGGGGCCAGTGGTGTGTGTCCCCAGTACGGTCCGGCCTGTTCCTGCCATTCCCACCAAGTCAGTGGTGCGCGTCGTCAGCCCAGCCCGGCCTGTTCCTGCCATTCCCACCAAGTCAGTGGTGCGCGTCGTCAGCCCGGCCCGGCCTGTTCCTGCCATTCCCACCAAGTCAGTGGTGCGCGTCGTCAGCCCAGCCCGGCCTGTTCCTGCCATTCCCACCAAGTCAGTGGTGTGCGTCGACAGCCCAGCCCGGCCTGTCCCTGCTCCACGCACAAAGCCTACGGTGTGCGTCGACAGCCCAGCCCGGCCCGTTCCTGCTCTCCGCACCAAGTCTGTGGTGCGTGTCGACAGCCCAGCCCGGCCTGTCCCTGCTCCACGCACAAAGCCTACGGTGTGCGTCGACAGCCCAGCCCGGCCCGTTCCTGCTCTCCGCACCAAGTCTGTGGTGCGCGTCGCCAGCCCAGTCCGGCCCATCCAAGCTTCCCGCACCAAGCCAGTGGTGTGCGTCGTCAGCCCTGTCCGGCCCGTTCCTGCTCTCCGCACCAAGTCTGTGGTGCGCGTCGCCAGCCCGGTCCGGCCCGTCCAAGCTCCCCGCACCGGGTCAGTGGTGCGCGTCGTCAGCCCGGTCCGGCTCATTCCTGCTCCCCGCACCAAGTCAGGGGTGCGCTTCGTCAGCCCGGTCCGGCCCGTTCCTCCTCCACGCATCAAGCCAGGGGTGTGCGTCGTCAGTCCAGCACAACCCGTGCCTGGGTCATGTCCGGAGCCGGATCCGCCGCCGAGGCGGAGTGCCCACCCGGTCCCTCCCCTGTTGTGGTTGGTTGGCGCGGCCGGAGTCCGCGCCTTTGGGGGGGGTACTGTCACGCCCTGGTTCTGGGGACTATGTTATGTTGAGCCAGGGTGTGTAAGTCTATGTTTAATTTTCTATGTTGGTCTGAGTGACTCCCAATCAGAGGCAACGAGTGTCAGCTGGGTGTCTCTGATTGGGAGCCATATTTAACTGCTTGTCTTGCACTTTGTGGTTTGTGGTTTCTTGTTCCGTGTTCAGTCAGTGTTACTGTGGACTTCACGATCGTGTTTTGTTTGTACTTGTGCTTTAACTAATTAAAGTCATGTTCGTTTCACACGCTGCGCCTTGGTCTACTCCTTCTCGTCAAGACGATCGTGACAATGAGTACTGAATTGCATGGCCTCTAAAGGCACATTTAAAGGTGTCCCATACAATAAGGGGATTCGCTGTACCTATGTTATGTTGGAAAAAGTCAGTTATAAATTCCTTTGTTCTAATTATAAATAAATTATCATCTAATAGGCTTTGATTAAATTTCCAATATCCTCGCCCACGTGGAAATTCAGTCAGAGTAATGTATATGCCTATTATATGATGGTCCGACCGCATTCTGTCCCCTATCAACACTTTTTTTACTTTTGGTGCCAACGAGAATGAGATAAGAAAGAAGTCAAGACGACTAGCTTGATTCAGTCTCCGCCATGTATATCTCACTATATCAGCATATTTAAGCCTCCATATATCTACTAGTTCTAATGTATCCATGACATTCACAATTTCCTTAAGAGCATGTGGGTGATTGTTTGTGGTGTGATTTCCTTTACGGTCCATTGAGCTATTTAAAACAGTATTATAATCCCCCACCATAATAATATTGTCTTGAGTTGCTTGCAGGCTTGATAATTTATTATATATATTGTCAAAGAATTGTGGATCATCATTATTTGGTCCGTAAAGGTTAATGAGCCATATCTGTTTATGGTCCAATACCATATTTAAAATAATCCATCTACCTTGCGTATCTATTTGGACAATTTGCACATCCGGATCGAAATTACTATTAATTAATATCATCACCCCTTTTGAATTTCTTTGCCCATGGGAGAAGTATATTTCCCCCCCCCCCATTCTTTTTTCCACGCTACTTCATCTCGAATTGTTGAATGAGTTTCCTGTATACAATAGATATTATATTCCTTCTCTTTGAGCCATGTAAATATTGTTCTTCTTTTGTTATTATCAGCTAAGCCATTACAATTATAACTGGCTATACTTATTTCACCATACACCATAATGAGATACAAGTTTCAAGTCTATTTATCATTATAGATGTTTGTAAATTTACCAATAAAAAATAGCGTAATGATTGAGTGTCCATATAGCTGTACCGTGATATTTGCATTGCTACGGAGTAACCCTTCAATTGTTCTCCACTAATTCCCCCGCTAAAGCCCCTCCCCATCCCAAGTTGAGCCGTCATCCCAGTGATCAGCATCCCACCCACGTCCCTCCGTATCCCTAAGGCCCCGAGAGGCCAGGACCCATCCATCGAAAACAGCACACAGTGCCACCCACAAAACAGAAGCAGGTTAACCGCCAAAAGCATTTCCAATGCTTTCACCTCTATATATATATATCTATATAACTATTATTATTTTTTTAATAATGCATATCCTATTTTCCATCATTATCAATTAATATGCGTAATAATGTTGGCAGTTCACGCATAGGATTCTAACATATAACCAGGATTGCCATTGTATTACGTTTAATTCATTGACAAGCAATTATTATCCTAGCAAATAATTCCCGCGGTCCATCCCATACCCCCCCTCCCAACATCCCCCCCCCCCCCCCCACAACAGATGCCAGACAAGCACACATGCACATACTCACATACTCCAACACACTCAACCCCCCTCCTCCACAATCCACCATAAAATCCGATACTCAACGGCTGTTATATCCCAGAGCCCAACTCGAGAAATAACTTGATCTACGAGTGCACATACAGTTAAAGCTGATTGAGAAAGCATGCAGATTGAGCAGAAATTGATAACAATGTGAGATTTGATTAATCTACTTAATCTATGTCAAGTCCTAGGTGATGGAGATCAGATCCACCCTCTTCACCTGAGACACAAACACTCTGATCCCCTGTTGTAACCATTTTCCCAAGCATCTCCATGCGGTCAGACCTTTGATTATTTTGTGCCACCTGGGCCACAATGATAAACCCCCTCTCTGATTGTCCGAGTGTGACCCCCTCCCCATGGGTTACTGCAGCCAGTGTTGCCAGCACTGCCACTACCTGGGTGGGCGTACCCCACCGGAATCCCCACCGGCTAGTTCTTGTTGCATGTTGCACGCCACATGATAAATGCTAATGCTAAATGCTAATGCTAAATGCTGATTGTGTTTCATGCCACATTGTACATAAAGGCTAATGCTAATGCTAAATGCTAATGCTAATTGTGTTGCATGCTACATGCTAACGTGTGACCTTAGAGGGCCATTGCGATGGAATAAAGCCTCTTAAATTATGTTTGTGTGTGTAGAATTCAAGTTCTATGCGTTGTGAGCTCTGTTAAGTGTTATTGTTTGACTATAAGGGGTAAAAGAGAGGAGCTGTAGCAGAATGCTAACGTTCTGTTGTCTGGAAGTCGTATCGTTGAATGTATTGCGCATGCGTTTAATTTTACGACACTACACTACAACACGTTGGAGTTTACGGCACGGGATTATGACACGTTTGATTTTACGGTACTAAACTACAACACATTGTTTACTAAAACTACAGCACGGGGGATTTTGGGTAAATTGGTCATACCTCTGTTGGACTGTGCTGCAGGGGGAGACAGAGACACAGACGAGAGGGAACAAAGAGAAAATATTTGAAAATGAATGGAATCTTCTAGTTGTTAAAGCGGCTGTTGGTTAAAGATGAAACCGGTTTTGTGACCTATTGAATTGATAAATGAGAGAGATATATGTTGACTGATTAAAATAAATAAAATAAAATGACGGATTAAAATAAAATAAAAATGTTATTGAGCTATCTATATTTATTCCTGAGTTGATTCTTAGAGCGAATGTGAACGAAGGAATATTGAATGCTGGAAATAACTCAGTGATTGCATAAACTGCTAAATTCTTTTTCTGTTTCTATGCTCTTTTGTCATATGAGAGGCGATAGGACGAGAGGAGAGAGAGAGAGAGAAAGAGAGGAGGGGCTGGCGTGTACGTGACGCGACAGAGGATCGAGTCAAAAGGTTTCTTTGGTGCTATTCTGTTTACAAAATCTTCCCCTACAGGATATTTGATATTATGACAATTTCACAGAGGCTTGGCAACAGACTGATCAATTTGAATAAAATTTGCATTTTGGAGTTTCTGTGCATCACTTGGGTTGATTGGGGTTGTGTTGGAAATCGAGTACTGACATTATTCTGTAAAATTAAGATAATTAGGTGCTTATAGAGCAAGGGGGTTTATAGGTATTGTAGTGATTGTAGGGTTAGAGGGCTTTATTTTTAGGATTGCTGTGAAGTTGACTACTTGCATTTACTTTCCTGATGGGTTGTGGTAAGATAGCCACTAATTGATAAATTGGTAAGATAGGATATAGAAATAAAAAAAATGTTTTAATTATTCATAATTGTTAATTGATTTTTTAATTGATTTTTTATTTTAATTAAAGATATTTTTTGAATAAAAATTTTAATAGAATTGTTTTAATATTCATATTTTTGTTGATTGTTTGGTTTATATTAATAATTAAAGGGGGGAAGCCATAGGCTATATAGTCTAAAATAAAATAATTCACAATAAAGGAATATAAAAGGGTTGTTACAATGGGGAAAAACGACATCAAGGCTATGAAGGTAATTACACCTGTTGATATAGTACAAAATAGTAATCCTTTAACTAAAGTATTGCTAGGTTATCCGGCAAATGAAACAAAAGTTGCCCTTCATTCTCAAACAAAAACTGATAAAAGATTCCAGCGATAAGATAAACAAAGGTATAGAGAAAAGGCTAAAGGAAGAGAAGGCGACAGAAAAACTAATGGCAGAAGTTAGTACACCTTTCTCACACACGGATTCAGCAAAAAGACACCCACCTTATGAGAAGGAAGTAGAGCTTAGGGATGTTTATCCTCAGCTTCCAGTGATCATCCAGGAGGGTGATTATTGCATCAGAGATGAAGATGAACGAATAATAGATAGAGGACAAGCAGAAACGACCAGAAAGATGAATCCAAAACTCCAGAAGTAAGAAAAACCGAGATGTCTGGAAACTAAGAGAAGAATACAGTGAGGCCAAGGAAAAAGGCCACTAGTAAGAAGATGATGGAAGATGATATTTCGAGGACAGAACTTAGAATATAAGCTGTTGAAGAATCCTGATATGTCAACAACAAGAAAGAACAGGACGAAGAAACTCTCAGAAAACTCAATCAAATACAACTGGTGAGAAGGAGAAGAGAAGCTTTGGTTATGAAGAATCAGGGTGAACCAAATCAACAATCACTGCTACAGCTTCAACTGAACAAGGTCAAATGCAATTGTACCAGCCACCAAGGGCGGTACCAGGTGTTTCATATCCACAGCCAGTTTCTGGACAGACACAGAATTGGAGAGGAAGAGGACGAGAAGCCTTAGAAGGAGGAGGAAGATTTCAGCTACACTTCCAGCAACTTTCAGAAGAGTGTTATAATTGTGGACAGGTTGGTTACTTTACCTGTGAGTGCAATGGGCCAGGAGGAAACAACATAGGACATTTCTGAGGAAGATAAAGGAGCAAGTGAAGATCACCTGTTCTCTAGGTGAACCCTTCAAGGATTCTAGAGTGCCTAGAAGATATGAAGGGGGGTGTCAGCTGATAGCATCGATTAGAGAAGAAGAGAAAATATCTAACAATTGAAGTAAAAACAAAGGACTAGGAGAGGTGAATAGTGGAAAAGCTTTTATCTGTGTTCAGCCTAAAGAGGTTAAACATCTCACTATGTAAAATTAACTAATTAGGATAGAGATTTGAGGTAGTAAAACAGCTAATTACTCTTAAGGAACCAATTGGGCTCTGCTATAAAAATCAAAGAGAAATTAAAATAGACATACTAATATTAGAACATATACCTATTGCATTGTTGGGAAGAGATGCATTGTGTAAACTGTACAATAAGATGTACACTAAACGGCTGTCTGGTAGAAGATTTTAAAAGAATAGGGTTTTTGGGAATCATATTTGCTTGAAAAGATAATATCATAGGAAGGATGAAAAATAAAGTTAAAAGGGGTGACTGTTATTCTGGGTTACATTCCTACACCAAGAGATTTCAGGCTAGGCTAAGGGATGTTTAGTCGTTTGCCAAGTCTGTGTGTAAAGAAGTCAGAAGCAGGTGGGGACTTCCCAATCACATATTCTAAAAATTGGTGGTAAAGGATTTTGTGAATAAATCAGTGGAAAAAGGTTTTTAAAGGTTAGGAGAAAAGATTAGATTAAAAAAGTTAGGAGAACTAGGGTTGAAGGAGCTCTATGGTAGTAAGCTAAGTTTCAAAGTTAGTAGTAAAAGAGAGAACAGTGGTGAAGGACATTTTAGAGTTTAGTGGGAAGATAGATATGGTAGGAGTTTAGATCTCTTAGGAGCAGATGCATTGAGAAAGTATGCGTTGCTGAATGATAAGAGAAGATTGAGGGTGATTGAGTATCTATACTTACAGTTCCCAGCAGGAAGATCAAGGTAATTGTAGGTGTATTTTTTTATAATCAAAAGTTTGAAAGTCAGGGATTAGAGGTAGGACTGAGAGCTAAAAAAAAAAAAGTGACACTAGTGGTGATAGAGGGAAATACAAGTAAGGAGTTAAAAGTCTTAGGGAAAATAGATGAAGTAACAACAATGACATTAACACTTCAGCATATTAAAACAACAGTGAGAAGCAATTTAACTCTTTCAACATTGATAGTTATTAAAGCCATAAATATATCGCATTTGATTATAAGGGAACCAATAGCTCCAGCACCAATTTTAGGGGGAGAAAGACTGTTATTAGGGTTAGGATGGGGACGTTCCTCCCACATGGAGAGATAATTATGGAGAAGAAGTATTGTTGTCAGGACCAGAAGTAGAAGCTGTTGCACCTAGTCAAAGGAGGTATAGTTTGTACAACGATATGAAGTGGAAGAGGGTTATGAGTGATTGTTCATTTATTTTGCGTAATGTTACAGAGAAAGATCAGGGAGAATATGTGTGTACTTATCTAGTGCAAGCATTAAAATTTGTTCCGGTTAAGAATTATTGGTTAAAAGGCTATGTAATTCGTAAAGTGACGCTTATAATGGAAGAGTTGAAGTCTGTTGAAGCTTCCACAGTCACCGAAGGATTCAGGAGGAGTATATTACAGTAGTCACTCCAACAGTAAATAATACACAGAGGATATCGGTAGCTTTCCCACTAGAAGTAGTTAAGGGTGTTAATACATCAACTAAATCAACTACTTTAATGGTAACTTTGAAAGGGATTAATGGTACGACGGCAGTAACAAATGTAGGAAGTATGACACAGACACAAACAACGACTTTTCTGAAATGATACGGATGGAGAGTGCTGTCAATGGTAGTAAGGATAGGGTTAAAATAGGAGAGCAGATAGTGGTAGAGAACAATATAGATTCATCTGAAATAGTGAAGGATACTATCATGGAGGTACAGGATGAGGTCTTTGATTTTAATGACAGACAAGGAGAGGTATCTGATCAGTACCGCTCGTTAGGGAAGAGAGAAACTAAATGGAAGGCATGTGGTTTGATTCTTCTGTTGTGAAAATTAAAGATGGATGGGCAGGTAGGAATCTTTGGTTCCAGCAGCTAGCTCATTCTGTAAGATCAGGGAGGAATCTTGAGGGTCCATGTCTGTTGAGAATTCCAGCACCAGACACGTGGGGTTCGACCTCTATCAAGTATGTGTCAATCTTATGCTTTGTCATGGCTGTTGTATCAGCAACAATCAGTAACAGATAAAATAATGTTGTTGTCAAAACATTTGTTTACGCCTAGGTTTAGGTGTTCTTGGTTAAATGAATTACCCTATGTGAATTTGTTAGATGGGAAGGAAAATCAGGTAACAGCGAACCCTGATGCATTGGTTGTGAAACCATTGAGGGCTAAAATTTGTTTTTGTTCTAATAAAACATATGATGTAAGGGGTATGTTTATGGGAATATCAGATTGTGATGATTATATGATAACTTTGGGTAAGCATGACCTTAAGGGTAGTAATGAGAAATATAATGTTACTTTTTATGTTCCAGGTAGTAAGAACAGCAAGACTTTGATGGTGAAAGATTAGCTTTTGCCTGACAATGTGACTATTGGGAATTTTAGAGATATTTGGAGGGTTTGTGGGGATAAAGCATATATATTCTTACCCTATGGATGGACAGGATGTTGTTACATGTCAACGTTGAAGCTTCCATATGAGGTTTCTACCATTAAAAGAGGGGTAGCACCGGACACAGATAAATCTGAATCTAGGTTTGGAAGTAGGGTGAAAAGGGACATGGCGACATGTCATAGTCTTGAAGCCTATCATTGAAGGATAAGTCTAAGAGAGAAGGGGGGACTTTTTCCATTGTATGGTGTAACATTTTTGGCAGATCATATTGATAATATTACCTATACTTTGATTCCAGATAGTTATAGATGCATTGAAGAATATAAGGGATGCGTTTGGTAGATCTGAAGGAGCTGGATGGTCAGCAAAGACTTGGTTGCAAGATCAGTTAGGCCCAGTAGGAGCAGTGATGGATTACATTTTAATGGCAGTTTTGATAGCACTGTGTGTGATGTTTGTAATTTGTTACTGACCTTTGAGAAAGCTATGATATTGAGATAGGTTGGAGTAGTGATGCCTGGAGACAACACTCAGATGCCGTTGTTGACTGTTCCTGATCTGGATGAAGAGGGACAAGTGGGACTGGATGGAGTATTGATGATAAATATCCTTTTTGATTTTTTGATCATTTTTCAAAAAAAAATCAATATTAGTGTGATTTTAGTATGATGTTATGAATCAAAGGGGGTAAGTGTATGAATGAATCACATTATCCTATTTCATTATTCTATCATTTATATTGATTCATACATCATTTATATATAATTTTTATATTCTTAGTTGATATTGATGTTTAATTTGAAAGTGTTGTTTTGCAAAAGATACTGTTTGGTCTTTTCTTTTCTTCCAGAAGCATTTGGGGGAATATGTAGAGATTGAAATACTCAAACAAGGACAATATGAAGGGACAATATGAAAGGAGAATGACTGGAGGAGATGGAACAAGGAAGGTGTGGAAAGGTTCCCATTCCATCATCAACGATGCATTGGAAGAGGAGACTACGGGGGAGATGAAGTGTAGTGGACTACATTCCAGTGTCTGCAATGAAATATAGACATATTTGCATGTGTAATACATAATTTGTGTCATATTCTTAGGTATTAATTTTTGTAGAATGATATTTGATGTTATTGAATACATGTGGGGAACTTAGATGTTTTTGTTTATTTCGTGAATGCTTAGGGACAGGGAGTCTAGGCAGGGATAGAGGTCCACTATAGGGTCCGATGGGTTGACCAGCCTGAGAGTGGACATTTTGGATAGTATTTTGTTTGCAGGGGCTTACATGTGTATTTAATTGCATCATAGTTTCAAATGCATTGATAAAGATTTATGAATTCATCGGGAGTACCTAGGTGGTTGCCTGGGGCAGAGGGACCGTGAGAGAGAGAATTTTACTGTCTTGATTGATGGATGGATTTGGAACGAAGGTTGCCAGACAGTTTTTCGCTCTCACACTCCATAAAGATTTGTTCATGTTTCATAGTAATGTATTCACACTTCATAAACAGTTATTCATATTTCATGGAAAGGTATTTACACTCTAGAGAAGAATGTTTTTTGGTTTAATGTTAAAGATACTCAATAAGATAAATTGTTACTTGTCATAATCCTGTTTTGTTTGTTTTCGAGACTTTTAGTTCGTCTCGAAGGGGGGAATGTAGTGTATTAGGATTATGTCTTTGTTAATGTTTTTCATGTGGAACTGAACGGATGTTTATTTTAGTTCAAAAGTAGCCATTTGTAGGGTGACACCCCAGGGGAGACAGGTGATTGGACAGCAGAGGGAGCAACCCATATTTTTGCATTGTTTATAAGTATATGCTGGAGGCAGAGGGGGTGAGAGCAGACATTACAATTCGAGGACACTGCTCTCCGGGTGTCATGACGTCCGTCACTTATGCTGAAATCTTGTGATATGAATAAAACTTATGATCAAAGGTTCAGTATGAGCGGACTCCTTTGTTTATCAGCAATAATTGCCAGCATTTACTCGATACTACAATGGTGAAGCAGATAAGACACTGTCTGTCCTGCTGCGTTTTGATGCAGAGTCTTTACCCGACAAAGTCAAGTTAGGATGTTATCCCGTGAGAGCTTGTCTCGTACCCGTTACGGTGTTTTAGGTGTCAAGCTTATGGTCATGTTGTAGCAATTTGAAGGAGGGAGATTCCTAGATGTAAGAAGTGTACAATAGGGCATGAGACAATGGAATGTGCAGTATAGGTGAAAAAATCTGTGTGTATTGAAGTCCCAATGCAGCCGTTTTTATATCAATATAATTTCTGGGTAATAATTAAGTATCTTACTGTAATAGATTTCCATTAAAATTGGCAAAATAATTTTGCTAAAAACTATTTATTAAGCAAGAATTTTGCTAGGATTGTCTGGTCTGAGTGGAGGGAAAAACCAGCTGTTTTTGGCAGAGGTTTGGAACTCTCTTTGTTATTGGTCTATTAACCAATTTGCTGCATGGTGATGTCAGCATGCAAAGTTGAACTCCCGCCCATGCAAACCAGCTGATTAGAAGGTCCTGAGTAGATTGCATTTTTTTACCCACACATTTACAGTGTTAGTTTCATCAGCTGTTGTACAATATGATACAAAACACAGGAAATACTGAATTTTGACTGCACTGGGCCTTTAACTGTAGGGGTACCCATGTTGCCCGAGATCAAACATGTCCAGTGAGAGAAAGGCAGGTTGAGGTTGCCAGGGTCAGAGTAGTACAGAACGTGTCGTATGCTGATGCAGTGAAGAAAGTAGTAGAGAAAGATGGGTCCAGGATCCAAGAGGCTCCCTTTGAGTAGGCCGAGGCCAATTGCGTAATAGGAATAACATGTGCTTCAGTAAGGTGGCTATCAACTGTACCGCAGAAAGGAAACTTAAATCACAGAAAACAGATGTTGTGGTGGCAGCTGCAGAGAAGTACTTGGGTGTAAGAGATTTTACTGCAGAAGAGTTACAAGGTGTGTTACAGAGCGTTTACATTATACAAGCGGCACTCACCTTGCAACGCTAGCCTCATCCTATGTGGGTGCTAACAAGCAACCTAGGTACTGCTACATATCAACAGTTACGGTCTACCAATCCAGAAGGGGTTGGAAGCTATGAAGCTATGTTGACCTTCGATTGGTCACTAGCATTGCGATATCACGGACGATTTTAATAAAGTTCAGTTTTACCCAACTTTAGTCCCGCACTGTTCAGCTCCCTCGCCCATGCTCGCATCGCTCAACGGTCCTCCTGCCCGATGTTTCACCACGCGTGAACGCAATGTAAATGCACACATGCCTCCAATGCTAATGATGTAATCATCTGACAATGACTTGACGGTGTGCATGAAGGTACCATTGAAGATGTGTTCCCTCAGTCACATTTGAGATTAACTCAACTATGTATAACGGTAATGAATATTTCAGCTGAAGGTGATGCTGATGGAGTGTTTTCTGTAATCGCTTCTGACAAATTATCATCAGCTAGCAACACCCTCACAGCGATGTGTGTGTTTACAGTAGATCCCAGTTGACAGGGAAGGAAAATCACTCAGTAGGTAGCTGTCTGAGGAAGTCTCAGGACAAATAACTCTCCTACTTCAGACACCTTGCAGTTAAGTGTGTGTGTGTTTTCTCACAAAACAGTAGCAGTGAAGCGGTAAATGAGTTTTGGCTCATGCTTAGGTGGAAACTGGTTCATATATTTTTGTCAGATTTTGACAGATGTCGGCTATGTTTCGCTGTGTTTTTCCTTTTCTGATCTATTAACTGTGTATTCATCAAGGCTGTGAGGGAAAACATCTGTATAAAAGGCTGTTGACAAGGTGAAGGCAGGTTGAGCATCATGATGAGTAACGTGAACATTTTAACATCTCAAAACTAATTTAATCATTCACCGCATCTGTTTAAAATCAAATAAAAAAATTGAATCAAATTACATATCATCAAAGCTCATCAAAGTTTATTGGTCGTGTACACAGAGTTGCAGATGTTATTGCAGGTGCAGCGAAATCCTTATGTTCTAGCTCCAACAGTGCAGTAATGTCTAGAAATACAATAACAATACACACATATTCCAAAAAGTTAATAAATATCAGAGCGAGCAATGTCAGAGTCCGGAATATATATACAGTGGGGGGAAAAAGTATTTAGTCAGCCACCAATTGTGCAAGTTCTCCCACTTAAAAAGATGAGAGAGGCCTGTAATTTTCATCATAGGTACACGTCAACTATGATAGACAAATTGAGGGAAAAAAAATCCAGAAAATCACATTGTAGGATTTTTAATGAATTTATTAGCAAATTATGGTGGAAAATAAGTATTTGGTCACCTACAAACAAGCAAGATTTCTGGCTCTCACAGACCTGTAACTTCTTCTTTAAGAGGCTCCTCTGTCCTCCACTCGTTACCTGTATTAATGGCACCTGTTTGAACTTGTTATCAGTATAAAAGACACCTGTCCACAACCTCAAACAGTCACACTCCAAACTCCACTATGGCCAAGACCAAAGAGCTGTCAAAGGACACCAGAAACACAATTGTAGACCTGCACCAGGCTGGGAAGACTGAATCTGCAATAGGTAAGCAGCTTGGTTTGAAGAAATCAACTGTGGGAGCAATTATTAGGAAATGGAAGACATACAAGACCACTGATAATCTCCCTCGATCTGGGGCTCCACGCAAGATCTCACCCCGTGGGGTCAAAATGATCACAAGAACGGTGAGCAAAAATCCCAGAACCACACGGGGGGACCTAGTGAATGACCTGCAGAGAGCTGGGACCAAAGTAACAAAGCCTACCATCAGTAACACACTACGCCGCCAGGGACTCAAATCCTGCAGTGCTAGACGTGTCCCCCTGCTTAAGCCAGTACATGTCCAGGTCTGTCTGAAGTTTGCTAGAGTGCATTTGGATGATCCAGGAGAGGATTGGGAGAATGTCATATGGTCAGATGAAACCAAAATAGAACTTTTTGGTAAAAACTCAACTCGTCGTGTTTGGAGGACAAAGAATGCTGAGTTGCATCCAAAGAACACCATACCTACTGTGAAGCATGGGGGTGGAAACATCATGCTTTGGGGCTGTTTTTCTGCAAAGGGACCAGGACGACTGATCCGTGTAAAGGAAAGAATGAATGGGGCCATGTATCGTGAGATTTTGAGTGAAAACCTCCTTCCATCAGCAAGGGCATTGAAGATGAAACGTGGCTGGGTCTTTCAGCATGACAATGATCCCAAACACACCGCCCGGGCAACGAAGGAGTGGCTTCGTAAGAAGCATTTCAAGGTCCTGGAGTGGCCTAGCCAGTCTCCAGATCTCAACCCCATAGAAAATCTTTGGAGGGAGTTGAAAGTCTGTGTTGCCCAGCGACAGCCCCAAAACATCACTGCTCTAGAGGAGATCTGCATGGAGGAATGGGCCAAAATACAAGCAACAGTGTGTGAAAACCTTGTGAAGACTTACAGAAAACGTTTGACCTGTGTCATTGCCAACAAAGGGTATATAACAAAGTATTGAGAAACTTTTGTTATTGACCAAATACTTATTTTCCACCATAATTTGCAAATAAATTCATAAAAAATCCTACAATGTGATTTTCTGGAGAAAAAAAATCTAATTTTGTCTGTCATAGTTGACGTGTACCTATGATGAAAATTACAGGCCTCTCTCATCTTTTTAAGTGGGAGAACATGCACAATTGGTGGCTGACTAAATACTTTTTTTTTTAAATTACAGACCTCTACATGCTTTGTAAGTAGGAAAACCTGCAAAATCAGCAGTGCATCAAATACTTGTTCTCCCCACTGTACGTATGTATGTATGTGTGTATGTATGTGTGTGTATATGTATGTGTGTATGAATATGTATATATATATATATATATACAGTGGGGAGAACAAGTATTTGATACACTGCCGATTTTGCAGGTTTTCCTACTTACAAAGCATGTAGAGGTCTGTAATTTTTATCATAGGTACACTTCAACTGTGAGAGACAGAATCAAAAATCCAGAAAATCACATTGTATGATTTTTAAGTAATTAATTTGCATTTTATTGCATGACATAAGTATTTGATACATCAGAAAAGCAGAACTTAATATTTGGTACAGAAACCTTTGTTTGCAATTACAGAGATCATACGTTTCCTGTAGGTCTTGACCAGGTTTGCACACACTGCAGCAGGGATTTTGGCCCACTCCTCCATACAGACCTTCTCCAGATCCTTCAGGTTTCGGGGCTGTCGCTGGGCAATACGGACTTTCAGCTCCCTCCAAAGATTTTCTATTGGGTTCAGGTCTGGAGACTGGCTAGGCCACTCCAGCACCTTGAGATGCTTCTTACGGAGCCACTCCTTAGTTGCCCTGGCTGTGTGTTTCGGGTTGTTGTCATGCTGGAAGACCCAGCCACGACCCATCTTCAATGCTCTTACTGAGGTACATGGCCCCATCCATCCTCCCCTCAATACGGTGCAGTTGTCCTGTCCCCTTTGCTGAAAAGCATCCCCAAAGAATGATGTTTCCACCTCCATGCTTCACGGTTGGGATGGTGTTCTTGGGGTTGTACTCATCCTTCTTCTTCCTCCAAACACGGCGAGTGGAGTTTAGACCAAAAAGCTATATTTTTGTCTCATCAGACCACATGACCTTCTCCCATTCCTCCTCTGGATCATCCAGATGGTCATTGATAAACTTCAGACGGGCCTGGACATGCGCTGGCTTGAGCAGGGGGACCTTGCGTGCGCTGCAGGATTTTAATCCATGACGGCATAGTGTGTTACTAATGGTTTTCTTTGAGACTGTGGTCCCAGCTCTCTTCAGGTCATTGACCAGGTCCTGCCGTGTAGTTCTGGGCTGATCCCTCACCTTCCTCATGATCATTGATGCCCCACGAGGTGAGATCTTGCATGGAGCCCCAGACCGAGGGTGATTGACCGTCATCTTGAACTTCTTCCATTTTCTAATAATTGCACCAACAGTTGTTGCCTTCTCACCAAGCTGCTTGCCTATTGTCCTGTAGCCCATCCCAGCCTTGTGCAGGTCTACAATGTTATCCCTGATGTCCTTACACAGCTCTCTGGTCTTGGCCATTGTGGAGAGGTTGGAGTCTGTTTGATTGAGTGTGTGGACAGGTGTCTTTCATACAGGTAACGAGTTCAAACAGGTGCAGTTAATACAGGTAATGAGTGGAGAACAGGAGGGCTTCTTAAAGAAAAACTAACAGGTCTGTGAGAGCCGGAATTCTTACTGGTTGGTAGGTGATCAAATACTTATGTCATGCAATAAAATGCAAATTAATTACTTAAAAATCATACAATGTGATTTTCTATGATTTTTGTTTTAGATTCCGTCTCTCACAGTTGAAGTGTACCTATGATAAAAAATTACAGACCTCTACATGCTTTGTAAGTAGGAAAACCTGCAAAATCGGCAGTGTATCAAATACCTGTTCTCCCCACTGTAATTATTTGATACATCAGAAAAGCAGAACTTAATATTTGGTACAGAAACCTTTGTTTGCAATTACAGAGATCATACGTTTCCTGTAGGTCTTGACCAGGTTTGCACACACTGCAGCAGGGATTTTGGCCCACTCCTCCATACAGACCTTCTCTAGATCCTTCAGGTTTCGGGGCTGTCGCTGGGCATATCGGACTTTCAGCTCCCTCCAAAGATTTTCTATTGGGTTCAGGTCTGGAGACTGGCTAGGCCACTCCAGGACCTTGAGATGCTTCTTACGGAGCCACTCCTTAGTTGCCCTGGCTGTGTGTTTCGGGTCGTTGTCATGCTGGAAGACCCAGCCAATACCCATCTTCAATGCTCTTACTGAGGGAAGGAGGTTGTTGGCCAAGATCTCGCGATACATGGCCCCATCCATCCTCCCCTCAATACGGTGCAGTCGTCCTGTCCCCTTTGCAGAAAAGCATCCCCAAAGAATTATGTTTCCACCTCCATGCTTTTGTTGGGATGGTGTTCTTGGGGTTGTACTCATCCTTCTTCTTCCTCCAAACACGGCGAGTGGAGTTTAGACCAAAAAGCTATATTTTTGTCTCATCAGACCACATGACCTTCTCTCATTCCTCCTCTGGATCATCCAGATGGTCATTGGCAAACTTCAGACGAGCCTGGACATGCGCTGGCTTGAGCAGGGGGACCTTGCGTGCGCTGCAGGATTTTAATCCATGACGGCGTAGTGTGATACTTATGGTTTTCTTTGAGACTGTGGTCCCAGCTCTCTTCAGGTCATTGACCAGGTCCTGCCGTGTAGTTCTGGGCTGATCTCTCACCTTCCTCATGATCATTGATGCCCCACGAGGTGAGATCTTGCATGGAGCCCCAGACCGAGGGTGATTGACCGTCATCTTGAACTTCTTCCATTTTCTCATAATTGCCCCAACAGTTGTTGCCTTCCCACCAAGCTGCTTGCCTATTGTCCTGTAGCCCATCCCAGCCTTGTGCAGGTCTACAATGTTATCACAGTTAATACAGGTAATGAGTGGAGAACAGGAGGGCTTCTTAAAGAAAATCTAACAGGTCTGTGAGAGCCGGAATTCTTACTAGTTGGTAGGTGATCAAATACTTATGTCATGCAATAAAATGCAAATTAATTACTTAAAAATCATACAATGTGATTTAACCAGCATGGCTACCACAGCATGCTGCAGCGATACGCCATCCCATCTGGTTTGCGCTTACTGGGACTATCATTTGTTTTTCAACAGGACAATGACCCAACTCACCTCCAGGCTGTGTAAGGGCTATTTTACCAAGAAGGAGAGTGATGGAGTGCTGCATCAGATGACCTGGCCTCCACAATCACCCGAGCTCAACCCAATTTAGATGGTTTGGGATGAGTTGGACCACATAGTGCAGGAAAAGCATCCAACAAGTGCTCAGCATGTGTGGGAACTCCTTCAAGACTGTTGGAAAAGCATTCCAGGTGAAGCTGGTTGAGAGAATGCCAAGAGTATGCAAAGCTGTCATCAAGGCAAAGGGTGGCTGCTTTGAAGAATCCAAAATTGTTTAACACTTTTTTGGTTACTACATGATTCCATATGTGTTATTTCATAGTTTTGATGTCTTCACTATTATTCTACAATGTAGAAAATAGTAAAAATAAAGAAAAACCCTTGAATGAATAGATGTGTCCAAACTTTTGACTGGTACTGTATATATACACACACAGTGCCTTTGGAAAGTATTCAGACCCCTTGACTTTTTCCACATTTTGTTATGTTACAATCTTATTCTAAAATTGATTAAATAAAAAAACATCCATATTCCTAGGTGTGGGTACATGTAGACAGTACACCTCTTGCAAATTCTTTCATGGCCCATAGAGGGTGTACTCCACCATCGCTTTCAGTTGAAGCACAAGGCAGCCATGTTTTGCAGCTGAGTGAATAGGAAAGCCTTTGGCAGATTTCTCCCAGAGCAAACCAACCACTAAACAACACTAACAAACTATCACTCAAAGATCTGGTGCTGCTTCTGTTCCTTAAGGTTTATCTCTCTAGACTTGTCTTGTCTCTATGTATCTACTTATGTTATTGTGGACTTGGCAAATAAAATAGCAAGGCAAAACCATAGCGTCTGAGAGAGAGAAAGAGACAGAGGGAGAGTACTGATGTCTGTCCTTGATTCCTTTTTAATCAATGAGGTTAAGCTCACTGTGGCTTCAATCTGTGTTTGGTTCTTTCTACTATAGAACACATACGCACACATGCACATACACAAAAGCTTTTCGCTACATATCTCATACAGCTACTGTATATCTGCAATAAGTCGTAATTCTTTAATAAGGATGAATGTTTATTGGCTCATTTCCTGTCTCATTTCCTTCTCGGTTTGCCTTGAAAAAGAGAGGAATAAAAAAATGTGGTCATCATGACAGTTCAGACATCTGCTACAACCACATAAAACCCTGCCCACCCCCAACCCACCCACATCCTCTCCCCAACCGCTCTCCTTTCCCCTACTGTCGCTCTGTCTCTCTCTACCTCTCCCCCACCTCTCTCTCTCAAATTAAATTAAACAAGTGCTTTATTGGCATGAATGAGTGGTTGCCACTGTTGTCAAAGCAATGTACACTGAGTGTACAAAACATTAGGAACATCTTCCTAATATTGAGTTGCACCCCCTTTTGCCCTCCGAACAGCCTCAATTCGTCGGTGCATGGACTATACAAGGTGTCGAAAGCATTCCACAGGGATGCTGGCACCAATGCTTCCCACAGTTGTGTCAATTTGGCTGGATGTCCTTTGGGTGGTGGATCATTCTTGATACACACGGGAAATTGTTGAGTGTGAACAACCCAGCAGCACTGCAGTTCTTGACTTAAACCAGTGCGCCTGGCACCTACTACCATGCCGCCGTTCAAAGGCACTTAAATACTTTGTCTTGCCATTCACCCTCTGAATAGCACACATAAAAAATCCATGTCTCAATTGTCTCAAGGCTTCCAAATCTTTCTTTAACCTGTCTCCTTCCCTTCATCTACACTGATTGAAATGGATGTAACAGGTGACATCAATAGGAAATCATAGCTTTCACCTGGTCAGTCTGTCATGGAAAGAGAACATTTTGTACACTCAGTGTATATGAAGTATTACTTAAATGAACAATATGTTTGAGCAACAATAATAATATATTATCAACAAAAACAATTATACATGGAAAGATAATACACGAAAAATTTAACAAACGGCAACAAATAAAAAATGTTATCTACAAGGGCTCATCTGCTATTGTCTCTTTCATATTATGACAGGCCAGGACATAATCTGCAGCAAGATCTACAGTCTCTACATTTTTTCCTAACATAATGCTAATTTTCTCCTCAACAAGAAATCCTGCAAATCTTAAATACCTCTGATTAGCTAGGTTTCCATCCTATTTACGACAGATTTTCATGTGAATATTCTCAAATCTGCCTAAAACAATATGCACATTTTCCCACCAGAGATGTCTCCATCAAAATGACTTTTTGCAAATAAAAGGCTCAGCGTGATCACATAAAAATAACTTTTGCCGTTAAATTCCCATCTACCAAATGAAAAATACAAGTTAAATGGGTTTCCATTGCGTTTTCAACTCTACTAATGTTTTTGTCACAAAAACTGTTGCGTTATATTGCAAATTTGCCCACTCTGGTCTTGGCACATGTGCTGTAGCCAACAGCTCGCAGATACAGTGCGGGTAGGTTACCTACATTATGAGATTATTATGGATAACAGCGATTTTATTTATATTTGTCAAAGGCAACCAAGCATCAATCATCATGTCACCAAAATAAGACCCTCTATATTTATTGGAAAGGTGCATCAAGCTCATTACCTAGCACATTCACCACCCTGTGAATGTGCTACTTGGTTTCCCAAGTCGTAGTGGGAGAACCACACAACATATCATCACTCCAAGTTTACTTCAATATGATGGTTATTATATCAATATTTGCGCATGTAGGCGTGGTTATTGAGTCATATTTGGAGCAGGGGAGTAGGAAGTGATGCTCATTCTCTACTTTACCCAACCCACAGTGCTTACATAGTCTTTCTTCTCTGACCTTTCATGTTTTTCTATGGCGTCCTGTCTCTATTACCAGGCTATGGTGACTGAGTCTGTACATTGTTAATGTCTTCCTTTGTTTGAATTCTGTGATTTTGGCATGGTGTTGTGCTAACTTGATATCACTATTTAGAATTTGGTAACATTGACGTTTGTGATTAAATTCAATTGAATTTTGCCAATAATTAGGGTATGTATATTCTTTCGAGATTCCTATTTGTTAGAATTGTATTACTTGTGGTTGCATGGTTGAGTTTCTCTCTCTAGCTCTTGCTCTCTACATATTGACCCAGACTAAGGTATTTAAATACTGCACAGTGATATTCTGCCTGGGGATAAATAGGTCCTGTTTCAGCGTAATTACTCCTCTTTACATAGCGGCCACAATGATTCTGGGGCGGAAAGACATCTCGCTCTCTCAAGCTAGCATACTGCCGCTCATTCACAAAACACACACATTTACTGCCCATCAGGCAAAACTGCATGCAACATCATTATGACACATTTTATGACACCATTGTCACATTGTAGACTTGTTATATAAGGATGTTTTGTTAATGTCTTTTTAGCAACAAGAATGGTTGTGTTTTTATTCACAGGCATCAAATCAATTGTTGAGATGTAACTCCAGCTGCTCTTTTATTGTGTGTGTGTGTGTGTGTGTGTGTGTGTGTGTGTGTGTGTGTGTGTGTGTGTGTGTGTGTGTGTGTGTGTGTGACATACGTGATCGCTTTCCTGTTCTTGGTTTTTCATTGTATCATACATATATTTATAATCATTTTGGTGTTGATTGTGGCCGGACGTATAGCATTTGAATGGGCTTTCTGACCACCCGTTCAATGTGTATGAGTGTGTCTTCAATATGCACATGCCTGCTCCAAAGTACAAGCACAAATTTGTATTTATTTATTTGTATTTATTATTTATTTAACCAGGTGAGTTGACTGAGAATACATTCTCATTTACAGCAATGACCTAGGGAAAGTTACAAAAAATAGGCCTATTGAAAATACATACAGTACCAGTACACACCTACTCATTCAAGGGTGTTTCTTTATTTTTTACTATTTTCTAAATTGTATAATAATAGTGGAGACATCAAAACTATGAAATAACACATATGGAATCATGTAGTAACCAAAAAAGTGTCAAACAAATCCAAATATATTTTATATTTGAGATTCTTCAAATAGGCTCCCTTTGCCTTGATGACAGCTTTGCACACTCTTGGCATTCTCTCAACCAGCTTCACCTGGAATGCTTTTCCAACAGTCTTGAAGGAGTTCCCACATATGCTGAGCACTCATCCCAAACCATCTCAATTGGGTTGAGGTCAGGGGATTGTGGAGGCCAGGTCATCTGATGCAGCATTCCATCATTCTCCTTCTTGGTCAAATAGCCCTTACACAGCCTGGAGGTGTGTTGGGTCATTGTCCTGTTGAAAAATAAATGATAGTCCCACTAAGCCCAAACCAGATGGGATGGCGTATTGCTGCAGAATGCTGTGGTAGCCATGCTGGTTAAGTGTGCCTTGTATTAAAATAAATCACAGACAGCGTCACCAGCAAAGCACCCCCACACCATAACACCTCCTCCTCCATGCTTTACAGTGGGAAATACACATGCAGAGATCATCCGTTCACCCACACCGCTTCTCACAAAGACACAGCGTTTGGAACCAAAAATCTCAAATTTGGACTCAAGACCAAAGGACAAATTTCCACCGGTCTAATGTCCATTGCTCGTGTTTCTTGGCCCAAGCAAGTCTCTTCTTCTTATTGATGTCCTTTAGTTGTGGTTTCTTTGCAGCAATTCGACCATGAAGGTCTGATTCACACAGTCTCCTCTGAACAGCTGATGGTGGGATGTGTCTGTTACTTGCACTCTGTGAATCATTTATTTGGGCTGCAATTTCTGAGGCTGGTAACTCTAACGAACTTATCCTCTGCAGCAGAGGTAACTCTGGGTCTTCCATTCCTGTGGCGGTCCTCATGAGAGCTAGTTTCATTATAGTGCTTGATGGTTTTTGCGACTGCACTTGAAGAAACTTTCAAAGTTCTTGAAATGTTCCGTATTGACTGACCTTCATGTCTTAAAGTAATGATGGACTGTCATTTCTCTTTGCTTATTTGAGCTGTTCTTTCCATAATATGGACTTGGTCTTTTACCAAATAGGGCTACCTTCTGTATACCACCCTTACCTTGTCACAACACAACTAATTGGCTCAAATGCATTAAGAATGAAATAACTTCCACAAATGAATTTTTAACAAGGCACACCTGGCAATTGAAATGCATTACAGGTAACTACCTCATGAAGCTGGTTTAGAAAATGCCAAGAGTGTGCAAAGCTGTCATCAAGGCAAAGGGTGGCTATTTGAAGAATCTCAAATATTGATTTGTTTAACACATTTTTGGTTACTATATGATTCCATATGTGTTATTTCATCGTATTGATGTCTTCACTATTATTCTACAAGGTAAAAAATAGTAAAAATAAAGAAAAACCCTTGAATGAGTAGGTGTGTCCAAACTTTTGACTGGTAGTGTAGTTAACATGCAAAAAACACAACCCCCCAAAAAGATAAATCATAGAATCCTAAAAACAAAAACAATATTCCCTAAAAAGGTCCTCACATAGCTGTCTGAACTGCTTTAGAGGCACCAATCCATTACGTTTCAGCTAATTCTGTAGACCATTCCACAAGCAAGGTGCAAAATAGCTAAAGGCAGATTTACCTAACTCTGTCGAGATCAAAGGGATCTTTAGAATCAGCAATTTCTGAGACTGTGCCTGATAGCTTGTATTTCTGTAGGTTAACAGAGAAGTGAGGTACAGTGGTAGTTTATGCAAGTGGGCTTTATAAACAAAAAGCATGGAATGCATTGATCTATGAGATGTCAAAGATGGCCAGCCTACTTTCTGATACAGAGTGCAGTGATGTGTGCTGAAACTATCACCCAAAATAATGATAAACTGCTTCCAGAGGCTTCAATACCAGTGGCAGATGCATTCATGTACAGTACCAGTCAAACGTTTGGACACAAGGGTTTTCTTTATTTTTACTATGTTTTACATTGTAGAATAATAGTGAAGACATCAAAACTATGAAATAACACATATGGAATCATGTAGTAACCAAAAAAGTGTTAAACAAATCTAAATATTTTTCATATTTGAGAGTCTTCTAATATCCACCCTTTGCCTTGATGACAGCTTTGCACACTCTTGGCATTCTCTCAACCCAGTTCCTACATTTGAATAAAAAAATTGATTTTATCAAATAAAACTATGCTACATTTAAATCTGGGACCCTCAGGATGACAAATCAGAGCAAGATTACTGAATGTAAGTACATTATTTACCTTTAGAGGTAAATGTATCAAACCAGTTGCTGTGATAATTGTTGTTGTTGTTGTGCACTCTCCTCAAACAATAGCATGGTATTTTGTCACTGTAATAGCTACTGTAAATTGGACAATGCAGTTAGATTAACAACAATTGAAGCTTTTTGCCCATATTGGACATGTCTATGTCCTGGAAAGTTTGCTGTTACTTACAACAGTCATGCTAATCACATTAGCGCACGTTAGCTCAACCGTCCCGTATACGGGACACCGATCCCGTAGAGGTTAAATTTAGTCTCTAAAATCAATAGATCAATATATCCCCAAGCAACTGGGAGAGAGTGAGTGGTCAGTTATGTACAATAGCGAACCAATCAGTTGGTAAAGCAACGCTGCGACACCAACCCAACAAGGCATGGCTTCCCTCGGAGGAAAAGACGGGGAACATCTAACTTGGAGATGCAAACGAGAGTAATGAACAGATAAAGGACTCCAGGAAAACATAGCTAATATGCTGTTGTAATCTGTTGTTAAAAAAGTTGATTTGCTCGAAAATAAAGTTGTCTAACGTGTCAGACATGCACATTCAAGGCATGCATATGCACGTACAAGACAACAAAATGTGCCTTCTGGAAACAAGATTGCAAACTCAAGAAGATGAACTGGACCAGCAAGAAAACAGAATAAGACGAAACAACATGAGAATATTGGAAGACGAGGAAAAAGGAGACCTTTCCAGCTACGTGGTCAAGCTGATATCAGAGGAACTTGACGTGGATATATCACCAGAGGATCTGGAATGATGCCATTGGATCGGCATGAAACAGAAGAACTCTAAATACCCTTCAATGGTAATCTTCAAGCTGTGGAACAATTTTTTATTTCACCTTTATTTAACCAGGTAAGCCAGTTGAGAACAAGTTCTCATTTACAACTGCGACCTGGCCAAGATAAAGCAAAGCAGTGCGATAAAAACAACAACACAGAGTTACATATGGGGTAAAACAAAACATAAAGTCAAAAATACAACAGAAAATCTATATACAGTGAGTGCAAATGTAGCAAGTTATGGAGGTAAGGCAATAAATAGGCTATAGTGCAAAATAATTACAATTAGTATTAACACTGGAATGATATGCAAGAGATGATGTGCAAATAGAGATACTGTCAACAAAGTCAACATTCTGATGGCACAGGGGGAAAAGGAGATCCAAATCCACGGCCAGTCCATTCGATTCGTCCAGGACCTGTCTGCTAATCTGAGAAAAAAACGCAAGCAATACATTGCGATCAGACAGTCACCGGAGGAAAAAGGAATCAAGTCTCAACTCCTCCCGGCAGTGCTGTGGGTATGGAACACAAAAGGTGGAATTCACAAGCACCGATGAAGCCCTAAACAGGCTGCAAGAAACATTTCAAGTTGAAGGAGGAGAGCCCACTGCCCTGAGGAGAGGAGGAAGCGGGAAAAAGCGATAAGCACACTAGGCTACATACAGTGATGCCCAATACCAGCTTATCATAAGTTGAGAAAATATTATTTCCCCCTCCCCCAATACAATCTAAACTCTACTGTCCCCAAGTAACTGTTCTTCTCCAGGAAGTAACGATAGAAGTAGCCGATGCCAATGAGCTACATGGACACTGAAAAGACAGTATGTCAATAATTATTTAATGGATGTGTGTGTGAATGTGTCTGTGCATATGAATGGGAGTGTGAAGGAGGGTGAATATGAATGTGTAGGAGGGTCAGTGGACATAGCCACCGGGAGTAGGGGTGCTAAGGGTTCTGCAGCACCCCCTGAAAAATAGGAATACAAATGTTTCCAAAAATAAAGATGTTGAAGAAAATATTTTTCACAAAAGTAGTGCACTGGACCTTTACTAGTATTAGCGGACTGATATAGACTTATGTAGTGCGGTCAAAAACATTTTCGCTTTGGCAAAAAAAGGTAGTTGTATAATTAAGAACAGTATCTTGCAGGATTCAAGAGTTGTTGCCCTTTCCCTTTCTCTGTGATTGATATTCTAATGGAATCTAGAAAGAACAAAACCCTGTCCTCAAACATTTACATCAAAAGGTGCAAAAACACAAAACATCCAAATCAAATTAAATATTTTTCTTGATCAAATAACATGGAAAATAATCACATTTTATACAATATTAATTTACCATCCTTACAAACCACTTGTAAATGTACAGTACATTACTGTATTGTACATAGGCTGGTCATCAAGTTTTGTAGACTTTCCATCACCATGAAGAAAAACAATTCACAATACAGTAATTGAGTACATTGAGACATCAAGTGGTTTGTGACGATGTGATATGTGGCTCAGTTGGTAGGCCATAGCGCTTGCAATGCTAGGGTTGTGGGTTTGATTCCCACGGGGGACAAGTATGAAAATGTATGCATGCACTCACTACTGTAAGTTGCTCTGGATAAGAGCGTCTACTTAAAAGGAATGAATAGACTATTTCAGTTTTCACACAGAAATAAGTTGCAAAGTATATCAAGAAACTGGAAAACATTTATCAAGCAAGTATTTTTATATTCCACAAGTATTATCAGATTAACTGTTTTGTACAGATAATTATCAGACTCAAGTTAAGTTTCAAATGCTGGTAAACACTCAAATACATTTAGTTTTCCCAAAAGTAGTGCACTGGGCCTTTACTAGTCCTGTATTGGTGGACTGATATAGACGTCTTCAGCACAGGCATTTTTTTCTGTGGGAGGTGATTATAAGCTTGGCTTGGGTGGGTAAGGATGGGACGGTGGGACAAGCTTGGCTTGGGTGGGATACAGGAGCGAGAACTGGGAGGGGGAGGGTGGAGAGGGAAGGTTTGGCTTGGGAGAGAGAGAAGGAAGGATTTAAGTCTCAACTCCTCCCGGCAGTGCTGTGGGTATGGAACACAAAAGATGGAATTCAATGTCTTTTTTTTTATTTTGCCTTGCAAACCTGCTGTAAAATGAATAAGAATTCTAGACAGATTAGGAGAGGATGTCGAGTCATTATTATTCCTTGTTTGTCATTATAGCTAACATTCAGTGGTGGTTATTGGTAAGAGTGGAGAGGGGCTTCTCTGAAGTATTCAGACCCCTTCCCTTTTTCAACATTTTGTTACGTTACAGCCTTATTCTAAAATGGATTAAATGTATATTTCATCACTCTACACCAGTGGAGGCTCCTCAGAGGAGGAAGGGAAGGTCCATCCTCCTCAGTGAATTTCATAAAAATTAAAACATTTAAAAGTTATCCTTTTTAGATAAAACTATACTAAATATAATCACGTCATCAAATAATTGATTAAAACACAATATTTTGCAAAGAAGGTCTACAGTAGCCTGTAGGGTAGCACCATTGTGTAGCCGGAGGACAGTTAGCATCCGTCCTCCTCTGAGTACATTGACTTCAATACAAAACCTAGGAGGCTCATGGTTCTCACCCCCTTCCATAGACTTACACAGTAATTATGACAACTTCCGGAGGATGTCCGCCAACCTATCAGAGCTCTTGCAGCATGAACTGACATGTTGTCCACACAATCAAAGGATCAGAAAATTAATATTGTACTGAAAGCATAAGCTACAGCTAGCTAGCACTGCAGTGCATACAATGTGGTGAGTAGTTGACTCAGAGAGAGAAATAAAATAGTTGAACAGTTTTGAACATATTCATTTCTTCCTAAATGAAGGAGAAGCAAGAGAGAAATATATATATAGAGAGAGTGTCATTTTTTTTCAGTTTCACTTACTTAGCTAGCAAATGCAGCTAGCTAGTTTAGCCTACTGAAACACCCTGCTCAAACAGAGGGATGCTATGTTAGCTAGCTCGCTATGACTATCCAACACAACACTGGAACTCTTCCAAGTCAAGGTAAGCTTTTGGTTTTACTAATTTATTGCCACCGGGGCCCGCCGGTGTAATTGCTTACTGACTGTACACTGTAACGTTACTGCATGATTGTAGTGGCTTTACTAACGTGTTAGTTCTATTAGCTATGCTGACTATGACGTTACCTTTGCTAATATGGTGTCAACAATGTAGGCTGTGTGTAGCGGTTTGGCTTGGAAAGGTTTTTTCGCCTGGTCACATACAGCTGATGTGTTGTGCATTGAAGTCTACAAGTGAAGGGAAGAGGTGAAAGGAGGAGAGCGCATAACGTAGACGCGAGAAGGAATACAACGTGGCTGCTATGAAACTGTGAACTGTGTTTATGCGTGATCAATGGTGTATTCATTCCACCGATTCTGTTGAAAAACATTTCTCAAGCGGAACAAAACGGGGATAAAGTGTATGTAAACTTCTGACTTCAACTAGTCTACCATAATGTTGTTGTTATGCTGGCACAGTTCAATTGTCATTCAAACTGTACAATAGAGTATACTTTTTATTTTTTTTGTCTTACAGACAACACCGTGTACTGACTGGGCTTCTTCTTGGAGTGGATTCTTGTTGGAGAGAAACAGAATGAATTTGCCTTCGTGTGTCATTGTAGCAGAACTGTATCCCTCTCAATGGATTGGACATTATGCTGGATTGCAAGCAGAAGATGACTCAAGAGGAGCTGAATGGCAGTTTGATCATGACAACACTCCCACAGCTGTACAAATATTCCCTGAACTTTACTACACTGATCATACTGTATTTTCTTACTGTATGTTTCTTTGTGAATGCCAATTTCATTATGACCACCTCTCCCATCATCTGCTGATCACCAGTTCTTAGCTACAGATTGTTACACAAGATAATGTGATTTAACCAAAGATTTTTGGTTTCCATTACTGGGAGTTACAGGACAGGTACTGTTTAGTGTAGCACAGAGAATTTTCAACCAACCTTAACTTGGTGATGCTGTCTGTTGTGGAAACAGGAGTCTCATACAATGTCTGTGTCCAGTTGCAGGGGATCCGTTTGAATTTAGAAAATGCTCCGTTATTAAAATAAATACTTGTTTTGCTCCATGAAATATTGCAACAATGTGTACGCCACCATCTTATCTATTTCAAGTCTTCTCTCATTGATCGAGACAGGTGGGTGTCCATATTACTTTTACCATATAACATTCTTGTTGAATACCCAGTTCTCTTTTTGAGTTAGCAATAAATATTGTACACTCCACTGTATTTTAGAATTTGACCCCACATTTTTTGAGGGATATATTTGAATATCTAACATCTGTTTGATGCTACAGAGCCCAGTACAGCTTATATAAATATCTTCGGTGAATCCATAAAGGCAGACAAAACTCTACCGGAAGTGGTGTAGGGCTCATAGACCTTAACCAGCAACTGTTTGGACCTCTTGCAGAATATTTGCTGGTACTGCACGTCTCCTGGAAAGACATGGTTGTGGTGTTACCATTTTCAACTTTTTGTGGAAGGTACTGTACGTAGGACAACACTCCTTTGTTGGTAAAGGTGTCAACCGATTGGGACCTACGTGTTTCAATACAGACTAGTGTATTGTTTAGAGCCAATGAGGGACATTGGGAGCTGCATTTGAGAGGAAAGATCAGTCAACAAAATGAATGGGCTGGGGGGCTGCAGAAGGTGTAAAAAGTCTTAGGAGGGTAGTTCTTACACAGTATTTATTGATATGTATATAAAATTAAGAAATTGCAATACATTTACTGTCTCTAAGCACAACCCTGCAAAACCAAAACTCCCTTTCTCATCTCAAAGACCAACACTATATATATAAAAGTTGGTTATTTCAGCCACTCCCGTTGCTGACAGGTGTATAAAGTCGAGCACACGTCCATGCAATCTCCTTAGGTAAACATTGGCAGTAGAATGGCCTTACTGAAGAGCTCAGTGACTTTCAACGTGGCACCGTCATAGGATGCCACCTTTTCAACAAGTTAGTTCGTCAAATTTCTGCCCTGCTAGAGCTTCCCCGGTCAACATTTAGTGCTGTTATTGTGAAGTGGAAACGTCTAGGAGCAAGAACGGCTCAGCCGCGAAGTGGTAGGCCACACAAGCTCACAGTGTTGAAGTGCATAGCCGAGTGCTGAAGCGCATAGCGCGTAAAAATCATCTGTCCTTGGTTGCAACACTCACTACCGAGTTCCAAACTGCCTCTGGAAGCAACGTCAGCACAATAACTGTTCGTCAGGAGCTTCATGAAATGGATTTCCATGGCTGAGCAGCCGCACACAAGCCTAAGCTCACCATGCGCAATGCCAAGCATCGGCTGGAGTGGTGTAAAGTTCGCCACCACTGTACTCTGGAGCAGTGGAAACACGTTCTCTGGAGTGATGAATCACGCATCACCATCTGACAGTCCGACGGACAAATCTGAGCTTGGTGGATGCCAGGAGAACGCTACCTGCCCGTATGCATAGTGCCAACTGTAAAGTTTTGTTGTGAAGTTAAAACCGATGGTATCGCATCACTTCTCAGCTGTCATCGAAATGGATTCCCCATCAGCCTGAAAATCCCCCTGGTAATCTTTGGTCACCGTAAGCGTCATTCTTGATAGCCACAAGCCACTGTCAGCATCGGGGTAAATCTCTGGTAGGTAGAATGGTGAAAGATAACTCATTTTCATGCTCGTTTGTAATTAGCACAGCCAGACACAGAACACCACACGGGCATGATGACGAACGTTAGTGAATATAGTCATAACTATATGCCGTGGCAGAGCCAGGGTGAAATGTCCCTTTAAACCTTTTAATGTCTGATTGTTTTTGTTTCCTTGCTTTGGCAATGTAAACACGTTTCCCATGCCAATAAAGTCCCTTTGAATTGAGAGAGAGAGAGCGAGAGATCCCCCATCTGTTTTTGGTGAATTTAACAATCCCGCTACTCATATGGCCTGCCGAGTCATCGATCCAAATACCCTCCACCACCAGATTAATGAGGAAGGGCCCATTACACACACACACACACACACACACACACACACACACACACACACACACACACACACTACATCACATCACAGATGAAGATAAGATACTAGAGTTGGAAAGAAAAGAGGCGGTTAAATAGAGAAAGCAACTAGAAAGAGAGAATGGATAGAAGGTAGGGGAGGAAAAATTAAAAGAGGCATGAGAAAAGAGAGAAATCGATCGGAGGAGAAAACCGTATACCATTCCCACACCTCACTGTGGGACCAGCATAGATTAAGAGCTGAGATCTCTGATATGAAATCAGTTTTAGGAATTGCCGGTTAAAAGTTTGTATCCATATCACACTACTTACATTTGAATTTAGTCATGGCCTCTAGCATTTCTTAATAAACCAAATCTAAAACATGTCCAAATCAGGAAGTGCAGTCGCCCTTTAACAACAGTAGGCTTCCTAAACAGGGAGAATCACTGATCTTGGATCAATTTTAATAGTAGGAATCCAGATCAGGTCACCCCTCTCTACCTGCACTACCCATTCAGTCTCAATCACCATCTCCATGTTTCCCTGCACATTGTACACAGCTCACCCACAGTGAAGAACACGACAAAGTCGCAGCCATTTCCATTTTGACTCTTATCACAGTACTGGAGTTTCATTCATAATGACTTTTCTCCACAATAAAGAGGAAATTCAATTATAGCCCATAGCTCTGGCATACTGTGCAGCAACTTATAATTAACACGAATAATTGTGGGTTGAAATAAATACATTTGAGCTACGGGAGAGAGGATGGCTTATCTAGCTACTGTAATGTCTGTTCGTTTCGGGGTGTGTTTGTTGGAGTAGGATACCTCAGATGTATAGAGAATATACATACACAAGTGTGTGCACATTTTTGTATACTGTATATTCTCTATCCATTTGACGTACTCCAACACACACACGCATGCACACATGCAGTCTGCTTACATTGATCCAAGCCAAGGCTGAAAGCAGGCCAATGCCCCTGAGAGTTACAAGAGAACCGATATTCACTCACAGTCTCACAGAAGGCTCCACACAAGGCTACAGTGCCTTGCAAAAGTATTCATCCCCCTTGGCGTTTTTCCAATTTTGTTGCATTACAACCTGTAATTTAAATTGATTTTTATATGGATTTCATGTAATGGACATACACAAAATAGTCCAAATTGGTGAAGTGAAATGAAAAAAATTAATTGTTTCAAAGAAATCTAAAGAATACATAATGGAAAAGTGGTGCGTGCATATGCATTCACTCCCTTTGCTATGAAGCCCCTAAATAAGATCTGGTGCAACCAATTACCTTCAGAAGTCACATAATTAGTTAAATAAAGTCCACCTGTGTGCAATCTAAGTGTCACATGATCTCAGTATATATACACCTGTTCTGAAAGGCCACAGAGTCTGCAACACCACTAAGCAAGGGGCACCACCAAGCAAGCGGAACCATGAAGACCAAGGAGCTCTCCAAACAGATCAGGGACAAAGTTGTGGAGAAGTACAGATCAGGTTTGGGTTATAAAAAAATATCCGAAACTTTGAACATCCCCATTAAATCCATTATTAAAAAATTGAAAGAATATGGCACCACAACAAACCTGCCAAGAGAGGGCCGCCCACCAAAACTCATGGACCAGGCAAGGAGGGCATTCATCAGAGAGGCAACAAAGAGACCAAAGGTAACCCTGAAGGAGCTGCAAAGCTCCACAGCGGAGATTGGAGTATCTGTCCATAGGACCACTTTAAGCCGTACACTCCACAGAGCTGGGCTTTACGGAAGAGTGGCCAGAAAAAAAGCCATTGCTTAAAGAAAAAATAAGCAAACACGTTTGGTGTTCGCCAAAAGGCATGTCGGAGACTCCCCAAACATATGGAAGAAGGTACTTTAAGATGAGACTTAAAATTGAGCTTTTTGGCCATCAAGGAAAACGCTATGTCTGGCGCAAACCCAACACCTCTCATCACCCCGAGAACACCATCATGCTGTGGGGATGTTTTTTATCGGCAGGGACTGGGAAACTGGTCAGAATTGAAGGAATGATGGATGGCGCTAAATACAGGGAAAATCTTAAGGAAAACCTGTTTCAATAGTTACGCACGCTCAAGTTTTCCGTTTTTTTTTTGTCTAATTTCTTGTTTTTTATCTTCAGAGTGGTAGGCATGTTGTGTAAATCAAATGATACAACCCCCCCAAAAATCAATTTTAATTCCAGGTTGTAAGGCAACAAAATAGGAAAAATGCCAAGGGGGGTGAATACTTTCGCAAGCCACTCTATGTCACCCTCTGTAGCTGGGAGAATGCTCATGTGCCTCTATCGTTCTGTCTCTCGTTCTCTTTCTGTCTCTCTCACTCTCTGTCTCTCTCTGTCTCTCTCTGTCTCTCTCTCTTTTCACCAAAGGTCATTCAAGATTTGTCTATAATTCAATTAATTGAAAATGTCATGTTGAAAAAACAATAAGAGGAAACGAATATATAATTGTTGGTAAAAACGAGCAAGTAAAACTTATACTATAGGTATATCTGCATTATTACCTTATATGGACAGGTTTTAATGTTAGACACCTAATTAGCTTAAATATTTTCACCTGTCAGTTAGCCACATGTGATCTAGAACAACCACTCAGAAACACATAATTGGACCATTAACAGTAAGGTTAATACTAAAGGTTATTGGTAATTAGTGCCAGTTGGATCAAATACAGACAAATATTATCTATATTTTTTAAACCTACTGTAAGATTTAGATTTATCAATCCATGTGTTTTCAGGTAATTCAGTTGGATAAGGTTTCACCACACCCTGTATTTGTGACCCACACACCAACCCTCTCTCTGTGGTCATTGTTATCACAGAGCTGGAGGCATATGCTGCAGACAAAGCAGGGACCTCCCCCACCCCAGTGTGCTGTCCCTGTGTTGATCAGCATAGAGAGACTAATGATGGGCAGGTGATCCCCCCCCCAACCCCCACTGACTCCCAGTCAGCCCCCACGTGTGCAGACCCTGGATTCAAAGGTCAAATCTCTCCCACCCCCCAAGCCACCGAAACCGCCATACTTCTGCCGATATTGAAAACCAATCAGGACCTTCCTTCAGGCAATTTGTGGTGGTGGGTTGTGTGTTGAGTATAAGTGGGATAGGAATAGGAAATGGGGTGAGGGGGAAGGTGTTTGTGAGTAGGGGGGTTTGGGTGGTGGGTGGTGGGTGGCAGTGGGGAGGGGGACACTGCTGATTCTCCATCTGTCCGACGAGGACCTTAGGGAGGCAATCTGTTATTTTCTAAAGCCCCTGTCGATGGTGAGAAGTTATAGAGGCTCTTTCCGGCCATTTACTGCTTGATGTTGTTCATTTATAAACATGAAAAGTCCCCTTTCCTCCGGTAAACAATTTGACCCTGCGGACGGCAGGTCACTGTTATTATGTGATAAAGATTTGAGAAGGTGATGTGCAGTCTACCTCTCTCAGCAGTTTGGTGTCAGTGCTGGGTCATGCTAAAGCAGGGCTTTTCTTCCACAACAAAATAACAACAACACCTGAAACAGGGAGGGACCATCTGGATTTGTCCTATAAGAAATGCACATTTTTGTTTTCCATTTTAAAACATTTGCCATTGCGTTCCCTAACATGACCCAGGCATCACAGCCTGCTCAATCTAACAGAATGACCTGTGATGATGTTATTGACACTACTAACTAGTCACCTTTTACATAATATTAGCTGCCTGCTGTGTGGTACAGTATGCCATTGATACTGATGCAGTTTTGAGGCACAATCAGTAGAGATTGTGATAAACAGTTAAAATGAGATGACAATGGTATGTATCTCTGTAGCACAAGACACACACACACACACACACACACACACACACACACACACACACACACACACACACACACACACACACACACACACACACACACACACACACTGAAATGTAGAGTCCTCCCTGTGGTCTGTTATCTGAGAGATCCTGGGGCGGAGGAGTCTAATACTGGGCTCAATCACAAGACTCTGCTGTGCTGTGTATGTCTCACTGCGTGATGTCATTCTGCTGAGCACGCACACACACACACACACACACACACACACACACACACATACAGTACACACACACACCATCTATTTTTGTGAAGGCTCTGGCAGTCAGGACCTCTGGCTGATGAGTCTGTTATTTTCTTGAGTGGTAATGTAGGTATTTATATGTAGAGAAGATGTCCACCATCGAGAGAGAGAGGTACAGTGTTAGAGAGAGAGGGGAGAGAGAGAGAGGCTACTGCGTCTACAGGTCTGAGGCCACAGACAGCGCTGTTTCCTCCCCCTTCCTTTCTCTCCCTCTCCTCCTTCCTCTCCTCTATCCCCCGGCCTTGCTTCATCCTTCTCTCCCGTCCTCTCTCTCGTAGATATTAGCTAGGTTTCCATTAACTTGTCCAGCCATTTTTTGGGGACATTTAGAAAGTTCACATAGAGAATAGATGAGACAATTGCCTGCTACACTGTGTTTCCATTGAACTAACTTGTGTCGGAAAAAACAGCTGGATGTAATGATGTCACACCTAAAAAAAAAAAAGAATATTATTTCGCAAAAACCTACAGTGTTGAATACAAATGAACTGGTTAAAGTGTTGCCATTACCCATTTAGGCAAAATGCGCATTAATAAATTGCCGACAGCCTATATGCCCCAACACCTTTCTTTTTCATGTCTCAGGTAGCCCACGAAAGCCAGCACAGATAGAATGCAAGAATTGACTAATATTTGCCATATTCTAATAATTATCATGTGCCAACGTATCGCCACAGTCTGTGCCATGGTGAAACTTGCACTCATGTAGATCTGAAATAATTGGATGGTGAAACTTGCATCCAGCCAACCAGAAAAGCTAGGTGAAGCAATACCCATTATTTATTCGAAAAATACAGGTTCCATCATCATTCGTAATAAAGAAAGTTAGACAAAAGGAAAATCCATCCCTGTCGAATGGATAAAAATGTTGTCTGTCACCTACAGTTGAAGTCGGAAGTTTACATACAGCTTAGCCAAATACGTTTAAACTCAGTTTTTCACAATTCCTGACATTTAATCCTAGTAAAAATTCCCTGTCTTAGGTCAGTTAGGATCACCACTTTACTTTAAGAATGTGAAATGTCAGGATAATAGTAGAGAGAATTATTTATTTCAGCTTTTATTTCTTTCATCACATTCCCAGTGGGTCAGAAGATTACATACATTCAATTAATATTTGGTAGCATTGCCTTTAAATTGTTTAACTTGGGTCAAACGTTTCGGGTAGCCTTCCACAAGCTTCCCACAATAAGTTGGGTGAATTTTGGCCCATTCCTCCTGACAGAGATGGTCACTGCGTCAGGTTTGTAGGCCTCCTTGCTCGCACACGCTTTTTCAGTTCTGCCCACACATTTTCTATAGGATTGAGGTCAGGGCTTTGTGATGGCCACTCCAATACCTTGACTTTGTTTTCCTTAAGCCATTTTGACACAACTTTGGAGGTGTGCTTGGGGTCATTGTCCATTTGGAAGACCCATTTGCGACCGAGCTTTAACTTCCTGACTGATGTCTTGAGATGTTGCTTCAATATATCCACATAATTTTCCTTCCTCATGATGCCATCTATTTTGTGAAGTGCACCAGTCCCTCCTGCAGCAAAGCACCCCCACAGCAAGATGCTGCCACCCCCGTGCTTCACGGTTGGGATGGTGTTCTTCGGCTTGCAAGCAACCCCCTTTTTCCTCCAAACATAACGATGGTCATTATAGCCAAACAGTTCTATTTTTGTTTCATCAGACCAGAGGACATTTCTCCAAAAAGTACGATCTTTGTCCCCATGTGCAGTTGGAAACCGTAGTCTGGCTTTTTTATGGCGGTTTTGGAGCAGTGGCTTCTTCCTTCCTGACCGGCCTTTCAGGTTATGTCGATATAGGACTCGTTTTACTGTGGATATAGACACTTTTGTACCTGTTTCCTCCAGCATCTTCACAAGGTCCTTTGCTGTTGTTCTGGGATTGATTTGCACTTTTCGCACCAAAGTACGTTCATCTCCAGGAGACAGAACGCGTCTCCTTCCTGAGAGGTATGATGGCTGCATGGTCCCATGGTGTATACTTGTGTGCTATTGTTTGTACAGATGAACGTGTTACCTTCAGGCGTTTGGAAATTGCTCCCAAGGATGAACCAGACTTGTGGAGGTCTACAAAAAAAATGATGAGGTCTTGGCTGATTTCTTTTGTTTTTTTCCATGATGTCAAGCAAAGATGCACTGAGTTTGAAGGTAGGCCTTGAAATACATCCACAGGTACACCTCCAATTGACTCAAATTATGTAAATTAGCCTATCAGAAGCTTCTAAAGCCATGACATCATTTTCTGGAATTTTCCAAGCAGTTTAAAGGCACAGTCAACTTAGTGTATGTAAACTTCTGACCCACTGGAATTGTGATACAGTGAATTATAAGTGAAATAATCTGTCTGTAAACAATTGTTGGAAAAATTACTTGTGTCATGCACAAAGTAGATGTCCTAACCGACTTGCCAAAACTATAGTTTGTTAACAAGAAATTTGTGGAGTGGTTGAAAAACGAGTTTTAATGACTCCAACCTAAGTGTATGTAAACTTCCGACTTCAACTGAATATCTGCTGTTTCCGTTACACATGTCACAATTATTATTTTTCCAACATTGCTTTTGTCTAATTTACATGGGGCAATGCAAACCTGCTTAGTGTCTCTCCTCCTGCCGTTCCAGTGCTGTGTGGCCCAGATGCCATTTTCAGAGGAATTGATTTTCCCCTCAGTTGGCTTCATTATCTGTTGTGTGCAGCAGCAAACCCCCTCCTTCTCCTTCCCTCCGTCGTTTTTTTCCATCAAGGAGAGGTCACCCAGCTTGTGACTGCAGCACAGGCGAGGGTACAGTGAGCCGTGGCTGCAGAGCTCCAAGGCTCCAGTGCTGCAGACTGGGGAGAGGAAGGGACAGGCTGAGCCCAACTGCAGACTCATAGAAGCGTGAAATAAGGAGATAGAGAGCCTATCTGCCACTACCAATGACTCAATCCCTTCTCTCATGCAGCCCCCTAGAATCTACAGTAACTGTCGTTTTATGAAACGGCCATGGCCCCTGTTGTAAATTCTTATGTCCCTGTTTCCCAGGCTTCATTGTCTTTTGTAGCTGTGGTTCTGGGGATACACTGGTTTTAGTGTATGGGAAAGTTGTGTGTGTGTGTGTGTGTGTGTGTGTGTGTGTGTGTGTGTGTGTGTGTGTGTGTGTGTGTGTGTGTGTGTGTGTGTGTGTGTGTGTGTGTGTGTGTGTGTGTGTGTGTGTGTGTGAGAGAGAGAGTGTGGTTTGTCCCAAATGCCATCCTATTCCCTATATAGTGCACAACTTTTGACCAGGGCCTATAGGGCATTGGTCAAAAGTAGTGCACTATGTAGGGTGTAGTGTACCATTTGTGATGAACCTGTGTGCAGAGAATTAATTGAGCATGTGGTGCTGCCAAGCGATTAGTTAGTGAGGAGGGGGTCTTTACCGCCAGCTTAGGCTTCATCCCAAATGACACCCTATTCCTTACATAGTGCAATACTTTTGACCAGGTCCCTATGTAGTGCACTAAGTAGAGTGCCATTTTGGACGCAGATTTAGAGTGGAGGTTCTGGAGAGCATTGGGATTCAGGCCAGCTTTTTAAAATCGGAAACAGTGCAACACTGAATAATAATTAACCTGGACTGCATATATCAACATAAATGCATAACATTTTAAATTGCTAATTTCCCTAATACTCTGTCCACCGTTTCTTTCTCCTCTTACAGTGACACAGTTGTATATTGTGTCCCAAATTGCACCCTATTTCCTATATTGCACTACTTTCAACCAGGGCCCATATGGCTCTGATCAAAAGTAGTGCACTATTTAGAGAATAGGGTGACATTTGGGACGCAGTCACAGCGAGGGTCAGAGATGACAAAACTGTGACCCCATCTTGTTTCTCGTATTGACAGAGGGGAGACCCAGTCAGATTCAGCCCTCCCTTCTCCCTCTGTGACGGATGACTGGAAGTGTTTTCCTCTGCATTGTTCTCTCCATCCATCTCTCCACTGGTGTCAGCAGGGGTCCACTGAGGGAATGACTGGGTGGCTGAATGGTTATTTATGGCCACAACTCAGCCTGTGAGTTCTAAACAAGAACAGCTAGCAGCCATTGGGGACAGAGATCGCAAAGTACTGTTTTTTAAATATAGTTTCATTTTATTCGTACCCATCTTGAGGTGGTGTATGTGTGCTGCAGGCGGCAGTGTTACCCACTGGACCAGCTTCAGGCATGCAGAGTGCATGGTTTACTGCATTCAAATAATGTGGGAGCCACATTTTGTTACCCAAATGTGGCTGAATGCAATACATGTTATGTTGATGTGTTTGGTAACAGTAGTGTAAATGTCTGTAACTGCAATGTAACTACATTTGTAAAGTGGAATATAATATGGAATCTGCAAGGGGACGAGATCCTGTCCTGCCGACAATGCCAGATGTAACAGTGTAGGGTGAAGTTGCCCCTAGACACTGATCTTGGGTCAGTGTTGTATTTCCCCCACTAATGGTTAAGGTTATGATTGGGAAACTTCACCCCCGAGCAGATGTAATGGACCACTGGTCCAGTAAAACTCCAATAAAACCCTTAACTTGGATCAATATAATTTAAGAGCTTGTACTTGTGCATGTGACATTAAAAACTTGAAACTTGACTGTAAACTATCAATGATTATTTTATGCCACAGTGTATCACTGCTGAGGTTTTTGGACATTTTAAAGGGCATAGAGATATACCACAAGGAACTCACTTGTCTGTTTGTGTCCCAAAGGGCCCTGATCAAAAGTCTAAATAGGAAACAGGGTGCCATTTGGGACGAAACCCATATAACTCCAAAAAGTATTATATCTATGGGTAATAAATCAACATCCACTCCGTGTTCTAGCCCTATGGCCTCCGTAGAAGATTTCAAGTTATTTTATTGTACTTGCTACCTACAGACTATTGAAGTCATTGAACAAGGTACTGATGGTGCAGAACAGCAATTTGACTTGTGGAACAATTTATAAGGCAACAATGAACTGTGAAATAGAGTACTGAAGGTTTGACTTCCACACAATCTCCTCTTGCCAAGAAACACAGCGTGTCCTGATTCTCTGTGGTAGAAGGCATGTGGCGGTTTGCCATTCGCTGCAGCAGAGAGAGATGGAAAGAGACAGGAAAAGAGAAAGAGAGAGGGAGAGGGATAGAGGGATAGAGGGAGCAATTTCCTCCTCAAGTCTGCTTTCAAATTAATTCGACCTGATGGCTTAAAAAGAAGAAAGTGAATTCTCTGCGAGCTCCTCTTTAGCTCGATATAACTCACTGCTGAAAGAGCTCATCTAGGTCCAGATATGCCTTTCTAATTGTCTGCAGACTCAAGATAGTGGAGCACAGGCCAGCAATGAAAGATATTGGGAAGGTTGCCATAATTATTTGGGAGGGTTGCCATGGGCGAAAGCTTTCACAAGCAATCAGAATGATACTCTCCGAGCATGACCGGTTAGTTGCTTTTATCTTTCCCCTCAGGCTTTCTGTGCCCATTTGGTGGTACATTTGAGTAAAAGTACAGTATGTGGGTGTTTCTCATAACACCAGTTTTAAACATGTCTGTAGCAAACTGAGTTACAAAACCATGATGCATCTGCAAAAATCAACTATCTTTCTGAAGACTAAGATGTCTAGTTTTTGTGTGTCTTATTTTGATTAATGTTACATTTTCACCAGAATCTGTTACATTTTCACCACAAATTCTCATTACCGAAATGCATCCGGATTAAATTCTTGGGTCATTTCATTGTAGAAAAACACAACTTATTTGAATAAAACACAAAATATGTTGCTTTAATTTGTCCATAAATCATAAAAATGGTGTACTAGTTGAGGTTTACATTAAACTATAATATTTATGTCTGTGGACGTCTCATTACGTAACACTTTTTCAAGTTTCTGTAAAAACTCCAATCAGATTTCAAATAAAGTTTTATTCATCCATGATTTATCATCTAGAGGAGTAGTCCGTAATTAACGTATTCGCTTATATGCCTTCAGAATGAGGTTCTTATTCTCAAATACCCCCTTTACACCACTTCTCAATACCGAAAAGGCAATAAATCTCAAATTGGGAAAAAGTCAGAGAATCATTACATTACCAACATGGAGGCAAAAATGAATATAGTTTTTGTGATGTGGTAAATTGTTTGCTGACTCATAATAATCGGTCTCCTATTATTTGCAGATTGAGCATTACCAAAAAACGAATTTCGCATTACCACATAATTTTTTGGTCCGTTTCAGTAATGAGAACCTTAATTTCGTTAATGATAATAAGCTAATTCTAATAAATAGTATATGGGTGTGATGTGCTGGTAAATTTACTAGGATCACCTCTTAAACCTCTATTGTATACAGTAGATTTATTTTTAATGAAACAACAGTTAATTGATTAAGAAGATGGCGCCGACAGACATGGCAGCTCTGCTTCTAGCTCCTAAGCAACTTTGCAGTATTTTGTTTTTTTGTGTGTTATTTCATGCATTATTAGCCCAGAACGTTTTTTTGTGTTATTACATACAGCCGGAAAGAACTTTTGGATACCATCCACTGCTTCCGAGTATATTACTCGCTAATGTTCAGTCTCTGGACAATAAAGTAGATGAGCTCAGGGCGAGGATCTCCTTCCAGAGATACATCAGGGACTGTAACATACTCTGTTTCACGGAAACATGGCTCTCTCCGGATATACTGTCCCCGTCCATACAGCCAGCTGGGTTCTCAGTACATCACGCAGACAGGAATAAAGAACTCTCCGGGAAGAAGAAGGGCGGTGGTGTATGTTTCATGATTAACTACTTATGGTGTGATTGTGATAACGTACAGAAACTCAAGTCCTTTTGTTCACCCGACCTAGAATACCTCACAATCAAATGCCGACCATATTACCTCCCAAGATAATTATCTTCGGTTATAGTCACAGCCGTATATATTCCCCCTCAAACCAATACCATGACAGCCCCGAAGGAACTACACTGGACCTTATGCAAACTGGAACACATATCCTGAGGCCGCATTTATTGTAGCTGCGGACTTTAACAAAGCAAATTTAAGGAAAACACTATCGAAGTTCTATCAACACATTGACTGTAGTACTAGTGCTGGAAAAGACATTGACATATACACGGACACGGTGACTGAGTTAATAATGAAGTGTATAGGGGATGTTGTTCCCACTGTGACTATTAAAACCTACCCAAACCAGAAACCGTGGATAGATGGCAGCATTAGCGCAAAACTGAAAATGCAAACCACCGCATTTAACCATGGCAGGGTGACTGGGAATATGGTTGAATACAAAACAGTGTAGTTATTCCCTTCGTAAGGCAATCAAACAGAAAAATCGTCAGTACAGAGACAAAGTGGAGTCGCAATTAAACGACTCAGACACAAGACGTAAGTGGCAGGGTCTACAGGCAATCACGGATTACAAAGGGAAAACCAGCCACGTCACGGACACCGATGTCTTGCTCCCGGACAAGCTAAACACCTTCTTCGCCCGCTTTGAGGATAACACAGTGCCACCGATATGGCCCGCTCCCAAGGACTGTGGGCTATCGTTCTCCGTGGCCGACGTGAGTGAGACATTTAAGCGTGTTAACCCTCGCAAGGCTGCCGGCCCAGACGGCATCCCTAGCCGCGTCCTCAGAGCATGCGCAGACCAGCTGGCTGGAGTGTTTACAGACATATTCAATCTCTCCCTATTCCAGTGTGCTGTCCCCACTTGCTTCAAGATTTCCACCATTGTTCCTGTACCCAAGAAAGCAAACGTAACTGAACTAAATGACTATCACCCCGTAGCACTCACTTCTGTCATCATTAAGTGCTTTGAGAGGTTAGAGGGATCATATCACCTCAACCTTACCTGACACCCTAGACCCACTTCAATTGGCTTACCGCCCCAATAGATCCACAGACGATGCAATCGCCATCACACTGCACACTGCCCTATCCGATTTGGACAAGAGGAATACCTATGTAAGAATGCTGTTCATTGATTATAGCTCAGCCTTCAACACCATAGTACCCTCCAAGCTCATCATTAAGCTCAGGCCCTGGGTCTGAACCCTGCCCTGTGCAACTGGGTCCTGATCTTTCTGATGGGCCGCCCCCAGGTGGTGAAGGTAGGAAACAACACCTCCACTTCGCTGATCCTCAACACAGGGCCCCCACAAAGGTGCGTGCTCAGCCCCCTCCTTTAGTCCCTGTTCACCCATGACTGCGTGGCCACGCACGCCTCCAACTCAATCATCAAGTTTGCAGACGACACAACAGTAGTAGGCATTATTACCAACAATGACGAGAAAGCCTACAGGGAGGAGGTGAGGGCCCTGACAGAGTGGTGCCAGGAAAATAACCTCTCCCTCAATGTCAACAAAACAAAGGAGTTGATTGTGGACTTCAGGAAACAGCAGAGGGTGCACGCCCCTATCCACATCGATTGAACCGTAGTGGAGAAGGTGAAAAGCTTCAAGTTCCTTGGCGTACACATCACTGACAATCTGAAATGGTCCACCAACACAGACAGTGTGGTGAAGAAGGCGCAACAGCGCCTCTTCAACCTCAGGAGGTTGAAGAAATTTCGGCTTGGCCCCTAAGACCCTCACAAACTTTTACAGATGCACAATTGAGAGCATCCTGTCAGGCTGTATCACCACCTGGTACGGCAACTGCACCGCCCGCAACCGCAGGGTTCTCCAGAGGGTGGTGTGGGTTGCCGAACGCATCACTGGGGGCACACTGCCTGCCCTCCAGGATACCTACAGCACCCGATGTCACAGGAAGGCCAAAAAGATCATCAAGGACATCAACCACCCGAGCCACGGCCTGTTCACCCCGCTATCATCCAGAGAAGAGGTCAGTACAGGTGCATCAAAGCTGGGACCGAGAGACTGAAAAACAGCTTCTATCTCAAGGCCATCAGACTGTTAAATAGCCATCACTAGCCGGCTACCACCCAGTTACTCAACCCTCCACCTTAGAGGCTGCTGCCCTATATACAAAGACATGGAATCACTGGTCACTTAAAAAATGGAACACTAGTCACTTTAATAATGTTTACATACTGCTTTACTAATTTCATAGGTATATACTGTATTCTATTCTACTGTATTTAAGTCAATGCCACTCCGACATTGCTCGTCCTATATTTATATATTTCTTAATTCAATTATTTTACTTTTAGATTTGTGTGTATTGTTGTGAATTGTTAGATACTACTGCACTGTTGAAGCTAGGAACACAAGCATTTCACTACACCCGCAATAACATTTGTGTATGTGACCAATAACATTTGATTTGATGTACGGTTTGTCAAGAAATATGGGGTGTATAAACCCCATTTAATTTTCTTGAAGCCACAATTGGATGTTTGTGTTTCAGCGAAGATCACTTAAAGGAGGATATCCTCCATTTTTGACATATTTACCTGTTTTTACACTTACCTACACTGTTGTTTGATATCCCAAGACAGTTTTTGGTCCATATCTCACATATTTAGATATTTTATAGGCATATTGTGTTATGCCGTTTGCCCATGGGATCCCATTCAACCCAGAAATACATCTAAAATACCTTACAACCACAAATATCCACTTCCTAATACACCAATATTACCTTTAAAATGTGATAAATTATGTTTACGTCCACTTTTGACTTTTGAAAATACATGCATGTAATTACAGTATTTATTGAAAGTCATAATGCCCAAGAAGCTGGTGTTTGGAGGATATATTGACATGGGTGTTGTTAGGCCTGAGACCGTTCCAATATATCCTCCAAACACCGGCTTTGAGAGCATTATCACTTTTATACAACGGGTTACCAACATATTCAAATAATGTTTGACATATTTTCATAAATTTTTTTATTTTTATGAATTTATGCATACTATTTAATCCTTCCACAAGATATAGTCCCGACACAAATCTAGGGTTGCTACCCAAGCCGGCTCGTTCTATCGGTTTGGTTGCCAGAGATGCGATCCAGTCGTTCAGTCTTTTTGTTCGGTATCTATGGATGCGACCCAGTCATTCGTTCAAAATGCTTGCTAGCTAGCCAACTACGGCTAACTTACAGTCATGTCAAAAAGTGCAACCAGAATAACAGCAAAGCAGTTGCATTTGCATTTGTTTAAGCTGTTTTCTAGTGACATTTATTGGATGCATAGAAAATGTGAACACCTCGTCAAGACACTGTTGTTCAGAGGAGCTAGCCAATAACACAGCTAACATTCATTACTATAGGACAGCTGGAGATCGAATTTGAACATTGAAACAATGTTGCAAATGCTGGAGAGACAGACAGCCAGGTTTATGCAAATCTCCGCTGTTGAAAACTAAATGTTAGTCTAAAAGAAATGTGAGATAATGTCTAGATGATTTTTATAGTGGAGATCAAGTTCATAAATTGCCTGGCTGGGCTGATGAGACAGTGGATTGCGCAGTCAGATGGAACAGAGTAAATAGGCATTTGAACGTCATAGATTTAGCCGGTGGTAACTTGTGGAATAGACACCGGCTGGAATGCAGTTTTAACCAATCAGCATTCAGGATATTAGACCCACCTGTTTTATAAACTGAAATAAGGATTATTTTAGTAAATTGCATTAAGATCAGTGATTTTAGTATTATGCAAGTCATTTGGGATTAACAAATGACACACTTTGAGGATATGTGTGAGCATACATCTTTGTGTGTGTGTCTGCATGCCTCTAAACTGTTTGTCTGCCTGTGTGTACCGTGTGTGTTTGTGTAGGTCATGTGTATGTGTTCCTATGAGCATTCCAAAGATGATTCCAGTCGAGATGCTCTACCCTGGTGCATCTGTGTGTGCTGGTGGTGACGTGTTACAGTAAAAGCATTCCCCAGGGGAAATAGAGCCAGTTCTAAAGAGCTGGCCAGATGCTGAAATGTCTCCATTCACTGGACATTCGGAAAGGCAGACAAACTTCTTTATATCCTCCCTCCCCATCACTATCCAACAGCATCTCTATCTATCTCCTGACTGAATGAGATAGTGGGTCTACAACCTCAATAATACACTACAATTCACCTCCTCTTCCACATACAGTAACATCTCCCTTCTTCCATCCGACGCAGATACAGATGAATAATAGCCCCTCCATTTTGTGTCCTTGACCCAGACGGAGGGGAATAAGTAATTGTGTCTTTTCTTAAGGTAGTTCCAGATAAGTGTTTTCCAGTGGGAAAGACTGGTTGAAATGACGTTTTTTCAACCAGTTTACAACCAAAACTGGTTGATATCTGGTTGTAACAACCCCTCCTAACCAGTTTTGTCTAGTGGGTTGCTGGGCATTTTCAGATGAGTGTTTTTTCCAGTGGGTGAAACTCGTCGAAATGACGTCATCACAGCCAGTAATTTTAAACCAGTTTGGTCCGGTTGCTGGGCAGCTTCAGATGTTGTTCTGACTCGAGCTTAGCATGTCTCTCCAGTGTGTTTGCTTTCTGTGAAAGCATCATGAAGGTTAATCATACATGCTGTTGAATAAAGGGATCGCAGCTTTACAATGCCGCTGGCACGCGCCTCACTAATCAACTTGTCTTGTATTTCCCTGCGCTGTGACCATTAATTATGTACAGGCATGTACGTGAGCCTCTTAAAAACTGCACCGTGCCATGGATACGCTGCGCTCACTTTTGACACTGGTTGATATTATGCGTGACGGAGAGCAGTTGAAATATGAATGACCTCTGGATGTGAGGGAGAGTGGAATGTGGGTTGCCAGTGTTTGAAAGGGATAGTTGGAGAGAGAAATTGTCGATTTACAGTACGAGAGCCATCTTATAGAGACAAACCATGTGGTGCATTCGGAATCTGCCACAGCGTGTGCATGTGCCTGTGTGTGTGTTCATGTGTGTGTACAATGTCGATGCATGTGTGTATGTATGCTTTCCTGTGAGAAAGAAAGGGAGCGGGAAACAGAGAGAGAGAAAGAGACAGGGAGCGGGGCAGGCAAGGTCGTTATTCATCCCATGGTAATTCTCTCCTCTCCAGGGTGTACATTCACCTCACATTGAAAAGGAGTGAAATCGATGTTATTAAGCTCCCTCCCTCACTGTGACCCTAGAGTCCCACTTCCTGGCAGAGAAAACCACCCTACCAAAGAATCCCCCCTCCATCTCTCTCCCTTCCTCCCTCTCTCTTTTCTTCCACCAGCAGGAGGGCATTTGCACTTGTGCATGTTTGCCATTCACTCACCATTCACTCCCTCTCTCCGAGCTGACAGATGCCCTTTTTTCCCCTCACCCTTATTATTCCCTTTCATTTACAAGGGCTATCCGGTGAACCGGGAGGCCAGTTGCCAATGAGGTCCTTTTATTTGGCTGAGATTGAGTGCAGCCATGCGGGCGGGCCATGCGGCCCCATTAGGACTCCACTGCAGCACGGGAGATTGCCTGTCTGGGCCCTCTAATTGTCCACAGCGGCTGAGGGCTTGTGGGGAGGCTGTGGCCAGCAATAAAGGGGACAGGCTGGACTGAACTGTATGGAATAGACTGGTTACTACAAGAATCAGTGGAGCAGCATGGCTCTATTTGTCTGATCCCTAATTTCTCTGTTTTTACTCTCCTTTTCCTTCTTTAACTCACTCACTCACTCACTCACTCCCGCTCGTCCCCCTTCCTCTTTCCCTCCCGTTCGGTCTCTTTTGCTTCTCCACTCTTGCTGCTCTTGTTTCAGGGTGGGATGTTCAAAGTGGATTTCATATTACAGGAGTGATTGCCTTGTCACACTGGCAATATCCCTGCAAATTGAGAAGAATGAGACACTTATGGTCTTCCTGCTTGTCTGGAGACCAGTGTGTCTACCTTATATACAGTGTATATATATATTCCTTTATTTCATGGGATGACTTGGTTGGGTGTATGGGAATGAGTGTGTACAAAGAGCATTGTGTGTGTCTCTCTCTCTCTCTCTCTCTGTGTGGGTTTGTCTTTGTGTATGTGTGACATGCATGTTTGTATGTGTGTGCACTTTCATGTGCATGAAAGTGTGTTTAGTGTACCAAGATGTCCTGTTTGTGCCACAAACCTCACTCTCTCCAGCCCTACAGCTCTGTTAGAAACCTGAGAGCATGTGCCCCTCTTTCAGAGTGCTCATACTGCTGCAGAGAGAGGGAGAGAGCACTGGTGGAGAATTTAATAAGCCGAGTGGGTCTATCTGGAAAACATCACTTCCTCAAGCACTGCTTTACCAGGCTTAATGCCCTCTGAGCAAGGAGCCTCTGAATGAGTCCCAAATGGCACCCTATTCCGTTTATAGTGCACTACTTTTGACCAGGGCCCATACTAGCGCACTATAGAGGGAATAGGGTGCCATTTGGGACGCATCCTCAGTCTGTCTACAGAAAACACTGCACTGCAACCAACCATCCTGGCTTTCCACTGCCCTCTGAGGAGGGACAACAAACTCAATTCCACCACAATGTTTATTTTCTACGCCTCTCTACTTCTGCCCTCAACAGGCAATGCAACCGAATAATAGAGGATACAGTTTCTGTGGTGACTGGTTACCGCTGAGAGCAGTACCAACTGTGCTAGCAGCAGAGCAGCGAATTAATGTGCTTTCTCGCCACATTCGGAGCTTGATCTATGGCCCTGTGTCAATTATGTCATAGTCGGATGATTAACCGTGGTGGGGGAGGAAAAGGGAGAAGGGAGAGAGAGGGAGATTCCGAATTTGCCAAATGGAGGGTGGAGGGCCCCGGGGACAGGTTAAAAAGAGAGGGTCTAGCTACTCTAAGCTAAAGCTTTTGTCTTTGGGGGATGCTTTTTAAAACGAGTAGAGGGGTTGCATCTGAGAGGCCGTTTACTCATTTTTAAAGCCTGTGTAAAAGCTAGTCCCTCACCAGTGTTTGGCCCACTGATATTAGAAAGATGAGGCCCAGTAGTAACCCACTCCACAGATAAATATCAGCCGTAACGGATTGCCCCTTATATGTATAAAGACCTCTCTCTCTCTCTCTCTCTCTCTCTCTCTCTCTCTCTCTCTCTCTCTCGCTTTGTCATTAAGGTTATTGTGTGTAGATTGATGAGGAAATGTTCTCATCCATTTTAGAATAAGGCTGTAACTTAACAAAATGTGGAAAAGGAAAGGTGTCTGAATACTTTCCGAATGCACTGTATGTAGTGGTGTAACTGTGTTATGTGATGTACTGTTTTATCTTTTGTTTTATGTGTAATGTAAGTGCCTTAATGCGTTTGGACCCCAGGAAGATAATGGGGATCCCTAATGAATACAAATACAATATGTAATATATGTAGATATATATATATATAATGTATATATATATATATATATATATATATATATATATATATATATATATATATAATGTAAAATATGCAACATCAGATCCACGTCAAATTTTAGATGTTGACATTTTTGCATATTCTTAGTGTTTAATCAATGTCTGTTTTTTTATTATTATCCTATATTCAATATACTGTATATTGGATGGTTGAAATATTTGAATTATATATTTTATTACACATTTTATTTGACTTTGTTTCAATGTTGATAGTAAAATGGTGTTTGAAGCAACGGAATTGTTTCAACATCATGTCATCAACCTAAATAAAGAGATACAGTACCTTCAGAAAGTATTCACACCCCTTGTCTTTTCCCACATTGTTGTGTTACAGCCTGAATTTAAAATGGAGTAAATTGAGATTTTTTGTTACTCACCTACACACAACCCATCATGTCAAAGTGGAATTATGTTTTTCAAAATTCTTACAAATTAATAAAAAATGAAAAGCTGAAATGTCTTGAGTCAATAAGTATTCAAACCCTTTGGTATGGCAAGCCTAAATAAGTTCAGGAGCAAAAATGTGTAACATGTCACATAATAAGTTGCATGGACAGTGTTTAACATGATTTTTGAATGACTACCACATACAATTAGTTGTAAGGTCCCTCAGCTGAGCAGTGCATTTCAAACACAGATTCAACCACAAAGACCAGGGAGGTTTTCCAATGCCTCACAAAGAAGGGCACCTATTGGTAGGTGAAACAAACAAAAAAACATACATTGAATATCCCTTTGAGCATGGTGAAGTTATTAATTACACGTTAGATAGTGTATCAATACACCCAGTCACTACAAAGATACAGGCGTCCTTCCTAACTCAGTTGCCGGAGAGGAAGGAAACCGCTCAGGGATTTCACCATGAGGCCAGTGGTGACTTTAAAACAGTTACAGTTTAATGGCTGTGATAGGAGGAAACTGAGGATGGATCAACTACTTTGTAGTTACTCCACATTACTAACCTAAATGACAGTGAAAAGAAGGAAGCCTGTACAGAATAAACAATTTCCAAAACATGCACTAAAGTAATAGTGAAGAAAATGTGGCAAAGAAATTAACTTCATATCCTGAATAAAAAAGCTGTAAGGGTTGGTGTGAGGTGTGACCCAGGTGTGGTGCAGGATATACAGTAGGCAGAGATGGTGAAACAAGGATCTTTACTGGTGGTCCCGGAGCCAGAATACAAAATAACGGACTTGTCACGATAAAAGAAAAGCGGAGCAAATAAGTCTCCAAAAAACAGCTGACCGCCAAAATACGAAATACTACCTACGACTGAAACAAATAACAAAACAGGGAGAACACTTCTCAAGTACCTGTACATAGGTCTCCGATCAGCCACTGAGTAGTACTGCTGGACATAGAGAAACTAACAGAGAAAACTGAGCAAGGGAACACAGGGAAGTGAGGGCATAAATACACAGGTGAATGGGTAGACACAGGTGACATCAATAGGATACTGATTAGTCCAGACTGTGAGTGAGGAGGTGCCTAAGGTTGTCAGAGGATGACACAAAGCGTTATGATTGGGGCAAATCCAACACATCACTGAGTACCACTCTTCATATTTTCAATCATGGTGGTGGCTGCATCATGTTATGGGTATGCTTGTCCTTTGCAAGGACTAGGGAGTTTTTGTGGGGATAAAAATATATGTAACAGAGCTAAGAACTGGCAAAATCCTAGAGGAAAACCTGGATCAGTCTGCTTTCCAACAGACTCTGTGAGACAAATTCACCTTTCAGCAGGACAATAACCTAAAACACAAGGCCAAATATACACTGGAGTTGCTTACCAAGACGACATTGAATGTTCCTGAGTGGTCTATTTACAGTTGACTTAAATCGCTTTGAAAATCTATGGCAGGACTTGAAAATGGCTGTCTAGCCATGATCAACAACCAACTTGACAGAGCTTGAAGAATTTTTAAAAGAATAATATACAAATATTGTACAATCCAGGTGTGCAAAGCTCTTAGACTTACCCAGAAAGACTCAAAGCTGTAATCCCTGCCAAACGTGATTCTAAAATGTATTGACTCAGGGGTTTGAATAATTATGTAAATTAGATATTTCTGTATTTCATTTTCAATAAATGTTCTAACAGTTCTAAAAACATGTTTTCATGTTGGGGTATTATGTGTAAATGGGTGAGATTGTATTATTTTTTATCAATTTTGAATTCAGGCTGTAACACAACAAAATGTGGAATAAGTAAAGGGCCATAAATACTTTCTGAAGAAACTGTATGTCCATGGTATCGCATCGGGACATCTAAACCAAAGGATTTCCTAGGTTTCCTTTCCTAGGATGTCAGGGCTTGCCACAGTGATGCTAATGTGAGTGACGTCTTGTCAGTCAGTGTAGCCTACCAAATCGCATCGGTGAAAGAGCTGTTCATTTGGCTCCCTAATTTGCATAGGCTACTGGTATGCCTAGGCTCACAGAATCCAGGCATTAAAACGGAATTCGACAATATTCAAAAATGCATTGACCTTAGTAGGGAATCAACTAAATATATAAAATATAGACATGAACATAATGCATCAGTGATTCATATTTCCTGCAACTTTCTGAAAAGGGAACGAGAATGCCTCTGTCTGTGTGTGTGCGATGCGTGCGTCTACCACTTTGTGTAGCCGTTAGTGATGATGCTAATGAAAACAGTCTTCTGGTAGATGGAAAGGCTTTCCCAAAAACCTTAATTAAATGTTAACTACAAAGTAGCCTATGCTTACCTGGCAGAATGATATAATGATTATTATAATCAATCAAATGGGTATTTGTTTTGCAAACTCTACCATCTAGTGTGCTTAACAGCCTCTTGCTAGGTGCACACTTGAATTAAAGGGTAACAACACCAAAATAAATCTGATTTTTCCCTGACCTCAAGTGTTCTCCTGATGTGGTTTAAACATTGTTGTGGACTTAAAACATACAATTTTGTTGTTTTTCTATTAGTGTGCTTTTGAGAGCAAAAACCTGAAAATAAATGGGGAAAGCGGAAACCTGGAAAAACAAAACCTTTCATTTATTTTTCAAGATAATGTAGGACATTTACTTCATTTTTCTGTTTTCATAAAATGCATAATTTGAACATCATTGTGGCAATTAATATCTTGCAATAAAACTGTAAATAAGATTTTAATCTCAAGAGAAGACAGGTTAAAAGTTTAATGTCGCCTGGCTGCCTACTTTTTCTATTTAGTTGTCTACTCTATGTACTTGTGGATAACACTTTTATAGGGCTACCCAAGCTATGTACTTGTGGATAACACTTTTTTAGGGCTTGCCGTAGATTTTCAAGCAGATTTAAGTCAAAACTGTAACTCAGCCACTCAGTAACATTCACTGTCTTCTTGGTAAGCAACTCCAGTGTATATTTGGCCTTGTATTTTAGGTTATTGTCCTGCTTAAAGGGGAATTCATCTCCCAGTGGAAAGCAGACTGAACCAGGTTTTCCTCTAGGATTTTGCCATTCCGTTTATTTTTTATCCTGAAAAACTCCCCAGTCCTTTACCATTACAAGCATACTCATAACATGATGTAGTCACCACATCTGCTGATGTAAAAAGGGCTTTATAAATCCAATTTGATTGATTCAAAAATGATGCTACACATGCCATGCAACATTATGTGACTTGTTGAGCAACTGTTTACTCCTGAACATATCTAGGTTTGCCATAACAATGGGGTTGAATACTTATTGACTCAAAACCTTTCAGCTTTCATTACATTTGTAAACATTTTGAAAAATGAAATGAAACTTTGACATTATGGGGTATTGTGTGTAGGCCAGTGACAAAAAAAATCTCAATTTATTAAATTTTTAATTCAGTCTTTAACACAACAAAATGTGGGAAAACTTAAGGGGTGTGAATACTTTCTGAAGGCACTGTACATGCCAGGGTGTTTTCCTATTCTTAGCTCAGGCTCTTATTCTTATTTAATGAAAAGACGCCTATATCACAAAATGGCAACTACTTCTAAACATCTAATCAACACACTTCATGGATAATCCCTGTTGAATTCATGGTGTGGAATGGTCAAATCAGATCACAATGTGTTCTCAACCTCACTCAAATATTTAAATGTAGTTGATTATTAGTCTAGTATAATTTTCAAACTTGATAGTACCTAAATTAAAAAATAACAGTTGACTGTCTTGAGTGGGTAAAATAAAGATTGAACTCTCATTGATCAACGTCTCAACCAAATATTACCCAAAATGTCCACGTTGAAATAACGATGTGCCCAGTGGATTTCTCTTTCACACCCACTCTCCCACCTCTCTCTCGCTGTATCCCAGTCACCCTCCCCCTCTCATTCAAACCAGGAGCAGTTTAATTGTCTCAGAGCCATAAAGTAGCCTACCCAGCATTTTGAGGAAACCGGGCAACATTGTGTGCCACTGTGAGATCACATTGCTGTTCCGTACACACCACTTATTTGATGGTGTTTTTTATTGCAGAGTGATAGAATGAGATGAGGAGCCTTTAAAATGTCAGACCAACCCTAGTTAACCCATAAGAGTTTAAGCCGGGGGAGGGGGGTTGTACTGAGCTATATGGAATTGTTTAAAGAAGGTCATACCAAGGATCATTTTTCAATTTGATTTTGAATTTTAAGACCCCTTGAAGTATCAAAAAATATACAGTACCAGTCAAAAGCTTGGACACCTACTCATTCAAAGGTTTTTCTTTATTTTTACTATTTTCTACATTGTAAAATAGTGAAGACATCAAAACTATGAAATAACACATATGGAATCATGTAGTAACCAAAAAACATTAAACAAATCAAAATATATTTTATATTTGAGATACTTCAAAGTAGACACCCTTTGCCTTGATGACAGCTTTACATACTCTTGGCATTCTCTCAACCAGCTTCAAGAGGTAGTCACCTGGAATGCATTTCAATTAACAGGTGTGCCTTGTTAAAAGTTAATTTGTGGAATTTATTTCCTTCTTAATGCTTTTGAGCCAATTAGTTGTGTTCTGACAAGGTAGGGGGGGGTATACAGAAGATAACCCTATTTGGTAAAAGACCAAGTCCATATTATGGCAAGAACAGCTCAAATAAGTAAAGAGAAATGACAGTCCGTCATTTTTTTTATTTTATTTTTATTTTTATTTTTTCACCTTTATTTAACCAGGTAAACCAGTTGAGAACAGGTTCTCATTTACAACTGCGACCTGGCCAAGATAAAGCAAAGCAGTGCAATAAAAACAACACAGAGTTACATATGGGGTAAAAAAAACATAAAGTCAAAAATACAACAGAAAATATATATACAGTGTGTGCAAATGTAGCAAGTTATGGAGGTAAGGCAATAAATAGGCTATAGTGCAGAATAATTACAATAGTATTAACACTGGAATGCTAGATGTGCAAGAGATTATGTGCAAATAGAGATACTGGGGTGCAAAAGAGCAAAATAAATAACAATATAGGGATGAGGTAGTTGGGTGGGCTAATTTCAGATGGGCTGTGTACAGGTGCAATGATCGGTAAGGTGCTCTGACAACTGATGCTTAAAGTTATTGAGGGAGATAAGAGTCTCCACCTTCAGAGATTTTTGTCATTACTTTAAGACTTGAAGGTCAGTCAATCCAGAAAATTTCAAGAACTTTTAAAGTTTCTTCAAGTGCAGTCGTAAAAACCATCAAGCGCTATGATGAAACTGGCTCTCATGAGGACCTCCACAGGAAAGGAAGACCCAGAGTTACCTCTGCTGCAGAGGATACATTCATTAGAATAACTGCACCTCAGATTGCAGCCCAAATAAATGCTACATAGAGTTCAAGTAACAGACACATCTCAACATCAACTGTTCAGAGGAGACTGCGTGAATCAGGCCTTCATGGTTGAATTGCTGCAAAGAAACCATCTACGAAAGGACACCAATAAGAAGAAGAGACTTGCTTGGGCCAAGAAACACGAGCAATGGACATTAGACTGGTGGAAATTTGTCCTTTGGTCTTAGTGGGACTATCACTTGTTTTTCAACAGGACAATGACCCAAAGCACACCTCCACGCTGTGTAAGGGCTATTTGACCAAGAAGGAGAGTGATGGAGTGCTGCATCAGATGATCTGGCCTCCACAATCACCCGACCTCAACCCAATTGAGATGGTTTAGGATGAGTTGGACCGCAGAGTGAAGGAAAAGCAGCCAACAAGTGCTCAGCATTTTTGGGAACTATTTCAAGACTGTTGGAAAAGCATTCTAGGTGAAGCTGGTTGAGAGAATGCCAAGAGTGTGCAAAGCTGTCATCAAGGCAAAGGGTGGCTACTTTGAAGAATCTCAAATAGATTTTGATTTGTTTAACACTTTTTTGGTTACTACATGATTCCATATGTGTTATTTCATAGTTTTGATGTCTTCACTATTATTCTAGAAATAGAATAGAAAATAGTAAAAATAAAGAAAACCCCTTGAATGAGTAGGTGTGTCCAAACTTCTGACTGGTACTGTATATTTGTTTAATGTAAAAAATGTATTTGCCCTTACTGCTATTAGCCCATTCAAACGCACAGATTCTCTGCATGGAACAACAGATAGTCCCCCACCCCCCCCGCCCCAACAACAAAATCTAAATGAAGTTGGTTATCTGAGATTTACAACAAACATTTTTAATTTATTTTTACATGTATTTAACACCGTATTTTTGTCACTAAACAGTCTCCATATACGGTATACTTTCATAAATGTTTTGACTGGTACCGGGGGACCGTCAGACTAGTCTTGTGAGGCCTGTGGGCATCCTAAAGCAAAACAACTGATATGTTCGTGAGAGTCTCACCTTTACACAGAGGGGTCATATTAGTGTGTAGCCCCAACTGTTCGGACGCTACAGACAGAAGTTGGCAGATCGGCTGTACTGACTTCAGACAAGTTCCAAGACACTTGTGGGGGCCGTAGAGCAAAACAGAGAACACCATCATGTTTGTGAAAGTCTCATATTTTTATAGAGAGTCTCATCTTACCATAATCATTTGCAGGCCAAACCGTTCGGACGCTAGAGACGATTTTGTGAGAAGAACGATTTTCGAGTTGTCTCATGGTCTGACAAACACCGCTCTAGCTCTGTCACCTTTCACTGCAGACGCAGAAGTGTTACATAGGCGATGCCGTGGATTGAGACGCATCCAATGCAAAAAATCTCTAGCTTAAACAGAGGGATTTTTATGGGGATTTGTTTTATTATGCTAATAACAAATTCAGCAGGGGCGCGGACATCGACCTTACGTTAAGAAACCCGTCAGTGTCCTAAATAGCACCCTATTCCTTATATAGTGCACTACCTTTGACCAGTGTCCATAGGGCTCTGTTCAAAAGAAGTGCACTATGTAGGGAATAGGGTGTCATTTGGGATACAGTCCCTCTCATTCTCGGCTATTATGGTGTGATAGGAACGGTTAATGCAAATAGGATTTCAGACACACTCCAATGCCTCCACTCAATATTCAACTGTCTTCATATATCAGAAGAAATGGCCGGAAAATTGCCATTTAAACAAAAGAAATCCACCCAGAAAGCCCACTGAGTAAGTTGTGATATTTCTATCATTATGGGGTTATTTCCAGCTCACGCATTCAAATATTTTTGGCCAAACCCACCACTGATGTGCATGGCCAAAGAGCTCTACAACATGTACATGTTATCTCAATTACCTTGACTAACCGGTGCCCCCGCACATTGACTCGGTACCGGTACCCCCCTGTATATAGCCTCACTATTGTTATTTTACTGCTGCTCTTTAATTATTTGTTACTTTTATTTCGTATTATTTTATATTGTATTTATTTTTTTGTGTGATTTTTTTGGTATTCTTTCTTAAATCTGCATTGTTGGTTAAGAGCTTGTAAGTAAGCATTTCACTGTAAGATTCGGCACATGTGACAAATAACATTTGATTTGATTTGATTTGATCCAAGAAATGTAAACGCCTGGAGTTTGCTAAACAGCAATGGCACTTGGATTGGAACCGGTGCTTTGGTCAGATGGTAGAAAATAGTTGCACCATTGGTGTGTTTTTCATTGAAATGACAATGCATGAGCAGAAAATAACTTCATACATACTGTAAATTATGGTGGTGGATACAGTATTTTGCTTCCACTGGTCCTGGGGCCCTTATTGAGGTCAACGGCATCATGAACTTTACCCAGTACCTGGACATTTTTGCCAAAAACCTGGTTGCCTCTGCCAGGAGACTGCAACTTGGCCGCAAGTGGATCTTCCCACAAGACAATAACCCAAAGCACACATCAAAATCCACAAAGAAATGGTTAATTGGCCACAAAATCTACAGTACATTTTGCAATGACCATCTCAGTCTCAGGACAAACCTGTGGTTTGAATTGAAGACGGCAGTCCATAAGCGCAGATGAAGGATATCAAGGATCTGGAAGGATTCTGTATGGAGGAATGGTCTAAGATCCCTCCCAATGTGTTCTCCAACTCATAAAACTTTTTAGAAAAAGGTTTAATGCCGTGTATCCTCGCAAGGTGAGGTACTGAAAACAGGGGTGTCAATAATTTTGACCCCCACCTTTGAGAAAAAAACAACTACTACTAGTCTCTTTTTCTGAGCAATTGTTTAAGTACAGTATATACAGTGGGGAAAAAAAGTATTTAGTCAGCCACCAATTGTGCAAGTTCTCCCACTTAAAAAGATGAGAGAGGCCTGTAATTTTCATCATAGGTACACGTCAACTATGACAGACAAATTGAGGAAAAAAAATCCAGAAAATCACATTGTAGGATTTTTTATGAATTTATTTGCAAATTATGGTGGAAAATAAGTATTTGGTCACCTACAAACAAGCAAGATTTCTGGCTCTCACAGACCTGCAACTTCTTCTTTAAGAGGCTCCTCTGTCCTCCACTCGTTACCTGTATTAATGGCACCTGTTTGAACTTGTTATCAGTATAAAAGACACCTGTCCAAAACCTCAAACAGTCACACTCCAAACTCCACTATGGCCAAGACCAAAGAGCTGTCAAAGGACACCAGAAACAAAATTGTAGACCTGCACCAGGCTGGGAAGACTGAATCTGCAATAGGTAAGCGGCTGGGTTTGGAGAAATCAACTGTGGGAGCAATTATTAAGAAATGGAAGACATACAAGACCACTGATAATCTCCCTCGAGCTGGGGCTCCACGCAAGATCTCATCCCGCGGGGTAAAAATTATCACAAGAACGGTGAGCAAAAATCCCAGAACCACACGGGGGGACCAAGTGAATGACCTGCAGAGAGCTGGGACCAAAGTAACAAAGCCTACCATCAGTAACATACTACGCCGCCAGGGACTCAAATCCTGCAGTACAAGACGTGTCCCCCTGCTTAAGCCAGTACATGTCCAGGCCCATCTGAAGTTTGCTAGAGTGCATTTGGATGATCCAGAAGAGGATTGGGAGAATGTCATATGGTCAGATGAAACCAAAATAGAACTTTTTGGTAAAAACTCAACTCGTCGTGTTTGGAGGAAAATAATGCTGAGTTGCATCCAAAGAACACCATACCTACTGTGAAGCATGGGGGTGGAAACATCATGCTTTGGGGCTGTTTTTCTGCAAAGGGACCAGGACGACTGATCCGTGTAAAGGAAAGAATGAATGGGGCCATGTATCGTGAGATTTTGAGTGAAAACCTCCTTCCATCAGCAAGGGCATTGAAGATGAAATGTGGCTGGGTCTTTCAGCATGACAATGATCCCAAACACACCGCCCGGGCAACGAAGGAGTGGCTTCGTAAGAAGCATTTCAAGGTCCTGGAGTGGCCTAGCCAGTCTCCAGATCTCAACCCCATAGAAAATCTTTGGAGGGAGTTGAAAGTCTGTGTTGCCCAGCGATAGCCCCAAAACATCACTGCTCTAGAGGAGATCTGCATGGAGGAATGGGCCAAAATACCAGCAACAGTGTGTGAAAACCTTATGAAGACTTACAGAAAACGTTTGACCTGTGTCATTGCCAACAAAGGGTATATAACAAAGTATTTAGAAACTTTTGTTATTGACCAAATACTTATTTTCCACCATAATTTGCTAATAAATTCATTATAAATCCTACAATGTGATTTTCTGGAATGTTTTTTCTCATTTTGTCTGTCATAGTTGACGTGTACCTATGATGAAAATTACAGGCCTCTCTCATCTTTTTAAGTGGGAGAACTTGCACAATTGGTGGCTGACTAAATACTTTTTTTCCCCACTGTATTTCTGGGATCTTTTATTTCAGCTCATGAAACATGGGACCAACACTTTTTGTTCAGTATAATTTCTCCCAAATGTTTTTGCATACAATCTAGCTCAGAATTAATCATTTTATACAGTACTTTTTGCTCATCTTTATCAACGTCAATAATTTCAGACCCCACTGTATTTCATTGCTCCCTCCCTCCATCCACTACACTCTCCTTATGGTCAAACAGGAAGCAGCCATCTTGCTCTCACACTCTGGCTGCGTCCCAAATGGCACCCTATTCCCTTTATAGTGGTATGGGAACCCTGCAGTATAGGCCCTGGTCAAAAGTAGAGCACTACATAGGGAATAGGGTACCATCAAATCAAATCTAATTTTATTGGTCACATACACATATTTAGCAGATGTTATTGCGGGTGTAGCAAAATGCTTGTGTTCCTAGCTCCAACAGTGCAGTAGTATCTAACAATTCACAACAATACACACAAATCACCTTTGGTGCGTAGCCAGTGTTGTGGCAGGGGAAAGCTCCCCATGCTTCCTGTTGGCTGGGGGTGATGTAATCAGGACTCAGTGTGGGGGATTTTCGGGAGGAAATTGAATGTGTCAAGCCACCCGTTCCCCTGATATATTAGCAAGATGGCCGCCTTTGTCATCAAGCTGTCACTCAGATTCACCTGCATCCTCAATCAATTAGAGGGGGTGCAGAGGGCCCCTTTTCTCTGTGGCACTTTATCTCTCTCACTCTCTCTCTATCCATCTATCTGTCAGGGGGGTTCCATTTAGGGTTGGGCGATATTACAATAGTATCATCTATCGACACTGATTGACAGCCATCGTCTATGCATTTTTATTTCACCAGTAAAAAAACACATTGAGACACAGTCTCTTTTGCAAGGGAGACCTGGCCAAGAAGGCAGCAGTAGGCAATACATGACAAAATGTTAAACATACAATACAGGAAAATGTACACTCCTCCTGAACAGTTCTAAAGTCACTAAAAGGCACTAGTACATCTAGGTGAAGCACATTTAGCTGACTATGCCATGCCTCTGGTGCACAATAGGAAAAGGCAATTTTGCCTAGCTCGGTAACAGCCCTGGGGGCTTTAAGTAGCAACCACCTAGTAGACTGTGTCTGGTAACTCCTAGTGGTGAAGGAGAGCAGGCTACAGATGTAGAGAGGGATTTTACCCAGAAGGGTTTTGTAGATGAACACATAATGTTGCCGTCTACGCATTTAAAGCCAGCTCCAGCCCACCATTTGATACAATGTGCAATGGTGGGTGAGCGACTTGGCATTTAGAGCAAAACGCAAAGATGCATGAAACTGAGTCTAGCCTCTTTTTCTTTGTCATTTTTTTGTTGGGGGAGTTACAGGTACAATATTCATGTTAATTTACACACTTTGTTTATACCACATGTACCCGTAGGCTGCCACTCTAAAGGGGAAAAAAGAAATACATACAGCGAAATGATCATATTGATCCCACAGGATGTTGTACATTTGGTATGTAAAAAAAAAGAAACAAAATGAGGTGGGCCTACACCCCCAACTCCCCATTCCATTTGCCTGTGCTTGGCTCCATTCCGTTAATTTCTTATCCTGAAAAACTCCACAGTTCTTAATGATTACAAGCATATCCATAACATGATGCAGCCACCACCATGATTGAAAATATGGAGAGTGGTACTCAGTAATATGTTGTATTTGCCCCAAACATAACACTTTGTATTCATGACAAAAAGTAAATAGCTTTGCCACATTTTTGACGTGTTACTTTAGTGCCTTGTTGCAATCAATGTGTCAAATCGGAGGGCCTGTTGTCTGGACCTCTGGCAGTCTCTATGGGGGTGCCACAGGGTTCAATTCTCGGGCCGACTCTATTCTCTGTGTATATCAATGATGTCGCTCTTGCTGCTGGTGACTCTCAGATCCACCTCTACGCAGACGACACCATTTTGTATACATCTGGCCCTTCATTGGACACTGTGTTAACAAACCTCCAAACGAGCTTCAATGCCATAGAAAACTCCTTCTGTGGCCTCCAACTGCTCTTAAACGCTAGTAAAACTAAATGCATGCTCTTCAATCGAACGCTGCTTGCACCCGCCCGCCCGACTAGAATCACTACTCTCGGCGGGTCTGACTTAGAATATGTGGACAACTACAAATACCTAGGTGTCTGGTTAGACCGTAAACTCTCCTTCCAGACTCACATTAAGCATCTCCAATCCAAAGTTAAATCTAGAATCGACTTCCTGTTTCGCAACAAAGCCTCCTTCACTCATGCTGCTAAACATGCCCTCGTAAAACTGACTATCCTACCGATCCTTGACTTCGGCGATGTCATTTACAAAATAGCTTCCAACATCCTACTCAGCAAATTGGATGTAGTCTATCACAGTGCCATACGTTTTGTCACCAAAGCCCCATATACTACCCACTATTGTGACCTGTACGATCTTGTTGGCTGGCCCTCACTACATATTCGTCGCCAAACCCACTGGCTCCAGGTCATCTATAAATCACTTCTAGGCAAATCCCCGCCTTATCTTAGCTCATCGGTCACATAGCAACACCCACCCCGTAGTATGTGCTCCAGCAGGTATATCTCACTGGTTATCCCCAAAGCCAACACCTCCTTTCGCCGCCATTCCTTCCAGTTCTCTGCTGCAAATGACTGGAACGAACTACAAAAATCTCTGAAGCTGGAGACATGTATCTCCCTCATTAACTTTAAGCATCAGTTGTCATAGCAGCTTACCGATCACTGTACCTGTACACAGCCCATCTGTAAGTAGCCCACCCAACTACCTCATCCCCATATTGTTATTTCATTGTTATTTATTTTATTGAAATGCACCCCAGTATCACTATTTGCACATCATCTTCTGCACATCTATCACTCCAGTGTTAATACTAAATTGAATTATTTTGCACTATGGCCTATTTATTGCCTTACCTCCATAACTTACTACATTTGCACACACTGTATATAGATTTTCAATTTTCTATTGTGTTATTGACTGTATGTTTTTGTTTATTCCATATGTAACTCTGTGTTGTTGTTGTTTTTATCGCACTGCTTTGCTTTATCTTGGCCAGGTCGCAGTTGTAAATCAGAACTTGTTCTCAACTTGCTTACCTGGTTAAAGAAAGGTGAAATAAATAAAAAATAAAATAAAAACAGGATGCATGTTTTGGAATATGTTTTATTCTATAAAGGCTTCCCTTTCACTCTGTCAATTTGGTTAGTATTGCGTAGTAACTACAATGTTGTTGATCCATCACAGACATTAAACTCTGTTTTAAAGTCAACAAGGACACTAATAAGAAGAAGAGACTTGCTAGGGCAAAGAAACACGAGCAATGGACATTAGACCGGTGGAAATTTGTCCTTTGGTCTGGAGTCCAAATTGGAGATTTTTGGTTCCAACCACCGTGGCTTTGTGAGACGCGGTGTGGGTGAACGGATGATCTCTGCATGTGTATTTCCCACCGTAAAGCGTGGAGGAGGAGGTGTTATGGTGTGGGGGTGCTTTGCTGGTGACACAATCTAGGATTTATTTAGAATTCAAGGCACACTTAACCAGCATGGCTACCACAGCATTCTGCAGTGATACGCCATCCCATCTGGTTTGGGCTTAGTGGGACTATCATTTATTTTTCAACAGGACAATGACCCAACACACCCCAGGCTGTGTAAGGGATATTTGACCAAGAGGGAGAGTGATGGAGTGCTGCATCAGATGACCTGGCCTCCACAATCCCCCGACCTCAACCCAATTGAGATGGTTTGGGATGAGTCGGACCGCAGAGTGAAGGAAAAGCAGCCAACAAGTGCTCAGCATATGTGGGAACACCTTCAAGACTGTTGGAAAAGCATTCCAGGTGAAGCTGGTTGAGAGAATGCCAAGAGTGTGCAAAGCTGTCCTCAAGGAAAAGGGTGGCTATTTGAAGAATCTCAAATATAAAATATATTTTGATTTGTTTAACACTTTTTTGGTTACTACATGATTCCATATGTGTTATTTCATAGTTTTGATGTGTCCAAACCTTTGACTGGTACTGGTAGTTGTTGGCTGTGCATGCTGCTGGAAGCCTAGGTTCAAAATATTCCCATCTTCAACCTAGCTGGAAGCATGCATTGCATGGTCAAGCCATATAGGACTTTTCAGTCTCAAACGCTGTGATCCTTTGGTTGGTTGGGGGCAATGAAACAATGGAGCCCCATTCAATGTAGGGAAGCGAAGTGGACGGAGAGGCGATTTGCACGTCGAGCTTGGCAAAAGGGGGCATGATTTGTTGACATAATTGTAATCGAAACCCAACCTTAATTTACTCGTTGTGACGCATTGAGGTTCCAAACTCTGTTTTAGACAAGACTGACTTTATGACCAAAATTATCAAATTAACACTTTGTAGTAAATTTTGACACTAGAATAAATGTTTCTGACTCATATCGATGCCACATAGGCAGTTTTCAAAGCGATTAGTTGGTTTTTAGGGTCAGTCACTCTTTAAGCAGCATATGTTTTAGGTCTTTAAGCTATTAAAACATAGAAGGAAAACATAAAATAAGTAACCATTTTCAGACCTTTACAGTTTAGTTACAGTGAGGGAAAAAAGTATTTGATCCCCTGCTGATTTTGTACGTTTGCCCACTGACAAAGACATGATCAGTCTATAATTTTTATGGTAGGTTTATTTGAACAGTGAGAGACAGAATAACAACAACAATATCCAGAAAACGCATGTCAAAAATGTTATAAATTGATTTGCATTTTAATGAGGGAAATAAGTATTTGACCCCTCTGCAAAACATGACTTAGTACTTGGTGGCAAAAACCTTGTTGGCAATCACAGAGGTCAGACGTTTCTTGTAGTTGGCCACCAGGTTTGCACACATCTCAGGAGGGATTTTGTCCCACTCCTCTTTGCAGATCTTCTCCAAGTCATTAAGGTTTCGAGGCTGACGTTTGGCAACTCGAGCCTTCAGCTCCCTCCACAGATTTTCTATGGGATTAAGGTCTGGAGACTGGCTAGGCCACTCCAGGACCTCAATGTGCTTCTTCTTGAGCCAGTCCTTTGTTGCCTTGGCCGTGTGTTTTGGGTCATTGTCATGCTGGAATACTCATCCACGACCCATTTTAAATGCCCTGGCTGAGGGAAGGTTCTCACCCAAGATTTGACGGTACATGGCCCTGTCCATCGTACCTTTAATGCGGTGAAGTTGTCCTGTCCCCTTAGTAGAAAAACACCCCCAAAGCATAATGTTTCCACCTCCATGTTTGACGGTGGGGATGGTGTTCTTGGGGTCATAGGCAGCATTCCTCCTCCTCCAAACACGGCGAGTTGAGTTGATGCCAAAGAGCTCGATTTTGCTCTCATCTGACCACAGCACTTTCACCCTGTTCTCCTCTGAATCATTCAGATGTTCATTGGCAAACTTCAGACGGCCCTGTATATGTGCTTTCTTGAGCAGGGGGACCTTGCGGGCGCTGCAGGATTTCAGTCCTTCACGGCGTAGTGTGTTACTAATTGTTTTCTTGGTGACTATGGTCCCAGCTGCCTTGAGATCATTGACAAGATCCTCCTGTGTAGTTCTGGGCTGATTCCTCACCGTTCTCATGATCATTGCAACTCCACGAGGTGAGATCTTGCATGGAGCCCCAGGCCGAGGGAGATTGACAGTTCTTTTGTGTTTCTTCCATTTGCGAATAATCGCACCAACTGTTGTCACCTTTTCACCAAGCTGCTTGGCGATGGTCTTATAGCCCATTCCAGCCTTGTGTAGGTCTACAATCTTGTCCCTGACATCCTTGGAGAGCTCTTTGGTCTTTGCCATGGTGGAGAGTTTGGAATCTGATTGATTGATTGCTTCTGTGGACAGGTGTCTTTTATACAGGTAACAAACTGAGATTAGGAGCACTCCCTTTCAGTGTGCTTCTAATCTCAGCTCGTTACCTGTATAAAAGACACCTGGGAGCCAGAAATCTTTCTGATTGAGAGGGGGTCAAATACTTATTTCCCTCATTAAAATGCAAATCAATTTATAACATTTTTGACATGCGTTTTTCTGGATTTTGTTGTTGTTATTCTGTCTCTCACTGTTCAAATAAACCTACCATAAAAATTATAGACTGATCATTTCTTTATCAGTGGGCAAACGTACAAAATCAGCAGGGGATCAAATACTTTTTTCCCTCACTGTAGCAGACTTGATGAGTTAGGGTGGGTTATGAAGAAAAAATTTAAAAAGGAAAAAAAGTAGGTTAAATATAACAACAGAGATGCAAGCCTAGACAGTCTAATATGATGGCTGTAGAGCAATAGCTCTTGATTCATTATCCTCATTATTATTAGCAATATGGTTTAAATGACCTTAAACATAAATTAACCCTCAATGGGTGGGTTTCACCAACATGGATTAACTCTTAAACTGGGTTAAATCAAGGTTGATCTATTAATCATGTTGCACCAAATTTTAAACCTAGGTTTTAAATTAACCCTAGTTAAATTAAATCCTTCCTCTAATCTAAGTTTAGTTTTCACTTTAAACCTGGATTAATTTTAAGCTTGTTGCTCAATAAAAATAAAAAATATATACATTTAGATTGGTTAGTATTGGGAGATTAATTTTAAACTGCCACTTTAGGTGGTTTAACTGATAAAATGACAGCATTTCTACTGTGGAGAGACCAAAACGACTGAGTTCCTCAGAGAATAATTAGAAACAGGTTAAATCCTGGTTAATTTTATGATAATGATGAGTTTTCAAGGTGATGCCGCTTGTCCAAGGACTCTGTAATGCAACTGGAAAGAAAGGTTGGACCAACCATTAAGCATGGGAGTGATAGGAACGCGGCTGTACCCCCACCACTTCAGCTCCTGGTGGACCTACGGTTCTACGCAAATGGATGTTTCCAGATGGTGGATGGGGACTTTTTTGGACTCCACAAGTCAACCATCCGCAGGATTGTAGTCAGTGTCCAGTGCTATTGCCAGTCTGAAGAATCAGTACATAAGGTTCAGTCCTACAGAGGAGACAGCATCTGGATTTTACTGGAGAACTCGATTCCCAGGTGTACTAGGGGCAATAGACTGTACACACATTACTATTCTCAACCCTGGTGGCGAGAATGGAAAACTAGATGGCCAGGATCAACCCATGACAGCAGAATCTATGATAATAGTCGTCTGTATGCAATGCTGGAAAGGGGGGCTTATGAAGGCCACCTACTAGGTGACAATGGATATGCCTGTCGTGGGTACCTTAGCACTCCCCTTTTAAACCCCCAGACACCTGAAGAGAGATAATAAACCTCTCATATCCCGGCAAGAGGTCTCATAGAGAGTTTTTGGAGTGTGGAAAAAAAGATTCCCGTCCCTACAGGAGTGGCTCCGCACGAAGATGGACACTACACTTACAATCATTGTTGCAGTGGCAGTTCTGTATAACTTTGGCAGGAGACTGAGGAGGACCTACCTGAGGAGAATGAAGAAGATGGCCAGGTGCAACATGCTGCCAATGCAAATGGGAATGCTGTGAGGAGAACCTTGATTGAGAACCATTTTGCAGCCTATGGTGTGTATAATGTAACATTGGTAACATGTAAAAAGCAATATTATATTTTGATAGACGTGTACAATTCCTAATTAGGCTATCTGTATTAAAATGCATTATTAAGACTTTGTTATTCTCAATACCATACAGGGTGGAACTGAAAGCACCAGAACACAAGACTGGGGACAAGACTGGAGGACACCAAATTGCTTGGGAACGGATTGTTTTAATAAATAATTGTTTTAATAAATAATTGTTTAAATAAATAAAAAGATCAGCATTCTTTACACAGTGGCATTTGTTTCCCTGAAGGAGTTTCTGTTTCTGAATTTACAGTATCTCTTTTTGTAAATACAGTACCCCAATCTGCAGTAGATTTTTCTCTCTCTCTCTCTCTCCAGCTCCAAAACATCAATAAGAGCTTGGGTCATGTCAGTTCTGGGGCGTTTGCTTGGCCTGTCTGGTGTTTTTGCTGCTGGTGCAAGATCCAGGCACTGCTGTTTCTCCACGGCACAGGGTGTCAGCTCAACTAAAGGAAAGGAAAGAAAGAAAATGTACTCATTATTAGTAGGCTATTTACGTGCCCATTTTGTGCAACAATTGAATTGGGGCTTATGATATGCCCAGCCTTGGTACGAATATTGATGTTATGCAACATGCTGTAAAGGGACTGATAACGATAACATTGCAGTGAAGTAGCATTAACGTTAGTTTTAACGTGCATTATAGTCATTGATATTTACCAGTTATTTATGCTTACTAAATATTGGTGGGTCGAGTTGGCCGTCGTAGGGGTTACGGAGAGGGGCAAACTGCTGGGGAATCATCTCGCATATCTTCTGGGAGAGTGGATCAATTCCCTTGGACGGAGGCCCCCCTCCAGTCTGAAATAGCCCCCGCCTCTCCTCTGCCGCATCCTTTTTGGCTTTCGCTTTGACATTTTTCCAGCACGCCTTCATCCGATTTGGGTCCCTCTTCTCTTTAATCTGTGTCGATCCATTAAATCTGTCGCATAAAATGGCTCAGGTGTCTTCCTTCTTTTTGACAGTCATGTTGTCTGTCTTTTTATCCTCCAGTACGTTACTAAATTCCTCCATCATCATCAGCTCCGACAAGAGGTTATTTTCATAAGTGGAGAAATTTGAACTTCTTTGACATGCCATGATCAGGTGGCTAGCGGACAAATAATAAATGGCTAAATAACGTTAAGTAATGACAATAATAAGTTATGTTTTATGCTAGTTATCTTGGTTTATAAACTAGCTAGCTACAGTAGCTAACGTTAGCTAACGAATGAGTTTTTCTGACTAGTACTGGCAAATAACGTATTTTATTTCAAATCAGCCAACCCATGACAACTTTTCAAGATGGAGTTACAGTAGTTCTTCATTGTTATTATTTTATCAAGGAACAGCTACTTCGTTTCAACTCACGAAATACCTCATATATTGGTGTAACATGTCACTAATCATAGTTTAAAACCGTTAATCATAGATTTACTGATCCAGATTTAAAATTAAATGGTGCAACACATCTCTGCTTAATTGTAAACCTAGATTTACAAAACCTAGATTAGCTCTAATCCTAGATTAATTTAAACCATGTTGGTGCAACCCACCCAATGTGTATTAAGCATTTAAGTCCTCAAGAAAACGATTGTACTGTATGTGGATGAAATGCATGAGTCATTTATAAGTCATATTCTTCAAGAATCAATGGGTATGTCATTAATTTCTAAATCCAAAAATGGATGTGGTAACTGTTGATTGCCCCTTTAAATTAAGAGGTAGGGATCTAAGTTGTCTGGGCCTGCAGACTTTTTAGGTTCTATTGCTTTTAGAGCTTTATAGACCTCAGCATAAGAAACAGGCTCAAATTTAAAAGGGTTCACATGAGGGCCTATATCAGAGCTCACTGTAACCCCACCATTATCAAAAACTGAACCAGCAGAAATTAATTGCTTGTTAAAGACTGTGATATCTGTTATTCAATGCGTTTGTATGGGCTATAAGCAGTAAGACCAAATAAAATGTTTCATCAAATAACTTAATATATTTTTTTGATACTTCAAGGGTTCTTCAAATTCAAAATCAAATAGCAAAATGATCCTTGGTATGACCTTCTTAAAACAATTCCATATAGCTTAGTAGAATCAACTAACTATGTTTAATTGTTACTCTATTTAATTAATCATGTAACAATTAACTCATTAGGAATTTGGGGCACCACGGTAGAAGTTGTTTATAGAGTTACCATCTCCCGAATTTAACACTAAAATATATATATGTTATATATCAATAACAGTCACTTATTAATCGTTACCTCATATCAGTCTCATTCTGAACGTCACATAATTCTTGGATCCGCAAGAACCCCAGCTTTACTTATGATTCAGCGCTACACAAATTGGCTTAATTATTTATTTACTAGCTAACTAAATAATAACACAGAATACATACATACTTAATACATGAGAAAAAGTCCCTGGCGGACTAACAACAGCATGACTGCTTGATTATCAATAGAGGGAGGGGTAAAGGTACATTTGAAAACTACCCTCAAAGTAATCATCATACTTTGCTCAGGAACTACCGCCCGTTTTGGAGTAAGAAACCAATGAATGTATTTACCTGTTTGCCGCTCGTCTATCTCTGTTGGACTCGATCGATCCTTCTATGGGAAAGGGGTGTCGTTGGCTTTAGTGTCCCGTTCAGTGTAAGGCTTGGCTTGTCCACCAGAGGTGACAATGTCCTTCTTCTTTGTTCTGGCTTGTAGTGGAGTGTACTCAGAGCAGATACTCAGTGATTGTCTGAGATGGGATGTTCTCCTTCCCCCTCGTGTGGTTAGTCAAAGTTCTAGATCACTTTACACACACAGCTGCAGACTGGCAATGTTCTAGTGAGTTTATCTTCTTCACCTCGTATTGAGGTTCATTGTTCCAACCATTTTCAGATGTGTAGACCACCGTCTCACGTCTTTCTGGTCTAACCATTTTTAGCCGTGTAGCCACAGCTCCACGCTTTCTGGTCTAATGTAAATTTCGTTACCAAGGCTTTTCATCCTCGGGTAAAAAGGGGGCATTTCATCACGCTGACACGGTCTCTGAGCCCACTCAGGGCGTGGCAAGTTAGTTTATAGTTTATATGAAAAACAATTATCTCCTTAGAAAACTAAAATCGCATTCCTATCTCAACAAAAATACTCTAATCTTGAATCATATATTTGATACAACATTTGGGTGTAAACTTGATATATAGAATGTGTACACTTTCCGATTTACAGTTATTTCTTGATACCATCCTTAATGACATCACAAAATAATAAACAATATGACATGATTATTCTTTAGGTCCCCACTGACCATTCTTAACATTCGGAAGATAGAAATAATGTTCCAATGTTCACTTTTTGGACAAAAAGGTTTTTGGCGGCAAAAAGTCTCTGGAACAAAAAAAGCCTTTAGTAATTCTGCAGAGCAGGAGGGAGATTACCCTCCTCCCTAATTTACGACAGAGTGTTAAGGTGTCAAAAAGCCGGCCCAGTTCCCCCTCCCCTCTTCTGTTGGTCAGAGGGTCTGTTTGTTGTCAGCCAGCTTGGCATTCAGGCCAAAGAGTTCATCCTGGTGTCATCAGACCAGAGAATCTTGTTTCTCATGGTCTGAGAGTCCTTTAGGTGCCTTTTGGCAAACTCCAAGCGGGCTGTCATTTGCCTTTTACTGAGGAGTGGCTTCCGTCTGGTCACTCTACCATAAAGGCCTGATTGGTGGAGTGCTGCAGAGATGGTTGCCCTTCTGGAAAGTTATCCCATCTCCACAGAGGAACTCTGTCAGAGTAACCATAGGGTTCTTGGTCACCTCCCTGACCAAGGCCCTTCTCCCTGATTGCTCAGTTTGGCCTGGGCGGCCAGCTCTAGGAAGAGTCCTGGTGGTTTCAAACTTCTTCCATTTAAGAATGATGGAGGCCACTGTGTTCTTGGGGACCATCAATGCTGCAGAATCTTTTTGGTACCCTTCCCTAGATCTGTGCCTCAACACAATCCTGTCTTGGAGCTCTACGGACAATTCCTTCAACCTCATGGCTTGGTTTTTGCTCTGACATGCACTATCAACTGTGGGACCTTATATAGACAGGTCTGTGCCTTTCCAAATCATGTCCAATCAATGTAATTTACCACAGGTGGACTCCAATCAAGTTGTAGAAACATCTCAAGGATGATCAATGGAAACAGGATGCAGCTGAGCTCAATTTCAAGTCTCATAGCAAAGGGTCTGAATACTTATGTAAATAAGGTATTTCCGTTTGTTATTTTTAATACATTTGCAAACATTTCTAAAAACCTGTTTTTGCTTTGTCATTATGGGGTATTGTGTGTAGATTGATGAGGATTTGTATTTATCTAATCCATTTTAGAATTAGGCTGTAATGTAACAAAATGTGGAAAAAGTCAAGGGGTCTGAATACTTTCCGAATGCACTGTATGTGTTTCATTATAACATAAAATGTATGTATCTTATTCAAGTCGTGTTTAGAATCTATTGATTGCTTATTTCCTTTTAGGAACTGTGAACTGTTTTCTATACAGTAGGGACTTACTGTGTACACTCACGAGCAAATCTAAGGTTTTATTCCAATATTTGCATGCCATATGCTAAACTCTGTGGCGTGACTGGTCAGTCTTCATGACATTTCCTGGCCGAGCCCTCCCACACTATAAGTAGTGAGACTTGTACTCAGACAAGCCAGATCACAGGGCACGCATTAGAGGTTTAATGATCCATCTCCTTGACTTGCACCATCCTACTCAGACAGAGATAGCCATCTCCTGAGACGAACTTTGCTGAACACACTCTGCTCACGACAAACCACTGAGCTTTTATCTCTCCCTACAGGGACCCAAATATTCTACTGCAGCCTAGTGCCTTAAAGGGACATTTCAAAAAGGTTCAACTTCATATTCATCATCTCTAGAACCACATTAACATATGTGAAAATTGCACTTTTCATTTGTTTTGTAGTAAAAAAGATAGAGGAAAATAAGTGTTTCCAATGACATAGCCGGTCTACCACTGATTAGGGAGCCTATAGTTTCACGGCTGTGAAACTTTATTGATGTAGCCTCTCTTTCACTTCTGCTGTTTTCACGAATAAGAATTTCCAAATCTCCAAAGTCCTGTTAAAGTGTTGTCATATCTGCCTGTCAGTATATAAGCCTACACAATTGATCTGTAGATTTTCCCACGTCAATGACTGTACTGCATTCCATTTGTATCTTGTTTCCATTAAGACAACTGTACCTACCTCATTTTCAAACTATTTTAGCCTAGTAATAAAACTTTGAAGTGGATCCGTTGCTGAATTGAAGTCTTTAACAAGCGATTGAATGAGAATATAGTAAATTGACTACTGATTAAGACTATTGTTGATATAAATAGGAATAATGGTATTATGGTTAATGATAACTACTGATAGAGTTAATTTAAGGGGTTTCTCTATATGAAACCCTTAATGATGCCCCTCTTAGATTAATTTGGATAGGATAACCATATTAATTAAATAAATTAGATCAATTCATTATTCCAGTAATTAATAATTAAATGATCTTGAATATCCATAGCCAAAAGTCACAACACTGCACTTTCAACCATTTAAAAGCACAGCAGTTCAAATGGGAATACAATGTGTTATCACTGTTCTTCATCTAATAGCAGAACCAAATGTCCTGGATTACAGTTGAGATTACATGAAAAGTATATTGTGCAAGTGACCAATGCCGTTTGAGATTCTGTGCAGATTATTACAGCAATTGTGAAGATCTCCACAGAGCTGCGACGACCTATGCATGCTATCTTGAACATGCACCTTTTATATGACTACATAAGAAGAAATGTAGAAGGAGATGTATCCCATTGTTTAAAGGTGCAATATGCAGAAATCGCTCTGCCATTTCATGGTTGCAAAAATTCTAATAGTTTGCCTAATTGAAGTTTGTGACAAAACAAGCAATCCGTTTTGTACACCAGCTTCAAACAGCTGAAAATACAAGTGTGCATGTTCAAGATAGCATACATAGGTCGTCACAGGTCTGTGGAGATCTTCACAATTGCTGTAATAATCTGCGCAGAATGTCGAACGACATTGATCACTTGCACCATATACTTTTCATGTAATCTCAACTACAATCCATGTAGAATCATTGTACCATCCAAACCACTGTGAAACATATTTTCAGTAACCTAAAATATTGTATTTTCAGCTGTTTGAAGCTGGTGTACAAAACCGAAAGAAAAAGACGCAAAAACAAAACTTAAGAACGGGAAGCATAGAAATATGGCACATAGAACAGATCTACCGCTTCTAAGACTTTCTGTCAATGAGAATGACAGATCTATAACTCACATTTCTATGTGAATTTGGTTAAATATTGCAGCTTTAACTTTTATTTTCTGTTGAGTTGGGGAAATGAATCCAACATATAATTTGTTAATTTGTCGATAAGTTAATAGGCCATTTATTGTATTTAAAAAGTGAACCCTAGTGGCACATATTGAACTATTCAAGTAGAAGATACATCTCCATCAAATGTTGATATTTGGTTGCATTGACAACCAAACACAATTCAATGTAACTAAATATCATTATATTTGAAATAAACCAGAGCGTGAAACCCTAGGCCCTAAGTATTGTCTATTTTTAGTTGAATTCTGGGTTGAATTTAAATAATTGCCGTTGATGACTTTTCAAATAATATAGGCCGAAATAGCGTCATTGATGATATATGAGTGATAAAGTATGGTCACATTTAATTTTCTCTGTTAAACCTAGCCTTTTGAATGACTTTGATAGCAACAGTGAATCTATTTAGTTTTAAATGGTGATCTCTCAATAATTTCTCTCACGACAGCACATTGGCATTAGTCAGTGTCAACTATCATACGCTACATTACCAAAAGTATGTGGACACCTGCTTGTCGAACATCTAATTCCAAATCATGGGCGTTAATATGGACTTGGTCTCCCCTTTGCTGCTATAACAGCCTCCACTCTTCTGGGAAGGCTTTTCACTAGATGTTGGAACATTGCTTTGGGGACTTGCTTCCATTCAGCCACAAGACCATTAGTGAGGTCGGGTACTTATGTTGGGCGATTAGGCCTGGCTCGCAGTCGGCGTTCCAATTAATCCCAAAGGTGTTCGATGGGGTTGAGGTCACGACTCTGTGCAGGCCAGTCAAGTTCTTCCACACCGATCTCGACAAACCAGTTCTGTATGGACCTCGCCTTGTGCACGGGGGCATTGCAATGCTGAAACAGGAAAGGGCCTTCCCCAAAATGTTGCCACGAAGTTGGATGCACAGAATCGTCTAGAATATCATTGTATGCTGTAGCGTTAAGATTTCCCTTCACTGGAACTAAAGGGCCTAGCCCGAACCATGAAAAACAGCCCCAGACCATTATTCCTCCTCCACCAAACTTTACAGTTGGCACTATGCGTTTGGGCAGGTAGTGTTCTCTTGGCATCCGCCAAACATTGATTTGTCCATCGGACTGCCAGATGGTGAAGCGTAATTCATCACTCAAGAGAACGTGTTTCCCCTGCTCCAGAGTCCAATGGCGGCGAGCTTTACACCACTCCAGCCGACGCTTGGCATTGCGCCTGGTGATTTTAGGCTTGTGTGCAGCTGCTTGGCCATCGAAACCCATTTCATGAAGCTCCTGACGAACAGTTCTTGTGCTGACGTTGCTTCCAGAGGCAGTTTGGAACTCGTTAGTGAGTGTTGCAACTGAGGACAAACAATTTTTACACGATACGCGCTTCAGCACTCGGCGGTCCTATTCTATAAGCTTGTGTGGCCTACCACTTCGCGGCTGAGCCGTTGTTACTCTTAGACGTTTCCACTTCACAATAACAGCACTTAAAGTTGACCAGGGCAGCTCTAGCAGGGCGTAAATGTGACAAACTGATTTGTTGGAATGGTGGCATCCTATGACGGTGCCACGTTGAAAGTCACTAAGCTCTTCAGTAAGGCCATTCTACTGCCAATGTTTGTCTATGGAGATTGCATGGCTGTATGCTCGATCTTATACACCTGTCAGCAACAGGTGTGGCTGAAATAGCCGAATCCACTAATTTGAAGGGGTATCCACATACTTTTGTATATAACTTTTGTATATATAGTGTATCTAAGCAGGGCTTGGTTAAGGGTAGCTGCAGATAGGTCAATTTTCCAATAGTAGGTGCTGCCCAGCCTATAGTTTTTTTTCTGATAGTGGATATAACGTTGAAAATCTGAAGTTGTTTTAAAGCTACAAATTCAACATATTTCATAAAAAGTTTGTCTATTTTGAAATGTGGTTACCATAATGACACAATACTGAGGTTGAAATGTCACCCTCAAAACAACAGTTGATGACTTTTTTCAAATCCGATGTCTTTTTCACGTAGATTCCACGTCTCAATATGTTGACGAATTACATTGAAACAATGTTGATTCAACCAGTTTGTGACCAGTACCTCTGCCCACGTTTTAACAACATTATCCTTCGTCATGATTCGTTCAGTTGTAACATGCGATTTCACGCTATATCCCAAGAGTGGTTATAGCAAAGTTTATTTTTACACTGAACAAAAATATAAACGCAACATGTAAAGTGTTGGTCTCATGTTTCATGAGCTGAAATAAAAGATCCCAGAACATTTCCATACACACAAAAAGCGTATTTCTCTCAAATTTTGTGCACAAATTTGTTTACATCCTTGTTAGTAAGCATTTCTCTTTTGGGGACAATAAAAGGCCACTCTAAAATGTGCAGTTTTGTCACACAACACAATGCCACAGATGTCTCAAGTTGAGGGAGCATGCAATTGGCATGCTGACTGCAGAAATGTCCACCAGAGCTGTTGCCAAAGAATGTAATGTTAATTTCTCTACCATAAGCCTCCTCCAACGTCGTTTTAGAGAATTTGGCAGTATGTCCAACTGGCCTCACAACCACAGACCACGTGTATGGCGTTGTGTGGGCGAGCCATTTGCTGATGTCGACGTTGTGAACAGAGTGCCCCGTGGTGGCGGTGGGGTTATGGTATGGGAAGGCATAAGCTACGGACAATGAACACAATTGCATTTTATCGATGGCAATTTGAATGCACAGAGATACAATGACGACACCCTGTGGCCCATTGTCATGCCATTCATCTGCCGCCATCACCTCATGTTTCAGCATGATAATGCATGGCCCCATGTCGCAAGGATCTGTACACAATTCCTGGAAGCTGAAATGTCCCAGTTCTTCCATGGCTTTCTTCCTCAGCAGACATGTCACCCATTGAGTATGTTTGGGATGCTCTGGATCGATGTGTACGACAGCGTGTTTCCAGTTCCAGACAATATCCTGCAACTTCGCACAGCCATTGAAGAGGAGTGGGACAACATTCCACAGGCCACAATCAACAGCCTGATCAACTCTATACGAATCCATGAGGCAAATGGTGGTCACAACAGATACTGACTGGTTTTCTGATGCATGCCCCTACCTTGCTTTTTAAGGTATCTATGACCAACAGATGAATATCTTTATTCCCAGTCGTGAAATCCATAGATTAGGGCCTATTGAATTTATTTCAATTGACTGATTTCGTTATATGAACTGTAACTCAGTAAAATCTTTGAAATTGTTGCATTTTGCGTTTATATTTTTGTTCAGTATAGTTTGGGGGGGTTAGCTAATAGGGGGTGATACCATCGTATGCCACAATGTTTTATGAGTACATAATCACGATAGGACAAAGGCTGACGTAGCCCAACCCTAGTTCTATTGTGTGAGGCCACGAGGAGATGAGGGTGTGCGTGTGTGTGTTTTGTTCTATAGACCTGAAGGTGAAGCCAATCAGCAGAGACGAAAGCCACCAGTTCTACACACCGTCCTCCCTGCCATTGTAATTTCTCAATTCTACAGCTTAGTCTTTAGGCGACTAAGTGTGTTACTGAAATGCTTTCAAGCTTGTTCATTCTCACTTTCTCAAACAATCACACACTTGCTGATATGTCTTTCCTAACCCGTAAAGACACACACACACCCCACGGACACACATACAAACACATGGAAATGATTGGTTTAATGTAGTATTTGTTTGTTTTTTTACATTGAAGAAAAACGTGAAAATCCTCAAATAAACGTTGATTGCTGCCCTCCGCAACTGATTTATAATTTATCTTTAGGGGGCACAAACAATGAGCAGACATAGCCTATTTCTTTAGTTATTATTTTATGCCCTGGTAAAAAGTTGTGCACTGGTCAAAAGTAGTGCACTAAATAGGGAATAGGGTGCCATTAGGGACGCATCCTCTCTTCATAGTGTGAGATGATGTGGCATCACTCTGGGGAGGTGTTGGAGCCTTGTGAGAGGCAATGTGTTCTAATTACCAACGCTAGATCTGGTTATTAATCATCTACAATATCCTCGGAGCAACACGGCACAATCAATAATGTAGTGATGAAATGGAGAGAAAATCATTAGGAGGCTTCTATTCTCATTCTTTCATTAGAGACACACACACACAAGCACGTACACGCACACACGCACACACACACACACACACACGAACACAGAACAGACCCTTACAGTGAGCAAAAGTCCTTCAAATACAATTTCACATTTGAAGGGGTTCCCTGAGGATTGCTCTATTATTCCACTACTTGTGCAAATTCATAAGAGAGACATCATTTGACCAATTACAACATATTATTCTCCACTGTAAACAGCTGTTTGCTGATTCAATACGGTTCAGGAGTTGCAATACACTGTATACTGGACAATCCTATTCTGGCTGACACCCTGTTGAGTGAGAACTCTATCTCCCTCCTCTCTCTGTCCTGTGTGTGATAGGCTGACACTGTGTGTGCTATCTCAGCATGCTGAGATAGGCTGCCATTGACAGGACACAGTACTGGCTGCCACTCAACAGACACAGTTCCACAGAATCAGAGGAGCCAGCGTGTGCATGTGTTTCAGGGCACACATCATGTATTTGGGTTGGTCCAACCGAAAAACAGATATACTGTACTTCTGAGAACCATATTTAAACATATACAGTGCATTCGGAAAGTATTCAGCCCCCCTGACCTTTTCCACATTTTGTTACGTTACAGCCTTATTCTAAAATGGATTAAATTCTTTATTTTTTCTCATCAATCTACACACAAAGTGAAAACATGTTTTTAGAATGTTGGCCAATTAAAAAAATTAAAATAATAATAATACCTTATTTACATAAGTATTCAGACCCTTTGCTATGAGACTCGAAATTGAGCTCAGGTGCATCCTGTTTCCATTGATCATCCTTGAAATGTTTCTACAACTTGATTGGAATCCACCTGTGGTAAATTCAATCGATTGGACATTATTTGAAAAGGCACATACCTGTCTATATAAGGTCCCACAGTTGACAGTGCATGTCAGAGCAAAAACCAAGCCATGAGGTCCGAGACAGGATTGTGTCGAGGCACAGATCTGGGGAAGGGTACCAAAAGTCTGTGTGTCTCCCGAGTGGCGCAGTGCTAGCTGTGCCACTAGAGATCCTGGTTCGAATCCAGGCTCGACCGGGAGACCCATGTAGCCGGCCACGACCGGGAGACCCATGGGGCGGCGCGCAATTGGCCCAGCGTCGTCCAGGGTAGGGGAGGGAATGGCCGGCAGGGATGTAGCTCAGTTGGTAGAGCATGGCGTTTGCAACGCCAGGGTTGTGGGTTCGATTCCCACAGGGGGTATGAAAAATAATAATGTATGCACTAAACTGTAAGTCGCTCTGGATAAGAGCGTCTGCTAAATGACGTAAATGTAAAAGAATTCTACAGCATTGAAGGTCCACAAGAACACAGTGGCCTCCATCATTCTTAAATGGAAGAAGTTTGGAAACACCAAGACTCTTCCTAGAGCTGGCCGCCCGGCCAAACGGAGCAATCGGGGGAGAAGGGTCTTGGTCAGGGAGGTGACCAAGAACCCGATGGTCACTCTGACAGAGCTCCAAAGTTCCTCTGTGGAGATGGGAGAACCTTCCAGAAGGACAACCATCTCTGCAGCACTCCACTAATCAGGCCTTTATGGTAGAGTGGCCAGACGGAAGCCACTGTTCAGTAAAAGGCACATGACAGCCCGCTTTGAGTTTGCCAAAAACCATTTAAAGGACTCTCACACCATGAGAAACAAGATGATCTGGTCTGATGAAACCAAGATTGAACTCTTTGGCCTGAATGCCAAGCATCACGTCTGGAGGAAACCTTCACCATACGGTGAAGCATGTGGGTAGCATCATGCTGTGGGGATGTTTTTCAGCGGCAGGGACTGGGAGACTAGTCTTGATCGAGGGAAAGATGAATGGAGCAAAGTACAGAGACATCCTTGATGAAAACCTGCTCCAGAGCGCTCAGGACCTCAGACTGGGGCGATCTTCCAACAGGACAACGACCCTAAGCACACAGCCAAGACAATGCAGGAGTGGCTTCGGGACAAGTCTCTAAATGTCATTAAGTGGCCCAGCCAGAGCCCGAACTTGAACCAGATCGAACATCTCTGGAGAGACCTAAAAATAGCTGTGCAGCGACGCTCCCCATCCAACCTGACAGAGCTTGAGAGGATCTGCAGAGAAGAATGGGAGAAGCTCCCCAAATACAGGTGTGCCAAGCTTGTAGCGTCATACCCAATAAGACTCAAGGCTGTAATCGCTGCCAAAGGTGCTTCAACAAAGTACTGAGTAAAGGGTCTGAATACTTATGTAAATGTGATATTTCAGTTTTCAAAAATGTAATACATTTGCAAACATTTCTAAAAACCAGTTTTTGCTTTGTCATTATATTGTGTGTAGATTGATGAGGGGATAAAACCGTTTTATAAATTTTAGAATAAGGCTGTAACGTAACAAAATGTGGAAAAAGTCAAGGGGTCTGAACACTTTCCGAATGCACTGTAGCTATAGCACCAATAGCCTTTGGTATCAAAACAGACAGAAGGGAATTGGCATGCATATTTTATAATAAAGCATTGAGCATTGAAAATGATTGTGTGACAATTTTTTTGTGTTGATTGTTTTGTGAAATTGTTTTTGTATTATGGGAAAATGGCAATTCCCTAATTCCACACTGGCATTACTTTGATGGTGGGTGAGTGACAGTGTTAGTATTTTTCTCTCCTTGTCCCTGTGTTCAGGGGTATGTTTGGGCTTTGGGGTTGGCTAGGGGCGAGGGTTAGGAGCCCCTGACCCTTCTACTGAAGCCAAAGACACACGGAGAGGCAGGGGGGCACAGGGACAGGGAGGGGGGAACAAAAGTGACCAAAGGGCAAAGTTGAAATGTGAGGGCCAGCAGGCCACTGTTTTCTATGTGCAGCTCAGCAGGACTGTTCTCCTGTGTGCTACATTAAACACAGAGCATCTCTCTCTCTCTCTCTCTCTCTCTCTCTCTAATTCAATGGGCTTTATTGGCATGGGAAACATATGTTTACATTGCCAAAGCAAGTGAAATAGATAATGAACAAAAGTTAAATAAACAATCGATGGGACCCATGTCGTCCAAAAAGTTATACTTTTGACTCATCTGTCCATAGAACATTCTTCCAAGAGTCTTGATGATCATCCAGGTGCTTCCAGGTGCTTTTTGGCAAACTTGCGTAAACCTTTTGGACGAGATGGGTCCCATTATGTCTGGGGAAAACCAAACATTGCATTCAACAGTAAGAGCCTCATACCAACGGTCAAGCATGGTGGTGGTGGTGTGATGGCTTGGGGATGCTTTGCTGCCTCAGGACCTAAACGACTTGCCTTAATAGAAGGAACCATGAATTCTGCTCCGCATCAGAGAATTCTACAGGAGAATGTGAGCTGGAGCTGAAGCGCCTCTGGGTCATGTAGCAAGACAATGATCCAAAACACACAATCAAGTCTACATGAAAATGGTTAACAATCAACACATTTTAAGTTTTGGAATGGCCTAGTCAAAGTCCAGACCTAATCATAATTGAGAAGTTGTAGCAGGACTTGAAAGGAACAGTTCATGCTTGAAAACCCACAAATGTTGCTGAGTTAAAGCAGTTATGCATGCAAGAGTGGGCCAACATTCCTCCACAGCGATGTGAGAGACTGATGAACAACTACAGGAAGCATTTGGTTGCAGTCATTGCAGCTAAAGGTGGCACAACCAGTTATTTAGTGTAAGGGGGCAATTTGTTTTTCACATAGGGGAATTGGATGTTGCATAACTTTGTTAATTGCTCTCCCGAGTGGCGCAGTGGTCTAAGGCACTGCATCGCAGTGCTAGCTGTGCCACTAGAGATCCTGGTTTGAATCCAGGCTCTGTCGTAGCCGGCCGCGACCGGGAGACCCATGGGGCGGCGCACAATTGGTCCAAGGTAGGAGAGGGAATGGCCGGCAGGGATGTAGCTCAGTTGGTAGAGCATGGCGTTTGCAACACCAGGGTTGTGGGTTCGATTCCCAAGGGGGGCCAGTATGAAAAATAAACTAACTGTAAGTCGCTCTGGATAAGAGTGTCTGCTAAATCACTGTAAATGTTAAATAAATAAAATAAGTACCAATTATTATTTTGTTGTTGTAAACTCAGGTTCCCTTTATCTAACATTAGTTATTTTTATTTTAGTTATTTTTTATTTTTATATTTAAAACATACAATATACTTGCAGTGAAGCAGCTGAACAACTACATCACATTAGTCATCTAACAGACTCCCATCCAGAGCGACACACAGAAGCAACCAGGGTCAACACCCTGCTCAAGGGCACGTCAACAGATCTCCCACAAGGTCAAAAACAGGGACCCGAACCAGCGATCCATCAGCCACCGGCCAAAGCTCCCAAACGCCAGGCCACCAGGCCTCCAAGATCCCGCCCACAGCCCCCCCCCCCCATCACCCAACCCCCACCCCCCGCCAGAAAAATAAAATAATTATTCAGTATAAAACTCAGTTTTTCACAATTCCTGACATTTACTCCTAGTAAAAATTCCCTGTTTTAGGTCAGTTAGGATCACCACTTTATTTTAAGAATGTGAAATGTCAGAATAATAGTAGAGAGAATGATTTATTTCAGCTTTTATTTCTTTCAACACATTCCCAGTGGGTCAGAAGTTTACATACACTCAATTAGTATTTGGTAGCATTGCCTTTAAATTGTTTAACTTGGGTCAAACATTTCAGGTAGCCTTCCACAAGCTTCCCACAATAAGTTGGGTGAATTGTGACCCATTCCTCCTCACAGAGCTGGTGTAAGTGAGTCAGGTTTGTAGGCCTTTTTGCTCGCACACGCTTTTTCAGTTCTGCCCACAAATGTTCTATAGGATTGAGGTCAGGGCTTTGTGATGGTCACTCCAATACCTTGACTTTGTTGTCCTTAAGCCATTTTTCCACAACTTTGGAAGTATGCTTGGGGTCATTGTCCATTTGGAAGACCCATTTGTGACCAAGCTTTAACTTCCTGACTGATGTCTTGAGATGTTGCTTCAATATATCTACATATTTTTCCTTCCTCAAGATGCCATCTATTTTGTGAAGTGCACCAGTCCCTCCTGCAGCAAATCACCCCCACAGCATGATGCTGCTACCCCCGTGCTTCACAGTTGGGATGGTGTTCTTCGGCTTGCAAGCCCTCCCCCCTTTTTCCTCCAAATATAACGATGGTCATTATGGCCAAACAGTTCTATTTTTGTTTCATCAGACCAGAGGACATTTCTCCAAAAAGTAAGATCTTTGTCTCCATGTGCAGTTGCAAACTGTAGTCTGGCTTTTTTATGGCGGTTTTGGAGCAGTGGCTCCTTCCTTGCTGAGCGGCCTTTCAGGTTATGTCGATATGGGACTCGTTTTACTGTGGATATAGATACTTTTGTACCTGTTTCCTCCAGCATCTTCACAAGGTCCTTTGTTGTTGTTCTGGGATTGATTTGCACTTTTCGCACCAAAGTACGTTCATCTCTAGGAAATAAAATGCGTCTCCTTCCTGAGCGGTATGACGGCTGCGTGGTCCCATGGTGTTTATACTTGCATACTATTGTTTGTACAGATGAACGCGGTACCTTCAGGCATTTGGAAATTGATCCCAAGGATGAGTTGATGGCGCCGGAGAAGATGGCTGCCGTTTTACAGCCCTCTAACCAATTGTACTATTATGTGTGTTTTTTCGCGTTATTTGTAATTTATTCTGTACATAATGTTTCTGCCATCGCCTCTTATAACCAAAAAGAGCTTCTGGATATCAGGACAGCGATTACTCACCTCGTATTGGACGAAGATTATTTCTTCAACGAGTCGGACGCGAAGGATATCCTACAGACACCTGACAAGGCCCAAATCCCCGTCATTCGCAGGAGAAAGAGACAGAGCTTTCGTGGACGTAGGTCGGGGTGCCTTGTAAGGATCCGACGGCGAACTAATAAACTGCCTCTTCCATCAAACCTATTAGCTAATGTTCAATCATTTGAAAATAAATTAGATGACCTAATATTACAGTTATCCTACAAACGGGACATTAAAAACTGTAATATCTTATGTTTCACAGAGTCGTGGCTGAACGACGACATGGGCAAGATACAGCTGACGGGATATACGCTACATCGGCAGGATAGAACGGCTGACTCCGGTAAGACAAGGGGTGGCGGTCTGTGTATATTTGTAAACAACAGCTGGTGCACGAAGTCAAATACTAAGGAAGTCTCGAGGTTTTGCTCGCCTGAGAGTTTTCATCTATATTTTTCATAGCTGTCTATTTACCACCACAAACCAATGCTGGAATTAAGATTTCACTCAATGAGCTGTATAAGGCCATAACTAAACAGGAAAAAACTCATCCAGAGGCAGCGCTCCTAGTGGCCGGGGACTTTAATGCAGTGAAACTTAAATCCGTTTACCTAATTTCTACCAGCATGTTAAATGTGCAACCAGAGGAAAAAAAACTCTAGACCACCTTTACTCCACACACAGAGACGCATACAAAGCTCTCCCTCGCCCTCCATTTGGCAAATCTGACCATAACTCTATCATCCTGATTCCTGCATTTAAGTAAAAACTAAAGCAGGAAGCACCAGTGACTCGGTTAATTAAAAAGTGGTCAGATGACGCAGATGCTAAGCTACAGGATTGTTTTGCTAGCACAGACTGGAACATGTGTCACGATCGTCAGGGAGAGAAGTAGACCAATGCGCAGCGTGTTGAATGAACATGTTTAGAATTTATTTAATAAAGCACGAACAAAACAATAAATGACTCGTAACGTCCAACGGTAAACAAATACCGACACGGAACAAAAACCCACAACCACAAGGTGAAAACAGACAGTTTAAATATGGCTCCCAATCAGAGACAACCAGCGAACAGCTGACACTCGTTGCCTCTGATTGGGAGTCACTCAGGCAAACACAGAAATAGACAACCTAGAACACCCAACATAGAAACAGAACACATAAACGAACACACCCTGGCTCAACATACAGAGTCCCGGAGCCAGAGCGTGACAGTACCCCCCCCTAAAGGCGCGGACTGCGACCGCGCCTCAACAAAACCCACACAGGGGAGGGCTGGGTGGGCATTCCTCCTCGGAGGCGGCTCCGGCTCCGGGCTTGACCACCACCCTTCCATAATTCCCCCGTAGCGCCCCTGGTCCGGTCTGACCCCGCTGGCTGGATCTGGACTGGACATCGACGGAGCGGATTGCTTACGCTCCGTTGTGGAGCAGCTGACCGGTACCTGATCAGGCACCAGACTGACGACGCGCACCCCTGGCTTGGCGCGTGAGGCAGGAACGGACCGGACCTGGCTGACGATGCGCCCCCCTGGCTTGGTGCGTGGAGCAGCAACGGACCGGACCGGTCTGACGATACGCACCCCTGGCTTGGTGCGTGGAGCCGGAACGGGCCTCACCGGACTGACGACTCGCACCCTTGGCTTGGTGCGTGGAGCAGCGACGGGCCTTACCAGGCTGACGACTCGCACCCCGCGCTTGGTGCGAGTAGCAGGAACGGGCTGAACCAGGCTGACGACTCGCACCCCTGGCTTGGTGCGAGTGGCAGGAACGGGCTGGACCAGGCTGACGACTCGCACCCCTGGCTTGGTGCGAGTGGCAGGAACGGGCTGGACCAGGCTGACGACGCACACCGTAGGCTTGGTGCGTGGAGCAGGGACAGGCCGGGCTGGGCTGGCGACGCACACCGTAGGCTTGGTGTGTGGAGCAGGGACAGGCCGGGCTGGACTGGCGACGCACACCGTAGGCTTGGTGCGTGGAGCAGGGACAGGCCGGGCTGGACTGGCGACGCACACCTTAGGCTTGGTGCGTGGAGCAGGGACAGGCCGAACTGGGCTGGCGACGCACCCCGTAGGCTTGGTGCGTGGAGCAGGAACAGGCCGGACTGGGCTGTCGACGCACACCGTAGGCTTGGTGCGAGAGGCAGGAACAGGCCGGACCGTACTGGGGACACACACCACTGGCCCTACGCAGGGATCAGGAACGGGCCGGACCGGACTGGTAACACACCCCAGTACCTCTCGCCGTGCCTCCACACTTTCCCTCTCCTCTGTGACCAGTGGCCCCCTTAACATGGCGGCCTCCTCTGCCAATCCGCTGGGCCGCTCTGCCGCGGTCTCCTGCTGGCCCGTCGTCCACGGCGTTAGCCCCCCCCTAAAAAATTCTGGGGTTCTCTCTTCCCCGTGGGCCAGGCCTCTATATTTCTCGCCCAACTCTCGCTCTCCTGCTTCCAACTCCAGCCATTCTGCTCCTCCTTAGGCTTGACCCAGTCGAGACTCTTCCTCCACTGTTCCCAAGTCCATCCACTCTGCTCTTTACAAGGCTGGACCCAGTCGAGGTTGCCACGGAGATCTGCAAGCGATTCCCCTGGCGATGGCTCCTGGACACGCTGCTTGGTCCAGTTTTGGTGGGTTTTTCTGTCACGATCGTCAGGGAGAGAAGTAGACCAATGCGCAGCGTGTTGAATGAACATGTTTAGAATTTATTTAATAAAGCACGAACAAAACAATAAATGACTCGTAACGTCCAACGGTAAACAAATACCGACACGGAACAAAAACCCACAACCACAAGGTGAAAACAGACAGTTTAAATATGACTCCCAATCAGAGACAACCAGCGAACAGCTGACACTCGTTGCCTCTGATTGGGAGTCACTCAGGCAAACACAGAAATAGACAACCTAGAACACCCAACATAGAAACAGAACACATAAACGAACACACCCTGGCTCAACATACAGAGTCCCGGAGCCAGAGCGTGACAACATGTTCCAGGATTCTTCAGATAGCATTGAGGAGTACACCACATCAGTCACTGGCTTCATCAATAAGTGCATCGATGACGTCGTCCCCACAGTGACCGAACGTACATACCCCAACCAGAAGCCATGGATTACAGGCAACATCCGCAATGAGCTAAAGGGTAGAGTCAACTAATAGTCAACTAATAGTCTTGGAAGGATCCTGCTTGATTCTGTAAGTAGAATTGTTTTAACTTGTAAACTGTGTTGGTTCTGTCTGTCTGTCATAGTTAGTAAGCTACCCAGTCTGCTTAAAAAGCATTGCTACCCATTCACACTGGACGCAGGGCCAGCCACTTTTTTTGTTCTCTGCAGATTACAACTCAATAGGAGGGGGAGTGGCTACACTTGTGCTAGGCAATTAGCTTAGTGTTATTAGCACAACCTCTTTGTTCAGCGACAGCTGTCTGCGGCAGCTGTCCCCAAAACGAAGACTGTCCCTGAAACAAAGACAGTTCTGCCAAGTTGTTAGTCGAGGGAGGCCCCGATCTCTCGCTTCCCAAGATGTTTAGTTAATTTCATTTCGATCTCTTTTGCATTATTGTAGCCTTTTCTGTAGCCTGTCAACTATGTGTCTGTCTATCCATGTTCTCTCCTCAATGCACAGGCCATACAAACGCTTCACACCGCGTGGCTGCTACCACTCTAATCTGGTGACTTCTTGGCGCTGACGGAAACATGGATTACCACAGAAAACACTGCTACTCCTACTGCTCTTTCCTCGTCTAACCATGTGTTTACGCATACCCTGAGAGCATCTGGTCAGCGCGGCGGTGGCACAGGAATCCTCATCTCTCCCAAGTGGACATTCTTTCTTTTTCCCCTGACCCATCTGTCTATCTCCTCATTTGAATTCCATTCTGTCACAGTCACTAGCCCATTCAAGTTTAACATCCTTTTCATTTATCGCCCTCCAGGTTCCCTTGGAGAGTTCATCAATGAGCTTGACGCCTTGATAAGTTCCTTTCCTGAGGATGGCTCACCCCTCACAGTTCTGGGTGACTTTAACCTCCCTACGTCTGCCTTTGACTAATTTCTCTCTGCCTCCTTCTTTCCACTCCTTTCCTCTTTTGACCTCACCCTCTCAACGTCCCCCCCTACTCACAAGGCAGGCAATACGCTTGACCTCATCTTTACTAGATGCTGTTCTTCTACTAATCTCACTGTAACTCCCCTCCAAGTCTCCGACCACTACTTTGTATCCTTTTCTCTCTCGCTCTCCTCCAACACCACTCACTCTGCCTCTACTCAGATGGTAATGTGCCATCGCAACCTTCGCTCTCTCTCTCCCGCTACTCTCTCCTCTTCCATCCTATCATCTCTTCCCTCTGCTAAATACTTCTCCCTCCGATCTCCTGATTCTGCCTCCTCAACCCTCCTCTCCTCCCTTTCTGCATCTTTTGACTCCCCTATCCTCCCGGCCGGCTCGGTCCTCCCCTCCTGCTCCGTGGCTTGACGAGTCATTGCGAGCTCACAGAAGAGGGCTCCGGGCAGCCGAGTGGAAATGGAGGAAATCTAGACTCCCTGTCATCTTTTCACTCCCTCCTCTCTACATTCTCTTCCTCTGTTTCCGCTGCCAAAGCCACTTTCCACCACTCTAAATTTCAAGCCTCTGCCTCTACCCCTAGGAAGCTCTTTGCCACCTTCTCCTCCCTGCTGAATTCTCCTCCTCCTCCTCCTCCCTCCTCCCTCTCTGTGGATGACTTCGTCAACCATTTTGAAAAGAAGGTTGACGACATCCGATCCTCATTTATAAAGTCAAATGACACCGCAGGTCCTGCTCACACTGCCCTACCCTATGCTTTGACTTCTTTCTCCCCTCTCTCTCCAGATGAAATCTTGCGACTTGTGACGGCCGGCCGCCCAACAACGTGCCCGCTTGACCCTATCCCCTCCTCTCTTCTCCAGACCATTTCCGGAGACCTTCTCCCTTACCTCACCTCGCTCATGAACTCATCCTTGACCTCTGGCCATGTCCCTTCCGTCTTCAAGAGAGCGAGAGTTGCACCCCTCCTCAAAAAACCTACACTCGATCCCTCCGATGTCAACAACTACAGACCAGTATCCCTTCTTTCTTTTCTCTCCAAAACTCTTGAGCGTGCCGTCTCTAGCCAACTCTCCTGCTATCTCTCTCAGAATGACCTTCTTGATCCAAACCAGTCAGGTTTCAAGACTGGGCATTCAACTGAGACTGCTCTTCTCTGTGTCACGGAGGCTCTCCGCACAGCTAAAGCTAATTCTCTCTCCTCTGCTCTTATCCTTCTAGACCTATCAGCTGCCTTTGATACTGTGAACCATCAGATCCTCCTCTCCCCCCTCTCCGAGTTGGGCATCTCCGGCACTGCTCACTCTTGGATTGCGTCCTACCTGACAGGTCGCTCCTACCAGGTGGCGTGGCGAGAATCTGTCTCTCCGCACCACGTGCTCTCACCACTGGTGTCCCCCAGGGCTCAGTTCTAGGCCCTCTCCTATTCTCTCTATACACCAAGTCACTTGGCTCTGTCATATCCTCACATGGTCTCTCCTATCATTGCTACGCAGACGACACACAATTCATTTTCTCCTTTCCCCCTTCTGATAACCAGGTGGCGAATCGCATCTCTGCATGTCTGGCAGACATATCAGTGTAGATGTCGGATCACCACCTCAAGCTGAACCTCGGCAAGACGGAGCTGCTCTTCCTCCCGGGGAAGGACTGCCCGCTCCATGATCTCGCCATCACGGTTGACAACTCCATTGTGTCCTCCTCCCAGAGTGCAAAGAACCTTGGCGTGAACCTGGACAACACCCTGTCGTTCTCTTACTATAATGCAGTTCCTTTGGCTTAGATGCCTCATGATTGAGTATTTCTCTGTTCAAGTAGACTGTGATTTTGCTGTGATCTGATAGGGGGCCGACTGTGAACGCTCTGAGAGACTCTGGGTTGAGGTCAGTGATAAAGTAATCTACAGTACTACTGCCAATGCATGAGCTGTAGGTGTACCTAACATAGGAGTCCCCTCGAAGCATCGACTATGTACAGACCCAATGTGAGACAGAGCTACAGGATTTTTGACCCATTTTTGTTGGTTGTTTTGTCATAGTCCTGTCTAGGGGGGCATATTTGGGAGTAAATGCTGTCACCTTCAGGTAGGTGTTTGTCCCCCTGCATAAGTGTGTCAGGTTCTTGTCCAGTTTTGGCATTTAGGTCACCACAGACTAGTACATGTCACTGGGCCTGGAAATTGTTGATCTCCCCCTCTAGGATGGAGAAGCTGTCATCGTTCAAGTATGGGGATTATATTGGGGGGATATTAGTAGCACACATGAGGACATCTTTTCTCTGTTGAGATCATTTCCTTATTAAATTCTAGCCAGATGTAAAATGTTCATGTGTTGATTACTTTAATAGAGTGGGTTAGGTCTGCTCTATACCAAATTAACATACCCCCTGAGTGTCTTCCCTGTTTCACACATGGTAGTTTAGTGGATGGCACTACCAGCCCTCTGTAACCTAGAGGGCAACCAGTGGGTCCGTCTCCTCTATACCATGTTCCTTGTAGGATGACAATGTTTGTATTTCCAAATTCTTTGATGAAGTCCGGGTTCCTGCTCTTTAGGCCAAAGGCAGATGACTTCAGACCTTGTATATTCCAGGATGAGATCGTAAAAGTTTTGTGTTCCATTGTCTCTCTCTCTTCCTCTCTCTCACTCACTCACTCAAGCTGGCACTCAAAGGAATGCGTCTGCACCAGAGGCCCCTTTGGCCCAAACTAGAGTTTCTGCTCCACTGAATGCAGCTGCAGACATTGGCTGTTGTTTCTATCTATCTAAGTCTGTTTTTCTGTGTGTGGTTGTTTGTATGTCTACTGTGTTTATGATTGCTCATTTCAGAGAGTGTTTGTGTCACAGCCTCACAGGTGTGACTTATTGCCCCTCTTAATTAATCAAGCAGGCTCATTGTACAATTGACTACAATTGAACACCTGGCATGTATTTAAACTCTGTTTCTTTCTGTGTTCTAGGCAGCTGCCCACAGGAGGCGATGCAGTCCAGAGGTATTGGGGTAATGGAGTTTTGTGAGTGAAGATGTGGGAAAGAAAATGGATGCCTTCCTCCTGGGCTGCACCACCTCCTGTGCTTTGTGGTATGCTTTAAATTGCATGGTTTGTGTATGTGTTCCTGGGCCAGAGAGAGAGGCCACGCTGAAAAGGTGAACTTGTGAAACCATCCCTTAATTTATTAAATATTTGAAAACCGATCTTTTTGTTGTCTGCCTCTACTTCACTCTGCCTGCTCAACCCAGATCCAAAGAAGCTGTCACATTTTCCAGCATGTGCTTGTGTGAAGGCTGGCTATGAATAAGACAGGTGGTACGCTTAATAAATTGTAACAAAATGATAACAAAGCTCATAAGCAATAGAATGGCTTTTGTAGTTCTCGATGGCTAACATTATCTTTCAAAAACAGCGTGGTAGAAAGGACTATCAACACATACTGAACAGCTCACATTATAGACAGAAACATGCTAAATGGCAGACCAATCCAAACTCATCTCCTGGCATGTCCAGCCCATCCATTATCTCAGCCAATCATGGCTAGCAGGAAGGTTCCTGTCTTTTTCCATGGCTAAACCGACTAGGCTGGTAATTTAACAATTGTATTCGTATTTACAGATGGAATACAAGTTTGTTATTAAGGCACATGAAAGTTAACATGTTCCAGAAGGCATTAATGCCAAAATAAACGCATTTTGATAACAAATTAATTTGTTTCCTGAAACGAGTCAAATATAGATTTATTAATGTCTGGTGATGCCAAAAAGGCTTTTGACTGTCTTGAATGGCCTGTTCTATTCAAAACTTTGGAAGCTTTCAACTTTCCAGCTGAAATTATAAATGTAATAAACATATTCTATAATGTAATACATTATCTAATGAAATTGCTTTAGAATCGGGCACAAGACAGGGATGTATTCTCTCGCCCTCCTGTTTGCACTGGCAATTTTTTATTATTTTTTTACCTTTATTTAACTAGGCAAGTCAGTTAAGAACAAATTCTTATTTACAATGACGGCCTACACCGGCCAAACCCGGACGACGCTGGGACGCCCTATGGAACTCCCAATCACGGCCGGTTGTGATACAGCCTGTAATCGAACCAGGGGGTCTGTAGTGCACTGAGATGCAGTGCCTTAGACCACTGCGCCACTCGGGAGCAATTGAACCGCTTTGCTGAAACAATTAGACAGGACCCAAACATAACATGTATTAGTAAACATGAATATAAACTAAACTTATTTGCAGATGATCTCCTAATATACCTGACCAATATTGAAAACTCAATGCCCACCTTGCAAATTTTTTTTGCAGAATACTCTAAAATCTCAGGATATACAGTGAACCAAAACATAAAACACAACATGCAACAATGTCAAAGATAGTTACAGTCCATATAAGGAAATCAGTCAATTAAAACAAATGCATTAGGCCTTAATCTATGGATTTCACATGACTGGGAATACAGATATGCATCTGTTGGTCACAGATACCTTAAAAAGCAAGGTAGGGATGTGGATCAGCAAACCAGTCAGTATCTGGTGTGACCACCATTTGCCTCATGCAGCGCGACACATCTCCTTTGCATAGAGTTGATCAGGCTGTTGATTGTGGCCTGTGGAATGTTGTCCCACTCCTCTTCAATGGCTGTGTGAAGTTGCCGGATATTGGCGGGAACTTGAACACGCTGTTCTATACATCGATCCAGAGCATCCCAAACATGCTCACATTTTCAGCTTCCAGGAATTGTGTACATATCCTTGCGACATGGGGCCGTGCATTATCATGCTGAAACATGAGGTGATGGCGGCTGATGAATGGCATGACAATGGGCCTCGTCATGGTATCTCTGTGCATTCAAATTGCCATCGATAAAATGCAATTGTGTTCGTTGTCCGTAGCTTATGCATTCCCATACCATAACCCCACCGCCACCATGGGGCACTCTGTTCACAATGTTGACATCAGCAAACCGCTCGCTCACACGACGCCATACACGCTGTCTGCCATCAGCCCGGTACAGTTGAAACCAGGATTCATCCATGAAGAGCACACTTTTCCGCATGCCAGTGGCCATCGAAGGCGAGCATTTGCCAACTGAAGTCGGTTACAACGCCAAACTGCAGTCAGGTCAAGACCCTGGTGAGGAAGACGAGCACACAGATGAGCTTCCCTGAGACAGTTTCTGACAGTTTGTGCAAAAAAATTTCGATTGTGCAAAATATTTTCTACATTGTAGAATGATAGTGAAGACATCAAAACTATGAAACAACACATGTGGAATCATGTAGTAACCAAAAAAAGTGTTTAACAAATCAAAATATATTTTATATTTGTGATTCTTCAAATAGCCACCCTTTGCCTCGATGACAGCTTTGCACACTCTTCGCATTCTCTCAACCAGCTTCACCTTGAATGCTTTTCCAACAATCTTGAAGGAGTTCCCACATATGCTGAGCACTTGTTGGCTGCTTTTCCTTCTCTCTGCGGTCCGACTCATTCCAAATCACTCAATTTGGTTGAGGTCGGGGGATTGTGGAGGCTAGGTAATCTGATGCAGCACTCCATCACTTTCCTTCTTGGTCAAATAGCCCTTACACATCCTGGAGGTGTGTTGGGTCATTGTCCTGTTGAAAAACAAATTATTGTCCCACTAAGCCTAAACCAGATGGGATGGCGTATCGCTGTAGAATGCTGTGGTAGCCATGCTGGTTAAGTGTGCCTTGAATTCTAAATAAATCACAGAGAGTGTCACCATAACACCTCCTCTTCCATGCTTTACGGTGGGAAATACACATGCGGAGATCATCCGTTCACCCACACTGCGTCTCAGAAAGACACAGCGGTTGGAACCAAAAATCTGAAATTTGGACTCCAGACCAAAGGACACATTTCCACCGGTCTAATGTCCATTGCTCGTGTTTCTTGGCCCAAGCAAGTCTCTTCTTATTATTAGTGTCCTTTAGTAGTGCTTTCTTTGCAGCAATTCGACCATGAAGGCCTGATTCACACAGTGTCCTCTGAACAGTTGATGTTGAGATGTGTCTGTTACTTGAACTCTGTGAATTTATTTGGGTTGCAATTTCTGAGGCTAGTAACTCTAATAAACGTATCCTCTGCAGCAGAGGTAACTCTGTGTCTTCCATTCCTGTGGCGGTCCTCATGAGAGCCAGTTTCATCATAGAGCTTTATGTTTTTTGCGACTGCACTTGAAGAAACGTTCAAAGTTCTTGACATTTTCTGTATTGACTGACCTTCATGTCTTAAAGTAATGATGGACTGTTGTTTCTCTTTGCTTATTTGAGCTGTTCTTGCCATAATATGGACTTGGTCTTTTACCAAATAGGGCTATCTTCTGTATACCCTCCTACCTTGTCACAATACAACTGATTGGCTCAAACGCAATAATTCCATAAATTAACTTTTAAGAAGGCACACCTGTTAATTGAAATGCATTCCAGGTGACTACCTCATGAAACTGGTTGAGAGAATGCCAAGAGTGTGCAAAGCCGTCATCAAGGGAAAGGGTGGCTATTTGAAGATTCTCAAATATAATATATATTTTGATTTGTTTAAAAAAAAATTGGTTACTACATGATTCCATATGTGTTATTTCATAGTTTTGATGTCTTCACTATTATTCTACAATGTAGAAAATAGTAAAAATAAAGAAAAACCCTTGAATGAGTAGGTGTTCTAAAACTTTTGACCGGTAGTGTAGTTAAATGCACTAAAGACTAACAATGGGCACATATTGAAGATGCGCATGCTCATCCCCTGAATCTTTTCACGTGTCTATTTTCAAAGGATAAAGCTAAGAACATTAACAACTTCATAGTTAAGAACACTATAATAATATGGAAGAAAATTAAACGTATTCTGCATGAACCAATATCACTCCCTAAAAACACAACCCTATGAAATAATCCTTGGATAGTGTTTCAGAATTCAACAGTAAATGACTTGGTAATAGGAAATACATTTATTTCCATTACAGAATTAAAAAGCAATTTTGGACTGACCAATGTAAATATTTTCAAATACATGCAACTTAAAAGTGTATCAAAATTTTTTTATTTGAAATCTTTTGGACATCAGAGCATTCTTGAGGGAATCCTATTTGAGTCAGAAAATGATATTCATATGATAGCTATGATATACAAAACCTTGCAGAGAGCCTATCCAGCTGACAATCTCTTAGAAAAAAATATAAACTATTGGAACCAAGACATAAAAATAACAGATATTGGCACAAGATGGAGGGAATGTTGGAACATAACTAATGAAATTACAGTTAACAAAAATGTGCGCTCAATCCAGTATAAACTAATGTATAGAATGTATTATACAAGAGACAAAATTCTCATTCTCATTCTCATTCTCATTAAGTGTAAAACTAACAATGACTCAATAATCCATGCCTTCTGAGAATGTTATAAAGTTCAAAAGTTATGTGCGGAGCTAGGAAATTGACTGTCAGAAGTATTAGAATGTAAATTTACTTTTAATCCATCTGTCTGGATATTTCAAGACATGGTATATGAGGGTGCAGTGTGATACCCATTGCGTTGGATGGTGTAAAGTACTTTAAAGTACTACTTAAGTCATTTTGGGGGGAATATGTACTTTACTATTTATATTTTTTATAACTTTTACTCTACTACATTCCTAAGGAAAATATGTACTTTTTACTCGCATAAATGTTCCTTGAAACCCAAAAGTACTCATTACATTTTGAATGCTCAGGCAGGACAGCAATATGGTCCAATTCACACACCTATCAATATAACGCATTGCCATCCGTACTGCCTCTGATCAGGCGGACTCAGTAAACACATACTGTGTTTGTAAATTATGTTGGACTGTTGGAGTGTGCCCTTATGTCTGTCCGTAAATGTAAAAAATAAGAAAATCGTGCCGTCTGGTTTTCTTAATATAAGGAATTTGATGTAAAGCATTTACTTTTACTTTTTACTTTTATTTAAGTATGACAATTGAGTACTTTTTCCACCACTGTACTTAAGTAAATTTTAAACTTTTACTCAAGTAGTATTGTACTGGGTGACTTTCACTTTTACCTGAGTCATTTTCTAATAATGTATTTTTTATTTTTATTTATTTTTTGGGGGGGAATGGATCAGCTTAATATTGCAGATAGATTGTATCTTCTATCAATGTAATTGTCTGCATCACTTCCAATCCCCCATGTTTTTTTATATATATATATATATATACTCCCCTTTATTACTTTTCAACCCCACCATCCTTTCCCTACTTGGAGTAAATTAGTGAACAACAATGCCCAGGCCTCTACTTCCGGTCTATACTTACTATCTACACCTTATGGACAGAGTTAATTTTACAATAATTCTATTATATATATATATAAATATATATATATATATATATATATATATATATATATACAGTGGGGGAAAAAAGTATTTAGTCAGCCACCAATTGTGCAAGTTCTCCCACTTAAAAAGATGAGAGAGGCCTGTAATTTTCATAATAGGTACACGTCAACTTTGACAGACAAATTGAGGAAAAAAAATCCAGAAAATCACATTGTAGGATTTTTAATGAATTGATTTGCAAATTATGGTGGAAAATAAGTATTTGGTCACCTACAAACAAGCAAGATTTCTGGCTCTCACAGACCTGTAACTTCTTCTTTAAGAGGCTCCTCTGTCCTCCACTTGTTACCTGTATTAATGGCACCTGTTTGAACTTGTTATCAGTATAAAAGACACCTGTCCACAACCTCAAACAGTCACACTCCAAACTCCACTTTTGGCCAAGACCAAAGAGCTGTCAAAGGACACCAGAAACAAAATTGTAGACCTGCACCAGGCTGGGAAGACTGAATCTGCAATAGGTAAGCAGCCTGGTTTGAAGAAATCAACTGTGGGTGCAATTATTAGGAAATGGAAGACATACAAGACCACTGATAATCTCCCTCGATCTGGGGCTCCACGCAAGATCTCACCCCGTGGGGTCAAAATGATCACAAGAACAGTGAGCAAAAATCCCAGAACCACACGGGGGGACCTAGTGAATGACCTGCAGAGAGCTGGGAATAAAGTAACAAAGCCTACCATCAGTAACACACTACGCCGCCAGGGACTCAAATCCTGCAGTGGGAGACATGTCCCCCTGCTTAAGCCAGTACATGTCCAGGCCCGTCTGAAGTTTGCTAGAGTGCATTTGGATGATCCAGAAGAGGATTGTGAGAATGTCATATGGTCAGATGAAACCAAAATATAACTTTTTGATAAAAACTCAACTCGTCGTGTTTGGAGGACAAAGAATGTTGAGTTGCATCCAAAGAACACCACACCTACTGTGAAGCATGGGGGTGGAAACATCATGCTTTGGGTCTGTTTTTCTGCAAAGGGACCAGGACGACTGATCCGTGTAAAGGAAAGAATGAATGGGGCCATGTATCGTGAGATTTTGAGTGAAAACCTCCTTCCATCAGCAAGGGCATTGAAAATGAAATGTGGCTGGGTCTTTCAGCATGACAATAATCCCAAACACACCGCCCGGGCAACGAAGGAGTGGCTTCGTAAGAAGCATTTCAAGGTCCTGGAGTGGCCTAGCCAGTCTCCAGATATCAACCCCATAGAAAATCTTTGAAGGGAGTTGAAAGTCCGTGTTGCCCAGCGACAGCCCCAAAACATCAGTGCTCTAGAGGAGATCTGCATGGAGGAATGGGCCAAAATACCAGCAACAGTGTGTGAAAACCTTGTGAAGACTTACAGAAAACGTTTGACCTGTGTCATTGCCAACAAAGGGTATATAACAAAGTATTGAGAAACTTTTGTTATTGACCAAATACTTATTTTCCACCATAATTTGCAAATAAATTCATTAAAAATCCTACAATGTGATTTTCTGGATATTTTTTTCTCATTTTGTCTGTCATAGTTGACGTGTACCTATGATGAAAATTACAGGCCTCTCTCATCTTTTTAAGTGGGAGAACTTGCACAATTGGTGGCTGACTAAATACTATTTTTCCCCACTGTATATATATATATATATATATATATATATATATATATATATATATATATATATATATATTGCTCCTGAACTTCTTCTACTCTCAACCTCTCCGATCATTTTCATGATGTCCATCCGGTTTGCTTCTATATGCCATATCTTTCTAACTGTGCTCTTTCCCAAAAGCTCCCAACATACAACCTATATACTTATTATGGACACAGTATGCTTACATTATTAGCTATCTTTGTTATTATTTGTTGTTATTTGTTATTAGTCCCATCCTTCAACTCTATTCAATACCTCCCATCTATCTCTTAACACCATCCATATAGGATTTCTATTTGCCATATATATTTCAACCGTACTGTGATGTTTTACAAAAGTTCTGAACCTTTCTATTCTCATTGCTTCTACAGATTGTGAATTAAAAATAAACATTTTTGCTAAAAGTATTATTATATAATTGATTGATTGACTATGACTTTTCAGATCACCCAGTAATGCTCTCTGCAAGGTTAGCTCCAGGTAAATATTGCAATCCTTTATCCATTCCTGGACCTGTGTTCAAAAACAAGCTACAAATGGACAGAACCAAAACAAATGATCTAATGATTCTGTCTCTTCACAGCAAAATATGCAGAGCTGGGAAGATTGTATCCCCCATATAAATAACATTCTATTGGTAGCAATAATTTTTATTTATAATTTAAATTGAAAGATTCTAATTTTTGAATCCGGTGTCATTTTGCGTGTCAGTTCATAAACACTATGCCATGGGATCGGTACGTCAAAGATCTCTTCCCAACTATTTTGAAATCTATATGGGACTGCTGTCAATCCTTTGGTCCTTAAGTGAAACTGATATACTTTTTTATTTATCACAGTTTTCCTTAACCAATTATGTTCTTTAATGCAAGGCCGACAGACAAGTTCCTTACTTTCTCCCCCTTCCACTTTCCTCTTCCACTTTTGCGGTAAGGCTGCAATTATTTGGTTGTAATTTTGGGTAGAGCAGACATTTCCATATGTTTTTGTTAGCTGCATGTGCGACATAACTCCACCAGTCCTACCGATGATATCATTTACGAAGATTATACCTTTTTTAAACATTCTGTCAAAAAATAAAGTTTTTTTGTCAATTAGTATATTTGAATTTAACCACAATATTTGTTGCATTATTTGTTCTGTCGTTTCTGGAGGATTAAATTGAAATTGCAACCAACTTTCTATGGCTTGTTTTAGAAATAGTGATATTTGGGAGATTATTTCCTTTTCAAATAACTGAAAGTGAGAGGTTGTAATCTGAATAAAGGGAAAAGGGCCTTTCTTGAACATTGGGTGAGACAATCTTACTAATTTGCTTGAGAACCAGTTCGGATTTAAGTATAACCTTTGTATGACTGAAGCTTTTAGTGATAGGTCTAATGATTTAATATTTAATAATTTCTGTCCTCCGAATTCATATTCATTATATAAATATGCCCTTTTAATTTTGTCTGGCTTGCCGTTCCAAATAAAATTGAATATTTTTTTCTCGTATAATTTAAAAAACTGTTCGCTAGGCGTAGGCAAGACCATAAGCAAATAGGTAAACTGGGATAATACTAAAGAGTTAATCAGGGTGATTTTTCCACAAATTGACAGGTATTTTCCTTTCCATGGTAGTAAGATCTTATCTATTTTTGCTAACTTTCTATTACAATTTATTGAAGTGAGATCATTTATTTCCTTTGGGATATGTATTCCGAGTATATCCACATCACCATCAGACCATTTTATTGGTAAACTACATGGTAATGTAACATTTTTATTTTTTAGTGATCCAATACGTAATATAGTACATTTGTCATAATTTGGTTGTAATCCAGAGAGGTTAGAAAATGTATCTAGATCCTCTATGAGGCTGTGGAGGGATTCTAGTTGTGGATTTAAAAGAAAACATGAATCATCAGCGTACAATGAGACCTTTGTTTTTAAGCCCTGTATTTCTAATCCTCTGATATTATTATTGGATCTGATTTTAATAGCTAACATCTCGATGGCCACAATAAATAGATATGCCGATAGTGGACAACCTTGTTTCACTCCTCTTGACAGTTTAAAACTTTCTGAGAAATAGCCATTATTTACTATTTTACACCTAGGGTTACTATACATGATTTTGACCCATTTTATAAGAGATTCTCCAAAATTGAAATGCTCCAGGCATTTATATATAAACCCCAGTCGAACTTTATCAAATGCCTTTTCGAAGTCTGCTATGACGGTCCTCTTAGTATATCAAAAAAGGTTTTGTACACCTCGACTGGTATGCCATCCAACCCTGGAGTTTTCCCAGACTTAAAGTCTTTAATTGCATCCAGAAGTTCCTCCTCTGTAATTTCACCTTCACATGAGTCTTTCTGTGTGGCTGTTAATTTGACATTATCAATAGAAAAAAATCTCTACAATTAGCTTCAGTTAGAGGAGATGGAGGCGACTGAAAAGAAAACATATGCTTAAAGTACTTTGTTTCTTCCTTCAAAATATCATTTGGTGAATTATGGGTGACTCCGTCAATTGTAACCAGTTTCATTAAGTTCTTTTTGGTAGCATTCCTATGTTGAAGATTAAAAAAGAATTTTGTGCATTTTTCCCCATATTCCATCCAGTTTGCTTTATTTTTATAATATATTACACTTGATCTTTCTTGAATAAGTTTCTCCATTTCTTTTAGTTTTTCCTCTAATTTATTCTGAGCCTCTATGTTACAGTTTTTATTGCCATCTATCTGTTCTGTTAGACTTTCTATTTCCTTTCTTAGTATAAACTCTTTTGACCTAAATTGCTTTTGTTTTCGAGATGAGTACTGAATTGCATGGCCTCTAAAGGCACATTTAAAGGTGTCCCATACAATAAGGGGATTCGCTGTACCTATGTTATGTTGGAAAAAGTCAGTTATAAATTCCTTTGTTCTAATTATAAATAAATTATCATCCAATAGGCTTTGATTACATTTCCAATATCCTCGCCCACGTTGAAATTCAGTAAGAGTAATGTATATGCATATGCCTATTATATGATGGTCTGACCGCATTCTGTCCCCTATCAAAACTTTTTTTACTTTTGGTGCCAACGAGAATGAGATATGAAAGAAGTCAAGACGACTAGCTTGATTCAGTCTCCGCCATGTATATCTCACTAGATCAGTATATTTAAGCCTCCATATATCTACTAGTTCTAATGTATACATGACATTCACAATTTCCTTAAGAGCATGTGGGTGATTGTTTGTGGTGTGATTTCCTTTACGGTCCATTGAGCTATTTAAAACAGTATTATAATCCCCCACCATAATAGTATTGTCTTGAGTTGCTTGCAGGCTTGATAATTTATTATATATATTGTCAAAGAATTGTGGATCATCATTATTTGGTCCGTAAAGGTTAATGAGCCATATCTGTTTATGGTCCAATAACATATTTAAAATAATCCATCTACCTTGCGTATCTATTTGGACAATTTGCACATTCGGATCGAAATTACTATTAATTAATATCATCACCCCTTTTGAATTTCTTTGCCCATGGGAGAAGTATATTTCCCCACCCCCCATTCTTTTTTCCACGCTACTTCATCTCGAATTGTTGAATGAGTTTCCTGTATACAATAGATATTATATTCCTTCTCTTTGAGCCATGTAAATATTGTTATTCTTTTGTTATTATCAGCTAAGCCATTACAAGTATAACTGGCTATACTTATTTCACCATACACCATAATGAGATACAAGTTTCAAGTCTATTTATCATTATATATGTTTGTAAATTTACCAATAAAAAATAGCGTAATGATTGAGTGTCCATATAGCTGTACCGTGATATTTGCATTGCTACGGAGTAACCCTTCAATTGTTCTCCACTAATTCCCCCGCTAAAGCCCCTCCCCATCCCAAGTTGAGCCGTCATACCAGTGATCAGCATCCCACCCACGTCCCTCTGGATCCCTAAGGCCCCGAGAGGCCAGGACCCATCCATCGAAAACAGCACACAGTGCCACCCACAAAATAGAAGCAGATTAACCGGCAAAAGCATTTCCAATGCTTTCACCTCTATATATATATATCTATATAACTATTTTTTTTAAATTATGCAAAATTATATATCTATATAACTATTTTTTTTAAATTATGCAAAATTATGCAAAATTATTTTTTAAAATTATCCTATTTTCCATCATTATCAATTAATATGCGTAATAATGTCGGCAGTTCACGCGTAGGATTCTAACATATAACCCGGATTGCCATTGTATTACATTTAATTCATTGACAAGCAATTATTATCCTAGCAAATAATTCCCGTGGTCCATCCCATACCCCCCCCCTCCCCCCCAACATCCCCACCCCCCCACAACAGATGCCAGACAAGCACACATGCACATACTCACATACTCCAACACACTCAACCCCCCTCCTCCACAATCCACCATAAAATCAGATACTCAACTGCTGTTATATCCCAGAGCCCAACTCGAGAAATAACTTGATTTACGAGTGCACATACAGTTAAAGCTGATTGAGAAAGCATGCAGATTGAGCAGAAATTGATAACAATGTGAGATTTGATTAATCTACTTAATCTATGTCAAGTCCTAGGTGATGGAGATCAGATCCACCCTCTTCACCTGAGACACAAACACTCTGATCCCCTGTTGTAACCATTTCCCCAAGCATCTCCATGCGGTCAAACCTTTGATTATTTTGTGCCACCTGGGCCTCAATGATAAACCCCCTCTCTGATTGTCCGAGTGTGACCCCCTCCCCATGGGTTACTGCAGCCAGTGTTGCCAGCACTGCCACTACCTGGGTGGGCGTACCCCACCGGAATCCCCACCGGCTAGGTAAAAGGTCGTCAAGGTTCTCATTAGCAGCTTTGATAATTTCCTTGTATATTATGCTCTCCCATCAGGGGGCTCTGGCTTTGTAGGACCAACCCTGCCAGGCAGGCTCAGAATCTTGAGGGGGCGGTGCTGCTCAAGTAGGTCTCTGACCGCATTTATTTCTCTGTTTAGGCTGCATGTTCACAGCAGGTCCATAAAAGAGATGGGAACTTCTCTTTGGTGTATGGGTCGCTCAGGTGGGTGTCCAGGTTATAGGGTTAGGGATCTTTCCATCATGATAGGACAATGAAAAATTTGATTAGATGTATACTATATTTAAAAATGTATATCCCTCATCTACACAAAATTGAAAGCTCTCTCTCACTACCCCTGTTCATAGACCCCCGGTCGGCTCTGGGATATGCAACCATTTCCCCTCTCACTCACTTAACGCTGCACCTTTTCAAACACAAAAATGCACACCACATGGTTGACTGCGGAAGAAATGGGCTGAGCGTGCAAACGCACCCGCATCCACATCTGCCGCAAGGGGGAAAGGACGCCAGAGAGAACACAGGACCAACCACAACAACCATCCGCCAAAACAACAACCTCCCGCCAAAAAAGCCATGTTCTAATTATTTGTATTTAAAGATGTATTATTCTGCTTGTTATATCGTTTTATCCTTTTATAAAATACTATACTTACTATAAATGTTATTTAATATTACAATCCCTATCATTGCTAGTATCAGGTGCTCCAATATTTGACTCCTCTATTACAACTTTTAGAATAGCCATGGAGTAGTCTTTGTGTCTCTGAACATTTGGTTGTCAATATACAGTTTATCGACAACAAGTGCAACACGTTTCCCTTTTAATCTATTTTCCTTGAAGATTGGATACAGAACTTTCTACAATCTCCCTCGGGAACTGATCATTCATGCCTATTTTCGTGCCAGCAAGTCTTTTTCCTAGGCTTTTCACCATAGCTTTATCCTTAAAAAAAGCAAATTTGGCAACGATTGGGAGCTCATATTTCTGTCCTCTTTTTCCGAAACGATTTGTACACACATTAATGTATTTTTACTTTTACTCAAGTATGACAATTTAGTACTTTTTCCACCACTGGTTGGACGATACTTTTCTCGTCAATCATCCTGAAAAAATGTATACTTAACTGGAAATCAACCAATCCTCCATAGTTAACACAATGTAAAGGTAAAACGCGTTATTATCTAAATGTTCAAAGTGCGTGGGCGACGGAGAGAAACAAAATGGTGCAGTATGATGCAATGCGGCAGAGAGTGATGTGGGTGCTGGAGATGCTGGGTCTGGGCAGGTGTGATGTCGTTGATGTTTGTGTGCATTTGTATGCTGTCATTTGTATGTTTATGTTTTATATTGTTTTTTAAAAGTGGTACGCTTAGCCGAACGCACCATTGAGTACACTCTGCCTGCCCTCCAGGACACCTACAACACCTCCTCTCCAAGCCCACTCATCAGTAAATTGATTAGGATCCAATGCATGCGTGCAGTAGACACGACAGATTGGAGGAGAAAATCATAAATGAACTCATGTGTTATGAGAGGGCTCAGCTTCAGTACTATTGATTTCAGTCTTTATCCTCCAAAGCTGGGTCATTTCCATTTCTCAGACTCCATTATGGCTCTTCCCTAAGCCAGATGGAGATCAATTTCATGTTTATTCACCACCAGTGGCTGGGTGCCGGGGAAACTGGCTCGGAGATGATTGTGATGGTGATTTTCAGCTCTGGTGGTTGTTTTACAATGGCAGTGACAGAGAGAAACCGTTTTTATTAGCGGCAGAGGGGAGTCTAAGTGACAGCTTCATTTAATGGCTTAATGCTGTGTGGGAGCGTTGTGTGATGGAGGCGTTAGATTAAGGACATCAGCATGATGGGATTGCTATTTTGTGTGAGAGCAGGGAGAGCTTTTTATTATTGGTTGAATGATGTCCATGAAAGAGTAAGTCACTTTGTGTATGTGCAGTAGAAGTGTGTGTGTCGCTTTGATTTTGTGTGTGCATTTTCGGTTAAATTACATATGTCAGTTTACTTGTGTGTGTGTGTGTGTGTGTGTGTGTGTGTGTGTGTGTGTGTGTGTGTGTGTGTGTGTGTGTGTGTGTGTGTGTGTGTGTGTGTGTGTGTGTGTGTGTGTGTGTGTGTGTGTGTGTGTGTGTGTGTGTGTGTGTGATTACATGATCAGTGGACCAAGAAGACAGTGAATGTTGCTTACCAAGAAGATAGTTGTGACTTAAATCTGCTCGAAGAATTTAGAAAAGAATAATGGGCAAATATTGCACAATCCAGGCGTGAAAAGCTCTTAGAGATTTACTCAGAAAGACTCACAGCTGTAATCACTTTCAAAAGTGATTCTAAACTGTATTGACTCGGGTGTGAATACCAAAAACATGCGTTCACTTTGTCATTATGGGGTATTGTGTGAAGATTGGTGAAAAAAAAAATATTTAATCCATTTTTAATTCAGGCTGTAACACAATAAAATGTGTATTAAGTCAAGGGTATATGATTACTTTCTGAAGGCACTGTAACGTAAGGCACTTCGTTCATGATTATGACTATTGAAATGCCTGGAAACAGCTGATTATTCATTGTGGTTCCGAATGGAGCTCTTATGCTCACATATCCTTGTCTTAAGTTCACGTTTGGTCTTACCCACATAATAAAAGCTACAGGAACACTTAAGGAGATATACAACATATTTCATATTACATGTTGTTCTACCTCAAACCTTGATCCTTTCACCCGAATGGGGATGGATAAGAGAGTTCCCTCTGATGGCATAACAGTGAACGCAGTTGTAACAAGGGAAATTGCCATCAGGAATGATAGACATGAAATGTGATGCTTTTTTCTTAGGCATATCAGACCTGACTAAGCAATCCCGTAAATTTGAGGGTCTCTAATAGCAAAACTTTGGGGGGATTCAAACGCTTGACCAAAGCTGGGGTTGCTGTGTAATAGGTGTCAATGTCTATTAACCACTTCCTTGATCAACCTTGGACTGTAGGTGGACACCAAAGTTGCAGAGGTAGGAAAGCAATTCCTTTGAAGTGGTTGCAATAATGCATTTCTCTCAATCTTAAGGCAATTGTCCAATCATTCTTCTTTATACCCTCTTGTTTTAAATTGTTCCCATAAATCTTTGGCATGTACACTACCGGTCAAAAGTTTTAGAACACCTACTCATTCAAGAGTTTTTCTTTATTTTTAACATCAAAACTATGAAATAACACATAAAAAGTGTTAAACAAATCAAAATATATTATATTTTTGAGATTCTTCAAATAGCCACCCTTTCCCTTGATGACAGCTTTGCACACTCTCAACCAGCTTCATGAGGTAGTCACCTGGAATGCATTTCAATTAACATTTGTGCCTTCTTAAATGTTAATTTGTGGAATTTCTTTCCTTCTTAATGTGTTTGAGCCAATCAGTTGTGTTGTGACAAGGTGGGGGGGGGTTACAGAAGATAGCTCTATTTACATATTATGGCAAGAACAGGTCAAATAAGCAAAGAGAAACGACAGTCCATCATTACTTGAAGACATGAAGTTCAGTCAATACGGAAGATTTCAAGAACTTTGAACGTTTCTTCAAGTGCAGTCGCAAAAACCATCAAGCGCTATGATGAAACTGGCTCTCATGAGGACCGCCACAGGAATGGAAGACCCAGAGTTACCTCTGCTGCAGAGGATAAGTTCATTAGAGTTACCAGCCTCAGAAATTGCAGCCCAAATAAATGCTTCACAGAGTTCAAGTAACAGACACATCTCAACATCAACTGTTCAGAGGAGGTCTTCATGGTCGAATTGCTGCAAAGAAAGCACTACTAAAGGACACCAATAAGAAGAAGAGACTTGCTAGGGCCAAGAAACACAAGCAATATACATTAGACTGGTGGAAATCTGTCCTTTGGTCTTAGTGGGACTATCATTTGTTTTCCAACAGGACAATGACCCAAAGCACACCTCCAGGCTGTGTAAGGGCTATTTTACCAAGAAGGAGAGTGATGGAGTGCTGCATCAGATGACCTGGCCTCCACAAATCCCTGACGTCAACCAAACTGAGATGGTTTGGGATGAGTCGGACCCCAGAGCGAAGGAAAAGCAGCCAACAAGTGCTCAGTATATGTGAAAACTCCTTCAAGACTGTTGGAAAAGCATTCCAGGTGAAGCTGGTTTAGAGAATGCCAAGAGTGTGCAAAGCTGTCATCAAGGCAAAGGGTGGCGTTTTGAAGAATCTCAAATATAAAATATATTTTGATTTGTTTAACACTTTTTTGTTTACTACATGATTCCATGTGTTATTTTATAGTTTTGATGTCTTCACTATTATTCTACAATGTAGAAAATAGTAAAAATAAAGAAAAACCCTTGAATGAGTAGGTGTTCTAAAATCTTTGACCTAGTGTACATCAAATGATGAATCCGAGTCACAAATGTGCCTAATGTGAAGGAGTTGGTTATATGGTAAACAATTTTTTTATGAAGGTGTATGATAGCTACTGAAATGAAGAAATGTATTTTATTTCCGTTTATTTTCTATACACCTCAGTGTGCAGGCCATTGCCATCTTTCTTAACCAAAACATCCAAAAAGGAAACCTGTTCTTTATTGGATACCAACGTAAATGTATTGGACAACATCCTGGAATTCATATATGCATAAAATTCTTGCAATTCAAGATTATCACCTGACCAAATGAAAAGAATGTCATCAATATATCTCAAACACTTTTATGAACTTAGAACAGGGATTTTGATTGTATACAAAGTCCAACTAAAATGTCCCCATCTGGACCTGGGGCCTTTCCACTCTGTAAAGACTGTATAGCTTCACATACCTCATCTTTAGTGATTGTTCTGCTTTGAGTATTCCTATCTTCCTCAGTTAGAGAAGGAAGATGCACCTGTTCTAAAAAAGTTTCCCCCAATTTCTGTGGTTTGGGCATATTCAGAGGTGTATAGTTTTCTATAAAATTCTTGCATTATCCTGCTCAGTTATTTTGTTTTGTGATGTTTTTTACCTGCACTGTCAGTCAGAGAGGATGTAGCGTTTACCTGCAGCTAGGTGTGCAAGCTGTCTGACTGGTTTATCCCCCATTTCATATAATCTATTACCGTTAATTAACATAAACACATTTAGCATCTCCTGGCTTCCATGACTAGCCTACAAGCCACTGATGCAGACCTTTGGAACATCTACATGTTAAAAAGTATAATAAATCAATGTAATATTGCCTACACCTTCATAATAAATCCATTATTTATTTTAGATGGGTCTAAAGAAACATGATATGAAGAAAATGTAGTCTATTTCAGAAGAACAGAATAGCATACTCTGAGTTGTCCTTATGTTAAGCCCTGATCTTGCTATGCCATATGGCTGTGGGCTACACTAGTTCATTTAGCAGACAAAATTTGCTTAGAATTCCGTGGCATTATTTTATAGTATGAAGAATACAATTGAACATAGCTGAATAAAATAGAAAGGATATTTTCTCTAAATGATTTGAGGGAGTGCGCACATTCTATTCTGTGTTGAGCAGTTAACAGAGAAACAGGTACTCCTATATGCTTAATTTAGTGTTATTTATGTCACTTTAGTTGTGATACAAATGTTGAGCTATATGTTTAGATTTTTTATACATTCAAAGGCTGCATGATGAGACTAATAATGATTGAAAAAAGTTGCATGAAAGGCATGAGCTCTGCTTTGTTTTTTGCGCAGGCTGTACACACTTCATCAGTCTCTCATTCACAATTTGACAAGCACTTGATAATGCCTCGAATTTCCCGGCTGCATCCCCTTTGTGTGGCTGTAATGCCCCCTAAAAGAAGATGAGTAGGCCTAACGAACAGCAAAAGCACTAGCCTATGTCAATCCACTATCTCTTCCCTTTTCCCACATTTTGTTACATTACAGCCTTATTCTAAAATGGATTAATTTAATTGTTTTCCTGATCAATCTACACACAATACCCCATCATTTATTTACTTAAGTATTCAGACCCTTTGCTATGAGACTCGAAATTGAGCTCAGGTGCATCCTGTTTACATTGATCATCCTTGAGATGTTTTTACAACTTGATTGGAGTCCACCTGTGGTAAATTCAATTGATTGGACATGATTTTGAATGGCACATACCTGTCTATATAAGGTCCCACAGCTGACAGTGCATGTCAGAGCAAAAACCAAGCCATGAGGTCTACGGAATTGTATGTAGAGCTCAGAAACAGGATTGTGTCGATGCGCAGATCTGGGGAAGGGTACCAACATATTTCTGCAGCATTGATGGTCCCCAAGAACACAGTGGTCTCCATCATTCTTAAATGGAATAAGTTTGGAACCACCAATACTTTTCTTAGAGCTCGCTGACCAACCAAACTAAGCAATCGTGGAGAAGGGCCTTGGTCAGGGAGGTGACCAAGAACCCGATGGTCACTTTGACAGAGCTACAGAGTTCCTCTGCGGACATGGGAGAACCTTCCAGAAGGACAACCATCTCTGCAGCACTCCACCAATCAGGCCTTTATGGTAGAGTGGCCAGACGGAAGCCACTCCTCAGTAAAACGCACATGACAGCCAGCTTGGAGTTTGCCAAAAGGCACCTAAAGTACTCTCAGGCCATAAGAAACAAGATTCTCTGGTCTGATGAAACCAAGATTGAACTCTTTGGCTTGAATGCCAATTCATCACGTCTGGAGGAAACCTTCACCATACGGTGAAGCATGGTGGTAACACCATGCTGTGGGGATGTTTTTCAGTGGCAGGGACTGGGAGACTAGTCAGGATCGAGAGAAAGATGAACGGAGGAAAGTACAGAGAGATCCTTGATGAAAACCTGCTCCAGAGCGCTCAGGACCTCAGCTTGGGGCGAAGGTTCACCTTACAACAGGACAACGACCCTAAGCACACTGCCAAGACAACGCAGTAGTGGCTTCGGGACAAGTCTCTGAATGTCCTTGAGTTGCCCAGCCAGAGCCCGGACTTGAACCAGATCGAACATCTCCAGAGAGACATGAAAATAGCTGTGCTGCGACGCTCCCCATCCAACCTGACAGAGCTTGAGAGGATCTGCAGAGAAGAATGGGAAAATTTTTGTTTTTGCTTTGTCATTATGGGGTATTGTGTGTAGATTGATGAGAAAGAAAAAATCTGTTGTAGAATAATGCTGTAACGTAACAAAATGTGGAAAAAGTCAAGGGGTTTGAATACTTTCTAAATGCACTGTAAATATTCTAAACATCAGTGGCGATTTTACCATGTAAGTCTTGGTGGGGCAAACTCATTTATTTTTTAAATAAAAAATGTATGCACTCACTAACTGTAAGTCACTCTGGATAAGAGCGTCTGCTAAATGACTAAAATGTAAAATGTAAATGTTGGATCTTATTTTCTTTCAAAAGGGGAGCCAGCCTTCAGAGAGAGCTTTGCAAAGCGGGGAAAACTCTGTTCCATTGCCAAATAGGGTGAGTAAACATTGTCACTGAATAAAACCAGTGCCAGTTCATGTCCTGGGCTCATATTCATAAAGTGTCTTCGAGGAGGAGGGCTGATCTCGCTAGATAGTAGTGCATAAGTAAAAATGAAATGCTTGAAAATGTCCAACATATGATTACTTATTCTAGAAAACAATGAGATGATACCTTTTACAATTGCTTTACCATGTAATTAGATTACCTTTTAATGTTGTTGAAATATCATAGCTCGTCATGTCTATTGCATTAACAAATATGTATTTATCATTGACATTATTACACTTTTTTTTCAATTTGTCTCAAATGTCCCAGACTGTTTCATTCCCGACCACATCAGTAGCGGTTCACCTGATGTGAAGAGGAGCTGGCTTCATGTGTAACAGGCCCCGGCTTAGGACGACGTCAACAGATAATAGTATCCTGTAAAGCAGGAGAAATGATGAGACTGCAAATAAGGTGTCTGGTTCGTGGACAGCTTCGCTCAGAATGTATTAAACATTCTCAAAATATCTATTTTGTATTGTCCTTTATCTTTTGGTATCAAAAATAATAATTTTATACAAAAAATAATCACTCACATACACATCATCTATCAGAAACACGTGGAAATAGGATTTAGGCCCAAATGTATCTAACACATTCTCACTCATTCATTACCCAGTGCAAGACCATTCACACACACTGGACTATCCACAGCTTAAAACTATTCGTTTAACTAGCATACATAGCTTGAAACACAGTCCAATGCATTTACTAAACCTCCCTGAGTAATAATTAGCAGCCATCTTCCACTTCAAAAGAACCCCCGCCAGTGCCACGAGGCTACTGAACTTACAACAATAAACGCTAGAGAATAACACGTTTCTAACATCCAAACAGTAACAAAACAAAAGATTAGACATACATTATGAAATGGAACCATAAAGATATGAAATAAAAGTGACAGGAGCCTGCCCTCTCTTTTTTTTTGCCACGTACATTTAATGAAATGATCTCAGTGACACTCATTGCTTAAGGAAAGTTTGTATATTAACATTGCAGATGACCATGTAACTTTAAGGTGTATGTAATACATCTGAGCTGTGTCTGGTCTTTCATTGGCCATCAGTCAGGAAACTGCATGAGTTAAAGAAGAAGAAAAGGAAAAACTATCTTGAAAACAACAAAGTAAACATCTCTGTCTCCTTAGAGCAGAAAAATGTAACTCCTAAAAGAGAAACCACAATCACCCTTTGGGTTGAGAAAAGGCATGTGTTGCTGGAGAAGTCCTTAGGAGAATGCAAAAATTACCTCCCCCCAGAAAAACCTCGATCAACCTCCCACCGTGTATGTGATAGCCTACCGCTATTCCAAGCTGCACTGTAACCGACATGGCAACTGTGAAAGCTAAACCAATTATTTAATAATATAGGCAGGATGAGCAAGCAACAAAAAAAAGTTCATGGATAACTTAGATATCAGCCCTTGCCGGTTCCTAAGTGAAATTAGCTGTGTCAGCCCCAACCGACCAAAACACGTCCACAGACGTGCCCTCTAATAAAACAATCTGCATGGTTATTACATGCTGGTTATCCAAATCTAACAGGCTGCAAATTATAAGCTTTATAAAATAAGAGAGTCTATAAATCAGACTACCGTTAAACATGTCTCAAATAAAACTAACGAAAAGGAGGTAGTAATCAGCTATCCTGTACAGGCCTGTCACATAATGAAACAGTGGTTATAATTAGCTAGTCAAAGTAATAGATATGGTAAGCAATTCTATGTCAACTTCAACTTGTATTTGACATTGTCCCAATTTTGAGGTAATCGCACTCACATCACTATACACTTTGACAGTAGGCCACTGAACTCACTCACATAGCTGGCAGGCTGTCAATTAAAATTTTTGCTTTCCTCCGCTGAATGAAACGACAGGTCCTTGTTTCCGTGGGTGAAGCACTTCGTGAGAAATGTCCACTCTCTGTCGGCCGTAAGCCTGATGTGCTCTGTCAAGTTTAATGGTGCCCTTCTTGGTCTCCAGTCCCAAAATGGACGGCAGCCAGGATTATAAAAACTGGCCTTCCTTCCACTCCTTCTTTTAAGGAGAAGATCCTGATATTGTTTCTGCGGCTGCGTCCATCCATGTTGGTCATCTTCTCGGTAAGATCATGGCGTTTCTTCTCTGCATCTGACAATCTCGTTTGCAGGTCAGAGATTGTGTCCTCGGCGAAGGAGACGCGAGCCTCACCGATGTGCTTTCTGTTGTTCTCAATTCTCGTAGTCATAGATTCCAGGGTGTCAGAGAATTTAGTCAGCTTTTCTTCTATCACAGAGGCAACATTTCTGGTTATTTCATGCACGAGAGTAGATGTGTTCTCTGCTGTTAAAACAGCATCGCCATCTCGCTAGCCATGCCTGCCATCTGTAGTCGTCATTTCTCACTACGGGTTCTCGCCTCTTCAGTGAAATCAATGGACTGTTCTTTGTCAGACATATTTAGGAGTAATTTAGTGCCAAAATAAGTGAAGTTTGCGCAGTTTGAAGTTGTAAAAAACAAGTTTGATTTGTCTCCCTCCTGCTGCCCAGCACAGTTTACCCAAAGTGCAGTGACCATGTCTGAAGAGAGTAACAACATCCAGCCTTTCTCTTGGCCTCCACCCCTGGACCTCTTGGCCTGGCTGTATACACACACACAAACTGCTTCACGTACTACCCCATCATCAAACCCACATCTCAAAAATCAAAGGCTCTCCAATGTTTTGTTTGTCATTAACAGAGAAGACTGACTAAAACCAGGACCGTGTTTCTCACAGTGGAACCACAGCTGGTCCTAACAGCTCCAAGTCTACACAGAGAGGAAACAGATAAATAAGCAGTGTGTGTATCCCAAATGGCACCCTGTTCCCTATGTAGTGCACTACTTTTGACCAGGGCCCATGGGGCTCTGGTCCAAAATAGTGCACTATGTAGGGAATGGGGCAGCCAGTGTAAGCCACGCGTGGCATAGCTGGGGGATGGATCTGGGAACGTGATCGGTTGATGGTCATGGTCACCACTGGACCGCGGCGGACCGTGAACCAGCCCCTCCTCATCACGACCCTGGCAGGAGACCACCAGAGAGGGGTAATCAAACATACCAGTGCCTCCAGGGGGGGGGGGGGGGGGGGGGGACTGAGGAAAGGTAATGAGATAAAGAGAGGGAGGGAAAGGGATGGGAGGATGGAGGAACACTCAGAGAAAAATGGAGCGAAAGAGAAAGATGGAGTGTGTGTGTGTGAGAGAGAGAGAGAGACAGAGAGCTGGAGTGTGAGAGAGAGAGAGATAGCGAGAGAGAGTGTGAATTAAAGGAAAGAAACACAGCCCTTCACCCAATCTTGGCTGGCTGAGAGAATGTCCTGCCAAGCCTTATCTGTTATGAGACGGTGCATTTATTGGAAGTCTTGTTTCCTATGAGAGGACTCTAATACCCCAGGGCCATTGCTACATTCTACACAGACGCTCCACATTCTGTGAATTGAGTTGGGAGAGAAGGAACGGTATCAAGCGAGTGATACAGTTTGAGGCAAGCCATTTCGTTGTTGTTCATGCTACAGTATGTTTTGCCCTTCGCAGCCATTATCAGCCCCGAACTGTGGAGAGAAAATTGTGCTCACAGCAAATTGATACAGAGACCAACTGTGTCTTGCTGGTAGCAAATTGAATTACAAAGACAAACACAGCAAGTGGGTTTGGATACAGATTGATATAAGTTGCTACTTCTGAATTTTGACGAGAAATATCTGGCTTGAGGTGGAGTTTTTTCACTTATATAAATGACCATTATTCAACTAGGATAGGAAAACAAATTATATAATCAAGAGTTCATTACATGTTCATCCATTTACAGTGTGCACCCTTGTTCAGAATGTGTAATTGACCATGTATAGACTGTTGAGCATGTACAGCATGTATATGGTTACTGATGTGGTTACTGCACATAGTTTGGGTAAGAACATGGTAACAAATTGATGCTTCAGACAAAGTGCTATGTACATAGCCTATCGATGAATTATCAGTTTTGTCATATATCAACTCCCAGTGCCTATATCTCTTTTAAAAGATTAATGAACTGATAAATGAACTGATAAATGCAAATATGTCAGTTAATTAAGTGTCTGCATAGTCTACAGTTTATGGTTTTTATTGATATTGTCACGATCGTCTAGTAGCGAAGTAGACCAAGGCGCAGCGTGTGAAAGAAACATGACTTTAATAGTTGAAGCACAAGCACAAAACAAAACACGATCGTGAAGTCCACAGTAACACTGACTGAACACGGAACAAAAACCCACAACCCCAAGGTGAAAACAGACAGTATAAATATGGCTCCCAATCAGAGACAACGAGCCAACAGCTGACACTCGTTACCTCTGATTGGGAGTCACTCATTCAAACAAAGAAATGCAACCACATAGAACAACCCAACCAAACAGAACACCACGAAACGAACACACCCTGGCTCAACATACAAAGTCCCGGAGCCAGAGCGTGACAGTATCCCCCCCTAAAGGCGCGGACTGCGACCGCGCCTCAAAACCCCAAACAGGGGAGGGCTGGGTGGGCATTTCTCCTCGGAGGCGGCTCCGGCTCCGGGCTTGACCACCACCCTTCCACCATCCCCCCGTAGCGCCCCCGGTCCGGTCTGACCCCGCTGGCTGGATCTGGACCAGACATAGACGGAGCGGATTGCTCAAACTCCGTAGTGGAGTAGCTGACCTGATCAGGCACCGGACTGACGACGCGCACCCCTGGCTTGGCGCGTGAGGCAGGAACGGACCGGACCTGGCTGACGATACGCACCCTTGGCTTGGTGCGTGGAGCCGGAACGGACCTCACCAGGCTGACGACTCGCATCCTTGGCTTGGTGCGAGTAGCAGGAATGGGCTGGATCAGGCTGACGACTCGCACCCTTGGCTTGGTGCGAGTAGCAGGAACGAGCTGGACCAGGCCGACGACGCACCCCGTAGGCTTAGTGCGTGGAGCAGGAACAGGCCGGGCTGGGCTGGCGACGCACACCGTAGGCTTAGTGCGTGGAGCAGGAACAGGCCGGACAGGGCTGGCGACGCACACCGTAGGTTTGGTGCGTGGAGCAGGGACAGGCCGGGCCGGGCTGACGACGCACCCCGTAGGCTTGGTGCGTGGAGCAGGAACAGGCCGGGCTGGGCTGGCTACGCACACCGTAGGCTTCGTGCGTGGAGCAGGAACAGGCCGGGCTGGGCTGGCGACGCACACCGTAGGTTTTGTGCGTGGAGCAGGAACAGGCCGGGCAGGGCTGGCGACGCACACCGTAGGTTTGGTGCGTGGAGCAGGAACAGGCCGGGCAGGGCTGTCGACGCACACCGTAGACTTGGTGCGTGGAGCAGGAACAGGCCGGGCAGGGCTGTCGACGCACACCGTAGACTTGGTGCGAGGAGCAGGAACGGGCCGGGCAGGGCTGTCGACGCACACCGTAGACTTGGTGCGTGGAGCAGGAACGGGCCGGGCAGGGCTGTCGACGCACACCGTAGACTTGGTGCGTGGAGCAGGAACAGGCCGGGCAGGGCTGTCGACGCACACCGTAGGTTTGGTGCGTGGAGCAGGAACAGGCCGGGCTGGGCTGGCGACGCACACCGTACGTTTGGTGCGTGGAGCAGGGACAGGCCGGGCCGGGCTGACGACGCACCCCGTAGGCTTGGTGCGTGGAGCAGGAACAGGCCAGGCTGGGCTGGCGACGCACACCGTAGGTTTGGTGCGTGGAGCAGGAACAGGCCGGGCAGGGCTGGCGACGCACACCGTAGGTTTGGTGCGTGGAGCAGGGACAGGCCGGGTCGGGCTGACGACGCACCCCGTAGGCTTGGTGCGTGGAGCAGGGACAGGCCGGGCAGGGCTGTCGACGCACACCGTAGACCTGGTGCATGGAGCAGGAACAGGCCAGGCAGGGCTGTCGACGCACACCGTAGACTTGGTGCGTGGAGCAGGAACAGGCCAGGCAGGGCTGTCGACGCACACCGTAGACTTGGTGCAGAACAGGCCGGGCAGGGCTGTCGACGCACACCGTAGACTTGGTGCGTGGAGCAGGAACAGGCCAGGCAGGGCTGTTGACGCACACCGTAGACTTGGTGCGTGGAGCAGGAACAGGCCAGGCAGGGCTGTCGACGCACACCGTAGACTTGGTGCGTGGAGCAGGGACAGGCCGGGCTGGGCTGGCGACGCACACCGTAGGTTTGGTGCGTGGAGCAGGGACAGGCCGGACCGTACTGGGAACACACACCACTGGCTTTAAACGGGGATCAGGAACGGGCCGGACCGGACTGGCAATCCACCTCAGTCCCTCTCGCCGTGCCTCTACGACTTCCTTCCCTCCTCTCGCCAATGGCTCCCGTAACCCGGTGGCCTTCTCTCCTCTTCTCCTATTTCGCCCTGTGGCAGCCTCCTGCTGCCCAGTCGCCCATGCCGTGTGCCCCCCCCTAAAAAATTATTGGGGGTGCCTCTCCTCCGTCCGACGATGGCACTGCTGACGCCGCTGCTCCTCTCTCGCCAGGGCCTTGATCCTACCCCAAGGTCCCTTGCCCCCGAGCATGTCCTCCCAGGACCACACTTTGCCCACCTGGGCCATCGCCAGCCTCTCTATCTCCTTTCCCGGCGCTTCCTCCCATGTCCAGTCTGCCTCCGTCTGGACACGCTGCTTGGTCGTTGTATGGTGGGTTTTTCTGTCACGATCGTCTAGTAGCGAAGTAGACCAAGGCGCAGCGTGTGAAAGAAACATGACTTTAATAGTTGAAACACAAGCACAAAACAAAACACGATCGTGAAGTCCACAGTAACACTGACTGAACACGGAACAAAAACCCACAACCCCAAGGTGAAAACAGACAGTATAAATATGGCTCCCAATCAGAGACAACGAGCCAACAGCTGACACTCGTTACCTCTGATTGGGAGTCACTCATTCAAACAAAGAAATGCAACCACATAGAACAACCCAACCAAACAGAACACCACGAAACGAACACACCCTGGCTCAACATACAAAGTCCCGGAGCCAGAGCGTGACAGATATTATTTGGACTTTCTCCGGACTGAAAGCCACTATTAGGCTATACCAACAATCTCAGAAAAATGTGTTCCAAAAGGGTTCTCCGGCTGTCTGAGTAGGAGAACCCTTTTTGGTTTCAAGTAGAATATATTTTGGTTCCAGCTAGAACTCTTTTGGGTTCTATGTAGAAGCCTCTGGGTTAATGGTTCTACATGGAACCCAACAGGGTTCTACCTGGAACCAAAAAGGGTTCTTTAAAGTGTTATCCTATGGGGACAGCCGAAGAAACCTTTTAGGTTCTAGATAGCACCTTCTTTCTAAGAGTGTAGACAAGTTGAAATATCTTCCTGCCTAGAACAGCCTCCAGGCTTCCGTCATAACGTTCAAATTTGAAAGAGAGAAAAAATCATTAGAGGTAAATCTAATCCTGTCCGAATCATCCACTGGAAAAACAGACGTTCTATAGTAATACTAGTCACGTGCAAATAGGGCTAATGTGGGAGAACATAAAATACAGTTATTCACAATGTCCTTACTTTCTGTACTCCCATCCTTCCTCAATTTGATGGTGGATTTGTGAATCTTTGTGGAATCCTTGATTTCACTTATCCAACCACGTTCCCGGCATTCACTAGTCAGTGAAATACCAGAGGAATAGAATAGAATAGAGAATATAAATAAATACTTTCCCAAGAGGAAACTTGAAGAAGAAACAAGGAGATTGAGAATCAAAACATCCTTCAATATAGATCCTTCAGTATAGGGTTCCAAAAGGGTTCTGCAGCTGTCCCCATAGGAGAACCCTTTTTGGTTCCAGGTAGAACCCTTTTTTGTTCTAGGTAGAACTATGTTTAAAGGGTTCTACAATACATGGAACCAAAAAAAAATCTGGGGACAGCAGAAGAACCCTTTTTGGTTCTAGATAGCACCTTTTTTTCTAAGAGTGTAGACTAACTCGACTCACGTACTCCTCATTCACTTTATAACTCCCCTCCCTAGCCCCCATACCGAGACCCCTGGGCGTTAATATCAATACAATTAAACTCCCCAGGAGCACACAGGTCCATTCAATCACCACCACCACTGTGGCAGGGTGTCACATCAGCCTTCGCTTTGGCTCCCCCTCCTGTCCAGCTCAGGCGTTCGGCGTCGGCAGCATTCTAGCTGCTGCCGAACCTGTTGCTGGCGAACGCCCCTCACTCATCAACCCCGGACGTGTCTCGTCATCATTACACACACCTGGAACACCTTTCCCAGTAGGAGAACCAGGCGAGGAAGCGACAGGCCAGGTAGGCGTGGACGTGCCTTGCTCCTCTCTGTCCACCCAGCCCGTCCTCCTCCCTGTCACCTTCCCGGACTATCCTGGTCCCCCACTGAGTCCTGCCCTAGTGGACTCAGGTGCTGCAGGCAATTTCCTAGACCGGTCAGTGGCCTTATCATTATGCATTCCTCTAGTCCCTTTACAACCCCCTATCCCAGTCCATGCCCTAGACAACCGTCCCCTAGGAACAGGACTGGTGAGCCAGACCACGATTCCCATTTCCCTCACATTTGATCACAACCCCCATGAACGCATCATGTTCCTCATCTTAGACTCTCCTGCACACCCCATAGTTTTAGGTTTCCCCTGGTTACAATTGCATAACCACAGTGTATCGTGGACAGAGAGGAGGTTGTTGGGTTGGTCACAGGAGTGTCAGGGGAGGTGTCTATCTGTGCCACCTCCGTGGAAAGTCTGGACCAGGCCACCCACGTCCCTATCCCGGAGGAATACCGGGACCTACGTGTGGCTTTTTCGAAGACTCGTGCCATGTGCCTGCCCCCTCATCGCCCATGGGACTGCACTATCGACCTACTGCCTGGTTCTACCCTCCCGTGGGGGCACATCTACCCTCTCTCGCATGCAGAGACCGAAGCCATGGAGGTGGATGCCTCCGAGGTTGGAGTAGGGGCTGTTCTCTCCCAACGTACTGGATCGCCGCCTAAACTCCATCCATGTGCCTTCTACTCACGGAAGCTGTCTCCCACGGAGCAGAATTACGATGTGGTGGATTGTGAGTTGTTGGCCGTCAAGAAGGCGCTGAAGGCATGGCGGCACTGGCTGGAGGGTGCTCAACACCCATTCCTTGTCTGGACGGACCACCGGAACCTAGAGTACATTCGAGCAGAGAAGAGGCTGAACCCGCGTCAGGCCAGGTGGGCCCTATTCTTCACCAGGTTTGACTTTACCTTCGCCTACCGGCCGGGATCTAAGAACGTTAAGGCCGATTCGTTGTCCCGGGTGCATGACACAGAGGATTGGAGGGAGGAAGTGACACCCATTATTTCCCTGTCCCGCATTGTGGCTCCTGTCGTGTGGAATTTGGACGCGGACAACCGTCGAGCCCTGCGACAGGAGCCCTCACCTGCCCACTGTCCCGAGGGTCGTATTTACGTGCCCTCTGATGTGCGGGACCGTCTCCTTGCCTGGGCACACACAGCACCTGTGTTCGGGGCACCCGGGTATAGCCCGTACTATCGACTGTCTCTCCACCAAGTACTGGTGGGCCACCTTGGCCCGGGACATCCGGGTCTTCATCTCTTCCTGCTCCACCTGCACACAGAGCAAGACACCGAGACACCTCCACAATGGCAAACTCCACCCGCTGCCGGTTCCACAATGACCCTGGTCTCATCTCTCCGTGGACTTTGTCACAGACCTTTCCCCTTCGGAGGGGCACACCATAGTCCTGGTCATTGTGGACCGGTTTTCCAAAGCCTGTCATTTGATTCCTCTGCCTGGTCTCCCTACGGCCATGCAGAGCACAGAGGCTCTCTTCTCTCACGTCTTCCGGCACTACGGGATCCCGGAGGACATTGTGTCTGACCGTGGTCCTCAGTTCACCTCCCGTGTCTGGAAGGCCTTCATGGAACGACTGGGGGTCACCGTCAGCCTCACCTCCGGGTACTGTCCCCAATCAAATGGGCAGGTGGAAATGGTAAATCAGGAACTGGGTAGGTACCTTCGTAGTTAATGTCAGGACCAGCCGGGGAGTGGGCTGCGCCTCTGCCTTTGGCAGAATGTGCACAAAACTCCCTCCGTCACTCCTCCACTAACCTCACACCCTTTCAGTGTGTTCTAGGCTATCAGCCGGCCCTGGCACCCTGGCACCGGAGTGAGATCGCGGCTCCTGTTGTGGACAATTGGTTCCGGTGCAGCGAGGAGGTATGGAACACGGCGCACACCCGTCTCCAGCGCGTCGTCCTCCAGCAGAAGGCGCAGGCCGATCGTCACCGCAGTGTGGCCCCGGTCATTCACACCGGTGACAGGGTCTGGCTTTCTACGAAGGACCTGCCCCTCCGCCTGCCTTGCCGGAAGCTGAGCCCGCGGATTGTGGGGCCGTTCAAAGTCCTGAGGAGAATCAATGAGGTGACGTACAGATTACAGCTCCCGGTCAATTAACGTATCTCACCCTCGTTTCATGTATCTCTCCTCAAGCCCATGGCAGCTGGTCCCTTGGGTGGTGCTGGACCCAACGAGGCACCTCCCCCTCCCTTGGACATCGAGGGAGCCCCGGCATACTCCGTCCGCAGCCTGTTGGACTCAAGGCGTCGTGGGGGGTCTCTCCAGTACCTGGTCGATTGGGAGGGGTATGGTCCCGAAGAATGGGGCTGGGATCCGGCGCGGGACGTCCTGGACTGCTCTCTCATTCGGGACCCACACCGCGTCTCCAGGGTCGTCCCCAAGGTCGGCGGTGCCCCGCTGCTGGAGCAGGGCCTCGGGGGGGGGGGGGGGGGGGGGGGGGGTACTGTCACACCAGCCTTTGCTTTGGCTCCCCCTCCTGTCCAGCTTCAGCGTCTGCGGCTTTCTAGCTGCTGCTGAACCTGCTGCTGGCAAACGCCCTTCACTCATCAACCCCAGACTTGTCTCGTCATCATTACACACACCTGGTTCCAATCCCCACTCTATCACTGTATATATACTCCCTCTGTCATTTATCTTTGTCGGTCATTGTATATGTAGCTTGTTTTCCTGAGAGGAATCTCTCCTACTATTTCCTGAGTACTTTATATTTTGCACTGTGGGTTTCGTCCCGCTTTAAGCTATGATGCTTTAATAAATTCAGTAGTTCTAAACCTGCGACTGCCTCCTGCCTACTCCTCTCTATACTTGTGACACAGGGAGGATAATTGGACACCATTCTAAATCCACAGCACAGTGAAGGGGGTTGGGGATTCTGCTTGTGGGGGGCATTGCTGAGGGGCTCCCATGCTCTTTGCTATGTTACACACACACATGTGCACAGGCACACACACGGGCGCATGCATTGATGTACACACATACACGCATTGATGCGTGCTCACACACACACACATACACTCAAACCTTCGCCTGGGCACTTCCACTGTGATAGCAGGTCTGGAGAGCAGCCAGGACCCCAGGCCTGGAGAGCAGCCAGGACCCCTGCTGTAGACCTGCACAACACTGTCTGGGCTGATAGACATGTCTCGAGTCCTCTTCCACCACTACACACACACACACACTCCCCCTATGCCCCAGGCCTACTGGCACTGTGAGACTGGTTCTCTCTCTCATGAATCCCAGAACTTCTCACAGATCCTAATACAGTGTCACTCTTGGCCCACACTTCAAGCCGAGCCAAAGAGCTCTACGGTTGTGTTGTAGCTCACTGCCCTCCACTACAATGTTTGGGTTCCAAATGGCACGCTATTCCATATATAGTGCACTACTTTTGACCAGGAAGTGTCAGAAGTAGTGCACGATATAGGGAGAAGGGTGCCATTTGGGACGCATGCAATGTTGTACTTCTTCTTGTTACTTAAACTTGACGGCGAGGGCCTCACATTTTTGTACACAAGCAGCCTGATATAGTTTCAAGCTCCAGGACTTCTCTGTAATTAAAAGCAGCCCTACTTGTACCATTGATGTCGGTGTTGTTTTTATTAAAATACATTTTAATTCGATTTGGTGGTGGGGGACCTTCTGATCACTGACAGGCAATCCTATAAGCTGATTTCATGTATCCACCAAAAAGTTTTGTTTTTTCCCCCTTATTGAAATCATACTCCAAATCACAATTTATTTAAAGTAAAGCGCTGGTAGAAGATTAGCATGGTGGCATTAGCACATCTGCTAAGCCCCTGAAATGTGTAGGGCTGTCATTAAACTCTATAATTACACACAAGCACAGGTACCATACCCCGCCAGCTGTGTGCACATTCAACATGGGAAATAAATGCCTTCCGCTTGTCAATGTTTGCATGACTACTATGACACTATAGCCCTATTCGGATGGGACTAGTATTACTAGAGAACGTTGGTTATGTAATTATTACCCCAGTATGTCCGTTTTTGCAGAAGACCATTCAGACTGGATTAGTTTGACCAAACTGCCCTCTGTAATTATTACAGAATTGACTGTTATGACGGAAGCCTGGAGGATTCAAGGCATGAACATATTTCAACTTGTCTAGGGATAGCCCAATTGGCCTTTAGTTTGGAGAAAGTCGAAATAATAGTGCACTTCAACAAAAGAAGCATGAACTGTATGCAGACATTTAATTAAACTGATGCATTTGGCGATTTATCAATTCATTGGCACAATATCCGCCAAATCTTGTTTTACAACAAAAGTAGGAACTGGAAAAGTTGATAAATGTGTCATTCATGTAACAATATGCTCACAGCACCTCGCTTTATGCATCAAACTGCGTGCAACACCTGTCGTATTAGGTAATTCCCCTCAAAACACAGGGATTTCGATTCACACAGAACTATCTAGAACCAAAAAGGGTTCTTCGGCTGTTCCCATAGGACAACCCTTTGAAGGACCCCTTTTTGTTCCAGGTAGAACCCTTTTGGTTCAAGGTATAACCCTTTTTTGGTTCCATGCAGAACCGCTTCCACAAAGGGTTCTGCATGGAACCAAAAAAAGTAATACCTGGAACCAAAAAGGTTTCTCCTATGGGGACTACCGCAGAACCCCTTTGGAACCCTTAAGAGTGTAGTATTATCAGAGGACCTGGGAGTTCACAGAAAAACAGTGTGTGTGTGCACATATGTGCATGCCTGCATGCAAGTGTGTCTATATTATGTGTGCACAAACCCATGTGGGTATTCTCTAAATCCATTCCCCTATCAAAGCTATAGCAGACCCTCAGGCTGTGCTGTGATAAACAGTGGTGTTGTTTGGGCTGGGTGTTGGGTCTGTGTGGATCAGGGCCCTGGGCAGGATAATCCCCCCCAAAGTCTGGCCTTCCCCACCCGGGCCCTGCTCAGGCCTCAGCCCCCCATGGCTGGATGAATGGACCAGTAGAGACAGGTGGTGGGTGGTGGACATACTTTGGAAGATAGGCTCTGGGTAGATGTTGTCTGGCACATGATCCAGGATCAACTTGCCCTCACCCAAACTTAACCATAACCATTTTGGGAGGATATACAAAACTGATCATAGATCAGTGTCTAGGAGCAACCTCATCCTACTCTGGTGAAGATTTTTGGGATGGAAGCATGTGTGTGTGTATGGGGGGTTGAAGGCTGACTAGCTAAGCACTAAGAGATTAGAACAAAGAGAATGTTCACCCACGTATTCCCTTAAGCGTTTTTCATGAGGTATTTTCTCTCTGCTCTGTTGACAGATTGTGGCATCTAAGGAGGATTTGATTTAATTGACATTTTTGGGGATGAACAGTGAGTCTTGTGTTGTGAGCTGATGCTGCTACCTATAACACTTGAGTAATAAATACAGAAAAGTATCTGCTCGGTTTAACAGATGTTTTCTAGCTTCTCACAAAGAGTGTTGTTTCCAGTTACATGTTTTGTTAGCATTTGTTAACAGCTGCTAATTACATGATCAACATCTGTGTGAATGCATCATCATGTATTAGGCACTGCTTTCATTTTTTGAGGAACATAACAGTGTTAAACACAAGATTAAACGGAGCTACAGTATTTCACTGTGCAATGCACTGAATCAACTAACCCATTTACTCTAGCTCTTTAACTGAAAGAAAACAATCTATGTTCCATCCTTGAGCTCCATCACTTAGTAGCCTGCTGGCTTTGCCTGCGTCCATCTCTAAGTAGGGGGGAAGGGAAGAGAGCCTGTTAAGAAATAATGCAGGATAGAGAAAATCTCTTGTGATTCTCTCCATAATGATGCAGCTCTCTACAGTAATGTCCATGCCCACAACAGTAGGAACATTGTGTGTGTGTGCGTGTGTGGAAAGTGGGGTAATCAATGAGGTCTGATGGCTCATTGGTAGTCTCCTTTGTTGCCAGGGATTGAGAGATAGACGGCCGGGTGGGTATAATTGATTAAGTACCGAGCGGCATTCTGAAAGAATGGCTTGTGGGAGTAAAACTGCTTACCTCTTCCATTCTCACCTTTGACGGTAGCTGTGGAGCAGCAGTTCATTACAGAGAGCACAGGCTATTTAAAAAACGGTTATATAAGCAAAGACTGAACCACACAGGCATAGAAACGCCATAGTGCCGTCCAAGCTCATCACTAAGCTCAAGGGCCTGAGTCTGAACCCCTCCCTGTGCAACTGGGTCCTAGAAGTCCTGACGGGCCGACCCCAGGTGGTAAAGATAGGCAACAACACCTCCGCCACGCTTATCCTCAACACGGGGGCCCCACAGGTTTGCGTGCTCAGCCCCATCCTGTACTCCCTGTTCACCCATGACTGCGTGGCCACGCACATCTCCAACTCAATCATCAAGTTTGCTGACAACACAACAGTGATAGGCCTGATTACCAACAATGACGAGACAGCCTACAGGGAGGAGGTGAGAGCCCTGTCGGAGTGGCGTCAGGAAAATAACCTCTCCCTCAACAAAATGAAGGAGCTGATAGCGGACTACATGAGACAGCAGAGAGAGCACGCCCCCATCCACATCGTTGAGGCCGCAGTGGAGAGGAGGGTCAAAAGCTTCAAGTTCTTCGGCGTGCACCCCACTGGGCACAAACTGGTTGAATCAACGTTGTTTCAACGTAATTTGTCAATGTACTGTGACGTGAAATCTATGTGGAAAATACATTGGATTTGAAAAAAGTCATCAACGTAAACCACAGGATTATGTCATCATGGTAACCAATTTTCAGCATAGATAAAACCTTGTATATGTTGAATTCTTATCTTTGAAACACCGTTAGATCTTCAATGTTATATCCACCATAGGAAAAAAACAATAGGATGGCAGCACCTCCTACTGGAGAGTTGATCTATCTACAGCTATCCCTTCCGGACCAGAGTCCAGAATATAAATATATATGTATGTGAATGGTGTGTATAGACAGTATGGACAGTATATGAAAAGGTGAAAAGCAGTAGTTATAAAGGATGAGCCATGACAGGAATACAGTATATACATGTAAAGTGGTTAATACAGTATGTAAATATTTTTTAAAGTGACCAGTGTTCATTCACAATATGTACTGTACATAGGGCAGCAGCCTCTAAGGTGCATGGTAGAGTACTGGGTGGTAGCCGGCTAGTGACAGTGACTAAAGATCAGGGCAGGGTACTGGGCGGGGGCCGGCTAGTGGTGACTGTTCAACAGTCTGATGGCCTTGAGATAGAAGCTGTTTTTCAGTCTCTCGGTCCCAGCTTTATGCACCTGTACTGACCTCGCCTTTTGGATGGTAGCGAGGTGAACAGGCCTTGGTCCGGGTCCCTGAGGCCCTTGATGATGTTCTTGGCCTTCCTGTGACACCGGGTGCTGTAGATGTGTGCCCCGGGGATGCGTTGGGCAGACCGCACCACCCTCTGAAGAGCCCTGCGGTTGCGGACGGTTCAGTTGCCGTACCAGGCGGTGATACAGCCTGAAAGGATGCTCTCGATGGTGCATCTGTAGAAGTTGGTGAAGGTCTTATGGGCCAAGCCGAATTTCTTCTGCCTCCTTAGGTTAAAGAGGTGCTGTTGAGCCTTTTTCACCACATTGTCTGTGTGGGTGGACCATTTCAGATTGTCAGTGATGTGTACACGGAGGAACTTGAAGCTTTTCACCTTCTCCACTGCGTCCCTGTCGATGTGGATAGGGGCTTGCTCCCTCTGCTGTCTCCTGAAGTCCACGATCAGCTCCTTCGTTTTGTTGACGTTGAGGGAGAGGTTATTTTCCTGCCACCACTCCGCCAGGGTCCTCTCCTCCTCCCCGTAGACTGTCTTGTCGTTGTTGGTAATCAGGCCTACCGCTGTTTTGTCGTCTGCAAACATGATGATTGAGTTGGAGACGTGTGTCCACGTAGTCATGGGTGAACAGGGAGTACAGGAGGGGGCTGAGTACGCACCCTTGTTGGGCACCTGTGTTAAGGATCAGCGTAGTGGAGGTGTTGTTTCCTACCTTCACCACCTGGGGGCGGCCCGTCAGGAAGTCCAGGACCCAGTTGCACAGGGCAGGGTCCAGACCCAGGGCCCCAAGCTTAATGATGAGCTTGGAGGGTACTATGGTGTTGAATGCTGAGCTATGGTCAATGAACAGCATTCTTACATACCTGAAAACCTTAAAACAATGTTAAACAGAACAAGTGTAAAATGTTTCATTTGAAGGTCACTCTACTAAGGACATGGACTAATGACTCATTACTTAATAACTGTATATCATTCATAAAGCACTTTTCACAATCCCCAAAATGTAACATTTGTATTTAAAATCAATTCTTCTGATAGAATGAAAGCGTACCAGAACGCGCTTCAGTAGTTTAACTAAAGGCAAACGAGCCACATACCGTACTGTACGCAAACTAAAAGTAAATTTAACAGAGCTATAAACAGTGCCTTAAGAGAATATTAACATTGGAATGAGACACTCATGGCTTATCCATCCATTGATCTATTAATTAACAGCAACACATCAGCCGGAGGGCTGTGCTTCCTCCTGTCACTTCTCACACTACAGACAAGAGCAGATACTTATCCACTATTGTTCAGTGGAAAAAGACATGCTTGCAACAGTCTTACTGCGGGGGATTCTGTTCCTGGCAGCTGATAAAACGTGGTCTGTAGGGATTCCCATGATTGGACACAGTGGGAAAGTTGATATCAAACACACAATAGGACTTCAAGCACACATTCGATGCCCCAGGGCAGTGTACCTTGCACCAATTGTCACGATTCTCTAAAGCGGAACACAGAAGCAGACCAGGACAAGGTGAGTAGAATGAAGGTGAGTATTTATTTAAAGACTTAAATGTGGAAGCAGGAGAATCCAGGTGACGGAGCTGGCAGTGGAGGTGAGTTGGTGGGAGTGAATGGGCAGATCCAATGATGTTTCTGAAGCCACAGACGACCAGGCAGAGGTGGAGTGAATATTCCGGGAGAGTAATGTTCATGGCTAACGATCCGGCAGGGAATGGATGTCAGGTCAGAGCTTATGAAGTGGAGAGGTGTTGATCAGAACCAGGTGTGCAGATAGCTGATGAGATGCAGGTGCGGGTAATGGAGAGATCTCCCGCCTTGCTTTGTCGCCCGGCAACCAGACAGGGTGCGTTCAGGAAACTCAGGAAAAAAGACTCCAGGACAGAAAACAGGCAACTCAGGCAGAAACCGACTCAGAAAGCGGGATTCATGACAGTACCCCCCCCTCCGACGAACGCCACCGGGCGGACTACCCGGAGCGCCAGGATGGAGGCGGTAGAAGTCACGAAGGAGGTCATTATCAAGGATCTGACGCCGAGGAATCCAACTCCTCTCCTCAGGACCATAACCCTCCCAGTCCACGAGATACTGGAAACCCCGACCCCGCCGTCTGGAATCCATGATGCGGTGTACCGTGTAGACAGGACCACCTCCGATCATCCGAGGAGGAGGAGGACGAGGAGGAGGGGGCAACAGAGGACTGAGGAGAACAGGCTTGAGGCAGGAGACATGAAAGGCGGGATGGACTCTGAGCGTTTTAGGCAATTTGAGTCGAACCACAGCAGGATTAATGACCTTCTCCACCACAAACGGACCAATGAACTTAGGTGACAGTTTCCTCGACTCTGTCCGCAGAGGAAGATCCCGTGTAGACAACCAGACCTTATCTCCGATGGCATAAGCGGGGGCTGGAATACGGCGACGATTAGCCTGGAGCTGATACCGGTCAGAAACTCTAAGGAGGCCCTTTCTGGCCCGATGCCAGGTCCGGTGGCAATGGCGAATGTGGGCTTGGACAGAGGGAACCGAGAGATCCTTCTCCTGAGAAGGGAACAAGGGAGGTTGGTAGCCGTAAAGGCACTGGAAGGGAGACATCCCAGTGGCAGATGTAGGGAGAGTATTATGGGCATACTCGACCCATGGCAACTGAGAGACACAAGAGGTGGGGTTGGAGGAGACAAGGCAGCGAAGCGTGGACTCCATCTTCTGGTTGGCTCTCTCAGCCTGACCATTAGATTGGGGGTGAAATCCAAATGTGAGACTGACTGTAGCTCCAATGGCCAAAAAGAAGGATTTCCAGACAGCAGAGGTAAACTGAGGACCACGGTCGGAAACTATGTCACTGGGCAGCCCGTGGACCCTGAAAACCTCCCTAACAAGGACTGTGGATGTCTCAGAGCCAGAGGGAAGTTTGGAGATGGGCACAAAGTGGGCGAACTTGCTGAATCTGTCCACAATAGTCAGAATGACAGTGTTCCCATCAGAAGAGGGCAACCCAGTGACAAAGTCCAGGGCCAGATGCGACCATGGTCGCCGGGGCACAGGTAGGGGGTGAAGAAGTCCAGAGCTGGGCCGATTGGTACTTTTATTCTGCGCACAAACTGGACAGGCAGCAACAAAACTCTGGGTATCTTCTCCCATGGCAGGCCACCAAAATCGTCTGCATAGTAACGCCATAGTCCGAGCCACGCCAGGGTGACAAGCCATCTTTCTGGCGTGGGACCACTGGAGGACAACAGAACAGACAGACTCTGGCACAAACAACCGACCGGGTGGACCGTTACCGGGACCGGGCTGCGTCCGAAGGGCCACCATAACCTCCTCCTCAATCTTCCAAGTAACTGCTCCAACGACGAAGTTCTGGGGAAGAATCGTCTCAGTCTTGGCCCCACTCTCATCCGTCTTGGAGAACATCCGGGACAAGGCGTCCGCCTTGCCGTTCTTAGTACCAGGTCGGAAAGTCAGGGAAAAATTAGAACGTCCAAAAAACAAAGCCCACCTGACGGGAGTTGAGACGTCTAGCCGATTGCACGTAAGCAAGATTCTTGTGGTCAGTCCAGACAATAAACGGTTGCTCCGCCCCCTCCAACCAGTGGTGCCACTCCTCCAAGGCAAGTTTAACATGAGAAGCTCCCGGTTACCCACACCGTAATTTCTCTCCGCAGGCGAAAGACGACGAGAGTAGAAGGCGCAGGGATGGAGTTTACTGTCAGTGGAGCTTCGCTGGGACAAGATGGCGCCAACCCCCACATCAGACGCGTCCACTTCCACGACAAACTGACGGGAAGTGTCAGGTTGAACGAGAATAGGGGCGTTGGTGAATGGGCTCTTCAAGTCCAGGAATGCTCGGTCTGCCTCAGGATTCCAACAGAATGTTCTGGTGCTAGAAGTCAGGGCAGTTAATGGAGCGGCCACACGGCTGTAATCACGGATAAATCTTCGATAGAAATTCGCAAACCCCAGAAACCTCTGGAGCTGCAATCTCGTACCGGGCTGGGGCCAATCAAGAACCGCCCTAACGTTCTCTTGGTCCATCATAATCTCTCCCTTGGAGATTATGTATCCGAGGAAGGATGTAGTGTGGGCGTGAAAATCACACTTCTCTGCCTTCACAAACAGGCGGTTCTCCAATAATCGCTGCAGGACCTGCTTTACATGCTGGATGTGGCTGGAAAGCTCCTTAGAGAAAATGAGAATGTCATCCAGGTAAACGAACACAAAAAGACTGATCATATCTCTCAGAACGTCATTCACCATACTCTGGAACACTGCTGGAGCATTGGTCAGTCCAAACGGCATCACTTGATACTCGAAATGTCCCATAGGTGTATTGAACCCAGTCAACCACTCGTCCCCCTCTCTGATCCGGACCAGATGATACGCATTGCGTAAATCAAGCCTAGTGAACACAGTAGCACCCTGTAAGGAGTCGAAAGCAGAGTTCATCAAGGGCAGGGGATACTTGTTCTTGACAGTGATATAATTCAAACCCCGATAATCAATACAAGGTCGAAGAGAGCCATCTCTCTTGCTCACGAAAAAGAATCCTGCTCCCAGGGGTGATGACAAGGGACGAATGAGACCGGCAGCTAGAGACTCCTTTATGTAGGTCTCCATGGCTTCACGTTCAGGTCGAGAGATACTGTATAAACGTCCCTTGGGATAGGCAGCTCCAGGGATCAGATTTAAAGCACAGTCATATGGTCGGTGGGGAGGAAGTGACAGAGCCTTCTGCTTGCTGAACACTTCACCCAAATCATGATATGTTTCAGGAACTAGGGACAAACCTGGGGGGGCAGAATCAATGACCTGACTGGGAACAGAATGAGAACAGGCAGTCTTAAGGCAGTTAGCATGACATTCAATACTCCAACTAGTTACCTTGCCAGTCACCCAATCGAACGTGGGATTGTGTTCTCTCAGCCAGGGGTATCCAAGAACCAGGGGGGCACGGGGAGATGGCAGAATGAAGAAGGAGATGAACTCTGAATGATTACCTGACAACAGCATTTTAACAGGTTCAGTCCTCATAGTGATTCGTTCCAGAAGTCTGCCGTTCAGAGTGGTAGCTTCAATGGCTTCCGGTAATTGCTCCTTGGAAAGCCCCAGCTGTTCCACTAAGTCGGCATCCATAAAGCTGCCATCGGCACCTGAATCGATAAAAGCGTTAATCTCCAAAATCTGATTCTTGTTCATGAGGGTTGCAGGAAAACGGGGTCTGACAGGGTTATTGAGAGACTGAAACTGGCTCGCTAAAAGTCCTCCCAAACTTAGCGAGCCGGGCAGTTTAACGGGCGCTGGGGACAAGCGGAGATGTAATTCCCCGGGTTACCACAGTAGAGGCAGCTGTTGGTCTCACGTCTACGTTGGCGCTCCTCCATGGTTAACCCGTGCCGCCCCACTTGCATGGGTTCAGGATCTGGAGGCAGGAACTCTCCTTTAATCTCGTGTGGTGAATAATGATCAGCTCGTTCTGGTCCATTTCCTGACTTGAATGGTAACTGAGTAGATGAGTGATTGGAAGACCCCCTTCGCTTCTCCCTCCTTCTCTCTCGGATTCTGTTATCCACCCGAATAGATAACGCTACCAAACTGTCCAGGTCACTAGGCTCAGGATAAGAGATCAGTTCATCTTTGAGTTGCTCCAACAACCCCTGATAAAAAGCCGCTTGTAGTGACTCCTCATTCCACCCACTCTCCACAGCCAATGTCCTGAATTCAATTACAAAGTCTGCTACACTGCGAGCTCCTTGGCGAAGAGAAAACAGACGATTAGCTGTGTCCTTTCATCGGACTGGATGGTCAAAAAGCTTCCTCATCTCTGCCGTGAACTCCTGGTATGACGCCATGCAGGTGTCCTGTCGTTCCCATATGGCTGAAGCCCACTCCAGAGCTCTTCCACGCAGCAGTTCAATTACAAAGGCTATCCTGGCCTTGTCTGTGGCGTAAGAGTTGGGCTGCAGCCATAGAAAGCGACTCAGGAAGCGGGATTCATGACAGTACCCCCCCTCCGACGAACGCCACCGGGCGGACTACCCGGAGCGCCAGGATGGAGGCGGCAGAAGTCACGAAGGAGGTCAGCATCAAGGATCTGACGCCGAGGAATCCAACTCCTCTCCTCAGGACCATAACCCTCCCAGTCCATGAGATACGGGATTCATGACACCAATGCCAGTCCACTAATGACTGTAAGCACCTGTGAGCAGTCCCCAAGAGCCAACACAAATGGGTAGGGTCTGATCACCATCGCCTGGTGCAGGTACTCAACCATGTTGGTCCCAACCTGTTAGAGAAATCATTTGATTTTAGAATATGAGGATTTGTGCAAAGCATGGAGTCACACTGACAGTGCCATCACACACAATTTATTTTGTATACTTTATAGCCATTTACATCGATCAACTCCCTGTTTAATGCCTACATTTTCCATTCATTTGGGTCTGGGGCTCATAGGTTCATTTACACAACACTAACCACGTTTCCATCCAACCATTTCATGGGGATTGTCACACCCTGGCTCTGGGACTCTATATGTTGAGCCAGGGTGTGTTCATTCTGTGTGTTCATTTTCTATGTTGGGTGTTCTAGGTTGTGTATTCTATGTTGGCCAGAGTGGCTCCCAATCAGAGGCAACGAGTGTCAGCTGTTGTGGGTTGTCTCTGATTGGGAGCCATATTTAAACTGTATGTTTTCCCTTGGGTGTTGTGGGTTTTTGTTCCGTGTCGGTATTTGTTTACCGGGGACTTCACGAATCGTGTTTTGTTTGATACTTTAACTAATTAAAGTCATGTTTGTTTCACACGCTGCGCCTTGGTCTACTCACTCCTACGACGATCGTGACAGGGATGAATTACCTGACGTATTAACAAAGTCACGACCGGGCTGATGGAAACATGAAATGCCGGTACAATTGTATTAATGCCTACAGATAATTTGTTCATTGGACATGGTGGGATCTTTTTGTGTCGTTAAAATTAATTATGCGAGACATGACGGTGGAAACTCCTTTATGCACAAATATTGATATAATAACCATCATATCGAAGTAAACTTGGAGTCACGCGATGATATGTTATGTGGTCCTCCCACTACGACTCGGGAAAGCATGACGTTTATTAGGCTATAGAATTAATAAATAATTATGATCTTCACAGGATGGTGAATGTGCAAAGTGATGAGCTTGTATCTGGAGAGAAGAATGTTTAGTGAATAACTTGATTGTTTCAGGCTAAAAATAAATGAGCATCTGAAGCACCACAAGCAGGGTCATTTCAAACTCTCGGCTAGCGAAGCAAAGTTTTTTTGTCCTTGAAGTCCGCGATTAGTGAGTTTCCCCATGCAGTCCGGGTAGAAGTCCTGAGCAATCTGTATTAAAGCAGACAATTACTTTTTTTGTAATATTACATTGACAAAGACAATAGACAACTTAACATTTACATACATATCCACAAACATTAATGACATCGCACTTGTTCAGATCCACATGTTCCCACTGTATCCACACCCAATGCTGTTTCTAATGCTTGTGAGACACTGCCCCACACAACTTCAAATTGTGTTATGTTGTAGCCAGATAAACAATTACTTTTCCATTGCAGCTAATCGCTAGTCCGGCTAACACCTAACTCGTGAAGTCCTCCTGACTTCAGAGTCTGGAATGGCTCTTTGATATTGTCGGTACAATGCGTCGATAGTGAAGGGGGCTGTGCTTTTACTGGTTGGCTCTCGTCTGTGTCTTTCTCACTCAAACACCCACAGCCACACACAGCCCCTGAGCGCCGCCCCCTTCTATTACAATGGTTGGATTTTCAAATCCAAACAATGAGAGGTCTCAACCCCGAGGGAAAAAATACATTTAGAGAACCAATAAAAACCGTCGCACAATTTATTAGCGAATATTGCATTAACAAACAGCCTCCTTTCCAGAACAGTGTGGTCACAGCTCTCCCTGCGCTGTGAGTCACGTGGGACGCATCAGCCAGGATAGTTAATCACAGCGAACAGAAACAAATTGAAGTCTAATGTTTTTGTAAAAAATGTATCCCACCATGCCTGGAGTATCTAGCAGACTATCTTGAGTGTCTTGGCCCATTCTGTCTGGTCCGCTGAGCCCTCTGGATCACGGTCTCTTTCATGTACTCTACAACCTGGTTTGCCGACCAGATGTTGTTCAGCCACTTGGTCATCTGGGCTGCCCTCTCACATTTGACTCTGTTGTGAGCACAACATATTCAATGAAGAGGTTTGCGACAGATTCAAATAGAATCTTGAGAGAATTGTCTACCAGAAAAGGAACTCTGACAAACTGTTTGCCGCTAGTGGCAATAAAGATGATTGTTGCCAAAGGATTGCCGCAGATTCACCACTAGTTGCAAACGTTTGCAAACTTCTGGCAACATTTTGTGGCACACTATTTAGTTTGCAGCAAATTTGCCACAAACTTGTGGGAAGTTTGCAGCAACAAATTCATTTTTGTAAGAACGCCCATGTTGAGGCACAGGGAGAGCATGAACAGGTCATCAGATGGGGATTTGGAATTTGAGTTATAAAGCAGTCTGGTAAAGCACGTTATACAGCAATTAACATCGCACACAGATTGGAACTATCGGTTCAACTCAACTTTGCTAACTGTAGCCCAAGAGCTATAACAAATATTGTTGCCTGCATTCTGAATTTATTTGGTTGTCATGGAGGTTGATGACGCGGCTGCGCTCAACAATGGCACAAAGCAGATATAACCATGTTGCTGTCTATCATATCCATCAGGAGCAGCTGGATACCATAGATAGGAAAACAATATGCCTACATTTTATTTCTGGCCGTGACAGGCGTAAACAGGTATTTGGTGCATTTATGATGATGGAATTAACAAATGGACTAGACTACATCAAACTACAACATGGCTACATCGGCTGAGCAAAGACAACCCGGTGAGTGAAACATCCTTTTTAATTGGTCTTTGGTTAAGACTTAAGCAGTCAGAATGTTATTACAGGCCATCTTGCTCATCACCTCTCAGCACCTATAGGCAGGCTGTGTGTGTGTGAGACACTGCCTGCCTAATGTGTTGCTTATGCTGTGACCACTTTATCTTTGAATGTAGGCTTATTTTTCTGCTAAATGAGCGCTTCATGTGCTGCGATAAATAGTTTTGATCAGGGGTGTCAAACTCATTCCACGGAGGGCTGAGTGTCTGCAGATTTTTTATTTGTTATTCTGTCTCTCAGTGTTCAAATAAACCTACCATTCAAATTATAGACCTCCTCATGTCTTTGTCAGTGGGCAAACGTACAAAATCAGCAGGGGATCAAATACTTTTTTCCCTCACAGTAAGTGAATTGAGACTGAAGATCCCTCTCTGTACCACTATATGCCCACCTTTGTATAAGGTTGCAACCAGTTATTGACTGTTATTGAATGTGTATGTTTTTTACTTTATGGTGAATGACAACAAGTTGTTGATATGTATTTTTGAAGTCTATTACTTGAGTATGACAACATACCAATTTGGTTTATTTTGAAGTCTATTGCTTAAGCATGATGTCATACTGATTGCTTGATCCATATTGAAGAGTTATATTTTGACTGTCACTGAATTATTTTATGAATTAATCCTGCAATTAAATAGTGTAAACAAGTAAGACGTTTCTGGACTCAGATATATAGCCTCAACTCCTTTTCAGTTAATTGGGTATAAGAAATTAGTTATTCAAGACCCTGTACTGGCCAAGCGTGGTTTGGGCACAGACATAGAATAATGGGTTTTGACATTTAAATGTAGTTAAAGAAGGGGTGTGGCGGTGACTTTCTGAACTGTTAAGAGTAATAACACAGATTAAAATAATATAGAAAAATATTGGTGTTTCAGTTGTGATTGGAGTATATTGACCAAATTATCAGGACATTTTAGGATGTATTTTCCTTTCAAAATTAACCAGAAACAACCATTTTAAAGCTAATTAAATAAAGAAAAATCTTGCGGGGGTGCATGCCCCTGGACCACCCTAGAGGAGTGTTGACACCGGAACCTAAAGTTATGCCCTTGCACACACAACACTACTACATTGTTAATCATGAATATGTATGTTTTGTTGAAGATGAGGGGAGAGTAATGTGCGGTAACAATTTACTTTGACTACATATCCATAACGCATTTATTACACATCTATAAGCATTTCATGAACATGTTATAACAGCTCCCAACCGCCTTATTAAAGGTTAATGAAATGTATCCATAGCACATCTATAGCGCATTCATGTCATATGCAAGAGCTCATATTTAAGTATCTTAAAAGATGCATCATTACAAGGAAAGCAAATTGTAATAATTATGTCTGTTCTCAAAGTGTGCTTCTGCCATACCAGTGTTAGTGAATATGCCAAAAGGCTAAACCACATTTAGAAAATTATGCTGATACATTGCCCTCTGTTATTATTGGGACAGTGACCATTTTTGTTGTTGTTTTGGCACTGTACTCCAGCACTTTGGATTTGACAATGGTATGGCAGAAGCACACTTTTGAGAACAGCCATAATGAAGACATTACGCTGTCATTGTAATGATGCATCTATTAAGATACCTAAATATGAGCTCTTGCGTAGCATGACATGAATGCGCTATAGATATGCTATGGATATACAGTATTTCATTCACCTTTAATGATGAGTTTGCGACCTGTTTTAACACATTCATGAAATTCTTATAGATGTGTAATAAATGTGTTATGGATATGTAGTCAAAGTAAATTGTGCTATGTAGTCAAAGTAAATCGTGCTATGCTAGTTTCAAGTGGTTGTTGGGGGCATAGATATATAATTACTAAGTTGGCATACTACATTAGTAATTATATGTCTACGGTTAAGGGTGTTTTTCTTTTAGCTATTTATCCTCCAGCCAGGGTTGTGTTAGCTAAACGACAATGAATTCTGATAGCCCTGCTTTGCTCTGGTTTTAGGCTGTGCGTCAGAGAAACGAGCTGCTGCTCAATAAAAAAATGTATGAACAATCAGGCTCCCTCTGTCAGAGAGACAGATGGAGGTGGGCAGACAGATCAATGTCACTCTGCCTACGGCGTCGGCATGCCAACCAGCTCCGCTCAGCGGGGGGGGGGGTTCTCATCACTGGTGTTTAATGGATCAGTGGCACACTCTCATTCCCGGCCAATTACACACTGTAATAATTTCCCTCCAACATCCCCACCGTCGCTGTTTGCATCCCTTGATAAGTCGGGAATTCCTACTCAAGTGGAGAAGATTAGGTAGCTTGTTAGACGAGTTAGCCGAGATGTGGATCTTTTCCACCGTTATGGCCAATGAATTCCTCTTGTTCTTCTTATGCTGTCCAATCAGCATCACTATCATACACCGAGTGTACAAAACATTAAGAACACCTTCCTAATATTGAGCGTGAAGAACCCTGTTGAGCACTGCAGTTCTTGACACAAACCGGTGTGCCTGGTACCTACTACCAAAATGTGACATCATGCAACCAAATGGGTTGTTTCCAATATAATTATAAATAATTTATAATATACAATATTATCGAGTAGTCTCCAGGAGATATTAACACAATTTGCCACTACCCGCTGAGCTGCATAGGTAAACAAAATCATTCACTGCGGTGAGTCCCACCAGCCATTGGATTTCCATTAAAGACCTAATTTACTGTATGAGTAATGTCAATAGACACAATGCAGAGACACAGAGCAAGAGATAGAGCAATTAAGTGGCTCCTCGCTGACATACTAATCCATGAAGCAATTTAGCAGACGGCCTTGGCTAATAGAAAAAAAAAAGTAGATTTTTCGAAGCAGACGGATGATTCCTATTGATTGGTGGGCATTCTGGCCTGTTTGAAGGGAGACAACACAATCTGGAGGGGCCAATCAATTAGCAATTAATAAAGTCGCATGACAGAAGAAGCCCTTAATTTCAACGGATGTTTCAGGAGCGCTGGGGAATCGATGGCAGAGACGTGGGCCAATCAGGGCGAAGAGTCAGAGGTCAAGAGCTGGGCATAATTGAGGTCTGTTTTGCCCTTTGATTAAAAATTGCAGAGTGACTGTCTCAAAGGCTAGCCTAAGACACAAAGATTTTAGTTAACTCAGCTGGCTCTCGGCTTTCAGTACAAAAGCACATTCAGTGCCTTCAGAAAGTATTCAAACCCCTTGACTTTTTCCAAATTGTGTTGTGTTACAGCCTGAATTTAAAATTGATTAAATTGAGATTTTCTGTCACTGGCCACCACACAATACCCCATAATGTCAAAGTGGAATTATGTTTTTAGAAATGTTTACAAATGAATGAAAACTGAAAATCTCAAATGTCTTGAATCAATAAGTATTCAACCCCTTTGTTATGGCAAGCCTAAATAAATCCAGGAGTAAAAATGTGCATAACAAGTCACATACTAAGTTGCATGGAATCCCTCTGTGTGCAATAATAGTGTTTAACATTATTTTTGAATGACTACCTCATCTCTGTACCGCACACATACAATTATCTGTAAGGTCCCTCAGTCGAGCAGTGAATTTAAAACACAGATTAAACTACAAAGACCAGGGAGGTTTTACAATACCTCACAAAGAAATGCACCTATTGGTAGATGGGTAAAAAAAAAGGCGACATTGAATATAATGGTGAAGTTATTAATTACGCTTTAGATGGTGTATCAATAAACCCAAAGATGCAGGCGTCCTTCCTAACTCAGTTGCCGAAGAGGAAGGAAACCACTCAGGGATTTCACCATGAGGCTAATTTTGACTTTAAAAAAGTTAGAGTTTAATGGCTATCATAGGAGAAAACTGAGGATGGATCAACAACATTGTAGTTGCTCCACAATACTAACCTAAAGGACAGAGTGAAAAGAAGGAAGCCTGCACAGATTAAAAATATTCCAAAACTGTTTCCAATAAAGCACAAAATAAATTATCTTTATGTCCTGAGTACAAAGCATTATGTTTGGGGCAAATCTAACACAACAAATCACTGTTCATCTTTTCAAGCATGGTGGTGGCTGCATCATGTTATGGGTATGCTTGTCATCGGCAAGGATAGGGAGTTTTTTAGGATATAAAGAAACAGAATAGACCTAAGAGGAAAACCTGGTTCAGTCTGCCTTCCAACAGACACTGGGACAATAACCTAAAACACAAGGCCAAATATACGCTGGAGTTGCTTACCAAGACGACATTGAATGTTCCTGAGTGGCCTAGTTACAGTTTTGACTTAAATTGGCTTGGAAATCTAAGGCAACATTTGAAAATGGCTGTCTAACAATGATCAACAACCAATTTGACAGAGCTTAAAGAATTGTAAAAATAATAATGTGCAAATATTGTACAGTCCAGGTGTGCAAAGCTCTTAGAGACTTACCCAGAAAGACTCACAGCTGTGATCGCTGCTAAAGGTTATTCTACAAAGTATTGACTCAGGGGTGTGAATACTTATGTAAATTAGATATTTCTGCCAAAATGTCTAAAAACATGTTCTTTGTCATTATGGTGTATTGTGTGAAGTTGGTGAGAAATATTTAATCCATTTTGAATTCAGGCTGTAACACAACAAAATGTGGAATAAGTCAAGGGGTATGAATACTTTCTGAAGGCACTGTAGCTACTGGAGATCGTTTAAAAGCAGCTCAGTGGTAGCTATAAATGCATGGAGTTAAAACAATGTGATGTGATAAAAGCACAACCAAAAATCAAAGTTAAAGAATAGGACTAAATCAAATCAAACTTTAAATGCACTTTAAAATAAAGTTTGATTGAATTTAGTTATACTCTTTAACATTTACTTTTGGTTGTTATGTAGACATGAATCCAACATATTTATTATTACCTTGTAGATTCAATTTGAAATCGATCAAAGCTTGAAACCCTAGGCCTATATGTACTGTCTATTTTTAGTTGAATCATGGGTTGAATTGAAACAATAGTGTTGATGACTTCGCAAATGCTATATATGCCTAAAAAGTAGAATTGATGATATATTACTTTTAAACCATGGTTACATTTCATTTGCTCTGTTAAACTTACCGTTTGGGATGACTTCGATAGCAACAGTGAATCTACTTAGTAAGTGGAGATCTCTCAATAATCATTCTCACAATAGCACATTGATAGTAATCAGTGACAAATATCAAAGCTAAGCATGGCTGGGCATTTGGAACAAATGGTTGATCCACTGCACGGAAGACAAAGGGGAGAGGGTATAAGGGGGCATTTTGTGTGATTGTTTCTATATGTACAGCTACACCATAAAATGTTTGCAACCAAATGTAACTTAAATATGACATTGTGTTTATTGCATTTTGTAACATGTTGGTGAAGGTCCAATACCAAAAATGCAAGAAGTTCATGAAGTTGCAGCCTGAGTTCTCTTATGGAGATTTCATCAATCAAGGTGAATATAGGAACTGTCTGATGTATTTTCTTAATTGAACCCTTTGGCTTGATTTGGGTCAGACCCATTATGTTGCCCCCTAGGTGGCTTTTCTCCCTGTATTCTGATTAGTCTCTTTGGACTGCTCTCTGCAGCCCAAATACACATTTTTGATGATTCCCAAACTGAGGTGGAGGAGGATGTCCTGCTGGACCTGATTGAGGCCAATCCAGACCTGTGCCTCACAATCAAAGATCTTGATAAAGGTATCTTCTACAGTCTCACGTAATGATATCAAATAACATGAATGTATAGATTGATTGCTTTGATCCATTGTTTGTGCTCAGACCTTTCTCCTGCAGACTGTTCGACACCTAGTTCGTGCACAGACACATTATCCCTCCCGTCAAGTGATTTAGACCTGATATCTCCAGAAAGACCGTCTAAAAAGGCCAACACAACCTTAGGAGATGAGGCCATTGACCACGCAGCAGCAAAAGAGGTATAATGATAACTGATATTGGATGTTGATAATCCCATTTCTGTGTTTGTTTGGAGATTCAGACAGCATAAACCAACCCTAAATTGTTTAACTTTTCTCGTGTCTTAATAGATGGTCCGAGATGCCCTGACTAGTAGACCTGGTTGGCAAGACATATGAGAAGAGTACCAGACAACCAAAACATTGGACCACAGAACCAGGGGAGAGATGATTGCCATCTTAGTCAGCCACATGAAAGAGGTGCATGGGTAAGCTTCTCATTAGCCAATCTGGCCACAAACAATGGATCAAAGGAATCAAACTATACATTAATGTTATTTGGCATCATTGTGAGACAGTACCTTCATCAACAAAACTTTGGTTAGACATATTTGGCGTGTATGCTTTACTGTTTTTGAGCAGGAGGCTACCCACTCGTCAACAGAGAACATTACGCTCTTGGAATTGTGACTCTCTTTCCTTCGTTAAGAGATCATTTTTCTGCCAAAGTCTATGTAAGTGCTGGTAGAGCATGCTTGCTTTAATATTTTGACACTTGTTCTGTGGACTGAAAGGAGAATCAAGTCTAAAAATAATAACCATTTGACTACCATGTTGGTCACCTTTTCCCATATCTAAGGAACACTTCTATGATCCTAACACAAGCAAAGGATATCTGAATTATTGCCTGAAGACGGTATCAAGGAAGACCTCATGTCGACCCATCAAGAAGAGTATTTCACACAAGTCGGGAGGCCCAACCCATAGGAGGAAGAATGACCTGGACCACCAGCTTGTTGGTGATGCTTGCAAGGAGGCCATGTCATTCCTTGTCCACTCGGCCGATGAAAAACAAATCTATCAGAAGATGAAGGAGGTGTTCCACTATCGCCAGGAGCTAGTTTATAGTCCAGACAGAAGCACAGATGTCCTCAGTCTTTCCCAGGGTTCTGGACATCAAAGGATTGGTGAGTGTTGTAGCATGTCTTGGAATCAGAACTACAGGTTATTTGTCTGATTGAGAACATGATTTTGTGTTAGTCATGAAGTTGAGTTGATCCACTTTGAGTTAGGTGAATCAGGACTTTTTGCTGATGTTCGACGATGAAACATCCTCTAAGCTCCTTGAAAAGTGGGACACTGTATTGAAGCCTAAAGTCATCAAACTGGAAAAATCCCTGACCACGACCATCGATTTGCGTCGCCTCCTGAAGTCTGCAGAAAAACTGCCAGAGAATGACAGCGAAACCAATAAGTGGATTCTCTCGTGGGTAGTGCAATGTTCTGAACTCATCGATATTGTTTTATGTGATTTTGGGTGTTTGCCTTTTCTTGCCCTCAGACTGGGACAATGATATGTCCTCCCTGCTGCTGCTTCATCTCCCCCCACCACAAGCAGGAGGGAAGAGGGCCAAGATCAGTGCCAGTGATGCTGTGGGCAGATTAGTATGTGGAGAGTGACTTAAAAATACCCTTTGTGTGTTGCAGTCATGCTGCAGCATTGAAGACCATCTGGATGTGAGCCATGGTCGACAGCCATACCTCCTTGCCGTTGGAAGAAGACAGAGCAAGATTGACAACTACTACATCGTGGTGGACAAGAGGCTTGTTCCCTGCCAGGCAACTAGTGGTCTGTGTGCGTTTGATGAACTGTTCAAAGCCTACTTTGTCTTTAACCCAACATATGATGATGCATTCCATAAGTGTCAAAGGTTTTATTGTCAATTACATTAAGTTTATGCAAAGAGTCAATATTTGCAGTGTTGACCCATCTTTTTCAAGACCTCTGCAATCCGCCCTGGCATGCTGTCAATTAACTTCTGGGACACATCCTGACTGATGGCAGCCCATTCTTGCATAATCAATGCTTGGAGTTTGTCAGAATTTGTGGGTTTTTGTTTGTCCACCCGCCTCATGAGGATCATCCACAAGTTCTCAATGGGATTAAGGTCTGGGTAGTTTCCTGGCCATGGACCCAACATTTCGATGTTTTGTTCCCCGAGCCACTTCGTTATCACTTTTGCCTTATGGCAAGGTGCTCCATCATGCTGAAAAAGGCATAGGTCGTCACCAAACTTCTTGGATGGTTGGGAGAAGTTGCTCTCAGAGGATGTGTTGGTACCATTATTTATTCATGGATGTGTTCTTAGGCAAAATTGTGAGTGAGACCACTCCCTTGGCTGAGAAGCAACCCCACACATGAATGGTCTCAGGATGCTTTACTGTTGGCATGACACAGGACTGATGGTAGCGCTCACCTTGTCTTCTCCGGACAAGGTGTTTTCCGGATGCCCCAAACAACCGGAAAGGGGATTCATTAGAGAACATGACTTTACCCCAGTGCTCAGCAGTCCAATCCCTGTACCTTTTGCCGAATATCAGTCTGTCCCTGATGTTTTTCCTGGAGAGAAGTGGCTTCTTTGCTGCCCTTCTTGACACCAGGCCATCCTCCAAAAGTCTTCGCCTCACTGTGTGTGCAGATGCACTCACACCTGCCTGCTGCCATTCCTGAGCAAGCTCTGCACTGGTGGTGCCCCGAACCCGTAGCTGAATCAACTTTAGGAGATGGTCCTGGCGCTTGCTGGACTTTCTTAGGCGCCCTGACGCCATCTTCACAACAATTGAACCTCTCTCCTTGAAGTTCTTGATGATCCGATAATTGGTTGATTTAGGTGCAATCTTACTAGCAGCAATATCCTTGTCTGTGAAGCCCTTTTTGTGCAAACAATGATGACGGCACGTGTTTCCTTGCAGGTAACCATGGTTAACAGAGAAAGAACAATGATTTCAAGCACCACCCTCCTTTGAAAGCTTCCAGTCTGTTATTCTAACTCAATCAGCATGACAGAGTGATCTCCAACCTTGTCCTCGTCAACACTCACCTGTGTTAACGAGAGAATCACTAACATGATGGCAGCTGGTCCTTTTGTGGCAGGGCTGAAATGCAGTGGAAATGTTTTTTTGGGATTAAAGTTCATTTTCATGGCAAAGAGGGACTGCAATTAATTGCAATTCATCTGATCACTCTTCATGACATTCTGGAGTATATGCAAATTGCCATCATCAAAACTGAGGCAGCAGACTTTGTGAAAATTAGTAATTGTGTCATTCTCAAAAGTTTTGACCACGACTATAGATACAGTGAGGGAAAAAAGTATTTGATCCCCTGCTGATTTTGTACGTTTGCCCACTGACAAAGACATGATCAGTCTATAATTTTAATGGTAGGTTTATTCGAACAGTGAGAGACAGAATAACAACAACAAAAATCCAGAAAACGCATGTCGAAAATGTTATAAATTGATTTGCATTTTAATGAGGGAAATAAGTATTTGACCCCTCTGCAAAACATGACTTAGTACTTGGTGGCAAAACCCTTGTTGGCAATCACAGAGGTCAGACGTTTCTTGTAGTTGGCCACCTGGTTTGCACACATCTCAGGAGGGATTTTGTTCCACTCCTCTTTGCAGATCTTCTCCAAGTCATTAAGGTTTCGAGGCTGATGTTTGGCAACTCGAACCTTCAGCTCCCTCCACAGATTTTCTATGGGATTAAGGTCTGGAGACTGGCTAGGCCACTCCAGGACCTTAATGTGCTACTTCTTGAGCCACTCCTTTGTTGCCTTGGCCATGTGTTTTGGGTCATTGTCATGCTGGAATACCCATCCACGACCCATTTTCAATGCCCTGGCTGAGGGAAGGAGGTTCTCACCCAAGGTTTGACGGTACATGGCCCTGTCCATCGTCCCTTTGATGCGGTGAAGTTGTCCTGTCCCCTTAGCAGAAAAACACCCCCAAAGCATAATGTTTCCACCTCCATGTTTGACGGTGGAGATGGTGTTCTTGGGGTCATAGGCAGCATTCCTCCTCCTCCAAACACGGCGAATTGAGTTGATGCCAAAGAGCTCGATTTTGGTCTCATCTGACCACAACACTTTCACCCAGTTCTCCTCTGAATCATTCAGATGTTCATTGGCAAACTTCAGACGGGCCTGTATATGTGCTTTCTTGAGCAGGGGGACCTTGCGGGCGCTGCAGGATTTCAGTCCTTCACGGCGTAGTGTGTTACCAATTGTTTTCTTGGTGACTATGGTCCCAGCTGCCTTGAGATCATTGACAAGATCCTCCCGTGTAGTTCTGGGCTGATTCCTCACCGTTCTCATGATCATTGCAACTCCACGAGGTGAGATCTTGCATGGAGCCCCAGGCCGAGGGAGATTGACAGGTCTTTTTTGTTTCTTCCATTTGCGAATAATCGCACCAACTGTTGTCACCTTCTCACCAAGCTGCTTGGCGATGGTCTTGTAGCCCATTCTAGCCTTGTGTAGGTCTACAATCTTGTCCCTAACATCCTTGGAGAGCTCTTTGGTTTTGGCCATGGTGGAGAGTTTGGAATCTGATTGATTGATTGCTTCTGTGGACAGGTGTCTTTTATACAGGTAACAAGCTGAGATTAGGAGCACTCCCTTTAAGAGTGTGCTCCTAATCTCAGCTGGTTACCTGTATAAAAGACACCTGGGAGCCAGACATCTTTCTGATTGAGAGGGGGTCAAATACTTATTTCCCTCATTAAAATGCAAATCAATTTATAACATTTTTGACATGGGTTTTTCTGGATTTTTTTGTTGTTATTCTGTCTCTCACTGTTCAAATAAACCTACCATTAAAATTATAGACTGATCATGTCTTTGTCAGTGGGCAAACATACAAAATCAGCAGGGGATCAAATACTTTTTTCCCTCACTGTAAATGTATGTTACGGTGCTTTTGTTGTCAAGCGTTGCACAGAAACAGCCAGTCATTGATTTATCATTTGAGAATTGAGCAGAGCTTCTATCCCTCCACCAAGTTTAGATTGGTCTGTGCTCAAGATAGTTGTAGACGGCAGTTTTCAACATACTTAGGTTTCAGAAAACATTCGAATAGTATTCATAAGGATATTGGTCAAGTAGTTGATGCATTGAGCTTAGAAGGGCCCTCTCATGTTGCTGATTTTCCAGTCCAGTTAGAAGCTCCACAAATGGGTGGCGACATTGGTGTCCCACATGATAACGGTCAAAGTGATTGTTCTGAGAAGAATGGACAGTCTTGCTAAAGATATGTGTGCCTCCATAATTGCCAAGTTGCAAGCTAATGGTGTTGCAAATAGTGTTGTGTCAACAGTAGTGTGTGATTTAGAAGAGCTTACTACTGGTCTGCACTCCCAAATTAAACAAGATGTTCTGTCAGTTATGTCTATGGATAACCCCTCTACATCTGCTGTAAAGGATAGTTTTGAGAACTTTGAAAACCCATTTGACAGTTTTAACACAGAAACCAAGAGAACAAAGTACTTCAACCAAAAATGGGGTGTTGTGGAGCCAGTAGAAGTAGTGTTGGGAGTTAGATATGATAGCAAGCGAAATAAACAAACAGGCATATATGATCAAGTCCCAGTGAAAGATACTTTTGTATATATTCCTATACTGGGAACATTGACGTTCATGTGTCGCAAATTATAAAATCTGTAAGTTATTGGAAAATGCACCTAGGGATACATCTGTGGAAGACACTTATGAATACTTTTGTGATAGAAGTTACTTTAAGACTCATCCCTTGTTCTCAAAACATAGAAATGCTTTACAGATCCAATTGTACTATGATGACTTTGAAACTGCCAACCCGCTTGGATCCAAGCGTGGTGTTCACAAGATAGGCGCCATTTATTTTGTCCTCAGTAATCTGCCACCCAAGTTTAACTGTGCTGTAATGAATATTCATTTACTGTCATTATTTCATTATCAAGATCTAAAGAAATATGGCTTTGATGCCATTCTAGAGCCCTTGGTTAATGATGTAAAAAACACTGGAGAGTGATGGTGTAAATTTGCCTTTTTCACCTGATAAAGTGTATGGCACTATCTGCCAAATAACTGGAGACAATTTGGGGATGCATGCAGTCCAGTGGTCACTACTTTTGCCGGTTCTGTTTGATAGAAAAGTCTAATGCTCAGATGGTTTACAGTGAGAATGACCCTGAGATTGTCTTGCGTGGTAAAGATACATTTTAAATGCATTTGAATCAGTTGCAATCAGACCCACAGCTCCCATCTGTGTATGGTGTAAAGAACAATTCTAAACTAAACAGTTCGCAGCACTTCCATGTTTGTAGTAATTTTTCTGTGGACATAATGCATGACATTCTTGAAGGGGTGGCTCAGTTTGAGTTAAAACTGTTTGAATATGTCTCTGAAAATGTTATTACTTGTTTGACTATCGGTACATGGAGCGCAAAATCCGTCCAACTAAAGTCAACCTAGAGAACAGTGGAAATAGTATAGCACTTAATTCTATTCAAACTTGTGAGAAACGTTCCCTTGATTTTGTGTGATGTTGTTCAACCAGGAAATGAGAACTGTAATTTGCTGCTCATCTTACTGCAAATAATCAACATTGTTTTTTCCCCTTAGCCAGGGCATGACTGTGTATCTGAAGTATTTGATAATTACTATAAAAAAATAACATCAGACACTTTTCAAACAGTTGTACCCACATAAAAACCTGATACCCAAACATCAATTTATGATACATTACCCAGCATGCATAAGACAAATCGGTCCTTTATTACATATGTGGAACATGAGGTTTGAGGCAAAGCACAAACTCTTTAAGAACACCCTCAAAAACTTCAAGAACATTACTAAGTCCCTTGCCAAAAAACAGTGTTTATGGTGCTGATGAGAGCCTTTATGTTGTTCCTTTGTTTGACATGATTGAGTAATAGTCAGATTATTGGCAACTTTGTCAAGAAAATTGCAGACCTAGTCTTAGGAGGACTTCCACTTGTGTTAAATAGCAACTCTGCAAATACTCTTGTTCTCAAACAGTACATGTACTGATGTGCCTGTGATGCACTGATTTAATTCTGATGCGCCTGTGATGCACTGATTTAATTCTGATGCGCCTGTGATGCACTGATTTAATTCTGATGTGCCTGTGATGCACTGATTTCATTCTGATGCGCCTGTGATGCACTGATTTCATTCTGATGCGCCTGTGATGCACTGATTTCATTCTGGTGCGCCTGTGAGGCTCTGTTTTCACTGTGATGCGCCTTTTTCATTTTAATATGCCTGTGATGCACTGTTTTCACTTTGGCCTAAATAAATAAAACAAAGCAGAGTCACTACTCTTGTAAGGAATCCTTTTTTTCTCCTTTTTAAGTAACCTACAACTTGCAGGCTTGATTTATGAGTGGGAGAGAACCAGACAAAAAAATGGTTATTTCCTAGTGTGAATATTTAGCACTTCCTGGTGTCAATTCATCTACATGATGCATTCTCTAGAGTTGATCACTGAAAGGGGTTGCTGCTTCATACTGAGAGTGTTGAAAAAACACTCCTATGGGTCATTTGAACAACATCTGAAGTGTTATATCTTAACACTCAGAGAGTGTTTCAATATTAACACTACAAAAAGTGTTAAATTAACACTGAGAGTGGCCCTATTAAAACACTGGATGAGTGTTAAAATGAACACGCCTGGTGTTAAATTAACACTTTCAAATTTGCTGTGTTGAATCCTTTTGAGTTCCATGGAGAGCCCTTTCTACAGAGGGTTCTCCATGGAACCCATAAGGGTTCTCCTATGGGGACAGCTGAAGAACCCTTTTGGAACCCTTTTTTCTAAGAGTGTAGGGTGCCATTTGGGACGCAGCCTTAGATGGAGGCAACACTGTGTTGTTATGGTGCTTTCATAGAAATGGGATTGTCAAAGGGACTCGGGGATTGTAGAGAAGGGGATGAGAGGAGGAATACATTGGCTTGAGAGCCCTAGATTGGTAGCAAGGCAATTTCCAACTGTTTTCCATCAGAGAGTGCACTCATGGGTGATTGAATGAAAACAGCAACCTAATGGGTTTGTATGAATCAGTGGCATATGCAGAAAGCCGTTGATGGCAGGGCCAGCAAAAATGTACACTCAAGTCATCATTAAATTATCATGGCCAACCCTAATTATCATAGCCTACCCTAATTATCATAGCCTACCCTAATTATTATAGCCTACCCTAATTATCATAGCCTACCCTAATTATTATAGCCTACCCTAATTATCATAGCCTACCCTAATTATCATAGCCTACCCTAATTATCATAGCCTACCCTATACTCTAGTGTAATCGATCGCACACAACAAACCATCTAACATGAGATTTCGCATTACAGACCCAAAAAGTATTGTAGGCCTACGTAAATCCATGACTCTTGCATTTAACATGCGACTCACATACACCCTAAGAAGAAAAGGTTTCTCGAGGAACCTTTTTGAGTTGCCACTGTGGGGGAACCTTTTTGAAAAGGTTCTTCGAGTAACATTTTTGAAAAGGTTCTTCGAGCAACCTTTTTTTGGAGGTATGGGTAAAATGTTTAACCCTTTTATTATTAATGATGTTTAGCAATAATACTAATAATCCATAAAATGACACAAAACATCCATGGTTAACTTAAGAAGATTTATTTGGCAAAAGTATATACAATACATATGTTGTTGACATTTTAATTAGGCCTATATACACTGAGTGTACAAAACATTAGGAACACCTTCCTAATATTAAGTTGCACCCCCTTTTGCCATCAGAACAGCTTCAATTCGCAGATAGACCCTTAATACACTATATCCCATGGATAGCTAGCAACATTGCTAAAGCTTAGCTCTGAATGAGTAAACTGATATATTTTTCTGGCCTGGTTTTACTTGCTAGATATCAATAAAATTTGGTTATTTATTTTTATTTTTTTATATATATTTTCCCTATTTACTTTCCAACCCCACCACCCCTTCCCTAATTGGAGTAAACTAGTGAACAACAATGCTTAGGCCTCTACTTCCAGCTTATACATACTATATACATTTTATGGACACAGTCAATTTTACAATAATTATATTTTGTTTGTTTTTACTCCTGAACTTCCTCTACCCTCAACCTCTCCGATCATTTTCATGATGTCCATCCGGTTTGCTTCTATATGCCATATCTTTCTAACTGTGCTCTTTCATAAAAGCTCTCAACCTATAACCTATATACTTATTATGGACACAGTATGCTTACATTATTAGTTATCTTGTTGTTATTAGTTGTTGTTAGTTGTTATTAGTCCCATCCTTCAACTCCATTCAACACCACCCATCTTTTCTCTTAATACCATCCATATTGGATTTCTATTTGCCATATATTTTTCAACTGTACTGTGATGTTTTACAAAAGTTCTGAACCTTTCTATTCTCATTGTTTCTACAGATTGTAAATTGAAAATAAACATTTTTGCTAAAAGTATTATTATATTATTGATCGATTGACTATGACTTTTCAGATCACCCAGTAATGCTATCTGCAGGGTTAGCTCCAGGTAAATATTGCAATCCTTTAGCCATTCCTAGACCTGTGTCCAAAAACAAGCTACAAATGGACAGTACCAAAACAAATTATCTAATGATTCTGTCTCTTCGCAGCAAAATCTGCAGAGCTGGGAAGATTGTATCCCCCATATAAATAACATTCTATTGGTAGCAAGAATTTTATACAATAATTTAAATTGAAAAATTCTATGTTTTGAATCTGGTGTCGTTTTGTGTATCAGTTCATAAATACTATGCCATGGGATTGGTATGTCAAAAATCTCTTCCCAACTATTTTGCAATCTATATGGGACGGCTGTCAATCCCTTGGTCCTTCAATTGTAAACTGTTTTATTTATCACAGTTTTCTTTAACCAATTATGTTCTTTAATGCAAGGCCGACAGACAAGTTCCTTACTTTTTCCCCCTTCCACTTTCCTCTTCCATTTTTGCGGTAATGCTGCAATTATTTGGTTGTAATTTTGGGTAGAGCAGACATTTCCATATGTTTTTACGAAGATTATACCTTTTTTAAACATTTTGTCAAAAAAAAAGTGTTTTTATCAATTAGTATATTTGAGTTTAATCACAATATTTGTTGCATTATTTGTTCTGTCGTTTCTGGAGGATTAAATTGAAATTGCAACCAACTTTCTATGGCTTGTTTTGGAAATAGTGATATTTGGGAGATGATTTCCTTTTCAAATAACTGAAAGTGAGAGGTTGTAATCTGAATAAAGGGAAAAAGGCCATTCTTGAACATTGGGTGAGACAATCTTACTAATTTGCTAGAGAACCAGTTCGGATTTAAGTATAACTTTTGTATGACTAAAGCTTTTAGTGATAGGTCTAATGCTTTAATATTTAATAATTTCTGTCCTCCGATTTTCATATTCATTATATAAATAGGCCCGTTTAATTTTGTCTGGCTTGCCGTTCCAAATAAAATTGAATATTTTTTTCTCATATAATTTAAAAAACTGTTCGCTAGGCGTAGGCAAGGCCATAAGCAAATAGGTAAACTGGGATAATACTAAAGAGTTAATCAGGGTGATTTTTCCACAAATTGACAGGTATTTACCTTTCCATGGTAGCAATATCGTATCTATTTAACTTGCTATTAAAATGTATTGGAGTGAGATCATTTATTTCATTTGGGATATGTATTCCGAGTATATGTGGTAAGTTTGTAATTTTGTAATTCCCATTTTTCATGAGCTGAAAAAAAATATCCCAGAAATGTTCCATGAGCACAAGAAACGTATTTCTCTAAAATGTTGTGCACAAATGTTTTACATCCTTGTTAGTGAGCATTTCTCCTTTGCCAAGATAATCCATCCGACAGGTGTGGCATATCAAGAAGCTGATTAAACAGCATGATCATTACACAATTGCACCCTGTGCTGGGGACAATGAAAGGCCACTCTAAAACAGAATGCCACAGATGTCTCAAGTTTTGAGGGAGAGTGCAATTGGCATGCTGACTGCAGGAATATCCACCAGAGCTTGTTGCCAGAGAATTGAATGCTAATTTCTCTACCATAAGCCAATGTCGTTTTAGAGAATTTGGCAGTATGTCCAACCAGCCTCACAACCACAGACCACATGTAACCACGCCAGCCCAGGACCTCCACATCCGGCTTCTTCACCTGCGGGATCGTCTGAGACCAACCACCCGGACAGCTGATGAATCTGTGGGTTTGCACAACCGAAGAATGTCAGGGCGTGTGTAGGTGTGGTGTAGGAAATCAGATGCAGGACGCAGACGGTAGGTTCCAAAAGCTGTATTCCGACCCAAACACAGGCAACAGGGCAACAAAGCCCAACAGCTAAACTACGCCCAAGGCGTGTAGGCAAAATGCGCACAAACAGGTGCGACAAAATATGTAGTGCACGAAACAAGTGCAAACGAGCTCCAGCGCAGTGGAGAGAAATATGCTCAACCGAGCAAACACAACACTGACGAAAACAATCACACACAACACAAGACAAACACAACGAGAAACTTATAGGACACTAATCACGTAAAACAGAAACAGGTGTGACACAAACAGACAAAAGCAAACGAACATGAAAACATAAATCGGTGGCAGCTAGAATTCCGGAGACGACGAACGCCGAAGCCTGCCCGAACAAGGGAGAGAGGCAGCCTCGGCCGAAACCGTGACAGTACCCCCCCCTTGACGCGCGGCTCCAGACGCGCGCCGACTCCGGCCTTGGGGACGACCCGGAGGCCGCGGCGCAGGGCGCGTCGGATACCCCCGATGGAATTCCGTCAGGAGCGACGGGTCCAAGATGTCTCTCCTCGGCACCCAGCACCGCTCCTCCGGACCGTACCCCTCCCACTCCACTAGATACTGAAGACCCCCTCTCCGACGTCTAGAATCCAAGATGGATCTCACGGTGTACGCCGGTGCCCCCTCGATGTCCAACGGGGGCGGGGGGGTCTCCAAGATCTCATGTTCTTGGAGCGGGCCTGCTACCACCGGCCTGAGAAGGGACACATGGAACGAGGGGTTAATACATTTATACTCCACTGGCAACTGTAATCTATAACAAACCTCGTTCAACCTTCTCAGGACTTTAAATGGCCCTACAAACCGCCGACCCAGTTTCCGACAGGGCAGGCGGAGGGGCAGGTTTCTGGCAGAGAGCCAGACTCGATCTCCAGGTGCGTACACAGGCCCCTCACTGCGGTGTAGGTCGGCGCTCGTCTTCTGTCGACGTATGGCACGCTGCAGATGGACGTGTGCAGCGTTCCACGTCTCCTCCGAGCGCCGCACCCACTCATCCACAGCGGGGGCCTCGATCTGGCTCTCATGCCATGGTGCCAGAACCGGCTGGTACCCTAAAACACACTGAAAAGGGGTTAGTTGGGTGGAGGAGTGGCGAAGAGAGTTCTGTGCCATCTCAGCCCAGGGCACATATCTCGCCCACTCCTCCGGCCGGTCCCGGCAGTATGTTCTGAGAAACCTGCCCACATCCTGGTTTACGCGTTCCACCTGCCCATTACTCTCCGGGTGGTAACCCGAGGTGAGACTCACCGAGACCCCCAACCGCTCCATAAAAGCTCTCCAGACTCTGGAGGTGAATTGGGGACCCCGGTCAGCCACAATGTCCTCGGGCACCCCGTAGTGCCGGAACACATGAGTGAATAGTGCTTCGGCGGTTTGTAGGGCAGTAGGAAGACCCGGCATGGGGAGCAAACGACAGGCCTTAGAGAACCGATCCACAACGACCAGGAGTGTAGTATTCCCTTGAGAGAGGGGAAGGTCAGTTATAAAATCCACCGAGAGGTGGGACCATGGTCGTTGTGGAACGGGCAGGGGTAGTAACTTACCCCTAGGCAGATGTCTAGGCGCCTTACACTGGGCGCACACCGAGCAGGAGGAAACATAAACCCTCACATCCCTGGCCAACGTAGGCCACCAATATTTGGCACTAAGACAGTGCACTGTCCGGCCGATACCCGGATGTCCAGAGGAGGGTGACGTGTGAGCCCAATAGATCAATCGATCCCGACACTCGAGCGGAACATACTTCCGACCCTCCGGGCATTGTGGTGGACTAGGGTCGGTGCGTAATGCCCGCTCGAGCTCAGAATCGAGCTCCCACACCACCGGTGCCACTAGACACGACTCCGGCAGTATGGGAGTGGGCTCCACGGACCTCTCCTCCCCGTCATACCGCCGAGACAGTGCATCTGCCTTACCGTTTTGTGACCCAGGGATGTAGGTGATCTTAAAAGAGAAACGGGTCAAAAACATACTCCATCTAGCCTGTCGAGGGTTCAGCCTCCTCGCTGCCCGGATGTACTCCAGGTTACGGTGGTCCGTCAAAATGAGGAAAGGGTGTTGAGCCCCCTCAAGCCAGTGCCTCCACACCTTAAGGGCTTGGACCACAGCTAACAGCTCCCTGTCCCCTACGTCATAATTTCGCTCCGCCGGGCTGAGCTTCTTGGAATAGAAGGCAACGGGGCGGAGTTTAGGTGGCGCGCCTGACCGTTGGGACAGCACGGCGCCAATACCGGCTTCAGACGCGTCCACCTCTACCTGAAATGGTAAAGAGGGATCCGGATGCGCCAGCACCGGAGCCGAGGTGAACAGGTCCTTCAGCTTCTTAAAAGCCCTGTCCGCCTCGACTGACCACTGCAGACGCACCGGGCCCCCCTTTAAGAGAGACGTGATGGGAGCTGCCACCTGCCCAAAACCCCGGATAAACCTCCGGTAGTAATTCGCAAACCCCAAAAACTGCTGCACCTCTTTCACAGTGGTTGGTGTTTGCCAATTACTCACGGCTGACACTCGGTCTACCTCCATCTTCACCCCTGACGCAGACAACTGATACCCCAAGAAGGAAATCGACTCCTGGAAAAACAGACACTTCTCTGCCTTCACATACAGGTCGTGCTCCACCAGCCTCCGCAACACTCTGCGCACCAGGGCCACATGCTCGACACGGGTAGGTGAGTACACGAGGATGTCATCTATGTACACCACCACTCCCTGTCCCTGCATGTCCCTGAAGATCTCATCCACGAATGATTGGAAAACTGACGGAGCATTCATCAACCCGTATGGCATGACGAGATACTCGTAATGGCCCGAGGTGGTACTAAAGGCTGTTTTCCATTCATCATCCTTCCTGATGCGCACCAAGTTGTACGCGCTCCTGAGATCTAATTTCGTGAAGAAACGCGCCCCATGCAACGACTCAGTCATGGTCGCAATCAGCGGGAGTGGATAACTATACTTCACCGTAATCTGATTGAGACCACGGTAGTCGATGCACGGACGCAACCCCCCATCCTTCTTCTTCACGAAAAAGAAACTCGAGGACGCGGGGGAAGTGGACGGCCGTATGTATCCTTGTCTCAGTGATTCGTCTATGTAAACCTCCATAGCTTTCTTCTCCTCCTGAGACAGAGGATACACATGACTCCGTGGGAGCGCAGCTCCTGCCTGAAGGTCTATCGCACAATCCCCCTGCCTATGGGGTGGCAATCGCGTCGCCCTCGCCTTACTAAACGCGATAGCCAGATCCCCATACTCAGGTGGAATGTGCAATGCGGGCACCTGGTTTGGACTTTCCACCGAGGTAGCCCCTAAGGAAACGCCCAAACATCTACCCACACACTGAGCAGACCACTCCTTCAGAGCCCTCTCCTGCCACGAAATAACGGGGTTATGGGTACTTAACCAGGGCATGCCCAGCACCACCGGATACGCAGGAGAGTCAATCAGAAACAGTTGTATTATCTCCTGATGACTCCCCTGCGCACACATCCTAAGTGGCGCCGTGACCTCCCTGATTAAGCCCGTACCCAACGGACGACTATCTAGGGCGTGAACGGGAAAAGGAACTTCCACAGGGAGAAGGGGAAACCCTAACTCTAAACAAAACTTCTTATCAATGAAATTCCCAGCCGCGCCTGAATCTACCAGCGCCTTACACTGGGAATGAGGTGCCACCTGCGGAAAACACACAGGCATACAAAAATGGGCAACAGTGAGCTCTGGGTGAGTGGGGCGCCTACTCACCTGGAGGGAATCCCCAGTGCGGGACCTGTCGTCACCTCCCCGAGGAGGCCATCCCCAGCACCTAGCCGCGGTGTGTCCTCCCCGACCACAGTTGGTGCAGTGGATGGACCCCCCACTCTGCCGACTCCTCCTACCTCTAGCGCCAGCGCCCCCGAGCTCCATAGGACACGGCTCGGGTGCGCTGGAGGATGGAATGGACGGACCCCCCTCAGGACGTCTGCGGATAGCCAATAGGTTATCCAACCTAATTGACATGTCGACCAGCTGGTCGAAAGTGAGACTGGCGTCCCGACAGGCCAGCTCCCGACGGACGTCCTCTCTGAGGCTACATCGGTAGAGATCGATGAGGGCCCGATCATTCCACCCTGCATCTGCCGCTAGAGTACGGAATTCGAGTGCGAATTCCTGGGCACTCCTCCTCCCCTGCCTAAGGAAGACCAGACGCTCCCCCGCCGCTTTCCCCTCCGGGGGATGGTCGAACACCGCCCTAAAGCGGCGGGAGAACTCGGTGTAGGTAATGGTCGTGGCGTCGATCTTCCTCCACTCCGCGTTGGCCCACTCCAACGCTTTACCGGCCAGGCAGGAGATTAGGGCGGACACGCTCTCATGCCCTGAAGGTGCCGGATGGACTGTGGCCAGGTACAGCTCGACCTGGAGCAAGAACCCCTGACACCCAGCCGCTGTCCCGTCGTAAGCCCTCGGGAGAGATAGACGGACTCCTCGATGTTCCGGTGCTGGAACGGGCGGGCTGGCCGATGGTGCTGGCTGGGCGGGCGGTGGTGGAGGCGAACCCCAGCCTCGGAGTGTGGAAATAACCTCCTGCAGGGCGTTCCCCATCTGCAGGAGTTGCTCCTGCTGATCCCGAACCTGGGCTTCCAGTCTTGTCTGGGCTGCTTCTGCTCCTGCTGATTCCATGGGTGGTGTGTGATTCTGTCAGGGCGTGTGTAGGTGTGGTGTAGGAAATCAGATGCAGGACGCAGACGGTAGGTTCCAAAAGCTGTATTCCGACCCAAACACAGGCAACAGGGCAACAAAGCCCAACAGCTAAACTACGCCCAAGGCATGTAGGCAAAATGCGCACAAACAGGTGCGACAAAATATGTAGTGCACGAAACAAGTGCAAACGAGCTCCAGCGCAGTGGAGAGAAATATGCTCAACCGAGCAAACACAACACTGACGAAAACAATCACACACAACACAAGACAAACACAACGAGAAACTTATAGGACACTAATCACGTAAAACAGAAACAGGTGTGACACAAACAGACAAAAGCAAACGAACATGAAAACATAAATCGGTGGCAGCTAGAATTCCGGAGACGACGAACGCCGAAGCCTGCCCGAACAAGGGAGAGAGGCAGCCTCGGCCGAAACCGTGACAAAGAATTTCTGCACAAACTGCAATTTCTGCGTGCTCATCGTCCTCACCAGGGTCTTGACCTGACTGCAGTTCTGCAGTGAACAGAGTGCCCCAGTGGGTTTATGGTATGGGAAGGCATAAGCTACGGACAATGAACACAATTGCATTTTATCGATGGCAATTTGAATGCTGTGAGATATCGTGACGAGATCCTGAGGCCCATTGTCATGCCATTCATCCGCCGCCATCACCTCATGTTTCAGCATGATAATGCACGGCCCCATGTCGCAAGGATCTGTACACAATTCCTGGAAGCTGAAAATGTCCCAGTTCTTCCATGGCCTGCATACTCACCAGACATGTCACCCATTGAGCACATTTGGGATGCTCTGAATTGACGTGTACGACAGCATGTTCCCGCCAATATCCAGCAACTTCTTACAGCCATTGAAGAGGAGTGGGACAACATTCCTCAGGCCACAATCAACAGCCTGATCAACACTATGCAAAGAGATGTCACACTGCATGAGGCAAATGGTGGTCACACCAGATACTGATTGGTTTTCTGATCCACGCCCCTACTTTTTTTAAAGTGTCTGTGACCAACAGATTCATATCTGTATTCCCAGTCATGTGAAATCCATAGATTAGGGCCTAATTAATTTGTTTCAATTGATTGATTTCCTTATATGAACTGGAACTCAGTAAAATCTTTGAAATTGTTGCATGTTGCGTTTATATTTTTGTTCAGTGAACTAAAACTGTCTTTAAGGCCCTCGATTAGATTGATGCAATCAGTGATTGATGTAGAGGGGGACTGGAGGCCCTTCATGGTGAAATCACTGATATCAAATAACTTGGCAAATGCTCCAACATCCTCTTCTATACACGGAGCTCCTGCCCAAGTCAAGTACTTTGTTTAGGTTGAAATAATGTCCACTTTGGAACACTGACAAATAGAGCATTAATAATAATAATAAAATACATGTTTTTGCTCAACCTGATTGGCGCCTACGCCCCTGGTATTAACACAGAATTATCCCCATAATTACATCTTCATAACAACACGTTTCTCTGTTAGTTTCTTACTCCTGTCTATATTTTCTCTCTCCCTCAAACACACACATGCACATGCAAACACACACACACATACACCCTTCCACACACAAAGGGCAGACATCTCCTCTTGTCCTTGCAGCAGAGGGACCTCATGGCTTCTGTTGTTCCCCAGAGAGCGGCATTGAATTTAGGCTGATCATTAAGCAAGCGCTCCCTTCCTGCCTCCCTGGCTCTCTGTGCCTCCAGGCAACAAAGGCTCACTGCCTGACCTCAAACCTGCTCTGTGTGGAGGCGTGCAGAGAAAGGAACAGAGCATCATTAACACTGACTGTCAGTTTCATACTTTCCCCCATCTCTCTCTCACTCTCTCTCTCACACATGGTCACACACACACACATACACACACACACACATGCTTGCTGTCAGTTCGGACGTTTTTCCACCCACCCAGCCACACTGCACTGATATGGTAATCCGAGGTTCCTGGTAGCACAGTGTGTATAAGAGATTAACCTGTATTTACAGTACATTTACAACATTTAGTTTTGATTTACAGTTGATTGAGTTGTCAACTAATGAAAAAATAATAATTTTGAACCATGTCATTAGATTTAGGTTAAAAGTTGGGTAGAAAAAAGACCAAAAGTCCTGAAATTCCTTTATGTTGATGACTTCTTTCAAATCCAATAAATTGTCCACATTGATTCAACGTCACCAGAAGTAAAAATATTAAAGTTTGTTTTGTAGTTAACCAGTTTGTGTCCAGTGGGGACTATATGAGGTCTCTGATATGAGGTATCTGCAGACCTGGGTTGTCGCACTCTTTGCCTGTGTGTGCGAACTCGCCTGTTTTTGTGTGTGGTCTCTTGCAAAATGTCCAACCGATTACAGCTTATGTTAAATTCTTCGGGAGAATCATTGTACAATTCGCAACAAGAGCTAGCTGTGTCGTCCATAATGAGTCTCCATAGAGACCAAGCACCAATCCCACTTGTCCACCAGCTAAGAGGAGTATTACCATCTAAAGCCTTTCATTTGAATCAACCTCTGCTTTTTCACATGATAATCAATTCCACCACAATAATCACTTATTTACTCATTAACTCAGTGTCTAAGTAACACAGAAAGCCCAGAGGGATCGCACCGCATATCATTATTGTCATGGTTGCAAAGAATAATGAGAAAACCTCTCAAAACAATAGCTTAGCTCTTTAAGAGTCTTTCTAGCTAGCTGCTCCTGTTTCCATTTAACAGCTCTATTAGTCGTGTCATTTGGTCATGGGGCCTGTATTGTTTTCAATCAAATCAACTTCTTCGCATTCCCATTCTGAGAATATTCATCAGCCTCTCTGCATAGCTCCCAGATATCCACCCCTCCCCCATTCCTCCTCACTGAGGCCAGTGGAGTGTGAGTAGAAGTGGGAGTGGAGTGTGCTGCTGAACTGAAGTGGACTGTTATTAGAGCCTCTTCACACTTACTACACTTTTTGTAAAAATACAGTCGGCAACACATATTACTCAAACGTAAACTTGCGTACTTGCTACGTCTTGACTGCTACTTCCGGAGGTAGTGCACGACACTCGCCCGACAGTTGCCCCCCTTGAAGCAGGGCAGTGTAAATAGAATTGTCTCGTTGAGCCAACACTCTAACAGTATAAATGGTAATAGCAGAGCAATGTTTTTGAAACAGCTGAAATGTATAGTCATTTTCCTAATATTTGAGACTTGTTTTATTACATTTTTACCTGAAATTGCAGTAACAGCCTGTTACATTCTGAAATTGTTGCAGTAGCTGTTGGCTGCACTGAGCCACGTAAAACTATGGAAGCCCATCCCCACCACCAAAAACATGTTGATCATACAAATACTATATTTTTTCATTTGTAACATTGATTGTTTTCCTGATCTAGTAGTAGGCTAACCTAACCAACTCCGGACCCTAGTTGTAGCGTATGACATAGTAATGAATCAGCTGTAAAAAAAAAAAAAAAAAAAAAAAAGGGCTATGATATGGGTTTTTCTAATCAGGTCATATGTTTTTTTTTTTTATCCTGGAAAAACTCTTGGCCCTTGGGAGGATGAAAACATGAAAACAATATACACAGACAAAGCAACAATAACTATGATTGGAATAAAAATTTAAATAATAACAGGCTGAGCTGGTAGGAGATTATAATGGGGAGATTATCAAATCAAATCAAATCACATTTTATTGGTCACATACACATGTTTAGCAGATGTTATTGCGGGTGTAGCATAATGCTTGTGTTTCTAGCTCCAACAATGCAGTAATATCTAACAAGTAATATCTAACAATTTCACAACAATATACACAATACACACAAATCTAAAGTAAAGGAATGGAATTAAGAATATATAAATATTTGGACGAGCAATGTCAGAACGGCATAGACTAAAATACAGTAGAATAGCATAGAATACAATATATACATATGAGATGAGTAATGCAAAATATGTAAACATTAGTGTTCCATTATTAAAGTGGCCAGTGATTTCAAGTCTATAGGGCAGCAGCCTCTAAGGTGCTAGTGATAGCTATTTAACAGTCTGATGGTCTTGAGATAGAAGCTGTTTTTCAGTCTCTCGGTCCCAGCTTTGATGCACCTGTACTGACCTCGCCTTCTGGATGATACCGGGGTGAACAGGCAGTTGCTCGGGTGGTTGCTGTCCTTGATTATCTTTTTGGCCTTCCTGTGACATCGGGTGCTGTAGGTGTCTTGGAGGGCAGGTCGTTTTCACCCTCTGCAGAGCCCTGCGGTTGTGGGCGGTACAGTTGCCGTACCAGGCAGTGATACAGCTCGACAGGATGCTCTCAATTGTGCATCTGTAAAAGGTTGTGAGGGTTTTAGGTGCCAAGACACATTTCTTCAGCCTCCTGAGGTTGAAGAGGCGCTGTTGAGCCTTCTTCACAACACTGTCTGTGTGGGTGGACCATTTCAGTTTGTCAGTGAAGTGTACGCCGAGGAACTTGAAGCTTTCCACCTTCTCCACTGCGGTCCCGTCGATGTGGATAGGTGGGTGCTCTCTCTGCTGTATCCTGAGGTCCACGATCAGCCCCTTTGTTTTGTTGACGTTGAGTGAGGGGTTATTTTCCTGGCACCACACTCCCAGGGCCCTCACCTCCTCCCTGTAGGCTGACTCGTCATTGTTGGTAATCAGGCCTACTACTGTACTGTTGTCGTCTGCAAACTTGATGAACGAGTTGGAGGCGTGCGTGGCCACCCAGTCATGGGTGAACAGGGAGTACAGGAGGGGGCTGAGCACGCACCCTTGTGGGGCCCCTGTGTTGAGGATCAGCGAAGTGGAGATGCTGTTTCCTACCTTCACCACCTGGGGGGCGGCCCGTCAGGAAGTCCAGAACCCAGTTGCACAAAGCGGGGTTCAGACCCAGGGCCCCGAGCTTAATGATGAGCTTGGAGGGTACTATGGTGTTGAATGCTGAGCTATAGTCAATGAACAGCATTCTTACATAGGTATTCCTCTGGTCCAGATGGGATAGGGAAGTGTGCAGTGCGATGGCGATTGCATTGTCTGTGGATCTATTGGGGCAGTAAGCAAATTGAAGTGGGTCTAGGGTATCAGGTAAGGTAGAAGTGACATGATCCTTGACTAGTCTCTCAAAGCACTTCATGATGACAGAAGTGAGTGCTACGGGGCGATAGTCATTTAGTTCAGTTACCTTTGCTTTCTTGGGTACAGGAACAATGGTGGACATCTTGAAGCATGTGGGGACAGCAGACTGGGATAGGGAGAGATTGAATATGTCCGTAAACACTCCAGCCAGCTGGTCTGCGCATGCTCTGAGGACACTGCTAGGGATGCCGTCTGGGCCGGCAGCCTTGCGAGGTTTAATACACTTAAATGTCTTACTCACGTCGGCCACGGAGAAGGAGAGCCCACAGTCCTTGGTAGATGGCCGCGTCGGTGGGACTGTGTCATCCTCAAAGCGGACGAAAAAAGTGTTTAGCTTATCCGGAAGCAAGATGTTGGTGTCCGCGACATGGCTGGTTTTCCCTTTGTAGTCCGTGATTGTCTGTATACACTGTCACATATGTCTCGTGTCTGAGCCGTTGAACTGCGACTCCACTTTTCTCTGTACTGACGTTTTGCCTGTTTGATTGCCTTACGGAGGGAATAACTACACTGTTTGTATTCGGATATATTCCCAGTCACCTTGCCATGGTTAAATGCGGTGGTTCACGCTTTCAGTTTTGCACGAATGCTGCCATCTATCCACGGTTTCTGGTTTGGGTAGGTTTTAATAGTCACAGTGGGTACAACATCTACTATACATTTCCTGATAAACTCAGTCACCGTATCCGTGTATTCGTCAATATTATTCTCAGAGTCTACCCGGAACATATCCCAGTCCAAGTGATCAAAACAATCTTGAAGCAAGAATTCCGATTGGTCAGACCAGCGTTGAATAGTCCGTAGCACGGGTACTTCTTGTTTGAGTTTCTGCCTATAGGAAGGGAGGAGCAAAATGGAGTCGTGTCAGATTTGCCGAAGGGAGGGCGGAGGAGGGCCTTGTAAGCATTTCTTAAAGTTGAGTAGCAGTGGTCCAGTGTTTTCTCAGAGCGAGTGCTACAGTCAATGTGTTGGTAGAACTTCGGTAGCGTTTTCCTCAGATTAGCTTTGTTAAAATCCCCGGCTACAGTAAATGCGGCCTCAGGATATTTTTAATACCTCAATGGACCGTAAATGAAAGCACACAACAAACTATCATCCTCATGCACTTAAGGAAATCGTGAATATCATGGATATATTGGAACTAGTGGATATATGGAGGCTTAAATATCCTGACCTAGTGAGATATGCACTGCTCAAAAAAATAAAGGGAACACTTAAACAACACAATGTAACTCCAAGTCAATCACACTTCTGTGAAATCAAACTGTCCAATTAGGAAGCAACACTGATTGACAATAAATGTCACATGCTGTTGTGAAAATGGAATAGACAACAGGTGGAAATTATAGGCAATTAGCAAGACACCCCCAATAAAGGACTGGTTTTGCAGGTGGTGACCACAGACCACTTCTCAGTTCCTATGCTTCCTGGCTGATGTTTTGGTCACTTTTGAATGCTGGCGGTGCTTTCACTCTAGTGGTAGCATGAGACGGAGTCTACAACCCACACAAGTGGCTCAGGTAGTGCAGCTCATCCAGGATGGCACATCAATGCGAGCTGTGGCAAGAAGGTTTGCTGTGTCTGTCAGCGTAGTGTCCAGAGCATGGAGGCGCTACCAGGAGACAGGCCAGTACATCAGGAGACGTGGAGGAGGCCATAGGAGGGCAACAACCCAGCAGCAGGACTGCTACCTCCGCCTTTGTGCAAGGAGGAGCAGGAGGAGCAATGCCAGAGCATTGCAAAATGACCTCCAGCAAGCCACAAATGTGCATGTGTCTGCTCAAACGGTCAGAAACAGACTCCATGAGGGTGGAATGAGGGCCCGACGTCCACAGGTGGGGGTTGTGCTTACAGCCCAACACTGTGCAGGATGTTTGGCATTTGCCAGAGAACACCAAGATTGGCAAATTCGCCACTGGCGCACTGTGCTCTTCACAGATGAGCACATGTGACAGACGTGACAGAGTCTGGGGACGCCGTGGAGAACGTTCTGCTGCCTGCAACATCCTCCAGCATGACCGGTTTGGCGGTGGGTCAGTCATGGTGTGGGGTAGCATTTCTTTGGGGGGCCGCACAGCCCTCCATGTGCTCGCCAGAGGTAGCCTGACTGGCATTAGGTACCGAGATGAGATCCTCAGACCCCTTGTGAGACCATATGCTGGTGCGGTTGGCCCTGGGTTCCTCCTAATGCAAGACAATGCTAGACCTCATGTGGCTGGAGTGTGTCAGCAGTTCCTGCAAGAGGAAGGCATTGATGCTATGGACTGGCCCGCCCGTTCCCCAGACCTGAATCCAATTGAGCACATCTGGGACATCATGTCTCGCTCCATCCACCAACGTCACGTTGCACCACAGACTGTCCAGGAGTTGGCGGATGCTTTAGTCCAGGTCTGGGAGGAGATCCCTCAGGAGACCATCCGCCACCTCATCAGGAGCATGCCCAGGCGTTGTAGGGAGGTCATACAGGCACGTGGAGACCACACACACTACTGAGCCTCATTTTGACTTGTTTTAAGGACATTACATCAAAGTTGGATCAGCCTGTAGTGTGGTTTTCCGCTTTAATTTTGAGGGTGACTCCAAATCCAGACCTCCATGGGTTGATAAATTTGATTTCCATTGATAATTTGTGTGTGATTTTGTTGTCAGCACATTCAACTATGTAAAGAAAAAAGTATTTATTAAGATTCTTTCATTCATTCAGATCTAGGATGTGTTATTTTAGTGTTCCCTTTATTTTTTTGAGCAGTGTACATGGCGGAGGCTCAATAAAACAAGTCGTTTTGACTACATTCTTATGTAATTCTCGCTGGCACCAAAAGTTTAAAAAGTGTTGATAGGGGACATAATGCGGTCGGACCATCAAATAATGAGCATGTACATTACTCTTACAGAATTTCCACGTGGGGGAGGATATTGGACATTTTATCAAAACCTATTGGATGACAACTTGTTTTTATCCAGGACATAATAATTTATAACAGACTTTTTCCGACATAACATAGGTATAGCAGATCCCCTTATTGTATGGGACACTTTTAAATGTGCCTTTAGAGGCCATGCAATTCAGTACTCATCTTTAAAACAGAAGCAATTTAGGTCAAACGAGTTCATACTAACAAAGGAAATAGAGGGACTAACAGTACAGATAGATAGCAATAAATACCGTACCATAGAGGCACAGAATTAGTTAGATGGAAAAAACAAACAAATGGAGGAACTTATGCAAGAAAGATCAAGTGTAATATATTATTTAAAAAATAATGCGAACTGGATGGAATATGGGGAAAAATGCACCAAATTATTTTTTAATCTTCAGCATAGAAATGCTACCAAAAATGTTTTCCTGAAACTTGTTACAAATGATTCACCAAACAATATTTTGAAATAGGAAGCAAAGTACTTGAAGCATATGTTTTCGTTTCAGTCTCCTCCATCTCCGCCAACCAAAGTTAATTGTAAGGATTTTTTTTCTATTAATAATGTAAAATTAACAGCTGTACAGAAAGACTCATGTGAATGCCAAATTACAGAGGAAGAACTTATTGATGCAATTAAAGCCTTTAAATCCTGGAAAACTCCAGGGCTGGATGGCATACTAGTTAAGGTATACCAAACCTTTTGTGATGTACTCAGAGGACCCTTATTAGCATGTTTTAACCACTCCTATAAAAATTGTAGATGATCAGATACTCAACAAGAAGGTTTGATTTCATTTTTACTTAAACAGGACCCACGTGGTAAATATAAAGATCCAGTCCATTAAAAAAATTGGAGGCCCCTTACACTTCAGTGTTGTGATGCAAAAATTCTAGCAAAATACATAGGGCATAGAATTAAAAAGGCATTGTCGGATATTATTCATCCTAATCAGACAGGTTTTTTACATGGACGATACATTGGAGATAATATAAGACAATTACTGGAAACAATAGAACACTATGAAAAATCTGGCAAACCAGGCCTGGTATTCATAGCTGACTTTGAAAAAGCTTTTGATAAAGTACAACTGGAATTTATATATAAATGCCTGGAATATTTCAATTTTGGAGAATCTCTTATACAATGGGTTAAAGTTAGGTATAGTATCCCTAGGTGTAAAATAGTAAATAATGGCTACTTCTCAGAAAGTATTAAACTGTCAAGAGGAGTAAAACAAGGTTGGCCACTATCGGCATATCTATTTATTATGGCCATCGAAATGTTAACTATTAAAATCAGATCCAACAATAATATTAAGGGGCTATAAATCCAGGGCTGAAAAACAAAGGTGTCATTGTACACTGATGATTCATGTTTTCTTTTAAATCCACAATTTGGATCCCTCCACAGCCTCATAGAGGATGTAGATAATTTGTCTAACCTCTCTGGATTACAACCAAATTATGATAAGTGTACTTATATTACATATTGGATCACTAAAAAATACAACTTTTGCATTACCCTGTAGTTTACCAATAAAATGGTCTGACGGTGAAGTGGACATACTTGGTATTCATATCCAGAAAGAAGGAAATGATCTCATTTTAGAAAGTTAGTAAAAATAGATAAGATATTGCTACCATGGAAAGGAAAATACCTGTCTATTTGTGGAAAAATCACTCTGATTAACTCTTTAGTCATATCCCAGTTATTTGCTTTACGGCCTTGCCTTGTTTTTTAAATTGTATGAGCAAAAAATTTTTATTTTTTATTGGAACGGCAAGCCAGACAAAATTAAACGGGCCTATTTATATAATGAATATAAATTCAGAGGGCAGAAATTATTAAATATTAAAGCATTAGACCTCTCACTAAAGGCTTCAGTCATACAAAAGTTATACTTAAATCCGAACTGGTTCTCTAGCAGATTAGTAAAAATGTCTGACCCCATGTTCAAGAATGGCCTTTTTCCCTTCATTCAGATTACAACCTCTCACCTTCGGTTATTTGAAAAGGAAATAATCTCCAAACTATCGTTATTTTTAAAACAAGCATTAAAAAGTTGGTTGCAATTTCAGTTTAATCCACCAGAAAATAAATAACAAATATTACAACAAATATTATGGTTAAACTCAAATATACAAATTGATTAAAAAATATATTCTTTTTGGAATAAAAATAAAATAAAATGTATCATCTACGGTAAATGATATTATAAATAGAACTGGTGAAGTTTTGTCACACATGCAGCTAACAAAATATATGGAAATGTCAATCAATCGATCAATAATATAATAATACTCTAAGCGAAAATGTTTATTTTAATTTACAATCCGTAGAAACTTAGAGAATAGAAAGGTTCAGAACTTTTTTGAAACAGCACAGTTGAAAACTGGATGGTCTTCAGAGATAGATGGGAGGGATTGAGGGTAGCTAAAGAATGGTACTAAAAACAAACAATAGATAACTTTTGCAAAATATACTGTGTCCATAAAATGTATATAGTACAGTATGTATAAGGCTGGAAGTAGAAGCCTGAGTGTTGTTGTCCATTAGTTTACTCCAATTAGGGGAGGGATAGTAGGGTTAGGGGAAAATAATAAAGCAAAAGATATTTAAAAATATCTATATATTTTATATATACAGTATACAGTACCAGTCAAAAGTTTGGACACACCTACTCATTCAAAGGTTTTTCTTTATTTTTTACTATTTTCTACATTGTAGAATAATAGTGAATACATCAAAACTATGAAATAACACATATGGAATCATGTAGTAACCAAAAAAGTGTCCAACCAATCAAAATATATTTTATATTTGAGATTCTTCAAAGTAGCCACCCTTTGCCTTGATGACAGCTTTGCACACTCTTGGCATTATATTGTGTATTTGTAAAAAACGTTTTTTTCTTTTCATTTTAGCTAGCTAGCTAGGTTAGCGCGGCTAGCTAACAGCAAGCGTTAGATCTCACTAACATTAGCTAACCAACGCAAGAAGGACCAAGGTAATTAATGATCTTATTACTACTGACTATTGTCACTGAATGTAGCTAACTAACTACTATACTAACTTTAGAAAGCCCAAGTAAGGTTAGCTACATGATGCTAGCTACATAAATAGCGTCAGTCGTCTAGCTAACGTTAACATTAGTTTGGATAGTTAGCTAGCTAGGTAGCTAATGTTCTAGCTAATGGTAGCTAACTAGTTAACGTTAGCTTGCTAGGTTAGCTACCAAACTAGTATTGGCATAGGCAAAAGTTGTCATAATTGTTGATATCGGGTTGTTTTAACATTAACGTTAATGGCAGAGTTGTAGCTAACGATAGGTAGCTACTGTAGCTAACATTATTTGCATTTTATAGGGCATTCACTCACAGCTGTACAACAATGTAGGTCTAGAGAAAAACGTTATTTGCCCTTATGTCATTATATATTACATAGAATTAATCATTAGGTAGATTGTTCTCTACAATATTATAACCTTAATATACTTGCCTAACACTGTAAGGTCATATTTTATAACTTAGCTAGTCATGTTGGCAATAGAATAAGCTTTCAAATGATGCCCATCTGACCCAGATTGTGATTTGTAATGGACCGTTTTTGGATTGCGTAAACAACAACAGTGTGATGGTGGAGATGCAGGACTGTGTTCCAAAAAATTAAGAAATAAATACAAGCAGGGCATAGAATTAACACACGCCAAATGTGGGTAGATTTAGGCATTGGCAGGTAAGAACGTCTATTTCAGCAGCAACGTAGGCGGGTGGTCAATTTGCAGGGCTCTATAGTGCGAGCATTACATTCACATTTGCGAATAGAAATAGAGTAAAAAGTCAAGTATGAGAACATCATTTTGCATCAGATTTATAGCAGAAAAATGCTGCAGTAGTTGTTTTCAAAGTATTTCTGCCGTTTTATTTCATAGCTGCTAATCGCACAAAGAAATACAAATATTTTTTCCCCTTTTCTTATACCTCTAGAATGAAGCATGTGTATGCAGTGGTGGAAACAGAATTCTGGAGACCACAGGTAAAATGAATATGTTTTGAGAGTGATAGTATGTATGAAATTCAGTAATGTCATGTTTTTATAGCCTAAACTATGAACACTAAATTACCAAAAGTATGTGGACACCTGCTCGTCGAACATATCATTCCAAAATCATGGAGTTGGTCCCCCCTTTGCTGCTATAACAACCTCCACTCTTCTGGGAAGGCTTTCCACTAGATGTAAGTCTCTAAGAGCTTTGTACACCTGAATTGTACAATATTTGCACATTATTCTTTTTAAAAAGTATTCATGCTCTGTCAAGTTGGTTGTTGATCATTGCTAGACAGCCATTTTCAAATCTTGCCATATATTTTCAAGCTGATTTAAGTCAAAACTGTAACTAGGCCACTCAGGAACATTCAATGTCATCTTGGTAAGCAACTCCAGTGTATATTTGGTCTTGCGTTTTATGTTATTGTCCTGCTGAAAGGTGAATTTGTCTCCCAGTGTCTGTTGGAAAGCAGACTGAACCAGGTTGTCCCCTAGGATTTTGCCTGTTCTTAGCTCTATTCCGTTTCTTTTTATCCTAAAAAAACTCCCTAGTCCTTCCCGATGACAAGCATACCCATAACATGATGCAGACACCACTATGCTTGAAAATATGAAGAGTGCTACTCAGTGATTTGTTGTGTTGGATTTGCCCCAAACATAACGCTTTGTATTCCCGTGTTGCTCAGTTGGTAGAGCATGGTGCTTGCAACACCAGGGTTGTGGGTTCGATTCCCAAGGGGGGCCAGTATGAAAATGTATGCACTCACTAACTGTAAGTCGCTCTGGATAAGAGCGTCTGCTAAATGACTAAAATATAATGTATTCAGGATATGAAGTTAATTTCTTTGCCAATTTTTTTGCAGTTTTACTTTAGTGCCTTTTTGCAAACAGGATGTATGTTTTGGAATATTTGTATTCTGTATAGGCTTCCTTCTTTTCACTCTGTCATTCAGGTTAGTATTGTGGAGTAACTACAATGTTGTTGATCCATCCTGTTTTCTCCTATCACAGCCATTAAACTGTAACTGTTTTAAAGTCACCATTGGCCTCATGGTTAAATCCCCGAGCAGTTTCCTTCCTCTCCGGCAACTGAGTTATGAAGGACACCTGTATCTTTGTTGTGACTGGGTGTATTGATACACCATCCAAAGTTTAATTAATAATTTCACCATACTCAAAGGAATATTCAATGTCTGCTTTTTTAAATTTGTACCCATCTACCAATAGGGGCCCTTCTTTGCGAAGCATTGGAAAACCTCCCTGGTCTTTGTGGTTGAATCTGTGTCTGAAATTCACTGCTCGACTGAGGGACCTTACAGATAACTAGCTGTATGTGTGGGGTACAGAGATGAGGTAGTCGTTCAAAAATCATGTTAAACACTATTTATGCACACAGATTGATTCGATGCAACTTAATATGTGACTTGTTAAGACCATTTTTATTCCTGAACTTATTTAGGTTTACCATAACAAAGGGGTTGAGTACTTATTGACTCAAGACATTTCAGCTTTTGAGTTGTAATTTATTTATTTAAAAAAACATTATTCCACTTTGACATTAAAAGTCAAGGGGTGTGAATACATTCTGAAGGCACTGTAAATGTCAGCAAGCCAGGCTAGTAATGTACATCAAAGTAGCTAGCTAGCCAGCTAGCTCTCTGCTTAGCTGAACATAGAATGTTAGCTCACTGTTCTTTGAATGGCTAAATGGAGCCGTCTCGTCGCAAGACTTTGGCTAAAGTTTTGACATGTTGAATCTTGAATACTCCAGCCAACGACATGAGACTTTTTAAAACTAAACCGTTCAGATCAAACAAACCATTGCGTCGTGTCTCATCTTATGTAACTGGGCTTTGTGGCTATTCCGTGCCAGTACACTTGTGTGAACTGAAGTAGTTTGCTAGCTATCTAGCCAACATCAGCGTGGTTTTCAGACCACAGACATCAGAAATATAACACAACATTAAGGAAACCTGATCTTTCCATGACATAGACTGACAAGGTGAATCCAAGTGAAAGCTATGATCCCATTATTGATGTAACTTGTTAAATGCATTTCAATCAGTGTAGATGAAGGGGAGGAGACAAGTTAAAGAAGGATTTTTAAGCCTTGAGACAATTGAGACATGGATTGTGTATGTGTGCCATTCAGAGTGTATGTGTGCCTTTGAACGGGGTATGGTAGTAGGTGCAACTCAATATTAGGAAGGTGTTCCTAATATTTGGTATACTCAGTGTATTATATAGCTAGCTATGTCTTACCTTTTCAGAAAAAAATCTAACTCTGGGTAGGTTATGAGTCCCATCAACTCCCTTAGTTCTCTCCACTGTGTAAACACAAATCCTAGGTTTATTCTCGTCTTGGCCCGGGCTCCATCGCTTTCCCTTTTTGCCTGTCTGCTCCAAATGTCTCTGTTGCTTTGGCTTAGATGGAGGAGTAGTTGCTGCTGGGTCAGGTCGTTTGCCCCTTGCATCTGCCATGTCTTTAAGCTAGCTATCTCCGCTAGCCAAGTGTTGGCTATGGGCTGAGCTAGCTAACTATCACACCGCCTCCTCACTGACGGTAAACACATGAGTTATTGTACGTCCCACCAAATTTGGCAGGAAAAATCCAACCCAACAAGGAAAATGAAAACCAATTAATACAGCGTTTCTCAGGCAGGCAAGAGGCGCAATGTTGTTACAGTTGCATCACATTGGATGACCACTAGCGACTTATTGGAGGTTTTAAACATAAAAAAAATACAAGAAGTTACATATTGCAGCTTTGAAGTAGATTATATCACCAAGATAACTAGGCTATTTTGCAGAATCTCTCAATGCTGTGCAGATGCACGCTCTTCATATAATGGTGTACTATGCAATGTGTGCATCATCGAAAAAGCACAGTTGCTAGCATTGCAATTATTGAACTTCAAATCAGTGTTGTAAAAAAAAAAATGTTTAACAAGAAAAGTTGGTCTATTAGTGACCATGCATTGCATTAAGCTGGCCCAACGAAACAAGCTAGTTTAATAGATTATTTCACTTAAATAACTAGAATATTTTGCAGAATCTCCCAGCATTTAGATGCAGCAGTGCATATGCATGCTCTTCATTGGTGTGCAATGTCTGCATCAGTGAAAAAAGCTGAGTAGCTTGCATAGCAATTAACCTCAACTCACCCCTTGTAAAAATGTTTTTAAATGAATACAGCTACTAATGTTTTGTCGTGGTGTGATGTAATCCATGCATTCATTGTATTTAGTTGGTTGGCTCAATGAACACGCTAGATCTGGCTAGATCTAGTTCCTAGCCACGTAATCTCGCCCACCAGCAGGCTCTCTCTCTGTCGAGACGTCTGGTTTCAGAGCGCCTCAGAACGGGACTTGAATGGCAGTCTATGGCAGGAGCGGAAAAAGCAGCCGCCGGTTTAAATTGGCTGATCTCTCACCATCTAGCACCTCCCCCTTTTTGTAGATTTCAATGTGCAAGCGTCGCAATTAATGGACTAAACACGTGAGTTCGGGAAAGTATGCGTCTAAGAAATAGTTTTCACATATAAACTTTATATGCCCGAACTCAGAATCTGTTGGGCTCTCCAAAAATAATATGGTCGCTCTGATAGAACATTTATTTTGATTTAGCGATTTTCACCATTTTTCAAAGTCCCATCTTATGCAGCTCTAGCAGGCTTGCTCCCTCTCGCGCCTAGATTTGAACTCATTTTTTAAAGTCCCACTTTGAGGCACAGTGTTACCAGGCTCTATGCGCCAGCAATTCTAGACTGGGGACGAGGTTACTAGCTACGGGCATAATCATCCATGTTTGCCAAATTTTCATTCTCATTTTATTCACAGTGTGAGTACAGAATAAAGAGGAATTATTAGTAATTACAATAAAATATCAGGATAAAGCAACAATGAAGTAACATAATAATAACAGTAACTGAAGAACTCCACAAGGGCTCCGGGCAGGGCAGAGCTATGCTAAACAGAACAAATGAATACACAGGTCAATGCAATGGTCATGATAAGGAAGGGCAGCTTCAAAGGATACAACACAAGCTAATACTTCTTTAGCATTAGCATTGTTTTACAGAACTAATAGAGAAATATAACTACATAAGCACAATTGAGTATTACACCATAAAGGTTATGAAATCAGTACTTCGCGTGTCCGCGGGTATAAAGGAATACACACAGAATACATTATGCTCCATACATAAATACGGTGTTCTACAGTAGAAATGACACAACACAATATACAGAAACTGTATTATGATAAGGTAATAAAGCACTTACTTTGATGGGAACGCACATAGTAATTATTATTAAATCAAATCAAATTTTATTGGTCACATACACATATGTAGCTAGATTTTATTGTGGGTGTAGCGAAATGCTTGTGTTCCAAGCTCCAACAGGGCAGTAATATCTAACAATACACAACAATACACACAAATCTAAAAGTAAAAAAATGGATTTAAAAAATATTGAAATATTAGTATGAGTCCGGAGTATAAATATATATATATATACTGTTTATATACACACTACATGACCAAAGGTATGTGGACACCTGCTCGTCGAACATCTCATTCCAAAATCATGGGTATTAAAATGGAGTTGGTCCCCCCTTTGCTGCTATAACAGCCTCCACTCTTCTAAGAAGGCTTTCCACTAGATGTTCGAACATTGCTAAGGGGACTTGCTTCCGTTCAGCCACAAGAGGATTAGTGAGGTCGGGCAATGATGTTGGGCGATTAGGCATGGCTCGCAGTCGGCATTCCAATTCATCCCAAAGGTGTTCGATGGGGTTGAGGTCAGGGCTCTGTGCAGGCCAGTCAAGTTCTTCCACACCGATCGCGACAAACCATTTCTGTATGGACCTAACGTTGTGCATGGGGGCATTGTCATGCTGAAACAGGAAAGGGCCTTCCCCAAACTGTTGCCACAAAGTTGGAAGCACAGAATCGTCTAGAAGTTCATTGTATGCTGTAGAGTTAAGATTTCCCTTCACTGGAACTGAGGGGCCTAGCCCGAACCATGAAAAACAGCCAAAGAACATTATTCCTCCTCCACCAAACTTTACAGTTGGCACTATGCATTCGGGCAGGTATCGTTCTCCTGGCATCTGCCAAACCCAGATTTGTCAGTCGGACTGCCAGATGGTGAAGCGTGATTCATCACTCCAGAGAACGCGTTTCCACTGAGCCAGAGTCCAATGGCGGCGAGCTTTACACCACTCCAGCCGACACTTGGCATTGCGCATGGTGATCTTAGGCTTATGTGCAGCCGCTCGGGCATGGAAACCCATTTCATGAAGCTTCCGTCTAACAGTTATTATGCTGACGTTGCTTCCAGAGGCAGTTTGGAACTCGGTAGTGAGTGTTGCAACCAGGGACAGACGATTTTTCAGCACTCTGCGGTCCCGTTCTGTGAGCTTGTGTGGCTTACCACTGTTGCATCTAGACGTTTCCACTTCACAATAACAGCACTTACAGTTGACCGGGGCAGCTCTAGCAGGGTAGACATTTGACAAACTGACTTAATGGAAAGGTGGCATCCTATGACGGTGCCACGTTGAAAGTCACTGAGCTCTTCAGTAAGGCCATCCTACTGCCAATGTGTGTCTATGGAGATTGCATTGCTGTGTGCTCGATTTTATACACCTATCAGCAATGGGTGTGGCTGAAATAGCCGAATCCACTAATTTGAAAGAGTGTCCACACACTTTTGTATATATGGTGTATGTGATGGGATGTATAGACATTGTGGACAGTATGTGGATAGAATATGTAGTAAATCTGAAGAGTACGTGGATAGAATGGTATATGTACAGAAGTAGTTGAATAGGATGGCCTTGACTAGAATACAGTATATACGTATGAAATGGGTAAAGCAGTATGTAAACATTATTAAAGTGACCAATGTTCCATTATTAAAGTAACCAGTGTTGCATGTCTATGTACTAAGGGCAGCAGCCTCTAAGGTGCAGGGTTGAGAAACCAGGTGGTAGCCGGCTAGTGACAGTGACTAAGTTCAGGGCAGGGTACAGGGTGGAGGCCGGCTAGTGATTGCTATTTAACAATCTGATGGTCTAGAGATAGAAGCTGTTTTTCAGTCTTTTGGTCCCAGTTTTGATGCCTGTACTGACCTCGCCTTCTGGATGATAGTGGGGTGAATAGGCCGTGGCTCGGGTGGCTGAGGTCCTTGATGATCTTTTTGGCCTTCCTGTGACACCAGCTGCTGTAGATGTTCTGAAGAGAAGGCAGTGTGCTCCCGGTGATGCGTTAGGCTGATCGCACCACCCTCTGCAGAGCCCTGCGGTTGCGGACGGTGCAGTTGCCGTACCAGGCGGTAATACAGCCCGACATTATGCTCTCAAAGGTGCATCTGTAAACGTTTGTGAGGGTCTTAGGGGCCAAGCCAAATTTCTTCAGCCTCCTGAGGTTGAAGAGGCGCTGTTGCGCCTTCTTCACTACACTGTCTGTGTGGGTGGACCATTTCAGATTGTCAGTGACGTATACACCAAGGAACTTGAATCTTTTCACCTTCTCCACTGTGGTCCCGTCGATGTGGATGGGGGCGTGTTCCCTCTGCTGCCTCCTGAAGTCCACGATCAGCTCCTTTGCTTTGTTGAGGGAGAGGTTATTTTGTGCCTGGAGGAAAAACTTCAGGCAGGTTCTGTTCTGCCTTCATCAATCATCACAGACAGTGAGGGAAAAAAGTATTTGATCCCCTGCTGATTTTGTATGTTTGCCCACTGACAAAGAAATTATCAGTCTATAATTTTAATGGTAGGTTTATTTGAACAGTGAGAGTCAGAATAACAACAAAACAATCCAGAAAATGCATGTCAAAAATGTTATACATTGATTTGCATTTTAATGAGGGAAATAAGTATTTGACCCCTCTGCAAAACATGACATAGTACTTGGTGGCAAAACCCTTGTTGGCAATCACAGAGGTCAGACGTTTCTTGTAGTTGGCCACCAGGTTTGCACACATCTAAGGAGGGATTTTGATCCACTCCTCTTTGCAGATCTTCTCCAAGTCATTAAGGTTTCGAGGTTGACATTTGGCAACTCGAACCTTCAGCTCCCTCCACAGATTTTCTATGGGATTAAGGTCTGGAGACTGGCTAGGCCACTCCAGGACCTTAATGTGCCTCTTCTTGAGCCACTCCTTTGTTGCCTTGGCCGTGTGTTTTGGGTCATTGTCATGCTGGAATACCCGTCCACGACCCATTTTCAATGCCCTGGCTGAGGGAAGGAGGTTCTCACCCAAGATTGGCCCCGTCCCTCGTCCCTTTGATGCAGTGAAGTTGTCCTGTCCAGAAAAACACCCCCAAAGCATAATGTTTCCACCTCCATGTTTGACGGTGGGGATGGTGTTCTTGGGGTCATAGGCAGCATTCCTCCTCCTCCAAACACGGCGAGTTGAGTTGATGCCAAAGAGTTCGATTTTGGTCTCATCTGACCACAACACTTTCACCCAGTTCTCCTCTGAATCATTCAGATGTTCATTGGCAAACTTCAGACGGCCCTGTATATGTGCTTTCTTGAGCAGGGGTACCTTGCGGGCACTGCAGGATTTCAGTCCTTTACGGCGTAGTGTGTTACCAATTGTTTTCTTGGTGACTATGGTCCCAGCTGCCTTGAGATCATTGACAAGATCCTCCCGTGTAGTTCTCGGCTGATTCCTCACCGCTCTCATGATCATTGCAACTCCACGAGGTGAGATCTTGCATGGAGCCCCAGGCCGAGGGAAATTGACAGGTCTTTTGTGTTTCTTCCATTTGCGAATAATCGCACCAAATGTTGTCACCTTCTCACCAAGCTGCTTGGCGATGGTCTTGTAGCCCATTCCAGCCTTGTGTAGGTTTACAATCTTGTCCCTGACATCCTTGGAGAGCTCTTTGGTCTTGGCCATGGTGGAGAGTTTGGAATCTGATTGATTGATTGCTTCTGTGGACAGGTGTCTTTTATACAGGTAACAAGCTGAGATTAGAAGCACTCCCTTTAAGTGTGTGCTCCTAATCTCAGCTCATTACCTGTATAAAAGACACCTGGGAGCCAGAAATCTTTCTGATTGAGAGGGGGTCAAATACTTATTTCCCTCATTAAAATGCAAATCAATTTATAACATTTTTGACATGCGTTTTTCTGGATTTTTTTGTTGTTATTCTGTCTCTCACTGTTCAAATAACCTACCATTAAAAGTATAGACTGATCATTTCTTTGTCAGTGGGCAAACGTACAAAATCAGCAGGGGATCAAATACTTTTTTCCCTCACTGTATTATCTACTTTTTCACCCAGGTTATAATCCATGAGACAGAACTAGGCCCTACATTTACAATGTGCATAGCTTGAATGAATCATATAGTCCTGGTCAAATGTTATTGTTGAAAGAGCAACTCACTGTAAATGCATCCTTTTTACTTTAAGCATTACAGTATTATAACCAACTGTGGTGTTGTGTGATTTTTCATGTATCAAGTAAGACTCAAATATGGGAAGGTTTAGTATGAATAAGTAAATGTTAGCTCAACTGGCACAGTTATAAGAACATTACCTTTTTTGTATTTCAGGAGGTGCAGACTATGAGGGAGTTGGAGACGCGCCATGAGCACAGACAGATAGACCAAGGTGAGCAGGTGAGAGGGGAGGACGTTGGAGACCTCGTAAAGTTTGTAGCATCTCAATCCCTGTCATCCAGGGCGTTGTATTTTCAGGAGGTGTTTAAGGAAGAACACGTGGCCTCATTACAGCTCAACAAGGGTGTGCTTTGTTTTTACTGTTCAAAGACATTCCGAGCAGGAAAGAAACGCATTGCCAGTAAGATGTATCCTGCTTTTGTGTCAACTTGGTTTAATATCTGGAAGAAAGCAATTGAAAAGTTTGCCAATCACCAAGGCTCTCAATGCCACAAAAATGTTTTCACCACATACTTGCATGAGAATGAAGCACAGCCTGTGAATATACAACTCTCACATGCACAAAACAACAGCAGAAAGAGGTCAGAGAAAACCTATGGAAGATCGTGGGGGGCATCAAATATTTGGCTAGGCAGGGTAAGGCTTCCAGATGACACGACAGAAAAGGAGGGAAACGTCAAACAGCTGCTTGTGTACAATGCTGAGGATGACTCAAAACTGGCAACGTGACTACGATGACACCAGGATTTCAGCAGTCCGAAAATTCAAAATGAAACTTTATGTATAATGAGTAGTGTTATTTAAAGAAAATTAGTAAAAAACATCTTGCAATATTCTATAGTTATTGATGGCTCTCAGGACATAGCAGGTATCGAGCAAGAATCCATATGTCTTTGTTTTGTAGATGGAGACCTCGAACCCAGATAAGAATTTGTTGGACTGTATGAGAATATATTAGACAGTATGAGAATACTGGGGAGAATATTGCTAAAGTGGCCACTGATATTTTGGCTTCGCCTAAACCTCCCCTTCTCACAGTAGTGTGGGCAAACATATGATGGTGCTGCAAACATGTCAGGCAGTGTGCAGGGTGTTCAGGCTCTTCTGAGGAAACAACAGCCACTGGCACCATATGTTAATTGTGGACCACAGTGTGTTAACCTTTTTACTCAAGCGGCCTGCTCAGCCTCTCTATTTGTTAGAGAGTTTGAGTTTGGTACATGAATTAGGAGGGTTTTTCAAACATTCAGGCAAGTTCAAAGTTATCTTCAACAAGATAGCCAGGTCAGAAACTGGACATCACATCACCCTGAAACCCTTGTGCCCCACCAGGTGGACAGTGTACACCAGCGATACGCACTGTACTGCATCAATATGAGTCTGTCCTTACATCGTTGGAAGAGATGGCTTCATGTAGCACGAAGGAGACGGCATGGGCTCCATGAAAACTTTCTGAAGGGAAATACTGTCCTTGGGCTTACCCTTGCAGAGGATGTGATGACTGACTTGGAGGGCTTGAATGTCCCTGCAGCACAGAAGGCAAACGATCTCAGCAATATTAGCTGTCAATCATGTGAAAGCAGACATGGCAAATAAACAAACAGAGGAGCATTTTAACAGGATGTGTTCAAAAGCAACTCAAATTAGCACTTCCTTGGACCTGGTGTCTATTAAGAGGCCACACATCTGCCACCCTCTGAAACATTTCTTAGGCCTTGCTGAGCCTCATGTCCATGATACTGCAGAATCATACTACAGAATGCAGTACTTCACATCTTAGATACTACAAGTGTACAATTCACAGACCGTTTTGACCAGGGGGGGCTCCACACACACCAGAAATTGGAAAAGCTGCTCGTCTCTGGAGAAATGGATGGTGTGGTCAACCAATACCCAGAGTTGGAGCCCAGGGCGTTGCAGGTACAGCTAGCCATGCTAGAGTCTTACTACACATACAGCACCTGCTCGCAAGAACATGGTACCAGAGGTGAGAAGTCTCTTCAATCAAAAACCTTGGTGAGACTTCTACTTGTTGTTCCTGCGTCCTCTGCTGAGGCTGAGAGAAGCTTCAGTGCCATAAGAAGACTGAAAACATGGCTCAGAACATCAATGACACAGAAGTGACTGAACAATGTGGCTGTATGCCATGTTCACCAGGAAAGTTTGGACAAGTTAGACTGGACAAAAATCTGTCAGAGCATAGTCAGTATAAGTGACATCCGCGAAAAAGTTTTGGGATCATTTATTTGAGTCCAGTCCAGCCTCTGGCTGCTGCATTCAGAGTCGAGCCATTGTCTGTCTCCTTCAAAGTCCAGTCCAGTCTCTGTCATCCACCTGCAGATTACATCAACCCTCAATCTTTAGTACCAGTAAGTTAAATACTGTATTACTCCTGGACTAATTTACAGTTTCATTGGAGACTCTCCCCTGACTCTTTCTCTCTCTCCAACATGCATTCAGCCATTTCTTAGTTAAACTCAGACCACACTGAACCCTGAAGTGGCCCAGTGCCAGTGACCATATATCTTTAATATTACGTGAAATATATAAAAGCCACCTTTTAACTATTGTCTTCAATGACAGCTGTTTGTTAGACTGAAAATCAGGACTCGAAAAATACTGGAAGGTATGTTTTAGCTCAGCCCCCTCAAATGTATGCCTTCCACCTGTAAACTATGAAAAACAACAAACTTGATAGTCAATGTATGATCAACTTAGCAGATGATATCCTATGTAAATATTAATGTGCATCATTATAATAGTACTCAGTGTGCATCTTTTGTGTCTTCTTAATATTTGCCTTAAAATACTTTCATTGATGATGGCAACAGACCCGGTGTTATTATTTAAAGGGTTGGTCTCTGCATGCCTTAAGGTTGAGTATGAGTTTTACAAAATGATCAACAGCTGTGGTTTTGTGTGTGTATTAAAGTAAGACAAAAAGTAAAGTCTCTCTCGCTCTCTGCAGGTGGTCCAGTTGTGTGGCTCTCTGATAAGCCTGCCAGTTCAGAGCTGCTATGTGTTTTCTATATATTTGTCTTCCCTATAGTATACTGTAGAATACTATACTACACACTGTAGTATCCCTCGATCATGTGTGGTACTTACTATTGAATGTTGTAGTATACAGTAGAATACTATAGTAAATACTACAGTATTATTCGCAAAAAAACACTGTAGTAAATACTACAGTAATGTCCGCAATAACCGTAGTCCACAAAAACAATATATTTTTTTAACTATAATAAATACTACAGTATTACGTTTGCATATACCCTGCCCATTCCCCTCCCCATATCACAATTTGTGCTACCCATAAGTATAGACCATATATTGTCTTCCCTACAGGTTATAGAAAAAGAGCAGAAGTGCTGAACTATCCATTTACACCCCAGTCCAACCTACAGGTTAAGGAAAATGTGCTCTTTTAGTATTTCTCCAGTAAGTTTCCTGAAGGAGAAATTCTCCACTTCTATGTCAAAGATAATAAAACACAAAAACACTATAGTAAATACTACAGTATACTACAGTCTGCAAATACACTACAGTAAACACTACAGTATAACCCAAACTGCAAAAACACTACATTAATTACTATAGTATATTCGACTGTTTTCTTATACTAAAGTATTTATACTATAGTTAACTAAATACTACAGTATACTACAGAATACTACAGTAAATACTGACTTTAGTCTGCAAAAACACTACAGTGAATACAATAGTATTTATACCATAGTATACTATAGTATTTTTTTATGTGAGCATTTAGTGTCCTCAAGTTACTAGCTAGCAATTCTTGGCATTGTTACTAGCTTGCTATTGTTAGCATAAGTACTGCATTGACTGTAGTGAGCCATACAGATACAAACGTGAGAATATAGACCTTGACGCCAAGACAGGTTTTAGTGAGATACACTGGTTGCAGTGAAATACACTACATTTATAGGATGTTTGCAACATTCATTTCAGTCTATCTCTCAGTATTATTTTCAGTCTATCTCTCAGCATTCATTTCAGTTTATCTCTCAGCATTCATTTCAGTTTATCTATTAAAGGTATACTTAATGCTAAATTACGCTAGGCTGAACACTGGCAAACCAGAATTGAATCTGCCCTTAAGGAAAAAACATATGAATTTCACATATAAAACTACACATGAGCACATGAGCACATGAGAACATGATCTCATGTGAAATGAATGTGAAATAAATGTGAGAACATGTGGATGCAAAATTTCAACAACAACATGTGAAAACCCAGGTGTCAAATGTCATTTAGAATATTTTACTTTGAAAGTTATAATTGACATTAATTAAATGTAAACATTCATGGTCCCCTGCAGGTTTGTCTAGTTCCCGGGTTTGTTCCAGGGATATTCTTAGAACATTGTGTCATGGTCCCCTGGAGGTTTTTGATGCTAGCTACTTGAAGTTCCTGCTGCGCCACCAGATCTGTGGACTTAATGGAGATTAGCAAGAATACATTTATGCATTTTGCCTAAAGTTGCAGTAAAAATAAAGTAAATACAGACAACAACTTGAAGGTGTTATTTCTTTAAAAATGACAGTATGCTGCTGTATTCTGATTTAAATTACTGTAAAATCTTGTATTGTGACCACAATTGGGACTCAGCCTTAAATTATATTTGAACTCATAACCTCTTGGTCACTAGCAAACTGAAATGCTCTGCTACAGTACAGCTACACCACCAGATCTGTGAGTATTAAAGAGATATGGCCAAGAATTGCTAAAAGCTGCCCAGAATCAAGTAAATAATTATCCAATTATTTACATTTTAGTCATTTAGCAGACGCTCTTATCCAGAGCGACTTACAGTTAGTGAGTACATACATTTTTCATACTGTCACCTCCAACATAACATCAACTTAAAACTAGCAGTTGACGTAGAGTATACATTAATTATTTAGGGATTTGAACTTGCAACCTCTTGTTTCTGCAGTGCCACCAGGTTCATGACAATTGGTTGGAACATATATTAGCACACTCTCAAAAAAATAAGGGTATGGTTAGGGTACACTACTGTGTTGTTACCTGGGGTACAACAAGGTCAAAGGTACACTTCACATGTACACATATGAACTCACATGGTACAGTTTGGTAACTTGTAGGTATAATGGGCAATTTTTCTAGCCAATATTTTGAATATAAGGTACGATCATCACTGTGCTTTGATAGGTGGAGGAAATATACTGGGCTCATTAGCATATTTGGGGGCGAGGTCAACTAGATATATATTTGTGTCAACCGTCAGTGGAAGTGTTGTAGCAGTTTAAGTGTTTGATGATTATGCCGATGCAAGTAGAGCATCTACTTTGACAAAGTTAGTTCTGAAAACTTTATATGGGAATGTGTCAGTAATGAGCTGTATTGCAAAGAGTTTGTTGTGCATTTTTCAGTAGCAGAAGTTGCTGTGAATTTGTAATTTCTTAACTGGAAACTACTTGTTATTGTAAAAGTCACAATAACTTACTAGCATAATGTTGCCAGTAATTTACAGGACACTTGCTGCCACTAGAAATCTTGCCAGTAACCTACTGTGCCTTCACCGACTCTTCTATTGACAACATGGACATCACTTGCTGATTGCCAGCATACTGTAACAACAGAAGCCTATCAGAAGATAGCAGGCATTGCTTATTCGAGGCGTGGCATTCAGCTAGCTCTTTTTGGTCTCTCATAAGAGGGAACGTCATCCAAGTTATGTGCTCTGTTCATAAACATTATGCTTGTACACTGTCAGTTCTGCAACCTTGTTAAAGGCTGAAATAAGTGTAATGCCAAAGAAGCATATGATTTTTAATTTATAGCTAGTCACCATGTAATTGTAATAATCACTTTCCTACCAGACCATCAGGTCAAAGAGTGTGATGGATTAAAGGCATTGCATGGTCAATCTGACGTCTGCATTGGCTGTTTAAGGTGATGCGGCCTCTGCAGAAGTCAGGGCATTCATACTTGTATTGTATATGTGGTCCTCTGTAGCTTAATTGGTAGAGCATGGCGCTTGTAACGCCAGGGTAGTGGGTTTGATCCCCGGGACCACCCATACCTAAAAATGTATGCACACATGACTGTAAGTCGCTTTGGATAAAAGCGTCTGCTAAATGGCATATTATTATATTATTATTATACATCTTACGCTTCGACGAGAAGTGTAGAGCTGTTGTGAAGGAAGTTATCGAGGAAGTGAGTTTTGGTTTATACAGAACCTCCCGCCCTCACCTACCGTCAACCAATCATGTCAATGCAGAGCTATACGGAGCCCTCCGAATTGTTAAAACATTTGAGAGGCGCACGGTGATGCGGTATGGAGCTCAATTTGGCCTCTGCGTGCCTCCGGAGGGCTCTGTATAGCTCCGTTGTAACTAGTTGACAGTTATGTTATTGAAAATTAAACATTAACTTCCTCTGAACCAGCTGCCATTAAGCTACTGGAAAATGCATTGTCACAAGTTCTTGCAAAGATTGCAGAACTGACCATTAGTGATGTTACGTTTGATACCGGAGCTCCGAGGCATGTGTCGAAATCGCTAAGCAGCTAACTTCGAAGCAGTGTGCCGATGCGTGTATCACTTTATCAGAAGTACGTCATCAATGACGTCCAAAGCTTTGTTTGATCAAGTGCTTTTTCAAACCGTGTGTTGCAAAATGCGAGATCCCACTGATTTCACTCTTGTTCTGGTGCTTTCTTCGATTCAGTTCTTGAAAAATAGTAAACTTCCAACTAATTATAGGCTATTAAAGCAAACAACTCACCTCTGCGCCACAGAGTTTTGATAAAACACATCTATCTGATAATCACACACCACTATTTATTGCTGACCAGCAAATGTCAGTAATGTGCATTGTGAACACTGATGTGGGAGCTGTGGTCGGGAGAGGTTGTGTTTTCTCTAAGCAGGAGGTAAGCTTGGCTTCTTTTATGGTGTTGAGTAAAGCTTAAACCATGTATTTAGATCGTAGGTAGGTAGTTGTAGTTAGGTATTGTAGGTAGTTTATTTAGGTAGTTATTTAGGTAGTTATTGTAGGTTTCCGTAGGTAATTATTTTAGGTAAGTATTGTTTACGGCGGAGCCCGGCGAAGCACGAGGCTAGCTAGCTAGCGGGTAGCTACTGGTAACGTTTAGCAACGGTGGAGAGTTGTTTCCAATGTTAATGTGCCAGCTAGCCAACGTTAAATTTTTGCTGCGTTATGAAAGGAACTAGACACGGACACGAATTATCTGTTTAGTGTGTTAACACACTACTGGTAGTTTGTTGTAACCAAGTATTGGTGCTAAACTGTGTGTTATTGGATGCTAGCATGCTAGTTAGCTATGGCGTCATAGTTAGGCATCGTGGGCTGTTGTGGGTAGTTACTGTAGGTTAGCATTGTTTTTCGGCGGTGCCGGGTGTAGCACGAAGCTAGCTAGCTAGCCGTTCTTCAAACAAAGTCAACACAGTAGCCATTGCTAGCTAGCCAACACGACCAGCTAACTGTACTGTAGTAGCTAAATACAATATACTTGTGCTAGCTAGCCAACGTCTAATTATTGCTGCGTTATGAAAGGAACTAGACACGGACACGAATGATCTGTTTAGTGTGTTAACACACTATTGGTAGTTTGTTGTAACCAAGTATTGGTGCTAAACTGTGTGTTATTGGATGCTAGCATGCTAGTTAGCTATGGTGTCATAGTTAGGCATCGTGGGCTGTTGTGGGTAGTTACTGTAGGTTGGCTTTGTCTTCGGCGGTGCCGGGTGTAGCACGAAGCTAGCTAGCTAGCCGTTTTTCGAACAGAGTCAACACAGTAGCCATTGTGTGCTGTACTGTGGCAGCTAAATACAATATATTTGTGCTAAGCTAGCCAACGTTTAATTATTGCTGCGTTATGAAAGGAACTAGACACGGACACGAATTATCTGCTTAGTGTGTTAACACACTATTGGTGGTTTGTTGTGACCAAGTGTTGGTGCTAAACTGTGTGTTATTGGATGCTAGCATGCTAGTTAGCTATGGTGTCATAGTTAGCTAGCTGAATAAAGTGGGTTGAGTCTATTCCTTTAAACATTGAACCGCTGTGGTTCACAACAATTCTGATTTCTAAAGGTGGAAGTTGGGAGAGTTTTTGTTCGGGTGGTTCAGTGAAACAATTATAGTTTCTGAGGTGGAAGTTTTGGTGAGGGAGGCCCTGCTCTCTCCTCTCCCAGATGTTTAGTTCATTTCATTCCGATCTCCTCTGCATTATTGTAGCCATTTGCTACAGCCTGTCAACTATGCCTCTGCCTATCCCTGTTCTCTCCTCTCTGCACAGGCTACACAAACGCCTCACACCGCGTGGCTGCTGCCTCTCTAACCTGGTGGTCCCTGCACGCACCCCACACCTGGAGTTCCAGGTCTCAGGCAGCCTCTGGAACTGCCGTTCTGCTGCCAACAAAGCTGACTTCATCCTATGCTAACCTCCAGTCCCTCGACTTCCTGGCGCTGACGGAAACATGGATTACCACTGAAAACACTGCTACTCCTACTGCTCTCTCCTCGTCTGACCATGTGTTCTCGCATACCCCGAGAGCATCTGGTCAGAGGGGTGGTGGCACAGGAATCCTCATCTCTCCCAAGTGGACATTCTCAATTTTTCCCCTAACCCACCTGTCTATCTCCTCATTTGAATTCCATGCTGTCACAGTCACTAGCCCATTTAAGCTTAATATCCTTGTCATCTATCGCCCTCCAGGTTCCCTTGGAGAGTTCATCAATGAGCTTGACGCCTTGATAAGTTCCTTTCCTGAGGATGGCTCACCCCTCACAGTTTTGGGGGATTTCAACCTCCCTATGTCCACATTTGACTCATTTCTCTCTGCCTCCTTCTTTCCACTCCTCTCCTCTTTTGACCTCACCCTCTCACCGTCCCCCCCTACTCACAAGGCAGGCAATACGCTTGACCTCATCTTTACTAGATGCTGCTCTTCTACTAATCTCACTGCAACTCCCCTCCATGTCTCCGACCACTACTTTGTTTCCTTTTCTCTCTCGCTCTCCTCCAACACTACTCACTCTGCCCCTACACAGATGGTAATGCGCCGCCGCAACCTTCGCTCTCTCTCTCCCACTACTCTCTCCTCTTCCATCCTATCATCTCTTCCCTCTGCTCAATCCTTCTCCCTCCAATCTCCTGATTCTGCCTCCTCAACCCTCCTCTCCTCCCTTTCTGCATCCTTTGACTCTCTGTGTCCCCTATCCTCCCGGCCGGCTCGGTCCTCCCCTCCAGCTCCGTGGCTTGATGACTCATTGCGAGCTCACAGAACAGAGCTCCGGGCAGCGGAGCGGAAATGGAAGAAAACTAAACTCCCTGCCGACCTGGCATCTTTTCACTCCCTCCTCTCTACATTTTCTTCATCTGTTTCTGCTGCTAAGGCCACTTTCTACCACTCTAAATTCCAAGCATCTGCCTCTAACCCTAGGAAGCTCTTTGCCACATTTTCCTCCCTCCTGAATCCTCCCCACTTTGAAAAGAAGGTTGACGACATCCGATCCTCGTTTGTTAAGTCTAATGACACTGCCCTACCCTATGCTTTGACTTCTTTCTCCCCTCTCTCTCCAGATAAAATCCTGCGACTTGTGACTGCAGGCCGCCCAACAACCTGCCCGCTTGACCCCATCCCCTCCTCTCTTCTCCAGACCATCTCCGGTGACCTTCTCCTCTACCTCACCTCGCTGATCAACTCATCCTTGACCGCTGGCCATGTCCCTTCCGTCTTCAAGAGAGCGAGAGTTGCTCCCCTTCTCAAAAAACCAACACTCGATCCCACTGATGTCAACAACTACAGACCAGTATCCCTTCTTTCTTTTCTTTCCAAAACTATTGAGCGTGCCGTCTTTAGCCAACTCTCTTGCTATCTCTCTCAGAATGACCTTCTTGATCCAAACCAGTCAGGTTTCAGGACTGGTCATTCAACTGAGACTGCTCTTCTCTGTGTCACGGAGGCTCTCCGCACTGCTAAAGCTAACTCTCTCTCCTCTGCTCTTGTCCTTCTAGACCTGTCTGCTGCCTTTGATACTGTGAACCATCAGATCCTCCTCTCCACCCTCTCCGAGCTGGGCATCTCCGGCGCGGCTCACTCCTGGATTGCGTCCTACCTGACCGGTCGCTCCTACCAAGTGGCGTGGCGAGAAGCTGTCTCCGCACCACGTGCTCTCACCACTGGTGTCCCCCAGGGCTCAGTTCTAGGCCCTCTCCTTTTCTCCCTATACACCAAGTCACTTGGCTCTGTCATATCCTCACATGGCCTCTCCTATCATTGCTACGCTGACGATACACAACTAATCTTCTCCTTTCCCCCTTCTGATAACCAGGTGGCGAATCGCATCTCTGCATGTCTGGCAGACATATCAGTATGGATGACGGATCACCACCTCAAGCTGAACCCTGGCAAGACGGAGCTGCTCTTCCTCCCGGGGAAGGACTGCCCGTTCCATGATCTCGCCATCACGGTTGACAACTCCGTTGTGTCCTCCTCCCAGAGTGCGAAGAGCCTTGGCGTGACCCTGGACAACACCCTGTCGTTCTCCGCTAACATCAAGGCGGTGACCCGCTCCTGCAGGTTCATGCTCTACAACATTCGGAGAGTACGACCCTGCCTTACACAGGAAGCGGCACAGGTCCTAATCCAGGCACTTGTCATCTCCCGTCTGGATTACTGCAACTCGCTGTTGGCTGGCCTCCCTGCCTGTGCCATTAAACCCCTACAACTCATCCAGAATGCCGCAGCCCGTCTGGTGTTCAACCTTCCCAAGTTCTCTCACGTCACCCCCCTCCTCCGCACACTCCACTGGCTTCCAGTTGAAGCTCGCATCCGTTACAAGACCATGGTGCTTGCCTATGGAGCAGTGAGGGGAACGGCACCTCTGTACCTTCGGGCTCTGATCAGTCCCTACACCCAAACGAGGGCATTGCGTTCATCCACCTCTGGCCTGCTGGCTCCCCTTCCTCTGCGGAAGCATAGTTCCCGCTCAGCCCAGTCAAAACTGTTCGCTGCTCTGGCACCCCAATGGTGGAACAAGCTCCCTCACGACGCCAGGACAGCGGAGTCACTCACCACCTTCCGGAGACATTTGAAACCCCACCTCTTTAAGGAATACCTGGGATAGGATAAAGTAATCCTTCTACCCCCCGCCAAAAAAAAATTGTAAAGTGGTTATCCCACTGGCTATAGGGTGAATGCACCAATTTGTGAGTCGCTCTGGATAAGAGCGTCTGCTAAATGACGTAAATGTGCCCTTGAGCAAGGCACTTAACCCTAATTGCTCCTGTAAGTCGCTCTGGATAAGAGCGTCTGCTAAATGACTAAAATGCAAAAAAATTTAAATGTAACACATAATGAAGCTCAGATTAACGAAAAAAAATTCAGCACAATTTTGCAGAAGCATTCAGAATACCTCAGTTTTCTACCACTACTGACAACGTCAAGAGATGCTTAGCTTTCATTAACATAATGATCAAATCACATAAACTGGTACAACATTTCCACTGACGGTTGGCACAAATACAACATATTTTAGACCATGCCCCCAAATATGCTAATGAGCCCCCACTAGCACATTGCCCCCACCTACATTTCAAAGTGTAGTAATGAGTTTACCTAATGCTGCATTCGTAACCAAGTGGGAAGTGGGAGTTTACCACATACGAAAGGGAAAAATCCACTTTAACCACCCTCCAACTGGTAATTACTAGTGGAAACGCATCTATCATCCCTGAGCTCCAACTTCTCTCACATGCTGACCTCTGATGTCCCCCACTAAGGAAAATACCTTGATAACAGCATTTTTTTCAGTTAAATGTAACAACAAAATATTATTCATAAAAATCTATCAAATATGGTTTTTGAACTCGTTTTCAAGCATGATAGCTGTACTTTTAGTTTATGGTTGACACCGCTTGTTGGCCATTAGACAATTGGTGTTTCCCAACGATTTCAAAGCACGTGAATGCATCCAACTGGTATTTACGACTTCACAGCTGGTAAATTCCCACCTCCCACATGATTACAAACGCAGCTTTATATTTAATATATTGGGTAGAAAAATTGTCAATTTTACTAGGTTAGCTGCACATGTACCCTAATAGGTACCGACCATTACCATGTGAGTTCCTATGTGTACCTCTGAAGGTACCTTTACTTTGAAGTCCAAAGTGTAGGAATACAGGTGAAATCAATTATTGACACAGACATGGTGGTGTAGCAGGAAGATCGGAATGCTGTGAACCAAGAGGTTCAAATCCCAGGTAAGGACATGTTGAATAATAATTACTGTATAAATGTGTAAGTTGAAAACACTGTATGTTAAAAGCACTGAGCGTGTAGCATAATTACTATTTTTTGTTTGCAGGTCATTACCTGTGCAACCTGGTAAATATTTGAATCCACATGTGAAAGGTTATGTGAATCCACAAGGAAAAATGTGAATCCACATGTGATACTTCATGTGAAATATCATCACATGTGAAGTGTTCCAAAAACACATGGTTACACATGATTTCACATGCGCAAAACATGTTGAAATGTCACGTGAAATCAAGTGATTTTCCACATTTGAAATCATGTGGTTTTCAGTAAGGGTGAGTCCCCCACAAAACATTCCCCAACAACACTTTGGTATTATTCCTATGAAATAATCACTTTGCAGCTCAGGGATATCACTTCCCCCAGCCCCCAATGCAACATGCTGAAACAACATGCTGAAACTTTGCCTCGTTGAACATACAGAGCCGGAGAAACTGAGATAGATTGCGTTCTCAATGAACAAACCCCATTACTCCCTCTCTCTCTCGCTCTCAATTCAATTCAATAAATGCTTTATTGGCATGAATGGATGGTTGCCACTGTTGCCAAAGCAATTTATATGAAGTATTATATAAACGAAAAACATGTTTGCGCAACAATAATAATATATACAGTACATCAACAACCATCTCTCTCCCTCTCTCTCTCTGTTCTCTGAATCGGCTCAGTATATGGGGAGGTTGCTTTCAGGTCTGACTCGGGTTCACGGCGGCACTCCCCTGCTGGGATGGAATGTTTAGAGTGAATCCACGTTAGTTATTTTTCTACCTCCTCTCAGGGTTTGAGGCAGCTGTCCATCATGCGCACCTCTGTGTGGCTGGGTTCAAGGGTCACGGTAGCCCCTGGTATTTTTCAACACATCAAGGCTATCAGGAAGTGGAGCAACCACTTACCCAAGGTCAGTCAGAGGAGAAGGTAAACGTAACCTCTCCTCTGGTGAAGAAGTGAAAACACAGTGTGAGCCAGTGGAATGGACAGAAAAACGATTGTTGAGTCAATTATAGAGATTTTTGCCTTTAAATCTCATATACAGTGCCTTCAGAAAGTATTCACACCCCTTGACTTTTTCCACATTTTGTTGTGTTACAGCCTAAATTTAAAATTGATTACATTTAGATGTTGTGTCACTGGCCTACACACAATACCCCATAATATCAAAGTGGAATTATGTTTTTAGAAATGTTTACAAATTAATACAAAATGAAAAGCTGAAATATCTTCAGTCAATAAGTATTCAACCCATTTGTTATGGCAAGCCTAAATAAATGCAGGAGTAAAAATTTGCTTTACAAGTTGCATGGACTCACTCTGTGTGCAATAATAGTGTTTAACATGATTTTTGAATGACTACCTCAGCTCTGTATCCCACACATACAATTATCGTAAGGTCCTTCAGTCGAGCAGTGAATTTCAAAGACAGATTCAACCACAAAGACCAGGGAGGTTTTCCAATGCTTTTCAAAGAAGGGCACCTATTGGTAGATGGGGTAAAAAATAAATAATCTGACATTGAATATTCCTTTGAGCATGGTGAAGTTACTAATTACACCTAGTCACTACAATGATACAGGCATCCTTCCTAATTCAGTTGCTGGAGAGGAAGAAAACCACTCAGTACAATGGTGACTTCAAAACAGTCACAGAGTTTAATGGCTGTGATAGGAGAGAACTGAGGATGGATCAACAACATTTGTATTTGTATTTATTATGGATCCCCATTAGCTGCTACCAAGGCAGCAGCTACTCTTCCTGGGGTCCAGCAAAATTAAGGCAGTTCATACAATTTTAAAAACATTACAATACATTCACAGATTTCACAACACACTGTGTGCCCTCAGGCCCCTACTCCACCACTACCACATATATACAGTACAAAATCAATGTGTACGTGTGTGTATAGTGTGTATGTTATTGTGTGTGTGTATGCATGTGTCTGTGCCTATGTTTGTGTTGCTTCACAGTCCCCACTGTTCCATAAGGTGTTTTTTTAATTTTACTACTTGCATCAGTTACTTGATGTGGAATAGAGTTCCATGTAGTCATGGCTCTATGTAGTACTGTGCGCCTCCCATAGTCTGTTCTGGACTTGGGGACTGTGAAGAGACCTCTGGTGGCATGTCTTGTGGGGTATGCATGGGTGTCCGAACTGTGCGCCAGTATTTAAAACAGACAGCTCAGTGCATTCAACATGTCAATACCTTTCATAAGTACAAGTAGTGATGAAGTCAATCTCTCCTCCACTTTGAGCCAGGAGAGATTGACATGCATATTATTAATATTAGCTCTCTGTGTACATTTAAGGGCCAGCCGTGCTGCCCTGTTCTGAGCCAAAGTCCTTTTTTTGTGGTGTAGTGTCTAAACAGTTTATGACTTTGTTGATGTTTGCAAATGGTGTGTTAGAGGAAGTCTGTTAGGTGGCCTCCTGGGATTGGTTTATGGGAAAACACCCATATTATGTTACATAGGGCATAGGATATAAATACCATGGTTGAAACAAAGGACGTAGAGTAACAACATATTAGAGATTGGGAGAGTTGTTCTCCAGATGTATGCAGAAGTCTGTAAATTGGCGCTGAAATCTTCAATGTAATAAACTATTATAATCGAGGACAGTGTCAGCGGATTCCTTATCCTCACAGCATAATTAGCATCATTATTTAGATACCACAGAATGGCGACGAGGAACTTTGGGACGTGTTGCGTCTCTCCAGCGTTCCATTCATGAGCTACGAAGTGACTCCCGCTCAAGACGCCGGCACATAAGGTGAGATTTCTCACAATTTTGTGCGCTGGTCGGTTCGTTTGCTTATGTGGGTGTGTGCGCTGAGGAGATGTACTGTTTGAAAGACTTATGTGTGCACTTTGCTGTTATTTGCTGTGGGATAAGAGTCCGTTCTAAATTTCTAAATTTGTTTGCGCTGGAAACAACGCAAACAGGGGGGAGTGTCTATAGGAATTGATAATACTAGACACAGGGATATTTTGCTTGAATAAAATTCAAAAAGAATACAATGAAGGAATAAGGCCAAGGGAAAATGTATACAAATTAGGACGTTGTTGATCTATGGTAAGCCCTCAAACGAGGCGATCATTAGGATGGGCCGAAAATCCTGAAAACTCACTAGGTTGATTTTTGAGGTCAGTTCTGGGAATTGGGGTTTGTGGTAGATACATTCGGTTGAAAGTTACCCCTCGACTTATAATTGACGAGGTATATGTTCGAAGTAACCTCTCATTGAATATCTGCAAACTCGAGGTAGCATAAATTTAGGAACAATGAAAAATAAGGAACGACTGTAGCATGCTTTAGAGGACCGTAGGAACGGATGTATTGCTCTTGAATTGTGTGTGTGTGGGGGAGAAAAAGAAAGAAAGAAAATAATAAAATAAAGACGTCTCTGTTGTGTTTAAGCTGTGTGTCGACTCATGTTAGGATAAGATTTATGTTAGAGATATATACATATATATGTTTTGGTTGAGAACAGGGGTTTTAGTTTTTTGTAAGGAAATATGTAAGTTAAGGTTAAAATCTTATGAGTCTCCGTTAGTGAGAACGTTAATAATTGTTAACTATATATAAGCCCCCTGGAAGGACGTTAAGGTTAAAATCTTATGAGTCTCTATAAAAAGAGAACGTTTAATAACTGTTAGAAGATTATTAGCCTAAACGGAGGAGTTTCAAGAGTGTATAGAGATGTTTTGTAATGGGAAAAGAAAATAACTATAAATCTGCAGATTAGGATAAGTGAAGTTAAGAAATTTCAAAGTAGGATTTGTGTTCTATGTTTTGTGTTGGTTTGTGAGTTCTGTTAAGTGTTACTGTTTATCTGTGTTGGGGAATTAACGGAGGGACAGCTGGTCTGTCTCCTTTCTGTTGTTTAGCTTGGAGAGAGCTGCTTGGGAGCTCTTCTCACTCTGAAATCGCACTGGTGAATGTGTGGGATTTTATGAGTTTAGAGTTACGTAGAGCAAATATGCCACTCCCCTGCCTGCACTGAGCTGCTGTGACATGCAGACATAGAAGGAGGGGGAGACTTACACACAAATAAAGTATTCTGTTTGTTAAATCGGCTGTTGCTTAACGATGAAACTATTTGATTGAGATCTATTGAATTGATAAATGAGAGATATGTTGACGGATTAAAAATAAATAAAATAAAATGTTATTGAGCTATTTATAATATTCCTGAGTTAAGCTGTTTGCTTATTTCTTAGCGCGAGTGTGAACATAGGTTTGAATAAAAGGGTATTGCATGATTTAAATAACCCAGTGAGTGCATGAAATACTAAATTCTTGTCTGTTCCTTTGTTCTTCTGTGATATGAGAGACGAGAAGGAGGAGACAGAGAGAGAGAGAAGGTGCTGATGAGTGCGTCACGCGACAGGGTGTGCTGCAACGGATCCAGTCCAATTAAGGCTAGTAATGTTCTGTTCACAAAACGTACCTTCCCATACAGGATATTTTGTGTGCCTAGCATATTTCATGTTGTGACAATTTGACAGGGACTTGGCAACAGACTGATCAATTGATGTAATTAAGAATTGCATATTGGAGTTTTTTGTGCATGAGTTGGTTTGTTTAGAGTTGTGTTGGAAATCCAGCACTGACATTATTCTGTAAAATTAAGGTAATTGGGTGCTTATTAAGCAATTGGTTTGTGGGTGCTGTAGTGTTGCTGGATTAGAGGTCTTTCTTTTTTGGATTGCTCTGAAGTTGACTACTTTCCTTTACTTTTCCTGATCGGATGTGGTAAGATTGCCACTAATCAATAATTTGGTAAAATAAAATAAAATAAAAATGAATAAATTAATAAATTGATGAATAAATTAATACATTAATTGATTAATTAATTAATTAATTTGGAAAAAATAAAAATAAAAAAGGGAGGGAAACATAAGCTACATAGTCTAAAATAATAAAATAATTCACAATAAAGGAATATAAAAGAGTTGTTACAATGGGGAAAAAGGACATCAAAACTATGAAAGTAATTACTCCTGTTGATGTAGTAGAAAATAGTAATCCTCTAGTTAATGGTATTGCAAGGTTATCTGGAAAATTGAATAAACGTTGGCCTGACATTGAACAACCATGGCCAGTGGAAGGGACTCTTAACCCTGACGTCATAAACATAATGAAAGTGCTTCTGTCAATTTATAAGGCAGATCAAAAGAAGGGGGGAAAAAGGGAACAACGTAAAGAAAAGAGACAAAGAGAGCTGGGTGTTCTTAAGCTGTTTGAAAATGAAGGACAAAAACTGATAAAAGATACCAACGATAAAAGAAACAGAGGTATAGAGAAAATGGCAAAAGAGGTGAAGGTGACAGAAAAACTAATGGCAGAAGTGAATACACCTTTTTCACATACGGATTCAGCAAAAAGACCCCCACCTTATGAGAAAGAAGTAGAGTTTAAGGACATCTATCCTCAGCTTCCAATGATCATTCAGGAGGGTGATTTTTGCATCAGAGATGAAGATGAACGAATAATAGAGAGAGGACAAGCAGAAACTACCATAAAGATGAATCCAAACTCCAAAAGTAAGAAGAAAACGAGATGTCTGGAAACTAAGGGTGGAGTGAGTTTCAGGAGGATGGAACTTGAAGATGATGATGATGATGATCAAAGTGATTCAGAAGAGATCATGGGTGGATATGACCCTGTGATCAGATGGAGGTTGGCCAGAGCGGAAAGAAGGGGTGATGGAAGTTGGAAGAAGGATACTAGAGATTCGATCTCTGATGAAAGTGAAGATGGAGAAAGCGATGAAGATTTGGAGATTAAAGGTGCTTCATGTTCAAGAGGATTTTATTGTACAATGACTAGCACAGAAGAAATAGAAAGAGATATAGATCATATAGCCCATCAAGTGGATCTGTACAGGAAAAAGGAACACAACCAGAAAGAACAGGACAAAGAAACTCTCAGAAAACTCAATCAAATACAACTGGTGTAGAATAAGAAGGAGAAGAAACAAGCTTTGGTTATGCAGAATCAGTGTGCACCAAATCAACAATCACTGCCACAGCTTCAACCGGACCAGTTCCAACCGCAATTGTACCAGCCACCAATAGCGGTACCAGTTGTTTCATATCCACAGCCAGTCGCTGGACAGACACAGAATTGGAGAGGAAGAGGACGAGAAGGCTTAGAAAGAGGAAGAGGAGGAAGATTTAAGCCATACTTCCAGCAATCTTCAGAAGTGTGTTATAATTGTGGACAGGTTGGTCACTTTGCCCGTGAGTGTAATGGGCCAGGAGGAAACATCAGAGGGAATTTCAGAGGAAGATATAGGGGCCAGTCAAGATCATCTGGAGGACCGGTGAACCCTTATAGGGGCCCGGAGCAAGGATTCTAGGAGTGCCCAGAAGATCCGAAAGGGGGGTGTCAGCTGGTAGCATCAGGACTGGAAAAAGATCCTACAATTGAGGTGAAAATAAACAACCGACCATTGGAAGTGATGGCGGATAGCGGAGCTGCTTTTACCTGTGTTCGGCCTGAAGATGCTACACATCTCCCTATGTCCAATCAACTAATTAGGACAATCGGATTTGAGGGAGTGAAACAGCTGATTCTTCTTATGGAACCAATTGAGCTCTGCTATAAAAATCAGAAAATTACAATACCCATACTGGTATCAGAACATACACCTATTGCATTGTTGGGAAGAGATGCATTGTGTAAGTTGAACTGTACAATAAAATGTACACCAGACGGCTGTCTGGTAGAAGTGCCAAAGGAAAAGGTTTGCCAATTGTTGATGATGACAGAGATGGATTCTTCTACAGTATTCTGGATTGGAAATCTCAGTGAAGATTTTTTGAAGCAGGCTAAGATATGGGAGAAATGTATTGTGGCAAATATGCCAGATGCGAGGCTTCCGGAATATCCATTTCATTGTACGCTCAGGTATTTCAAGAATGCTGCCCAATCGAACTCTGAGGAATGGTTGAGTCAAAGAAAGTTCAACTCAGCTCATGTTGCATAATTTTAGGACAACAAGGAGCAGCTATGAAGATAAACACAGACGATTATCTGGATAAAGAATTGGAGATTGAGAAGAGTGTGCCACATGTGACCTTGTTGGTTTCTGAAGGCTATGAGCAGAAGCAAATAGGAGAAATGATGACAGAAGCAGAGAAAGTTGTTTTCGTACCGATGAAAGAGAATTTGGGGATTTGGAGGAGTGAAGATCAGCGACTTCTCAAAATAATGATTTCGGCTCAAGGACAAGGAGAGCCACAAGCTGTACGGATGACACATGAATCTATTTGCAGTGTGAAGATGGATTCAGACCCTATGAAAGAGGAGATGTTGCAACAAGTTCAAGAATGTTTGAGGTCTCAACACAGTACCGATATTGGACTTGTGAAATCAGCCCAACCGGTGAAAGTTGAACTTCGACCAGGAGCCAGACCTCCTCGGAAGAATCAGTATCCAGTGAAAGATGAAGCAATCCAAGGGATTGAACCACAAATTGAAGGACTTTCGAAAGCAGGTGTTTTGAAGGCAATAAAAAAAAATCCTCAGAGTAGCAATCCTTTGTTGTCTTTGGAGAAACCATGAGGGGTTGATAGTAGCGCCTCTAGACCTATTAGGTCTGATGATTCAGGAAGCACATGGGTTAGCTCATGTTGCAAGGGGGGAGGTTAGGAGAAAGATCACAAAGGAGTATGGTTTTTGGGAACCATATTTGCTTGAACAGGTTGACTATGTCATAGGCAGGTGCACAATCTGTCTGAAAAATAATGTTTACAGGGGTGTGACTGTTATTCTTGGTTAGGATGTCCAACTAAGCGAAAATATGCTCAATCGGTTGCCAAGTTCTTGTGTAAAGAAGTCATAAACAGGTGGGGTCTTCCCGATCAAATATCCTCAAATTAGTGGGGGAGAGTTTTGTGGATAAATCAGTGAAATGGTTTTTGAAAAAGTTAGGAGAAAAGTCAGACTAAAACGTTACGAAAACTAGGGTTGAAGTAACTCTAGGACAGTCAGCTCAGCTTCCATGTAAGTGCACGAGAGAGAACAGTGGTGAAGGGAAATTTAGAGTTCAGGAGAAGTATATTACAGTAGCCACTCCAACAGTAAATAGTACACAGAGGACATCTGTCACTTTCCCACTGGAAATAATTAAGAGTGTTAATACATCAACTAAAGCAACTATTTTAACATTAACTTTGAAAGAGATTAATGTTACGAAGGCAATAACACATTTAGGAAATGTGACACAGACACCAACAACAACTTTTCTGAAACTAAAGGATGTAGTAAGAGTGACTCAGAAGTTTATGATACGGAAGGAGAGTGCTGTGAATGGTAGTAAGGATAGTGTTGAAATAGGAGAGCAGATGGTAGTAGAGAAATAGTGCAGAATACTATCATGGAGGTACAGGATGAGTTCTTTGATTTTGATGGAAGACCAGAAGATATATCTGATCAATACCGCTCGTTAGGGAAAAGAGAAACTAAATGGAAGGCATATGGATTTGATTCTTCTGTTTTGCAAATTAAAGATGGATGGGCAGGTAGGAATCTATGGTTTCAGCAGTTAACTCATTCTGTAAGATCAGTGAGGAATCTTGAGGGTCCATGTCTGTTGAGAATTCCAGCACCAGGCACATGGGGTTCAATCTTAGAGACGGTGGCTCAACCTCTATCAAGTACATGTCAATCTTATGCTTTGTCATGGCTGTTGTATCAGCAACAATCATGAACAGATATAATAATGTCGTTGTCGAAGCATTTGTTTAGGCCTAGGTTTAAGTGTTCTTGGTCAAATGAATTACCCTATGTGAATTTGTTAGATCGGAAGGAAAATCAGTTAACAGCGATTCCTGAAGCATTGGAGGTGAAACCCGTGAGGGCTAAAAGCTGTTTTTGTTCAAATAAAACATATGATGGAAAGGGTATGTTTATGGGAATATCAGATTGTGAGGATTATATGATGACTTTGGGTAAGCATGAACGTAAGGTTAGTAATGAGAAATATAATGTAACTTTTTATGTTCCAGTTAGTAAGAAGAGCAGGACTTAAATAGTGATGAAAGATCAGCTTTTGCCTGGTAATGTGACTATTGGGAATTTTAGAGATATTTGGTGGGTTTGTGGTGATAAAGCATATATATTATTACCCTATGGATGGACAGGATGTTGTTACATGTCGACGTTGAAGCTTCCATATGAGGTTTTTACCATTAAAGGAGGGGAAGCACCGGAGATAGATAAATCTGATTCTAGGTTTGGAAATAGGGTGAAAAGGGACATGGCGAAATGTCATAGTCTGGAAGCCTACCATTGGAGGATAAGTCTAGGAGAGAAGTGGGGACTTGGACTTTTTCCATGGTATGGTGTAACATTTTTGGCAGATCACATTGATAATATTACCTATACTTTGCAGGGTTTTGCAAATGAAACGATAAGAGGGTTTAACCTTCTGTCAAATACTCAAAGAAGTCACAGACTGACGCTGTTGAAACATGACATGGCTCTTGACTATATTTTAGCAAAACAAGGTGGATTATGTTTGGCTATGAACTTGACGGGGGATGATTGTTATACTTTGATCCCCGATAGTTCCGATAATATCACTAGTGTTATAGATGCATTGAAGAATATAAGGGATGCGTTTGGTAGATCTGAAGGAGCTGAATGGTCAGCGAAGGCTTGGTTGCAAGATCAGTTAGGCCCAGTGGGAGCAGTGATAGTTCCGATTTTAGTAGCAGCTTATAGCGCTGTGTGTGATGTTTTGCTTTTGTACTTTGTTATTGACTTTTGTGAAGGCTATGATATTGAGATGGGTTGGAGTTGTGATGCCTGGAGAAAACACTCAGATGCCGTTGTTAACTGTTACTGATCTAGATGGAGATGAACAAGTGGGACTGGATGGAGTATTGATGGATAGATATCCATTTTGAATATCCGATCATTTTTCACATGTTTTTACATATTATTGTGATATTTAGTATTTTGTTATGAATCAAAGGGGGGAAATGGAATGTGATTCATTTTATATATAATTTTTATATTATTGTTGATATTGATGTTTTAATTTGCATGTGTTGTTTTGCAAAATATACTGTTTGGTGTTTTCTTTTCTTCCAGAAGCATATGGGGGAATGTGTAGAGGGGATTCAAATACTCAAACATGGACAATATGAATGGACTGGAGGAAGTGGAACAAGGAAGGTGTGGAAATGTTCAGATTCCATCATCGACGATGCATTGAAAGTCGACACTGCTGAGGAGATGAAGTGTAGTGGACTACATTCCAGTGTCAGCAATGATATATAGACATATTTGCATGTGTAATACATAATTTGTGTCATATTCTTTCTGTATTAATTTTTGAAGAATGATATTTTCTGTTGTTGGGTATATGTGGGGATCTCAGATGTTTTTGTTTATTTCGTGGATGTTTAGGGATATTGGGTCTAGGCAGGGACAGAGAGAATCCACAGGAGGGTCCGATGGGTCGACCAGCCTGAATGTGGACATTTTTGATTGTATTTTGTTTTCAATTGCATCATAGTATACAATGCATTGGTAAAGATTTATGAATTGATTTGGAGTACTTAGGTGGTTGCCTGGGGCAGAGGGGCCGTGAGAGAATTTTACTGTCTTGATTGATTGATGGATATTTGGAAAGAAAGCTGCCAGATCGGTTTTTCGCTCTCACACTCCATAAAGATTTGTTCATATTTCATAGAAATGTATTTACACTCCATAGAAAATGTGTTTACTCTCCATACATTTTGTTTTATTGCTAAAGTTACTCAATAAGAAAAATTGTTATTTGTCATAATCCTATTATTTTTGTTTTCGAGACTTAATTAGTCTCGAAGGGGGGAAATATGTAGTGTCTAAACAGTTTATGACTTTGTTGATGTTTGCAAATGGTGTGTTAGAGGAAGTCTGTTAGGTGGCCTCCTGGGATTGGTTTATGGGAAAACACCCATATTATGTTACATAGGGCATAGGATATAAATACCATGGTTGAAACAAAGGACGGAGAGTAACAACATATTAGAGATTGGACCAGTTGTTCTCCAGATGTATGCAGAAGTCTGTAAATTGGCGCTGAAATCTTCAATGTAATAAACTATTATAATCGAGGACAGTGTCAGCGGATTCCTTGTCCTCACAGCATAATTAGCATCATTATTTAGATACCACAGTGGCACCTGACCACACGACTGAACAGTAGTCCAGGTGTGACAAAACTAGGGCCTGTAGGACCTGCCTTGTTGATAGTGCTGTTAAGAAGGTAGAGTAGCGCTTTATTATGGACATACTTCGCCCCATCTTAGCTACTATTGTATCAGTATGGTTTAACCATGACAGTTTACAATCCAGGGTTACTCCAAGCAGTTTACACACCTCAACTTGCTCAATTTCCACATTATTCATTACAAGACTTAGTTGAGGTTTAGGGTTTAGTGAATGATTTGTCCCAAATACAATGCTTTTAGTTTTAGAAATATTTAGGACTAACTTATTCCTTGCAACCCTCTCTGAAACTACTAACTGCAACTCTTTGTTAAGTGTTGCAGTCATTTCAGTCGGTGTAGTAGCTGACATGTATAGTGTTGAGTTATCCGCATACATAGACACTCTGGCTTTACTCAAAGCCAGTGGCATGTCATTAGTGAAGATTTAAAAAAGTAATGGGCCTAGACAGCTGCCCTGGGGAATTCCTGATTCTACCTGGATTATGTTGAAGAGACTTCCATTAAAGATCACCCTCTGTGTTCTGTTAGACAGGTACAGTTGAAGTCGGAAGTTTACATACACTTAGGTTGGAGTCATTCAAATTCATTTTTCAACCACTCCATAAATTTATTGTTAACAAACTATAGTTTTGGCAAGTCGGTTAGGACATCTACTTTGTGCATGACACAAGTAATTTTTCCAACAATTGTTTACAGACAGATTATTTCACTTATAATTCACTGTATCACAATTCCAGTGGGTCAGAAGTTTACATACACTAAGTTGACTGTGCCTTTAAACAGCTTGGAAAATTCCAGACAATGATGTCATGGGTTTAGAAGCTTCTGATAGGCTAATTTACATTATTTGAGTCAATTGGAGGTGTACCTGTGGATATATTTCAAGGCCTACCTTCAAACTCAGTGCCTCTTTGCTTGACATCTTGGGAAAATGAAAAGAAATCAGCCAAGACCTTAGAAAAACAAACGCAGACCTCCACAAGTCTGGTTCATCCTTGGGAGCAATTTCCAAACGCCTGAAGGAACCACGTTCATCTGTACAAACAATAGTACCACGCAGCCGTCATACCGCTCAGGAAGGAGACGCGTTCTGTCTCCTAGAGATGAACGTACTTTGATGTGAAAAGTGCAAATCAATCCCAGAACAACAGCAAAGGACCTTGTGAAGATGCTGGAGGAAACAGGTACAAAAGTATCTATATCCACAGTAAAACAAGTCCTATATCGACATAACCTGAAAGGCCGCTCAACAAGAAAGAAGCCACTGCTCCAAAACCGCCATAAAAAAGCCAGACTATGGTTTGCATCTGCACATGGGGACAAAGATCGTACTTTTTGGAGAAATGTCCTCTGGTCTGATGAAACAAAAATAGAACTGTTTGGCCATAATGTCCATCATTATATTTGGAGGAAAAAGGGGGGAGGGCTTGTGAGCCGAAGAACACCATCCCAACCGTGAAGCACGGGGGTGGCAGCATCATGCTGTGGGGGTGCTTTGCTGCAGGAGGGACTGGTGCACTTCACAAAATAGATGGCATCATGAGGAATGAAAATTATGTGGATATATTGAAGCAACATCTCAAGACATCAGTCAGGAAGTTAAAGCTTGTTCGCAAATGGGTCTTCCAAATGGACAATGACCCCAAGCATACTTCCAAAGTTGTGGCAAAATGGCTTAAGGACAACAAAGTCAAGGTATTGGAGTGGCCATCACAAAGCCCTGACCTCAATCCTATAGAAAATGTGTGGTCAGAACTGAAAAAGCGTGTGCAAGCAAGGAGGCCTACAAACCTGACTCCGTTACACCAGCTCTGTCAGGAGGAATGGGCCAAAATTCACCCAACTTATTGTAGGAAGCTTGTGGAAGGCTACCTGAAACGTTGGACCCAAGATAAACAATGTAAAGGCAATGCTACAAATACTTATTGAGTGTATGTAAACTTCTGACCCACTGGGAATGTGATGAAATAAATAAAAGCTGAAATAAATAATTCTCTCTGCTATTGTGCTGACATTTCACATTCTTAAAATAAAGTGGTGATTCTAACTGACCTAAGACAGGGTATTTTTACTAGGATTAAATTTCAGTAATTGTGAAAAACTGAGTTTAAATATATTTGGCTAAGGTGTATGTAAACTTCCGACTTCAACTGTAACTCTGTATCCACAATATGGTAGGTGCAGTAAAGCCATAACACATAAGTTTTTCCAGCAGCAGACTATGATCGATAATGTCAAAAGCAGCACTGAAGTCTAACAAAACAGCCCCCGCAATCTTTTTATCATCAATTTCTCTCAGCCAATCATCAGTCATTTGTGTAAGTGCTGTGCTTGTTGAATGTCCTTCTCTATAAGCATGCTGAAAGTTGTAAACTGTAAAATAGCATTGTATCTGGTCAAACACAATTTTTTCCAATAGTTTACTAAGGGTTGGTAACAGGCTAATTGGTCGGCTATTTGAGCCAGTAAAGGGGGCTTTACTATTCTTGGGTAGCGGAATGACTTTTGCTTCCCTCCAAGTGGGGGCACACACATTCTAGTAGGCTTAAATTGAAAATATGGCAAATAGGAGTGGCAATATCGTCAGTATTATCCTCAGTATTTTTCCATCCAAGTTGTCAGACCCCAGTGGCTTGTCATTGTTGATAGACAACAATAATTTTTTCACCTCTTCCACACTCACTTTACGGAATTCTAAATTACAATGCTTGTCTTTCATTATTTGGTCGGATATACTTGGATGTGTAGTGTCAGCGTTTGTTGCTGGCATGTCATGCCTAAGTTTGCTAGTCTTGCCAATGAAAAAAACATTAAAGTAGTTGGCAATATCAGTTGGTTTAGTGATGAATGAGCCATCTGATTCAATGAATGCTGAGTTTGCCTTTTTTTCCTAAATTTAATTTAAGGTGCTCCAAAGCTTTTTACTATCATTCTTTATGTCATCTATCTTTGTTTCATAGTGTAGTTTATTCTTCTTTTTATTCAGTTTAGTCACATGATTTCTCAATTTGCAATATGTTTACCAACCGGTTGTGCAGCCAGACTTATTTGCCGTTCCTCTTGCCTCATCCCTATCAACCATACAATTCCTCATCAATCCACGGGGATTTAACAGTTTTTACAGTCATTTTCTTAATGGGTGCATGCTTATTAGTAACTGGAATAAGCAATTTCCTAAATGTGTCAAGTGCAGTGTCTGTTTGCTCCTCATTACACACCATGGACCAACATATATTCTTTACATCAACAACATAATAATCACTACAAGACTTATTGTATTGTATATACTCTTATACACAATATTAGGCCCAACCTTTGGAACTTAGGTTTTCCTAGATATACAGTGGGGAGAACAAGTATTTGATACACTGCCACCCTCGGTCTGGACCTGGACATGCGCTGGCTTGAGCAGGGAGATCTTGCGTGCGCTGCAGGATTTTAATCCATGACGGTGTAGTGTGTTACTAATGGTTTTCTTTGAGACTGTGGTCCCAGCTCTCTTCAGGTCATTGACCAGGTCCTGCCGTGTAGTTCTGGGCTGATCCCTCACCTTCCTCATGATCATTGATGCCCCATGAGGTGAGATCTTGCATGGAGCCCCAGACCGAGGGTGATTGACCGTCATCTTGAACTTCTTCCATTTTCTAATAATTGCGCCAACAGTTGTTGCCTTCTCACCAAGCTGCTTGCCTATTGTCCTGTAGCCTATCCCAGCCTTGTGCAGGTCTACAATTTTATCCCTGATGTCCTTACACAGCTCTCTGGTCTTGGCCATTGTGGAGAGGTTGGAGTCTGTTTGATTGAGTGTGTGGACAGGTGTCTTTTATACAGGTAACGAGTTCAAACAGGTGCAGTTAATACAGGTAATGAGTGGAGAACAGGAGGGCTTCTTAAAGAAAAACTAACAGGTCTGTGAGAGCCGGAATTCTTACTGATTGGTAGGTGATCAAATACTTATGTCATGCAATAAAATGCAAATTAATTACTTAAAAATCATACAATGTTATTTTCTGGATTTTTGTTTTAGATTCCGTCTCTCACAGTTGAAGTGTACCTATGATAAAAATTACAGACCTCTACATGCTTTATAAGTAGGAAAACCTGCAAAATCGGCAGTGTATCAAATACTTGTTCTCCCCACTGTAGCGACTATATTGTGATCACTACATCCAATGGATTTGGATACTGCTTTCAAACAAATCTCTGCAGCATTAGTAAAGATATGATCAATACATTATTTAATTCCTGTACTGTTTGTAACTACCTTGGTAGGTTGACTAATAACCTGAACCAGGTTGCAGGCACCGGTTACAGTTTGAAGCTTTCTCTTGAGTGGGCAGCCTGATGAAAGCCAGTCAATATTTAAATCACCCAGAAAGTATACCTCTCTATTGAGTATTACATACATTATCAAGCATTTCACACATGTTATCCAGATACTGACTGTTAGCACTTGGTGGTCTATAGCAGCTTCCCACCAGAATTGGCTTTAGGTGAGGCAGATGAACCTGTAGCCATATGACTTATGGGCCCCGTGTAGCTCAGTTGGTAGGGCATGTCGCTTGCAACGCCAGGGTTGTGGGTTTGATTCCCACGGGGGGCCAGTATGAAAAAGAAAAATAAAAGTATGCACTCACTAACTGTAAGTCACTCTGGATAAGAGTGTCTGCTAAATGACTAAAATGTAAATGTACTTCAACAGTATTTAACATGAGATCTTCACAGGAATGTGGTTCTGAATATAAACAGCAACACCCCCACCGTTGGCATTTCTATATTTTCTGTAAATGTTATATTTATTTACCCCTTATAGCCAGGCTGTCGACAGCAAATCCAAGATGGCAGCATGTCAAGTCGTTTGTTTGTGACTAGTACATTTTAACCTACTAATAATCTATTTATTTATGGTTGCGTAACTTCGTTGTTGCGTAGTGCAAACTATTTTATTTTTGCTGGTGTAAAGATCACGGGTCCTCCTCAACTCGGAACTTCATTACTTGAAGTTTACCAAAGTAACCCTATCTCTGGCTGGCCTGAGTTCCTCGTTAGTCCGCGGAGTGTCTTGTCCGAGCTGCTCCTTACTCTTCGCCTGGCTGTCAGTGGCAGCTCAACCCGTTACCCAATCTACTCACACGCGCAAACACTCACATTGACTCACATACACGCTGTCCCTCTCTCCACTTACCTTCGTTGGCCTCTTGTTTTTTGGTCAGAGAAAATGACAATTTACGTGGTATTGCTTTGTGCACTGACTTTATTGAACTCTGGAGAAAACGAACATTGTCGCAGGGTGAGTACATCTGACAATGTACTCTCGCGTCCATTAGACATTTTGTCTGCAGGAACTCGCTCTTTTTCACTCGGTCCACTCGTCCAAGTGCCGATGCATTTGTGGCATGATGTGAACAGTACGAATTTGTGTCACTACCAAAGTCTAATGGTTTTAAATGACTGTTTTGTATTGTCTGGAAACTCACTTGTAGAATTCGCTTGCAGTAGGTCTCTTAAAAAAGAGAAGCCGTGCAAGGTTATTAAACAGAGGTGCCTAGTTATTCTTCTGTTGTTGATATCAGGTAACGTGCAACCTAACCCTGGCCCTGATATGCAATGTCTCCAAACCCCCTCTGATTTTAAATCAAGATCTGGTTTTGGTATTTTTCATTTAAATGTACGCAGCCTGTTGTCAAAAATTGATGGGGTTAGGATTTGGGCTAAATCAACTGATGCTGATGTAATTGTGTTTTCGGAAACCTGGCTCAGCAAGTCTATTTTTGATAAGGATATTTGTATAAGTGGTTACAATGTTTATCGTGCAGATCGGGTTAAGAAAGGTGGGGGTGTGGCTATATATGTAAAATCTAAATTCCATGTAAGTGTGGCAAAGTCTGAAACTATTTGTAAACAGTTGGAATTTCTTGCTTTGAATATTGAGGTTTCAAAGGGCCTCTCTATAACTGTGATTGGCTGTTATAGACCCCCCTCTGCTCTTGGTGATGCATTTTCTTCTTTGACGCACCTTATGTCTAAACTTCTTTACAGTGAAATGATCTTGATTGGTGATCTCAACTGGTGTTGGTTAAAGCCGGTGTCTGATGATTTAAAAATGTTTTGTAATTCTATGAATCTTACCCAGTTGATTAATTCACCCACTCGCCCAAATCTTAAATGCCCTGATAAATCTACCCTGATTGATTTGATATTGACAAATGTTCCACATAAATATTCTGCGGTTGGTGTTTTTTGTAATGATTTAAGTGACCATTGTGCTGTTGTTGCTGTTAGAAATACTAAGGTTCCAAAGACAAATCCACGTTTTATTCGTAAGAGAAATTTGAAGTGTTTTAATGAGCAGGCTTTCTTTCATGATTTGTTTTATTTTGACTGGAGCAAGATTGAGCTTATCCCTGATGTGGAAACTGCCTGGATATTCTTTCATGATGGTTTTTTCCAAATAGTAAACAAACATGCACCATTCCGCAGGTTCAGGGTTAAAGGGCGGGATAATCCATGGTTTTCTTCTGAGCTGTCTTGTATTATTCACGACCGTAATCTAGCCTGGGCTAAAGCAAGGAAATCTTGTTCTGATGCTGATTGGCTTATTTTTAGGCAGTTAAGAAACAAGTGTTCTTTTCTTCTCAGGAAGGCCAAGTCTGAATATTTTATGTCTGTTACCACTGATAACCTGAATGACCCTAGAAAGTTTTGGAATGCTATTAAGTCTATGTCTGGTAACAGTAATGTTAATGAATTACCGTCATGTGTTTTGAAGGACTCTGTTGCTATATATGACAAAACTGAAATGCTGAATTGTTTCAATGAGCACTTTGTATCATCTGGTAGGCTGTTTGATTCAGTGTCCTCTGTCTCTGTACAACCCTGTGTGGATGAACCAGTGTCCTCTGTCTCTGTACAACCCTGTGTGGATGAACCAGTGAGAGCTGGTCAAACTTTTAGTTTTCTGCCATTCTCAGTGCAGGTGGTACATAAAGCCCTGAAATCCTTAGATCAAAGAAAGCCTGCAGGTCCTGATCTTTTGGATCCCTGCTTTTTAAATCTGGCAGCTGATTTCATAGCTGAACCACTTACATATCTGTTCAATCTAACCCTGGAATGTAATGAAATTCCAAAGATCTGGAAATCAGCATTTGTCCTACCACTTTTAAAAGGGGGAGATCCAACTCTTTTAAATAATTATAGGCCAATCTCAAAGCTGTCACCCCTGGTGAAAATACTTGAAACCCTTGTAAGTGAACAGCTAAAAGAGTTTTTATTTACTAACTCTATTTTTTCAATGTATCAATCGGGCTTCAGGAAGAAGCATAGCACAATTACAGCAGCCATGAAGGTTTTAAATGATATCACTGAAGCCCTTGACAAAAAACAGCACTGTGTCTCACTTTTTATTGATCTCTCTAAGGCTTTTGATACAGTTGATCATGCTATACTAAGGCAGAGATTGTTGAGTGTAGGTCTGTCGGAGCATGCAGTTGCATGGTTTGCTAACTATCTGTCTGATAGAACTCAGTGCACTCAATTTGATGGGCTTATGTCTGTTAAATTGTCTGTCCTGAATGGTGTGCCCCAGGGCTCTGTACTTGGTCCTCTCTTATTCACTATTTATATTAATGATTTAGACAAAAATGTCCAAAATGCACAACTTCATTTTTATGCTGATGATACTGTTATTTACTGTTGTGCCTCATCTCTTACAAAAGCTTTCCAGAACTTGCAAACTGCTTTTTATACTGTTCAACATACCTTGTGTCAATTGAAGCTTATCCTCAATACTGACAAAACTAAACTAATGGTGTTTTCTAATGCAAGAAATAGACCTCTGAACCTTTCACCTGTTACTACCTGTCAGGGCAAGGAGATTGAGGTTGTAACCTCATATAAATATCTTGGAATTCTAATTGATGACGGCCTCTCTTTTAAATTGCATATTCAACAACTTACAAAAAAAATTGAAGCTGAAATTGGGATTTTATTTTAGGAATAAGGCCTGTTTTTCTTTTGAAGCCAGAAGGAGGCTAGTATCAGCTACATTTATGCCTTTACTAGACTATGGGGATATTTTATATATGAATGCTTCCGCTCAGTGTTTGAGATCAATTGACACTCTTTATCATGGTACTTTGAGATTTATTTTAAACTGCAAAACCCTTACGCACCACTGTACTTTGTATACCAGGGTTGGCTGGCCTTCTCTAGTCACTCGTAGGCTCAGTCACTGGTATACTTTTATTTACAAAGCCATTTTGGGTTTTCTACCTTTTTATTTGGGCATTTTTATTGTTCAGAAATGTGGTGGGTACTCTCTTCGTTCACTGGACTTTATCCTGCTAACTGTTCCAAATGTCCGAACTGAATTTGGTAAAAGGTATTTTATGTACTCTGCGCCATCGTCTTGGAACACCTTACAAAATAATTTTAAACTGGAAGAACTTGTCCCGATTGGTGTTTTTAAATCTCTGATGAAGGATTTTGAGGCTGATTCCCTGACCTGTCAATGTTTTTAATTTGCTGTTTTTGATATTGTTATACTCTTGTGAATTCATGAATGGTTTTTACTAGATTACTTGTAGTTTTTCATGTTGTCTGTCTGTAATTTTTTGTAATGACTTGGTGCTGCCTATCTTGGCCAGGACGCTCTTGAAAAATAGATTTTAAATCTCAATGAGCCCTTCCTGGTTAAATAAAGGTTAAATAAATAAATAAAAAATAAAATATAACCTTGTATTGCTACCACTGTATCATCAAAGGTATTATCTAAGTGAGTTTCAGAATATTAATGTAATCTGTTACTAGCAAATTATTGATTTAATTAACCTTAAGCTACGTATGTTAACGTGGGCTATTTTGAGCACTTTTCTTCTGGGATGCTTACTTGTTTTTATTGCTTTACTGGGAAGCTTAGCAGCAGTAGATGTGCTCATGTTCTTTATGTTAGTGCAGGGTGAGCTGCACACAGTGGACTTCGTCCAAGGCCACACCGGCTCAGTGCTAACAGTATAAATCTGGTTCTTAGGCACATGATTACTGCATGCAATAGCTGTAGGATCAGCAGAGGCATTCAGGGCAGTTAGAGGGACATAAATTAGGTTACTTATATTGTGTCTACCGACGCCCCTGCTGTAATGTACATTTACTGAAGCATTATGACAACTCTGCGTCACAATGGTAGGGATTAGCTGAGCTGGTTGGGTCATTGATAAGTAATTGTCTCAACGCAGCCTTATAATGCTGTGAAATTATTTGGGTGGATCCCATCCTCCTTATAAAACGTGTTTTGTTTCCAAAAGGTATCGAAAATGTCAACAAATGTTACACCCATTGAGCTGCAATAATCATGTAGCCAGTTGTGAAGAGCACGAATCCTGCTAAAGCGTTCAATGCCACGATTCAGAGAGGGCACAGGGCCAGATATGATGTTTTTTTTTTGTATTTACTCCACAATGCTGACCGAAATGACAGAGTAAAAAGAAGGAAGCCTGTACAGAATACAAATATTCCAAAACATGCATCCTGTTTGCAATAAGGCACTAAAGTAAAACTGCAACAGAAATAAACTTTATGTTGAATACAAAGCTTTATATTTTCAAGCATGCATCATGTTATGGGTATGCTTGTCATCGGCAAGGACTAGGTAGTTTTTTAGGATAAAAAGAACCGGAATAGAGCTAAGCACAGGCAAAATCCTAGAGGAAAACCTGGTTCAGTCTGTTTTTTAACAGACACAGGGAGACAAATTCACCTTTTAGTAGGACAATAACCTTAAACAAAAGGCCAAATATACACTGGAGTTGCTTACCAAGATGACATTGATTGTTCCTGAGTCGCCGAGTTACAGTTCAGACTTAAATCAGCTTGGAAATCTATGGCAAGACTTGTAAATGGCTGTCTAGTAATTATCAACAACCAATTTGACAGAGCTTGAAGAATTTTTTATGGAATAATGTGCAAATATAGCTCTTAGAGCAGGGTTGCCCAACCCTGTTCCCGGAGAGCTACCCTCCTGTAGGTTTTCGCTCCAACCCCAGGTGTTACTAACCTGATTCGTCTTATCAACCTGCTAATTTGCTAATTATTAGAATCAGGTGTGCTAGATTAGTGTTGGAGCAAAAACCTAAAGGACGGTAGCTCTCCAGGAACAGGGTTGGGCAGCTGTAATCGCTGCCAAAGGTGATTCTAATATATATTGACTCAGGGGTGTGAATACTTATGTAAATTAGATATTTCTGTATTTCATTTTCAATACATTTGCAAAAATGTCAACAACAGAAAAATCACTGTCATTATGGGGTATTGTGAAAAATGGTTGAAAAATGTCAATTTAATCAATTTTGAATTCAGGCTGTAACACAACAAAATGTGGAATAAGTCAAGGTGTATGAATACTTTCTGACGGCTCTATAGATGTTATGATAGTGTCAGTAATTTTTCCAGTGTTTCCGTTGTTCATTCAAAATCACATGTAGTGGGATAGTGTCACCTTGTAAAATCATGTAATTTAATGTATTTTTCAGTATTGTTTTGTATTTTTTTCTGCAGCTGTCTTTCCTGCGTCTCTATTGGATAACGTATGACCTTTTCACCTTTAGACCATGCTGCCTTGTTGTCAGGTCCCACAGAACCTCACACAAGGGCACGAAGACAGTTGCCGAGTTCCAGGGCAATAAGCAGCAGTGACAAATTGGTGGACATTTTAGGTCACCGGCAACCTGCTCCCCCCATTATTCATCAGAGCACACTGTGATGGAACTAATAAAGCCAGCTTGTTGCTGTGGCCACAAACATATGTTTTTGCTCGCCAGCCAACCCATTTCGCTCTTTCACTATACCCATTAATGAGCAATCTGTGGGTGTTGCCTTGTTCCCCTAGGCAACGAGGAACGTTCGAGAGCGTTATATTCCAACTGTTGGCGTAGTCGTGTTTGAACACTGTCTCCAGGAAAAACAGTCATTATTATTAAATGCAATGTTGTTCTGTGCTGTCTTGGGCTGACACTACGGGGCTGAGAGGACTCCTGCTAAGTGTGTGTGTGTGTGGGTGTGTGTGTCCACACCCATGTGCAATAGTTCTGCAGGGCTCATTTGTAAAAGAGACCTTGATCTCAATATGACTCCCGGTTAAAATAAAGGTTAAATAACAAATACATATGCGTGCGCACGTACAGTGAGGGAAAAAAGTATTTGATCCCCTGCTGATTTTGTACATTTGCCCACTGACAAAGAAATGATCAGTCTATAATTTTAATGGTAGGTTTATTTGAACAGTGAGAGACAGAATAACAACAACAAAAATCCAGAAAAACGCATGTCAAAAATGTTATAAATTGATTTGCATTTTAATGATGGAAATAAGTATTTGACCCCCTCTCAATCAGAAAGATTTCTGGCTCCCAGGTGTCTTTTATACAGGTAACGAGCTGAGATTAGGAGTACACTCTTAAAGGGAGTGCTCCTAATCTCAGCTTGTTACCTGTATAAAAGACACCTGTCCACAGAAGCAATCAATCAATCAGATTCCAAACTCTCCACCATGGCCAAGACCAAAGAGCTCTCCAGGGATGTCAGGGACAAGATTGTAGACCTACACAAGGCTGGAATAGGCTACAAGACCATCGCCAAGCAGCTTGGTGAGAAGGTGACAACAGTTGGTGCGATTATTCGCAAATGGAAGAAACACAAAAACACTGTCAATCTCCCTCGGCCTGGGGCTCCATGCAAGATCTCACCTCGTGGAGTTGCAATGATCATGAGAACGGTGAGGAATAAGCCCAGAACTACACGGGAGGATCTTGGCAATGATCTCAAGGCAGCTGGGACCATAGTCACCAAGAAAACAATTGGTAACACACTACGCCGTGAAGGACTGAAATCCTGCAGCGCCCGCAAGGTCCCCCTGCTCAAGAAAGCACATATACAGGGCAGTCTGAAGTTTGCCAATGAACATCTGAATGATTCAGAGGAGAACTGGGTGAAAGTGTTGTGGTCAGATGAGACCAAAATCAAGCTCTTTGGCATCAACTCAACTCGCCGTGTTTGGAGGAGGAGGAATGCTGCCTATGACCCCAAGAACACCATCCCCACCGTCAAACATGGAGGTGGAAACATTATGCTTTGGGGGTGTTTTTCTGCTAATGGGACAGCACAACTTCACCGCATCAAAGGGACGATGGACAGGGCCATGTACCGTCAAATCTTGGGTGAGAACCTCCTTCCCTCAGCCAGGGCATTGAAAATGGGTCGTGGATGGGTATTGCAGCATGATAATGACCCCAAACATACGGCCAAGGCAACAAAGGAGTGGCTCAAGAAGAAGCACATTAAGGTCCTGGAGTGGCCTAGCCAGTCTCCAGACCTTAATCCCATAGAAAATCTGTGGAGGGAGCTGAAGGTTCGAGTTGCCAAACGTCAGCCTCGAAACCTTAATGACTTGGAGAAGATCTGCAAAGAAGAGTGGAACAAAATCCCTCCTGAGATGTGTGCAAACCTGGTGGCCAACTACAAGAAATGTCTGACCTCTGTGATTGCCAACAAGGGTTTTGGCAACAAGTACTAAGTCATGTTTTCCAGAGGGGTCAAATACTTATTTCCCTCATTAAAATGCAAATCAATTTATAACATTTTTGACGTGTTTTTCTGGATTTTTTTTTTGTTATTCTGTCTCTCACTGTTCAAATAAACCTACCATTAAAATTATGAACTGATCATGTCTGTCAGTGGGCAAACGTACAAAATCAGCAGGGGATCAAATACTTTTTTCCCTCACTGTACGTGCATGTTTGTGTGTCTAACAGGACTGGAGGGGTTCAGAACTAGGGGCCTGGGAGAGCGCTGCTTCCAGCGTCTTAATATGATCAGACAGATAGCAAACACAGCTGACAAGCGCCACCACCTGGGACTTACATTCTATATTTCCTGCTCATGCTCTGAAAGAAAGAGAGTGAGAGAGAGAAAGAGAGAGATAGGGGTAAAGAGAGTGAGGGAGGATATGGAGAGGGAGAGTGTGTATGCTTGTCTGTTTCTGCACATGTGAGTGTTTCTGTTATATACAGTGAGCTCTAAAAGTATTGGGACAGTGACACACGTTTTGTTGTTTTGGCTCTGTACTCCAGCACTTTGGATTTGAAATGATAAAATGACGGTGATGTTAAAGTGGAGACTGTCAGCTTTAATTTGAGGGTATTTTCATCCACATCAGGTGAACCGTTTATAAATTACAGCACTTTCTGTACATAGTCCCCCCATTTTAGGGGACCAAAGAGTTTGCGACAAATTCACTTACAGTGGCTTGCGAAAGTATTCAGCCCCTTGGCATTTTTCCTATTTTGTTGCCTTACAACCTGGAATTAAAATAGATTTTTTGGGGTTTGTATAACTTGATTTACACAACATGCCTTCCACTTTGAAGATGCATAATATTTTTTTACGTGAAACAAACAAGAAATAAGACAAAAAAACAGAAATCTTGAGCGTGCATAACTATTCACCGCCACCCCCCCCCCCCCCCCCCCAAAGTCAATAGTTTGTAGAGTCACCTTTTGCAGCAATTACAGCTGCAAGTCTCTTGGGGTATGTCTCTATAAGCTTGGCACATCTAGCCACTGGGATCTTTGCCCATTCTTCAAGGCAAACTACTCCAACTCCTTCAAGTTGGATGGGTTCCGCTGGTGTACAGCAATCTTTAAGTCATACCACAGATTCTCATTTGGATTGAGGTTTGGGCTTTGACTAGGCCATTCCAAGACATTTAAATGTTTCCCCTTAAACCACAGAGTGTTGCTTTAGCAGTATGCTTAGGGTCATTGTCATGGGCACCCTCACATGGGCACCCTCATAGATATCATCCTGACTAATTTACCCTCTAAATACACCTCCGCTATCTTCTCAGCGATCACTGCCTCATTGCCTGTGTCCGTAATGGGTCCGAGGTCAAACAACCACCCCTCATCACTGTCAAACGCTCCCTAAAACACTTCAGTGAGCAGGCCTTTCTAATTGACCTGGCCCGGGTATCCTGGATGGATATTGACCTCATTCCGTCAGTAGAGGATGCCTGGATGTTCTTCAAAAGTGCTTTCCTCTCAATCTTAAATAAGCATGCCCCATTCAAAAAATTCAGAACTAAGAACAGATATAGCCCCTGGCTCTCCTCAGACTTGACTGCCCTTGACCAGCACAAAAACATCCTGTGGCATACTGCATTAGCATCGAACAGCCCCCACGATATGCAACTTTTCAGGGAAGTCAGGAACCAATATACACAATCAGTTAGGAAAGCAAAGGCTAGCTTTTTCAAACAGAAATGTGCATCCTGTAGCACTAACTCCAAAATGTTTTGGGACACTGTAAAGTCCATGGAGAATAAGAGCACCTCCTCCCAGCTACCCACTGCACTGAGGCTAGGAAACACTGTCACCACTGATAAATCTACAATAATCGAGAATTTCAATAAGCATTTTGCTACGGCTGACCATGCTTTCCACCTGGCTACCCCTACCCCAGCCACCAGCTCTGCACCCTCCGCTGCAACTTGCCCATGCCCACCCCGCTTCTCCTTCACCCAAATTCAGATAGCTGATGTCCTGAAAGAGCTGCTAAATCTGGACCCCTACAAATCAGCTGGGCTAGACAATCTGGACCCTTTCTTTCTAAAATTAGTCACCAAAATTGTCGCAACCCCTATTACTAGCCTGTTCAACCTCTCTTTCGCATCATCTGAGATCCCCAGAGATTGGAAAGCTGCCGTGGTCATCCCCCTCTTCAAAGGGGGTGACACTCTAGATCCAAACTGTTACAGACCTATATCCATCCTGCCCTGCCTTTCGAAAGTATTTGAAAGCCAAGTTAACAAACAGATCACTGACCATTTCAAATCCCACCGTACCTTCTCCGCTATGCAATCTGGTTTCCGAGCTGGTCATGGGTGCACCTCAGCCACGCTCAAGGTCCTAAACAATATAATAACCGCGATCGATAAAAGACAGTACTGTGCAGCCATCTTCATCGACCTGGCCAAGGCTTTTGACTCTGTCAATCACCGCATTCTTAGCCTTGGTTTCTCAAATGACTGCCTCGCCTGGTTCACCAACTACTTCTCAGATAGAGTTCAATGTGTCAAATCGGAGGGGCTGTTGTCTGGACCTCTGGCAGTCTCTATGAGTGTGCCACAGGGTTCAATTCTCTGGCCAACTCTATTCTCTGTGTATATCAATGATGTCGCTCTTGCTGCTGGTGACTCTCAGATCCACCTCTACGCAGACAACACCATTTTGTGTACATCTGGCCCTTCATTGGACACTGTGTTAACAAACCTCAAAACGAGCTTCAATGCCATACAACACTCCTTCCGTGGCCTCCAACTGCTCTTAAACGCTAGTAAAACTAAATGCATGCTCTTCAATTGAACACTGCTTGCACCCACCCGCCCGACTAGAATCACTACTCTCGGCGGGTCTGACTTAGAATATGTGGACAACTACAAATACCTAGGTGTCTGGTTAGACCGTAAACTCTCCTTCCAGACTCACATTAAGCATCTCCAATCCAAAGTGAAATCTAGAATCGGCTTCCTATTTCGCAACAAAGCCTCCTTCACTCATGCTGCTAAACATATCCTACCGATCCTTGACTTCGGCGATGTCATTTACAAAATAGCTTCCAACACTCTACTCAGCAAATTGGATGTAGTCTATCACAGTGCCATCCGTTTTGTCACCAAAGCCCCATATACTACCCACCATTGTGACCTGTACGCTCTCGTTGGCTGGCCCTCACTACATATTGGTCAACAAACCCACTGGCTCCAGGTCATCTATAAATCACTTCTAGGCAAATCCCAGCCTTATCTTAGATCATTGGTCACCATAGCAACACCCACCCATAGTATGTGTTCCAGCAGGTATATCTCACTGGTCATCCCCAAAGCCAACACCTCCTTTGGCTGCCATTCCTTCCAGTTCTCTGCTGCAAATGACTGGAACGAACTGCAAAAATCTCTGAAGCTGGAGACACTTATCTCCCTCACTAACTTTAAGCATCAGTTGTCAGAGCAGCTTACCTATCACTGCACGTGTACACAGCCCATCTGTAATTAGCCCACCCAACTACCTCATCCCCATATTGTTATTTACATTGTTATTTATTTTGCTCATTTGCACCCCAGTATCTCTATTTGCACATCATCTTCTGCACATCTATCACTCCAGTGTTAATACTAAATTGTAATTATTTTGCACTATGGCCTATTTATTGCCTTACCTCCATAACATACTAGATTTGCACACACTGTATATAGATTTTCTATTGTGTTATTGACTGTACGTTTTGTTTATTCCATATGTAACTCTGTGTTGTTGTTGTTTGTAATCGCACTGCTTTGCTTTATCTTGGCCAGGTCGCAGTTGTAAATGAGAACTTGTTCTCAACTGGCTTACCTGGTTAAATAAAGGTGAAATAAAATAAAAAAATAAAAAATTGTCCTGCTGGAAGGTGAACCTCCGTCCCAGTCTCAAATCTCTGGAAGACTGAAATAGGCTTCCCCTCAAGAATTTCCCTGTATTTAGCACCATCCATCATTCCTTCAATTCTGACCAGTTTCCCAGACCCTGCTGATAAAAAACATCCCCGCAGCATGATGCTGCTACCACCATGCTTCACTGTGGGGATGGTGTTCTCGGGGTGATGAGAGGTGTTGGGTTTGCGCCAGACATAGCGCTTTCTTTGATGGCCAAAAAGCTAAATTTGAGTTTCATCTGACTAGAGAACCTTCTTCCATATGTTTGGGGAGTCTCCCACATGCCTTTTGGCTTATTTTTTTCTTGAAGCAATGGCTTTTTTCTGGCCACTCTTCCGTAAAGCCCAGCTCTGTGGAGTGTACGGCTTAAAGTGGTCCTATGGACAGATACTCCAATCTCCGCTGTGGAGCTTTGCAGCTCCTTCAGGGTTATCTTTGGTCTCTTTGTTGCCTCTCTGATTAATGCCCTCCTTGCCTGGTCTGTGAGTTTTGGTGGGTGGCCCTCTCTTGGCAGGTTTGTTGTGGTGCTATTTTCTTTCAAAAAAAATTATAATTTCGATTTTAGTCATTTAGCAGGCGCTCTTATCCAGAGCGTGTGCATACATTTTTTCATATTTGGATTTAATGGTGCTCCGTGGGATGTTCAAAGTTTCGAATATTTTTTTATAATCCAACCCTGATCTGTACTTCTCCACAACTTTGTCCCTGACCTGTTTGGAGAGCTCCTTGGTCTTCATGGTGCCGCTTGCTTGGTGGTGCTCCTTGCTTAGTAGTGTTGCAGACTCTGGGGCCTTTCAGAACAGGTGTATATATACTGAGATCATGTGACACTTAGATTGCACAATAATTAACTAATTATGTGACTTCTGAAGTTAATTGGTTCCACCAGATCTTATTTAGGGGCTTCATAGCAAAGGGGGTGAATACATATGCACGCACCACTTTTCCGTTATTTATTTTTTATAATTTTTTGAAACAAGTAATTTTTTTCATTTCACTTCACCAATTTGGACTATTTTGTGTATGTACATTACATGAAATCCAAATAAAAATCAATTTCAATTACAGGCTGGCTATGTACAAAAAGTGCTATAATTTCTAAACGGTTCACCCGATATGGATGAAAATACCCTCATACAGTGAGGGAAAAAAGTATTTGATCCCCTGCTGATTATGTACGTTTGCCCACTGACAAAGACATGATCAGTCTATAATTTTAATGGTAGGTTTATTTGAACAGTGAGAGACAGAATAACAAAAAAAAAATACAGAAGAACGCATGTCAAAAATTTTATAAATTGATTTGCATTTTAATGAGGGAAATAAGTATTTGACCCCTCTGCAAAACATGACTTAGTACTTGGTGGCAAAACCCTTGTTGGCAATCACAGAGGTCAGACGTTTCTTGTAGTTGGCCACCAGGTTTGCACACATCTCAGGAGGGATTTTGTTCCACTCCTCTTTGCAGATCTTCTCCAAGTCATTAAGGTTTCGAGGCTGATGTTTGGCAACTCGAACCTTCAGCTCCCTCCACAGATTTTCTATGGGATTAAGGTCTGGAGACTGGCTAGGCCACTCCAGGACCTTAATGTGCTTCTTCTTGAGCCACTCCTTTGTTGCCTTGGCCGTGTGTTTTGGGTCATTGTCATGCTGGAATACCCATCCACGACCCATTTTCAATGCCCTGGCTGAGTGAAGGAGGTTCTCACCCAAGATTTGACGGTACATGGCCCCGTCCATCGTCCCTTTGATGCAGTGAAGTTGTCCTGTCCCCTTAGCAGAAAAACACCCCCAAAGCATAATGTTTCCACCTCCATGTTTGACGGTGGGGATGGTGTTCTTGGGGTCATAGGCAGCATTCCTCCTCCTCCAAACACGGCGAGTTGAGTTGATGGCAAAGAGCTCGATTTTGGTCTCATCTGACCACAACACTTTCACCCAGTTCTCCTCTGAATCATTCAGATGTTCATTGGCAAACTTCAGACGGGCCTGTATATGTGCTTTCTTGAGCAGGGGGACCTTGCGGGCGCTGCAGGATTTCAGTCCTTCACGGTGTAGTGTGTTACCAATTGTTTCCTAGGTGACTATGGTCCCAGCTGCCTTGAGATCATTGACAAGATCCTTCCGTGTAGTTCTGGGCTGATTCCTCACCGTTCTCATGATCATTGCAACTCCACGAGGTGAGATCTTGCATGGAGCCCCAGGCCGAGGGAGATTGACAGTACTTTTGTGTTTCTTCCATTTGCAAATAATCACACCAACTGTTGTCACCTTCTCACCAAGCTGCTTGGCGATGGTCTTGTAGCCCATTCCAGCCTTGTGTAGTTCTACAATCTTGTCCCTGACATCCTTGGAGAGCTCTATGGTCTTGGCCATGGTGGAGACTTTGGAATCTGATTGATTGCTTCTGTGGACAGGTGTCTTTTATACAGGTAACAAGCTGCGATTAGGAGCACTCCCTTTAAGAGTGTGCTCCTAATCTCAGCTCATTACCTGTATAAAAGACACCTGGGAGCCATAAATCTTTCTGATTGAGAGGGGGTCAAATACATATTTCCCTCATTAAAATGCAAATCAATTTATAACATTTTTGACATGCGTTTTTCTGGATTATTTTGTTATTATTCTGTCAAATAAACCTACCATTAAAATTATAGACGGATCATTTCTTTGTCAGTGGGCAAACGTACAAAATCAGCAGGGGATCAAATACTTTTTTCCCTCACTGTAGTCATCGTATCATTTCAAATCCAAAGTGCTGGAGTACAGCCAAAACAACAACAAAAATGTGTCACTGTCCCAATACTTTTGGAGCTCACTGTATCGTGTGTTTATGAATGTATAAAGGTGTCCACCTACCAGGTTCAGTTTACTCCTAGCAGAACTTGGTGAAGCGAAGAGCTGTGCATCGCATACTCCCTTAAAAAGGCATTTCCTTAAAAAATGAGAAAAAAGCATCAATATTACTGTTTGTCCCTCTATAGATGCCGTACAAAAACATGGCCATAACACTTCCTCAAAATAGTCAGAATTAATCTAAGATAAATCAAGAAATCTGTAATTAATGTTGAAGATTATGCCGAGGAGTTCTTAGTCGCTCAATTCTACATTTAACTAAGATGATTGTTGCAGTGTTTCTCAAGTGACAAAATGTGCATTAAAAAACTTGTCGTCTCTCGTTGAATGACAACAACCACTTCATTGAATAATTCCTACTGTTGACCAATCACCTAGGAAGGGGTGTAAACTTCGGCTACCGAACTTCAGCTTGCCTCAAGAAAAAATGTAGTGTGCCCGAACAGCCGAAAATGACCACATGACCCTCTGCGCCGCTTCTCTCTGTGCAGCAGTGGAGCCGTGCCAACAGTAGAATACTAATGAGAGCATGAACGGGGTCCATCTCCCTTGTTAATGATTCAATTTCCCCTAACCACTGACCACGTAGGCATGGCAGGCAGGCCCACAGCACTGCAGTGCTGCCCAAGATATAAAAAGCATCAGGGAGAGAGGGAGGGAAAGGAGAGTAGAAGAGGGGTGGGAGACAGAGGGAGCGAGAATGAATGTGGAATGCTTCTGTATTTCCCATAGAGAGAGAGAAATATAAAAAGAGAGAAATATAAAGAGAGAGACAGAAAGACAAAGAGAAAGAAACGGCCAGAGAGACAGAGAAAAAAAAGAGAGTGATAGACAGAGAGAGAGAGAGTTCCAAAAAGAGCCAGAGACTAGCTGGGCCCAGGAGGGCTCAGTACAGGAGTTACAGTACCTTGCAAAAGTATTCATCCCCCTTGGCATTTTTCCTATTTTGTTGCATTACAACCTGTATTTTACATGGATTTTTATTTGGATTTCATGTAATGGACATAAACAAAATAGTCCAAATTGGTGATGTGAAATGAAAATAATAACTTGTTTAAAAAAATGCAATAAAATAAATAACGGAAAAGTGGTGTGTGCATATGTATTCATTTGCTATGAAGCTCCTAAATAAGATCTGGTGCAACCAATTACCTTCAGAAGTCACATAATTAGTTAAATAAAGTCCACCTGTGTGCTATCTAAGTGTCACATGATCTGTCACATGATTTCAGTATATATACACCTGTTCTGAAAGGCCCCAGAGTTTGCAACACCAATAAGCAAGGGGCACCACCAAGCAAGCGGCACCATGAAGACCAAGGAGCTCTCCAAACAGGTCAGGGACAAAGTTGTGGAGAAGTACAGATCATGGTTGGGTTATAAAAAAATATCCAAAACTTTGAACATCCCACGGAGCACCATTAAATCCATTATTAAAAAATTGAAAGAATATGGCACCACAACAAACCTGCCAAGAGAGGGCCGCCCACCAAAACTCACGAACCAGGCAAGGACGGCATTAATCAAAGGCAACAAAGAGACCAAAGATAACCCTGAAGGAGCTGCAAAGCTCCACAGCGGAGATTGGAGTATCTGTCCATAGGACCACTTTAAGCCGTACACTCCACAGAGCTGGGCTTTACGGAAGAGTGGCCAGAAAAAAGCCATTGCTTAAAGAAAAAAATAAGCAAACACGTTTGGTGTTCGCCAAAAGGCATGTGGGAGACTCCCCAAACATATGAAAGAAGGTACTCTGGTCAGATGAGACTCAAATTTAGCTTTTTGGCCATCAAGGAAAACGTTATGTCTGGTGCAAACCCAACACCTCTCATCACCCCGAGAACACCATCCATGGTGGTGGCAGCATCATGCTGTGGGGATGTTTTTCATCGGCAGGGACTGGGAAACTGGTCAGAATTGAAGGAATGATGGATGGCGCTAAATACAAGGAAATTCTTGAGGGAAACCTGTTTCAGTCTTCCAGAGATTTGAGACTGGGACAGAGGTTCACCTTCCAGCAGGACAATGACCCTAAGCATACTGCTAAAGCAACACTCAAGTGGTTTAAGGGGAAACATGTAAATGTCTTGGAATGGCCTAGTAAAGCCCAGACCTCAATCCAATTGAGAATCTGTGGTATGACTTAAAGATTGCTGTACATCAGCGGAACCCATCCAACTTGAAGGAGCTGGAGCAGTTTTGCCTTGAAGAATGGGCAAAAATCCCAGTGGCTAGATGTGCCAAGCTTATAGAGACATACCCCAAGAGACTTGCAGCTGTAATTGCTGCAAAAGGTGGCTCTACAAAGTATTGATTTTGGGGGGGTGAATAGTTATCCACGCTCAAGTTTTCAGTTTTTTTGCACTTTCTTCCAAGTGGTAGGCACGTTGTGTAAATCAAATGACACAAACCCCCAAAAAATCAATTTTAATTCCATGTTGTAAGGCAACAAAATAGGAAAAATGCCAAGGGGGGTGAATACTTTCGCAAGCCACTATATAGTCAGCCTGAGGACTCCTGACCCCAGCTTCAGCTCAGGTTAGCTAGTTTTTTTAGTCTATCTCTTTCTGGGCTCTGGTGCAGCATTTCCAATGAGGATTTACCACAGTGTTTCACCCAAAAGGTTCAGACTTCTCTGTTTCCATCTATGTGGGCCGGCACCCTTGTCTCACTGGGCCAGGGCTATGGCGGACCTGCTCCAACTTGGAGCCAAGGGAAGCCCTGGGTACTTTTAGGCTTAGATGCACATAACAATGGCTAACTGTGAACTTTTAACACCTTCTCACAAAGCAACAGTCTTGAATGATCAAATCAAATCAAATGTATTTGTCACATGCGCCGAATACAGTGAAATGCTTACTTACAAGCCCTTAACCAACAATGCAGTTTTAAGAAAGAATACACAAAAAAATACAATATAAAATAATACGAAATAAAAGTAACAAATAATTAAAGAGCAGCAGTAAAAATAACAATGACTATGCGTAGATAATAAACAGAGAGTAGCAGCAGCGTAAAAGAGGGTGGGGGGGGCAATGCAAATAGTCTGGGTAGCCATTTGATTAGATGTCCAGGAGTCTTATGTCTTGGGGGTAGAAGCTGTTTCGAAGCCTCTTTGACCTAGACTTGGCGCTCCGGTACCGCTTGCCGTGCGGTAGCAGAGAGAATAGTCTATGACTAGGGTGGCTGGAGTCTTTGACCATTTTTAGGGCCTTCCTCTGACACCGCCTGGTATAGAGGTCCTGGATGGCAGGAAGCTTGGCCCCCCCTCTGTAGTGCCTTGCGGTCGGAGGCCGAGCAGTTGCCATACCAAGCGGTGATGAAACCAGTCAGGATGCTTTCGATGGTGCAGCTGTAGAACCTTTTGAGGATCTGAGGACCCATGCCAAATCTTTTCAGTCTCCTTAGGGGGAATAGGTTTTGTCGTGCCCTCTTTACGACTGTCTTGGTGTGCTTGAACGATGATAGTTTGTTGGTGATGTGGACACCAAGGAACTTGAAGCTCTCAACCTGCTCCACTACAGCCCCGTTGATGAGAATGGGGGCGTGCTCGGTCCTCATCTTTTTCCTGTAGTCCACAATCATCTCCTTTGTCTTGATCATGTTGAGGGAGAGGTTGTTGTCCTGGCACCACACGGCCAGGTCTCTGACCTCCTCCCTATAGGCTGTTTTATCGTTGTCGGTGATCAGGCCTACCACTGTTGTGTCATCGGCAAACTTAATGATGGTGTTGGAGTCGTGCCTGGCCATGCAGTCATGAGTGAACAGGGAGTACAGGAGGGGACTCAGCACGCACCCCTGAGGGGCCCCCATGTTGAGGATCAGTGTGGCGGATTTGTTGTTACCTATCCTTAACACCTGGGGGCGGCCCGTCAGGAAGTCCAGGATCCAGTTGCAGAGGGAGGTGTTTAGTCCCAGGGTCCTTAGCTTAATGATGAGCTTTGAGGGCATTATGGTGTTGAACGCTGAGCTGTATTTAATGAATAACATTCTCACATAGGTTTTCCTTTTGTCCAGGTGTGAAAGGGCAGTGTGGCGCGCAAAAGAGATTGCATCATCTGTGGATCTGTTGGGGCGGTATGCAAATTGGAGTGGGTCTAGGGTTTCTGGGAAAATGGTGTTGATGTGAGCTAATCTATTGAATGGCGCCGAAGAAGATGGCAGCCGTTTTACTGCCCTCTAACCAATTGTACTATTATGTGTGTTTTTTCGCATTATTTGTAATTTATTCTGTACATAATGTTTCTGCCACCGTCTCTGGATATCAGGACAGCGATTACTCACCTCGTATTGGACTAATCATTTTTCTTCAACGAGTCAGACGCAAAGGATATCCTACAGACACCCGATAAGGCCCAAATCCCTGTCATTCACATGAGAAAGAGACTGAGATATCGTGGACGTAGGTCAGGGTGCCTTGTAAGGATCTGACGGCGAGCGAGTAAACTGCCATTTCCATCATCCTATTAGCCAATGTTCAATCATTTGAAAATAAATTAGACGACCTAAGATTGCGGTTATTCTACCAACGGGACATAAAAAACGGTAATATCTTATGTTTCACCGAGTCGTGGCTGAACGACAACATGGATAACATACAGCTGGCGGGATATACGCTACATCGGCAGGATAGAACAGCTGACTCCGGTAAGACAAGGGGTGGCGGTCTGTGTATATTTGTAAACAACAGCTGGTGCATAAAATCAAATACTAAGGAAGTCTTGAGGTTTTGCTCGCCTGACTACACTATTTACCAAGAGAGTTTTCATCTATATTTTTCGTAGCTGTCTATTTACCACCACAAACCGATGCAGGCACTAAGATTGCACTCAATGAGCTGTATAAGGCCATAAGTAAACAGGAAAACGCTCATCCAGAGGCAGCACTCCTAGTTTCTGGGGACTTTAATGCAGGGAAACTTAAATCCGTTCTACCTCATTTCTACCAGCATGTTAAATGTGCAACCAGAGGGAAGAAAACTCTAGACCACTTTACTTCACACACAGAGACTCATACAAAGCTCTTCCTCGCCATCCATTTGGCAAATCTGACCATAACTCTATCCTCCTGATTCCTGCTTATAAGCAAAAACTAAAGCAGGAAGCACCAGTGACTCGGTTAATAAGGAAGTGGTCAGATGATGCAGATGCAAAGCTACAGGACTGTTTTGCAAGCACAGACTGGAATATGTTCCGGGATTCTTCCGATAGCATTGAGGAGTACACCACATCAGTCACTGGCTTCATCAATATGTGCATCGATGACGTCATCCCCACAGTGACCGTACGTACATATCCCAACCAGAAGCCATGGATTACAGGCAACATCTGCACTGAGCTAAAGGGTAGAGCTGCCGCTTTCAAGGACGCTTATAAGAAATCCCGCTGTGCCCTCCGACGAACCATCAAACAGGCAAAGGAGTAAATACAGGACTAAAATTGAATCGTACTACACCGGCTCTGACGCTCGTCGGATGTGGCAGGACTTGAAAACTATTACAGACCACAAAGGGAAGCACAGCCGCGAGCTGCCCAGTGACACAAGCCTACCAGACGAGCTAAATCACTTCTATGCTCGCTTCGAGGCAAGCAACACTGAAGCATGCATGAGAGCATCAGTAGTTCTGGATGACTATGTGATCAAGCTCTCTGTAGCCGATGTGTGTAAAACTTTTAAGCGTCAACATTCACAAGGCCGCAGGGCCAGAAGGATTACCAGGAAGTGTACTCCGAGCATGAGCTGAACTGGCAAGTGTCTTCACTGACATTTTCAACATGTCCCTGACTGAGTCTGTAATTCCAGCATGTTTCAAGCAGACCACCATGGCCCCTGTGCCCAAGAATACTAAGATAACCTGCCTAAATGACTACCGACCCGGGATTTCTTATAAGCTTCCGGGTTAGAGTCCCGCTCCTTGAAAGCGGCAGCTCTACCCTTTAGCTCAGGGCGGATGTTGCCTGTAATCCATGGCTTCTGGTTGAGGTATGTACGTACAGTCGCTGTGGGGATGACGTCATCGATGCACTTATTGATGAAGCCAGTGACTGATGTGGTGTACTCCTCAATGCAATCGGAAGAATCCCGGAACATATTCCAGTCTGTGCTAGCAAAACAGTCCTGTAGCTTTGCATCTGCTTCATCTGACCACTTTTTTATTGACAAAGTCACTGGTGCTTCCTGCTTTAGTTTTTGCTTGTAAGCAGGAATCAGGAGGATAGAATGATGGTCAGATTTACCAAATGGAGGGTGAGGGAGAGCTTTGTACCCGTGGTCTAGAGTTTTTTTCCCTCTGGTTGCACATTTAACATGCTGGTAGAAATGAGGTAAAACAGATTTAAGTTTCCCTGCATTAAAGTCCCCAGCCACAAGGAGCGCTGCCTCTGGATGAGCATTTTCCTGTTTTAGTGCCAGCATCGGTTTGTGGTGGTAAATAGACAGCTACGAAGAATATAGATGAAAACTCTCTTGGTAGATAGTGTGGTCTACATCTTATCATGAGATACTCTACCTCAGGCAAACCTTGAGACTTCCTTAGATATCGTGCACCAGATTTAGTTTACAAATATACACAGATCGCCACCCCTTGACTTACTTGAGGCTGCTGTTCTATCCTGCCGATACAGTGTATAACCCGCCAGCTGTATGTTGTTCATGTGTTCGTTCAGCCACGACTCGTGAAACATAAGATATTACAGTTTTTAATGTCCCGTTGGTAGGATATTCGTGCCTGTAGTTCGTCCACTTTATTTTCAAGCGATTGTAAGTTGGCCAATAGTATCGATGGCAAAGGCAGATTAGCCACTTGTCGCCAGCTCCTTACCAAGCACCTCAATCTCCTTCCGCGATATCTCAATTTCTTTCTACTGCGAATGACTGGGATAAGGGCACTGTCTGGTGTCTGGAGCAAATCCCTCTCATCCGACTCATTAAAGAAAAATTATTTGTCCAGTTCAAGGTGAGTAATCGCTGTCCAGAAGCTATTTTCGGTCATAAGAGACAGTAGCTGCAACATTATGTACAAAATAAGTTACAAACAATACGAAAAAAATACACAAAATAGCACGGTTGGTTAAGAGTCCATAAAACGGCAGCCATCTCCTCCGGCACCATAATCCACTGATGCAGAGGTTGTTGATTCTGCTCGCCCAATGTCTTAAGTGTCACACTCCTGATGGAAAAAAATAACACTAGAGCTTACATTAATTGGCAAAGCACCATGGGATGCCTGGCAGGGGCTCTGTGTACCAACCTGTTAGCAAATTTTTTGTAATCTACTTTCCAAATGATTAATATCACATGTAATCACCCAAGGACAAAATCATCTACAATATATATACAAAAGTATGTGGACACACCTTCAAATGAGTGGATTCGGCTATTTCAGACACACCCATTGCTGACAAGTGTATAAAATCGAGCACACAGCCATGCAAACTCCATAGACAAACATTGGCAGTAGAATGGCCTTACTGAAGAGCTCAATGACTTTCAACGTGGTACCGTCAAAGGATGCCACCTTTCCAACAAGTCAGTTCGTCAAATTTCTGCCTTACTAGAGCTGCCCCGATCAACTGTAAGTGCTGTTATTGTGAAGTGGAAACGTCTCGGAGCAACAATGGCTCAGCTGTGAAGTGGTAGGCCACAGAAGCTCACAGAACGGGACCGCCGAGTGCTGAAGCACGTAGCACGTAAAAATCGTCTGTCCTCGGTTGCAACACTCACTACCGAGTTCCAAACTGCCTCTGGAAGCAACGTCAGCACAAGAACTGTTCGCCAAACAGTCGCACACAAGCCTAAGATCACCATGCGCAATGCCAAGCATCGGCTGGAGTGATGTAAAGCTCACCTTCATTGGACTCTGGAGCAGTGGAAACACGTTCTCTGGAGTGATGAAGCACGCTTCACCCTCTGGGACGAATCTGGGATTGGTGGATGCCAGGAGAACGCTACCTGCCCGAATGCATTGTGCCAACTGTAAAGTCTGGTAGAGGAGGAATAATGGTTTGTGTCTGTTTTTCATGGTTCGGGCTAGGCCCCTTATTTCCAGTGAAGGGAAATCTTAATGCTACAGCATACAACGATATTCTAGACGATTCTGTGCTTCCAACTTTGTGGCAACAGTTTGTGGAAGGCCCTTTCCTGTTTCAGCATGACAATGCACCCGTGCACAAACCGAGGTCCGTACAGAAATGGTTTGTTGAGATCGGTGTGGAAGAACTTGACTGGCCTGCACAGCGCCCTGACCTAAACCCCATCAAACATTTTTGGGATGAATTGGAGCGCCGACTACGATCCAGGCCTAATTGCCCAACATCAGTGGCCAACCTCACTAATGCTCTTGTGGCTGAATGGAAGCAAGTTCCCGCAGCAATGTTCCAACGTCTAGTGGAAAGCCTTCCCAGAAGAGTGGAGGCTGTTAAAGCAGCAAAGGGGGGACCAACTCCATATTAATGCCCATGATTTTAGAATGAGATGTTCGATGAGCAGGTGTCCACATACTTTTGGTCATGTAGTGTATGTACACACAGAAAGCACTGTAAAAAAAAAAAAAAATCTTACACAAAACATACACTACCAGTAAAAAGTTTTAGAACACCTACTCATTCAAGGGTTTTTCTTTATTTTTACTATTGTATACATTGTAGAATAATAGTGAAGACATCAAAACTATGAAATAACACACATGGAATCATGTCGTAACCAAAAAAGTGTTAAACAAATCAAAATATATTTTATATTGGAGATTCAAATAGCCAATCTTTGCCTTGATGACAGCTTTGCACACTCTTGACATTCTCTCAACCAGCTTCATGAGGTAGTCACCTGGAATGCATTTCAATTAACAGGTGTGCCTCCTTAAAAGTTAATTTGTGGAATTTCTATCCTTCTTAATGCGTTTGAGCCAATCAGTTGTGTTGTGACAAGGTAGCGGGATATACAGAAGATAACCCTATTTGGTAAAAGACCAAGTCCATATTATGGCCAGAACAGCTCAAATAAGCAAAGAGAAATGACAGTCCATCATTACATCAAGACATGAAGGTCAGTCAATCCGGAAAATGTCAAGAACTTTGAACGTTTCTTCAAGTGCAGTCGCAAAAACCATCAAGCGCTATGATGAAACTGGCTCTCATGAGGACCGCCACAGGAATGGAAGACCCAGAGTTACCTCTGCTGCAGAGGATAAGTTCATTACAGTTACCAGCCTCAGAAATTGCAGCCCAAATAAATGCTTCACAGAGTTAAAGTAACAGACACATGTCAACATCAACTGTTCAGAGGAGACGGTGTGAATCAGGCCTTCATGGTCGAATTGCTGCAAAGAAACCACTACTAAAGGACACCAATAAGAAGAAGAGACTTGCTTGGGCCAAGAAACACGAACAATGGACATTAGACCGGTGGAAATTTGACCTTTGGTCTGGAGTCCAAATTGGAGATTTTTGGTTCCAACAGCCGTGTCTTTGTGAGACGCGGTGTGGGTGAACGGATGATATCCGCATGTGTATTTCCCACCGTAAAGCATGGAGGAGAAGGTGTTATGGTGTGGGGGTGCTTTGCTGGTGACAATGTCTGTGATTTATTTAGAATTCAAGGCACACTTAACCAGCACGGCTACCACAGCATTCTGCAGTGATACGCCATCCCATCTGGTTTGGGCTTAGTGGGACTGTCATTTGTTTTTCAACAGGACAATGACCCAACACACCTCCAGACTGTGTAAGGGCTATTTTACCAAGAAGGAGAGTGATGGAGTGCTGCATCAGATGACCTGGCCTCCACAATCCCCCGACCTCAACCAAATTTAGATGGTTTGGGGTGAGTCGGACCGCAGAGTGAAGGAAAAGCAGCCAACAAGTGCTCAGCATATGTGGGAACTCCTTCAATACTGTTGGAAAAGCATTGCAGGTGAAGCTGGTTGAGAGAATGCAAAGAGTGTGCAAAGCTGTCATCAAGATAAAGGGTGGCTATTTGAAGAATCTCAAATATAAAATATATTTTGATTTGTTTAAAACTTTTTTGGTTACTACATGATTCCATATGTGTTATTTCATAGTTTTGACGTCTTCACTATTATTCTACAATGTAGAAAATAGTAGATATAAAGAAAAACCCTTGAATGAGTAGGTGTTCTGAAACGTTTGACTGGTAGTGTACATTCAAATCCTGTTTTTCCTCAGATACTGGCTGCATCCGAAATGGCAACTTATTATATAGTGCAGTACTTTTGTTTTCTACATAAGGAATAGGATGCCATTTGGGATGCAACCACTGTTGGGTGGAAATATCTGTTCCAGCTTGCGTCATGGTTCCTCTTAAAAATAAACTGAGGGCTGTGAACCATAGAGAGCCTTGTATCTCCCCTGCCTGGGACAATTCCCATCCCTTAGACAAATAGTGTGGGTGTTAACTGACAGTTCACACGCTTGCCATGCCCTCAGATCACTCTCACTCTCTCTCCCCTCTCCCTCACACACATTCCAACCTCCCTGAAACACACACACACAAGTAACACACCACTCTATCTCCTTCACTCACTCACAGAGACAACACACTGCCTCTCCCAGCCACTTAGACGGAATGATTTTTATGCCAACCAATCAGATTTGAGGCGGGTTCCCATCACAGTGTTGCCCTGCAACGTACACAAGGTGTCACAATTCACATCAACCTGAGCAGGTAACACAAATACACACTCACACACACACCACATGCACATGCACATGCACTTAACACACACACAGGGTTGGAGAATGTGTAATCTGATTACTTTTTGTCTTCTTCTAATGCCTCTTGCTGAGTATATTTGTCCGCTCATACAGGAGCAATAAAGGCCTAGTTCATTCTAACATTCAAATTGGCTTTGAAAAAAGACTACAAGTACCTCTCTTCATGCATACTTTACAAGTTTCCACTCACCCCAAACCATTGCGATAAGGCATATTTACACAAGAAAGGTGTTGATCTAGCACAATGTGTTGTCACAGGTAGCTAGTGCCACTAGCTCTTACAGGGTGTTATCTCCTAGGAGAGAGTGTGTATTTGTTTAGCATTACAGTGGAACATGAACAAATGGCTCAGTGCAGGCAGAGCTCGGAGGGATATCTCCCCTATGTCTGAGTCAATGAGCCATCTCATTTAGCCACATTGACAAATCTTCCTCTCCAGAAAGTACTGGTAAGTGGATAAGGGGAGTAGAAGAGTGTGTGTACACACACAGGAATGTACACACACAGGCATGCACTCACACACACACACACACACACACACACACACACACACACACACACACACACACACACACACACACACATAGTGTAGAAAAGCAATCAGGTTCATGTGTGTAATATTTCAAGAAGCAGGATCTATGGGACAGATCTTGAATTGATTTTGCCCAGCGGTGTCGGAACCGCAGTGAAGGCTTCCATTAAATCTTCTATTTCTCATCTCGGCCGGCGGTGGACGTGAAGCCTGGTGGTGTGTGTGTGTGTGTGTGGACAGTCCTCCCTCTCTCCCTCTCCCTTTATGGAGCCAATATGATATCCCCCTTGGTGAAGAGAGAAAACCCAGATTAGAATCTTCTTTGTCTGTGCAGGCTTGTGGTGAGCTGAAGGTCATGTTTTACCCTGAGTATAGCACCTTATTAAAGACCTGGTCCACCATGTACACACACACACACTGACCCATGTCTTCTGACGTCCCCCATCCCCCCTCACTTGACCCCAAGCCATGATGTGGTCACCATGTGGTCTTCATTATCACCATCCCCTCCCTCTATCCCTATTCCTCCTTCGCTCTCTCATCCTCCCATCCCCCATGAGGCAGTATGGCGTGGGCAGACTGGACTGACAGGCAGAAGGCAGTGTGTGTGTCAGGGTTTCTGTTAGCTGGAAACAGCCGGCTTTTGGACATTTTTTTTTTTAAGCCTATAAATAAAACTGACACTGCCAGTCAGATAGAAGAAGAAAATATCCCATTGCGAAATAATGCTTTTTAGCCTGCCTATTCATTGATGGAAATACCAGTCGACGGAAATACATTTGACTGGTCATGCTTATCGGTATATAGGTTAATTTGCATAATTTGGTGGAATTAAATTGGCCTGTGTACAAAATATTTGTTATGTATCTTATTTATGTAGTTTTATTTTAGTTTAACCTTTATTTAAGTAGACAAGTCAGTTAAGAGCAAAATTTTATTTACAATGACAGCCTACTTGTAAAGCCCCCCCGGCCATTTATTTATCACACGCGTACACAGTGGTGTAAAGTACTTAAGTAAAAAAAATTTAAAGTGCTACTTAAGTAGTTATTTTGGGGTATCTGTAATTTACTTTACTATTTATATTTTTGACAACTTTTACTTCACTACATTCCTAAAGAAAATAATGTACTTTTTACTCCATACATTTTCTCTGACACCCAAAAGTACTCGTTACATTTTGAATGCTTAGCAGGACAGAAAATGGTCCAATTCACACACTTATGAAGAGGAAATCCCTGGTCATCCGTACCGCCTCTGATCTGGCAGACTCACTAAACACAAATACTTCATTTGTAAATTATGTCTGACTTTTGGAGTGTGCCCCTGGCTATCCGTCAAAAATATAAATAAATATTTGTGTCGTCTGGTTTGCTTAATATAAGGAATTTTTAATTATTAATTATTTTACTTTTACTTTTGATACGTAAGTATATTTAAAACCTAATACTTTTAGACTTTTACTCAAGTAGTATTTTACTGGGTGACTTTCACTTTTACTTGAGTCATTTTCTATTAAGGTATTTTTACTTTTACTGAAGTATGACAATTGGGTACTTTTTCCACCACTGCGCATACAGCATACAGATACAGAGCCTATGAGCGGAAAATCTGTCAGACAGTGAGAGAGCTGCTGCTACAGCATCTCAAACAGCACATGCATAGGTAACGGAAGGCAGGCTTTCAACAGCGCGTCACATACCACTTTGCAATGAAGCAGTATGCATTTTGAAAAACATGTACTTAATTGTTTGAAACCTGAAAGTTTTACTACATATTATGAGGTCATATCTTATCTTGATTCAAAGTAGACCATATCCGTGGAGGGAATTATTTTATATAAACTTTATTTCATTTTCCAGTAGCCAAAGGCACAATCCTAGTCATATTATCAACCCAAGCTAGTTGCATATTCGATTTCCCCTCTTCCTAAATTTCGAATGGATATTTTCATCGTCTCGCATGTGCAGTGCGCTTTTGACAATGGTGTTTTCTCACTAATTGCATTACTTGAACGAACATTTGCACGTAGTCTTACTGCATTGCTGCGCTTATAATGTGAATAAATAATAGTTTATCAACATTTTAAGCTGATCTGTTGCATCAGACTCATTGCTTATTTATTTTATTTTTATGTAGCCTAGGCCTACTGGTTGTATGAATTTGGGATCTATCGTCCCACAACAGTCCCAGAGTCTGCTGGGAATAGGTTATTTCTTTTACAACAAGCTGACCAATAGAATAAGTAAAAGCTTCTACCATGGGGGATAGTATATTGACATATGTTAGTGATTTTACTGTTCGTTACTCGTCTTGTTGGCTGAGGAAAAGTAAATGTGGTAAGTTATTCTAACAGCTTCAAATTACATATCAGAATTCGATAAGAAGGACTTCGTTGCATCCTTGACTTGTATGTTCTGTTAATATTAATTACCATAATCTAAATATGATCTATGTCATTCTGAGCACTGTGGGTGGACGCCCTAATCAGATTATACACCCATGTATATGGGTCCAGTACATTTCTCAAATGTCCGGTAAATTAAAATGCTGCAGGTTAAATGTCCAGCGTCACATTTTCCTAACAGAAACCCTGGTGTGTGTGTGTGTGTGTGTGTGTGTGTGCATGTGTGCCTGCGTGTGTGCATGTGTATGTGCCCATGTGTGCATGTGTACTGGCAACTTCATTAAATAGTACCCGCAAAACATCAGTCTCAACGTCAACAGTGAAGAGGTGACTCCGGGATTCTGAACTAGGCAGAGTTGCAAAGAAAAAGCCATATCTCAGACTGGCCAATAAAAAGAAAAGATTAAGATGGACGTTGAGACTGGTGTTTTGCGGGTACTATTTAATGAAGCTGCCAGTTGAGGACCTGTGAGGCGTCTGTTTCTCAAACTAGACACTCCTCTTGCTCAGTTGTGCACTGGGCCTCCAACTCCTCTTTCTATTCTGGTTAGAGCCAGTTTGCGCTGTTCTGTGAAGGGAGTATTACACAGCGTTGTACGAGATCTTCAGTTTCTTGGCAATTTCTCGCATGGAATAGCCTTCATTTCTCAGAACAAGAATAGACTGACGAGTTTCAGAAGAAAGTTATTTGTTTCTGGCCATTTTGAGCCAGTAATCGAACCCACAATTGTTGATGCTCCAGATACTCAACTAGTCTCAAGAAGGCCAGTTTTATTTCTTCTTTAATCAGCACAACAGTTTTCAGCTGTGCTAACATAATTGCAAAAGGGTTTTCTATTAATCAATTAGCCTTTTAAAATTATAAACTTGGATTATCAAACACAACGTGCCATTGGAACACAGGACTGATGGTTACTGAAAATGGGCCTCTGTACGCCTATGTAGATATTCCATTAAGAATCAGCCGTTTCCAGCTACAATAGCCGTTTACAACATTAACAATGTCTACACTGTAGTGTATGTGTGTGTGTCTGTGTGCGCATGGAGGAGGAGGAGAGTGGAGCCACCGAGAGAGACAGAGACAGAGACAGAGACAGAGACAGAGACAGAGACAGAGACAGAGACAGAGACAGAGACAGAGACAGAGACAGAGACAGAGACAGAGACAGAGACATGGCTGGGCTGCTGAGGGAATGGAGAGTGACACACCAGCACTGGGACCAGTCATTTACATCTATATCTCACCCAAGTAGCTTCATGATGAACGACTTATTCTTCATGACCTCTGCTTTCTAGAATTTCTGTGCATCTAGGCTGTTTACATTATGCCAAATCATATTCACCGAAAGTACTACTTGGGTCGTTCCACCAATTAGGTCCCACTGGGCACAGATGTCAAATCAACATCTATTCCACGTTTGTTCAACAACGTTGATTCAACCAGTGTGTGCCTGTGGGGTGCCTTTTAAGTAGTGTAACTTGGTGGAAACTTTTGGATTTCACCACATTTTTACATTTTGTCATAAAGAGCACATGTTCAATGTCATAAAAAAACATGTTTTTCCATCTCAAGAGGTTAATATATACATATATTTTTTGGTTAACAGACTAGTCAAAAACTAGTTGAATCAACTGTGTTTCCACATCATTTCAACACCAAAAATCAGTGTGGTGACATTGAATCAACGTGGAAAACTAATTGGATTTGCAAAAAGTCATCAACGTAAAACATTTTTTTCCAAACTTTTAACCTATATTTCTGTTGTTGATTTCACGTTGAATTCACATTAGTTGACAACTCAACCAAATGTAATTCAAAATAGGACATTGAACTGACGTCTGTGCCCAGTGGGAAGTGCCTATTAAGTGCCAAATAAAAAACAGGGTTGACTGTAACAGGGATGACGACCTGCTCAGTTTTCCAACACAAAAAGAGTAAAACCAGTTCACCTGCTTTTACACTATGATTTGACTATTAGATGTTCAATGTTTCTTTTGAAATAAATATTTCAAAAGGATTGGTTTTACCACATTAAAACGAGAGTTCCATTCATGTAAAAGGATTGACCTTAAAATGAGGGACAGGTTTTTTTAACCTTAAAATGAATCACTAATCACATTAAATAAATAATAATGTTCAGAAATGACTTTGTCAAAGCAACAAAATAACTAGGGCTTTAAAATGTTGGGGTAAAATCGTTAAGATCTTCTAGAAGTCACAGAGGGTGCATGGAGGGACATGTCAAAATACTGCATTTTGGCACTTTAGCAAGTCTTTATTCATATAATAAATTGGATTTATTGAATGTTCCATGTGGTCTATATTACAGGGCACTTCATTTAATATAGCAGGCTATTAAATTCAATATTTGTGCACAATTTCTACTTATAATATCAAAGGGATGCAAAAGGCACTCATTTTTTTTTTAGCAAAATAGTGTTTTTTAGACACAACTGCAAACTTAAAGGCGCAGATCATTCAAGGATTGATCTGATGGTCTGATGGGGTTTTGCATGGTCATCATCTTCCCCCCTAGCTTGAGGAACAATAGAGGAGCAATAGAGAACAAAAGAGGAACCCCCCCACACTTGTTCCATGTCATGAGGATACCTGGACCACCTAGGCAGGGAAAACCCGTTTTGATGATTTCTGGTATATCATCAAAATAAATAAATCAGTAGTCTGGACTCATTCAGCAGTTTTTACCTGATTAAGTACAGCTGTAGGATCTTAATTTGGTCACCCTGTTGCAGGAGAAGTACACATTTGTAGTGTATTTTAGTTTTTAATTTTCACTTAGAAATTTCAGACTTGATTTCCTTGCAAAAAATGTATCACCCATATATAAATGTCCATTCATTATAATACACATAATAATTGTCATTTCTTCTTGTTGCAGGATTATTTTCCTGCTGTAGCAAACTGGCTCAAATTAAGATCTTACATCTGTACAATACCATTGTATCTGTACAATACCAATACTAAATGTCAATTTATATTCCTAAAACTTAAGTTGAAATTTATGCTTTCACATAATTTGATAAATAGCCCAATGTCAAAAGACAGTTTAAGTGTCCAAATCAATAACCAATATGCAGAAACAGTTTGTGATATATTGAAAACCTTAACATAAAATGTAGTATCTACACATACATGTGCAACAATAGTAATCATATTACTTTTTTTTACGATAACCTTGTTTTGACAAGTGCCAATAAATCACTCAACTCAAAAACCACATGGAAACTGGAGATATTTTTACATCACTGTTAAGAGGACAACCTGCAGAACACAGTCAGCTACATTTTGGAATGTTGCATTTTGATACGGGGGTCACCAAAACAGAAAGAGAAATGCAATGCTTTTTATCAATAAATCATCGATTATCACGTTGAAATCAATTGCGCGAGAGGGGGTAGAGGAGGTTACACATCCTGTTAAAACTAACACAGCTCAAAAACCACACGGAATCTGGGAATAATGTGTACATAACTGGTTAGAGGACCATTTGTAGAAGATAGCTAGATACATTTTAAATTGTTGCATTTTCATTTTCATTTCACACTTTTTTTGTTAATCACTTCCATCGATATCACGCTGAAATCAATAGAACAGGTGGCAAATGTTTGGGGTGTAGTGCTGTTTAAACTAACACTATTCAAAGGCCACACGGAAACTTGGAATAACCTATACATGGTTGGTTAGTTGTAGAGGGCTTATATCTATATTTTGGAATGGCGGATGTTGATTTTGGGAGGCTGCCATCACAGGAAGGGAACAAACCACTTTTTCTGTTAGTTAACTTTAACGGATAACGACCCACCATAGGATATCGACGTGATAACGGTTGGCTGCTATTTAAGTGATAGTTTGACTGTCAAATCAGTGTATTGGTGTGGGGTCAGCAACATTTATAGAGAGACCGCCTGGAATGAGCCGTGCCATTCCAGCCACTGTAGTTAGTAACATTAATAAATCACAATGAATTTCATCTAGCAAGCAAACTGGCAGTATGGTATAACAGAGATATCTCTGTGGTATAATGGAGAGTGAATTAAATTATTTATTAATCTTGCTAGCTAGTTATCTAGTTGTGGCGAGCTAGCAACATTAGCGCAGCTAGCAAGCTTTGGCTATCTAGCATGGACATGCCAATGGAAGCAAAGCTTAAGAAAGCAACGCTACTACCAACTTCTGGCCTGTCCATGCTGTATTTAAACAGGTTAACGGCCGATGTACTGTTCTATGTGTCCACAAAAAAAGATTAACTGCAGACATTCTGGACATAGGTGCAGAGTAGTACTGCAGCCGACGGTCTCGGTGGTCTGATCAAGGCTCTAGAATGGAAATTTGTGACTCAAACCATCCGAATATAATAGAACAGAACAGAACCCAACTGAACTGAACAGAATAATTTACATTTTAGCTTTACTTTTCTCATAGGGAACAGAATGCCATTTAATCTATTATATTGTATTCATACTTTTCTCCCCATCCTGAATATAAAAGATTGTCCTGTATTTCAGACAGCTCAAAAAGCTATACCCAGTTATAAATAACACTGATCTGAGAGCAGTTCCAGATTGAATCCCTCAGCTGGTTGGGCCCATGTAAGTGTGGAATTCCTCCACTCTCACAGGTGGAGTCCCAAATGGCACCCTATTCCCTACATAGTGCACAACTTTTGACCAGAGCCGTATGGGCCCCGGTCAAAGGTAGTGCACTATATAGGGAATAGGGTGCCATTTGGGACGCAGACACACTCTCTCAGTTCAGTGAGATCTGCTGATCAAAAGGGCCGTAACTCTCTTCACTCTCCATTATCTAACTCTCTTCACTCTCCATTATCCGGAGCCACAAGGAGAGCTGCCAAATGCAGCTGGCACCAAGATTTATGTCAGACCAGCCCGTGTGTGTGTGTGTGTGTGTGTGTGTGTGTGTGTGTGTGTGTGTGTGTGACACAGAGTGAATACCTTCTCCTCTCCTTTCATGGCCTCCTGCTTCCAGCCTGCGGGAGCCACATCACCATCTCAATATGTCTGCTTTTTATTAAGGTCATTTTTCCACTTCAATGAGAAACGGGAGATGGTGAAATGATGTCAAAATGGAATTGAAAGGTTCTAGTTGAAGGTGAAAGAGGAGAGTGACCCCCGGATGTTAGTTTGACGTGTTCTTTAGTCACAGAGAGGAAGCTGAAGGAGCTAATGCTAGAGTGAGGTTTTTCTTTCCTTGTGCATTGTTGTCTGTAATAGGATTGTGTTTAGAATGAGTCTGGCATGGGAACCATTCCCACCCCTTCCACCCCCTTCATACCAAGAAGCTTAGGAGCAGAATAACCGTAAAACACCCACTCCCTTTGCCTCCCAGCACTCTCCCTCCAACCCCCCAATGTGTGCTCAAAGCTAGCTTACAAAATGCATTATTAGGCCTATATGTGTGAGGAATGAAGAATGATCTGAAATCTAAAATAACCTAAGATGGGAAGGTTTTTTTGTATCATTTTTCTTTTTTTCCATCTTGGTTGTTAAGACTGCATGTGAAATGGCATCGATTTTGACTGTATATCATACTTTCTTAACATGTTGTCTACATTCTGATTAATCCACAGATAAGTCATGGCATCCAGGCCTGCGTCCCAAAGGGCACCCTATTCCCTAAATAGTGCACTACTTTGTCAAAATAGGGTGCCCTTTGAGACGCAACCCAGAGAATCAGTAGGATAAACACTTGAGACAATTAGTGGTGGGGAGTCGACTCCAAAATAATAAATTCCTCGACTTTATGCAATGGAGGAGACTGAGTAGTTGCCGTAGTCTACTTCTGAGAACACAAACTCTTGCATCTTTCACAGCAAAAAAAGAGCGAACTAGCGAGAGAAAGAGAAGGGAGGGGCACAGCCAGGCATAGGTAGGCAGGTCGGCCACCAGACAGACAGAATCAGAACCGTGCATTGGTAATCAAAAGTTGTAGGCCTATATCACAATGGTGTATCTCACAATGTCTTGCCTTGCAATGAGTAGGCTTAGCTATTCTACACACAACAGATCGAAAACTGAACACATTCGCATCATTCTTAGAGAAGAGAAAGAGCAGGCGAGCCAGCAAGGGAGAGAGAGGAGGGGCAGGCAGATAGACATTTGGTACCGTGCGCATGGGCTATATCTTGGTAATCTATAGCGTATCGCAATGTCTTGTCTTGCAATGCCTAGTAAATTTACCAAAAGTATTAAAGTATAGATTAGGCTATCAATGAGTATGGCTATGCTATTTTAAATAGTGCCAGTGAATTGAAGTTGAACATTGCCAAATGTTTCAGTTTAATTTGCCAGGGTATCAGCACAGAGGGGCCCTTCTGACCGAATTATTGAAAAAAGGAACGCTGATATGGCCTATCATAAACGCAAATTAGGCATCATCATATATTGAGCTCCGCAGGTAGTCAGCCCCATGGACAGCAGCACCAAAGCAGAGATTCATCAAAACTACGCGTGTCAAACTCATTCCACAGAGGGCCAAGTGTTTGCGGGTCTTTGCTCCTCCCTTTTACTTAATTGTTGAATTATGGTAACTTTCTTTTATGCTATTTACAGAAAAATAAGTCCTGTATGCTTTGCTAGTAATAGACAACAAGAAATCCACAGGGGCCGACAAATGTTATCCTGCTCTGCTTAAGTGTGCAGCGCACATCATTGTTGGCATAATAACCCACATTGTTATCAGGAAATATTCCAAAAGTATGTATATCAGCTCTTGTGCTGCCACTCCATAAGGGCGGGGATAGTAGTGATCTTAATAATTATCGCCCCATTTAAAAGGCTTCCTTGTCTAGCTAAGATTCTGGAATCCTTGGTAAATGTACAACTTTGCTATTTTTTATATGAGAAATGTATTTAGAATGTAAATCAATCAGGGTTTAGGCCTGGGCATAGCACTATTACAGCAACCACTTTAGTTGTTAATGATCTTGTCATTGCTTTAGACACTAAAATGAAATGTGCTGCTTTGTTTGTGGACCTGTCAAAAGCTTTTGATACTGTTGATCATGCTATTTTATTAAATAAGTTGTCCTCGATAAGCCTGAGCTCTGACGGCTGTTCTTGGTTTCATGATTATCTTAGTGACAGAACTCAGGCCATTGTGATGGATGAGGTTAAGTCTGAATTTCTTGAAGTACATAAAGGTGTACCACAGGGGTCGAATTTGGGACCTGCTCTCTTCACTATTTATACAAACACCATTGGTCAATCTGTTAAAAAATGTAAACTTAATCTATATGCGGATGATACTATTATGTACGCTATTGCCCCGACTGTTGATCTGGCTGTGTCAAAACTACAGTCAGATCTTATAGCTATGCAGGAATCCCTTGCTTGCTTTATACGGGCAAAACGAAATACATGTTGTTTTTAAACGCTCGTAAGAAAGTTTCAGATGAATTACATTTTCACTCATTAGATTGTTCTCCAATCGAACATGTTCCTGCATATAAATACTGAGGCATTAGATAAAAAGGTAGACTGAATAATCTGCTTCCTACTGCTTAGAGAAAGGCAAGATCTCTTTCTGTAGAAAAAGCCAACTTTAAATCCTAGCTTCCTAACCAGCTCACCTATATGTTTTTTAAACGTCAAATCCATATAAATCCTGTTTTTGATTATGGTGATATTATTTATCAAAGTGCAGCTGCTATTACTCTTAAACCTTTGGATGCCATCTACCATAGTGCCCTTCGTTTTGTTACAGGCGACAGTTTTGATACTCATCCCTGTATTCTGTATCAAAACGTTGGCTGGACTAAAGACCCGTAGATTTCTATATTGCTCCCTTTTTGTTTACAAGGCCCTACTTCATAAACTTCCGTCTTATCTAACTTTGCTAAGTATAGACACCTGAGTTGCCTAACCCATTCACAGGATTGGTTAACTCTAGAGGTTCCTAGGGTCTCCACCGAGCTAGGTAAATCTGCTTTTAGTTTTAATGCACCGTATTGCTGGAACAAAATTCAAAATACATTTAATCTTGATGTTCTGGTGCCGTTTGGGCAATTTAAAGTATTGACTGGGGTTTCTTTGTGGATGAATGTAACTGTTTTTCTGGGTGATTTGTGATGTTTTATTTTTGCTTACCATGACTTAAATTTTGTATTCTAATGTATGTATATACAGTACCAGTCATAAGTTTGGACACACCTACTCATTCAAGGCTTTTTCTTTATTTTTACTATTTTTTATATTGTAGAATAATAGTGAAGACATCAAAACTATGAAATAACACATATAGAATCATGTAGTAACCAAAAAAGTGTTAAACAAATCAAAATATATTTTATAGTTGAGATTCTTCAAATAGCCACCCTTTGCCTTGATGACAGCTTTGCACACTTGGCATTCTCTCAACCAGCTTCATGAGGTAGTCACCTGAAATGCATTTCAATTAACAGGTGTGCTTTCTTAAAAGATCATTTGTGGAATTTCTTTCCTTCTTAATGCGTTTCAGCCAATCAGTTGTGTTGTCACAAGGTAGTTGTGAGAAGATAGCCCTATTTGGTAAAAGACCAAGTCCATATTATGGCAAGAACAGCTCAAATAAGCAAAGAGAAACGACAGTCCATCATTACTTTAGGACATGAAGGTCAGTCAATACGGAACATTTCAAGAACTTTGAAAGTTTCTTCAAGTGCAGTCGCAAAAACCATCAAAAGCTATGATGAAACTGGCTCTCATGAGGACCGCCACAGGAATGGAAGACCCAGAGTTACCTCTGCTGCAGAGGATAAGTTCATTAGAGGTACCAGCCTCAGAAATTGCAGCCCAAATAAATGCTTCACAGAGTTCAAGTAACAGACACATCTCAACATTAGACTGTGTGAATTAGGCCTTCATGGTCAAATTGCTGCAAAGAAACCATTACTAAAGCACACCAATTAGAAGAAGAGACTTGCTTGGGCCAAGAAACACGAGCAATGGACATTAGACAGGTGGAAATTTGTCCTTTGGTCTGGAGTCCAAATGACAGATTTTTGGTTCCAACCGCTGTGTCTTTGTGAGACGCTGTATGGGTGAACGGATGATTTCCGCATGTGAGGAGGAGGTGTTATGGTGTGGGGGTACTTGCTGGTGACACTGTCTGTGATTTACTTAGAATTCAAGGCACACTTAACCATCATGGCTACCACAGCATTCTGCAGCGATACGCCATCCCATCTGGTTTGTGCTTAGTGGGGCTATCATTTGTTTTTCAACAGGACAATGACCCAGCACACCTCCAGGCTGTGTAAGGGCTAGTTTACCAAGAAGGAGAGTGATGGAGTGCTGCATCAGATGACCTGGTCTCCACAATCCCCCGACAACAACCCAATTGAGATGGTTTGGGATGAGTCGGACCGCAGAGTGAAGGAAAAGCAGCCAACAAGTGCTCAGAATATGTGGGAAGTCCTTCAAAAATTTTGGAACAGCATTCCAGGTGAAGCTGATTGAGAGAAAGCCAAGAGTGTGCAAAGCTGTCGTCAAGGCAAAGGGTGGCTATTTGAAGAATCTCAAATATAAAATATATTTGATTGTTTAACACTTTTTTGGTTACTACATGATTCCATATGTGTTATTTCATAATTTTGATGTCTTCATTATTATTCTACAATGTAGAAAATAGTAAAATAAAGAAAAACCCTGGAATGAGTAGGTGTGTCCAAACATTTGACTGGTACTGCATTCGGAAAGTATTCAGACCCCTTGACTTTTTTCACATCTTGTTACGTTACAGCCTTATTCTACTATGGATAAAATTGTTTTTTTCCCCCTCATTAATCTACACACAATACCCTATAATGACAAATCAAAAACAGGTTTTTTATCAATTTTGGCAAATTTATTAAATATATAAAAACGTAAATATTACATTTACATAAGCATTCAGAGCTTTTACTCAGTACTTTCTTGAAGCACCTTTGGCAGCGATTACAGCCTCGAGTCTTCTTGGGTATGATACTACAAGCTTGGCACACCTGTATATGGGGAGTTACTCCCATTCTTCTCTGCAGATCCTCTCAAGCTCTGTCAGGTTCGATGGGAAGCGTCTCTGCACAGATATTTTCAGGTCTCTCCAGAGATGTTCGATCGGGTTCAAGTCCGGCCACTCAAGGACATTTAGAGACTTGTCCCGAAGCCACTCCTGCGTTATCTTGGCTGTGTGCTTAGGGCTGTTGAGGGCCTGAGCGCTCTGGAGCAGGTTTTTGTCAAGGATCTCTCTGTACTTTGATCTGTTGATCTTTCCCTCGATGCTGACTAGTCTCCCACTCCCAGTCCCCGAAAAACATCCCCACAGCATGATGCTGCCACCACCATGCTTCACCGTAGGGATGGTGCCAGGTTTCCTCCAGACGTGACGCTTTGCATTCAGGCAAAATAGTTCAATCTTGGTTTCATCAGACCAGAGAATCTAAAGGAGAGTCCTTTAGGTGCCTTTAGACAAACTCCAAGTAGGCTGTCATGTGCCTTTTACTGAGGAGTGGCTTCCGTCTGGCCACTCTACCATAAAGGCCTGATTGGTGGAGTGCTGCAGAGATGGTTGTCCTTCTGGGAGATTCTCCCATCTCCACAGAGGAACTTTGGAGCTCTGTCAGAGTGACCATCGGGTTCTTGGTCACCTCCCTGAATTTTTTGGTACCCTTCCCCAGATCTGTGCTTTGATACAATCCTGCAAAGGTTCTCTACAGAAAATTCCTTCGACCTCATGGCTTGGTTTTTGCTCTGACATGCACTTTGATTTTGTCATTATGGGGTATTGTGTGTAGATTGATGAGTAACATTTATTTAATCCACTTTAGAATAAGGCTGTAATGTAACTAAATGTGGAAAAAGTCAAGGGGTCTGAATACTTTCCGAATGCGCTGTATATATATTTTGTGTTTAATGTCTGTTTATATTGTATTTTTTAAGGAACTCCCCTCACCTGGTTGTCTAGGGCTTAATTGAAAGGAAAAATAAAAAATCTGCAGACACTCAGCCCTCCGTGGAATGAGTTTGACACCCCTGATCAAAACAATTTATCGCAGCACATGAAGCGCTCATTTAGCTGAAAAATAAGCCTACATTCAAAGATAAAGCGGTCACAGCGTAAGTAACACATTAGGCAGGCAGTGTCTCACACACACACAGCCTGCCTATAGGTGCTGAGAGGTGATGAGCAAGATGGCCTGTAATAACATTCTGACTGCTTAAGTCTTAACCAAAGACCAATTAAAAAGGATGTTTCACTCACCGGGTTGTCTTTGCACAGCCGATGTAGCCATGTTGTAGTTTGATGTAGTGTAGTCCATTTGTTAATTCCATCATCATACTGTACATTCCATAGAACAAAATAATAATCCCAACAGGTGAACGACCTATGTACAAATGAAGGTTTGTTTTAAAACGTCATCCTCCTCTCCTTTATGTTGGCAAATTTGCCAACCACTTTGTCAATGTCTATGTCCCGCTCAGCACAAAGCAAATTGAGGTTGGATAGTCTGGCCTCATTCATGCATTCACGCAAATAGCTCTTGATGAGCTTCAGGTGGCTGAAACTTTGCTCGGCACTGGAACTGCTGATGGGAATGGTTTTGTAGATTCTATGGAGAAGGGTCAGATTTGGATATGCTCAGTACATGGCGTTGGCAATGAGGAATGAATGGTAGGACTGCGTCAGTGTTGAGATCCATGGCTAACTCGGAAATACATTATGCGGAAAGACAAGAACTCATCCACAACTTCCTCAGGCTTGTAAATGTCTTCTGAGTAGAAACGTGCGAGCTCAAGCATATTATTTTCATCATCAGGGCGCTCAAAGAACTTTGGATTGAGCACAGAGAACGCCCAAGCCACTTTTCTGAAGTCGGCAAATCGATTCTCAAAGTATGAGTATGATTCTCAAGTAGCCCCACAAGTATGTAATAGTAGCCTACGTATAGGCTACATCAGCTTTACACGCCTTCTGCTTTACACTTCTGTCGTCATCTGCGTCCTCGTCATGAAACCTCTTCCTCTTGCACGATCCAACCAACATAAATGTAAATTAAAATGTGCAAATTTTTTAGAGCAGGCATTCGGCTTCAGAGGCCGTATTTGGTGTAGCATGATTATGGTGCTTTATTCAGCGCAGGGCTTCAAGTTCAAGGATCACGGGCAGACTCTCTATAACCACTTCTGTGACCTGTTTCCTGGAGGCCCACCTTGTGTCCGATAGGCTCTTCAGCGTGAGAATGGCTCTCTCCAGCTGCATGTTTTCCTGTTCATCCTCAAGTATTTTAAAACTTAAACCTAAACAAATGTATTGTTAACAAACTATCATTTTGGCAAGTCGGTTAGTACATCTACTTTGTGCATGACACAAGTATGTTTTCTAACAATTGTTTACAGACAGATTATTTCACTTCTAATTCACTGTATTACAATTCCAGTGGGTCAGAAGTTTACATACACTAAGTTGACTGTGCCTTTAAACAGCTTGGAAAATTCCAGAAAATTATGTCATGGCTTTAGAAGCTTCTGATAGGCTAATTGACATAATTTGAGTCAATTGGAGGTGTACCTGTGGATGTATTTCAAGGCCTACCTTCAAACTCAGTTCCTCTTGGCTTGACATCATGGGAAAATCAAAAGAAATCAGCCAAGACCTCAGCAAAAGAATTGTAGACCTCCACAAGTCTGGTTCATCCTTGGAAGCAATTTCCAAATGCCTTCCAGCAGGACAATGACCCTAAGCATACTGCTAAAGCAACACTCGAGTGGTTTAAGGGGAAACATTTAAATGTCTTGGAATGCCCTAGTCAAAGCCCAGACCTCAATCCAATTGAGAATCTGTGGTATGACTAAAAATATTGCTGTACACCAGCAGAACCCATCCAACTTGAAGGAGCTGGAGCAGTTTTGCCTTGAAGAATGGGCAAAAATCCCAGTGGCTAGATGTGCCAAGCTTATAGAGACATACCCCAAGAGACTTGCAGCTGTAATTGGTGCAAAAGGTGGCTCTACAAAGTATTGTCTTTGGGGGGGTGAATAGTTATGCACGCTCAAGTTTTCAGTTTTTTTGTCGTATTTCTTGTTTGTTTCACAAGAAAAAATAATTTGCATCTTCAAAGTGGTAGGCATGTTGTGTAAATCAAAGGATGCAAACCTTGAACTTTGAATTCCAGGTTGTAAGCCAACAAAATAGGAAAAATGCCAAGGGGGGTGAATACTTTCGCAAGCCACTGTATAAACAATGAACGGCAGAGAGAGGCTGAGAGAATGTTCCAGCACAACGGTGCCTCATTCCTGGGTGGCTGAGGAGGTGAGGTTTGGAGAAGGAGGGTGTTCTTCTTCAGAAAGAGATGACTAGGGGGGAAACCAATGGGAAACGTAAGGTTACTTGCGTAACCCCAGTTCTCTGATAATATGAGTTATATGTATCACATGTGGAGTTCACTAGGTTACCTACTCTCTCAGAAGTACCTATCAAAAGTGTATGTTGGAGACAGACAGGAAGAGTGGCAAATAAGGTGAGACCCTCACTTCCAGAAATGGAGCCTCTCCTGCCCTCTGGTTCTTCTCAAGCATGCTTCTCTTCCTCACGCTCTTGCGAGCAGGGGAATGCAGTGATACATCTCAATCATATTATCTGAGAAGTTATTTTTCAAATACTTGTTTCGATGTATCACGTGGGGATATGGCTAACTCCTGAATCGCAAAACATGCTCTCTGAAGCCAGGGTAGTTCCAACATCAGCAACACTCAGAGGTCCCGACACTAAGGGAGTACGCATCGAGAAGGTGCGGAGACAACCCATCAGTAAAAACCTCATAACAAATTGAAGGGAAGCCCAAACATGGCGCACAAAATCTCAGTTTACTGAGCTATGTCCCCAAAACAGTGCCCAATAGGTAAACTCCTCAGTAGGAAAGAGCCCTTCCAGGCCCCTCCGAAGGCTATCACCCTTGCCATTATAAATGGCAAGGGTGATAGCTGTGTGAGGTCGTCGGGTGAGGTTGTGTCTCTCTCTGGCGGGAGGTAAGCTTGGCTTATATGGTTTATATACATAGTTTGGGCTTTGTCGAGTAAAGTTTAAACTATGTATTTAGATTGTAGTTAGGTGTTGTAGGTAGTTATCGTGGGTTGTTGTATGTAATTATTGTAGGTTAGTATTGTATTCGGCTGAGCCCGGTGAAGCACGAAGCTAGCTAGCTAACCCAATACCTGGACTAGCTAGCGGGTGGCTACTGGTAACTATTAGCAACTGTGGATAGTTGTTTCACGCCTGAGAGTGCCTGTAATTACGCCAGCTAGCTGCCTACAATAATTACATACAATAATGACAATAATGCCTACCATTCAGCTGTTTTTCTAACCTCATTGTCTGAAGCGTTAACGTTAGGTAGTAAGTGGCTACTGTGCTTGAAATTTAGCTAGCTTGTTGCTACCTGGATAGCTACTAAACAATGGCTGGAACGACCTAGCGAACAGACGCGAACTGGCTGAGTCAATTCAGTGGCTAGCTTTGCACTTGGCTAGCTAACAGTAGCTGCTAGGGGTAAGTTATAACCTACATTTGTGTTTTGTTTTTACATACTGGTAGCCAGAGTCGTTCAAGGGAATTCGGGACATGGGTGACTAGTTAACGTTAGCTTGGCTCTCTCTGTGTGTTCGTGCCGTGGGAGGAGGGGTTGCTTTGTTGTCTGAAAGCAATGGCTAGCTAGTATGCTAACTATTCTAGCTAACTAACTGGCTGAATAAGTTGACAACGGACTCGCTCAAGCTGTCGGGACTAACCCACAACGTTAGACACGGACACGAATGATCTGCTTCGCGTGTTGACACACTGGTGGTTTGTTGTGGCCGAGTATTGGTGCTAAACCGTGTTGTTGGAGTCCGGCATGCTAGTTGGCTGTGGCGTCATATGACCAGGTGCCCTGGACGATTTTCACGGAAGAATACTGTACCAAGTTAGCTAGCTGAATAAACTAAGTTAGTCTATTCCTAGAAAACATTGAACCGCTGTAGTTTACAACAAGAATAGTTTCTGAGGTGGAAGTTGGGAGAGTTTTATATTTGGGTGTTTCAGTGAAACGTAAGTGAGGGAGGCCCCGCTCTCTCCTTTCCCAGATGTTTAGTTCATTTCATTCCGATCTCCTTTGCATTATTGTAGCCATTTTCTGTAGCCTGTCAACTATGCCTCTGTCTATCCCTGTTCTCTCCTCTCCGCACAGGCTATACAAACGCCTCACACCGCGTGGCTGCTGCCTCTCTAACCTGGTGGTCCCTGCACGCACCACCCACGTGGAGTTCCAGGTCTCAGGCAGCCTCTGGAACTGCCGTTCTGCTGCCAGCAAGGCAGAGTTCATCTCAGCCTATGCTACCCTCCAGTCCCTCGACTTCTTGGCGCTGACGGAAACATGGATTACCACTGAAAACTCTGCTACTCCTACTGCTCTCTCCTCGTCTGACCATGTGTTCTCGCATACCCCGAGAGCATCTGGTCAGCGGGGTGGTGGCACTGGAATCCTCATCTCTCCCAAGTGGACATTCTCTCTTTTTCCCCTGACCCACCTGTCTATCTCCTCATTTGAATTCCATGCTGTCACAGTCACTAGCCCATTCAAGCTTAACATCCTTGTCATTTATCGCCCTCCAGGTTCCCTTGGAGAGTTCATCAATGAGCTTGACGCCTTGATAAGTTCCTTTCCTGAGGATGGCTCACCCCTCACAGTTCTGGGTGACTTCAACCTCCCTACGTCTACCTTTGACTAATTTCTCTCTGCCTCCTTCTTTCCACTCCTCTCCTCTTTTGACCTCACCCTCTCACCGTCCCCCCCTACTCACAAGGCAGGCAATACGCTTGACCTCATCTTTACTAGATGCTGTTCTTCTACTAATCTCACTGCAACTCCCCTCCATGTCTCCGACCACTACCTTGTATCCTTTTCTCTCTTGCTCTAGTCCAACACTACTCACTCTGCCCCTACTCAGATGGTAATGCGCCGTCGCAACCTTCGCTCTCTCTCACCCGCTACTCTCTCCTCTTCCATCCTATCATCTCTTCCCTCTGCTCAATCCTTCTCCCTCCAATCTCCTGATTCTGCCTCCTCAACCCTCCTCTCCTCCCTTTCTGCATCCTTTGACTCTCTATGTCCCCTATCCTCCGGGCCGGCTCGGTCCTCCCCTCCTGCTCCGTGGCTTGATGACTCATTGCGAGCTCACAGAACAGGGCTCCGGGCAGCCGAGCAGAAATGGAGGAAAACTAGACTCCCTGCGGACCTAGCATCTTTTCACTCCCTCCTCTCTACATTTTCTTCATCTGTTTTTGCTGCTAAAGCCACTTTCTACCACTCTAAATTCCAAGCATCTGCCTCTAACCCTAGGAAGCTCTTTGCCACGTTCTCCTCCCTGCTGAATCCCCCCCCCCCCCCCCCCCCTCTCTGTGGATGACTTCGTCAACCATTTTGAAAAGAAGGTTGACGACATCCGATCCTCGTTTGTTAAGTCAAATGACACTGCTGGTCCTGCTCACACTGCCCTACCCTATGCTTTGACTTATTTTTGTACTTTTTTTTGTACTTTTTTTTTTGCTTTGACTTCTTTCTCCACTCTCTCTCCAGATAAAATCTTGCGACTTGTGACGGCCGGCTGCCCAACAACCTGCCCGCTTGACCCTATCCCCTCCTCTCTTCTCCAGACCATCTCCGGTGACCTTCTCCCTTACCTCACCTCGCTCCTCAACTCATCCTTGACCGCTGACTATGTCCCTTCCGTCTTCAAGAGAGCGAGAGTTGCACCCCTCCTCAAAAAACCAACACTCGATCCCTCTGATGTCAACAACTACAGACCAGTATCCCTTCTTTCTTTTCTCTCCAAAACTCTTGAGCGTGCCGTCTTTAGCCAACTCTCTTGCTATCTCTCTCAGAATGACCTTCTTGATCCAAACCAGTCAGGTTTCAAGACTGGTCATTCAACTGAGACTGCTCTTCTCTGTGTCACGGAGGCTCTCCGCACTGCTAAAGCTAACTCTCTCTCCTCTGCTCTTGTCCTTCTAGACCTGTCTGCTGCCTTTGATACTGTGAACCATCAGATCCTCCTCTCCACCCTCTCCGAGCTGGGCATCTCCGCCGCGGCTCACTCTTGGATTGCGTCCTACCTGACCGGTCACTCCTACCAAGTGGCGTGGCGAGAATCTGTCTCCTCTTCACGTGCTCTCACCACTGGTGTCCCCCAGGGCTCAGTTCTAGGCCCTCTCCTATTCTCGCTATACACCAAGTCACTTGGCTCTGTCATATCCTCACATGGCCTCTCCTATCATTGCTATGCAGACGACACACAACTAATCTTCTCCTTTCCCCCTTCTGATAACCAGGTGGCGAATCGCATCTCTGCATTTCTGGCAGACATATCAGTGTGGATGACGGATCACCACCTCAAGCTGAACCTCGGCAAGACGGAGCTGCTCTTCCTCCCGGGGAAGGACTGCCCGTTCCATGATCTCGCCATCACGGTTGACAACTCTGTTGTGTCCTCCTCCCAGAGTGCGAAGAGCCTTGGCGTGACCCTGGACAACACCCTGTCGTTCTCCGCTAACATCAAGGCGGTGACCAAGTTCTCTCACGTCACCCCACTCCTCCGCACACTCCACTGGCTTCCAGTTGAAGCTTGCATCTGCTACAAGACCATGGTGCTTGCCTACGGAGCTGTGAGGGGAACGGCACCTCCGTACCTTCAGGCTCTGATCAGTCCCTACACCCAAACGAGGGCATTGCGTTCATCCACCTCTGGCCTGCTGGCCCCCCTACCTCTGCGGAAGCACAGTTCCCGCTCAGCCCAGTCAAAACTGTTCGCTGCTCTGGCACCCCAATGGTGAAACAAGCTCCCTCACGACGCCAGGACAGCGGAGTCACTCACCACCTTCCGGAGACACTTGAAACCCCACCTCTTTTACTGCAGGTACACTACTGGTCAAAAGCTTTAGAACACCTACTCATTCAAGGGTTTTTCTTAATTTTTACTATGTTCTACATTGTAGAATAATAGTGAAGACATCAAAACTATGAAATAACACATATGGAATCATGTAGTAACCCAAAAAGTGTGAATGTGTGTCGTGGCTAGCTCAGTGCTGGCTGAAGGAAACCAAGTGACCAAGTTAGCCTTCAGAAAGAGTGCTCCCATGACCGACGGTGCCGTGAAGGCCGAGAGGTTAACTAGACTAGAGAAGGGAGCTAGAAATTCTACCGTGTTGCAGGTAGGGTATGCTAGTGAGGTTCGTTTGCCTCTCAGCAAGCTAGCCAAGTTAGCTTTGCAGCGTGTGCTAAGTGAGTCTTAATAGCTAGCAGTGATACTAGTTACCAATGGAGACTGAGAAGTAAAAAATATATTCCTACTCGAATCTTAGTACTCAACCTCTCTCTGAAGACCTACGCTAGGCAGCGATATCCTTCACAGTTTGCTTGTGAGCAGATTAAGCAGTTAAACAGGTATCCAGTCGATATAGAGCTACAGTAGTGACACTTTGTGAGGAAGAGAAACGAGAATAACCAGAGGATGGGAGAGTGGCTCCTTTTAAGGAAGTGAGGGTCTCACCTCATTTGCAACTCTACCTGTCTGTCTCCAACATATGCTTTTGATAGTTACTTCCGAGAGAGTAGGCGGTCCTAGCGAACCCCACATGTGATACATCGAAACAAGTATTTGAACGAGAACCCTCCTCTCTCACCAGTGTGTGTGTGCGTACGTGTGTGAGGAGGAGAAATGTTGGAGGCCAGTGAACAATCGTGATCAAACAGGGACCATCCATCTAGCGAGTGAAACAGCCAATCTGTGGTAACAACCAATGCTCCACAGCCACAGTCTGCTCTCACTCCTGCAGCTTTCAAATAACCTTCTGTCGAGTGATGGGGGACGGGGTAAAAAACCCTACTCTACTTCAATCAGTACTGAGTCTGCTTCTGACAACCCCCCTCCTCTCCACTCCCCACTCCCCACTCCCCTGCCCATCCCCTACCTCGTGCTACTAAAGCGAGATTCTGAGAGAAAGAGGGAGGGACAGAGGGAGAGAGAAAAAGTGAGGCCTGAAGCATGCGGTCAAAATGTCAACCGAGTTGTACAGCAGGAAATGTCGCCGATATCTGGGATTAGGGTTGGAAGAAGTGGTGGAGAGAAGAAATCCCAAAAGGTATTTTCACCTCCCACTGCAAGCATTAAAGATGTGGAAATTGAGTTAGCTTGGTGAGGGGGGGAAATAGTGAGCAGGATTTGCGATTGGAAATAGTTTTACAGCTTGCGTAACATTTGCTGCAAGCCTACTGAAAGAGAGCTTGAAGAAGAGAGAAGCTGTTTGATGTGTTAATATCGGAATCTTCAAAGAATATACATTCGCTCTCCTCTCTTCCTCATATGTCCGATATTTTCCGCCTCTGAGGAGGTCCGGGGAGGCTAGTGAAAACACAGACACTGGCTGATCTGTTTTCGATTCCCCACGGTTTGAGTACTGTATGTGGCACATTATCAGGATTCCTTTCTCTCCTCAGTCTCCTGTATGACTGACACATTGATATATAGGCTGCATCCCAAATGGCACCCTATTCCCTATATATGGGTCAAAAGTAGTGCTCTATAAAGGGAATAGGGTTTAATTTGGGACGCAGGCATAATATGTCTTCACATGCTGTTCTTCATTCCACAATTCCACAAATTCCTCAATAGTATTCAGAACAAATCTGGCATGCCAATGCCATACTCTCAACAGACAAATACTGATTATGTGTTTGGGTGCAGTAGTGTAATAACAAAACAGCGTAATCTAATCGAAACAAATACTTTGTGGCAGAAACATGTCCTTGTGACCTTGCTTTTATTGAATGACACAAAACAAAAACAACCGATTCAGTTTTCCCAAACTACTGTTCCCACTTCCCAGGCCTATCTTCCCACTGTATGGAACAAACAATGGAACAACCAAATCAACAGCACGGGTTCATCACCCGTGCCTGTCCCCTTGCCACAGGGGAGTTGTCCGCCCTCACCGCCCGGGTTGGTCATGCTGTTATTGTGCTAGTGGAGGACTGTTGGTAGGTTGGCGGCTCTCTGAGGGGAAACTGAAAGTGCATGAACTTTTGAACGTCCGGTTCCTCCAGGCTGGGCGCTTTAGTGTGGATATCACACAGTCTCTCTCTCTCTCTCTCTCTCGCTCTCTCTCACTCTCTCCCCAGTGGAGGAAGGAGGTTCCTGGGAACTCTGGTGGTGGTGGTGGTGATAGGAAGGCTGGGTTCATCCTCGGGCAAAGGTCGTCTCTCGCGGTGCGTTGCTTTTCCCTTCATAAACATACGGCTGTTCAACTCCCAGCCACATTTAGTCTCTTTCTCTCTCATTCTTGTTCTCTCTCTACCCCCCCCCCCCCCCCCCCCCCCCCCATTCTCGCTTTGTCTCTCTCTCTGTCTCTCTGCCACCCCATCCATATGTTATGGTTAGAGACATTCAACAAACTCCTTTGTGTGTCAGTGCACATGTTCATGCTTGTTAGGACTCCAGACAGTGGCCTGTGTGTGTTGTGGGAGAGAGAGGGCCATTAGCCACCTGTGCTGTTGACATACTTTGACACCTCTGTTGACAGCTCTCTCAGAGCAGGGACAGGGTATGGGACATTCTGCTAAGTTTTACTTTTTAATGTGTGTGTAGGCTGTATGTGTGTGCGTGTATGTGTGTGTGTGTGTGTGTGTGTGTGTGTGTGTGTGTGTGTGTGTGTGTGTGTGTGTGTATGTGAGTATGAGCCTGTACTCAAGGCCTCGGCGGCGAACGTAGCTTTGAGTGCCGCCAGCTGTTGAGTAGACAGGTCTGCCTGTCGAGGGCAGCTGCTATTTCTCAAACCAGAGAGCCCGCCTGTCAGTTCTCCGGGGCAGAACGCTGCGCTGCTATTGGTCATGTGGGCCAGGGTACTGTAAACACTGCACCGGAAGGAGGCGACACCACACTGTGGGGCCGCAGGCACCAGGCAAAAGTCATTTCCCTTCACGCTAGACTTGCTTGCCACAGCCGGAGAAGGAAAACAAACGCCCTACGTTTACGTGCCGTGGGGCGTCCCCCTACTACCACGACCGAACGACTCTCGCTTTTTACAGTGAATAAGAAGGTCATGCGAATAAATCAATGGAATAATATAACACTGCCTGTGTTCATACACCTCCTCTCCCCCCTCAACCTCCTCTTTTTTTGCAAGGTGGTGCTGATGAGTCAGTCGAGGGGGAGGCCCGGAAGGCGGCTGTGCCCCCCTTTGGACTCAGAGATTGGTGTGTTTTTGAACAGCTGTAACTGCCATTTTCTGCAATCTAAAACCTTAAATGATAAGAAATAAAGTAGCAAACCCAGTGATTAAGTGCAAATGAATTATTTAATTTAAGTATTTGTCCTAGAATTGTCCTTAATCTTTTATTTTTATTGGCCAGTCTGAGATATGGCTTTTTCTTTGCAACTCTGCCTAGAAGGTCAGCATCCCGGAGTCGCCTCTTCACGGTTGACGTTGAGACTGGTGTTTTGCGGGTACTGTTTAATGAAGCTGCCAGTTGAGGACCTGTGAGGCATCTGTTTCTCAAACTAAACACTCTAATGTATTTGTCCTCTTGCTCAGTTGTGCACCGGGGCCTCTCACTCCTCTTTCTATTCTGGTTAGAGCCAGTTTGCGCTGTTCTGTGAAGGGAGTAGTACACAGCGTTGTACGAGATCTTCAGTTTCTTGGCAATTTCTCGCATGGAATAGCCTTCATTTCTCAGAACAAGAATAGACTGACGAGTTTCAGAAGAAAGTTATTTGTTTCTGGCCATTTTGAGCCTGTAATCGAACCCACAATTGCTGATGCTCCAGATACTCAACTAGTCTCAAGAAGGCCAGTTTTATTGCTTCTTTAATCAGCACAACAGTTTTCAGCTGTGCTAACATAATTGTAAAAGGGTTTTCTAATGATCACTTAGCCTTTTTAAAATGATAAACTTGGATTAGCAAACACAACGTGCCATTGGAACACAGAACTGATGGTTGCTGATAATGGGCCTCTGTACGCGTATGTAGATATTCCATTAAAAATCAGCCGTTTCCAGCTACAATAGCCATTTACAACATTAACAATGTCTACACTGTATTTCTGATCATTTTGATGCTATTTTAATGGACCAAAAAATTGCTTTTCTTTAGAAAACAAGGACATTTCTAAGTGACCCCAAACTAGTGTGTGTGGGTGTGTAAACTATGCATGACGGTGCGTATGCAGCGCCAATCTATTTAAGCAGACAGGTTGAGTGAGAAGCTCCTCTTTCATTTGTGACATCAGTTGCTCTCTTTGTACGTGACAAAAGGTATGACAACAACACCAAAGCCTAGAGCCCTCACTACCGGCGACCACCATTTGATGTGCGGCTTCATGCTTGTCTTCTTGCCCTAGGGCCCTGGTCAAATATAGTGCACTATAAAGGGAATAGGGTGCCATTTGGGACGCAGCCCTTCGTGTCTTTCCCCATTACGAATCACACGCCATTTTTCGCATCCTGTTCTTTGTTGCCCTTCTCTGTCAAATTAGGCTGTCCACAGAGATAAGAGAAAAGGAACATCTGCAATGTGTTGCTAGCTAAGGAAGCGCTAGCTCCATGCACTGCATTGTCAGTTTACCATGATAATGCGGCACAGATGACACAAAGGCAGGGAGAAACCAAGAGGCTGGCCCTCCCTTTATCCCCCCTCATTACTCCATCTCCCTTTAACAGCTCATTAGAATGACTGATTAATTAGCATAGCGAGCGCCAGACAGACCAGAGAGGGGAATCAAATGAAAATGTAAATTCCGCTCCTCACTTCCATAGCTCGCGATGAGACGGGCATTGATTAAAATGTAATCAGGGGTAAGACACACACACACTGCCTTGCATGCATGTATTTGCACACACATATGGTGGGGTCTGAAATTATTTACACCCAAAAATGACTGTATAAAATAATTAGCTATATTGTATGCTCAAAAAAATTGGGGAATTATATTTCATACTAATGTCACACCCTGGCCGAGAGGGGTTGTGACTAAACTCAGTTCAGTACCATAAAATCGACTACACAAAGTGTCACACCCTGGCCGATAGTGGCTGTGACTACACACAATTCAGTACCATAGATCCGACTACACAACCCTACACTCTTAGAAAAAAGGGTTCTTTGGGGTTCTATATATAACCTTTTTGTACTTTGGACGAGATTAAAGAACCCTTTACTGAAAAAGGTTCTCTATGTTAATCTAATGAAGGCAAAGAACCTTGAGGGTTATATCACTACCCCAGAGTATAATGTGGATTTTAGCCAACAACTAAAAGAAAAGCTAACGGTCACATCAAAATCTTAAATGACACTTAACTACCTGCCTTTTCATTTGTTTTAGCTGTTTTGCATTGACAATTATAACCATATTAATGATGCTGCTGCATGATTTAGCCTGGTCAAAAAAATGGCTACCTGTCTCGTCCGACACCGGCAGTGGGAGATCGAATTCGTATTTTGCAACATTGTTGCCGAGGTCGGAGTGGCAAACAGCAAGGTTCATACAAACCTATGTGGTTGCAAACTATACTGAACAAAAATATAAACGCAACATGTCACGTGTTGGTCCCATGTTTCATGAGCTGAAGTAAAAGATCCCATAAATGTTCCATATGCACAAAAAGCTGATTTCTCTCAGATGTTGTGCAAAAATTGGTTTACATCCCTGTTAGTGAACAGTTCTCATTTGCCAAGATAATCCATCCACCTGACAGGTGTGGCATATCAAGAAGCTGATTAAACAGCATGATCATTACACAGGTGCACCTTGTGCTGGAGACAATGAAAGGCCACTCTAAAATGTGCAGTTTTGTCACACAACACAGATGTCAGATGTCTGAAGTTTTGAGGGAGAGTACAATTGGCATGCTGACTGCAGGAATGTCCACCAGAGCTGTTGCCAGATAATATAATTTTCATTTCTCTACCATAAGCCGCATCCAACGTCGTTTTAGAGAATTTGGCAGTACGTCCAACCAGCCTCACAACCGCAGACCACATGTATGGCATCGTGTGGGCGAGCAGTTTGCTGATGTCAACGTTGTGAACAGAGTTCCCCATGGTGGCGGTGGGGTTATGGTATGGGCAGGCATATGCTATTGACAACGAACACAATTGAAATGTATTTATTGTAATTTTAATGCACAGAAATACCGTGGCGAGTACCTAAGGCCCATTGTGAGGCCCATTTATTTTAAGGTATCTGTGACCAACAGATGTATATCTGTATTCCCAGTCATGTGAAATCCATAGATTAGGGCCTAATTAAATTATTTCAATTGACTGATTGTCAAGAGTTGCTGTAGGTAGGTGTGGTGTGGAATCAGGCGCAGGACGCAGAAGTAAAGTCCAACAAAATACTTTAGTAGATCACACAAAATAATCCAACAAACCAACACAAACCGGGCGAGAAACATAGTCCATCGAGCCTGGCGAGGATTCAGTCTCCTAGCTGCCCGAATGTATTCCAGGTTACGGTGGTCGGTCAGAATGAGGAAAGGGTGTTGAGCCCCCTCAAGCCAATGCCTCCACACCTTTAGGGCCTGTACTACGGCTAACAGCTCCCTGTCCCCTACGTCATAATTCCGCTCCGCCGGACTGAGCTTCTTAGAATAAAAAGCACAGGGGCGGAGCTTAGGTGGTGTGCCGGACCGTTGTGAAAGAACTGCCCCGATACCGGCCTCAGACGCGTCCACCTCTACTTGGAAGGGTAAAGCGGGATCCGGGTGCGCCAGCACCGGAGCCGAGGTAAACAGGTCCTTCAGTCTCCCAAAGGCCCTGTCCGCCTCAGCCGACCACTGCAAGCGCACCGGACCCCCCTTCAGAAGAGACGTTATGGGAGCTGCCACCTGTCCAAAACCCCGGATAAACCTCCGGTAGTAATTCGCAAAACCCAAGAACCGCTGCACCTCTTTAACCGTAGTTGGGGTTTGCCAATTACGCACGGCAGACACTCGGTCCACCTCCATTCTCACCCCTGACGCAGACAACTGGTAACCCAAAAAGGAGACTGACTCCTGAAAGAACAGACATTTCTCGGCTTTGACATACAGGTCATGCTCCAACAGTCTCCTCAATACCCTGCGCACCAGGGCTACATGCTCGGCCCGAGTAGAACTGTACACAAGAATATCATCTATGTACACCACTACTCCCTGCGCCTGCATGTCCCGGAAAATCTCATCTACAAACGATTGGAAGACTGATGGAGCATTCATTAACCCATATGGCATGACGAGATACTCGTAATGGCCGGAGGTAGTACTAAATGCTGTCTTCCACTCATCGCCCTCCCTAATGCGCACCAAGTTATATGCGCTCCTGAGGTCCAATTTTGTGAAGAACCGTGCCCCGTGTAATGACTCCGTCATGGTCGCAATCAGCGGGAGTGGATAACTATATTTCACAGTCACCTGATTGAGACCGCGGTAATCAATACACGGACGCAAACCTCCATCCTTTTTCTTCACAAAAAAGAAGCTCGAGGACGCGGGAGAAGTGGAGGGCCGTATGTATCCCTGTCTCAGAGACTCGGCAATGTAAGTCTCCATTGCCCTTTTCTCCTCCTGTGACAAAGGATACACATGGCTCCGCGGGAGCGCAGCTCCTGTCTGGAGGTCTATCGCACAATCCCCCTGTCTATGAGGCGGCAACCGTGCCGCTCTGGTCTTACTAAACACCAGTGCCAAATCCTCATACTCAGGCAGAATGTGCAGTGCTGGCATCTGGTTCGGGCTCTCCACCGAGGTCGCCCCTACGGAAACACCCAGACATAGCCCCTCACACTGAGCAGACCACCCTTTAAGAGCCTTCTCTCGCCACGAAATCGTAGGATCATGGGTAATCAACCAGGGAAGCCCCAGTACCACCGGATACGCAGGAGAGTCGATCAGATAGAGTTGAATCATCTCCTCATGACCCCCCTGCGTCATCATCCTAAGTGGCGCCGTGACCTCCCTAATCAACCCAGATCCTAACGGACGACTATCTAAGGCATGTACAGGGAAGGGCTTATCGACTGGAAGGAGGGGAATCCCTAACTCAACATAGAATTTACGATCTACAAAATTCCCAGCTGCGCCTGAATCGACTAGCGCCTTATGCTGGGAACGAGGTGCAACCTGTGGGAAATAAACAGGTAATGTAATGTGTACGACAGAAAGCTCTGGGTAAGTAGGGCGCCTACTCACCTGGGAGGACTCCCCAATGTGTGACCTGCCATCTCCCTCACCAGGGGACCCTCCCCAGCACCTAGCCGCGGTGTGCCCTCCGCGGCCACAGTTGGTGCAGGAGACTGCCCCCCTCGGGCTCCTTCCTCTCCTCCCTCTAGCGCCAGCACCTCCAAGCTCCATCGGGCTCGGCTCGGAGGCGCTGGAGGGTGGAATGGGAGGCCCCCACCTGGGACGTCCGCGGGTCGCGAGCAGGGTGTCCAGCCGAATGGCCATGTCCACCAACTGGTCAAATGTTAGTGTAGTATCCCTGCACGCTAACTCTCTACGGACGTCCTCCCGAAGGCTACATCTAAAGTGGTCTATGAGGGCCCTCTCATTCCACCCTGCATCTGCCGCTAGAGTCCGGAACTCCAGCGCAAACTCTTGAGCGCTCCTCATCCCCTGTCGGAGGTAGAATAGACGCTCCCCCGCCGCCTTCCCCTCTGGTGGATGGTCGAAGACAGCACGGAAGCGGCGGGAGAACTCCGCATAGGTGACTGTGGCGGCGTCTATTCCCCTCCATTCGGCGTTGGCCCACTCCAACGCCTTGCCGGTGAGACAGGAGATGAGGGCGGAAACGCTCTCGTATCCCGAGGGCGCCGGGTGTATGGTGGCAAGGTAGAGCTCCACTTGTAATAGGAACCCCTGACACCCGGCAGCGGTGCCGTCGTACGCCCTCGGGAGCGAGAGCCGAATCCCACTGGGTTCCGGTAGTTGGACGGGCGGGCTGTCTGATGGTGATGGTGCGATGGGTGGGGGTGTGGGTACCCCGCTGGTCTCCCATCGATGGAGGGTGTTCATGACGCGGTCCAAGGCGTGCCCGATCTGGTTGATACGATCCTCTTGACCACGAAGACGCTCCTCCATGATGTCGGTGGGTGCTCCTGCTGATTCCATATGAGGTGTGTAATTCTGTCAAGAGTTGCTGTAGGTAGGTGTGGTGTGGAATCAGGCGCAGGACGCAGAAGTAAAGTCCAACAAAATACTTTAGTAGATCACACAAAATAATCCAACAAACCAGCCCGGAGGCGAGAAAAGCGCGCACAGGCGTACACAAACGGGCGCACTAAACAAGTGCGTAATCTTCTCCTAAAAACAAACAAGGAGGTAAGCTACAAAATAGCGCACCAAAATACAGGTAGCGCAGCAACACGACAAGGAACAATTACACACAACACCTAACTAACAACAAGGAACTAAATAGGGTGCTTAATGAGACATAACACAAAACAGGTGTGACAAACAGACAAAACCAATCAAACAAGAAACATAGAACGGTGGCAGCTAGTACTCCGGAGACGACGACCGCCGAAACCTGCCCGAACAAGGAGGAGGGGCCGCCTCGGCCGAAACCGTGACACTGATTTCCTCATATGAACTGTAACTCAGTAAAATCTTTGAAATGATTGCATGTTGTGTTTATATTTTTGTTCAGTATAAATGCTAGCTAGAAGCAAGAGGAAATAATGTGTTTAATAAAAGCATACACTTTTATGATTTTATTAAAGGGGTTCTATTACCCTTTTTGGTCAATTCAAATTCTCCAATTCTAATGGTCCACCAGGCACCAACTGTCATTCCAGCATGAAGACGCACGAGGACGGTGGTTGCAGATAAGCTACCAATAAATCAATTTAATAAGATAAGCAAAGTTGATTCGAATTTGAGCACCGTTCGTATGCTAGCAAGCTAACGTTAGACAGGAAAGTTGCCGGGTTGTCACGTGTCCTACTTATATCAGTACACTCGTAACAACCTAAACATTACCAAAACTTCTACTCGATGAAATAAGCCACACGTAGCAAATGAGCCATTCAATTGTTCAAATCAAATCAAATGTTATTGGTCATATACACATATTTAGCAGATGTTATTGTGGGTGTAGCGAAATGATTGTGTTCCTAGCTCCAACAGTGTAGTAATATCTAACAATTCACAACAATACACACAAATCTCAAAGTAAAATAATGGAATTAAGAAATATATAAATATTAGGACGAGCAATGTCTGAGTGGCATTGACTAGAATACAGTAGAATACCGTCTATGTATATAGGGCAGCAGCCTCTAAGGTGCGGGGTTGAGTAACCGGGTGGTAGCCGGCTAATGATGGCTATTTAACAGGCTGATGGCCTTGAGATAGAAGCTGTTTTTCAGTCTCTCGGTCACAGCTTTGATGCACCTGTTCTGAACTTGTCTTCTGGATGATAACGGGGTGAACAGGCCGTGGCTCGGGTGGTTGATGTCCTTGATGATCTTTTTGGCCTTCTTGTGACATCGGGTGCTGTAGATGTCCTGGAGGGCTGGCAGTGCGCTCCAGGACATCTACCAGACCACACCACCCTCTGGAGGTTTTTCTGCTATGGGGACAGGACAACTTCACTGCATCAAAGGGACGATGGACGGGGCCATGTACCATCAAATCTTGGGTGAGAACCTCCTTCCCTCAGCCAGGGCATTGAAAATGGGTCGTGGATGGGTATTCCAGCATGACAATGACCCAAAACACACGGCCAAGGCAACAAAGGAGTGGCTCAAGAAGAAGCACATTAAGGTCCTGGAGTGGTCTAGCCAGTCTCCAGACCTTAATCCCATAGAAAATCTGTGGAGGGAGCTGAAGATTCGAGTTGCCAAATGTCAGCCTCGAAACCTTAATGACTTGGAGAAGATCTGCAAAGAGGAGTGGGACAAAATCCCTCCTGAGATGTGTGCAAACCTGGTGGCCAACTACAAGAAACATCTGACCTATGTGAAGGGTTTTTCCACCAAGTACTAAATCATGTTTTGCAGAGGGGTCAAATACTTATTTCCCTAATTAAAATGCAAAACAATTTATAACATTATTGACATGCGTTTTTCTGGATTGTTTTGTTGTTATTCTGTCTCTCACTGTTCAAATAAAGCTACCATTAAAATTATAGACTGATCATGGCTTTGTCAGTGGGCAAATGTACAAAATCAGCAGGGGATCAAATACTTTTTTCCCTCACTGTAGGTGTTCCTCTTGTCCAGATGGGATAAGGCAGTGTGCAGTGCGATGGCGATTGCATTATCTTTGGATCTATTGGGGAAGTATGGAAATTGAAGTGGGTCTAGGGTGTCAGGTAAGGTAGAGGTGATATGATCCTTGACTAGTCTCTCAAAGCACTTCATGATGACAGAAGTGAGTGCTACGGGGCGATAGTAATTTAGTTCAGTTACCTTTTCTTTCAAGTGGGGACTGGGATAGGGAGAGATTGAATATGTCCGTAAACCCTCCAGTCAGCTGGTCTGCGCATGCTCTGAGGACGCGGCTAGAGATCCCGTCTGGGCCGGCAGCCTTGCGAAGGTTAACACGCTTAAATGTCTTACTCACGTCGGCCACGGAGAACGAGAGCCCACAGTCCTTGGGAGCGGGCCGCGTCGGTGGCACGGTGTCCACGACATGGCTGGTTTTCCCTCTGTAATCCGTGATTGTCTGGAGTCCCTGCCACATACATCTCGTGTCTGAGCCATTGAATTGCGTCTCCACTTTGTCTCTATACTGACGTTTTGCGTGTTTGATTGCCTTATGGAGATCATAACTGCACTGTTTGTATTCAACCATATTCTCAGTCCCCTTGCCGTGGTTAAATCAAATCAAATTTGATTTGTCACATACAGATGTTATAGCGGGTGTAGCGAAATGCTTGTGCTTCTAGCTCCGACAGTGCAATAATATCTAACAAGTAATATCTAACAATTTCACAACATATACCCAATACACACAAATCTAAGTAAGGAATGGAATTTAAGAATATATACATACAGTATATGGACAAGCAATGACAGAGCAGCATGGACTAAGATACAGTATAATATCATAGAATACTGTATATACATATGAGATGAGTAATGCAAGATACGTAAACATTATTAAAGTGACTAGCGTTCCATTTCTTAAAGTGGCCAGTGATTTCAATAGGCAGCAGCAGCCTCTAATGTGCTAGTGCTGGCTATTTAAGAGTATGATGGCCTTGAGATAGAAGCTGTTTTTCATTCTCTCGGTTCCAACTTTGATACACCTGTACTGACCTCGCCTTCTGGATGATAGCGGGGTGAACAGGCAGTGGCTCAGGTGGTTGACCTAACTGAGGATCTAAATGTAACCTTGCAGTCACACCCCTAAAAACAAAAAATATGTGTCACAAGAAACTAGCTCACTGGTATACAGAAAATACCCGAGCCCTGAAGCAAGCCTCCAGAAAATTGGAATGGAAATGGCGCTCCACCAAACTGGAAGTCTTCCTACTAGCTTGGAAAGAAAGTACAGAGCAGTATCGAAGAGCTGCTCGATCATCCTATTTTTCCAACCTAATTGAGGAGAATAAGAACAATCCAAAATGTATATTTGATACTGTCACAAAGCTAACTAAAAAGCAGCATTCCCCAAGAGAGGATGCCTTTCACTTCAGCAGAGATTAATTCATGAACTTCTTTGACGAAAAGATCATGATCATTAGAAAGGAAATTACGGACTCCTCTTTGAATCTGCATATTTCTCCAAAGCTCAGCTGTCCTGAGTCTGCACAAAACTGCCAGGACCTAGGACCAATGGAGACAGTCAAGTTTTTAAATCTCTTGACACATTCATGAAAATAGTCATGGCCTCTAAACTTTCAAGCTGCATACTGGACCCTATTCCAACTAAACTACTGAAATAACTACTTCCTGTTAGGCCTACTGCTGCTAGGTAGCTCTCTCTCTGCTCTTCCCCTCCCCTCTGTTTGTCCTTGATTGCAGGAGTGAAGTCTGGTGTGCGGGAGTCAGGGTTCCAGCTGCAGCTCATTCACCATAATCACCTCAGCCTTTAAGACCCGGTCAAACTTGCCACTCATCGTCAGATCATAGTCAAGACGACCATGTTAGTCTCGCTGCCGACTCAACCTGTTGTTTTCGCTCTTTGTGTTTTTTGGCCTGTTCTATTTACTTTTCTCCTGTGCCACAGATTATTGGAACCTGACTCCTGCCTCCGCTTCACTCCTGCCACCACCATCCTGCTTTCCACTACCGGACCTCCCTTTTGGACTTACCACGGACACTAGGACATTACTGTACCACACCTGCTCTGACCTGGATCTGTTACCCTCCCTGTAACCTGGACTTGCTCTTCCCCTATTATTGGAAACCTGGACAAATTGAACATTGTAAATAAACCTGTTAAACCTTCTCTGGCTCGGTGTGGTTGTCTGCATTTGGGTTCAAATCCAGTTTAATCATGACAGTATGATCTGACCATGATGAACCCAGCAGACTGTAGCTCGGATACCAACCCAGAGTGCACTCAAATTCACACTGCCATAGCCAATCAGGGCATTTTACTTGGCCAACATGATACTTTGTTTAAGACTATTTCTGAGAACAGTCAGATGCTGTTTAATCAGATTCAATTACTCACCCATCAAGTGTCTGTCCTTACTACCCAAATTAATAATGCACCCCTCGTTCATGGCATACAAACTGCTCCTCCAGCCCAGATCAGAGAGCCTTTTGTTCCTGCTCCAGAGCGCTATGACGGGAACATGGGAACCTGTGGTGATTTTTTGACTCAATGCTCGCTGGTGTTTGAACAACAGCCCCTCACCTACGCCTCAGAGAGAGCCCGTATTGCCTACCTTATCAACTCTACTAGCGGTTCCGCTAGTTCCTGGGGATCCGCGGTCTGGGAGAGTCAGTCGGACATTTGCAACGCTTACGTTGCCTTCACCACTGAGATGAGGAAGGTTTTTGACCACCCCGTACGGGGCAAGGAGGCTGCTAAACGGTTGTTGTCTCTTCGGCAGGGGTCTCGCAGTGTGGCGGAGATGGCAGTGGAGTTTCGGGCGTTAGCGGCAGTGAGTGGTTGGAATGACGAGGCATTACAAGGAGTGTTCATTAATGCTTTGTCTGAGACTTTGAGGGATGAATTGGTGTCATATGATGAATCGCCTACGCTGGATAACCTTATTTCACTCACCATCCGGTAGGATAATCGGATTCGGGAGCGCCGCCGGGAGAGGGCAGAGTCTTCCCGAGTTGATACGAGGAGCACTGAACCCGAAGCCATGGAGGTGGGTCGTGCACGGTTGTCCTCAGAGGAGCGTGCACGTCGTATTCAGGTTCGGGCCTGCCTGTATTGTGGAGAAGCTGGTCATTTCGTTCCTTCCTGCCCAGTTCGTCCGGGAAAAGGGCCGGCTCATCATTAATGGGAGAGGTTTTGGTGAGCCGAACAGCGGATTCTTCCTCTTCTCCCCGCATTCTGCTCCAGGCATCCCTCCAGTGGCAGGTCCAGGATTTCCCTGTTAGTGCGCTGGTTGACTCTGGTGCCGATGAAAGCTTTTTGGATCGAGAGTTGGCTCAACAAATGGAGTTAGAGACTGTTCCTATGGACCGTCCGCTGCAGGCTAAGGGTCTAAATGGACAATTGTTGACCCGTATTACTCATCAGACTGTCCCTGTTTGTCTCAGAGCGTCGGGTAATCATCAGGAGAGCATTCAATTTCACATAATTGACTGCCCACAGACCCCCCTGGTCCTTGGTATCCCCTGGCTCATAAGACACAATCCACACATTGATTGGGTGACAGGTAGAATTGTTTCATGGAGCACATTTTGTCATGTGAACTGTTTGTGTTCTGCTCAAACCCCTGCCAGCACTGTGCCTCAACCTCCACTGGAGTCCATGGATCTCTCTGCTGTTCCTGACGTGTATCATGACCTGGCATCCGTTTTCTGCAAACACAGGGCAACTTCTCTTCCACCTCACCGGCCATACGACTGCGCCATTGACCTCCAGCCAGGAGCCCCTCTCCCTAACAGTCGCCTGTACAATCTCTCCCGCCCGGAGACGGAGGCTATGGAGAACTACATGCGGGACTCCTTGGCGGCAGGTATTATTCGTCCTTCCTCATCACCTGTAGGAGCTGGATTCTTTTTTGTGGGAAAGAAGGATAAGACCCTCAGACCCTGTATTGATTACCGTGGACTTAACAACATCACCATTAAGAACAAGTATTCTCTGCCTTTGATTAATTCTGCTTTTCCCCTCCTTCATGGTGCTACCATCTTTACGAAACTGGATCTACGAAATGCGTATCACCTGGTGCGCATTCGTAAAGGTGATGAATGGAAGACTGCCTTCAACACACCCTTGGGACATTTTGAGTATCTGGTCATGCCTTTTGGTTTGTCTAATGCCCCTGCTGTTTTTCAGGCACTCGTGAATGATGTCCTTCGGGACATGTTGAATCGTTTTGTTTTTGTCTATCTGGATGATATCCTGATTTTCTCAGAGTCCTCCCAGGAACATGAACTGCATGTGCGCCAGGTGTTGCAAAGGTTGTTGGAGAACAAACTATTTGTGAAGATGGAGAAATGTGAATTTCATGTGTCTGAGACCTCTTTTTTGGGTTACATAATCACTCAGGGGGAGTTGCGGATGGACCCAGCTAAGATCTCTGCAGTCACGGACTGGCCAGCCCCCTCCACCCGCAAACAACTTCAACGATTCCTGGGGTTTGCGAACTTCTACAGGAGGTTCATCAAGGACTGCAGCCGCATTGCGGCACCACTCACCGCTCTCACCTCCATCTCACTACCGTTCGCTTGGAATGAAGGGGCCGAATCAGCGTTCGAAGAACTGAAACATCGCTTCGCCTCGGCTCCCATTCTGATGCAGCCGGACCCTGACCGCCAGTTTGTCGTGGAGGTGGATGCATCCGACACTGGGGTAGGTGCGGTGTTGTCACAACGTTCTCCTGAAGATAACAAACTGCATCCCTGTGCTTTTCTTTCACGGAAGCTTTCTCAGGCAGAGAGGAATTATGATGTTGGCAATCGTGAACTTCTCGCCGTTAAGCTGGCTCTCGAGGAGTGGCGGCATTGGTTGGAGGGGGCGGAACAACCCTTCATCGTTTGGACGGACCACAAGAATCTGGCATACATCCAGTCAGCTAAGCAGCTCAATCCCCGTCAAGCCAGGTGGGCACTATTTTTTGGGAGATTCAATTTTTCTCTGTCTTACCGTCCTGGGTCACGCAACGTCAAGCCTGACGCCCTGTCTCGTGTTCAATCTGCTGTTGATACTGGTAGTAACCCTGAACCCATCTTGCCTCCTACCTGCAGTATTGCGGCCATTACATGTGACATCGAAGGGATGGTTAGACAGGCTCAACATCATCAAGCTGATCCTGGGAGCGGTCCTCCTAACCGGTTGTTTGTCCCGGAGTCTGTTCGCTCCCAGGTACTTCAGTGGGCTCACTCGTCTCCCCTTACCTGTCATCCTGGAGTTACTCGGACCCTTGACTTTGTGCGACGGAAGTTCTGGTGGCCCAGGATGGAGGCGGACACTCGAGCCTTCATTGCTGCTTGTACGGTATGTGCACGAAGTAAGAACTCCACCCAGGCCAGCGCTGGTCATCTACGACCTCTGCCAATACCCAGCCGGCCCTGGTCCCACATTGCTTTGGATTTTGTCACTGGACTTCCCCCCTCGTCTGGAAAGACTGTCATTCTTACTGTGATTGATCGTTTTTCTAAGTTTGCTCATTTTTTGGCCCTACCTAAACTGCCCACTGCCAGAGAGACGGCTGATATTTTGGTTGAACATGTGTTCCGCTCTCATGGTCTGCCCACTGATCTCTGGTCCGTGAATTTCATCGGTTACATCCCGATAAACCCTGTCGGCCGCCAGGTGGCGTCCGTAGAGGGGGGGGTACTGTTAGGCCTACTGCTGCTAGGTAGCTCTCTCTCTGCTCTTCCCCTCCCCTCTGTTTGTCCTTGATTGCAGGAGTGAAGTCTGGTGTGCGGGAGTCAGGGTTCCAGCTGCAGCTCATTCACCATAATCACCTCAGCCTTTAAGACCCGGTCAAACTTGCCACTCATCGTCAGATCATAGTCAAGACGACCATGTTAGTCTCGCTGCCGACTCAACCTGTTGTTTTCGCTCTTTGTGTTTTTTGGCCTGTTCTATTTACTTTTCTCCTGTGCCACAGATTATTGGAACCTGACTCCTGCCTCCGCTTCACTCCTTCCACCACCATCCTGCTTTCCACTACCGGACCTCCCTTTTGGACTCACCACGGACACTAGGACATTACGGTACCACACCTGCTCTGACCTGGATCTGTTACCCTCCCTGTAACCTGGACTTGCTCTTCCCCTATTATTGGAAACCTGGACAAATTGAACATTGTAAATAAACCTGTTAAACCTTCTCTGGCTCGGTGTGGTTGTCTGCATTTGGGTTCAAATCCAGTTTAATCATGACACTTCCTGTGCCTATATCGAATCTCCCATTCCTCTCAACATTTTTTGAAAAAGCTGTTGTGCAGCAACTCACTGCCTCCCTGGAGACAAAAAAATGTATACGAAACGCTTCAGTCTGATTTTAGACCCCATCATAGCACTGAGACCGCACTCATGAAGGTGGTAAATTACCCTTTAATGGCGTCAGACCAAGGCTCTGCATCTGTCCTCGTGCTCCTAGACCTTAGTGCTGCTTTTGACACCATCGATCACAACATTATTTTGGAGAGATTGGAAACCTTAATTGGTCTACACAGACAAGTTCTTGCCTGGTTTAGATCTTATCTGTCGGAAAGATATAAATTTGTCTCTGTGGATGGTTTGTCCTCTGACAAATCAATTGTACGTTTCGGTGCTCCTCAAGGTTCCATTTCAGGACCACTATTGTTTTCACTATATATTTTACCTCTTAGTGATAACATTGTGTTTCCGAATGACAACTTTCATTGCTATGCGGACGACACACAGCTCTACATTTTGATGAAACATGGTGAAGCCCCAAAATTGCCTAACCTGGAAGCATGTGTTTCAGCAATAAGGAAGTGGATGGCGGCAAATGTTTTACTTTTAAACTCAGACAAAACAGAGATGCTAGTTCTAGGTCCCAAGAAACAAAGATCTTCTGTTGGATCTGACAATTAATCTTGATGGTTGTACAGTCGTCTCAAAAAAAACTGTGAAGGACCTCAGCGTTACTCTGGACCCTGATCTCTCTTTTGACGAACATATCAATATTTCAAGGACAGCTTTTTTCCATCTTCGTAACATTGCAAAAAATCTGAAACTTTTTGTCCAAAAATGATGCAGAAAAGCTAATCAATGCTTTTTTCACTTCTAGATTAGACTACTGCAATGCTCTACTCTCCAGTTACCTGGATAAAGCACTAAATAAACTTCAGTTAGTGCTAAACACGGCTGCTAGAATCTTGACTAGAACCAAAAAATTTGATCATATTACTCCAGTGCTACCCTCTCTACACTGGGTTCCTGTTAAGGCTAGGGCTGATTTCAAGGTTTTACTGCTAACCTACAAAGCATTAAATGGACTTGCTCCTACCTATCTCTCTGATTTGGTCCTGCTGTACATACCTCCACGTACGCTATGGTCACAAGACGCAGGCCTCCTTATTGTCCCTATAATTTCTAAGCAAACAGCTGGAGAAGGGCTTTCTCCTATAGAGCTCAATTTTTATGGAATGGTCTGCCTATCCATCTGAGAGACGTAGATTCGATCTCGTCAGTAGGTCCTATGATTGAGTGTAGTCTGGCCCAGGGGTGCGAAGGTGAAGGGAAAGACAAACCGCCCTTGCTGTCTCTGCCTGTCCGGTTCCTGTCTATCCATTGGGATTCTCTGCCTCTGACCCTATTACGGGGGCTGAGTCACTGGCTTACTGGTGCTTTCCATGCCGTCCCTAGTAGGGGTGCATCACTTGAGTGGGTTGAGTCACTGACGTGATCTTCCTGTCCGGTTTGTCACTCCCTCGGGCTCGTGCAGTGGAGGAGATCTTCGTGGGCTATACTCAGCCTTGTCTCAGGGTAGTAGGTTGGTGGTCTGTTGATATCCCTCTGGTGGTGTGGGGGCAAAGTGGGTGGGGTTATATCCTGCCTGGTTGGCCTTGTCTGGGGGTATCGTCGGATGGGGCCACAGTGTCTCCCGACCCCCCCCTGTCTCAGCCTCCAGTATCTATGCTGCAATAGTCTATGTGCCGGGGGGCTAGGGTCAGTCTGTTATATCTGCTGTTATTCTCCTGTCTTATCTGGTGTCCTGTGTGAATTTAAGTATGCTCCCTCTAATTCTCTCTCTCTCCCTCTCTCCCTCCCATCCCGGAAGACCTGAGCCCTAGGACCATGCCTCAGGACTACCTGGCCTGATGACTCCTTGCTGTCCCCAGTCCACCTGGTCGTGCTGCTGATCCAGTTTCCACTCTTCTGCCTGCGGCTATGGAACCCTGACCTGTTTACCGGATGTGCTACCTTGTCCCAGACCTGCTGTTTTCAACTCTCTCTCTCTACCGCACCTGCTATTTCAACCTCTAAATGCCCGGCTATGAAAAGCCAAATGACGTTTACTCCTGATGTACTGACCTGTTGCAACCTCTACAACCACTGTGATTATTATTTGACCCTGCTGGTCATCTATGAACAATTGAACATCTTGGAGAAAAATCTGGCCTTAATGGCCATGTACTGTTATAATCTCCATCCGGCACAGCCAGAAGGGGACTGGCCACCCCTCAGAGACTGGTTCCTCTCTAGGTTTCTTCCTAGGTTTCTGCCTTTCTAGGGAGGTTTTCCAAGCCACCGTGCTTCTACATCTGCATTGCTTGCTGTTTGGGGTTTTAGGCTGGGTTTCTGTATAACACTTTGTGACATCTGTTGATGTTAAAAGGGCTTTATAAATACAATTTGATTGATTGATTGATGTCCTTGATGATCTATTTGGCGTTCCTGTGACATCGGGTGCTGTAGGTGTCCTGGAGGGCTGGTAGTTTGCCCCCGGTAATGCGTTCGGCAGACTGCACCACCCTCTGGAAAGCCCTGCAGTTGCGGGCGGTGCAGTTGTCGTACCAGGCGGTGATACAGCCCGACTGGCTGCTCTCAATTGTGCATCTTGTGAGGGTTTTAGGTGCCAAGCCACATTTATTCAGCCTCCTGAGGTTGAAGAGGCTCTGTTGTGCCTTCTTCACCACACTGTCTGTGTGGGTGGACCATTTCAGTTTGTCAGTGATATGTACGCCAAGGAACTTGAAGCTTTCCACCTTCTCCATTGCGGTCCCATCGATGTGGATAGGGGGGTGCACCCTCTGCTGTTTCCTGAAGTCCACGATCATCTCCTTTGTTTTGTTGACGTTGAGTGAGAGGTTATTTTCCTGGCACCACACTCCCAGAGCCCTCACCTCCTCCCTGTAGGCTGTCTCGTCATTGTTGGTAATCAAGCCTACTACTGTTGTGTCGTCTGCAAACTTGATGATTGAGTGTCGTGCTTGGCCACGCAGTCATGGGTGAACAGGGAGTACAGGAAGCTGAGCACGTACCCTTGTGGGGCCCCAGTGTTGAGGATCAGCGAAGTGGAGTGGAGAGCCATGATTCCGTGAAACAGAGTATGCTACAGTCCCTGATGTCTCTCTGGAACGAGATCCTAGCCCTGAGCTTGTCTACTTTATTGTCCAGGGACTGAACATTAGCGAGTAATATACTCGGAAGTGGTGGAGGGTGTGCACACCTCCTGAGTTGGACTAGAAGTCCTCTCTGAATACCTCTTCTCCACCGGTGGCGTCTTGGAGCAGCCTCTGGGATAAGTTAAATTGCCTTGGGGGGTACGAACAAAGGATTCAATTCGGGAAAGTTGTATTTCTGGTCAGAATGCTGGTGATTTACCTCCGCTATGATATCCAAAAGTTATTTCCAGCTGTATGTAATAACACAAAAAAATGTGTCTAGGCTAATAATGTAAGAAATAACACACAAAAAATATATATATACTGCAAAGTTGCTTAGGAGCTAGAAGCAGATCTGCCATGTCTGTCAGGGCCATCGGTTTGTTAACCAAATTCGACACACTCTCATTGACCTCCATACAAACACTCCTAGCTTGGTGAGCAAAAAAAAAACCTGCTAGAGAACACAGATTTTGGGCTCAGTTATCCCTCTCGCTTCGCCTCTTCCTCTATGGCAAAACAAATGCTTAAAAGGAGCTCTGCCACAGCCTCCAAACAAACGTTGCTTTCTCTGGGAGGCCACATCTCAAACAAAGGAAACAAAGGTTTTCGGGCCAGGGAAAACAAGAAGCCAATCGCATTACTCAATAATTCAAGCAATAAACAAGCGCTAAATTAAGAGCACATGGGCTGAAGCATGCACAGTAATCAAGGGGGATTCATCACACCAGTGACAGGTCAATGACATCATGAACTTTACCCAGTACCAGGACATTATAGCCAAAAACCTGGTTGCCTCTGCCAGGAGGCTGAAACTTGGCCAAAAGTGAATCTTCCAGGAAGACAATAACCCAAATCACCCATCAAAATCCACAAAGAAATTGTTAACTGGCCACAAAATCAACATTTTGCAATGGCCATCTCAGTCTCCAGACTTGAAACCCATTGAAAACCTGTGGTTTGAATTGAAGAGGGCATTCCATAAGCGCAGACGAAGGATATCAAGGATCTGGAAGGATTCTGTATGGAGGAATGGTCTAAGATCCTTCCCAATGTTTTCTCCAACTCATAAAATATTTTAGAAAAAGGCTCAGTGCCATAATCCTCGCAAGGTGAGGTATTGAAAGGTATTGAAAACAATATATATTACTTGTTAAACAAAACATTTCTATTAGTATAAAATAATATAATTTCCCAATTTTTTGGAGCATACAATATAGCTAAATATTTGAATTATTTATTTTATACAGTCATTTTTGCTAATCTTTATCAAGGGTGTCAATAATATCGGACCCCACTACACACACCCTCGCTGTGCCGTCTGCTGTTTACCACTCAAACCAGAGAGAGAGAGAGAGAGAGAGAGAGAGAGAGAGAGAGAGAGAGAGAGAGAGAGAGAGAGAGAGAGAGAGAGAGAGAGAGAGAGAGAGAGAGAGAGAGAGAGAGAGAGAGAGAGAGAGAGAGAGAGAGAGAGAGAGAGAGAGAGAGAGAGAGAGAGAGAGAGAGAGAGAGAGAGAGAGAGAGAGAGAAGGGAGTGTCTGCCCTCACTGTGTGAAAATGACCCCATTCATTCAGTTTCCCCTTGCCTCCCTGTGCCCACTGCCTCGCAGAGCCGCCAAGATGATTCCCTCTGTCATGTCAAAGGCAACATTATCATATCTTTGTTGCCCGGATAACCAGCTCAGAATGCCTCAGTGGAGTGTGAAGAGTGAGTATCATCACCCCTCCTTCCTGCTTTTCCTCCCACCTTACAGAAGGCGAGTAAACACGAGAGGTTATCTCTGCGCTGCTGTATGACAAATAGCATGACACGTTTGCCTGTAATAAGCATTGCTTCTCCCTTTCCTGCAGCTGTTGGCTGGTGTCTCTCTAACAACAGTGTGCTGCCCCCGCCATTAGCCTCTAACACACACTGAGTGAGCATTAACACTATCGCCCAGGCATAGGTAGACCTTGGACAGCCTGCTCATTAATAAGGCTTTTCTGCTGGCATTAAAACTGGCAAGATCTGCCCTCACTTCAGCGGCTATGTCAACTGTGAAGATTAAGGTTAGAGGATTATTATGTGTGTGTCAATTTCGACCAGCCCACCCAACAAATAAATGGTCCAGCCCATCTGGCATTTGCCAAGATTGCCAGATGGCCAATCCGCCTCTGCACACACACATACACACACACACACACACACACACACACACACACACACACACACACACACACACACACCAGTGTAGCTGGTGACTTGAAATATTTAGGAGGATGGGCACCCCACGTTATAGGTGCGGACCGCACAGAGACGACAAAGCGTTTAAAAAATCACCAAAGACAAAAACAATTGACCTAAAACATTTAATAAAGACATTTATTGGGACGTCCGGTGACGCAATTTAGGAAATCGCTGCCTGATTTTTCGTACTGCACATCGGTTGGGTATTTCCCCCCTAAATTCAATTATTTACTCTGAGCATTATAGTAACTTACACTAAAATGGAAACGGGAAAATAGGAAAAGGTTGTGGAGCTACAACGATAGCCCGAAACAAGACAGGAGAAGGACGTGCGGCTCCCGCTGCAGGACATCGCCAGCCAGGAGGACGACCCCGAGGACGAGGAGCGGGCCGGTTAGGGCGGCGACAGTGGAAGTCCCGAATTAGATTTGGGTCTAGAACGTCCCCAGCCGGAACCCAGCTCCTCTCCTCAGGACCATACCCCTCCCAGTCCACCAGATAACGGAGCCATCCCCCACGGAACCAGGAGTCCAGCAGGTGCGGGGGGGGGGGCGTACTCCGGGGGGACGGCATCCGCCAGAGGACCAGGAACCACCGGCCTGAGGAGAGACACATGAATAGTGGGTGAGACATGGTAGTGAGGGGGAAGGAGCAGCCGGTACGATACCTCATTTATCCGCCGGAGGACCTTAAACGGCCCCACAAACCAGGGGCTCAATTTCATGCAGGGCAGGCGGAGAGGGAGGTTTTTAGTGGACAGCCAGACACGATCACCAGGCTGGAATACGGGGGGCTCACTGCGGTGGCTTGGTCCTTCTGCCGACGAATGACCCTCTGGAGATGGACATGGGCGGCATCCCAGACCTGTCCGGCCCTGCGGAACCACTCGTCGACAGCGGGCACATCGGTCTGGCTGGGTGTCCAAGGGGCCAGGGCCGGCTGGTACCCCAGGATGCACTGGAAGGGAGTGAGCCCCATGGAGGAGTGAACGAGGGAGTTCTGGGCATATTCTGCCTAGGGAAGAAACCTCGCCCACTCACCCTGCCGGTCCTGACAGTGGCAATGAAGAAACCTCCCCAGTTCCTGGTTCATGCGCTCCACCTGCCCATTCGACTGAGGCCTATACCCGGAAGTGAGGCTGGCCGTGGCCCCGATCTTCTCCAGGAAAGCCTTCCACACTCGGGAGGTGAATTGTGGGCCACGGTCCGAGACAATGTCCTCCGGAAGTCCATAATGCCGGAAGACCTGTTGGAACAGGACCTCAGCGACCTGGAGAGCAGAAGGAAGACCAGTAAGTGGCAAAAAACAGCATAATTTGGAGAACCGATCTACGACCACCAGGACTGTGGTGAAGCCGTCAGAACGTGGGAGGTCGGTGACAAAGTCTATGGACAGGTGTGAACAAGGTTGCTGAGGCACTGGGAGAGGAACTAGTTTGCCTGCCGGGGCGTTCTGAGGTGTCTTCGTTTGGGCACATATGGCACAGGAGTTTATATAACGGGATACATCAGTAGCCAAGGTGGGCCACCAGTATTTTTGTGAGAGAGAATGTAGGGTGCGCGTAATACCGTAGTGCCCTGCCGTAAGGGTGGTGTGTGCCCAGATCAGCAGGCAGTTACGGACCCTGGTGGGTACATACATGCACTCCGGAGGGGCTTTGGCAGGCGCTGGGTCCTCCTGAGCCACCAGGCGGATGTCTTCATCCACATCCCAAACGACAGGTGCCACGATGAGAGACGGAGGCAGGAGAGGTAGAGCGTCTGATGAACCCCTGTTTCAGTGTCTCCACCACATACTTCTCCATGGCCTCAGTCTCCGCTATGGAGAGGGAGTAAACGCAACTCTTCGGGGGTTGTTGCCCTCCAGCAGGTCAATGGCGCAGTCCCAGGGCCTGTGAGGAGGGAGACACTTAGCCTTGGAGGCAGAGAAGGCATCGGAGAGATCTGCATACTCACGTGGAATGTTGGGCTGGAGGGCAGACTCAAGACTCTCCACTGACGTGGAACAACAAACCACCGGCAGGCAGGTCCTCTGGCATGAGGGGGACCAGGCTTTGACCCTCTTGGTGATCCAATTGATGGTGGGGTTGTGTAGTCTGAGCCAGGGCAGTCCCAAGACGATCCGGTGAAGGGGTGACATAACGATGTGGAAGGATAGCTCCTCGTGGTGCTCCGGTAGTGTGGGAATGGTGATGGTGATAGGGAGAGTGAAGTGCGTAATGGTGCCTGATCCAAGGGGTTTATTGTTGTGATGTAGTGGCAGTGGCACGGTGGGCAACCCCCATTCAGAGAACAGCTCCCTATCGATAAGGTTCCCCGCTGATCCGGAATCTATCATTGCCGTGGAAAGCGAAAAGAAGGAAGAACCATTCACTTTTAGGGGAACTAAAAACAATGGTTTGGTGACAGGTGAAGACGAACACTCACAGAGTGGCGACGGGAGTCATACAACCTAGATAGAGAGCCGCCAGGAGATCTGTGGTCCGTGGTGGTGTAGGGGGTGCTACCCACCTCCATGGGTGAGGACTCGGAGGCAGGGCGGCTTCCATAGCTCAGATGGGGTGAGCGTTGAGGCTCCGGGTGATGTTGGGAACGCCGTCGGTCTCTCAACATGTCGTCAAGACGAATGGATGTGGCGGTGAGGGTATCAAGGTCCATCTCGTCATCCTGACATGTGAGTTCCGTCGTGATATCCTCTCGTAAGCCTCTCCTGAAGGCCGTGCGCAGAGCACGCTCATTCCAGCCAGAAGACACCGCCACTGTGCGAAAGCTCAGGGCGTACTCGAACGCGGCCTCTTCTCACTGTTTCCCTCCGTGGGATGATCGAACACCACCCTGAACCGAGCGAGGAAGGTGGAGTAGGGAAGCGCCGCGGACTCACCTCCTTCCCAGACTGCCGTGGCCCAATCCAGTGCCTTTCCCTTCAGTAGCTAAATCACCAGCGCTATCCTGGCTTGGTCCGATGGAGATGCCCCACGCTGATGTGCCAGATACAGTGAAACCTGTAGCAGGAAGCCTCTACATAGCGCTCTGGCAGGGCGAAGGTTCCCTCAGACGTTGGTGATAGCACGGGAGGAGGTGGACTGGGTGCACTCACTGCTCCCTGAGGTGGAACCGGAGCGATGGTCAGTTTATGCAACGTTTGGAGCACTTCCTGAATGGCGGCGTTCAGCTGGGCAATCTGCTGCTGGTGCTGGTCGAGGCGCTGGGGACCTCCAGGAGGATTACCTGCTGCATCCATCTTCGTGATAGGTGTGTGATTCTGTGACGAGTACTGAGGATACGAAGAGGCAGGACGCAGACGCAGGAATGACCCTGAGCCTGCCTGCCATTCTGTACTTTGTCACACCACCCTGGAGTACTGACCTCTGGCTGCCCTTGACCTGTCGTTTGCCTGCCCCCTGTTTTAGTAATAAACTTTTGTTACTTCGACACTGTCTGCATCTGGCACTTCTCCTGAAACGTGATAGCACGAACTGGCCATGACTGCCCCAGCAGACTCGGACCAGCTCCGCAACACCATCTCCTCCCAAGGAGCCACCATTGGAATGCACGAGGAGTTGCTTCACGGTCTCATGGAAGGGATCCAGACCTTGGCCGAACGCCATGACTGAGCGTTTAACACATTGCTGGAGCAATTCCGTGGGTTGTCTGTTAGGCAGCCTACCACAAAGGTAACCTCCCAGCCCCTCAGTAACCCGGCTGTTAGCTGGAGAGTCGGGAACCTGTTGAGCATTTCTCGCTCAGTGTTCGCTCATCATCGAGCTGCAGCCCTCCTCCTTCCCATCGGACCGCTCTAAGATAGCGTACCTCATCATGCTGATGTCCGGGAGGGCTCTCGCCAGGGCTATGGCAGTGTCTGGAGGAGTTCATGCAGGAGGTAAAGAAGGTTTTCTATGCTCCATTGTCCGGGAGAGAGGCTGCCAGGAAGTTACTCCAGCTTCGGCAAGAATCCTGCGGTGTTGCAGTGGATTTCTGCACGTTGGCAGCTGAGTGTGCCTGGAACCCGGAAGCGCTGTTCGACACGTTCCTGCACGGAGTATCGGAGGAAGTAAAGGACGAGCTTGCAGCCCGGTTACTCCAGCTTCGGCAAGAATCCCGCGGTGTTGCAGTGGATTTCTGCACGTTGGCAGCTGAGTGTGCCTGGAACCCGGAAGCGCTGTTCGACACGTTCCTGCACGGAGTATCGGAGGAAGTAAAGGACGAGCTTGCAGCCCGGGAACTACAGATGGACATTTGGATCGATGGGCGACTACGGGAACGAAGGAAGGAGAGGAAGTCCGATTCCATTTGCCTGCCCAAGGATTCCACCTCGCCTCCGAGGCATCCCGGAAGTCCCCGGCGGCTCCGTTGCCGAAAGAACCCGAGGCTACCCAAGTTCCCCTGAGAGTCTCCGAAGTCTGCCAATTCACCTCTTCCCGAGCCGATTCAACTAGGCAGAGCTAGGCTGTCTCCAGCCAAACGGCAATACAGGCTTCACACGAAGAGTTGCCTGTATCGCAGGACTACTGGTCATTTTGTGTCCACCTGTCCACTAAAAGACCAGGCTTACCGTTAGGAGCGAGTACTCTGGTGGGCCATATGGATAACTTTCCTCTCACCTTTCCTGCCATCTTGCTGTGGGGGAACCAGTCGAAATCTCTCCGGGTACTCATCGACTCTGGGGCCGATGAGAGCTTTATGGACGCTACCCTAGCGTCCGAGCTGGGCATCCCCACTCAGCCCCTCTCCATTCCCATGGATGGTAGAGCTCTGGACAGGTGCTCTATAGGCCAGGTCACCCACAATACCACCCCCATCAACCTACGAGTATCAGGGAACCACAGCGAGACGATCCAATTCCTGCTAATTAAGTCTCCTCACGTACCCGTGGTATTGGGTTTCTCTTTGCTCCAGCAACACAATCCCTTTATTGACTGGTCTACTTGTGCCATTATGGGCTGGAGCCTGTTCTGCCACACTCATTGCCTGAAGTCAGCGTAGCCTGCCCCGGGACGTCTTCCTGGTGGCTCAGAAGTTGCCTCGGACCTCTCTGCCATTACCGCGGAGTTACAGGACCTCTGGGAGTTGTTCAGTAAGGCCCAGGCCACTTCGCTTCCGCCGCACCAACCCTACAACTGCGGAATCGACCTTCTCCAGGCACCACTCCGCCCGGGGAAGACTGTACTCATAGTCGGGTCCGGAGACCAAGGCTATGGAGACCTACATTGAGGACTCCCTAGCTCCCGGGTTCATCCGTCCTTCTGCCTTCCCCCCCTGGTGCAGGGTTCTTCTTTGTGGAGAAGAAGGACAAAACCCTGCGCCCGTGCATCGACTACCGGGACCTGAACGACATCACAGTGAAGAACCGCTACCCGCTACCACTCATCTCCTCGGCCTTCGAGCCGCTCCAGGGGGCCAACGTGTTCTCCAAGCTGGATCTACGGAACGCCTACCACCTGGTGCAGATACGGGAGGGGGACGAGTGGAAGACTTCCTTCAACACGGCCAGCGGTCACTACGAGTATCTGGTCATGCCATTTGGCCTTACCAATGCTCCAGCTGTGTTCCAGGCCCTGGTTAATGATGTTCTCTGTTGAACCGGTTCGTCTTCGTCTACCTCGACGACATCCTTGTTTTCTCCCGCTCCGCCCAAGAACACGTGCTCCTTGTCCGACAGGTCCTCCAACGCCTCCTGGAGAACCAGCTTTGTGTGAAAGTGGAGAAATGAGAATTCCATCGCTCCACCATCCCCTTCCTGGGCTACATCATCGATCCCGGGAAGGTGAGAGCGGTGGTGGATTGGCCCCAGCCTACGTCCAGAGTGCAGTTGCTATGCTTCCTGGGATTCGCCAACTTTTATCGCCGCTTTATCCAGGGTTACAGCACCCTGGCTTCCCCCCTGTCTGCACTCACCTCTCCCAAGGTTCCGTTCATCAGGCATTCCGGGACCTCTAACACCGTTTCACCACTGCTCCATCTTGGTTCATCCTGAAACGTCCCGCAAGTTCGTGGTGGAGGCCAAAGCTTTGGATATCGGGGTGTGGGCGGTCCTGTCAGATCACACCCTGTCTGTTTCACCTGTCTTTGTGATTGTCTCCACCCCCCTCCAGGTGTCACCCATCTTCCCCATTATCCCCAGTGTATTTAAACCTGTGTTCTCTGTTTGTCTGTTGCCAGTTCGTTTTGTTTCGTCAAGCCTACCAGCGGTTTTCCCCTTGCTCCTGTCTTTCTCAAGTTCCTGTTTTCTAGTTTTCCCGGTTTTTACCATTCTGCCTGCCCTGACCCTGAGCATGCCTGCCGTTCTGTACCTTTTGGACTCTGATCCGGTTTACTGACCTCTGCCTGCCCTTGACCTGTCGTTTGCCTGCCCCCTGTTTTTGTAATAAACTTTTGTTACTTCGACACTGTCTGCATCTGGGTCTTCACCTGAAAAGTGATAGACAATAGAGCATTTTTGGAACTCACTTGATCTCCCCTCAATTGGGACAGAGCAAAATGATAGACTTACTTCAGAAACAGCCACTGAAGAAATGAATAATGAAATATATAATCTAAAAGCAAACAAATCTCCAGGCACTGATGGCTTCCCTTCAGAATGGTTCAGAGAACAACTAATACCTCTACTTCAGGCCTGTATTAACTGGACTCTGCGGGAGGGGGATCTTCCACCATCGTGAAGAGAAGCCATAATATCTGTAATTCCAAAAGAGGGTAAAGATAAGAAGGAATGCAGTTCCTATAGACCTATCTCAATTCTTAACATGGATTATAAACGATATGCATCAATAATAGCCAAAAGAATGGAGGGCATAATCCCAGAATTGATTGACGGGGATCAAACTGGTTTCATACGAAAAAGACAGACACAGGACAACATAAGGAGAACAATAAAGTCGTGGTCAAACGTTTTGAGAATGACACAAGTATTGGTCTTCACAAAGTTCGCTGCTTCAGTGTTATGAGATATTTTTGTCAGATGTTACTATGGTATACTGAAGTATAATTACAAGCATTCTATAAGTGTCAAAGGCTTTTATTGACAATTACATTAAGTTTATGCAAAGAGTCAATATTTGCACTGTTGACCCTTCTTTTTCAAGACCTCTGCAATCCGCCCTGGCATGCTGTCAATTAACATCTGGGCCACATCCTGACTTATGGCAGCCCATTCTTGCATAATCAATGCTTGGAGTTTGTCAGAATTTGTGGGTTTTTGTTTGTCCACCCGCCTCTTGAGGTTCGACCACAAGTTCTCAGCGGTATTAAGGTCTGGGGAGTTGCCTGGCCATGGACCCAAAATGTCGATGTTTTGTTCCCCGAGCCACTTAGTTATCACTTTTGCCTTATGGCCAGGTGCTCCATCATGCTGGAAAAGGCATTGGTCGTCACCAAACTGTTCTCGGATGGTTGGGAGAAGTTGCTCTCGGAGGATGTGTTGGTACCATTCTTTATTCATGGTTGTGTTCTTAGACAAATTTGTGAGTGAGCCCACTCCCTTGGCTGAGAAGCAACCCCACACATGAATGGTCTCAGGATGCTTTACTGTTGGCATGACACAGGACTGATGGTAGCGCTCACCTTGTCTTCTCCGGACAAGGTGTTTTACGGATGCCCCAAACAATCGGAAAGGGGATTCATCAGAGAAAATGACTTTACCCCAGTCCTCAGCAGTCCAATCCCTGTATCTTTTGCAGAATATCAGTCTGTCCCTGATGTTTTTCCTGGAGAGAAGTGGCTTCTTTGCTGCCCTTCTTGACACTAGGCCATCCTCCAAAAGTTTTCGCCTCACTGTGCGTGCAGATGCACTCACACCTGCCTGCTGCCATTCCTGAGCAAGCTCTGCACTGGTGGTGCCCCGATCCCGCAGCTGAATCAACTTTAGGAGATGGTCCTGGCGCTTGCTGGACTTTCTTGGGCGCCCTGACGCCTTCTTCGCAACAATTGAACCTCTCTCCTTGAAGTTCTTGATGATCCGATAAATGGTTGATTTAGGTGTAATCTTACTAGCAGCAATATCCTTGCCTGTGAAGCCCTTTTTGTGCAAAGCAATGATGACGGCACCTGTTTCCTTGCAGGTAACCATGGTTAACTGAGGAAGAACAATGATTTCAAGCACCACCCTCCTTTTAAAGCTTCCAGTCTGTTATTCTAACTCAATCAGCATGACAGAGTGATCTCCAGCCTTGTCCTCGTCAACACTCTCACCTGTGTTAACGAGAGAATCACTGACATGATGGCAGCTGGTCCTTTTGTGGCAGGGCTGAAATGCAGTGGAAATGTTTTTTAGGGATTAAATTCATTTTCATGGCAAAGAGGGACTTTGCAATTAATTGCAATTCATCTGATCACTCTTCATGACATTCTGGAGTATATGCAAGTTGCTATCATCAAAACTGAGGCAGCAGACTTTGTGAAAACTAGTATTTGTGTCATTCTCAAAACTTTTGACCACGACTGTACATGTCATGGACCACATCACTCTGGATAAGACAAGTGCTATATTAATCAGTCAAGATGCAGAAAAAGCATTTGATTCAGTGGGATGGGATTATCTATTCCAAGTTATGGATAGATTTGGTTTCAACAAAGAAGTGATACAGTGCATCAAAACATTGTATCCATGTCCGACTGAATAAAGATGAATGTACAACTGTCACGAATGATAAGTTTAGAACGAGGGGTAAGACAGGGCTGTAATCTTTCACCCACTCTCTTCTCTTTGTACATCGAGCCGTTAGCCCATCTTTAGAGGCAGTGAACATAAAATATGCATGTATGCTGATGATGTTCTATTATTCCTTAAAGACCCAGGTTCAAGTGTACCTAGATTGATGGATGTTTTACAAACATTTGGAACATATTCAGGGTATGTGCTTAATGTACACAAGACCCAAAGCCCTAGTATATACAGTTGAAGTCGGAAGTTTACATACACCTTAGCCAAATACATTCAAACTCAGTTTTTCACAATTCCTGACATTTAATCCTGATAAAAATTCCCTGTCTTAGTTCAATTAGGATCACCACTTTATTTTAAGAATGTGAAATGTCAGAATAATAGTAGAGAATGATTTATTTCAGCTTTTATTTATTTCATCACATTCCCAGTGGGTCAGAAGTTTACATACACTCAATTCGTATTTGGTAGAATTGCCTATAAATTGTTTAACTTGGGTCAAACGTTTCGGGTAGCCTTCCACAAGCTTCCCACAATAAGTTGGGTGAATTTTGGCCCATTCCTCCTGACAGAGCTTGGTGACTGAGTCAGGTTTGTGGGCCTCCTTGCTCGCACACGCTTTTTCAGTTCTGCCACACATTTTCTATAGGATTGAGGTCAGGGCTTTGTGATGGCCACTCCAATACCTTCACTTTGTTGTCCTTAAGCCATTTTGCCACAACTTTGGAAGTATGCTTGGGGTCATTGTCCATTTGGAAGACCCATTTGCGACCAAGCTTTAACTTCCTGACTGATGTCTTGAGATGTTGCTTCAATATATCCACATAATTTTCCTTCCTCATGATGCCATCTATTTTGTGAAGTGCACCAGTCCCTCCTGCAGCAAAGCACCCCCACAGCATGATGCTGCCACAGTTCTATTTTTTTTAGTTTGTTAACAAGACATTTGTGGAGTGGTTGAAAAACAAGTTTTAATGACTCCAACCTAAGTGTATGTAAACTTCCGACTTCAACTGTAATTTTACCCCACAGCCAGTGCTTCCAATGGACCTCTTCATCCATTAAACATCTTGGAGTAAATCTACCAAAAGATACTCTATGACCTGAATTACATTCACATCAACAAGAAAATATATGATGACCTGGACAGGTGGAATTCACTTCCTTTGGATCTTAGTAGTAGAATTGAAACAATCTAAATGAATATCCTGCGGAGGTTACTGTATTTGTTCCAATCACTGCCCATAGAAATCCCACCTAAACAGTTTAGGGAATGGGATAAATGGATATCAAGGTTTATCTGGAACAGTAAGAGGCCAAGAATTAGATATACAACATTACAATTACCAAAAAACAGGGCATGGCCTTACCAAGCCTAAAATATTATTTTGTGTGAGCCCAATTGAGACCTCTGGTGTGTTCGTGCAATTCAGAATCCAAATCCAAATGGAAAGACATCGAGACTACTTTGACAGAGATACCCATACAGTCAGTTTTGGGTAATAAGGTCATGGTAATAGAAATATACAAAAGACAAAATCTGTGGATTAATTTCTCTCTTAAGACATGGTTTAGGGTAGTTAAGCAAATTCATTTAGACAGAGAGGTCAAACTGCTGAGTTGGCCCGCATACGACCCCAGCTTCATTCCTGCAGTTCAGGATAGCAGATTTAAACAGTGGACGCAAAAACGTTTCACACCATTTTGTACAATTATAAGGAATGGGGATCAAGAGAACTTCCAGGACCTAAGTAAAAAACATTGCTTGGATAAACACAATTTTTACAGGTACCTAGAGGTTCGATATTACTTTTTAAAAGAAATAAAAGTGATTGATCCTCGGGCACCTCAGAAATTGATCCAAGTATTGACTAACGCATAAAACTTTGGGAATACCAAAAAAACTATTTCAAATCTTTACTTGGGTATTTTATCCTCAAAGAAACACTCTACAAACTATATTAAACAGAAATGGGAGGAGGAACTTAACATTGAAATAACTGATGAAACGTGGTTGAACATATTTGAGACTCAATTAAGCTCTATCAACTCAAGGACTTGGAGAGAATTCTGTTAGAAGAATGTTATACGTTTCTTCACAACACCTAAACTGAAATCAAAACAGACAGGCACCCAACACCCTTGTTGGAGAGATTGCGGGCTATCAAGGGCGGATCACACTCATATCTTTTGGTCCTGCCCCGCAATTGAAACTTACTGGCGAGAAATAAGATCAAACATTGGAAAATTAAATTATTATTATATATATATATATATATATATTTTTTTAGGGGGTAGATCAGCTTTAATATTGCAGATAGATTGTAACTTCCATCAATGTAATTGTCTGCATCACTTCCAGTCCCCCATATGTAATTTTTTTCTCTGCTCAAATAAATAAAGGGAACACTTAAACAACACAATGTATCTAGTCAATCACACATCTGTGAAATCAAACTGTCCACTTAGGAAGCAACACTGATTGACAATACATTTCACATGCTGTTGTGCAAATGGAATAGACAACAGGTGGAAATTATAGGCAATTAGCAAGACACCCCCAATAAAGGACTGGTTTTGCAGGTGGTGACCACAGACCACTTCTCAGTTCCTATGCTTCCTGGCTGATGTTTTGGTCACTTTTGAATGCTGGCGGTGCTTTCACTATAGTGGTAGCATGAGACGGAGTCTACAACCCACACAAGTGGCTCAGGTAGTGCAGCTTATCCAGGATGGCACATCAATGCGAGCTGTGGCAAGAAGGTTTGCTGTGTCTGTCAGAGTAGTGTCCAGAGCATAGAGGCGCTACCAGGAGACAGGCCAGTACATCAGGAGATGTGGAGGAGGCCGTAGGAGGGCAACAACCCAGCAGCAGGACTGCTACCTCCACCTTTGTGCAAGGAGGAGCACTGCCAGAGCCCTGCAAAATGACCTCCAGCAGGCCACAAATGTGCATGTGTCTGCTCAAACGGTCAGAAACAGACTCCATGAGGGTGGTATGAGGGCCTGACGTCCACAGGTGGGGGTTGTGCTTACAGCCCAACACCGTGCAGGACGTTTGGCATTTGCCAGAGAACACCAAGTTTGCCAAATTCGCCACTGGCGCCCTGTGCTCTTCACAGATGAAAGCAGGTTCACACTGAGCACATGTGACAGAAGTGACAGAGTCTGGAGACGCCGTGGAGAACATTCTGCAGCCTGCAACATCCTCCAGCATGACCGGTTTGGCAGTGGGTCAGTCATGGTGTGGGGTGGCATTTCTTTGGGGGGCCGCACAGCCCTCCATGTGCTCGCCAGAGGTAGCCTGACTGCCATTAGGTACCGAGATGAGATCCTCAGACCCCTTGTGAGACCATATGCTGGTGCGGTTGGCCCTGGGTTCCTCCTAATGCAAGACAATGTTAGACCTCATGTGGCTGGAGTGTGTCAGCAGTTCCTGCAAGAGGAAGGCATTGATGCTATGGACTGGGCCGCCCGTTCCCCAGACCTGAATCCAATTGAGCACATCTGGGACATCATGTCTCGCTCCATCCACCAATGCCACGTTGCACCACAGACTGTCCAGGAGTTGGCGGATTCTTTAGTCCAGGTCTGGGAGTAGATCCCTCAGGAGACCATCCGCCACCTCATCAGGAGCATGCCGAGGCGTTGTAGGGAGGTCATACAGGCACGTGGAGGCCACACACACTACTGAGCCTCATTTTGACTTGTTTTTAGGACATTACACATTACAAAGTTGGATCAGCCTGTAGTGTGGTTTTCCACTTTAATTTTGAGGGTGACTCCAAATCCAGACCTCCATGGGTTGATAAATTTGATTTCCATTGATAATTTGTGTGTGATTTTGTTGTCAGCACATTCAACTATGTAAAGAAAAAAGTATTTAATAAGATTATTTCATTCATTCAGATCTAGGATGTGTTATTTTAGTGTTCCCTTTATTTTTTTGAGCAGTGTATATATATATATATACACATGCATACATATACGCATATACATATATACGGTGGGGAGAACAAGTATTTGATACACTGCCGATTTTGCAGGTTTTCCTACTTACAAAGCATGTAGAGGTCTGTAATTTTTATCATTAGGTACACTTCAACTGTGAGAGACGGAATCTAAAACAAAAATCCAGAAAATTACATTGTATGATTTTTAAGTGATTAATTTGCATTTTATTGCATTACATAAGTATTTGATACATCGGAAAAGCAGAACTTAATATTTGGTACAGAAACCATTGTTTGCAATTACAGAGATCATATGTTTCCTGTAGGTCTTGACCAGGTTTGCACACACTGCAGCAGGGATTTTGGCCCACTCCTACATACAGACCTTCTCCAAATCCTTCAGGTTTCGGGGCTGTCGCTGGGCAATACGGACTTTCAGCTCCCTCCAAAGATTTTATATTGGGTTCAGGTCTGGAGACTGGCTAGGCCACTCCAGGACCTTGAGATGCTTCTTACGGAGCCACTCCTTAGTTGCCCTGGCTGTGGGTTTCGGGTCGTTGTCATGCTGGAAGACCCAGCCACGACCCATCTTCAATGCTCTTACTGAGGGAAGGAGGTTGTTGGCCAAGATCTCGCGATACATGGCCCCATCCATCCTCCCCTCAATATGGTGCAGTCGTCCTGTCCCCTTTGCAGAAAAGCATCCCCAAAGAATGATGTTTCCACCTCCATGCTTCACGGTTGGGATGGTGTTCTTGGGGTTGTACTCATCCTTCTTCTTCCTCCAAACACAGCGAGTGGAGTTTAGACCAAAAAGCTCTATTTTTGTCTCATCAGACCACATCACCTTCTCCCATTCCTCCTCTGGATCATCCAGATGGTCATTGGCAAACTTCAGACGGGCCTGGAAATGCGCTGGCTTGAGCAGGGGGACCTTGCGTGCGCTGCAGGATTTTAATCCATGATGGCGTAGTGTGTTACTAATGGTTTTCTTTGAGGCTGTGGTCCCAGCTCTCTTCAGGTCATTGACCAGGTCCTGCCGTGTAGTTCTGGACAGATCCCTCACCTTCCTCATGATCATTGATGCCCCACGAGGTGATATCTTGCATGGAGCCCCAGACCGAGGGTGATTGACCGTCATCTTGAACTTCTTCCATTTTCTAATAATTGCGCCAACAATTGTTGCCTTCTCACCAAGCTGCTTGCCTATTGTCCCGTAGCCCATCCCAGCCTTGTGAAGGTGTACAATTTTATCCCTGACGTCCTTACACAGCTCTCTGGTCTTGGCCATTGTGGAGAGGTTGGAGTCTGTTTGATTGAGTGTGTGGACAGGTGTCTTTTATACAGGTAACGAGTTCAAACAGGTGCAGTTAATACAGGTAATGAGTGGAGAACAGGAGGACTTCTTAAAGAAAAACTAACAGGTCTGTGAGAGCCGGAATTCTTACTGGTTGGTAGGTGATCAAATACTTATGTCATGCAATAAAATGCAAATTAATTACTTAAAAATCATACAAAGTGATTTTCTGGATTTTTGTTTTAGATTCAGTCTCTCACAGTTGAAGTGTACCTATGATAAACATTACAGACCTCTACATACTTTGTAAGTAGGAAAACCTGCAAAATCTGCAGTGTATCAAATACTTGTTCTCCCCACTGTATACACATACATATCCTTTAAAAAATATATATATTTCCCTTTATTACTTTCCAACCCCACCATCCCTTCCCTAATTGGAGTAAACTAGTGAACAACAATGCTTAGGCCTCTACTTCATGCTTATACATACTATATCCATTTTATGGACACAGTCAATAATTGTATTTTGTTTGTTTTTACTCCTGAACTTCATCCGATCATTTTCATGATGTCCATCTTGTATGCTTCTATATGCCATATCTTTCTAACTGTGCTCTTTCACAAAAGCTCACAATATATAACCTATATACTTATTATGGACACAGCATGTCTTACACTAGTTATCTTGTTGTTATTAGTTGTTATTAGTCCCATCCTTCAGCTCCATTCAACACCTCCCATCTATCTCTTAACACCATCCATATTGGATTTCTATTTGCCATATATTTTTCAACTGTACTGTGATGTTTTACAAAAGTTCTGAACCTTTCTATTCTCATTGTTCCTACGGTTTGTGAATTGAAAATAAACATTTTTTGCTAAAAGTATTATTATATTATTGATCGATTGACTATGACTTTTCAGATCACCCAGTAGTGCTATCTGCAGGGTCAGCTCCATGCAAATATTGCAATCCTTGACCTTCCTGGACCTGTGTCCAGAATTAAGCTACAAATGGACAGTACCAAAACAGATGATCTAATGATTCTGTCTCTTCACAGCCAAATCTGCAGAGCTGGGAAGATTGTATCCCCCATACAAATAACATTCTATTGGTAGCAAGAACTTTATATAATAATTTAAATTGAAAAATTCTAAGTTTTGAATCCGGCGTCGTTTTGAGTATCAGTTCATAAACACTAAACACAATGGAATAGGTACGTCAAAAATCTCTTCCCAACTCTTTTGCAATCTATATGGGACGGCTGTTAATCTTTTGGTCCTTAAATGATACTGGTAAACTTTATTTATCACAATTTTCTTTAACCAATTATGTTCTTTAATGCAAGGCCTTCCACTTTCCTCTTCCATTTTTGCCGTACTGCTGCAATTATTTGGTTGTAATTTTGGGTAGAGCAGACATTTCCATATGTTTTTGTTAGCTGCATGTGATAATATCAGATACCGATAATATCATTTACGAAGATTATACTTTTTTTTTCTCAAAAAAGAACGGTTTTTTATCAATTAGTATATTTGAGTTTAACCTGTCATGATTTAACTGGATTTGAACCCAAATGCAGACAACTACACCAAGCCAGAGAAGGTTTAACAGGTTTATTTACAATGTTCAATTAATCCAGGTTTCCAATAATAGGGGAGAGCAAGTCCAGGTTACAGGGAGGGTAACAGATCCAGGTCAGGGCAGGTGTGGTACCGTAATGTCCTAGTGTCCGTGGTGAGTCCAAAAGGGAGGTCCGGTAGTGGAAAGCAGGATGGTGGTGGCAGGAGTGAAGCGGAGGCAGGAGTCAGGTTCCAATAATCTGTGGCACAGGAGAAAAGTAAATAGAACAGGCCAAAAACACAAAGAGCGAAAACAAACAGGTTGAGTCGGCAGCGAGACTAACATGGTCGTCTTGACTATGATCTGACGATGAGTGGTAAGTTTGACCGGGTCTTAAAGGCTGAGGTGATTATGGTGAATGAGCTGCAGAGGGCTAACCGACACAGGCTTAATCTGGGAAACATGAAAAGTGGAATGAACCCGTAGGGAGGCAGGAAGCTGTAGCTTAACCGCGCAGGGGTTAACAATAGACAGTATCTTGAACGGTCCTATAAAACGAGGCGCCATCTTCTTAGACTCCACTTTCAATGGAAGGTCACGTGACTTAAGCCATACCTCTTGACCAGGAGAGTAACCGGGAGCCTGGGACCGGTGACGGTTGGCTTGCCTCTGCATGTACGCCAAAGCTCGGGACAGAGCTACCCTGGCCTTCCTCCAGACCTTGAAGCAGCGGCGCATGTGGGACTGCACCGAAGGTACCGCCAGTTCCCTCTCTTGAGAAGGGAACAGGGGAGGTTGATAACCCAGAGCACAGAGAAAGGGAGACAAACCAGAGGAAGCGTTAGTCAAGGTGTTATGAGCATATTCCACCCAGGGGAGCATGGAGCTCCATGACCCAGGGTTAGACCCTGTGACACAGCGGAGAGCGGTCTCCATCTCCTGGTTCGCTCTCTCGGCTTGCCCGTTGGTCTGGGGGTGATATCCAGAGGACAGGCTGGATGTGATGCCCAAAGCTTTACAGAAAGCTTTCCACACCTGGAAGACAAACTGGGGACCCCTGTCAGAGACAATATCCGTGGGTAGACCATGAGAGCGGAACACATGTTCAACCAAAATATCAGCCGTCTCTCTGGCAGTGGGCAGTTTAGGTAGGGCCAAAAAATGAGCGAACTTAGAAAAACGATCAATCACAGTAAGAATGACAGTCTTTCCAGACGAGGGGGGAAGTCCAGTGACAAAATCCATAGCAATGTGCGACCAGGGCCGGCTGGGTATAGGTAGAGGTCGTAGATGACCAGCGCTGGCCTGGGTGGAGTTCTTACTTCGTGCACATACCGTACAAGCAGCAATGAAGGCTCGAGTGTCCGCCTCCATCGTGGGCCACCAGAACTTCCGTCGCACAAAGTCAAGGGTCCGCGAAACTCCAGGGTGACAGGTAAGGGGAGACGAGTGAGCCCACTGAAGTACCTGGGAGCGAGCAGACTCAGGGACAAACAACCGGTTAGGAGGACCCCTCCCAGGGTCAGCTTGATGATGTTGAGCCTGTCTAACAATCCCTTCGATGTCACATGTGATGGCCGCAATACTGCAGGTAGGAGGCAAGATGGGTTCAGGGTTACTACCAGTATCAACAGCCGAATGAACACGAGATAGGGCGTCAGGCTTGACGTTGCGTGACCCAGGACGGTAAGACAGAGAAAAATTGAATCTCCCAAAAAATAGTGCCCACCTGGCTTGACGGGGGTTGAGCTGCTTTGCTGACTGGATGTAAGCCAGATTCTTATTATCCGTCCAAACGATGAAGGGTTGTTCCGCCCCCTCCAACCAATGTCGCCACTCCTCGAGAGCCAGCTTAACGGCGAGCAGTTCACGATTGCCAACATCATAATTCCTTTCTGCCTGAGAAAGTTTCCTTGAGAGAAAAGCACAGGGATGCAGTTTGTTATCTTCAGGAGAACGTTGTGACAACACCGCACCTACCCCAGTGTCGGATGCATCCACCTCCACGACAAACTGGCGGTCGGGGTCCGGCTGCATCAGAATGGGAGCCGAGGCGAAGCGATGTTTCAGTTCTTCGAACGCTGATTCGGCCCCTTCATTCCAAGCGAACGGTCGTGAGATGGAGGTGAGAGCGGTGAGTGGCGCCGCAATGCGGCTGTAGTCCTTGATGAACCTCCTATAGAAGTTCGCAAACCCCAGGAATCGTTGAAGTTGTTTGCGGGTGGAGGGGGCTGGCCAGTCCGTGACAGCAGAGATCTTAGCTGGGTCCATCCGCAACTCCCCCTGAGCTATGATGTAACCCAAAAAAGAGGTCTCAGACACATTAAATTCACATTTCTCCATCTTCACAAACAGTTTGTTCTCCAACAACCTTTGCAACACCTGGCGCACATGCAGTTCATGTTCCTGGGAGGACTCTGAGAAAATCAAGATATCATCCAGATAGACAAAAACAAACCGATTCAACATGTCCCGAAGGACATCATTGACTAGTGCCTGAAAAACAGCAGGGGCATTGGACAACCCAAAAGGCATAACTAGATACTCAAAATGTCCCAAGGGTGTGTTGAAGGCAGTCTTCCATTCATCACCTTTACGAATGCGCACCAGGTGATACGCATTTCGTAGATCCAGTTTGGTAAAGATAGTTGCACCATGAAGGAGGGGAAAAGCAGAATTAATTAATGGCAGAGAATATTTGTTCTTAATGGTGATGTTGTTAAGTCCACGGAAATCAATACAGGGTCTGAGGGTCTTATCCTTCTTAGCAACAAAAAAGAATCCCGCTCCTACAGGTGACGAGGAAGGACGAATAATACCTGCCGCCAAGGAGTCCCGAATGTAGTTCTCCATAGCCTCAGTCTCCGGGCGGGAGAGATTGTACAGGCGACTGCTGGGGAGCGGGGCTCCTGGCTGGAGGTCAATGGCGCAGTCGTAAGGCCGGTGAGGAGGAAGAGAAGTAGCTCTGTGTTTGCAGAAAACGGATGCCAGGTCATGATACACGTCAGGGACAGCAGAAAGATCCATGGACTCAAGTGGAGGTTGAGGCACAGTGCTGGCAGGGGTCTGAGCAGAACACAAACAATTCACATGACAAAATGTGCTCCATGAAACAATTCTACCTGTCACCCAATCAATGTGTGGATTGTGTCTTATGAGCCAGGGGATACCAAGGACCAGGGGGGTCTGTGGGCAGTCGATTATATGGAATTGAATGTTCTCCTGATGATTTCCCGACACTCTGAGACAAACAGGAACAGTCTGATGAGTAATACGGGTCAACAATTGTCCATTTAGACCCTTAGCCTGCAGCGGACAGTCCATAGGAACAGTCTCCAAATCCATTTGTTGAGCCCACTCTCTATCCAAAAAGCTTTCGTCGGCACCAGAGTCAACCAGCGCACTAACAGAGAAATTCTGGGACTGCCACTGGAGGGATGCCTGGAGCAGAATGCGGGGAGAAGAGGAAGAATCCGCTGCTCGGCTCACCAAAACTTCTCCCAATAATGATGAGCCGGCCCTTTTCCCGGACGAACTGGGCAGGAAGGAACGAAATGACCAGCTTCTCCACAATACAGGCAGACCCGAGCCTGAATACGACGTGCACGCTCCTCTGAGGACAACCGTGCATGACCCACCTCCATGGCTTCGGGTTCAGTGCTCCTCGTATCGACTCGGGAAGACACGGCTTTCTCCGTAGGGAAGATGCGGGGAGGAGTTTGTTGACGACAGACAGGTTGCTTGGAACTAACACTCCTCTCCCGGCGGCGCTCCCGAATCCGATTATCCAACCTGATGGTGAGTGAAATAAGATTATCCAGCGTAGGCGATTCATCATATGACACCAATTCATCTTTTAAAGTCTCAGACAAAGCGTTGATGAACACTCCTTGTAATGCCTCGTCATTCCAACCACTCACTGCCGCTAAAGTCTGAAACTCCACTGCCATCTCCGCCACACTGCGAGCCCCCTGCCGAAGAGAAAACAACCGTTTCGCAGCCTCCTTGCCCCGTACGGGGTGGTCAAAAACCTTCCTCATCTCAGTGGTGAAGGCAACGTAAGCGTTGCAAATGTCCGACTGACTCTCCCAGACCGCGGATCCCCAGGCACGAGCGGAACCGCTAGTAGAGTTGATAAGGTAGGCAATAGGGGCTCTTTCTGAGGCGTAGGTGAGGGGCTGTTGTTCAAACACTAACGAGCATTGAGTCAAAAAAATCGCCACAGGTTCCCATGTTCCCGTCATAGCGCTCTGGAGCAGGAACAAAAGGCTCTCTGATCTGGGCTGAAGGGGTAGGAAAAACAGGTGGAGCAGGAGAAGGAGCAGTTTGTATGCCATGCCCGAGGGGTGCATTATTAACTTGGGTAGAAAGGGCAGACACTTGATTGGTGAGTAATTGAACCTGATTAAGCAGCACCTGACTGTTCTCAGCAATAGTCTTAAACAGGGTATCATGTTGGCCAAGTAAAATGCCCTGATTGGCTATGGCAGTCCGAATTTGAGTGCACTCTGGGGTGGTATCCGAGCTACTGTCTGCTGGGTTCATGTTGGTCAGATCATACTGTCATGATTTAACTGGATTTGAACCCAAATGCAGACAACTACACCAAGCCAGAGAAGGTTTAACAGGTTTATTTACAATGTTCAATTAATCCAGGTTTCCAATAATAGGGGAGAGCAAGTCCAGGTTACAGGGAGGGTAACAGATCCAGGTCAGGGCAGGTGTGGTACCGTAATGTCCTAGTGTCCGTGGTGATTCCAAAAGGGAGGTCCGGTAGTGGAAAGCAGGATGGTGGTGGCAGGAGTGAAGCGGAGGCAGGAGTCAGGTTCCAATAATCTGTGGCACAGGAGAAAAGTAAATAGAACAGGCCAAAAACACAAAGAGCGAAAACAAACAGGTTGAGTCGGCAGCGAGACTAACATGGTCGTCTTGACTATGATCTGACGATGAGTGGTAAGTTTGACCGGGTCTTAAAGGCTGAGGTGATTATGGTGAATGAGCTGCAGCTGGAACCCTGACTCCCGCACACCAGACTTCACTCCTGCAATCAAGGACAGACAGAGGGGAGGGGGAGAGCAGAGAGAGAGCTACCTAGCAGCAGTAGGCCTAACATAACCACAATATTTGTTGCAATATTTGTTCTGTCATTTCTGGAGGATTAAATTGAAATTGCAACCAACTTTCTATGGCTTGATTTAGAAATAGTGATATTTGGGAGATTATTTCCTTTTCAAATACCTGAAAGTGAGGAGTTGTAATCTGAATAAAGGGAAAAAGTCCCTTCTTGAACATTGGGTGAGACAATCTTACTAGTTTGCTAGAGAACCAGTTCGGATTTAAGTATAATGTTTGTATGACTGAAGCTTTTAGTGATAGGTCTAATGCTTTAATATTTAATAATTTCTGTCCTCCGAATTCATATTCATTATATAAATAGGACTGTTTAATTTTGTCTGGCTTGCCGTTCCAAATAAAATGGAATATTTTTTTCTCATATAATTTAAAAAACTGTTCACTAGGCGTAGGCAAGACCATAAGCAAATAGGTAAACTGGGATAATACTTAAGAGTTAATCAGGGTGATTTTTCCACAAATTGACAGGTATTTACCTTTCCATGGTAGCAAGATCTTATCTATTTTTGCTAACTTTCTATTAAAATGTATTGGAGTGAGATCATTTATTTCATATGGGATATGTATTCCGAGTATATCCACATCATCATCAGACCATTTTATTGGTAAACTACAAGGTAATGTAAAAATTGTATTTTTTAGTGATCCAATACGTAATATAGTACATTTATCATAATTTGGTTGTAATCCAGAGTGGTTCGAAAATGTATCTAGATCCTCTATGAGGCTGTGGAGGGATTCAAGTTGTGGATTTAAAAGAAAACATTAATCATCACAGACAATGACACCTTTGTTTTTAAGCCCTGGATTTCTAATCCCTTTATATTATTGTTGGATCTGATTTTAATAGCTAATATCTCGACGCATTAATAAATAGATATGCCGATAGTGGACAACCTTGTTTCACTCCTCTTGACAGTTTAAAACTTTCTGAGAAATAGCCATTATTTACTATTTTACACCTAGGGTTACTATACATGATTTTAACCCAATTTATAAGAGATTGACCAAAATTGAAATGCTCCAGGCATTTATGTATAAACCCCAGTCGTACTTTATCAAATGCCTTTTCGAAGTCTGCTATGAATAGTAGGCCTGGTTTCCCAGATTTTCCATAGTGTTCTATTGTTGCCAGTACTTGCCTTATATTATCTCCAATGTATCGCCCATGTAAAAAACCTGTCTGATTAGAATGAATAATGTCCGACAATACCTTTTTAATTCTATGTGCTATACGTTTTGCTAGAATTTTTGCATCACAACACTGAAGTGTAAGGGGCCGGCAATTTTTTTAATGGACTGGATCTTTATGTTTTCCACTTGTATCCTGTTTCAGTAATAATGAAATCAGACCTTCTTCTTGAGTGTCTGATAATCTACCATTTACATAGGAGTGATTAAAACATGCTAATAACGGTCCTCTGAGTATATCAAAAAAGGTTTGGTATACCTCGACTGGTATGCCATCCAATCCTGGAGTTTTCCCGGACTTAAAGTCTTTAATTGCATCCAGAAGTTCCTCCTCTGTAATTTCACCTTCACATGAGTCTTTCTGTTTGGCTGTTAATTTTACATTATCAATAGAAAAAAAATCTCTACAATTTGCTTCAGTTAGAGGACATGGAGGCGACTGAAACGAAAACATATGCTTAAAGTACTTTGTTTCCTCCTTCAAAATATAATTTGGTGAATCATGGGTTAATAATGTTTTTTTTTTTTTACATAGAACAAACATTCATTCCTTTGTATTTGGGTGAAATACCTGATAACTTACACAATAGAGAAAAGTACCAGTTGAAGGTCCTACTGGCAGCCAGTAAAAAGGCTATCACTGGGAAATGGCTACAAAAGACCCTCTCACCATGACACAATGGATAGACATTGTTAAAGAAATACTTTATATGGAGCGTATGACCTTTGCTTTAAGAACGCATGAGGAGAGTGCCAGGAATACTGGGAAAAATGGGTCTCGTACTTGAAAATGGTCTATTTCAAAGATTATGTTACTGTAACTAATCTGATGAACGTATGATGTGTGCTGTACCTGCCAGACATTTTTTCCTTTATGTATGTATGTTGTTTTATATAAAAAAATATTTTAAAAAATGTGTGTTCTTCAATAAAAACAACGTAAAAAATAAAAAAATAAAGACATTTATAGTAAAATATTATGGGGAGGGCTACTTACATAGTGTTGAGAAGGGATCACAGCAGTGATTGAATGAGGGTATGAGGCATGAGTTGAGGTGTTCAGAGGCTTGACTTCAGTGCAGGAAAGAGGTTGAGGTGTTCAGAGGCTTCAGTGCAGGACAGGTTCATCATGGTGGATGTGTTGGAGAAAAGCTCAACTCTTCCACTGATGGCAGGACAGGATTTGACTGGGAAGACAAAAACAATTACACAGTTACACGAAAGAGCTAAGAGTTAGTCCAAGCAAGGATTCAAATCACATTGATGTGTAATAATGTGATTGTTTTTGTGTATGTGATTGACTCTACCATAGAGATCCTATTAAATTAGTGCAGATCAATTCTTCAAATTCGTCATTTTATTTGATTTGACCAACTCCCTGATCAAAATGGTTGACCTTTATACCATCATAAAAAGGTTTGTGCCCCTTCTAGTACTCTAATTCCTAATTCTATGGACTCTACATACAGTAATGAGAGAAAATGTACAGGCCTACTCACAGTGCTTGGAGAGGAAACATTCAATGTGCCGGTGGATGAGAGGGCACATGAGACATGGCTTCAGTTCATATCAGGAGAGAGTTCCCAGCTAACTACAGACGTTCCCACAACTTTAGAGAACGTTCCCTTAAGTGTCTCATCAGGTCATTAACTAACATTTTTTAAGAGACCATTCCCTTAATGTCAAATAGTATTTACCCAGAACATGGTTACCATGTTCTCAGAACTTAAGATATTAATGTTCTAGACACATTTCATGGGAACGTTGCAAGAATATTAATGTGTCCAGTTTTCTGTGGGTTAGGAAAATATTCCATCAACGTCCTACCAAACATACACAGAACATGGTTGCGATGTTCTCAGAACATAAGATATTAATGTTCTAGGCACTTAAAATAAGAACGTTGCAAGAACATCCATGTGTTCAGTTTTCTGTGGGTTAGGAAAATATTCCATCAACGTCCCACAAAACATACACAGAACATGGTTGCCATGTTCTCAGAATATAAGATATACCTTTTCTAGACACGTTTCAAGGGAACGCTGCAAGAACATTTGTGTCAAAAGAAAAAATTCATTACACATCACGTCTTGTTACTGTTGCCGACGCAATCAAGGCCCTGATTGGTGAACCACTGATCCACTTTGTGAGAGTAGGGTGTCTCCCCTAGCCAGTCTCGAACCCAGGCCACCAGCACCAATGACAAACACCCTAACCAGTGTCCCAATAAGGGATATCAAATCAAATGTTATTTGTTACATGCTTCGTAAACAACAGGTGTGGACTGCTTTCTTATGGGGCCTTCCCAACAGCGCAGAGAGAAAGAAAACAGAGAAATAATAGAAAAGTAAAACACATAATAATACAAGTAATAATACATACACAATGAGTAACGATAACTTGGCTATATACACAGGGTACCAGTACCGACTGTGTTGGTGTGTTTGGATCATGATAGATCCTAAGTGATGTGGACACTCCACTACAGCCCAGTCGATGTGTATGGGGGCGTGCTCGGCCCTCCGTTTCCTGTAGTCCACGATCAGCTCCTTTGTCTTGCTGACGTTGAGGGGGAGGTTGTTGTCCTGGCACCACACTGCCAGGTCATTGACTTCCTCCCTATAGGCTGTATCATCATTGTCGGTGATCAGGCCTAGCACCGTCATGTCGTCGGCAAACTTAATGATGGTGTTGGAGTCATGCACAGCCACGCAGTCGTGGGTTAATAGGGAGTACAGGAGGGGACTGAGCACGCACCCCTGAGGGGCCCCCGTGTTGGGGGTCAGCGTGGTGGATGTGTTGTTGCCTACCCTCACCACCTGGAGGCATCCCGTCAGGAAGTCCAGGATCCAGTTGCAGACATAGCCGTGTGAAGTAGGGATGCTGAGAGTGAAACATTTGAATTTTCTTCACAAAAGTTATGCACTGGGCCTTTACTAGTCCTGTATTAGTGGACCGATATCCCCTCCCAGTTCTCATGTTAAGGGTACATTTTGGCTGTATAGAGCAAACATACAATATGGACCCATGGGGCGGCGAGCAATTGGCCCAGTGTCGTCCAGGGTAGGGGAGGGAATGGCAGGCAGGGATGTAGCTCAGTTGATAGAGCATGGCGTTTGCAACGCCAGGGTTGTGGGTTCGATTCCCACGGGGGGCCAGTATGTATGCACTCACTAACTGTAAGTCTAAATTACTAAAAAAATAAAAAATAAAATAATAATAATAATAATAATAATAAAGCCACATCAGAAGAACAACAGAAACAAAAACCCAGAAGTTACAGAATAAGACTATAGTATGATATGTCAGGAACTCTGACCAGATATCTTCATACCTATGCTGTCTATGTTGCAATATTTATGTAATTCTCTCCATGTCAGCAAGTTCCCCGCATAGACCTAACCACATATCTTTTGAGGGTGCATGTTCATTTTTCCAGCATTTTGTTACACATTTCCTTGCTGCTGCTAAAAGATAATCTATCAATTTAAGTGGAGTGGAGTGTATCCACAGGAACAATACCTAGAAGGAGATGACATGGGTCTGGTTGAATAATAACACCTGTGATGTCATGTATAACATGGAGAATTTCAGACCAAAAAGACTGGATTTTCAGACATTGCCTAAATATATGCGATAAAGTACCTATTTGTCCACACTGCCTCCAACACGTAGAAGATTTTTCTTTGTTAATTTAATACATTATATTAGGGCTTATAAAAAAAACGATCTGGTACTTTGAACTCCCTTGTTCGTTTACATGTAGTAGCTTTATATAGTGTTTTCCATACCCTTACAAAAAACTTATACAGGAATCCTACAGGAATTTGACCTTTTGTGAAGGAATTTTGCAGGTGTCCTGCAGGAATCCTGTAGGATTGACAAAATCCTGAAGGAAAAGTCATTGATGCTTTTACAGGACTCCTGCAGGAGTATGACTGTAGTAGACAATCCTGCACAACCAAGTACATTTCTGCATGAATCCTGCAGGACCAAAACCTGCAGGATTTTGATATTCCTGTAGGATATGGCAATTTCAAGTTAACTAAAGGATTTGAGATACAGTATGTTGTGACAACAGAACAAATAGACTTTTGAAATATAGTGCAATATCAGACATTTCAACTCAGCAGATGTGAGAAATTTAATAAATTATTAAGTTAAGCGGTTCAACCCTTTCTCAGTCTACCTCGCACTTGTTGGGCTGTAAACATATGTAGTTCCCTTGTACACCTGGGATGTCTTTCAGGTAAACACAGGTGGTACAGATGTCTGTGCATCTGATTAACTGAACCTAATTTGAAATGCCAATCTCATTAAGAATCCCAGAGGCAGTGCCTCCTGTCTCCAGGTCTCTTATTGTGCATCTTGTTGTCATCACTGGGTCTATAAAAGCATAGCCCACTTCACTGCCAACATCAACAAAATACCTGACCATCCCCACTGACCCATGTTGTGTGACCACTACATGGTTTACTCGTTTCGATAAGGTACTTCCTGTTTTGGAATGAATGAGATTCCCATTAACGATCGCTCTATGGTGAAATTGACATGGTCCTTTGTAAGTAACGTCTGACTCTCCAAGGAGAAAAGCCTCCCTTGATGTAGGGTTCCGTGCAACAGGATACCCTAGTAAAAATACACTGTTATTTTTTTCACATTTGTTAGCGAGTTTGTAGCCCCTTAACATTTCTTCAACAAACCTTTTGCTAGCTTGGCTTGATTCTGTGCTAAATGTAATAGTGAGTAGTCTCTGGAGGTGTTGGTAGATAGTGTCCTGGTAAACCTTGAGTGCCATGGAAGAGTTTACCAAGTCTCCCATTACTAATTTCAAAGATTAATGCACTTTGAGCCCACAAAGGTCCCCAGTTTCGGACAGATGTAGGTGCATGCAAAAGTATGTGGACATTGTAGCTGACATGACATTTCCCATACAATTGTTCAAACCTAATAACAAATTCTCAAAAGAACATCTAAGCCATATCAATGTCATGAGAGGTAACCGTGTCTTTCAGTAGACAATAGATACCCTGCACCAGCAGCAGTAAATGGTGTAAGTACTGCCTGGGTAAAATCCCATTTAAACAGGGGAGGCTATAGAACAGCAGGAAGTGTTGGAACTCTGTGGCTTTCCAATATTTGAGTAAATGAATTAAGCGTGGTGGTCTTGTCACATTTACAGATGGTTTTGTAACAAGCAATCTTTTGTTTATGCGCTCTATTTCTCTTCAAATGTACCAGGAATCAGGGTGATATTTGGACTCAAACCACAGTGTAGTCATTTGCCGACATATGCCAAGTAAGATGCCGTGCATGTAATCAAAAGCATGTATGATATTCCCTGACTCTACCACCAAGGTAACCTCTTTGCGGTGTTTAGTGTCTGTGCATGGCTCTGGTTCACTCTTAAGCAAATACACTCTAGTGAATCCATTACCCTTTTCTACCAGTTCTCCTTTGTGATAGCACCAGTTGCACCCATGGTCACCATTGAATTGTTTGATATTCTGTACTTTGCAGCGAGCAGGGGAATTGCAAATACATAGTAAAACTGTACACAAGTACATTTGTGGGTGTCCCTCTCAACTGGCATGTCAAGCCCTCACCCTCAAGTGAAACACACTAATCCACAAAGGGCTGAAGGAAATAATTAATTTCTGGGCTCTTTGGCCCAAACCACAGCCCAAGTAATATGATGTGCTTTGCTCTTAGGTTCGGGGGAAGTTCATTAACTGTGACTTGTATGGGCAAGATGTGAAAGGGAGAGGACTTGAATATTGGAACGCCTTCCACATTCCATGAGAGTGAAAGGTTAATTCAATTGGTGTTGTTAAGGGCATCTATTGACTTGTATACAGTGAGGGAAAAAAGTATTTGATCCCCTGCTGATTTTGTACGTTTGCCCACTGACAAAGAAATGATCAGTCTATAATTTTAATGGTAGGTTTATTTGAACAGTGAGAGACAGAATAACAAGAAAAAAATCCAGAAAAACGCATGTCAACAATGTTATAAATGGATTTGCATTTTAATGAGGGAAATAAGAATTTGACCCCCTCTCAATCAGAAAGATTTCTGGCTCCCAGGTGTCTTTTATACAGGTAACGAGCTGAGATTAGGAGCACACTTAAAGGGAGTGCTCCTAATCTCAGCTTGTTACCTGTATAAAATACACCTGTCCACAGAAGCAAGCAATCAATCAGATTCCAAACTCTCCACCATGGCCAAGACCAAAGAGCTCTCCAAGGATGTCAGGGACAAGATTGTAGAACTACACAAGGCTGGAATGGGCTACAAGACCATCGCCAAGCAGCTTGGTGAGAAGGTGACAACAGTTGGTGCGATTATTCGCAAATGGAAGAAACACAAAATAACTGTTAATCTCCCTCGGCCTGGGGCTCCATGCAAGATCTCACCTCGTGGAGTTGCAATGATCATGAGAACGGTGAGGAATCAGCCCAGAACTACACGGGAGGATCTTGTCAATGATCTCAAGGCAGCTGGGACCATAGTCACCAAGAAAACAATTGGTAACACACTACGCCGTGAAGGACTGAAATCCTGCAGCGCCCGCAAGGTCCCCCTGCTCAAGAAAGCACATATACAGGGCCGTCTGAAGTTTGCCAATGAACATCTGAATGATTCAGAGGAGAACTGGGTGAAAGTGTTGTGGTCAGATGAGACCAAAATTGAGCTCTTTGGCATCAACTCAACTCGCCGTGTTTGGAAGAGGAGGAATGCTGCCTATGACCCCAAGAACACCATCCCCACCGTCAAACATGGAGGTGGAAACATTATGCTTTGGGGGTGGTTTTCTGCTAAGGGGACAGGACAACTTCACCGCATCAAAGGGACGATGGACGGGGCCATGTACCGTCAAATCTTGAGTGAGAACCTCCTTCCCTCAGCCAGGGCATTGAAAATTGGTCGTGGATGGGTATTCCAGCATGACAATGACCCAAAACACACGGCCAAGGTAACAAAGGAGTGGCTCAAAAAGAAGCACATTAAGTCCTGGAGTGGCCTAGCCAGTCTCCAGACCTTAATCCCATAGAAAATCTGTGGAGGGAGCTGAAGGTTCGAGTTGCCAAACGTCAGCCTCGAAACCTTAATGACTTGGAGAAGATCTGCAAAGAGGAGTGGAACAAAATCCCTCCTGAGATGTGTGCAAACCTGGTGGCCAACTACAAGAAACGTCTGACCTCTGTGATTGCCAACAAGGGTTTTGCCACCAAGTACTAAGTCATGTTTTGCAGAGGGGTCAAATACTTATTTCCCTCATTAAAATGCAAATCAATTTATAACATTTTTGACATGCGTTTTTCTGAATTTTGTTGTTGTTATTCTGTCTCTCACTGTTCAAATAAACCTACCATTAAAATTATAGACTGATCATGTCTTTGTCAGTGGGCAAACGTACAAAATCAGCAGGGGATAAAATACTTTTTTCCCTCACTGTAGTGCACCATCATACAGTAAATGTCATCTATACTATCTGGGCTGCTCTTGGACCTAGAATACTTATATTCTAATGCTTTGCAGAATTTGGGGTCTGATAACTTTTCCTCTAGTTGTTTTTTGACTGACAATTTCATGAATACTGATCCACTGTTGACAAGAAATGGCATATCCCCAAGGAGGCAACCACATGATGTGCAATGATCTGGCACTTCACTGATCTGTTGGACAAATATGCTGCATTTGAAAAGTGTCATTACAGTCAAAAGACTTCATAAACCTGTAAAGACCGTTGATATTTATAATGTCTAATAAATCACTGAGAGCTATCTTGGTGGTTGTTTGTCTTAGACCATAGCAGAGTATTGAGAGCAGAGACTCATCTTCAGTAATTTTTACATTTGGATAGATTTAGCCTTTTCTCCTCCCTCCCTGTCCTCAGACTTGATTTATGATGTCCCTGCCTTGTCCATCTGTGTTGTCTCCACCTGTCTTCTCTCCCTGTAAGCACAGCAGATACCCAGGTTAGAAGGAGGCTTATAGCCGTAGTGTTAACATGAAGGAAGGCAGATGACTAACAAACAGACAGTGGAACAGGAAGTTGACAAATTCAGGAGGTGAAAAATGAAACAGAGGAGAAGACTTGTCGGCTTGCACCTCTCAGTCATCAACCTGTACTTTGGTATTGTTCCCACATATTGAGCCTACCCTGTAGTCTTGTGGTAAGAGTTTCTGTTGTGTCAGAAGGTTGGGTGTTCGATCCTGATCAAGCCATACCAAGTTTTTAGAAAATGTGACCGCATGAGTCTCTGTTTGGCACTCAGCATTAAACACAGTATATTGCACAGTGGATATTTTAAACACCACCCCCAGATATCTGGCCTGTTGAGGACCTATATTCCCATTTTACCTAAAAACCTGCCAATTTCCAGGATGGCTAAGTGATCATTGTATTTACATTTCGCCACAAAGGTTGAGAGTTCAAGTCCCTTCTGTGATCAATTCCCTACTGTTTAATGGTGTCAGTTTACCTTCTAAGTTCATGCAATTTAAATTGCTATGTTGTTTTACCTGAATGGACGGATGCTGGCGGTCTGGGGTCACGCGGCGATCGACGTCGCTCTCGGACGAGTGGTCCTGTGGGGAAGAGCCATGCATGTCAGGTGACTGTTGCAACTGTCAGTAACGTTTTAGAAACTAGTGAATGTATAGCACTGCTATGTTGTTTTACCTGAGTGGACGGATGCTGGCGGTCTTGGGTCACGCAGTGATTGATGTCACTCTCGGAAGAGCTGTCCTGTGGGGAAGAGCCATGCATGTCAGGTGACTGTTGCAACTGTCAGTAACGTTTTAGAAACTAGTGAATGTATAGCACTGCTATGTTGTTTTACCTGAGTGGACGGATGCTGGCGGTCTTGGGTCACGCAGTGATCGATGTCACTCTCGGAAGAGCTGTCCTGTGGGGAAGAGCCATGCATGTCAGGTGACTGTTGCAACTGTCAGTAACGTTTCAGAAAGGAGTGAGTGTGTAGCACTGCTATGGTGTTTTACCTGAGTGGAATACTTACTTGTAGCAATGGCATATAAGCCGTTTTCCTCTTCCAATCTAAGGAGAGTAGATGTTGATGACATGATTAAGGATACAGCACAGACAAAATACAACCAATCGTCATTATCAGTAGACAGTTTTGGTATGAAAATCATACAGTAGCTACTTTTCTTGTTGTTGACCCGTGCCCATCTCGTTTTTGTCCGTCTTGGGACTGGCGTAGGTTCTTGGAGGTAGGCCTTCAATTCCATGACTATGCCTGTAAGCTAGATGAAATGAATGGGGCAGAATAGGTAAGAGGGCATTGAAAAGGAGATGAAAATAGCTAACCAAGATACCCAGAACAGTGTTTCCCCTAGGATGGTAGTAGGTGTGGCCAATGGAAGTTTTAGAGGCCCTCTAGGCCGCAGAGACAACATTTTGCTGTTTTAAAGCAAATTTCCTGCAATTCTACACATTTTGCCATGGGGCCTAGAGAACATTTTACAGTTTTTAAGCTAATTTCCTGCAAAATAACACATTTTGTCATGGGGCTGAGAGAAAAACTGCAGTTTCAAAGCTGTTTACCTGCAATCCTACACATTTTCCCATGGCTTACTGTATGTCGTGTTCTTATGCTATTTACATTTTTAGTCATTTTTCAGGCTCTTATCCAGAGCGACTTACAGTAGTGAGTGCAACATGCAACAATTTCAATGATTTTACTGAGTTACAGTTCATGTAAGGAAATCCGTCAATTGAAATAAATTCATTAGGCCCTAATCTATGGATTTCGTATTACTAGACAGGGGCGCAGCCATGGGTGGGCCTGGGAAGGCATAGACCCACCCATTTGGGAGCCAGGCCCAGCAAATCAGAATGAGTTTTTCTCCACAAAAGGAGAAAAGACAGAAATACTCCTCAGTTTCATCAGCTATCAGGGTGGCTGGTCTCAGACGATCCAGCAGGTGAAAAATCCGGATGTGGAGGTCCTGGGCTGGCGTGGTTACACGTGATATGCGGTTGTGAGGCCCGTTGGACGTACTGCCAAATTCTCTAAAACAACATTGGTAGACAGCTCTGGTGGACATTCCTGCAGTCATCATGCCAATTGCACGCTCCCTCAAAACTTGAGACATCTGTGGCATTGTTGTGTGACAAAACTGCACATTGAGAAATGAGAAATGCTCACTGAAAGGGATGTAAACAAATTTGTGCACAACAATTTAGAGAAATAAGCCTGTATTTGGAACATTTCTGGGACCAATTGTGCAAGTTCTCCCACTTAAAAAGATGAGAGTCCTGTAATTTTCATCATAGGTACACGTCAACTATGACAGACAAAATGAGAAGAAAAAAATCCAGAAAATCACATTGTAGGATTTTTAATGAATTTATTTGCAAATTATGGTGGAAAATAAGTATTTGGTAAATAACAAAAGTTTCTCAATACTTTGTTATATACCCTTTGTTGGCAATGACACAGGTCAAACGTTTTCTGTAAGTCTTCACAAGGTTTTCACACACTGTTGCTGGTATTTTGGCCCATTCCTCCATGCAGATCTCCTCTAGAGCAGTGATGTTTTGGGGCTGTCGCTGGGCAACACGGACTTTCAACTCCTTCCAAAGATTTTCTATGGCGTTGAGATCTGGAGACTGGCTAGGCCACTCCAGGACCTTGAAATGCTTCTTACGAAGCCACTCCTTCATTGCCCGGGCGGTGTGTTTGGGATCATTGTCATGCTGAAAGACCCAGCCATGTTTCATCTTCAATGCCCTTGCTGATGGAAGGAGGTTTTCACTCAAAATCTCACGATACATGGCCCCATTCATTCTTTCCTTTACACGGATCAGTCGTCCTGGTCCCTTTCCAGAAAAACAGCCCCAAAGCATGATGTTTCCACCCCCATGCTTCACAGTAGGTATGGTGTTCTTTGGATGCAACTCAGCATTCTTTGTCCTCCAAACACGACGAGTTGAGTTTTTACCAAAAAGTTCTATTTTGGTTTCATCTGACCATATGACATTCTCCCAATCCTCTTCTGGATCATCCAAATGCACTCTAGCAAACTTCAGACGGGCCTAGACATGTACTGGCTTAAGCAGGGGGACATGTCTGGCACTGCAGGATTTGAGTCCCTGGCGGCGTAGTGTGTTACTGATGGTAGGCTTTGTTACTTTGGTCCCAGCTCTCTGCAGGTCATTCATTAGGTCCCCCCGTGTGGTTCTGGGATTTTTGCTCACCGTTCTTGTGATCATTTTGACCCCACGGGGTGAGATCTTGCGTGGAGCCCCAGATCGAGGGAGATTATCAGTGGTCTTGTATGTATTGCAGATTCAGTCTTCCCAGGCTGGTGCAGGTCTACAATTTTGTTTCTGGTGTCCTTTGACAGCTCTTTGGTCTTGGCCATAGTGGAGTTTGGAGTGTGACTGTTTGAGGTTGTGGACAGGTGTCTTTTATAGTGATAACAAGTTCAAACAGGTGCCATTAATACAGGTAACGAGTGGAGGACAGAGGAGCCTCTTAAAGAAGAAGTTACAGGTCTGTGAGAGCCAGAAATCTTGCTTGTTTGTAGGTGACCAAATAAATCCAGAAAAAAAACAAATCCAGAAAAACGCATGTCAAAAATGTTGTAAATTGATTTGCATTTTAATGAGGGAAATAAGTATTTGACCCCCTCTCAATCAGAAAGATTTCTGGCTCCCAGGTGTCCTTTATACAGGTAACGAGCTGAGATTAGGAGCACACTCTTAAAGGGAGTGCTCCTAATCTCAGTTTGTTACCTGTATAAAAGACACCTGTCCACAGAAGCAAGCAATCAATCAGATTCCAAACTCTCCACCATGGCCAAGACCAAAGAGCTCTCCAAGGATGTCAGGGACAAGATTGTAGAACTACACAAGGCTGGAATGGGCTACAAGACCATCGCCAAGCAGCTTGGTGAGAAGGTGACAACAGTTGGTGCGATTATTCGCAAATGGAAGAAACACAAAATAACTGGGAAAAGGGAAAAGATTGTAGACCTACACTCGCCGTGTTTGGAGGAGGAGGAATGCTGCCTATGACCCCAAGAACACAATCCCCACCGTCAAACATGGAGGTGGAAACATTATGCTTTGGTGGTGTTTTTCTGCTAAGGGGACAGGACAACTTCACCGCATCAAAGGGACGATGGATGGGGCCATGTACCATCAAATCTTGGATGAGAACCTCCTTCCCTCAGCCAGGGCATTGAAAATGGGTCGTGGATGGGTATTCCAGCATGACAATGACCCAAATCACACGGCCAAGGCAACAAAGGAGTGGCTCAAGAAGAAGCACATTAAGGTCCTGGAGTGACCTAGCCAGTCTCCAGACCTTAATCCCATAGAAAATCTGTGGAGGGAGCTGAAGGTTCGAGTTGCCAAACGTCAGCCTCGAAACCTTAATGACTTGGAGAAGATCTGCAAAGAGGAGTGGGACAAAATCCCTCCTGAGATGTGTGAAAACCTGCTGGCCAACTACAAGAAACGTCTGACCTCTGTGATTGCCATCAAGGGTTTTGCCACCAAGTACTAAGTAATGTTTTGCAGAGGGGTCAAATACTTATTTCCCTAATTAAAATGCAAATCAATTTATAACATTTTTGACATGCGTTTTTCAGGATTTTTTTGTTGTTATTCTGTCTCTCACTGTTCAAATAAACCTACCATTAAAAGTATAGACTGATCATTTCTTTGTCAGTGGGAAAACGTACAAAATCAGCAGGGGATCAAATACTTTTTTCCCTCACTGTAAGTAATGCTACGCTGCAGGCTTGAGGTAGAGGTGGCACCTCCAGCACAGCCATGGTGAAAGACCTGTGGCTGTGTTTGGGAGGGGGGTGATATTTTTTTCTTATTTTAGGGGGTAGATCAGCTTAATATTGCAGATAGATTGTAACTTCCATCAATGTAATTGTCTGCATCACTTCCAATCCCCCAGGGAGGTGATTGCTACCCCATGGATTATCTGGAAAAATTGGGAATGCCAATAAAGGGACTTCACCAAAGCCGGCCTTTGATGAGGGAAAAGTCAAACTGAAAATTGGTATGGGAAACATTTAGACCGTAATGCAGCCCTACAAAGTTATTTCCAGTGGCAAAACCAATTTATTTACTTATAAAATGTTCTAGACATTTTTAATATGGGACCACCTGGTCGTGACTTGTCCAAATGTGGAGATAAAGTGCCATTAAAGTCACCTCCATTATACAATGTGTATTTGACTCCTTAGAAACATCTATTAATAAATGTGGGGAATCATCATTTGGTGCATATACAGTGAGGGAAAAAAGTATTTGATCCCCTACTGATTTTGTAAGTTTGCCCACTGACAAAGAAATGATCAGTCTATAAATTTAATGGTAGGTTTATTTGAAAAGTGAGAGACAGAATAACAACAAAAAAATCCAGAAAAACGCATGTCAAAAATGTTATAAATTGATTTGCATTTTAATGAGGGAAATAAGTATTTGACCCCTCTGCAAAACATGACTTAGTACTTGGTGGCAAAACACTTGTTGGCAATCACAGAGGTCAGACGTTTCTTGTAGTTGGCCACCAGGTTTGCACACATCTCAGGAGGGATTTTGTCCCACTCCTCTTTGCAGATCTTCTCCAAGTCATTAAGGTTTCGAGGCTGACGTTTGGCAACTCGAACCTTCAGCTCCCTCCACATATTTTCTATGGGATTAAGGTCTGGAGACTGGCTAGGCCACTCCAGGACCTTAATGTGCTTCTTCTTGAGCCACTCCTTTGTTGCCTTGGCCGTGTGTTTTGGGTCATTGTCATGCTGGAATACCCATCCACAACCCATTTTCAATGCCCTGGCTGAGGGAAGGAGGTTCTCACCCAAGATTTGACGGTACATGGCCCCGTCCATCGTCCCATTGATGCAGTGAAGTTGTCCTGTCCCCTTAGCAGAAAAACACCCCCAAAAAATAATGTTTCCACCTCCATGTTTGACCGTGGGGATGGTGTTCTTGGGGTCATAGGCAGCATTCCTCCTCCTCCAAACACGGCGAGTTGAGTTGATGCCAAAGAGCTCCATTTTGGTCTCATCTGACCACAACACTTTCACCCAGTTCTCCTCTGAATCATTCAGATGTTCATTGGCAAACTTCAGACGGGCATGTATATATGCTTTTTTGAGCAGGGGGACCTTGCGGGCGCTGCAGGATTCCAGTCTTTCACAGTGTAGTGTGTTACCAGTTGTTTTCTTGGTGACTATGGTCCCAGCTGCCTTGAGATCATTGACAAGATCCTCCCGTGTAGTTCTGGGCTGATTCCTCACCATTCTCATGATCATTGCAACTCCACGAGGTGAGATCTTGCATGGAGCCCCAGGCCGAGGGAGATTGACAGTTCTTTTGTGTTTCTTCCATTTGCGAATAGTCGCACCAACTGTTGTCACCTTCTCACCAAGCTGCTTGGCGATGGTCTTGTAGCCCATTCCAGCCTTGTGTAGGTCTACAATCTTGTCCTTGACATCCTTGGAGAGCTCTTTGGACTTGGCCATGGTGGAGAGTTTGGAATCTGATTGATTGATTGCTTCTGTGGACAAGTGTCTTTTATACAGGTAACAAACTGAGATTAGGAGCACTCCCTTTAAGAGTGTGCTCCTAATCTCAGCTCGTTACCTGTATAAAGGACACCTGGGAGCCAGAAATCTTTCTGACTGAGAGGGGGTCAAATACTTATTTCCCTCATTAAAATGCAAATCAATTTATAACATTTTTGACATGCGTTTTTCTGGATTTTTTTGTTGTTATTCTGTCTCTCACTGTTCAAATAAACGTACCATTAACATTATAGACTGATCATTTCTTTGTCAGTGGGCAAACTTACAAAATCAGCTGGGGATCAAATACTTTTTTCTCTCACTGTATATTAGCAAAAGTAAAATGAATGCCAAGTAATAGGCACTGAATAACAACAAACCGACCCTCTGAATCAGTTACCTTATTTTTCTATTTAAAAGACAACCTCTTATTAACCATTATACAAACACCATTTCTTTTTGAGGAGGAGTGAGAGAAGAAAATCGTCTGACCTACTCATTTCCAGGGGCGCAACTTTCACTTGGGACGGGGGGGACAAGACAAGTTGCGCCCCTGCTCATTCCCGTTTAAGCTTTTTGTGCTCCTCTTCTGATAAGTGAGTCTCCTGGAGGAGAGCGATGTCACAATCCATTCGTTTTAGCTGTGTCAATATTTGTTTTTGTTTGACCACATGGTTTAAGCCTTTCACATTATAAATCAAAATGTTAAGTGACGTCGACGTCATTGTCAGTATAAAGTGTCAACATAAATCACTACAGACCTTGATTTGAATTGACCTTTTCCTTGTACACAGAACAGTGAATTTAAAAGTAGAACACAGAAGACTGCCGCATTCCTGTGCGGCAGATCTTGGTGGTGTTGTGTTCTTTAAACGAGGGGAAAAAAATTCAGGGGGTAGATCAAAATCCGGTGTTTCTGCGTCAAACGGTTTCGTTATATTTCAGTCTTCTGTGATGTATATAAAGTGTAATATTGGGATGCAAACTCAAAATGTAATACATTTCCTGGTTGGAAAGCTCCGTGTTATGCGGAGCTACGTACTGTGTTGCCAGTGCGCTGGCACAGTCCTGTACGTCCTGTGCTTGCACCACGCACGTGCCGTGCGAAGATGGGCATCCAGCCAGGACGGGGTGTGCCGGCTCAACGCTCCTGGTCTCCAGTACGCCTCCTCGGTCCCGCATATCCTGCGGCAGCTCTACGAGCTGTATCGCCAGTACGCGTGCACAGCCCAGTGCGTCCTGTGCCAGCGCCCCGCACGTGAAGTGCAAAAGTGGGTAGCCAGCCAGGACGGGTTGTGCCAGCTCTCCACTCCAGACCTCCAGTCCGGTCCGGCCCGTTCCTGCTCCTTGCACCAAGCCAGTGGTGCGCGTCGCCGGCCCGGCCCGGCCTGTTCCTGCTCCTCGCACCAAGCCAGTGGTGCGTGTGTCCAGTCCGGCACGGCCCGTGCCTGTTCCACCGGTGCCTGGTCCGGCACCAGTCAGCTGCTCCACTCCGGAGCCAGAGCAGTCCGCTCCACCGGTGCCCAGTTCAGCTCCGGTCAGCTGCTCCACTCCAGAGCCAGAGCAATCTGCTTCACCTGGGTCCAGTCCAGCTCCGGTCAGCGGCTCCACTCCGGAGCCAGAGCAGTCCGCTCCACCGGTGCCTGATCCAGCTCCGGTCAGCTGCTCCACTCCGGAGCCAGAGCAGTCCGCTCCACCGGGGTCCAGTCCAGATCCGGTCAGCGGCTCCACTCCGGAGCCAGAGCAGTCCGCTCCACCGGTGCCTAGTCCAGCTCCGGTCAGCGGCTCCAGTCCGGAGCCTGAGCATTCCGCTCCACCGGTGCCCGGTCCAGCTCAGGTCAGCGGCTCCAGTCCAGACCCAGACGTCAGCCCCTCTCCAGGTTCGGGGTCTCCCACACCAGGGTCCAGACAGGGCTTGGAGTATAGTGGGAGGAAGGAGAGGGGAAGCAACGTGCCGAGGTCTAGACCAGACCAGGGGCGCAACAGGGAGGCGAAGAGTGAGAGGTCGTCACGCCCTGAGCCGGATCCGCCTCCGAGGCGGAATGCCCACCCGGCCCCTACCCTGTTATGTTTATGTTGTGCGGTCGGAGTCCGCACCTTTAGGGGGGGGGGGGGGGGTACTGTCACGCCCTGACTCTGGGAACTCTTATTTGTTGAGCCAGGGTGTGATTTTTCTATGTTTGTGATATAGGTTTTCTAGATCTATGTTGGCCGGTGTGGTTCCCAATCAGAGGCAGCTGTCGCTCGTTGTCTCTGATTGGGGACCATACTTAGGCAGCCTATTGGCACTAGTGGGTTGTGGGATCTTGTTCTGTATAAGGTTTGTTGTGTTACCTTAGGACTTCACGTGTCGTTAGTTTATTGTTTTGTCGTGTGTTTATTCGTGTAATAAACATGTTTGCATATCACGCTGCGCCTTGGTCTGACCCGTTCATCAACGAACGTGACAGTGTGTGAGGTGTATACTTTTGTTTCAAAGTAGATTTTTTTAAGACTACCAAGAAACACTCTGTGTGACCCTGATTTGTGTGACTGCAGTAAAAGGTTAAAGCGAGTGTCAAACTCATTCCACGGAGGGCCAAGTGTCTGCGGGTTTTCGCTCCTCCCTTGTCCTTGATTGATGAATTAAGGTCACTGATTAGTAAGGAACTCCCCTCACCTGGTTGTCTAGGTCTTAATTGAAAGGAAAAAAACTACAAAAAAAACAAGCGGACACTACCCTCCATGGAATGAGTTTGACAGACCTGGTTTAAAGGGTAGCCTGGGTGCATAATCAAATAATAAAAGGGAGGAGCCTATAAACAGACCAGCATGGATGAAACATTCCATGCACTCCGTTATAAACTATTGTCATGACTCTCTCCTTGGTGAGGATCAACGGTGCCAGATCAGCTTGGCAAATGGCTGAAAGATAGCCAGACCCCCCCCCTCTCTCCCACAGGAGAGGAGAAGGGGGAGTTGGGACGGTTTTATGACTTAACAGCCGGTCATAAATAGTTTGCAGAAAAAGACTCCTTTTGGTCTCTAGTATGGGAAGAAATACATCTCTTTGTTACAGAGAGACTCTTGCTGCCTAAAAACTCTAACGTCAAAAGATTGGACATTGGAACATTATTCCTGACCACCAAATGTTTGGAATGGTCAGTGGGGATCTAAAGAATAATCATGTCATATTGTTTATTATTTTATGATGTCATTAAGAATGGTATAACTGCACGTTTGAAATGGTGAGAAATCCTGAAACTCTCAATCTCTACACGAGAAAAAGACCACACACTGGACCTTATCATATCAGTCTGCAGCTGTACATGTAAAGTACTAGAACTTTCACTAAAGACACGAGTTGGGAAGGACAATCCAATCTCAGACAACCGTAGGTACATCTGAAGTATCTATTCTAACGGACACTCCATTAGAAGACAAGCTGAGTCTGACCGAAGTGGAATAGGACACTCAAACCCTTTTTGAGAAAGTGGTTCAACAGAGAGACGACGATCAAGGACAGCTACGCGTAAATATGCATTGCATTTCTTATTGGAATGTGCGGCGGTTTCCAAATGTAACAACAATAAGTTGAATCTCTGTCTCTCCCTTTCACTCTCTTTCTATTGGCCAATCCTTCCCCTAACCAAGCAGTCATGCTATTGTTAGTCCAGTCCACTAGGGACCTGTTTTCATTGTATTATGTTAGTAATCAATAACCTATACTGTGTGTGGTTGTATGTATTCTGTGTTATTATTTAGTAGTTATTAAATAAATAATTGAGCCAATTTGTGTATTGCTGATTCATCAATAAGGTTAGGGTTCTTGCAGATTCAAGGATTATGCGACGTTCAGAACGAGACTGATGAGGTAATGATTTAATAAGTGACTGTTATCGATATATAACATACATATATCTAAGAGTTTAATTCGGGAGATGGTAACTCGTTTAACAACTTCTTCCGTGGTGCCCTAAATTCCTAATGAGTTAATTGTTACATGATTCATTTAATTGAGTGACAATTAAACATAGTTAGTTGATTCGAGAAATAACAGTCATCACATTAATGTAAGTCACGTCACAACACTATGAAATATAGCCCAAAGCCTATTAAATGTTTTTCTAATGCAAATATTTTTTATTTTTTAAAAATACATTAAACTATATACAGTACCAGTCAACATTTTGGACACACCTACTCATTCAAGGGTTTTTCTTTATTTTTACTATTTTCTACATAGTAGAATAATAGTGAAGACATCAAAACTATGAAATAACACATATGGAAAGCTGTCATCAAGGCAAAGGGTGGCTACTTTGAAGAATATAAAATATAAAAATATGTTTTGATTTGTTTAACACTTTTTTGGTTACTACATGATTCCATATGTGTTATTTCATAGTTTTGATGTCTTCACTATTATTCTACAATGCACAAAATAGTAAAAATAAAGAACAACCCTGGAATGAGTAGGTGTGTCCAAACATTAAAAAAGTTATCAGTATATTTAGATAAAACTATACTAAATATATTCTCATGTCAGCACATACTGTCACGTTGTATAATGATTTGAAGACAGGTGCAGGAATAGACGCCTCACCCGACGCCTTGAATCCAGGACTTCACGGACCGAGTACGCCGGACCTCGCTCGATGTCCAGAGGAGGGGGTGGGGCGTCACTGGGTCCAGCCTCAACGAGGGGACCAGGCACCACTGGCCTGAGGAGAGACACATGAAAAGTCTGTCACGACCCGGTGCGAGAAACAGTCACTAATAATTGTCAGAACCCAGAAGATGAGGCAGACACAGCAGTACTAGAGATGGTGGTTTAATAAAGAACAAAATCTTCAGGCAAAGAAACTAAATCCACAATGTCCAAAAATAAAGCCAAGAGGCACAAAGAGGAAAACCTCCAAAAAACAAAGAAACTCCACAAAGTGGTAAAAAACAGCAGGGAAAAACAAACCTCAAAAGACTACTCAAACAGAACACAATAACTAAACCAGAGAACCTCTGGAAAAATCCCACCAGAGAAATATCAATATAACACAAGGCTTGGGCTGGGGCTGGGTGCTAACTTACAAACACTGAGCAAGGAACTGAGGAACACACAGGGTTTAAATACTAACAAGGGAATGACCTACAGGTGCAAACAATAATTAGATCAAGAAAAAACAAAAGGTACAAAAAAGGTGCAATGGGGACATCTAGTGACCAAAACCCGAACAGTCATGGCCAAAACCTGACAGAATCCCCCTCCTAGGAACGGCTCCTGACGTTCCTACCAGCCTTCTCAGGGTGGAGGGCCCTGAACTGACGAATGAGGTCAGGGTCCAGTATGTCCTTGGCAGGAACCCAGGAGCGCTCCTCGGGACCGTAGCCTTCCCAGTCCACCAGATACTGCCAGGACCGCTGCACCTGGCGGGAATCCAGTATCCGGTGGACGGTATAAGCCGACTGGCCACCGATGACACGGGGCGGAGGGGGAGGTCTGCCTGCCGGAATAAGGGGAGAAAAAACAACAGGTTTTAATAAAGAAATGTGAAATGTTGGATTGATCTTAAGGGATCTGGGTAAGTGCAGGCGAAAAGTAACGGGATTGACTCTCCTGGCAATCTTAAAGGGACCGATGAACCTCTGGGACAGCTTGCGAGACTCCACCCGTAGCGGTAGGTTCTTAGTTGAGAGCCATACTCTCTGGCCGGGGTACAGGGTAGGACCGGGACGGCGACCTCTGTTGGCTTGTCGTTGGTACTGCTGAGAGGAACGCAGAAGATTAAGACGTGCCTTCTTCCACGTAAGCCGACAGCGTCTGATGAACCTCGAGGCTGAAGGCACTCTGACTTCTGCCTCCTGGTCCGGGAACAATAGAGGCGCATAGCCAAACTGACACTCATGCGGGGACATACCAGTGGAGGAGGAGCACAAGGTGTTGTGCGCGTACTCGGCCCAAACAATGAAGGATGACCAAGTGGACGGGTTGTTGGAAACCATGCATCTGAGGGTGGTTTCCAGCTCCTGATTCATCCTCTCAGTTTGGCCATTGGACTCCGGATGGTACCCGGAAGATAAACTGGCCGTGGCCCCTATGAGTTGGCAGAAGGCCTTCCAAAACCTTGAGGCGAACTGGGGACCTCTGTCGGAAACCATATCTTGCGGGATCCCAAAGACTCGGAACACATGGTTAATCACCAACTCAGCTGTTTCCTTGGCAGAAGGTAATTTGGTCAAAGGAACAAACCTGGCCGCCTTAGAAAACCTGTCGATGATGACTAGGATCGTAGTATTACCATGGGACGGAGGAAGGCCAGTGATAAAGTCCAATGAGATATGGGACCAGGGTCGGTGGGGAATAGATAGAGGGTGAAGGAGTCCTTGAGGGCGAAGGTGAGAAGATTTGCCCTGGCAGCACACGGAACAGGCCTTGATGAAAGTGGCAACGTCTTCCTTCATGGTGGGCCACCAGAACTTACGCTGGATGAACTCCAAGGTGCGGCCTACGCCCGGGTGACAGGTGAGGCGAGAGGAGTGCCCCCACCGAAGGACTTGGGACCTTGCTGCCTTGGGAACAAACAACCGATTAGCAGGACCTCCACCAGGGCCCGGTTCGATGGCTTGAGCTTGTTTCACGGTATCCTCCACTTGCCACGAGATCGGAGCCACGATCTTAGCGGCCGGAAGGACAGTCATGTCAGTATCTTCTCGAATGGCAGGAGAGTAGATTCGTGACAAGGCGTCCGGTTTGAGATTCTTCGACCCGGGTCTATAGGTGAGGATAAACTGAAATCGGCTGAAGAAAAGAGACCATCGAGCTTGTCTGGCGTTCAACCGCTTCGCCTGCTGGATATACTCCAGATTCTTGTGGTCCGTAAGCACTTGAAACGGTTGAGAAGCCCCCTCGAGCCAGTGTCTCCATTCCTTCAATGCCATCTTAACCGCTAGGAGTTCACGGTCCCCCACATCGTAATTCCTCTCGGCCGGGGTAAGCCGGTGAGAGAAGAAGGCGCAAGGATGAAGCTTCTTGTCTTCACCCCTCTGAGACAGGACAGCTCCAACCCCAACCTCTGATGCGTCTACCTCCACCACAAAAGGTTCCTCCGCCGTTGGTAGTGTCAGGATGGGAGCAGAGAGGATGCGCTGCTTGAGTCCTTGGAAGGCCGTCTCAGCTTCTCTTCCCCACAGAAACCTTGTGTTGCCACCCTTGGTTACCGCCGAGAGAGGGGCTGCCACCGAGCTGAAGTTCTTGATGAACTTGCGGTAAAAGTTGGTGAAGCCCAGGAAACGTTGAACTTCCTTAACGGACTTGGGGGTGGGCCAATCCGCTACCGCCTCTACCTTCTTGGGGTCCATCTGGACTCGTCCGGGTTCCACTATAAATCCCAGGAATTGTACTCGAGAGGAATGGAATTCACACTTCTCCGGCTTAACGTACAAATGGCTGTCTAGGAGGCGTTTGAGCACTTGTCTGACATGCTTAGTGTGTTCTTGAAGGGAGCTCGAAAAGATGAGGATGTCATCCAAGTACACAAACACGAAGATGTTAAGCATATCCCTAAGCACATCGTTTATGAGCGCTTGGAACACAGCCGGAGCGTTGGTCAGGCCGAAGGGCATCACCGAGTATTCGTAGTGACCAGTAGGCGTGTTGAAAGCGGTCTTCCACTCGTCCCCGGGTTTGATCCGCACAAGATGGTATGCGTTCCGCAGGTCAAGCTTAGTGAAGACAACTGCTTCCTGGAGCAGCTCAAAGGCTGTGGCCATAAGAGGTAGCGGGTAGCGGTTACGGACGGTTATGGCATTGAGTCCCCGGTAGTCGATGCAAGGTCGTAATCCGCCGTCTTTCTTGGCCACAAAGAAAAACCCTGCTCCCGCCGGCGAGGTAGATGGACGCATGAGGCCTGCTGTCAGAGCGTCCTTGATGTAGGTATCCATAGCAGCTCGTTCGGGAGGAGAAAGGGAAAAGATCCGACCCCTGGGAGGGCAGGTCCCCGGCAACAGGTCGATGGTGCAATCGTAAGGTCTATGGGGTGGTAGTTTGGTGGCCCTCTGTTTGCTAAATACCAGTTTGAGGTCATGGTAACACTCGGGAACTCGGGACAAGTCGATGGATTCTAGAGACTCGGAAGGAGAACTCTGGGAACTCGGGAAGATACAAGTGGCTTGGCACGTGGGACCCCACTGCTTGATAGTGCCCACAGACCAGTCGATGTGAGGGTTATGGCTGTGAAGCCAGGGATAGCCAAGGACGAGAGGAAACTCGGAACAGGCGATCAGATGAAAGTTCATCACTTCCTTGTGTTGGGAAACTGAAAGTCGTAAGGGGGTAGTGGCACGAGTGACAAGTCCAGATCCCAAAGGACTTCTATCCAACGTAGTAACCCTTATGGGGTCACTTAGAGGTTCAGAAGGAACGCCATTCTCCTTCGCCCAGATCCCATCCATGAAGTTACCTGCGGCTCCAGAGTCTACCAAGGCTTGAAGAGAAACCTCGTGGTCGTCCCAGGAAAGGGTAACAGGAATGAGCAGGCGGGAGTTGGATGGATGGGAGGAGGTTATGTTTCCCGTTACAGTCCTCCCAGGCCTGCACGGGAGAGTGCGTTTCCCTGGAGCCCGGGACACGTGGAGCGGAAATGGCCCGGTTTGCCGCAATATAGACAGCATCGCTCCCTCATTCGGCGGTCTCTCTCAGCCTGGGAGATGCGTCCAACCTGCATGGGTTCTGGTGGAGCCAGCGAGGATAAAGGTGAAGACTCGGAGTTGGAACCGATAGGAACTAGGGTGAGCGGTCTATGGTTTTGTTCTCTCTCTCTCAGACGCTGGTCTATGCGTGAAGCCAACTTGATAAGGGACTCGAGGTTGTCCGGTGGTTCCCGAGTGGCCAGTTCATCTTGGATGGTGTCAGAAAGACCCTTCAAAAAACACACTGTGAGCGCCTCGTCGTTCCAGCCACTTGCTGCTGCCACAGTGCGGAACTGGATGGCATAGTCCGTCACGCTGCGCCGACCTTGGCGGAGAGTCAGGAGCTGTTTGGCTGAGTCAGGGCCGTTGGTAGGACCTTGAAACACTCGCTTGAATTCTTCAGCAAAGGTAGAGTAGCTGGCACAGCAGGGACTTTGGGCATCCCACACAGCAGTAGCCCAGGCTAGAGCCTTTTCCGACAGCAGGGTGATGATATATGCTATCTTGGACCGGTCGGTGGGAAACGACGATGGTTGCAGCTCAAAGGAGAGAGAACATTGGGTGAAAAACCCCTTACAAACACTTGGGTCCCCTGAGAACCGTTGGGGAGGCGGCAGACGAGGTTCCGCCAGGGGATTAACTGCCAGGGGCCCTTGAATCGGATGAACTGGAGCAGAAGCGGTTGCCGGGGAAAGTCGATCCGAAATCTGCTTTATGGAAGTCAGCATCTCTGACAGAAGTTGAGAATGTCTAGCCATTAAGGCCTCTTGCTGACCCAGAGCAGCTTCGTGGCGTTGGACAGTCCCCTCATGGTGGGACAGCATGGAAAAAAAAACCTGGGTACTGGCTGCCTCTGGGTTCATAATAATGGCTCAGTGTTTCTGTCACGACCCGGTGCGAGAAACAGTCACTAATAATTGTCAGAACCCAGAAGATCAGGCAGACACAGCAGTACTAGAGATGGTGGTTTAATAAAGAACAAAATCTTCAGGCAAAGAAACTAAATCCACAATGTCCAAAAATAAAGCCAAGAGGCACAAAGAGGAAAACCTCCAAAAAACAAAGAAACTCCACAAAGTGGTAAAAAACAGCAGGGAAAAACAAACCTCAAAAGACTACTCAAACAGAACACAATAACTAAACCAGAGAACCTCTGGAAAAATCCCACCAGAGAAATATCAATATAACACAAGGCTTGGGCTGGGGCTGGGTGCTAACTTACAAACACTGAGCAAGGAACTGAGGAACACACAGGGTTTAAATACTAACAAGGGAATGACCTACAGGTGCAAACAATAATTAGATCAAGAAAAAACAAAAGGTACAAAAAAGGTGCAATGGGGACATCTAGTGACCAAAACCCGAACAGTCATGGCCAAAACCTGACAAAGTCGGGTTAATGCGGTAATCAGCAGGGAGTTGCAAACGGTACGTTACCTCATTAACCCTCCTCAGGACTTTGAACGGCCCCACAAACCGCGGGCTCAGCTTCCGGCAGGGCAAGCGGAGGGGCAGGTTCTGGGTGGAGAGCCAGACCCGGTCGCCTGGAGAGAAAACAGGCGCCTCACTGCGGTGGAGGTCGGCCTGTTCCTTGTGCCGACGGTCGGCCTGTTCCTTGTGCCGACGCATGGATAGGGGGCAGGTAGGGGAGAAATGACCCCTTTCTCCACAATAGGAGCAGAGGCCCAGATTCCTCCTTCTCCTACGCTCTGCCTCAGGCAAACGTGCAGAGCCCACCTACATCGGCTAAGGCTTCGGATTCTGCGCAAGTCTTCATCGGGACCGCAGGAGGTTGTCCAATCGGATTGCCATGCCGATGAGCTGGTTGAGTGACAGGTTTTCATCATGGCAGGCTAACTCCCTATGTACCTCCTACTGCAATCCACTGCGGAAAACGGTGACCAGAGCCGACTTGTTCCATCCGCGATGGTCCAGAACACCAGGGCGAACTCCGAGGCGGTCCTAGATCCCTGCCGTAGTCGGAGTAGACGCTCACCCCCCTCTCGGCCCTCCACAGGATGATCAAACACCGAGCAGAAGAAGAGGGTGAAGCGCTCGTAGCACTCGACGTCGGGTCTACCCGTTTCCCAGACCGCGGCACCCCAGTCCAGGGTCCTTCCGGTCAGTGCCGAGATGACTGTGGCAACCCTGTCAGTCCCGGAGACAGCCTCAGCGTAGCGAGTGGGGTACAGGTCGCATTGCAGAAGGAATCCCTTGCATCTCGCTGGCGCGCCATCGAAGCGCTCCGGGAGGGACAGGGCTATTCCACGGACCGGCTCAGATGGGACAGAGGCAGGTAGTGGTGGTGTGGGGGCTGGTGCCAGAACCAGTGCTGGAGACTGGAGGGATTGCACATTCCTCTCCAAACGCAGGATGGTTGCCAGCACGCTGTCCATGGCTCTGCCGAGTCTGGAGAGACAGTCCTCGTGATGCTGGACTTTCTCTACGATGGTCGCCAGCTCGGCCTTTCCCGCTGTCTCCATTTTATGGGTAGATTATTCTGTCACGTTGTATAATGATTTGAAGACAGACGCAGGAATACGTATTAGGGGTTTTATTTACTCCACCCAACACAAGGTACGTCATAAAAAACCTCGGGGAAGAAGCCCAAAACAAACACGTACAGTATATATACAGTTGAAGTCGAAAGTTTACATACCCTTAGGTTGGAGTCATTAAAACTTGTTTTTCAACCACTCCACAAATTTCTTGTTAACAAACTATAGTTTGGGCAAGTCGGTTAGGACATCTACTTTGTGCATGACACAAGTCATTTTTCCAACAATTGTTTACAGACAGATTATTTCACTTATAATTCACTGTATCACAATTCCAGTGGGTCAGCAGTTTACATACATTATGTTGACTGTGCCTTTAAACAGCGTGGAAAATTCCTGAAAATTATGTCATGGCTTTAGAAGCTTCTGATAGGCAAATTGACATCATTTGAGTCAATCGGAGGTGTACCTGTGGATGTATTTCAAGGCCTACCTTCAAATTCAGTGCCTCTTTTGCTTGACATCATGGGAAAATCAAAAGAAATCAGCCAAAAAATTGTAGACCTCCACAAGTCTGGTTCATCCTTGGGAGCAATTTCCAAACGCCTGAAGGTACCACGTACATCTGTACAAAAAATAGTACGCAAGTATAAACACCATGGGACCACGCAGCCGTCATACCGCTCAGGAAGGAGACGCGTTCTGTGTCCTAGAGATGAACGTACTTTGGTGTGAAAAGTGCAAATCAATCCCAGAACAACAGCAAAGGACCTTGTGAAGATGCTGGAGGAAACATGTACAAAAGTATTTATATCCACAGTAAAACAAGTCCTATATCGACATAACCTGAAAGGCTGCTCAGGAAGGAAGATGTTTGGCCATAATGACCATCGTTATGATTGGAGGAAAAAGGGGATAACTTGCAAGCCGAAGAACACCATCCCAACCGTGAAGCACGGGGGTGGCAGCATCATGCTGTGGGGGTGCTTTGCTGCAGGAGGGACTGGTGCACTTCACAAAATAGATGGCATTATGAGGAAGGACAATTATGTGGATATATTGAAGCAACATCTCAAGACATCAGTCAGGAAGTTAAAGCTTGGTCGCAAATGGGTCTTCCAAATGTACAATGACCCCAAGCATACTTCCAAAGTTGAGGCAAAATGGCTGAAGGACAACAAAGTCAAGGTATTGGAGTGGCCATCACAAAGCCCTGACCTCAATCCTATAGAAAAATTGTGGGCAGAACTGAAAAAGCGTGTGCGAGCAAGGAGGCCTACAAACCCAACTTATTGTGGGAAGCTTGTGGAAGGCTACCCGAAACATTTGACCCAAGTTAAACAATTTAAAGGCAATGCTACCAAATATGTAAACTTCTGACCCACTGGGAATGTGATGAAAGAAATAAAAGCTGAAATAAATCATTCTCTCTACTATTATTCTGACATTTCACATTCTTAAAATAAAGTGGGGATCCTAACTGACCTAAAACAGGGAATTTTTACTAGGATTAAATGTCAGGAATTGTGAAAAACTGAGCTTAAATGTATTTGGCTAAGGTGTATGTAAACTTCCGACTTCAACTGTATATATACATACTAATCAGGGGGAATGGGAACCAGGTGTGCGTAATGAGACATGACAGTCCGCGGTTGGTGGTAATGATCCATGTCAGTGACTCTTAGAAAGCCAGTGACGTAGACCTCCGGAACTGGTGAACGGAATGAGCAGCAGTACCTGATTAAAACACACTGTTTTGCCATGAAGGCCTACAGTAGTCTCAACAGCAACCTCTAGGGTAGCACCATGGTGTAGCCGGAGGACAGGTATTTTCCATGCTCCTTTGGCTACATTGACTTCAATACAAAACCTAGGAGACTCATGCTCCTCACCCCCTTCCATAGACCTACATGGTAATTATGACGACTTCCAGAGGTCCTTCAACCAATCAAAGCTTTTGCAGTATGAACTTACATGTTGTACTAGGATCAGAGAATTAACCTAGTACTACACGTGTGATTTAGAAGCTTGGTGATTTAGTGACATTGTTGTATAGATTACGATAGTGAATAGTGATAGTTGAGCTTTTTAAAAATATATATATTATTCAATTCAAAATGATTTATTCAAACTACAGAAGACGAAGGAGGTAGATTATATATTGTTTTCTTGGACGTCACAGCACCAATTTGCCTTGCCAATTTGCCTGGTACAGCTGTGGTCCACATCGTAGCATTTTCTCCCCCTCTCCCGCCACACACCCACTCCCTTTGTGCTTTCTGCCTGTTTGTGTGACATTGCTGTGACCTCTGTTACACAGACAACTTCTCCCACTCGTTTGTGGCAGAATTGAGTGGGAAAAGTCACTAAAAGGTATCAAAATCATAGAAACCCTCGGTGTGAAAACTCCCCCAAGGCAGCCTGAAAAGTAGCTGATTTGGTTGCTAGATTCTTTTACCAATAAAAGTTGTTGGAGGGGTCTGAAAACTACACAACAAAAATATAAACACAACATGCAGGAATTTCAAAGATTTTACTGAGTTATAGTTCATATAATGAAATCAGTCAATTGAAATAAATTAATTAGGCGCTAATATATGGATTTCACGACTGGGAATACAGATATGCATCTGTTGGTCACAGATACCTTTCAAAAAAGGGAGGGGCGTGGATCAGAAAACCAGTCAATATCTGGTGTGACCACCATTTGCCTCATGCAGCGCGTCACATCTCCTTCGCATAGAGTTGATCAGGCTGTTGATTGTTGCCTGTGGAATTTTGTTCTACTCCTCTTCAATAGCTTTGCAAAGTTGATGGATATTGGCGGGAACTTGAACACGCTGTCATACACGTCAATCCAGAGCATCCCAAACATGCTCATGCACATGTCTGGTGAGTATGCAGACCATGGAAGAACTGGGACATTTTCAGCATCCAGGAATTGTGTACAGATCCTTGCGTCATGGGGCCGTGCATTATCATGCTGAAACATGAGGTGATGGCAGCGGATGAATGGCACGACAATGGGCCTCAGGAGGGGCTGGCGTGGTTACACGTGGTCTGCTGTTGTGAGGCCGGTTGGACGTACTGACACATTTTCTAAAACGACATTGGAGGTGGCTTATGGTAGAGAAATGAATATTCAATTCTCTGCCAACAGCTCTGGTGGACATTCCTGCAGTCAGCATGCCAATTGCACACTCCCTCAAAACATGAGACATCTGTAGCATTGTGTTTAATCAGCTTCTTGATATGCCACACCTGTCAGGTGGATGGATGATCTTTGCAAAGGAGAAATGCTCACTAATAGGGATGTAAACTAATTTGTGTACAACATTTGAGAGAAGCTTTTTGTGCATCTGGAAAATTTCTGGGATTTTTTATTTCAGCTCATGAAACATAGGACCAACACTTTACATGCTGCGTTTATATTTTTGTTAAGTATATTTAGCAAAGTTGCTAAATTGGCAACACTGCTAGCTAATGCTAATGACAACGTAGTGGAGTTTTTGTTGAAGAAACCCATTCATTGTCTACATCAGACTCAAACTTCTGGGTAAAAGCCACATCGATCATGTAATGGGCGAAGGTCTGCGTATTCAAATTGCACAACACAACGAGAAGGTAAGAAGAAACAGGGATACTTCATTTTTGGGCATATAAGAGTTGGCTTTTACTATGGCTTATTGTTTACAATGAACAAGGGTGACTACAAGGAGCTTGCAGAGGTAATTGCACGTTGCGATGCTTTACTTATGGAAGTTTCTACTGTCTTCTCTGGGATGTCGAAATCAATTCAGAATGATTTGATAGCTCCCATTGCATCATCCATTAAAAGTGAGATTAAAAGAGAGGTTGACGCATCAAATGTTTCTGCATGGCAAATGGATGAAACCACAGACATCAGCTGTCACTCACAGTTGTTAGTTATCCTCATGTATGTGGATGATCAGGGCTTTATTCAGGAAAGTTTCTTGGGCTACTTTGATGTGTCAAGTGGGCGAGATGCGCCGTCTGTGTTTGACTTTGTGAATTCTGAGATGTCCTCATGTATGCCAAGGGAAGCCAGGCTTCGGCAAAAAATGTTTTCCTTCAGTTCGCAAGAGGCATGAGTGAGTGAAACAGCGCCCCTCTGTCTCTGTATGTGTAGCCCATCTATCTGATGCTATCTGGTCAAAAAGAGTATGACATTGTTGCTGCCTGTAGCGTTTTGCTGCAAGGGAAGCCAGCGAGCATTTGGCCTCCCTTGATAAAAAATATATAAAATAATAGCCAATCAGCGTTGAGCTAAACTGAGTGAGCTCAACTGTGAATGGTCCTGGCACACCCAAAAAAAGTGTCAAGGGAAGCCCGTTTGGATTTGGCTCCACACCAATCACATCAAGAGCAGAACATAATTTACAGAAAAAACTTGAATTGTTGGATCTCGTTGTGTCGTTGTCCTCTGGTGGATAGCTAGCTAGCTAAAATTGGCCCTTTCCTAAATTAACCAGTGATGGAGATAGGGATTTGGACTTGTGGTTTTACTTAATTCTCCGTACTGGCCAATGATTATAACAGCAATTCTTATCCAACCATAAATTCATACATTGTGCCCCTGGCCTGAGATGATGGAAGTTCAATATGTAGCTAGATGTAGTAGGCTAATGTTAACTAGTTGGCCCAGCACATCGTTGCCCATGAAAGGAAGTTAGGCTAGCAAGCAAGCATTTTAGCCAGGTAGCCTAGGACAACAAAAACTAAAAGCTTGTACTACATGACAGAGTCATAGACCGTTTCGGCAACTTGAAAGAGAGGGGCATGTCATTGGCGTTTCTTTACAAGTAGGATGAGTCAACATGTGTGTTCTACTTGCACATGCACACACACACACACACACACATTCCTACACAGGTGATCCGAGCAGCTGCTTTTCTTCAATAAGCGTGTTGATTTATCTGATCCCGTTCTCCCCACCAGGCACAATGTGTCACATTCAAGCATCTGAGCTGTCGCAGTCTTGAATCAAGCTCATAGATCTGTCATCCTAATGACTGATTTCCAACTGTAAGCAAGGGAAATGTGTGTTCCTGATACAGCCTGTTAATTTAGAGCTGCAGCCCTGTGTGCCTGACAGACAGCGCGGCATGAAGCCTCTGATCTCTGTTCCCTCACTGTGTAGTCTGCTGTTCAGCACTCAAACCAAGGTAAGAGGAGAGATGGGGGGAGAGAGAGCGAGAGAGGAGGGGGAGAGAAAGTGAGAGAGAGAGAGAGAGAGAGAGAGAGAGAGAGAGAGAGAGAGAGAGAGAGAGAGAGAGAGAGAGAGAGAGAGAGAGAGAGAGAGAGAGAGAGAGAGAGAGAGAGAGAGCGAGGGAGCGAGAGAGCGAGAGAGAGAGGAGACAAAAAGGCAGAATGAGAGAGAAAGAAAAAAACTAGCCCTGCCTTCTTCAAAATGGAAGCTGTTCCTGTGTGTGTGGATGAATCGTAAGCCAGCATGAGTGCAGTGTGCACAGAGCGGAGGAGGCTATGAGAAGATGGAGTGCCGGCAATGACTGCCGCCCTCACTGTGTGAAAATTATCCCATTAATTCAGTTTCGCCTGGCCTCCCTGTGCCCGCTGCCTCGGAGAGCCACAGAGATGATTCCCCATAGAATTAGGAATTTGAATAGTAGAATGCACATGAACCTTCTTTTGCTTATTTGAGCTGTTCTTGCCATAATATGGACTTGGTCTTTTACCAAATAGGGCTATCTTCTGTATACCCCCCACCTTGTCACAACACAACTGATTGGCTGAAATGCATTAAGAATGAAAGAAATTCCACAAATTAACTTTTAAGAAGGCACACCTGTTAATTGAAATGCATTCCAGGTGACTACCTCATGAAGCTGGTTGAGAGAATGCTTGCTTGCTAGCCTAACTTCCTTTCATGGGCAACGATGTGCTGGGCCAACTAGTTAACATTAGCCTACTACATCTAGCTACATATTGAACTTCCATCATCTCAGGCCAGGGGCACAATGTATGAATTTATGGTTGGATAAGAATCGCTGTTATAATCATTGGCCAGTACGGAGAATTAAGTAAAACCACAAGTCCAAATCCCTATCTCCATCACTGGTTAATTTAGGAAAGGGACAATTTTAGCTAGCTAGCTATCCACCAGAGGACAACGACACAACGAGATCCAACAATTCAAGTTTTTTCTGTAAATTATGTTCTGCTCTTGATGTGATTGGTGTGGAGCCAAATCCAAACTGGCTTCCCTTGACACTTCTTTTGGGTGTGCCAGGACCATTCACAGTTGAGCTCACTCAGTTTAGCTCAACGCTGATTGGCTATTATTTTATATATTTTTTATCAAGGGAGGCCAAATGCTCGCTGGCTTCCCTTGCAGCAAAACGCTACAGGCAGCAACAATGTCATACTCTTTTTGACCAGATAGCATCAGATAGATGGGCTACACATACTGAGACAGAGGGGCGCTGTTTCACTCACTCATGCCTCTTGCGAACTGAAGGAAAAAAATTTTTGCCGAAGCCTGGCTTCCCTTGGCATACATGAGGACACGCCACTGAATGCCAAGAGTGTGCAAAGCTGTCATCAAGGCAAAGGGTGGCTATTTGAAGAATCTCAAATATAAAATATATTTTGATTTTTTTAACACTTTTTTGGTTAATACATGATTCCATTGACTCTGCACCGGTCCCCCCTGTATATATAGCCTCCCTACTGTTATTTTATTTGACTTCTGCTCTTTTTTTCTCAACACTTTTTTGTTGTTGTTTTATTTTACTTTTTTATTTAAAATAAATGCACTGTTGGTTAAGGGCTGTAAGTAAGCATTTCACTGTAATGTCTACACCTGTTGTATTCGGCGCATGTGGCCAATAAAATTTGATTTGATTTGATTTGATTTGTAAGGGCTATTTTACCAAGAAGGAGAGTGATGGAGTGCTGCATCAGATGACCTGGCCTCCACAATCCCCCGACCTCAATTCAATTGAGATGGTTTGGGATGAGTCGGATGGCAGAGTGAAGGAAAAGCAGCCAACAAGTGCTCAACATATGTGGGAAGTCCTTCAAGACTGTTGGAAAAGCATTCCAGATTAAGCTAGTTGAGAGAATGCCAAGAGTGCAAAGCTGTCATCAAGATAAAGGGCGGCTATTTGAAGAATCTCAAATATAAAATATATTTGGATTTGTTTAACACTTTTTTGGTTACTACGTGATTCCATATATGTTATTTCATAGTTTTGATGTCTTCACTATTATTCTAAAAAATAGTACAAATAAAGAAAAACCCTTGAATGAGTAGGTGTGTCCAAACTTTTGACTGGTACTGTACATAAGAGTGTCAAAACCCACAAAACCTACCACACAAGGCAAAACATTCCATTTCACCATAGCCCATTTGTCAACAGTATGTTTATGTTATATAACATTTTCTGAAATTGACCATATTAAATTATCATTATCATTGTAATTGCGCACACATTGATGTCAGACATGCATCTACCTCAAATGCTCTGTTTCTGATGACTGGGTGAATGCAGGAGCAGATTTCAGGAGCAGGACAAGACACCCTCTTTTTGACTGATGACTGACATAAGGGCATGTACGTGATAGTGACACAGGATGGTCATAATGCTTCTTGACAGTGTCATAAAGTTATTTAAAATATGATGAAAAGAAACATGACTGTAAAGAATGCATTACAACAACAACAAAGGACTTAGGAAACAAACTTTCAAATGAAAGGAAACTTCTTGGCAGGAAAAAAATAAATTTGAATAAATGTGGGTTTTGACACTCTTATGTAAGTGTCATAACCAGCCATAAAATAGCACAATATATGTCACAACAGGTGTAAATGACAGGTTATAACAAGTTATGTCAGATGTTATGACATGGTTATGACCTTGTCATAACGTGTTATGAAGCTGGGTGTCAAGTAAAGTGTTACCGCTATTTTTCTTGCCTTGATTCTAAATGTATGTTGTTTTTCTTGTATATATTATTATTTTTTCTCAGTAGAGCTTTGTAATGAAACTCTGTAATGAAAAGTGCTATACAAATTAAATATATGATGATGATGATGATGATGATTATTATACATTTTTCAAATTAACTGCCAATATGCCAACATTCCATTCAAACAATGCAGTCAATCCACAGCCATACACTGGTTGAAATCAGTTGATGATAGGACTTAGATAAGTTACAAATGCAACAAGTACTGATATTGTATCATATATTAAAACTCACAGCTTTCCAAGAAAACTAAAATTGAGACATTTATGGTCTGTTTACATATACCTCAATTACCTCGTACCCTTGCACATTGGCTCAGTACTGGTACCCCTTGTATATAGCCAAGTTATCGTTACTCATTGTGTATTTATTCCTTGTGTTATTATTTCTCTATTATTTCTCCTTTTTTTTCTCTCTGCATTGTTGGGAGGGGGCCGTAAGTAAGCATTTCACTGTTAGTCTACACCTGTTGTTTACGAAGCATATGACAAATAAAATGTGATTTGATTTGTACTGTTTTTGGTATTTGACACAATCCTTGGTATCCATAGCTGTACTATAAACCCGGGGAAATAAACACGAAGATACAATTGCACTCTGCATAAAATATATGCAGTTGAAACAGAATTCTGAAATTGTTTTTTTTTGTGTGAATTTATTTGAAACAAACTCTATGTGGATAATATTGTATAAAGTTATATAAAATCAGACATCAATATTTTTCTTTTCTTTCTTGTTATTTGTATTTCAACCAAATATTTAGTAGAGTAGCCTTGTTATCTCATGTCAAGCACAACATACACGTGTGCATTTTGACAGCCAAATGTTTTAATTTTTTTATTGTACCTTTATTTAACTAGGCAAGTCAGTTAAAAACAAATTCTTATTTACAATGACGGCCTACACCGGCCAAACCCGGACAACGCTGGGCCAATTGTGCGCCGCCCTATATATCAATAATGTAGCTATGTTTCTTTTTGCTGCCTCGTATTTACAATAAACCATATTGTTCCAGTAATGCCAATAATCATCCAAGGCATTGGAGACTCGTTCACCAAACATCCCCAATCCCCTCCAAAATCCAGTTCCGGTTCTTCTCAGCTAGTGGTGTACCTCCCCTAGCGGTTCAGGCCATGAATATCTCATTCCTGAATTTGCAAGTGACTCGTTCTGCTTGTTGGTTACATTGTATTCGCTCCGCTCAGCATTGACAGATAAACAGCCATTACGATATTTGAGATTCAGGGAAATCAAGTCCAGTAATAAAACTGGTGGAAACCACCGGAATATCGGAATTTACAATTCGGACTACAGAAAGGATGTGCTTTATTTCCAACCAGGCTTGAAACTTAATTTGAAATGCCCATCGTAACCGGTATTTTTCAATTTTCAACAGGATCTCTACGTGTGATGATGGCTGCAGTCCAGTGAATTGGCATTTCCTTTTCTCTGCTGTTGGATATCTTGGGAGCGCGTTGATTGATTTGTCTGTGTATTTTAGCACGTTGGGGGTCATCAAAGTGGTTTTAATTTTACTATCAGGATCTATGGAGTGTACATAAACATTCGTTGGATTGGTGTTGGCAAGAGGGGTAAGTTAACAACATTAAGTTTCTACTAGTGTAGGATTTTTTTTATATAACGTTTACTTACTTTAGAAACGCGGGACGTAACTAGCGCGTGAGCTAGCTTCCTTAGCTAATGCTAATCTGGAAAGGGTGCTACCTAACTAACAGTTAGCTTAGCTGGCTAACAACTGCTTTCATGCATTGCTTTGGCGAACCCCTCTTTGTCTGAAGACCCAGGAGGAGCAGTTATTTCAACACAAGCACCCATGAGTTATTCGACTCGTGTCCTAAATTGGTATTAACTAACGTTAGCCATAGCTAACAAATTATCCTAAGAAGTAGACATTTATGAAATGCCCAAATGTAATGTGTGCATTTGAGGGAATAACGTTTAGCCGCCATCTATTTTCATCTTGGACTCTGATGAGGATATTGTAGCAGCTAGTGGGAAATTAGCCATTTAACAAGCTGTTTTAAAGAGTCACGTTAATTGTAAGAGCATATATAGCTATTATTCCTTTCAATTTGCTAGTATAGCTATTCTATGCCAATGCTTGTGTACACTTGTCATCTGTTTCCCTAGGAAGTGACTTGATGATATTGCTATTCAACATTAGTTGGCTAACAGGGTGTCTATCATAAACCAAGCTAGTGTGGGCTTTTATTAGGTTGGCTCAGCCTTTTGCAAAGAACATACTGATATGCAGTGTGCCAGAGCATATGTCACAGTATTTGCCTGGACAGCCATGCTACTTGACGCTAGAAGGGCCAGGGTTAGTGGGTTCCCAGCCTACTGAACATGTTCCTTTTAGTTGCCTTCAGACATCTCTATATTTGATTGGATGACTCAAGTCAAGAGGCGTGGTGAAATCGCAATCAACCATCATCACATTTTATTCAATGCTATATTTTGTGATAACAATGCAAGGCAGTCTGGTTATTGTTACAAACCTGGCTCTCCCAAGGGAATTCGCTTCCTTGTAGCAGTGCTTATGGTTGCACATTTGCTGTCCTTGTTCTTGGTGACCTGAGTTTGAGCCACGCTCATAGATGTACTTCCCGTATGGTGGGGGTAGTGTAACGAACCTGGCATTGATAAGAGTCACCAATAACTACTCCCCCAAGAATATGTATTTTTTTTAACCATTGGCTACGGCCGCTGCCTCTCTTGGCGAGCTGGGTTCGTGGCACTCTCACCGTCTCCCCTGGATTGTTACGGTATTGTCAGTAGCGGTACGGGGATAAAATCACTAGGGAAGCCAAGCCAGAAAAAAAAGCCATATTAAACCCTATGTGTTCTGATAATTGTGTTGTTTGCTCTATAACCTGTTAGTTCATATGCCTTGCCACCATGATATATAGGCCTAAGGCCGAGACAATAAGAAGACACAGTGGCAGAAAAAAATCATCAAAAAACGTAGAGCAACATCTGTCTGGTTAAGTCCACAAAACATACTGCATGGTCAAGCAAGTTAATGTTTCAGACATGTTCAGACTACTAAACAACTATTGATTTAGAATCATAGAGTTGTCGCAAAAAAAAAGGAGCTGCCTCCACTATTCCAGCACCATTTCAATATTTAAACACCCATCAAATCACCTATGCTTAGTCTAATACAGTGACAACTAAAAGATAACAAAAACAATTTAGTCCAATCAACATAAGCTAAATATGATGTGGCTGTCCATGGTTCTGAATTCTATGTGTGTGCGTGCATTCGTGCAAGTAGAAAGAAACATGTCGACTCACCCTACTTGTAGAGAAACGCCAATGCCATCCTCCTCTCTTTCATGTTGACGAAACGGTCTATGACAGTACACACACTTAGTTTTTGTTGACCTAGGCTACCTGGCTAAAATGCTTGCTCGCTAGCCTAACTTCCTTTCATGCACAATGATGAGCCAGCTAGTTAAAATTAGCATATTACATCTAGCAACATATTGAACTTCCATCCCCTCAGGCTAGGGGCAATATATGAATTTATGGCTGGATCAGAATTGCCGTTATAATCATTGGCCAATACGGAGAATTAAGTAAAACCACAAGTCCAAATCCCTATCTCCATCCATGGCTAATTTAGGAAAGGGGCAATTTTAACTAGCTAGCTCTCCACCGGACACACACACTCAGTTACACGCTCGCTTACACACTTGATCTCTCTCCCTCTCATTCTCTCTCTTTTCTCTCCTCTCTCTCTATTGTCGAACTTCCTATAATTCAATATGTTTTTGTCTATCTTTTGTATGTCTTTGTCTACATGTTTATAACAAGCAATGGGAAGATAGCAGAACAGGGATGTTGGGGAATAATAACATATTGTACGAGATCTCGCTTTCATAATCATGTGAAACATCAATTACTATGGAAATGCTGGGATGGGTTTTTCTATGAAAATGATGTTTAATGCAACTATGATGTTGATACAATATGGATTACAATTATCATTCTGAATATAAAGGCTACACTCACTTCATGTTACACACTTACACTCAACCATGGAAATTAGCTGGGTTATTATTTATTTAGACACCACACATTATAGTCGTACTCTTACCCAGACATCATACACACTCACTAAATCACATCCAATATCACACACATCGACCTACTCAGATCTACTACACACATAATATCCTGACTCAATTTTCTAACATCTGTGGCATTGGCTCACAGGCAAGAAAAGAAAAAAATAAACATAAACACCTGTTGCTAGAACCTGTTTTTTGAATTCTAAACATCAGACATTTAAAATCTCTATTTTAGACTGTCATGATACCTCCTATGGCAGTATTTTACAAGCACTAATTATGGTAAATTTAGACTGAGAATAGTATCTAGTTATGGTAAGGGAAATAAGTATAGCCAGTTATAATTGTAACGGTTTAGCAGATTATAAGAAAAGACGATCAGTCTTTACGTGGCTAGAAGAAAAGGAATATAACATATACTGTTTACAGGAAACTCACTCTACATCTTTAGATGAAGTTGTGTGGAAAAAGGAATGGGGAGGTGAAATAATTTTCTGTCATGGACAAAGGAACTCACTCAAAAGGTGTGATGATACTAACTAACAAAAATGTCAATCCGAATGTGGAAACAGTCAGGAATGATCCGCAAGGAAGGTGGACCCTTTTGAATATGAAAGTGGATGAAAAACTGATTTGGCTCATTAATCTATATGGTCCAAATCAGGATCATCCACACTTCTTCTAAAATATTTATACCAATCTATTAAATTTATAGGCAACAAACGATCAAATCATTATAGTGGGAGACTATAACACAGTGTTAAGTACCTCAATGGACTGTAAAGGAAATCACTCTACAAACTATCAAAACGTGCCCTTAAGGAGATCACAAATATTATGGACACATTAGAAATAGTGGATATTTAGAGACTTAAAAAACCCTAACATAGTGAGATATACATGGAGGAGACTTAATCAAGCTAGACGTCTTGACTACTTTCTTGTCTCTTTCTCTCTTGCATCAAAGGTTAAAAAAGTATTGATTGGAGACAGAATGAGATTGGACCATCATTACATTTTACATTTTAGTCATTTAGCAGACGCTCTTATCCAGAGCAACTTACAGTTAGTGAGTGCATACATTTTTATTTATTTTTCATAATCTAATTGGCCTTCACATAACTCTTACAGAATTTCCTCTTGGATGGGGATATTGGAAATGTAATCAGTCTACTGGAGGACAATTTGTTCTTTAACTAAGACAAAATAATTCATAACTGAATTTTTCCAGTACAATATAGGTTCAGCAAATCCCCTTATTGTTTGGGATAACTTCAGAGGTCATTCAATTCAATATTCATCAGTAAAGAAAAAGCAGTTTCTGTCTAAAGAGACAAGACTAAGGGAGCTACAGGAACCAACAGTACAGGTAGATAGCAATAAAACCAGTACCACAGAGACACAAAACAAGTTAGAGGAAAAACAAAAAGAACTGGAGGAACTTATTCAAGAACAATCTAATGTAATATCTTACAAAAAAATAAAGCAAACTGGATGGAACATGGATAAAAATGCACCAAAAGCGTCCTGAATCTTCAACAAAGGAACGCAACCTGAAAGAATTAGCAGAAACTCTTTACTAAAGATGGAGTCATCCATGATTCTCTGAATTATATTTTAAGAGGAAGCTAAATATTCTAAGCATATGTTTTATTTTCCGTCTCCTCCTCACCCTCTGAATGACGATTACTGTATGGAATTATTTCCAAATAATAATACAAAATGAAAAATTAACAAATGCACAAAAAGAACAGTGCGAAGGCCAAATTACAGAGGAATAACTTTTTGAGGCTATTAAATCCTTTCAGTCTGGCAAACCCCCAGGGCTTGATGGCATACCGGTAGAGGTATATCAATACTTTTTTGATATACTCAAAGCTCCATTATTAGCTTGTTTTAACTACTATAGAAATGGTAGTCTGTCAGGTACTCAGCAGGAAGGTCTGACTTCACTATTATTAAAACAAGACCCGGATGGCAAATGTAAAGATCCAGTCCATCTAAAAAAACTTGAGGCCTCTTACACTTCAATGTTGTGATGCAAAAATTCTAACAAAATGAATAGCACTCAGAATTCAAAAGGTTTTACCAGGTATTGTTAATCCTGATCAGACAGGTTTTTTACATGGACGATACATTGGAGATAATACACGACAACTACTAGAAATAATAGAACAACATGAAACATATAAGAAGCAAGGCCTGGTATTCATAGCAGATTTTGAAAAGGCCTTTAACCTTTTCAAGCGTGAGTTTCAAATATCTCTAACGGTCGCCCCAGTGTGAGTAGTTTTATGCACGTGATGTCAGAATGCACTCACTGTTCCAAAATGTGATTGTTACGCAACAGGACAGTTAACCCTCGCTGCCTGCTAATTATCTATAGGCTATGTTTCAACTTGTCAATTTCAAATTATTTTCTAACAAGTTTGATTTTCTAACAGTTTGAATTTAGGTGTGTTCCGCCTCCTCATTAATTCACATAGAAGTAGCCCATTTCACTGTTCCGGACAATTTATGTGTGAGGCTTTACTGAGCCGGACAAACTTCTCTCTTCGAGGAGAACCCAAGCACTTCCCCAGTGTTTCCGCAGATCAGGTATGCAGACATTTGCACAGTCTTGCACAAACTGGCACATTTTCTGGCTGGCGTTCGCAATTGCCTTCATTGTTGTTTTCCTTACAAATAATAACTTTGTGTGTGCGTTCCTATCAAAGTAAGTGCCTTATTTTCTGTTTATCGTGTTGTCGTTTCTACTGTAGCATACAGTATCTATGGAGCATAATGTATTTACAGTTTTATTCACGTTTTCAAGTACTGGTGACAAATAATGCATTCCGATTATTGCGTAGATTGTAATGCACACCTATGATGTGTAAAATACTTTTTTGAAGGTTGTACTGATTATGATGAGCTAATGCTAAGCTATTTGCCAGCTATGTGTGGCGCCATGTTTGTTGACATTATACAATGCATTCTGGTAAACGTTGGTCAGACCAAAGATGTTATAAGAGGTAAAGGAATGGTTCACTTATCTTTGAGTAAACTTCCGGAAGTGAATGAAGGGAAGTGAATGATCGTAGACGACACACCCCCTTCAACATGCATACTGCAAACAGACCAAACTCATCTTGTCTCCTCTTATTATCGTTGGTTGATGAGGAAAAACAAACATGGTGGCGTGCACAAACTACCCATCGTTGGATTACTTTCGATTTATAGAAAGTGTTGTACTCAATTATTTGGATCAATGGTGAGCTCACCCGTGATATGATGAATTGTAAATAGTAATTGCAATTAGCTATTTCATATTGTGGTTTCTGCCAGCCGAGAGTTAGCTAAATATGACCGCTTGTGTTACGCCAATCTCTCCACAGTTAGCGCTAGGACTAATGTAGCCTACATTTTCGGTTTGGATGATTGTCTGTTATGCTGTCGCTACTTCTGTAAATGTCTGAACATTGCATCCAAAAATAAACTGGTCACATTCAGGACATAACCTTGTAAGGACTGTGTTTGTGCAAAATGTTTCTGTGAAAAAACAGTGTGGCCAGCTCAAACGCTGACTGTTGTGTCAATCGAAACTGGATGTTCTAAATAGGCGTTCTAATCATGCCGGTTTGAGCGTACGCTGCAGGGACCACTGTAGAATGATCACAGCCGTTTGTTGGTATGTGTGAAAGGTTTAATAATGTATGACTGTGTTTTATACAGTGGGGGAAAAAAGTACAACCTCAAACAGTCACACTCCAAACTCCATTATGGCCAAGACCAAATAGCTGTCAAAGGACACCAGAAACAAAATTGTAGACCTGCACCAGGCTGGGAAGACTGAATCTGCAATAGGTAAGCAGCTTGGTTTGAAGAAATCAACTGTGGGAGCAATTATTAGGAAATGGAAGACATACAAGACCACTGATAATCTCCCTCGATCTGGGGCTCCACGCAAGATCTCACCCCGTGGGGTCAAAATGATCACAAGAAAGGTGAGCAAAAATCCCAGAACCACACAGGGGACCTAGTGAATGACCTGCAGAGAGCTGGGACGAAAGTAACAAAGCCTACCATCAGTAACACACTACGCCGCCAGGGACTCAAATCCTGCAGTGCCAGATGTGTCCCCCTGCTTAAGCCAGGCCCGTCTGAAGTTTGCTAGAGTGCATTTGGATGATCCAGAAGAGGATTGGGAGAATGTCATATGGTCAGATGAAACCAAAATAGAACTTTTTGGTAAAAACTCAACTCGTCGTGTTTGGAGGACAAATAATGCTGAGTTGCATCCAAAGAACACCATACCTACTGTGAAGCATGGGGGTGGAAACATCATGCTTTGGGGCTGTTTTTCTGCAAAGGGACCAGGACGACTGATCCGTGTAAAGGAAAGAATGAATGGGGCCATGTATCGTGAGATTTTGAGTGAAAACCTCCTTCCATCAGCAAGGGCATTGAAGATGAAATGTGGCTGGGTCTTTCAGCATGACAATGATCCCAAACACACCACCCGGACAACGAAGGAGTGGCTTCGTAAGAAGCATTTCAAGGTCCTGGAGTGGCCTAGCCAGTCTCCAGATCTCAACCCCATAGAAAATCTTTGGAGGGAGTTGAAAGTCCGTGTTGCCCAGCGACAGCCCCAAAACATCACTGCTCTAGAGGAGATCTGCATGGAGGAATGGGCCAAAATACCAGCAACAGTGTGTGAAAACCTTGTGAAGACTTACAGAAAACGTTTGACCTGTGTCACTGCCAACAAAGGGTATATAACAAAGTATTGAGAAACTTTTGTGATTGACCAAATACTTATTTTCCACCATAATTTGCAAATAAATTCATAAAAAATCCTACAATGTGATTTTCTGGAATTTTGTTTCTCATTTTGTCTGTCATAGTTGACGTGTACCTATGATGAAAAGTACAGACCTCATCTTTTTAAGTGGGAGAACTTGCACAATTGGTGGCTGACTAAATACTTTTTTCCCCACTGTATATAAATGCCTGGATTTTTTCAATTTAGGTGAGTCTCTTATTCAATGGGTAAAAGTAATGTATAACAAAAGCACTAAACCTCTCTCTAAAAGCTTCACTTATACAAAAGTTTTACTTGAACCCAAAATGGTTCTCAAGGAGATTACTAAGAAAAGCTCATCCCTTGTTTAAAAATGGCCTTTGTGCAGTTTGCTATGTCTCATTTTAGATTAATTGAAAATGAAATCTTGTTCAAACTATCTCTCTTTTTCAAACAAGCAATGCAGAGCTGGTTACAATTTCAATTTCATCCCCCAGAAAAGATAGAACAAATATTATGGTTGAACTCAAATGTGCTGGTTAATAAAATACCTGTATTTATGGAAAGGGTGTTTGAAAAGGGTACTTTGTTTTAAATTATATTGGAATGGTAGAGTTATGTCTTTCATGGAGCTATCGGAATTGTATGGGAAGGTCTGCTCAATCCAAGATTACAACTAATTGATTACAGCATTACCCCAAAAATGGAGGAGGCAAGTGGCAGTGTGAGGAGGTAGGGAACTGGTCTGTCTGCCCAATATAAATGATCAAAACAGGCAAAGGAACAAAAATAGCATAAATAAATGACAGCTGTGCCATACGGATTGCAAAATAGCTGGGAAGACATTTTTCATGTACCAATTCCATGGCACAGGGTGTATGAGTTGATATATAAAATGACGCATGATTCAAGACTTCGTGCTCTTCAGCAAAGAAATGGTACAGAATTCTTGCCATCAACAAAACGTTGAATATTTGGGGCATACGATCATCGCAGCTCTGCAGATTTTGTTGCGAGGATACAGAATCAATAAACCATTTGTTCTGGTATTGCCCACAGGTAGCCATCACAGCATAGTTGAAAGATACAGTGCATTCGGAAAGTATTCAGACCCCTTTACTTTTTCCACATTTTGTTATGTAACAGACTTATTCCAAAATTGATTAAATAGTTTTTTCCCACTCATCAATCTACACACAATACCCCATAATGACAAAGCAAAAACAGGTTTCTATACATTTTTGCAAATGTATTACAAATAAAAAACTGAAATATTACATTTACATTAGTATTCAGACCCTTTACTCAGTACTTTTGTTGAAGCACCTTTGGCAGCGATTACAGCCTCAAGTCTTCTTGGGTATGACGCTACAAGCTTGGCACACCTGTATTTGGGGAGTTTCTCCCATTCTTCTCTGCAGATCCTCTCAAGCTCTGTCAGGTTGGATGGGGAGCGTCGCTGCACAGCTATTTTCAGGTTTCTCCAGAGATGTTAGATCTGGTTCAAGTCCGGGCTCTGGCTGGGCCACTCAAGGACATTCAGAGACTTGTACTGAAGCCACTCCTGCGTTGTCTTGGCTGTGTGCTTAGGGTCGTTGTCCTGTTGGAAGGTGAACCTTCGCCTCCAGTCTGAGGTCCTGAGCACTCTGGAGCAGGTTTCAATGAAGGATCTCTCTGTACTTTGCTCCGTTCATCATTCCCTCGATCCTGACTAGTCTCCCAGTCCCTGCTGTAGAAAAACATCCCCACACCATGATGCTGCCACCACCATGTGTTACCGTATGGATGGTGCCAGGTTTCCTCCAGACGTGACGCTTGGCATTCAGGCCAAAGAGTTCAATCTTGGTTTCATAAGACCAGATAATCTTGTTTCTCATGGTCTGAGAGTCCTTTTACTGAGGAGAGGCTTCCGTCTGGCCACTCTACCGTAAAGGCATGATTGGTGGAATGCTGCAGAGATAGATGGTTGTCCTTCTGGAAGGTTCTCCCATCTCGACAGAGGAACTCTGGAGCTCTGTCAGTGTGACCATCGGGTTATTGGTCACCTCCCTGATGAAGGACCTTCTCCCCCGACTGATGTACAGTATGTCAACTTAACTCCTGGTTCATCTGTGTGTTGAGTGGAGTTGAAGGAAAAGGCTGATGTTTGCTTACTCCTTTGCCATCTTCTCATGTCTTTTCTTGGAACTCCATCCATACACACACATAATCTGTAACATACTCTGTTTCACGGAAACATGGCTTTCTCTGGATATACTGTCTGAGTCGGTCCAGCCAGTTGGGTTCAGACAGGAATAAATATCACTCCGGGAAGCAGAAGGGCGGAGGTGTATGTTTTATGATTAACGACTCATGGTTTAATTGTGATAACATACAGGAACTCAAGTCCTTTTGTTCACCCGACCTAGAATACCTCACAATCAAATGCAGACCGTATTATCTTCCAAGATAATTTTATTCGGTTATAGTCACGGACGTGTATATCCCCCCTCAAGCCGATACCACGACGGCCCTCAAAGAACTTCACTGGACTCTATGCAAACTGGAAACCACATATCCTGGGGCTGCATTTATTGTAGCTGGGGATTTTTACAAAGCAAATTTTAGGAAAAGGATGCCGAAGTTCTATCAACACATCGACTGTAGTACTCGCGCTGCTAAAACACTCGACCACTGCTACTTTAACTTCCGGGATGCATACAAGGCCCTCCCCCGCCCTCCTTTCGGCAAATCTGACCACAACTCCATTTTGCTTAGGCAGGAACTCAAACAGGAAGTTTCCATGCTTAGGACTATTCAACACTGTTCTAACCAATCTTAATCCACGCTTCAAGAGAATAATATCGACGTATATACTGTGACTGAGTTTATCAGGAAGTGTATAGGAGATGTTGTACCCACTGTGACTATTAAAATCTACCCTAACCAGAAACCGTGGATAGATGGCAGCATTTGCACAAAACTAAAGCGCGAACCACCGCATTTAACCATGGCAGGGTGACTGGAAATATGGCAGAATACAAACAGTGTAGTTATTCCCTCCGCAAGGCAATCAAACAGGCAAAACGTCAGTATAGGGACAAAGTGGAGTCGCAATTCTACGGCTGAGAAGAGACGTATGTGGCAGGGTCTACAGACAATCACAGACTACAAAAGGAAAACCAGCCACGTCGCAGACACCGACGTCTTGCTTCCAGACAAGCTAAACACCTTCTTTGCTCGCTTTGGGGATAATACTGTGCCACGGACGCGGCCCGCTATCAAGGACTGTGGGCTCTCCTTCTCCGTGGCCGACGTGAGTAAGACATTTAAGCGTGTTAACCCTCGCAAGGCTGCTGGCCCTGATGGCATCCCTAGCCGCGTCCTCGGAGCATGCGCAGACCAGCAGGCTGGTGTGTTTTTACGGACATATTCAATCTCTCCCTATCCCAGTCTGCTGTCCCCACATGCTTCAAGAAGGCCACCATTGTTCCTGTACCCAGGAAAGCAAAGGTAGCTGAACTAAATGACACTCGCCCCGTCGCACTCACTGCTGTCATCATGAAGTGCTTTGAGAGACAAGTCAAGGATCATATCACCTCTACCTTATCTGCCACCCTAGACCCACTTCAATTTGCTTACTGCCCCAATAGATATCACAGACGATGCAATCGTAACATAACAGTAGTAGGCTTGATTACCAACAATGACGAGACAGCCTACAGGGAGGAGGTGAGGGCTCTGGGAGTGTGGTGCCAGGAAAATAACCTCTCACTCAACATCAACAAAACAAAGGAGATGATCGTGGACTTCAGGAAACAGCAGAGGGTGCACCCCCCCTATCCACATCGACGGGACCGCAGTGGAGAAGGTGGAAAGCTTCAAGTTCCACGGCATACACATCACTGAGAAACTGAACTGGTCCACCCACACAGACAGTGTGGTGAAGAAGGCGCAACAGCACCTCTTCAACCTTAGGAGGCTGAAGAAATTTGGCTTGGCACCTAAAACCCTCACAAACTTTTACAGATGTGCAATTGAGAGCATCCTGTCGGGATGTATCTTCGCCTGGTACGGCAACTGCACCACCCGGAACAGCAGGGCTCTCCAGAGGGTGGTGCGGTCTGCCCAACGCATCACTGGGGGCAAACTACCAGCCCTCCAGGACACCTACAGCACCCGATGTCACAGGAAGGCCAAAAAAGATCATCAAGGACAACAACCACCCGAGCCACTGCCTGTTCACCCCGCTATCATCCAGAAGGCGATGTCATTACAGGTGCATCAAAGCTGGGACCGAAAGACTGAAAAACAGCTTCTATCTCAAGGCCATCAGACCTTTAAATAGCCTTCGCTAGCACATTAGAGGCTGCTGCCTATATACGTAGATCAGAAATCACTGGCCACTTTTTAAGAAATGGAACACTAGTCACTTTAATAATGTTTACATATCTTGCATGACTCATCTCATATGTATATACTATATTCTATACTCTTCTACTGTATCTTAGTCTATTCCGCTCTGACATTGCTCGTCCATATATTTATTTATATATTCTTAATTCCATTGCTTTACTTAGATTTGTGTATTGGGAATATGTTGTGAAATTATTAGATATTACTTGTTAGATATTACTGCACAGTTGGAGCTAGAAACACAAGCATTTCGCTACACCCACAATAACATCTGCTAAACACGTGTATGTGACCAATAACATTTGATTTGATTAGGCGTCTATTTGTTTACTGTGAAGTGTGATACCGCCCACTCACACCTCTCATTGTTGAGGTGTTGCTGCGAGTTTGCAATCCTGTTTGACTCGAGAATAAAAAGCCCACACGTGTAGGTATGAGGGCTAATGAAGAACATTGTGAATAATCTTGGACATGGATATTAACTTATTTGTTGTAATCAGTAGTCAGAGATCATCATTGAAAAGAGAGAAACGTAAGTCCTTTAGGCCTATTTCTGTCATTGTAGAAATGTATTCTCCACCGTATCCATCCTCAAAGTGAAAGCAATCTTTATTCTCAGAGGGCAAACCATGCCCCTTACGCCTATACCTAGATGTGGGCCCTAAGCTAAATAGATTTCAAAGTAATTTATTGTATTTCTCTAGATTCCTCGCCTTGCTGTTGTTTGAAAACCATTTCAGAGACACTTTGAATTCAAGACATTTATGAAAGTACATCATGCTTACCTACCCTTTTCACTCTTTTTTTTATGTCTATGATGTTCTTTGTCAAAAGGCCTAAATGCTTCTCACTGACAAAGGGAACCATTGCAACAGCTCTATGATTCATGAACATGGCCTAATGTTTGTTCACCTCCCAGATAGTGATGGGGGGGAAAAATGGTATACATTTACATATCGCAATATTATATTGAGCAATATATTTGGAACATCAAATCGCAATAAAATCGCATTATCGAATCGCAATACATATAGAATCGTGAGCGTCGTGAGAATCGCAAAACATATACCATCGGGACCTAAGTGTTGTAATAATGTCGTAGCGTGAGGTCCCTGGCAATTCTCAGCCCTACTTCCTAGACCATGACCATTGCATGCAACGTTGATTGATTGCATGAATAAAAATATAATGATCAAATCAAATTTTATTTGTCACATGTGCCGAATACAACAGGTGTAGGTAGACCTTACAGTGAAATGCTCACTAACAAGCCTTGGGATAGTTATGGAGTTGTTGAAAATGTAATCTTGAGGTGTCATCAGACATATGATAGGCTACATTACGCTGTTGTCATGTTCTCTTATTATTGTAACAGTGTTTTTTTTGGGCCAGTTCATGACCTCATTTATTTTAGTTGAGACCTATGATCTGATTAAATCACTCAAGTGGTGCAAAACAAGGCCTTTGATGCCTGAGGTGATGTTAGGATGAAGGTCTGCTAAGTCACCCCCTTTTGACATACTGCCTCTTGGCTGAAACCCAAGTGGCCTCTGGAAGAGGAGATTTGTTGTCAGAGGAACAAGGAATCTGAAATCGCCCAATCTCACTGCACATCTGCTGGCTCCAATTCTGAGAGGAAGACCAAAGAACAAGCCACTAATGTTTTGGAATGGCGGGCCAGTACTGAGCCTCCTTTTTGTCTCCGGTTTTGTTATCTGAGATCTGCCTGTCAGCTCAAAGTTTTAGTGCAGTCCATAAGGGCTTCTGCTACCCAAATTTACCTGCTAAGCCCTGGTGTTCTTAACTGAGAAATTCTCTGTTCTCTTGTCAAAAACAATTCCCTTAATCGCTGGCTCTGAATGAGGCAAAAAGATTGTACCCGATATCCTTTCCCTTTTGGGTTACCTGAGGTAGAAAACGACACTGAGAAAAGCAACCCCAGGCTTGTGTATCTCCGATCCGTTAGTCACAGCAAATTGAATTTAGGATGAGAAGGATAAATATACAGTTGAGGTCGGAAGTTTACATACACCATAGCCAAATACATTTATACTCAGTTTTTCACAATTCCTGACATTTAATCCTAGTAAAAATTCCCTGTCTTAGGTCAGTTAGGATCACCACTTTATTTTAAGAATGTAAAATGTCAGAATAATAGGAGAGAGAATGATTTATTTCACCATTTGTATTTATTTCATCACATTCCCAGTGGGTCAGAAGTTTACATACACTCAATTAGTATTTGGTAGCATTGCCTTTCAATTGTTTAACTTGGGTCAAACGTTTCGGGTAGCCTTCCACAAGCTTCCCACAATAAGTTGGGTGAATTTTGGCCCATTCCTCCTGACAGAGCTTGGTAACTGAGTCAGGTTTGTAGGCCTCCTTGCTCGCACACGCTTTTTCAGTTCTGCCCACACATTTTCTATAGGATTGAGGTCAGGGCTTTGTGATGGCCACTCCAATACCTTCACTTTGTTGTCCTTAAGCCATTTTGCCACAACTTTGGAAGTATGCTTGGGGTCATTGTCCATTTGGAAGACCCATTTGTGACCAAGCTTTAACTTCCTGACTGATGTCTTGAGATGTTGCTTCAATATATCCACATAATTGTCCTTCCTCATGATGCCATCTATTTTGTGAAGTGCACCAGTCCCTCCTGTAGCAAAGCACCCCCACAGCATGATGCTGCCACCCCCGTGCTTCATGGTTGGGATGGTGTTCTTCGGCTTGCAAGCAACCCCCTTTTTTTTCCAAACGATGGTCATTATGGCCAAACAGTTCTATTTTTGTTTCATTAGACCAGAGGACATTTCTCCAAAAAGCACGATCTTTGTCCCCATGTGCAGTTGCAAACCGTAATCAGGCTTTTTTTATGGCGGTTTTTGAGCAGTGGCCTTATGTCGATATAGGACTCGTTTTACTGTGGATATAGATACTTTTGTACCTCTTTCCTCCAGCATCTTCACAAGGTCCTTTGCTGTTGTTCTGGGATTGATTTGCACTTTTCGCACCAAAGTACGTTCATTTCTAGGAGACAGAACGCGTCTCCTTCCTGAGCGGTATGACGGCTGCATGGTCCCATGGTGTTTATACTTGCGTACTATTGTTTGTACAGATGAACGTGGTACCTTCAGATGTTTGGAAATTGCTTCCAAGGATGAACCAGACTTGTGGAGGTCTACACAATTTTTTCTGAGGTCAACTTAGTGTATGTAAACTTCTGACCCACTGGAATTGTGATACAGTGAATTATAAGTGAAATAATCTGTCTGTAAACAATTGTTGGAAAAATTACTTGTGTCATGCACAAAGTAGATGTCCTAACCGACTTGCCAAAACTATAGTTTGTTAACAAGAAATTTGTGGAGTGGTTGAAAAATGAGTTTTAATGACTCCAACCTAAGTGTATGTAAACTTCCGACTTCAACTGTATCTGTGTAATCAGACTAGCGTTTTTATTAGCGTTGCCTATGCCCACAAAGGCCTTTTGAGAAGACCTTATTTGAAAGACTGAAGTTGTTTTCACTGCAGAGCCGAGCTAACTGTGAGGTGCAGCCTAAATTCTGCATACTCTTTTCCCTAAGCCTCTGTTGGAGTAGGCTACAGAAAGAAAAAGGCTGTTGAGAATGCCGAGATGAAGGCTTATTGAAGTGACTAGCATATGTAGGCTGATATGCAATCAATTGCAGATGGTGGATTTCCAGATGACGCTTGTGCGTTTTGATTTGCAAAGCAACATACTGGAAGGAGTTGACACTTAAAAAGCCTAGAAACTGGCATTCCCACTGCGTGACACATTTTCTCACCGCAAACCTAGTTGAGAAATCATCCGGCGCACGCAATCAGACTGGCAATTCCTATACAACCTAGGATTGAGGATAAACAATGCCATTTGAGAAGCTTTCAAAGACGTTTGACAAAAATCAAGCTCCTTTCCATTTCCCACGGGACTTCCCCAGTGAACCGAGAATTTAAAACAGTGGTTGCGTGACAGAATGTAGGCCTTGCCTAATGCTAACAGCATTACAGTGTATGCTAATGGCCCGTGGGACTGTGTTTTTATTTTTGTATGGGGTTTACCATTTTATTGTATTTGCCGTTTTAACTTTGATAGAACTTTACGCTCAAAGAAGCATTAGGTATACACTACCAGTCAAAAGTTTGGACACACCTACTCATTAAAGTTTTATTTTTTTATTTTTACTATTTCGACATTTTAGTCATTTAGCAGATGCTCTTATCCAGAGCGACTTACAGTTAGTGAGTGCATACATTTTCATACTATTTCTTACATTGTAGAATAATAGTGAAGATATCAAAACTATGAAATAACACATATGGAATCATGTAGTAACCAAAAAAGTATTAAACAAATCAAAATATATTTTATATTTGAGATTCTTCAAATTGCCACCCTTTGCCTTGATGACAGCTTTGCACACTGTGTATATGGTAATAATATGTATAAATGTATATGGGTAATAAGAAAAGTTGAGGTGCGCCAGCAGTTTTGCGGCTCTATACCTCCATGGCCTCCCAGCTCCAAAACCCTTTCTCACCAATACAAATGAGAGAATAATCAATACTTTTCAATAATATGGAACAATAAAATGGATATTTTGTGTACTATAGGCAATGTCACATAGCCATAGGCCTAGGCCTAAAACCTGGAGGGTAAATCCCATGTAGACTATAGGCTACAAAGGGGAATAAAGTTGGGAAGTGAGACGTCAAGTTATCGAATTATGGTAATTTTCCAGGCCTGTTTTAGGCCTACAGGATTTTTTTATCTAGGCTTAGTCCTAACCTAAACTCTTGTATTCATAGAAAACGCTTGAGGCTAAATGATGGAGACATTTTTGGATGTTTGAATTGATTCAGTAGGCTAAATATAATTTTTTTGGGAAGAAAGGTTTAACTAGGGCTTAAAAAGGATGATAGAATGCTGGTTCCCTAATGGTTTCCCTTCTGATAAATTTGCCAAGTGATAGGCCTACTCTGTGGTATGTTCTGTCTCGGTTACATATTGGATAATTTTGATGATGTTGATTTAAACATGGCTCTATTTAACCCCCCCCCCCCGAGGAATGTATTAAGGGTCGTGCCGCTACACGTCGTTGGTACTGAAGACTAAACTGTGCTACTGATAGTATACCTTCACAGAAGATCGGTTGCACTGGAATGAGCCATCAAACCAGATAGGATTTATGTGCTCAAAGGGGACTGCCTGAGATCCCAGAAAGGGCAAGAGCTGAGCTAGTACTTGAAGCGAGCCAAAACTTAAACCCAACTCAGAAAGTTCACGATGCCCTTTAAGTGTAACAGTTCATAAAGCATTCTTAAAGTGGATATGAAGCTGAGGCATAATCATGACATGATTTCCGATGTGTTCTGCATGATGTAGAACGGTTCATGATGTGTTCTGACGTGTGCTAAGCGGTGCCATTTTTATTTCATATCTGAGCCAGAAAGAAAAGTGATCCTGTAGAGCAGTAGCCTATAGGACGCGTAGGCCTTCTATGTGTCATTATTCATTTGGCTAGGCCTGTGCATTCATTCATGATTTAAGCTAGGTCTATTTCAGTTAGCCTGGTTTCTTACATGTATTAAAAGGTGATGGTAAGATTATACATTGCACACATTCGAAATGGCATAATTGTTCATTTTGTTCTTACCAGCCTTTTAGATTAGTGATTTTGAAGACTAAAGAGAGATGCTGCAATGGCAAATGAACACATAGTGTGTGTTCTTTGTGTTTCAGGGTGTTTTCACACTTGTTCCCTTTCAGCCAATTTTTCACTTCGGTTCGCTTAATTGTTTGTGCTGTGTGAACACGCCAAAGGGACTCAGACCCCTCAAAAGAGCCCCGAAGTGAACCGAACTGAGACATCTCAAGAGATGGTCTGAGTTCGGTTCACTTGAATTCTGTAGTTTGTTTCTCTTTTTTTTAGTGCAATGTGAACACAGCTCTCCAGGTTCACTTATCATTATTTCCACACCAAGCACTACAGGCTACTGCAACACCGTTTCCCCTGCTGTAGCCCCTCACATTAGTGCCACAAAAAAAAAAAAGATGATGTGAAGATGATCTCTGAAGAGACCTGAAAATAGCTGTACAGCGACGCTCCCCATCTAACCTGACAGAGCTTGAGAGAATCTGCAGAGAAGAATGGGAGAAACTCCCCAAATACAGGTGTGCCAAGCTTGTAGCGTCATACCCAAGATGACTCGAGGCTGTAATCGCTGCCAAAGATGCTTCACCAAAGTACTGAGTAAAGGGTCTGAATACTTATGTAAATGTGATATTTCAGTTTTGTATTGCTTTGTCATTATGGGGTATTGTGTGTAGATTGATGAGGGGAAAAAAACAATTTAATCAATTTTAGAATAAAGCTGTAACGTAACAAAGTGGAAAAAGTCAAGGGGTTTGAATACTTTATGAATGCACTGGGTGTACAATTTTGAATTACAGCATTATTTAATCTGCAATTATTATTCTGCTATTGATTCTGTTACCAATAATATTTACATGTTAATAGTATCTTCTGATTACAATTGTTATGTCTCATCTTTTAACTAGAACCCAGAGTGCATTGAGTGAATGTTGGAAAAAGATCTGGGTTCCTTTCTAAAACATAGCAATGTGAATGCAAAGTAGAATCGGACCACAAAATAGGTGAAGTAAACTGGCAAAAGAGTTGAGTCCTCAATCAAAAACAAGGGCAGTGTCAATACAAAGAGAACAGAGTTATTTGGCTTTTTTTTTTTTTTTTTTTTTTTAGGACTTGGCAAGGCTTTCTTTTGACAAACCATTTTCGTAAAGTTTTACTTAACTATATCACAATTACATCCTTGCCGTCTAGGTGTCTGAAACCTGTATCCTTTGTGCTTTCAATAGCCCACTATTTTAGTCTGGCTCTCTCTCTCGCTCTTGCCTTAGCAGTGCTGACCTGTATGCCCCTGCGCTTAAAGGGAAGGTAGCGTAAACATAACCAGATATAACATATGGATTTGCATTAGTATATGCATTAAAATTCCCAATGCAAAGTTACACCTCACTTTACTATTTTTCTATTTATTACATAAATCTGATCAGAACCGATCAGAATTCTGAAGTCATAACAGATTTTTTGGGGGAGGGATGATACGTCATTAAGAGGACCTAGCCAGCCAGCCTATTCCCTACAACGGAAACTCCAACAGAAATATCTTAAAATGTATAACTTCAAATTAAATCAAATCGTGTGCACTCATGACTACTGGTTTCAAAAACATTTTCAGCTAACTTACAAGCAAAAACTTTATTAATTTACTGTTATAAATCAGCTTGCAAGGATGCTAGCCTGCTAACGTTAGCCCTACTGAGCCACACTAAAGTAAACCAACGTTTTGGAAACTCATAATGCCATCTAACCAGTAATCAAAATGGAGCGTGGCCATGGGCGAGGCCAATGGTGCAGTTGCCGACCGAAGATTTTAGAGGCCCTCCTGTTGGCTGCAGAGACAAAATTGAACTGTTTTAAAGCACAATTCCTGCAATTCTACACATTTTGCCATGAAGTGGAAAGAATTTTCAGTTTTAAAGCTAATTTCCTGCAATTCTACACATTTTGCCATGGCTTATGCCATCTGAGTGAACCAAACATTATAACAAAATCAATGCAAAGCTGTCATCAAGCCAAAGGGTGGCTATTTGAAGAACCTCAAATATAAAATATATTTAGATTTGTTTAACACTTTTCTGGTTACTACATTTACATTTTTACATTTTAGTCATTTAGCAGACGCTCTTATCCAGAGCGACTTACAGTTAGTGAGTGCATACATTTTTCATACTGGCCCCCCGTGGGAATCGAACCCACAACCCTGGCGTTGCAAGCGCCATGCTCTACCAACTGAGCTACATGATTCCATATGTGTTATTTCATAGTTTTGATGTCTTTACTATTATTCAACAATGTAAGAAATAGTACAAATAAAGAAAAACCCTTGAATGAGTAGGTGTGTCCAAACTTTTGACTGGTAGTGTAATTTGTTTTCAGCACTTTTGTTTCCATGACTGATCAAAACTTGTTTTCTCATGGCTTCCGCTTGTCCCTCTTCAGCAGACATATGGTGACCAATATGTTTGGAACATCGAATCGCAATAAAATCACGTTATTGAATGGCAATACATATAGAATCGGGAGATTCGCTATAAATATCATATCGGCACCAAAGTATCATGATAATATCGTATAGTGAGGTCCCTGGCTACTCCCAGCCTTACTGATAAGTGCCTAAATTGGAAAGCAGTGGCTGTACAGTACCATGCTATAATTAAAGGCAGAGCTCAGGGTCTGCAGTATTCCAGCACTGTATGGGTTTTGACTGAGAGCTGTTCTGAACTTGAGCACCACACGCGACAATAAGTTGCCCTCATGTTGTCGGAATGAGGGAAATGCTGAAAATTAAGAGGACTTGATGTATTTTGAAGGATGAGACATTGAGACAGTGCTCAAAACTGCTACCAAACCACTTTGACTTGGTAGTGCGACCCCAATTTTTTTGGTTCACAATTTACTCAACATTTTTTATTACCAAGATTTATTCAAACAGCAATGTGTATACAACAATAGGTATGCAGACCAGGTATTAAAGTTTGGTCCGAAGTCTTGGTTGAATCTTTGCGATGCACAATTCAGTCATCATGCGCTGTTTGAATGAACATTTCGAAAGACTTTCCCCAAAGAACTTCCCAATTAAATGTCGACTAAAAAGTAGGCTTCACTGGGAGAATATCATGATGATTTGTATCAATCGCAGGGCATTTGTTTAGTCAACTCTGCAATCACATGTAGCCTACGCTGTACATTGTACAGTACAAGGACACTGCAAGCCAAACACAACGGTCTCTTGCTAGGTGCCTACTTGAGTTAAAAGGCAACTACACCCTCCCCAGTTTTTTTATTGTTCCCAGACCTCAAAAGTGGTCTCCTGATGTGGTTTAACACTAGAACTTCCGGGCCTCGAGGGACCCCCTCTTCAAGCTAATGAGCAGTCATTCTGACTGGAACATTCTAACAGTGTAATTAATACATTTCCTATATGCTATTGGAAAAATAATCATTTGGTTGTGTTTATACAGGCCTTGGGTAACATTACAATACGATTGTAATTTTATTTCAAATAACACAATAGCATTTTCATTAGTTTATGTTACTGTAGTCTATATGTAAAAACACACATTCAAGTGTACAATCAATTTTATTAGTGGAGTGCCTTTGTTACAACTATGAAACAGAAAGCATATGTGTTGGAACACGGTAACAGCTTCTTTTTTATAATGATAAAATCAATACCCCCAACCACCAAGATGCACAGTCAGCAAGACGTTCAAATGATGAAAACATCAGTAGCCTAAACATCATTATAAGTGCCAAGTGGCCTTGATAAATAATACAAATCTGCACAAAAGCAATAATGGCATTTATAATTAAATATGTGTCGATATGACAGCAGTCAAAAGTAGTCAATTACTGTCAGCTCGTGCTTACATTGGGTGCGTTTTCACGCTACGGCATCAGTTGGATTTCATTTAGCTGTTATCCCTTGTCCTAACAGTTGACACACATCTTTTGTAACTTTCACTTGCTTGACACACTCTGACATACCTTTGTTTGGTTGTAGTGTGTAATAGTCTCCGGATTTCTCTTCTATTGTGTCCCTGTCATCTTGTCATTCTAAAGCACCATTGTGGAGTACAACGGCTGTGCAGGTGCCTTATTTTGCGCTGAGGGCGGGAGCTCCCGTCTCACTTTGTTCATGGTGCCGGCCAATGACAGGGAAGTGAAGATATTGTCCATGGGGACATTTCTCCCCTTGCCAATTTAAGGTTCCACAAGCCTCATCGCCACATTCTCTGACACTTGCTCACCTGCTGCCCGATGTGGATCTTTTCCCAGATATTGAAAGCCGTTCAGCATGTACAATTCCGCACGCTCTCACTGTGTAGCCGACTTCAAGTAGGCCAGAGTAGACTGATAAAGCTGTTTGGAATAGGTGGACTGATATATGATTCATACGATTTTGAGATTCTAATTAGAATATACCGATACAATAGAATGGCCCGCCCTGTTCTTCATTCGCATTTGATGATTACATAATTATGCATCGTTGGCTTCCCCTCGCTCATCAACTCCCCCATTCACCCCATCATACTTTACTTAATTTATCTCATCTGTTATATGTGTGAAATTAGTGTCAGTATAGTTTAGGTTCAGTTTTGAGGCAATTATCGGGGTAATTATCAGCTGGGCACTGCACTTTCAACTGTCAGAAGAAGGAGCGGCGCATGCCCTACTATTGGGAGGAGGGGGGGGGCAACGGGGGAAAAACATTTTTTAAATGACATACCCTCCTAAAACTGGCTATAACTCAAATTCTGTTGTTTTAATTCGAACACCGACAGTGTGTTTATATAGACTTATTTAGGAAAAGTCAAGGACGGAGGGCAGAGTAAAAAAAAAAATGGCAGAGTAATAATTTTTTTTAATAGCGGTTCTATTGTTAAGCATAGTTGTGGACTTAGAACATCATTTTTTTTTTTAGTTTTTCAACAAAACCAAAAACGTTTTTGAGTGAACCTGAAAAAATAAAACAGGGAAATGGAATTTACCAAAAGATAAAACTGATTTTATAGGGCCCTACAACTGTGGAGGTACTGTTCAAAATCGCTAACAATAACATCATTTTTTAGATCAAGGAAAGTAAAAAAAAAAATCCCTCAACAATCAATGTAAATATGATATTGTCAAGTTAAAGGTAGACTCAGCAATATGACGTAGATGCAGAAAGTAAACCGCGTAGTGGGTTAATTTCTGCAACAACTAAGAGCGCTTAAGCGTGAGGCTCAACTTATGTTTTGGTGCTCTGGCTACCACGCTGTGAACAGCGTGATGCGAACCCATGCACATGCGCAGATACTGTGTGACTGAGTCTTGCATCTCGCTCATCTCAATATCTGCGGTGCTGCTCGTGGCAACATCATTTTGATTCTACCTTTAAAATGTAATTATTTGTGTGTGGAGGGTAGGTCATTATAGGCTACTTTCTCAGCCCGCAAATTCAATATAACATTTAAATAATGCGTGCATCATCCGCTTTCCAGGGCCAGTATTCTTTTCATTTGGGCCAGTTGCTTTAAGTTGGCAAATTTACCTGAATGTCAAGCCCTGCAAGGGCATACTAATTTAAAAATGGCTAGTCATTATTAGCCTGGTTCTGCAGGTACATTACGGGACACAGATCATTACCGCCGTGCAGCGTCAAAAAGTTGGTGCGACCAAATCATATGCTGGTGCCATCAACTGAAAAAGCTGGTGACACCAGTGGAACATTTTTGTCTAGAGCTCTGCGTTGAGGATCATAATACTGCTTTGATGTCATACAAGCAAGCCAAGCACCCGTGAGTCCAAATGTGCACTTCACATTTCCATATCATAAAACTCATGTCATATACAGTGTCAACGTTTATGATCACTATGTTTGATGTACAGTTAGTTACAAGATGACATGGTGTCATACCCTGGGTTGTTCTGAACAGAATTAACCTATTGTTGTCTATTGTGAAGAAATTCGCAGCGGAACACGCACTTGAATGCACACATGACTCCTTTCTAGGGTTGGGTGGTATTACCGGCAGTGCACACAAAGGGCACGTTAGCCACTTGGCTAATGTAAGCAAAACCCAGCTGGAGATAATATATTTGGCAAATCGTAGATAGTTAACTTAATAGTTATAAGATGTCTAGCTGGCAAACATTAATAGTGAAGTGTAACTTGATCACCTCACTTAAATTGCGCTACAGGTGTGACTCACCTCACAAAGCTCCCGTTTTGCTTGTTTGTAAACAAACACATGTGACTGGCTCAAACAGCTGTTTTGGGAAACTAGTACAGGTAAGCTTCATAATGAAAAATAATCTAACAGGCGAAATGAAGAACGCAATCTGCTTTATCTGTTACCTAGTACACACGTTGACTGCAGGATGTATTTATTTAAAAAGTGCAAATATTCAAAAGTATGAAACTGTATTAGAAAATCATGCCGAGGGTATTTCGAAATACCCCGGCATACGGTATATCGCCCAACCCAACTCCTTTCTTTGTGCACCAAAATTACGATTGGTCTATTAATTGCCCTGTGAAAGCCTAACACTGTAAAATCATATTTTATAACTTAGCTAGTCATGTTGGCAAAAGAACAAGCTTTCAAACGATGCCCACCTGACCTAGATTGCGATTTATAATGGGCCGTTTTTGGATTGCATAAACAACAACAATTGTGTGATGGCGGGGATGCTGGGCTGTGTTTCAAACAAAACAACTACAGTGCTTGCTCTAATTCGTCAACGGCATAGCTAGGAGAGCAAAAAAATAAAAAAAATAACTTGTAGTTGAAGACTGATCTTTGAGTCATAAAAGTGAATTGAAATTACTTAGGTACTGTGCACACCTTTGGAGAGGTGTGTGGCCAATGGGGGACACCAGTTAGTGCTCTCACTCAAACCCTTGTCATTTTTTGATTAAAAAACAGATGGAAAGCTGTTTGTTCATTATTTATCACACGCGCGCTGCACACATATAGCCTATAGATCATCAGTCGGGCAGAGAGAGCATGCAGCTCTCAAACAGGACACGAAGACCGACAGCGGTAGGGGTAAGAAAACGGTAGGAAATATTTTCCAATTTATGAAATCTACCAGTAAATGCTAAGGCAAGAATGGGTATGCAAACTAGGTATTTAAAAAGTCTTAAAGTTATGGTAGCTGATTTAGAAGTTCTACTGCTCCAATATAAATATATCGTGATTTTATTTCATTTCTGTTTCCCGCCGTTTCAATTGAAGGGTGTTGCGCTTGTTGCTGTAAAACCATGTGCTGTTATTATGAGCAAGACAACATTGAACGTTGGCTTCAACTTGGTTATCGATACAAAGTGTTCCATTATAAAGGGAACACAGTTTTTCGTCGCTTTCTCGTTTTAAAACATGATACAATAACCCCTCAATAACTCTTCAACATCTCAAATGGCAAGACTGACTAGAATACCACATGGACAGATTTCATTACTGTGTTTGTGTCGGGAGCATGCTGTCTAATTTAGTCAGGCAATGCCCACATTCTAACCTGTTTTAGAATGTAAAAATAATGTGGATGTCAATACATAATGCCATTGGGTAGACCGATACAAAAATAATGCATAATTCTTAGTGGTAGTGCAGACTTTTTTGCATACATTTTGGGGGGAGTTTTTTTTTCTATAGGCTATTACAACAAATATAAAATGTAGGTCCTTGAAAATTACAATTAAGTGCTTGAAAAAGTCATTGAAAGTCCTTGAATTTGACTTGCCAATGTCTGTATGAACCTTGTTATAGGCTACTTGCTCAGCCCGCAAATGAAATCACCTGCTATTGAAATTATGCACGCATCATTCGCTTTCCTGTCAGATCTTGACCCGGCCAGTATTTTGTTCCATTCGGGCCAGTAGCTTTCAATTGGTGTGTGCCACTGGAAAATGCACCTGAATGTCGAGCCCTGCTGTGTGCAGTGCGCGTAGGGCCTATATGTCTACCTCTTTGTGTAGCCGTTAGCGATACTAATGGTAGCCCAACCGTTTTTGGGTAGACGGAAAGGCATTTAAAAGGTAACTACAAAGTAGCCTATGCTTACCTGGCCATTTGTTTTGAAAACTCCATCACAAGTGCGCTACAGAAACACACTAGCCAAACACAACTGTCTTGCTGGTGCTCACCGGACTTAAAATAATTGAAAGGGTACACATAAAAATCTAGATTTCTCTGATTTTTGCTGGACCTCAGAAATGGTCCACTGATGTGGTTTAAGCATTGTTGTGAACATCCCATTTAGTTGTTGTTAAAAAAAAGAGAAGAAAGGGTTATTTTGAGAGTGAAAACCTGAAAAAGCTAAGGGGAAATCAGTCCTTCTCCCTACTGCTTTTTATTTATTTTTTACTGCGGTATCGTTTTGGTATCAAGTTTTTATTCTGCCCTCTAGAGGATTTCGCAGAAAATAATAAATGGCATCTTGAAATCTGCAATAAAAATAACTTTATTTTAAGTCTCTTTTCTTTGCTGTTGCAGTAGGCCTAAATCTATCCAAATCCATGTAAGAACACGCTCATTTAAAAGATGGCTAGTCATTATTAGCCTGGTTCTGTTTGGAATGCAGGTACATTATGGGACACAGGCCAGGTCATTATCAATTATTTAAAACAAATTGGTGCCACCAAATCATGTGCTCGTGCCACCAGTGGGAATTTTTTTTGTAGATCCCTGCTTGCAACATACCTTTGCATAACACCGCTCTTGACGAAACCAGTAGGCATTCATAGTCAGGAATAGGTCGGGGTGAATTGCTTGTCGGCTAGGACAGGACTTCCATTTGGCTACACATTGAAATAATTTGCCAAACAAGTGGTCTTGAGCTCACGGAACAACCACATAATGATCGTGTTCATCCTCAGGGGACTGGTAAGAACAGCCTTTGAATAAATCGGCCACTAATGAAGCTTTGTGTTTCAATCTATTCAAAGTCCCTAACAGAACCTTCTAGAGTGGCCTAGGAGAGCTTTCATAGTCCTTTCTGAATGCATAATGGTACTACTGTGCAAGTGACTGGGTGTTGATTCAAAATAAAACAAATTATGTGAGGTCTTTACTGTCTGATACTTCTGGTTCAACTATTAAAGCCATCAGTGATGGAGACGTTTAACCATCGCTGGTAATGCTAGGAAATTAAGAGCACTAATGACTCTGCTTGCCTTGGTAGAACAGTCTACAAATTCTACAATATTGAGTGTCTACCTTATTGTCGCTCTGAGCATAACCGGAGGACCTATTTGGTTTTCTCCTCCACCCACTCATTCGTCTCAGTTTTTAAGCCATTTAAATTGAGTTGCGTTTTGAAGGCTGGCCGTACTCCTCAGCTCCAGGGGAATTAATTGAAAGTGTTCTTCTACTCCTACTCCTGACTGGCTGCTGAACCCTGCGTCTTTTTTTTTGAGAACACAGTGTTGAGGAAAGAAGGGAGACGGAGAGAGAATGAAGAGAATGAAAGGGAAGCCTTTCTGTGACAGTGCAGACCTGTGACAGGAGTTGCATTATCTCATCTGCCACCTTGCAGTCCCATCAATAATGGTCCACGTAGGGAATGTCACACTGCTCCGGTTCCATTGCCATAGCCAAGCTAGACCCTTCTGGAATGTTCCGTTATGGCTGGCAGGTGGGTGATAATGTAAGCCCAGGCCCTATGATGTCATTCTGGTCTGTCATGTGAGTCTGGGAGTCATGACCTTTTAATTTTTGATTGACAGACCACGGAACTGACCACTCTCATTTTCAGTGTGTGTCTGGTTTAAATGTCATTCTTGAACACATTCCTGGAGCAATTTGCTATTGTGTTCCAGTTTGGTGTCCCAGGCCTATTTTCTCTGGTGGGTGGAGTAAAGGCAAGTGTCTTAAGCATTTGACAGTGTTGGACTGTAGGCTATTTCTCCCCTAGATTACATGAGGGTCTTTTAAGAGTTTGTCAGACCCATGTTCCTTTTGAATGCACATCATCACTGTGGCAATACATATTGTCCTGTTCTCCCCAGTTAATACAGTTTCTCCATAATAAGCAGGGCTGAAGCTTTGTTCCTTAGGCTGATGTGATGAAAACTGTTTTTGAGTTAGACGCCCCAAAGATACTGAGAGAGCGATCAGGCAGCTGAATGAATCAATACGATTGAGTGCCCTCTAGACCGAGAAGTAGCTTTGTTTACAGTTTAATGTGGGACTGGATTATTTTGGTAATGTCCCTGGCTAGGATGACTGTGATCGATCGAACAAAACCTTTTCGTGCTAGGCAAAATTGCAGTGGTGCAAAGTGTCTTTTCAGCCTACTCATTTGCAATCAAAACTATGGGTTAACCAAATGCCAGCCCCCATGGCATTTCCACACACTCACTGTAAAATTACACCAGTGTCTGAAGGATAGTCTCCTGTAGCTCAGTTGGTAGAGCATGGCGCTTGCAACGCCAGGGTTGTGGGTTCGTTTCCCACGGGGGGCCAGTATGAAAATGTATGCACTCACTAACTAAGTCGCTCTGGATAAGAGCGTCTGCTAAATGACTAAAATGTAAATGTAATAGCATATGTCCTGCAAATGATAGCAGCAGAGCTAGGCTATAGAGCAGGGCTATTCAACAGGTGGCCCGCGGGCCAGCTCTGGCCCGTTTATTCATTTAGTATGGCCCTTTGATAAATTCTTAACATTAAAAAAAATCCCAGCCAAAATCCGACATTCAGTGCCAAAATGACATGCACTATTGTGGTTTCTTGCTGGTTTTTGAGGTTTTTAGCGCCTATGTGCCATGTTGATAATTTTTTCTTCATATGAATTTGGCTCTAGCGTTTGAACGGTTTAAGCTTCAAAATATTATGACCCCATTCCTGAAAGCTACGACTTTCAGGAACACGTACGTGCCTTCTGTTGTCCTCTGATGTTCACAAGGACTCGTTAGAAGGGAATGTAACAGAAAAATGCACCTAATGATTGAGGGAAATTAATTCAAATCATACTTCATTCATACTGGAATTTGGCATTACCTGATTTGACATCTCTTTGTTATTTATTGAGATGCTTAGTTTTCAGATTTTAAAATGACCTAATTACTTTTAAGAAGCTTTTAATAGTTGTTTAAATAAAAAATGGCGAGCGTTGTGCCTTTTTCCTTTTCAATGATTATCAAATATTTTGGTTGCATCTCGACTCACGTTGGTTGAGCACCCTCCTTCTTTCTTAATTAATTTGAGCAACATTTAATTTTAAGAAAAGTGCTTTATTGGTGTGTGTGTGTGTGTGTGTGTGTTGCTTTTTTTATACATTTCTTCCGAAGAATATTTGCATGTTGAAAATGTCCGTCCCCTTTGCAATTCACCTGTTTTACATCTGGCCACTGTAAGAATATAGTTGAATAGCCCTGCTATGGAGTTCCTTCAGGTGCATTAGTTACTGACTAGTCAACCCCATCTGCTAGCAATTAGTGTGGATTTGTTAAACCACTTTTGAAAGGATTCCAATGGATGGCTTATTAGTACTGGGAAGTGTCGCGTCACGATGCTGCCATCTTCTTAAAAAAGGTGTAAACGTCATGTGCACTAAGTTCTAATTGGAGGATCTTTGTTCTACAATGAGATTTGTTTCTTGAGGAGAATGTCATGAGCCAATTAAGTACTGGAGTCATTGCTTGTACTTCACTTGACATAGTGAAATAAAGGAGTACTTATTGTTGCCCCTAGTGAAATTACACAAGGGCAATTCCACAGTAACGGAATTACGTTTTGACTTTTCACTTTAAAATATGCCAAACAATAACCAAAGATTCAAAGTTTAGCAAACCATACAACTCTATGCACAATGACTACATTGAACAATTTACAAACACACATTTACTGGAAGAACTGTGCAGATGCAAAGTTTGATAACAGAATTACGGTCAAATCTCCCTTCGTTTTTTATGCGACCACGTTTTCCAAAAGCTCGCTTAAATATCTGCTCCAGGGCCTCCCGAGTGGCGCTGTGGTCTAAGGCACTGCAACGCAGTTTCGCAGCTGGCCGTGACCGGGAGACTCATTTTGTGATATCCAATTGGTAGTTACAGTCTTGTCCCATCGCTGCAACTCCCGTACGGACTCGGGAGAGGCGAAGGTCGAGAGCCATGCATCCTCCGAAACACGACCCCGCCAAGCCGCACTGCTTCTTGACACACTGCTCGCTTAACCCGGAAGCCAGCCGCACCAATGTGTCGGAGGAAACACTGTCCAGCTGGCGACCGTGTCAGCGTGCATGCACCCGGCCCGCCACAGGAGTCGCTAGAGCGCGATGGGACAAAGACATCCCAGCCGGTCAAATCCTCCCCTAACCCGGACGACGCTGGGCCAATTGTGCGCCGCCTCATGGGTCTCCCAGTTGCGGTTGGCTGCGACACAGCCCAGGATCGAACCCGGGTCTGTAGTGACGCCTCAAGCACTGCGATGCAGTGCCTTAAACTGCTGCACCACTCGGGAGGCCCTGAGGATGCTTGTTACAGTAAATGGAAAGAGGGTAGGTGGTAGGTGTCATGGTAGGTGTCAGTAAGAGCCGGGAGAGGTGATATTAACTGCAGGGAGAGAGAAGAGGGAGAGAGAAGAGGGGGAGGGAGTGAGAGGACAGTAGCAGGTGATCCAACTGTGGTGTTTGACTACTAAGATTTCCCATTGTAGCTTATTCAATTGCAGTAATTCAGTTACCAATTAATTTTTTCCGGTAATTCCGTTATTGATTTAGTAAGAATTACGAGTTTGAATCACTTAATAATTCGTAAACAAACTTGATATCAGTAAAAACACGAACTAATTGGTAGGTCTACCTTTACTTGTTACTTTCGTTATTCTCTAGGGGTCTAATGGTTCACCAAACCCACGGTTCGGTACGTATTGTGGTTTTGGGGTCATGGTTTGGCTCGTTTGGGTGGAATGGGAAAATGAAATGCCAACAGTTACTGTAGTTTAATTTTTGTTTATTTAAGAAAATACAAAGTTTTGGTATTCCTGATTCCAAATATGATCGTTAGTCATAATGCCTGATGAGAGCACAATCAGGAATACCAACACTATTTTCGTAAATGATTACTCATCAACAACAACACTAAAATAAAGTGAAATATGAGTGAAATCATTACGTACACATGGCTTAGACATTGTATAGGCCTATGCTATAATGTTTTCTTACAAAGAGAAAAATGTGCACACTTGTAAAGGGGGTTTTCAGACTCCTCCAGCGACTTTTATTGGTAAAAGATTCTAGCGACATATTGAGCTACTTTTCAGGCTGCCCTTTTCAGGCTGCCGCAAACGAGAGTGGGAGAAGTGCACAGCAACGTTGCACACCCACGTTGCACACCCAGGTAGAGAAGCACAACGGGAGGGGGAGGGGGTGTGCAGTTGGAGAGGGGGGCGAAAACACAATGTTGGGGAACGCAGCTGTGTGGCAGCAAGGCAAATTGGTGCTGTGATGACGTCGTGGCAACGGCAAAATGTCTGTAGTCCTGGTGGTCCCACCCAGCTGTAGTAAGCGCAATACAGGGTGCATTGGCTTATTCATTGACGACTTTGGCTTTAGCTTGCTTATATAGAGCGGGTACTACCTTTTTGCTGAAATGGGTGCGAGAGGGCGAAATTCGTATTGTGGCTTGAGCACTTTCACGAGGTGCTGAAACCCCCTATTCTTCTCAATCACCGAGAATGGGCGCATATCCGTGGCTATAAACATACTCATGTAATTCATTTGGCCGGTCAAAATTAGCTGCGAAGGGCTGCTTGAATGCAGAGGGGAAACAAAGATGTTGTTCTTTGTGTTTCCGTCTCGCTCCGGTAGGAATACTGGGATGTCGGCGTAAATGTATCAACATGTTTTGAGGTGTTGGAAGCTGCATAGGCTTTTCTCATTGAGCAGTGGCGACATACTCAACATTAGCATGAATTTCATCAACAGGAAGTACAACATTACAAATATTTTCAGAGATTTAAGATAATTGACTTGTAATGGGAAATTCCACGATAACGGAATTACGTTTTGACTGAGATTTTACACTTTAAAATGTATTCCAAACATTTGGGGGGGGGGGGGGGCCCTATTTGGTAAAAGATCAAGTCCATATTATGGCAAGAACAGCTCAAATAAGCAAAGAGAAACAACAGTCCATCATTACTTTAAGACATGAAGGTCAGTCAATACGGACATTTCAAGAACTTTGAACGTTTCTTCAAGTGCAGTCGCAAAAACCATCAAGCGCTATGATGAAACTGGCTCTCATGAGGACCGCGACAGGAATGGAAGACACAGAGTTACCTCTGCTGCAGAGGATAAGTTCATTATAGTTACCAGCCTCAGAAATTGCAGCCCAAATAAATGCTTCACAGAGTTCAAGTTACAGACACATCTCAACATCAACTGTTCAGAGGAGACTGTGTGAATCAGGCCTTCATGGTCGAATTGCTGCAAAGAAACCACTACTAAAGGACACCAATAAGAAGAACATACCTGCTTGGGCCAATAAACACGAGCAATGGACATTAGTCTGGTGGAAATGTGTGCTTTGGTCTGGAGTCCAAATTGGAGATTTTTGGTTCCAACCGCTGTGTCTTTGTGAGACGCGGTGTGGGTGAACGGATGATCTCCGCATGTGTAGTTCCCACCGTGAAGCATGGAGGAGGAGGTGTTATGGTGTGGGGGTGCTTTGCTGGTGACACTGTATGTGATTTATTTACAATTCAAGGCACACTTAACCAGCATGGCTACCACAGCATTCTGCAGCGATATGCCATCCCATCTGGTTTGGGCTTAGTGGGACTATCATTCGTTTTTCAACAGGACAATGACCCAACACACCTCCAGGCTGTGTAAGGGCTATTTAACAAAGAAGGAGAGTGATGGAGTGCTGCATCAGATGACCTGGCTTTCACAATCCCCTGACCTCAACCCAATTGAGATGGTTTGGGATGAGTCGGACCGCAGAGTGAAGGAAAAGCAGCCAATAAGTGCTCAGCATATGTGCGAACTCCTTCAAGACTGTTGGAAAAGCATTCCAGGTGAAGCTGGTTGAGAGAATGCCAAGTGTGTGCAAAGCTGTCATCAAGGCAAAGGGTGGCTATTTTGAAGATTCTCAAATATAAAATATGCTTTGATTTGTTTAACACTTTTTTGTTTACTACATGATTCCATATGTGTTATTTCATAGTTTTGATGTCTTCACTATTATTCTACAATGTAGAAAATCGTAAATATAAAGAAAAACCCTTGAATGAATAGGTGTGTCCAAACATTTGACTGGTACTGTGTATATATATAAATTTGCCTACAAATGGCAGTTGGTTCAGTCAATAGCATTCATCTCTCTCCTCCACCTGTCTGCGTCTCTCTGTCTGGGTTGAGCTCTCGTTATAGCGAACTTGCAACATTGTTTCAACTGGGCCCTCACCGTTTCCTGCGCAAATGAGCTTGGAACAGACCCAGCTGTATTTGTGCAAGGGAGAAGTGTTCAGGTAGCCTATTTTATGACATTTCTAATGGAGATATGGGATCAGCAATATGCGGTGGTTACTTATGCCTATGGAGGAGTGTTGGAAAGATTTTCAAGTAAAGTGAGGAACTATTGTCATTCGCAATGGATGTAAAACACTCTTGACTTTCTGTGTGAGGTGACGAAGAAAATACTTTGAGAAGCTCCACAGCTCATAAGTGGTGGTGGGTTAAGACAATCAGAAATAAGCCTACTATCAGACATCCCCAAATGGGACATTTTTATAGGCCTACATTTGTGCACAGGCCAGGTACTATACGTGCTCTAGCTAACTCTAAAAAATCAACATTACAAATCAAAGGGCAAACAATTCACAGAATGAATGTGCACGAATTAGCGGGAGAGAGAGCGCATTCGAGAGACAGACGTGCCTACTAGTGTATCTTCGCCACACACCCCAATTCTCTGTTTGTTGTGTGGATTTTTTTTTTAAAGAGATGTCATTTATGAAAATACTAAGACCACAACTCAATTATTTTAGCTAGGCCTACAACAGAAAATACATGTGAAACGTTAACGTATACTGCCTGCCAGACAAGTCAAAACAATTTTGCTGGTTTGCGCAGCAATAAAGCTGAATTTGTTATCTTTCGGATCCATTTGGGTCCAATACAGACCCGGAACCTGACCCACCTCGGATCTGAATCGGATTGGGAATTGATTTTCAAAATAATTACCGGGTCCTGTCTGTGTTGGATGGGAATGTCACGGATCCGATACGGATCTCCAATTTCGGGATCGGAGAAGACCTCTACTAAGGAGGGACAAAACTAGCAACACAATGTTCTGTGAGAACTGTTGAAAGTGTGGAGTAATGGCAGCAGGGAGGACTTGTTTTGCTACTGGCTCCAGCCACCTCAAACACGAGTCGTTTCTAAAACATAACTTAAGCCAAAAGCACATCAAGTGCTGGGAGAAGTGTATCGGGGCAACATCACTAGTGTACTACCAGGCAGACGTATTTGACAGGCAACCGGTGCCAGCCCAAGCCGGTCAACAGGCTGAGTTAACTGAGATAGAATTAACCTCTGCTGGATCGGTGTCCCGTATATGGGACGGTTGAGCTAACGTGCGCTAATGTGATTAGCATGACTGCTGTAAGTAACAGCAAACTTTCCAGGACGTAGACATGTCTTTTATGGGCAGAAAGCTTAAATTCTTGTTAATCTAACGGCACTGTCCAATTTACAGTAGCAATTAAAGTGAAAAAATACCATGCTATTGTTTGAGGAGAGTGCACAACAACAAAAATCTTATCATGGCAACTGGTTTGATACAATTACCTCTGAAGGTAAATTATGTACTTACATTCAGTAATCTTGCTCTGATTTGTCATCCTAAGGGTTGCAGAGATGTATGCATAGTTGTGTTTGATAAAATCAATTTTTATATTCAAATGTAGGAACTGGGTTCTACAGTTTGAACCCCTGCTGTCTCTGGCTCCACACCCACCCACCCCGCCCGGCCATCTAGATGTGTGAAAGTTAGAATATAAGCTAATGATCCATCATGTATGACATTCCTGGGAGTGTGTAAACTTACATTTTGTATTACCATATCATTTTTGTATGTTCTCTATAGTTATGTACTTGAAAATGTATCAATTGACCAATTTGGCACATTTGGGCAGACTTGATACAAAATAGTCCAGTATTGCAATGCTTCACTGGATCAATCTAAAACTTTGCATACACATAGCTGGCATCTAGTGGCCAAAATCCAAATTGCGCCTAAACTGCAATATTATATTGTGGCCTTCCTCTTGCATTTCAAAGATGATGAAAAATAAATAAATATGAAAACGCATGTTTTTTTTGTTTGTATTATCTTTTACCAGATCTAATGTGTTATATTCTCCTACATTAATTTCACATTTCCACAAACTGCAAAGTGTTTCCTTTCAAATGGTATCAATTAGATGCATATCCGTGCTTCAGGTCCTGAGCTACAGGCAGTTAGATTTGGGTATGTCATTTTAGGCTAAAATTGAAAAAAGTGTCAGATCCTTAAGAGGTTAATGAAATGTAACACCACTTACTGCATTGCCAAAAAGGAGATGGTTTTTACCAAATTCAGACCCATGTTACTCATCCAGAAAAAGAATGGATTACAAATGAACCCGACATATGGAAATATGGTGTCCTGCACAAAATGTTTTGTGCATTTACACTGATACATTTACTAGAATGGGAGGGAATACATTTCAACTTTGAAATGGTACCAGAAAGATGGTTGGAGGTCCACACTTCAGAGAATGTTGACTTGAATGGGAATATCAGTTTTAAATTATATACTGTCAATCCTCCATAGGAAACCTATTGAAATCATAGAAATATACAGTGCCTTCAGAAAGTATTCACACCCCTTGACGTTTTCAAAATGTTGTTGTGTTACAAAGTGGATTGAAATGGATGTAATTGTCATTTTTTGTCCACGATATAAACAAAATACTCTGTCGAAGTGGATGAAGAATTCTAACATTTTTATTAATGTAAAATAAAACACTAATATATTTTGATTAGATAAGTATTCTTTGGCAGCGGTTACAGCTGTGACTCTTTCTGGTTAAGTCTTTTAAGAGCTTTGCAAACCTGGATTGTACAATATTTGCCCATTTATTATTTCTAAAGTTCTTCAAGCTCTGTCAAGTTGGTTGTTGATCATTGCTAAACAGTCATTTTCAAGTCTTCCCATAGATTTTCAAGCTGATTTAAATCAAAACTGTAACTAGGCCACCCAGGAACATTCAATGTCGTCTTGGTAAGTGTATAATTGGCTGCATTTTAGGTTATTATCCTGCTGATAGGTGGATTTGTCTCCCAGTGTCTGTTGGAAAGCAGACTGAACCAGATTTTCCTCTAGGACTTTGGTTGTGCTTAGCTCTATTCCTTTTCTTTTATCCTAAAAAACTCCCTAGTCCTTGCCCATGACAAGCGTTTTTTTACCCATCTTCCCAATAGGTGCCCTTCTTTGCGAGGCATTGGAAAACCTCCCTGGTCTTTGTAGTTGAATCTGTGCTTGAAATTAACTGCTCGACTGAGGGACCATACAGATAATTGTATGTATGGGTTACAGAGATGTGGTAGTCATTCAAAAATCATGTTAAACACCATTATTGCACACAGAGCACAAACTGGCTCTAACTAGAATAGAAAGAGGAGTGGGAGGCCCCGGCGCACAACTGAGCAAGAGGACAAATACATTAGTGTCTAGTTTGAGAAACAGACGCCTCACAAGTCCTCAACTGGCAGCTTCATTAAATAGTACCCGCAAAACACCAGTCTCAACGTCAACAGTGAAGAGGTGACTCCGGGATGCTGACTTTCTAGGCAGAGTTGCAAAGAAAAAGCCATATCTCAGATTGCCCATCTTAATCTTTTATTTTTATTGGCCGGTCTGAGATATGGCTTTTTCTTTGCAACTCTCCCTAGAAGGTCATCATCCCGGAGTCGCCTCTTCACTGTTGATGTTGAGACTGGTGTTTTGCGGGTGCTATTTGATGAAGCTGCCATTTTGAGCCTGTTATCGAACCCACAGTTGCTGATGCTTGAGATACTCAACTAGTCTCAAGAAGGCCAGTTTTATTGCTCTTTAATCAGCACAAGTTTTCAGCTGTGCTAACATAATTGCAAAAGGGTTTTCTAATGATCAATTAGCCTTTTAAAATGATAAACTTGGATTAGCAAACACAACATGCCATTGGAACACAGGACTGATGGTTGCTGATAATGGGCCTCTGTGCGCCTATGTAGATATTCCATAAAAAATCAGCCGTTTCCAGCTACAATAGCCATTTACAACATTAACAATGCCTACACTGTATTTCTGATCAAGTTGATGTTATTTTAATGGACAAAAAAATTGCTTTTCTTTCGAAAACAAGGACATTTCTAAGTGACCCCAAACTTTTGAACGGTATTGTATACAGTTGCAGTCGCTTAGTCTTTCAAATAAGGTCCTCTCAAAAGGCCTTTGTGGGCATAGGCAACGCTAATAGAAATGCTAGTCTGATTACACAGATACAGTTGATGTCGGAAGTTTACATACACTTAGGTTGGAGTCATTAAAACTCGTTTTTCAACCACTCCACAAATTTCTTGTTAGCTAACTATAGTTTTGGCAAGTCGGTTAGGACATCTACTTTGTGCATGACACAAGTAATTTTTCCAACAATTGTTTACAGACAGATTATTTCACTTATAATTCACTGTATCACAATTCCAGTGGGTCAGAAGTTTACATACGCTAAGTTGACTGTGCCTTTAAACAGCTTGAAAAATTCCAGAAAATTATGTCATGGCTTTAGAATCTTCTGATAGGCTAATTGACATCATTTGAGTCAATTGGAGGTGTATCTGTGGATGTATTTCAAGGCCTACCTTCAAACTCAGTGCCTCTTTGCTTGACATCATGGGAAAATCAAAAGAAATCAGCCAAGACCTCAGCAAAAAATTGTACGCAAGTATAAACACCATGGGACCAGCCGTCATACCGCTCAGGAAGGAGACGCGTTCTGTCTCCTAGAGATGAACGTACTTTGGTGTGAAAAGTGCAAATCAATCCCAGAACAACAGCAAAGGACCTTGTGGCGATGCTGGAGGAAACCGGTACAAAAGTGTCTGTATCCACAGTAAAACGAGTCCTATATCGACATAACCTGAAAGGCCACTCGGCAAGGAAGAAGCCACTGCTTTCGAAGTGACCCCAAACTTTTGAACTGTAGTGTATGTTTTTTTAAATAATCAAGTAGTTTGACAACAATGTTTTTAAATGACATCAAACTCAACCATTTATATTGTCCAGTGATGAAGACATGGATGTCTCATGATATGGTGGGGTATGCAAAATGGGTCAACTTTGAGCACCTTTATCTCCTGAATGTTTTGGCATTCAGGTCCAAAACGATACTTTGTGACCACTTCTTCCACAGGCAAACATGTATGGGAAGTTTCTTTAAATCAAAAGGGATGCTGTCAAAAAGTGATTGCATTCAAATGGATTGATCTTACATGGGAAACACTGCTTCTTAATAGAATTGCTGAATGAGATTGAAAATAGCTCAGGCTGTGTGAAGCGCAGTAGCCTAAGCATGATCAACTTTGCCTTCTGGTTATAGTTTGCAATGTAATTTGAAACCTTATTTTGATATCAATAAGCCTAGGCTAATAACATATTCGATCAATGCAGAGAAGCACCTGTGTCAACTGTCTCTTTATTTACCTTCCTGATGATATAGGCTATTACTATCATGATAATAAGATGTCATCATAAGGTGCTTTTTGCTCCATTGTTAATGGCACACAGCTGTCTTGGAGATCTGTAGCAACAAACACATTTTGAATGGCTAAGCAGGCAGACAAAAAGATGAGTGTAATCCTGCCACACTGCTCTCTTTTCCCATTGATCTGCCTCCATTTTACTCTACAGACCGGGATCTTCTCATGATTTACATCTACTTAGCAGGGATTGTCATGTGAAATACAGATTTATCTCAAAGGTGTTGATTTCAGAAGGTCGTCAATGGAGGGCAAAAAGATGAGTGTGTTTATTTAGGGACATTCTTTGTTAGTATCGTTTGTCTTACTAATTGCTTAATCAGGCTGTTATGATGACCTGTAATGACTCAGAGATTGGGTTTGAAAGAAATATCCCACACAGGCCTATCTCTTGGCATGTCATCCATTTTCTGCCCTAAATTGCTTTTTTGGAATGTGCGAGTGATAGATTGATTGGTTTAACTCACTCATTCATGGCGACAGTCTCTCTCCCCCCCCCCCCCCCCCCCCCCCATTACGTAGCCTAGGCCCAAATGTAATCTGAAAATGTCTCATGTTACACTTGTGTGTCAGTGCTTGGTAATACAATTTCATATCCGCACTTCTTGTCATGCCTTATCTTTTCCATTGTGATCATTACCCCAATTACACTGAGTGTACAAAAAATTAAGGACACCTGCTCTTTCCATGACACACTGACCAGGTGAAAGCTATGATCCCTTATTGATGTCACTTGTTAAATCCACTTCAATCAGTGTCGATGAAGGGGAAGAGACAGGTTTAAGAAGGATTTTAAGCCTTGAGACAATTGAGACATGGATTGTGTATGTGTGTCATTCAGAGGGTGAATGCTCAAGACAAAATATTTAAGTGTGTTTGAACGAGGTATGGTAGTAGGTGCCAGGCGCACCGGTTTGTGTCAAGAACTGCAACGCTGCTGGGTTTTTCACACTCAACTGTGGGAAGCACCTGAACTTCTATATGTTTTGAGCTTGTTTCAAAAATAAGTTTGATGGAGAAGTACATCCGTGTCCGGATAGGTCCGTACTTGCGTGCTAAATAGTAGGCCGTTTGGGTATGCGAAAATAGAACGTTTTCTAGTATGTGAAATTAAGAAAATGGTATCCTTTGAATGCCAGGATGTCATACACATTTCGGCTTTTCATCTAGTATGAATTCACTGCACACTATTGAGGAAGAATGGCTAATCGTCTTTTCAGACCCACATGCGTTTGACAGCAGCTGATAAACGACTGATAATCAGATAAGGGGACGAGATGTACCAAAATGAAGGAAAAAACTTCATTGCGCATTAGATGACTCATTTTCAGTATGGGTGAGCCTAGTATGTTCATATGTGTTGCTTACTGCATACATTTTTACTAAAGAGTATGTTCTAAATAGTATGTAGTATGATTTAGTACACAGTATGTAGCCTAGTTTTTAATAAGTAGTAGGCAAGGCAGATTTCAGACATGGCACCTGTCTACAGTTGACCCATATACATTTTTACATTTTAGTCATTTAGCAGACGCTCTTATCCAGAGCGACTTACAGTTAGTATGTAATGCCTTAACTCATCTGGGGCGTTTATTTTTCATGAATTTTTTTATTTTTTGCAGAAATGCCTTCTTGGACATGTAAACTTTCATGTGCCTTAATAACAAACTTGTACGTGATCTGTAATTTATGAAGAAAAATGTAAAAACATAGTGTTTAGTCATGGAAAAGTACAGAATCCCAGCCATGCCATGATTGGTTGAGATAATGAGGGGGCTGGGACATTCACGAGAGAGAGAGTGTCTGTCACTAGTCTTCTGTCAAGTGGCTCGTCCTGCTCTCTGCTAACGCGGATATTTCAAATATCCTCAGATCGTTGGATTTATACAGATTTCCATCATGGACAACATGCAAAGCGTAGCTACAGCATTCAATAACAGGGTTGCCCTGAATTCTGTTGGTGCTTCTAACATGCAGCTCTGACTGTGGAAGTAGAGCTGTGATGATTATGGAATTTTGGGAGACCATTAATTGTCATGCAAACGACCTCGGTTATTGTAATGTTTGGTAAAATGTTTTGAGCTTATAATGTATCTTTGAAAAATAGATATGACTTACCTAATGAATACAACACAGCTTTGGTGACACCCATGTCTCAAAAACTAATGGTTCTGACCATTTGGAACTTTAGCTTATCCTACGGACTGTGATGTTCTACTCGTAAAATGATTACCAACTTCTATTGGGTGAACTATATCTACTTGAATATAAAGTTGGATCCCCCCTAGTCCTAAAGTGAATATTAAGATGATTATGGCGACAGTTCATGGTTATTGTCCAAAATTGTCGGTTATATGATAATTCTACCAGCCCTATGTGGAAGGAAATCCTCGTCTGGTTGTGGGAAGGATATTTTGAAAGTGTTTGTCTGCCGTGATGAATCATAATCCATTGCCATAGCTACGCAGGTAAGAGTCTACAGTTAAATAGCTTGCTAGCTTCAAGTGCATACTTTATTAGCTAGCTCACACAGTATCATAAAGTAGTTTTCATTACTAGCTATTGCTCTGTAGGTAAATGGTTGCATACAGGTAGCTAACTAGATAACGTTAGCTGGACAGAACTCTAGCTAGCTAGCTAGCTAATGTTAGATTGGTTAATGTTTATTGCTGATGTGCTAAACCATTCATGACATGATGATAATCTGTGTGATTTTTTTTCATTTTATGTTAAACCATCAAAAAGAGCCCCTGTGGTGCACTATGTTGGCTAGCTAGCAAGCCACGATGAAATGATGGCTAAATAGCCATCTAGGTTGGTTTTTTAACTGGCTAGCTAGCTGGTAATTATGTTAAATGTTTGCTAAATCAGTTGTCAGCATTGCCATTGTTGGGCTGGAAGCAGGTTGAGAACAGGGCTTGTGTTTTAGCTGGTGAAGTTTAGTACAGCTGTAGCAGTCAACAGGAAATAACAACCTATAGGAGATTAATTAATTAATGTTTTAATTTTAACCTATTTTCTGGAATTTTTCTTTCAGCATAAGAAGAACCTGCTCTCCTCCACCAGTACAAGGAGATGAACGAGGTTGTACAAGCAGCACTTCAGGTCAGGGTGGAAAATGTTACCAGCCGCTCAAATCTTTTACCAGAATTCTTTTTTTGAAAAAATATAAATCACAGAGAACACTGTACCCCACCCCGCTTTCACCACTGTAGCATTGAGATTCTCTTTTCCAGAGCTGACACACACTCAAATATGTATGTTTTTTGTTGGCTTTGGGTTGAGAAAAATAAATGCTCCCAAATGCTCTGTGTGACCACAGCCAACGCCAAAATCGACCAGCATTTGGCTGGTGGCTGGTGATAATTTCCCCACCCTGCTTCAGGTATTTTGTCTTTGTACTTTATGAGCTTATTGCTTTAACTTGGAGGTAAGTGAATGTTATTCATAGTATGCAAGGTTTTAATGTCTTGTCTATTGTTGTCTGCTTTCCTCTTTTACAGCTTCAATTGTCTGGAGCCTGGTGTTGTTGTGTTGCCTGGCTACCTAGACTACTTGCTCCGGCCAAATGCTACGCCACGCCCACGGACGTTATTTTCTTCTCCGCAATGAGTCTGGATCTGAGTACCTCCCCGACGTTTCACCGAATGCGAACACATTCGGGGCCGTCTGATTGGTCCGGAAACCGATGGTTTGGGCCAGAGCCAGAACACGTGGGTAAAGTGGCGGTTTGAAAATTCGTCATTGGCTGTGATACTCTGATTGGTTAGAGACTGTCCAATCGCTGATGACTTTGTTTTGTACCAAACCTCCTTGTACCTTTCGTCACCACAAACAACTTCAAAGATGGCAGTCTCAGACTAAAGTATGTAGCGAACGACAGAGCAGCGGAAGAATTTAGTGTGCGTCGTCAGACTAGTTGTTGTGGCCAAGGAGCTTTCACTCAGATGGAAGCAGATTTCAGCTGCTTTGCAATGTTGACGTCCTTCCTCCCAGAGATGTGAAAGCATCCCCTGGACTGGATACAATCTGGCAAACACATATTTTTGAGAAGATCATTACTTTTGCAATGAAAAGGCCATGAACATTATATGTCCTGTTCCAAAGGGCAGGACAGAAATAGGCTCTCAGGGTAGATTCCTTTGTTCATATCATGACAAGACCTGACCAAAGTCACTCAAAGGATCTCATGATATAAGCTTAGGTCTAGATCATGTTTTTAACCAAGCCTTTATTTGTTTGTGTGTTAAGTTTTTCCTACTTGTAGGCTATCACTTGAAGTTAATAAAATATTTTAATCTTGAAATGTTTTCTTTGTTTTTTAAGCACTACCTCACTGCTTTAGCACATGGCCACAGTCACATGGGTTCACTTGAATTCTTAGAGATGGGTGGGTCTAAAGGTCTCTACAGCCATCACGCCGTCGTTCGACGTGAGTGCGTGTGCATGGGCGGAGTCGTTTTTTTTCTTTTTTCTGTCCACGTCATCATTGCGTTCCACCCAGAGAGGAAGTCCGCTTTGTGTAGTGTATATCCTCTAGGGGGCTTGGGTGTTGCCAGATTAGTTTACCAAGCAAGAGGGTCCGAGGCACTCTGACTATAGCTAGTGACGACATTTGAACTTTCGGATCCAGTGTTATATACCTTTTTGTTTACAAATACTAACTAGCTAGCTACATGTCTAGCTAGTATGGTGTTCTATGCTTTTCAACGCTACGTTTTAAGAATTTAACTAGCTGCAGAAGCAAACCTGTCTATCTACGAATTGGAAGAGCTTGAACTGCTCTTAGTACTCAGGAGGATAAATAAAAACAATGGCATGTCCGTCCACTGAACATTACAAGAGGGGACGAGCTTGCCGAAAGGCTTTCGTTTTTTGGCGAATGGCAGCACACAGCAAAGGATCACTGCAAGTTATAAACAAGGAAACTCTACAGTTTGTGCAAAAATATAAACGCAACATGCAACTATTTCAAAGATTTTATTGAGTTACAGTTCATATAAGGATATCAGTGAATTAAAATAAATAAATTAGGCCCTAATCTATGGATTTCACATGACTGGGAATACAGATAGGTATCTCTTGGTCACAGATACCTTAAAAAAAAGGTAGGGGTGTGGATCAGAATACCAGTCAGTATCTGGTGTGACCACCATTTGCTTCATGCAGCGAGACACAGATCCTTGCGAAATGGGGCTGTGCATTATCATGCTGAAACATGAGGTGATGGCAGCAGATGAATGGCACGACAATGGGCCTTAGGATCTCATCACGATATCTCTGTGCATTCAAATTGCCGCCGATAAAATGCAATTGTGTTTGTTGTCCGTAGCTTATGCCTTCCCATACCATAACCCCACCGCCACCATGGGGCACTCTGTTCACGACGTTGACATCAGAAAACCGCTCGCCCACACGACGCCATACACACTGTCTGCCATCTGCCCGGTACAGTTGAAACCGGGATTAATCCGTGAAGGCAACAGGTTTTTTTGAGGGGGTTTTTACCTATTTTTCTCCCCAATATTTGTAATATCCAATTGGTAGTTACAGTCTTGTACCATTGCTTCAACTCCCGTACGGACTCGGGAGTAGCCAAGCCGTACACGACCATAGCCAAGCCGTACTGCTTGTTGACACACTGCTCGCTTAACCCGGAAGCCCCCGCACCAATGTGTCGGAGGAAACTGGCAACCGTGTCACTGTGCATGCGCCCGGCCCGCCACAGGAGTTGCAAGATTGCGATGGGACAAGGACATCCCGGCCGGCCAAACCCTTGCCTAACCCGGACGACACTGGGCCAATTGTGCGCCGCCTCATGGGTCTCCCGGTCGCGGCCGGCTGCGACACAGCCCGGGATCAAACCCGGGTCTGTAGTGACGCCTCAAGTACTACGATGCAGTGCCTTAGACCGCTGCGCCACTTGGGAGGCCCTGGCAATAGCTCTGGTGGAAGTTCCTGTAGTCAGCATGCCAATTGCACGCTCCCTCAAAACTTAAGACGTGGCATTGTGGTGTGACAAAACTGCACATTTTAGAGTGGCCTTTTATTGTCCCCAGCACAAGGTGCACCTGTGTAATGATCATGCCGTTTAATCAGCTTCATGATATGCCACACCTGTCAGGTGGATGGATTATCTTGGCAAAGGAGAAATGCTCACTAACAGGGATGTAAACACATTTGTGCACAGAAATTTGAGAGAAATAAGCTTTTTGTGCATATGGAAAATGTATTCTATATTGTAGCTCATGAAACATGGAACCAGCCTTTACATGTTGTGTTTATATTTAATAAACACTGGCTAATGATGAGTAGCAAGGTACATTCAATTCCAAAATGTCAACTCCATACTAGTCACTTGTTTGCATTTCTTTGGAGGCCCGCTTGTCCTTCAACAGCCTGCCAAGCAGCTGAGAAAGACCTGAAAATAGCTGTGCAACGACGCTCCCCATCCAACCTGACAGAGCTTGATCTGCGGAGAACAATGGGAAAAACTCCCCAAATACAGGTGTGTCAAGCTTGTAGCGTCATACCCAAGAAGACTCTAGGCTGTTTTTGCTTTGTCATAATGGGGTATTGTGTGTAGATTGAGGGGGAAAAAACAATTTAATCAATTTTAGAATAAAGCTGTAACGCAACAAAATGTGGAAAGAGTGAAGGGGTCTGAAACATGGAACCAACATTTTACATGTTGCGTTTATATTTAATAAACACTGGCTAATGATGAGTAGCAAGGTACAGTAAATTCCAAAATGTCAACTCCATACTAGTCACTTGTTTGCCTTTCTTTGGAAGCCCGCTTGTCCCTCAACAGCCTTGCCAAGCAGCTGAGAAAGTTCTCAGCACTGACATTTTTTTCTGTTGCATTTTGTGAAAGCAGCTCATGCTGGGATAATGTGGTGTTGGGAAGGCTGAGACCGCTGTGATTTTTCAACTGCTCTGGAGAGACGTTATATCAAAGACCAGGAGGCCTTTGAACAGGGCAGCCTCTTGCACTGAGGCGTAATGCACGCTGTGATGTGTGCCCCTGGTTGACATGTGTGGCAAATGTCAAGAGTTACCTCTGTTATTGGATCCATTCTTCTCTTGTCTGGCAGCCTACCAGTCTCGCCAATGACTGTATGTGGACAATGTCTGAATCTAAAATCAATTTGTAGCTTTTATGAATAGGCTAGTCCTAGTCTTTTTTGCACCTTAACTCATTCATGTCTATAACAGGGGGAAAACTATTTAATCAATTTCAGAATAAGGCTGTAACGTAACAAAACGTGGAAAAAGTCAAGGCGTCTGAATACTTTCTGAATGCACTGTATAAGGTTCCACAGTTGACAGTGCATGTCAGAGCAAAAACCAAGTCATGAGGTCGAAGGAATTGTCTGTAGATTGTGTCGAGGCACAGAGCTGGGAAAGGTTACCAAAACATTTCTGCAGCATTGAAGGTCCCTAAGAACACAGTGGCCTCCATCATTCTTAAATGGAAGAAGTTTGGAACCACCAAGACTTCCTAGAGCTGGCCGCCCAGCCAAACTGAGCAATCAGGGGAGAAGGGCCTTGGTCAGGGAGGTGACCAAGAACCCGATGTTCACTCTGACAGAGCTCCAGAGTTCCTCTGTAGAGATGGGAGAACCTTCCAGAAAGACAACCATCTCTGCAGCACTCCACCAATCACGTCTTTATGGTAGAGTGGCCAGACGGAAGCCACTCCTCAGTAAAAGGCACATGACAGCCATCACCTGGCCAATACCATCCCTACGGTGAAGCATGGTGGTGGCAGCATCATGTTGTGGGGATGTTTTTCAGCGGCAGGGACTGGGAGACTAGTCAGGATCGAGGGAAAGATGAGCGGAATAAAGTACAGAGATCCTTGATGATGAAAACCTGCTCCAGAGCGCTCAGGACCTCAGACTGGGGCGAAGGTTCACCTTCCAACAGGACAACGACCCTAAGCACACAGCCAAGACAACGCAGGAGTGGCTTCGGGACAAGTCTCTGAATATCCTTGATTGGCCCAGCCAGAGCCCGGACTTGAACCTGATCCAACATCTCTGGAGAGACCTGAAAATACCCGTGAAGCGACGCTCCCCATCCAACCTGACAGAGCTTGATCTGCAGGGAAGAATGGGAGAACCTCCCCAAATACAGGTGTGCCAAGCTTGTAGCGCCATACCCAAGAAGACTCAAGGCTGTTTTTGCTTTGTCAGTATGGGGTATTGTGTGTAGATTGATGAGGGGGAAAAACTATTAAATCCATTTTAGAATAAGGCTGTAACGCAACAAAATGTGGAAAAAGTGAAGGGGTCTGAATACTTTCCGAATGCATTCACGTGAAATGTGTAATAAAACTAACCCCATGTGTCCAAAGACTAAATATAGTACGATACAGAAATGGCTGTAGTTCACAAACGACAATGAGTTGAATCATATATTTGGGCTTAGAACAGGTCAAATAACAATACTATATGCTTTTAAACAATTTAATTTTGTAATGTATTTTGTAATACATATGCTGAAGTCGTTTTAATGTTTTTTTTCTCACATTTTCTCAAAATCCCAACTTTGTCATTATCTATCATACTTCCAGTGTCAATCGTAAAATTTCAATCAATATGTAGACACTTGTACTAATTATTTTGACACCAAATTTCATGCATTTACACCAAACAGAATTCGTTCAGAGGCACATTTTGATATTGTACTAAATATAGTACAAGGACGTGAATCGGTTAAATTGATATTCCATTGATAGTTGCTTTGCCGTTTTTGGTTCAGGTTTTTGACATGATTGCTCAGCTATCATTACAGATAATGAAAAATTGTGCGAGCTTGTTAGTGTATTAGATGCTTAAATATTAGCAATCTGGCATGCAAATGCATCTGCTTTATCACATAATTTATATTGTTATTGGGTGAAAAGATGAGGATTGCCAATGCATTAGGCCCAAAATTATTATGTGAATAATGTGAAGTTAAACAATCAGACTTTTGCTATCAAATTATGTTACTGCAGCTGTGTGACATTCAACCCTAGTAGCTGTTTAAGATTCTTAGCTATTTACTACATGCCACCGTTGTTATAAAATAATGCTCCATTTAAAATGCAGGTCTAATTAAATGCAAGTCTAAACAATTTTCACGTACGGTTTTGAAAATGGTTTTGTACAAATGTTGAGTTTGCACCCTACAAACTATCTTCTCTCATTGAGACAACTTTTAGAAGAAAATGGAATGGAATTTGGTACGTGTGTGCACTTATTGTATTGACCTGGCTTTTGTTTGAGATGGTAGTAATGGGCAACCAATTATGGAGCATTGAATGTTTTAGTTTTCTGAAAACATTAACAAAGGATTTGGATAATTATACTGAACAAAATATAAATGCAACATGCAACAATTTCAAATATTTTACTGAGTTGCAGTTCATATAAGGAAATCAGTCAATTTAAATGAATTCATTAGGCCCTAATTTATTAATTTCACATGACTGGGAATACAGATATGCATCTGTTGGTCACAGATACCTTTAAAAAAAGGTAGGGGCGTGGATCAGAAAACCAGTCAGTATCTGATGTGACCACCATTTGCCTCATGCAGCACGACACATCTCCTTTGCATAGAGTTGATCAGGCTGTTGATTGTGGCCTGTGGAATGTTGTCCCTCTCCTCTTCAATGGCTGTGCAAAGTTGCTGGATATAGGCGGGAACTGGAAGACACTGTTGATCCAGAGCATCCCAAACATGCTCAATGGGTGACATGTCTGGTGAGTATGCAGGCCATGGAAGAACTGGGAAATGTTCAGCTTCTAGGAATTGTGTACAGATCCTTGCGGCATGGGTTCATACATTATCATGCTGAAAGATGAGGTGATGGCGGCGGATGAATGGAACGACAATGGGCCTCAGGATCTCGTCACAGTATCTCACAGCATTCAAATTACCATCGATAAAATGCAATTATGTTCGTTGTCCGTAGCTTATGCCTGCCCATACCATAACCCCACCGCCACCATGGGGCACTCTGTTCACAACGTTGACATCAGCAAACCGCTCGCCCATGATGCCATACATGTGGTCTGCGGTGTAAGGCTAGTTGGAAGTACTGCCAAATTCTCTAAAACTAAGTTGGAGGCGGCATATGGTAGTGAAATGAACATTAAATTATCTGGCAACAGCTCTGGTGGACATTCGTGCAGTCAGCATGCCAATTGCACTTGAGACATCTGTGGCATTGTGTTGTGTGACCAAACTGCACATTTTAAGAGCGGCCTTTTATTGTCCCCAGCACAAGGTGCACCTGTGTAATGATCATGCTGTTTAATCAGCTTCTTGATATGCCACACCTTTCAGGTGGATGGATTATCTTAACAAATGAGAAATGCTCACTAACAGGGATGTAAACAAACTTGTGCACTAAATTTGAGAGAAATAAGCTTCTTGTGCGTACGGAAAATGTCTGGGATCTTTTATTTCAGCTCATGATACATGGGACCAACTCTTTTACATGTTGCGTTTATATTTTTGTTCAGTGTGCACAAACATGGTGAACAAATGTAATTTAATACATCTGTAAAGTACATTTACTTGTAATGTGTGGTCAACTTTATAATGACTCTGCTTTGATAATAGATGCGTTTTGAATGACTGGTTATTCACAAAAACCTCCTCTTCCGCCCTCTGTCAACAAAAAGTATATTATCCTCTTCATTGTTCATTTCAGTTCCATTCTCTCACCCTTGCCAAACAAAGTGGATGGTAGTAGCTAGTCAAGTCATATTTGTAACCAAGGTACTGCTCACAACAGTTTTTCCCCCCTATCATATTTCCATGAATTTGTGGAATTCATGATCCTTAGCCAACCGTTGATTTTCTTGAATCAGGATGATGCTAGGTATGTAACTTGCTAGCTAATACAAATGTGTGTCCTAGCATCCCAGGTTCAAACAACAGATGTCTACAAAACAGTTTCATTGTGTGTGATAATAGCAGCGCATAGGTTTACTTAGCGATCATAATATTGTTTCCAGAGTTTAATGGAGGAGAAAACATTTGGGTGCCTTTCAACTTCAGTTCTGACATTTTCCCCCCCTTATTTCTTTCTTATTTTGACAGTTGGATACAAAGTTTTGTTGATAGCGAAGAATGATAGTTTCAACCCTTATACCTAAGCTGTGTTTCTATTTAATTTTTATTTATTTTGTTGTCATTGGCTGTGAGATCAAATTTATGTTGAACTTGGAGAATAACTGCATTCAGAGCTCATGCTCTTATGCCTCCAAACTGACTTTGTGGGCCTCCGTTGGACCAAAAGGGACGTTTTTAAAGCAATGAAGGGAAGTGTTTGGAATGGGTCGGTTCAGCAGGGAGGCTTGCTGGGTTAATGAGTGCCGTATGCTCTCACATGGGCCTGTATGTTCTCGTGGGCCATTTGGTCATGGAAAGATTGGCTTGGACGAGGCTGGGTATGCAGGCAGCTGACTCTCATTTTCATGTCTTGCATGTGCATGTCTGGAAACCACCCATTGTCACATGATCAGGCGTGTAAAGCATTTGCGGGGATCGGGGTTGGAGAGCATATGAATATCGCTGGAGGTAGACTAATATTAATTGTGTTTTTTTGGTTTTGAGAAAAGTATACAAATTTTGTTTAAACTTTTAATAAAGTCACCACCTGGAAGGCAACTTGACTTCAGAGTATTTTTCTGTGGGGCATTGCCAAAGAACCAATTGTGGTTGCAAGTAGAGTAATCCAAGGTGATTAGAATTGGGTGGTTTGTGTTGTAACGGATGCCGTTTCTTGGCCTTCCGTTTTGATGTAATCCTCTGTGTAGGCTAGCCACAGGATGACTTTCAACCAGCATTTGGAATGTTTGACTTCACTGTTGTACGGGCTATTTGTGGAAATTCCTTTCAGTTTATTCAGTAAGGCTGGCTACACCATTGTGAAAAACATCCTTGTCAGTTCATCCCTTGTCCTGTCATCAGGCACTGGAAAATCATTGCACAGGACTAAATTCACAACATGATTTCAACACCTGTTAATGGTTGAGTTAAACTTGCATCAATAACATGCAATCAAGACAAGGAGGCAATTGGTGGTTTTGTTTTGTGCTGGTTTTAAATGCCAGAAATTCCACTAGAAACCACTTCTGAACTTGACTCTCTCTCCTGGGTGTGACCTAAATGCTAAGCTTTCCCAGTGTGAGCCAGCCGAGGGGAACTGTGCTCTATGCTGTTCCTGCAGCAACAGCTGGGGTGCGGGGGATGGGCCCTAGTTATTAAAGGTGATTTATTGAATTACGGTCATTTGGAAATCAGTGGAGGCCTAAACTGGTCCTTTAGGACTGAGGCATGCTGCACTTGACTTCATTTAAGTGTTTAATTGATCAATAATGTTTGCAGACAAAACAGAGCCTAATGATTTAGAGAGCTGGGGCTAAAGTGAACTGAAGAGTAAGCTGCAGACCAGTGGATTTACAGTGGAAGAAGCCAGGCTAATGGGATCTATGGGAAGCCTTTCCCTGTCTCTGTCTGCCTCCTGCACTCCTAATCGTGTGTATCGGAGTGTAAAGCGCTCCTCTCATGTTGACTGACTGCCTTAATTCCCCCCCCGACAACTGCCGCTTGTTCTTTATATAACCAATTACTGGAATCTCTCACTTAGGTCTAACTGACAGATCTTTGCCCCCTCTCGTTGGCTCCAAATCCGTTTGGCAAAATCCACTATTTAGCAATAGGTCTGGATGGACGGTCGTTGAGTGAATATGTTCGAGAAATGTAGACCCTAGCAATGTTTTCCCTAAGCGCCGGCCCTCGGCTAAACAGCCGGTAACAGACTTATTTTAAGCCGGCTGCTTTTTCCACCTCAAAAATTAACAGCTACTTTTCATTTAAAAGTTTCAATTGGCTAGTCAGAAAAGTTTCAATTCGCTAGTCATCCCATGTATTGTAAGTGGTAACAATGTGTCAAAATCCACTTAGCCTAATTATTGTTTTCTGGCACATTCATTTATTTAATTTTGCGTGTTTCCTATAGCCAGCCACAGAGTCGTGGCACTTAGGCTATTTACTGTGCTTTGATTGATGGCCAAACAGCAAGTGTTTTTAGAAGTTGTCGCTCTGACTATATCCCTTTGCAATTAATAAGTCATACAACATAGTTATATGTCATGGTATCGCACCAGGACAAGTATTTTAAACCAAAGATTTCGTTTGTATTTTCCTAGGATATGAAGCCCATGTCAGGACTTGCCAGACAGTGACGCGCTAAAGTGAGTGACTCGTCAAGGAGCCGTTCATTTTGCTCCCTAATTCACATACTGGTACGCTTTTTGGCAATTATCTGCAGATAAATATAAATTATCAAAACATTCAATGAAGATTGTGAATCCTCACTACAGGAACAATAGATAGACCATTCTAGTCCAAATATGATAATGATAATTTTAAATAAATGTCTGTAAAATCAGAAACATAGCTATAATATTTAACCCTTTTAATTTTTTGTTTTAATAAAATACATAATTTGAAGAACGAACATCATTGTGGTAATTTATATCTTGCAGTAAAACTGTAAATAAGACTTTCATCTCAAGAGAAGACAGGTTTACTGTTAAAGGTTTGATGTTCTCCACTTATAGTCCTGATCATATAGGCCTAGACGATATCCAAAAGAACTAACACACTGAATTCATACATTCATACTCTCTTTCTACACAATACTAGGGATGGGCACGGTTATTCGAATATCCGAATGGACGTTAATATTCGATTACTGAGGAGAGTATTCATTTTTGAGAAGGAAAAAAAGGCTTTATCTAAAATTAAATACAATTATCTATTTGACATTGCTACATAGCCTACAAGGATAGACCATTACATTTGAAATGTTTATAAAACAACAGTTTTATGACAGCTATTATGAGTGCGCCCCATTAAAAAAGACGCACCTGTAGCCTGCACACATTTCACACTTTTAGCTTGTTGTTATTGTCAGTCAATCAAATCAGCGATAGAGGCTCCATGTGTAGCAAGTGAATTGGGAGATTTATAATCAATGCAAAATTGAATAAAAATGACAGAATTAAGTTAAATGAGAAGGAGTAGGCTACAATGATCACCCAACAGGTAAACTGTTGTTTCATATGAATGGAGTTGTTGTAGACAAGGACACCTCAAACTAGCCTCAATTAGCCTTGCTACTTTAGCTAGCAAGCTGGCTAACTTAGCTACATACTGCAGTTAACTAGCTAGCTAGCTTCTTTACAACGATATGATGCAGTCAAGACCGGCAATACCAGATGGTATGATAGACAAACTTTTTGCGGCCATCGGTTTGGCTACTTTCTCCCTCCGTGCCACACACATAGAAACGTTCCACAGGGATTCTGGCCCTACAGCTTCTCACAGTTGTGTCAAGTTGGCTGGATGTCCTTTGGGTGGTGGACCATTCTTGATACACATGGGAAACTGTTGAGTGTGAAAAACACAGCAGCGCTGCAGTTCTTGACACACTCAAACTGGCGTGACTGGCACCCACTACCATACCCCGTTTAAAGGCACTTTAAATATTTTTTCTTGCCCATTCACCCTCTGAATGGCACACGTACACAATCCATGTCTCGAGGCTTAAAATTCATTCTTTAACCTGTCTCCTCCCCTTCACTTACACTGATTTGAAGTGGATTTAACAAGTGACATCAATAAGGGATCATAGCTTTCACCTGGTCAGTCTGTCATGGAAAGAGTAGGTGTTCCTAATGTTTTGGACACTCAGTATATTTCGACTATCCTAATATCAGAAAAAATTGAATGATATAATTTGAATAGTGAAATCATTTAAAATGCCCATTCCTACACAATACCTAATTTTACCAATCTGGGAGGTAAACTCGATAAATTATTAAATCATTTCGATGTGTATTTTGGATGGAATCAAGGCATTAGAATGTACCAGAGGCAACCAAAATAGAGCTCGTTTGGCAAAGAAATTGGAGTCCGGAAAGGCCTGGCTATTTTTTCTATTTGTCTGGCTACTCTATGTACTTAAGGAAAATACTTCCCTAGTCTAGGTTTATGACTGAAGGTAAGATGTTGAACATTGACCCCGGGTCTATTAAAAACTGTTGTCTTAGGAGTGCATTGAACTCCCCAGCACATCTATGACACATCCTTGACAGCTGTCGTGCATTGATTAACCTAGGTTGGTGTAGGGCAATTCCACGGTAACAGAATGACGCTGAGATTTCACTTTAAAGTATGCCAAACAAAAACCATTGATTGCAAAGTTAAACAAACCATGCAACTCTATGCATGTACTGTTTTAACAATTTCGCCTGAAAATGTTACAAACACACATTTAATCGAAGAACAGTGCAGAGTGTGCAGATGTAAAGTTTGGTAACAGAATGACGGTAAAATCTCCCTCAGTTTATATGACCATGTTTTCCCAAAACTCTGTTAAATATATTCTCTGAATTAAGATTAAAAGATGTCTGCAGAAAGAATGGGGTGTCAGCTATGATATGACATCTTGAGTTTGAAAAAAAATTATTTTTGTTATTGAAGTACAGTAAGTGAAGTGGATTAACACCCGGTAACAGAATGATGATAACAGAATGATGATAACAGAATGACATGGGTCCCTGATCTGTACTATACAGAAATGCATAGTTATGAATGTCTTTCTCTTTACGGTGATGTATCCTGAATAGGTACACAAAGGCATGTTTGGGTATTATTTTACACACTGGCTATTATTGTAATGAGCTCCGGCCCCAAACAAGACTGAATTTGGTTGGTCCAGACCGGACCAAGTTTGTACCAATCATAGACGTCTATGTTTCACAAGTTTGGAGATCACAGTACAACACAGGAGAGTACAGCACAACACAGTAGAGTAGAGTTCAGTATAGTTCAATACAGTAAATTATACTGTACTCCTAATCTAGTGTGCTCTACTGTACTGTTCTAAACTCTACTCTGTACTGTATTATACTGAACTATATTCTACTTTCCATTACTGTACTGTCCAAACTTGTGAAACAGACGTCTACGATTTGGTTCTGATTTGGATTGACCAAATTTCAACTACTTTTCGATGTCCATGGACATCCGGTGTCAGTCGGTGCACAGTGGGCTGGTTACAGTAAATGGAAAGAGATGGGGCTCATGGGTAGGTGTCAGTAAGCCGGGAGAGGTGACATTAACTGGAGAGAGAAGAGAGCGAGAGGGAGGGGTTGTCCAGGCTCTTTTCACACTCTTGCTTTGACCACCACAGGACAGAAAGAGAAAGAAATCAGAATGAGCTGAACATAACAGTATGCCAGTGGAAGGGAGGAAAGTAGCAGGTGACCCAACTGTAGTTTGTGACTACTATGAATTCCCGTTGTAGCCAATTCAGCTGCAGTCATTCTGTTAAAGATTTTAATCACTTAATAAATCATAAACCAAATTGTTATCAGTAAAATCACTATAACTAATTGGTAGGTCTAGCTTTACTTGTTACTTCTGTGAACTTACATTATCCTCCCTCATGAGAGACAGAAATGAGAAAATATCTTAAAGATTAGTGTTTTCACAAGACCAGAATTTTTACTTCGATTCCGATACCAGGTTTTGTATCACAATACTCGATATCATCACGATACTCGATACCAAAACGATAGTAGTGAATTGATGTTAGTTTCAGCTGTAAGCTAGCAAGGAATTTAGCCAACAAAGCTGGAAGCTGCCGGTATCTTCTTGCCCTGTAAATTGTAGCCTGTATGGACATTGTTTTGCGAACAGTAATTAACAGTTTCAATATTTCTACATGCCATGTCATATTATCAAGTGTGTTAACTCCTGTGCAGCATGAGTGGGGAGCTAAGCATGATGCAGCCCAGACTCTCAGTGCAGGCTAGCAATGAGTGTGTGGAGCAGGCACGGTGTGCTCCGTGGGACATTGACTAAGCTGATAGACAGACTTGATCTGTGAGACACATTTGACAGAAGTACCGAAAGTAACACAAATTCTAGTACGGAACCGTTTTTCATGTTATAGTATCGAAAAACTACCGACGTTTCGGTATACCGTGCAACACTATTAAAGATATGTGGGTTTTTGCTAACAGAATAACAAGACACTAGGAAATATTTCTTTAACTTACAGAAGGCAAATCATTTCTGCAAAACTAATTAAACATTTTGATATTGATTGGCAGGGGTCTTTACATCAACATTATTGTGTTTTGATGATTTTCGCCTTCGGAAAGTATTCAGAACCCTCGACTTTTTCAACATTTTGTTACGTTACAGCCTTATTCTGAAATTGATTAAATAAATATAAATCCTTAGCAATCTACACACAATACCCCATGATGACAAAGCGAAAACAGGTTTTTAGAAAATGTACATAAATACCTTATTTACATAAGTATTAGGACCCTTTGCTGTGAGATTCGAAATTGAGCTCAGGTGCATCCTGTTTCCATTGATCATCCTTGAGATGTTTCTACAACTTGATTGGAGTACACCTGTGGTAAATTCAATTGATTGGACATGATTTGGAAAGGCACCTGTCTATATAAGGTCCCATAGTTGACAGTGCATGTCAGAGCAAAAACCAAGCCATGAGGTCGAAGGAATTGTCCGTAGAGCTCTGAGACAGCATTGTGTCAAGGCACAGATCTGGGGAAGGGTACCAAAACATTTCTGCAGCATTGAAGGTCCCAAAGAACACAGTGGCCTCCATCATTCTTAAATGGAAGAAGTTTGGAACCACCAAGACTCTAACTAGAGCTGGGCGCCTGGCCAAACTGAGCAATCGGGGGAGAAGGGCTGAGGGCCTTGGTCAGGGAGGTGACCAAGAATCCGATGGTCACTCTGACAGAGCTCCAGAGTTCCTCCGTGGAGATGGAAGAACGTTCCAAAATGACAACCATCTCTGCTGCACTCCACCAATCAGGCCTTTATGGTAGAGTGGCCAGATGGAAGCCACTCCTCAGTAAAAGGCACATGACAGCCCGCTTGGAGTTTGCCAAAAGGCACCTAAAGACTCTCAGACCACGAGAAACAAGATTCTCTGGTCTGATGAAACCAAGATTGGACTCTTTGGCCTGAATGCCAAGCGTCACGTCTGGAGGAAACCTGGCACCATCCCTACGGTGAAGCATGGTGGTGGCAGCATCATGCTGTGGGGATGTTTTTCAGCGGCAGGGACTGGGAGACTAGTCAGGATCGAGGCAAAGTTGAACGGAGCAAAGTACAGAGAGATCCTTGATGAAAACCTGCTCCAGAACGCTCAGGTCCTCAGACTGGGGCGAAGGTTCACCTTCCAACAGGACAACAACCCTAAGCACACAGCCAAGACAACGCAGTAGTGGCTTCGGGACAAGTCTCCGAATGTCCTTGAGTGGCCCAGCCAGAGCCCGGACTTGAACCCGATCTAACATCTTTGGAGAGACCTGAAAATAGCTGTGCAGCAACGCTCCCCATCCACATTTGTGGCCTGCTGGAGGTCATTTTGCAGGGCTCTGGCAGTGCTCCTCCTGCTCCTCCTTGCACAAAGGCGGAGGTAGCAGTCCTGCTGCTGGGTTGTTGCCCTCCTACGGCCTCCTCCACGTCTCCTGATGTACTGGCCTGTCTTTTGGTAGTGCCTCCATGCTCTGGACACTACGCTGACAGACACAGCAAACCTTCTTGCCACAGCTCGCATTGATGTGCCATCCTGGATGAGCTGCACTACCTGAGCCACTTGTGTGAGTTGTAGACTCCGTCTCATGCTACCACTAGAGTGAAAGCACCGCCAGCATTCAAAAGTGACCAAAACATCAGCCAGGAAGCATAGGAACTGAGAAGTGGTCTGTGGTCACCACCTGCAAAACCAGTCCTTTATTGGGGGTGTCTTGCTAATTGCCTATAATTTCCACCTGTTGTCTATTCCATTTGCACAACAGCAGGTGAAATTTATTGTCAATCAGTGTTGCTTCCTATGTGGACAGTTTGATTTCACAGAAGTGTGATTGACTTGGAGTTACATTGTGTTGTTTAAGTGTTCCCTTTATTTTTTTGAGCAGTGTTTATAAACTCTGCAAAAAAAGAAACGTCCTCTCACTGTCAACTGCGTTTATTTTCAGCAAACTTAGCATGTGTAAATATTTGTATGACCATAACAAGATTCAAGAACTGAGACATAAACTGAACAAGTTCCACAAAGACGTGACTAGCAAAAGTGGGGTAAGTAACAGTAAAAGTAAAAGTAACAGTCAGTATCTGGTGTGGCCAATAGCTGCATTAAGTACTGCAGTGCATCTCCTCCTCATGGACTGCACCAGATTTGCCAGTTCTTGCTGTGAGATGTTACCCCACTCTTCCTCCAAGGCACCTGCAAGTTCTCGGACATTTCTGGGGGGGAATGAACCTAGCCCTCACCCTCCGATCCAACAGGTCCCAGACGTGCTCAATGGGATTGAGATCCGGGCTCTTCGCTGGCCATGGCAGAACACTGACATTCCTGTTTTGCAGGAAATCACGCACAGAACGAGCAGTATGGCTGGTGGCATTGTCATGCTGTAGGGTCAAGTCAGGATGAGCCTGCAGGAAGGGTACCACCCTGTAATGCACAGCGTTGAGATTGCCTGCAATGACAACAAACTAAGTCCGATGATGCTGTGACACACCGCCCCAGACCATGACGGACCCTCTCGTAAAACGCTGTGTACTACTCCCTTCACAGAACAGCGCAAACTGGCTCTAACCAGAATAGAAAGAGGAGTGGGAGGCCCCGGTGCACAACTGATCAAGAGGACAAATACATTAGAGTGTCTAGTTTGAGAAACAGACGCCTCACAGGTCCTCAACTGGCAGCTTCATGAAATAGTACCCGCAAACACCAGTCTCAACGTCAACAGTGAAGAGGAGACTCTGGGATGCTGACCTTCTAGGCAGAGTTGCAAAGAAAAAGACATATCTCAGACTGGCCAATAAAAAGAAAAGATTATGATGGGCAGTCTGAGATATGGCTTTTTCTTGGCCAAAAAGTTCTACCTTGGTTTCATCAGACCATAACACATTTTCCCACGTGCTTTTGGGGGACTTGATGTTTGTTTTTGCAAACTTCAGCCGGGTTTGGATGTTTTTCTTTGTAAGAAAAGGCTTCCGTCTTGCCACCCTACTCCATAGCCCATTCATATGAAGAATACGGGAGATTGTTGTCACATGTAGCACACAGCCAGAACTTGCCAGAAATTCCTGCAGTTCCTTTAATGTTGCTGTAGGCCTCTTGGAAGCCTCCCTGACAAGTTCTCTTCTCGTCTTTTCATAAACTTTGGAGGGACGTCCAGTTCTTGGTAATGTCTCTGTTGTGCCATATTTTTATCCACTTGATGATGACTGTCTTCAGTGTGTTCCATGGTATATGTAATGCTTTGGAAATTATTTTGTACCCTTCTCCTGACTGATATCTTTCAACAATGAGATCCCTCTGATGCCTTGGAAGCTCTCTGCGGACCATGGCTTTTGCTCTGAGATGCAACTAAGAAAATGTCAGGAAAATCCTACTAGAACAGCTGAACTTTATTTGTGATTAATCAGAGTCACTTTAAATGATGGCAGGTGTGTAATGACTTCTATTTAACATGAGTTTGAATGTGATTGGTTAATTCTGAACATAGTCACATCCCCAGTTATAAGAGGGTGTGCACACTTATGCAACCAGGTTATTGTAAGGTTTTTATTTTTCATTTTTCCCCCTCGAAGATTTCAGTTTGTTTTTCAATTCAATTGTTCACATTATAGGTCACATTAACAGTGGAAAAGGTTCTGACATGATTTATCTTTGTCTCATTCTTTTACATCACAAAAACCTGCCATTTGAACAGGGGTGTGTATACTTTTTATATCCACTGTATATACAGTACCAGTCAAGTTTGGACACAGCTACTCATTCAAGGGTTTTTATTTCTTTTTAGTATTTTCTACATTGTAGAATACTAGTGAAGAGATCAAAACTATGAACATATGCTGAGCACTTGGTTGGCTGCTTTTCCTTCACTCTGCCGTCCGACTCATCCCAAACCATCTCAATTGGGTTGTGGTCGGGGGATTGTGGCGGCCAGGTCATCTGATGCAGCACTCCATCACTCTCCTTCTTGGTCAAATATCCCTTACACAGTCTGGAGGTGTGCTGTGTCATTGTCCTGTTGAAAAACAAGCCCAAACCAGATGGGATGGCGTATCGCTGCAGAATGCTGTGGTAGCCATGCTGGTTAAGTGTGCCTTGAATTCTAAATAAATCACAGACAGTGTCACCAGCAAAACACCATAACACCACCTCCTCCATGCTTTACGGCGGGAACTACACATGCGGAGATCATCCGTTCACCCACACCACGTCTCACAAAGAGACAGCGGTTGGAACCAAAAATCTCAAATTTGGACTCCAGACCAAAGGACACATTTCCACCGGTCTAATGTCCATTGCTCGTGTTTCTTGGCCCAAGCAGGTATGTTCTTCTTATTGGTGTCCTTTTTAGTAGTGGTTTCTTTGCAGCAATTCGACCATGAAGGCCTGATTCACACAGTCCCCTCTGAACAGTTGATGTTGAGATATGCCTGTGACTTGAACTCTGTGAAGCATTTATTTGGGCTGCAATTTCTGAGGCTGGTAACTGTAATGAACTTATCCTCTGCAACAGATTCTCTGTGTCTTCCATTCCTGTGGCGGTCTTCATGAGAGCCAGTTTCATCATAGCGTTTGATGTTTTTTGCGACTGCACTTGAAGAAACGTTCAAAGTTCTTGAAATGTTCCGTATTGACTGACCTTCATGTCCTGAAGTAATGATGGACTGTTGTTTCTCTTTGATTATTTGAGCTGTTCTTGACATAATATGGACTTGGTCTTTTACCAAATAAGGCTATCTTCTGTATTCCCCCCTACCTTTTCACAACACAACTAATTGGCTCAAATGCATTAAGAAGGAAATAAATTCCACAAATTAGCTTTTAAGAAGGCACACCTGTTAATTGAAATGCATTCCAGGTGACTACCTCATGAAGCTGGTTGAGAGAATGCCAAGAGTGTGCAAAGCTGTCATCAAGGCAAAGGGTGGCTATTTGAAGAATCTCAAATATAAAATATATTTTGATTTGTTTAACACTTTTTTGGTTACTACATTAATCCATATGTGGTATTTCATAGTTTTGATGTCTTCACTATTCTACAATGTAAAAGTAAAGGAAAATCCTTGAATGAGTAGGTGTGTCCAAACTTTTGACCAGTAGTGTATATATATTTTTTGAAAGGGGCTCCCGTTCACGGCCAGCTGTGACACAGCCTGGGATCAATCGATCCCCAGTCTATAGTGGCGCACCAGTGCCTTAGACTACTGTGCCACTCAGGAGGTCCCTCTACTAGGCTCCTTTTCTGCTAGATGTTTTCTAAGACTGCTTTCCCATCGGTTTGACCAGAGATCAAATCCTTTTCTTATTCTTAATTTTTAGGATGACGAATGGTTGAATAATGTACAGTAGGGAAAAAATGTATTTAGTCAGCCACCAATTGTGCAAGTTCTCCCACTTAAAAAGACGAGAGAGGCCTGTAATTTTCATCATAGGTACACGTCAACTATGACAGACAAAATGAGAAAAGAAAATCCTGAAAATCACATTTGTAGGATTTTTTATGAATTTATTTGCAAATTATGGTGGAAAATAAGTATTTGGTCAATAACAAAAGTTTCTCAATACTTTGTTATATACACTTTGTTGGCAATGACACAGGTCAAACGTTTTCTGTAAGTCTTCACAAGGTTTTCACACACTGTTGCTGGTATTTTGGCCCATTCCTCCATACAGATCTCCTCTAGAGCAGTGATGTTTTGGGGCTGTCGCTGGGCAACACAGACTTTCAACTCCATCCAAAGATTTTCTATGGGGTTGAGATCTGGAGACTGGCTAGGCCACTCCAGGACCTTGAAATGCTTCTTACGAAGCCACTCCTTCGTTGCCCGGGCGGTGTGTTTGGGATCATTGTCATGCTGAAAGACCCAGCCACGTTTCATCTTTAATGCCCTTGCTGATGGAAGGAGGTTTTCACTCAAAATCTCACGATACATGGCCCCATTCATTCTTTCCTTTACACGAATCAGTCGTCCTGGTCCCTTTGCAGAAAAACAGCCCCAAAGCATGATGTTTCCACCCCCATGCTTCACAGTAGGTATGGTGTTCTTTGGATGCAACTCAGCATTCTTTGTCCTCCAAACACGACGAGTTTAGTTTTTACCAAAAAGTTCTATTTTGGTTTCATCTGACCATATGACATTCTCCCAATCCTCTTCTGGATCATCCAAATGCACTCTAGCAAACTTCAGACGGGCCTGGACATGTACTGGCTTAAGCAGGGGGACACGTCTGGCACTGCAGGATTTGAATCCCTGGCGGCGTAGTGTGTTACTGATGGTAGGCTTTGTTACTTTGGTCCCAGCTCTCTGCAGGTCATTCACTAGGTCCCCCCGTGTGGTTCTGGGATTTTTGCTCACCGTTCTTGTGATCATTTTGACCCCACGGGGTGAGATCTAGCCCCAGATCGAGGGAGATTATCAGTGGTCTTGTATGTCTTCAAATTCCTAATAATTGCTCCCACAGTTGATTTCCTCAAACCAAGCTGCTTACCTATTGCAGATTCAGTCTTCCCAGCCTGGTGCAGGTCTACAATTTTGTTTCTGGTGTCCTTTGACAGCTCTTTGGTCTTGGCCATAGTGGAGTTTGGAGTGTGACTGTTTGAGGTTGTGGACAGGTGTCTTTTATACTGATAACAAGTTCAAACAGGTGCCATTAATACAGGTAACGAGTGGAGGACAGAGGAGCCTCTTAAAGAAGAAGTTACAGGTCTGTGAGAGCCAGAAATCTTGCTTGTTTGTAGGTGACCAAATACTTATTTTCCACCATAATTTGCAAATAAATTCATTAAAAATCCTACAATGTGATTTTCTGGATTATTTTCTCAATTTGTCTGTCACAGTTGACGTGTACCTATGATGAAAATTACAGGCCTCTCATTTTTTAAGTGGGAGAACATGCACAATTGGTGGCTGACTAAATACTTTTTTCCCCCACTGTATATATGCCTTATTTCAAAAACATATACACTCTTAGCTTTCATTTGACACCAAATTTGATGTGTTCCTAAGAACTTCACATGTTGGTGCTCATGGGGCTTTTTACATGTAAATGCCCTGTATAGTCCAATGCCTTAGGAAACCCTCACATGGGAGGTACAAAAGTCATAGTCGAGAGGGGTCTCTTATGAAAAGCAGCATTAGCGAACCCCTAATCTCATCAGAGGAATTTGGCAGTTAAATATTTATGTACTTTGGTCATTCCCTGCATGCCTGGGAAACTAGGGAGTTTGCCCCGCCCAAAGGTAATGGAGAAAGGTCAAGATAAGCTAATGCACTGTTTAGATAACGAAAAGAGGGATCTTAATCATAATGATTTCAGAACTGGCATGAAGAAATTGCATAGCACTCTAATCCTCAAGATTGTTTGTAATTTAACTATCTAGTGATATGACAAGATTTACAGCAGCAAAATATTTGCATATGTAGCAATGAATATTTTACAGTTGTGTGTCTTAACTCTACATGGCAGCTCTGCAAGTTTAATAGCACAGTCTCTATGGGAAGGAGCCACTTCAGTCCCCACTAGACAAGCAGTATCTTAATTTTGTTGAGTTATAACAGGTTGTAACAATAGGCCATTTATGCACAATCCAATCACTAAAATGAAAAAGGTCATTCTGTACATCCATTGGCACAGTTTGACTACCTGAAACTTGCCCGACGCAATTTCAGTGCTGAGAAAGGGGATGGCTAGGCCTGTTATTTGAAATACTAGTTTCCTTTACCTTACTTGTAATCCTGCTAAAAATAAATTAAAACTATACAAATATTAAGTCAGGCAGACATAAAAAACGACAGAACAGTGTATATTTAGAGACCGCTTAAATGTGTGTTATATTTAATTTATTTTTATTGTCATGTACTGACTGTTAGAACTGTTAAGGCTCCATAGATTGATGAGGAATTGAAAAACTGTATGGTTGAAAGAGATGTGGCAAAGGGTGTGTCTAACAAGTCTTGCAGCACATCTGACTTACTGCAAATTGAGAAATGATGTGACTAAACTCAACAAAAAGAAGAAGAAACTGTATTATGAAGCCAAGATTAATACTATAAGGAATGATGGAAAAAAACTTTGGAGTACTTCAAATGAAATTATGGGCAGAAAGACAAATTCAACTCCATCTTTTATTGAATCAGATGGCTTATTCATCACAAAACCATTTGATGTTGCCAATTATTTTAACGATTACTTCATTGGCAAAGTGGGAAAACTTAGGCAGGAAATGCCAACAATGAACAGTGAGCCATCGTATTAATGCTTTAAAAAACAAATAATGAAAGAAAAGCATTGTAAGTTTGTATTTTGTAAAGTTAGAGTGGGAGAGGTGGAGAAATTATTGTTATCGATCAATAATGACAAACCTCCTGGCATTGATAACTTAGATGGAAAGCTGCTGAGGATCGTAGCTGACTCTATGGCCAATCCTCTCTGTCATATCTTTCATCGAGTCTAGAGGAAGGTGTTTGTCCTCAGGCCTGGAGGGGAGCCAAAGTCATTCTGCTACCCAAGAGTGGGAAAGTGGCCTTTACAGGTTCCAACAGCAGACCTATCAGCTCTTAGCAAACTGTTGGAAAAATTGGTGTTTGACATAATACAATGTTATTTCTCTATAAACAAATTAACAACATACTTATAGAGCATGCTTATAGAGAAGGACACTCAACATGTACTGCACTGACACAAATGACTGATGATTGGTTGAAATAAATTGATAATAAGAAGATTGTGGGAGCTGTACTGTTAGATTTCAGTGCAGCCTTTGATATTATTGACCATAACCTAATGTTGAGAAAAGGTATGTGTTATGGCTTTTCAACTTCTGCCATATCGTGAATTCAGAGCTGTCTATCTAATATAACTATTTTCTTTAATGGAAGCTTTTCTAATGTCAAACATGTAAAGTGTGGTGTACCGCAGGGCAGCTCTCTAGGCCCTCTACTCTTTTCTATTTTTACCAATGACCTGCCACTGGCATTAAACAAAGCATGTGTGTCCATGTATGCTGATGATTCAACCATATACGCATCAGCAACCACAGCTAATGAAGTCACTGAAACCCTTAACAAAGAGTTGCAGTCTGTTTTGGAATGGGTGGCCAGTAATAAACTTGTCCTGAACAGCTCTAAAACTAAGAGCATTGTATTTGGGATAAATCATTCCCTAAATTCTAGACCTAAGCTGAATCTGGTAATGAATGCTGTGGCTGTTGAGCAAGTTGAGGATATTAAATTACTTGGTGTTACCTTAGATTGTAAAATGTCATGGTCAAAACATATATAGATTCAATGGTTGTAAAGATGGGGAGAGGTCTGTCCGTAATAAAGCGATGCTCTGCTTTGTTTTACACTAAACTCCACAAAGCAAGTCCTGCAGGCTCTAGTTTTATCTTATCTTGATTATTGTTCAGTCAAATGGTCAACTGCTGCAAAGAAAGACTTAGTTAAACTGCAGCTGGCCCAGATCAGAGCAGCACATCTCTGCATTGTAATCAGAGGGCTAAGTTAATACTATGCATGCCAGTCTCTCTTGGCTAAGAGTTGAGGAAAGACTTACTGCATCACTTCTTGTTTTTATAAGAAACATTAATTTGTTGGAAATTCCAAATTGTGTACATAGTCAACTTACAAACAGCACTGACACACACACTTACCCCACCAGACATGCCACCAGGGATCTTTTCACAGTCCCCAGGTCCAGAACAAATTCAAGGAAATGTACAGTATTATACAGAGCCAACAGTGCATGGAACTCCCTTCCATCTTATGCAAGTGAACAGCAAACCTGGTTTAAAAAAATGAATGAAGCAACACCTCACGGTACAACACCTCTCCCCCATGTGACCTACTTGTTGTGTGTATCTACTGACATGTATGTGTAACTGATAGATGCACACACACACACTACATGTTAATGTTTTTAAATGTATGTAAATTGTAAAGTCTTTTGTCTGTAATTTCTTTTTCGTTATGTGTCGGACCCCAGTAAGACTAGCGGTCGCCATTGGCGTCGGCTAATGGGGATCCTAATAAATCAAATCAAATACACTGGATAGGTGCAATGAAATGTGTTGTTTTACATGGTCAGCCATAATAGTACAGTACCCCTGGAGTAAATTAGGGTTAAGTGCCTTGCTCAAGGGCACATCGACCGATTTTTCACCTTATCGGCTCAGGTATTCGAACCAGCGACCTTTCGGTTACTGGCCCAAAACTCAAACATGGAAAAAAACATATCTGAACATGTGAGAAAAAAAAAAAAGTTGTAAGGCCACTAAGAAGCAGATCTTGGCCTACATCTAAAGCTTTGCAGTGGTAGCTGTGTGGTCGATAGCTAGTGTCAGGAACATACTAGTCTCCGCTGTAATATTTTATTTCAACTGACAAATTAGCCTGCGTATTAAGTCTGGTGATACAACTGGTGCAGAAATGCAGCCCTGTCTCGGCTAGCTGCACGTTCTAACTTAATTGTAATCAACACTGCTCGAGTCATGTCTCGAAGACTAGTAAAACATGACACACTTGATTGGACTGTGCTTCAGAGACCCCAGAAGTGTCACTAGGCTACTGATACGTTGCACAGTGGGACTCTCCGCAGTAGTGTAATGATCATTGGAGCTGTAATGGCTGTTTGAACTCACATGAGAGACAGGAGAAAATGGCCCACTGTCCTGGAGGCTGAGGATTGTCTCTGTATCCCCCTGAACCCTCCTGGTCACTGGGTTGATACGGGGACATTTTAGTGGTCTCTAATGGAGCCTCCTACAAATGCTCCATAGCTGCATTTCACACTTCTGGGGTTATCAATCTGGCAACTTGTCAGGTCTGTGAAGGTGGGGACCTCTGCTTGGCCAGAAGCGTCGGCAGAGCGTGATTTCTGTGCCGTGTGTAAATGGCCTGGAAATGATCTGTGACATGGCGACTGGGCTTGCACGCGCTCCCTCTCTGTGAACCTATTACCCAGAGGAGCTCTCATCCCCCCCTGCCTGCCAAATAGTTTTCTCTCTCTCTCCTCTCTTCTTTGGATTCAGCCACCGATCATGATGGAGTGAAATCTGATGCAGCCAGACTGCCCTACTTTATTCATATGTATGCACCAGGGGAATGGAGATGAAAGCATTAGGAAAGCATTAAATGTTTCATTTCTGCCTCTGCCGTGGCTTATCTGGAAGCACAAGGGGTATTGTCAAAGTGTTTCTCTGTGGAGACTTCACACAATGTGCGGCGACTGGAGCAGCGTGGTCCAGTTGAACTAAAAACCCACGACCAGAGAAAAAGAGACTTGCACTTATACCTTTAGGGCTGACCGATTCAACACCGTCTTAGACACTGCACTCAAACAGTACGCGTGAGGGACTGAGTACCTTTTAAGTCCTGCACTCTCTGAGGTGGCTGCCGCCACCCTTCTGACATTTAGCTGAGATGGAGCTTGGCTGACCTCCCTGGGTCCTGATGATTCCCATCACCTGGATCCTGGCCGGGACATTTCTATTTCAGTCAGCAGCTCAAGCACACAATCCAATTACACGGGCCAGCCTCGGCGTGGATCCCTGCACGGAATACGGGTCCCTCACCAGCGGGCCCACTGAAATTACTCATTAGCCAGGTCCTGCACATGTAATTGAAGTCCTTATTGAGTTGTTATTCCTCAGTGCTAAAAATGTATCTTTGGGCTAAAGGTGCCAGCCACAGAGGTGAAATCGCTCCGATCCAGGGGCTGTGTTATCAAGAACGGGTCAGTTTTTATCTACCCTCTATCGCACCGGCTTTCATCACCACTGGCATGTTGTGAAATTGGTATCAAAATGGCATTTTTCATTCACCTGTTGCCATGGATACGCTGTGCAAACGGGGGGGTTTTGCCGAGCGTTATTGAAATGACAAATTGCAGTTGGAATCCACTCCCCAACCCTGAGGGAAATGGTCTGCTGCTCTTTTATTCAGGAAATATTGATAAAATGAGAGATATTTGAGAATTGTGAAAACAGAATATTGTGGATGGATTGGAAAATTATATACTGGAACATTGCCTTTTCAGATTTTTCCTTTAATCCCTCAGTATTTAACTACACTACAGTGGGAGGAAATGCACACAGGCTCAGTAAATGCAAACCCATTATTAAGATATGAAAACACTTGAGGCGAAAAGCTTTAGGCCTAGATGCTAGGCTATACAAAATAATTGGTGAATGAGGTCATGCGAAGTGACAGATTCCCTTTGGCAGGTAGGGATAATCTTTGTGTTTAACCCCAGGAGATTGATTTGATGAGAGACACTCATTCGAATGGACAGCATTTAACCTGGCGTGGGATGTTAAAACAGCTTACATTGCTTTACTAGTAAGGGCAACAAGGTAGGTTGAGTACAGATAGGGTTTCCAGCCCCCTCTCAACCCTACCAGATGGGACAACCCCGTGCTCCCTTTGGCCTCGTCCTCAGTGAGTGTCCCCTTGTGGGTGACGGTACTATTGTTGCTTCTGTAGGTGGCCACTGTCTGTAAAGGGCTGACGGTGAAACCGGTGAATTATGAGCCTGGCATGCAAAGCCCGGCGGACATTGGGGATTTCGCCTGTCCCTGTTAATGAGAGCTGAATAATGCAGGCAGGCGAAGCTCCCAGGTCGGGGCCGGCAGGAGCGAGCTGCCGAGCATGCTCAGCTAGCAGCCACATCAATAGCCGAGCAATCAATGCCTGCCTAGTGCAGAGCTGACTGAGAGCTGAGCAGAGCAGGTTCCGGGTCTGCAAAAGCAAAAGGGTCGTCTGTATCACTGTGTGTCATCATCTTTTTTGCAAAGGCTCGATAAATCCACACCCGGCCTGTCACAGTGGAGGGGCTGTATCTGCTCCCAGTGATCGCTGTACACTAGTTTTAGCGAGAGAAACAAAAAGGAAGATGAAATCCAGAGTGGCTCTTTCATCTGATGCAACGCACCTAATCCAACCAAGGGGAAGTGCTTCTGCCTGCACTGCTCTTCTTCTCCCCCCCCCTCCCCCCCCCCCCACCTCCCGCCCGAACCTCTTCAGAGAACTTCACACAGAGCCTGCCTGTCACCTTCTCTCTGCGCCAGCAGGCTTTGAAACCCATTCTTTATTAGAGATCCTCATTTACTCTGCAGTGAAGGGGGAATTAAAAATGAAAGGCGGCACTGTGCAGACGGAGGCAGAGAGCTCTCCACAATCAGGTCAGAGGTTCTCTTATGTAATCTGTTTTCCTCCTCGCACTCTTTTTTTGTCATCTGTCGTGTTGGATGTTTTTCTTTTCCTCCCCCGCTTTGAAAGCACCAAAGAGGGCCCTGACAGAACCGCGGTTGGAATCGATCTGATCCCTCAGTCTGTCATCGCGCTGTGAGAGGCGTCCCTGCCCCGCGCCTGATTCATTTTCTCTTCACGTTTCTCATCAGCAGAGGCGGCCGTTGCAAATGCCTGTATTAATCAGGCCCTTGTAGTGCGGCAGCAGGGGCTGGGTGGGAGCCTGTCTGCCCAGATTCACTGGTGCCTCTCCTCCCTGCACACTCCCATGGCTCACTGGCATGTGGCAGGGAAAGCCAAATTAGTTTAGAGATGTTATTTACAGCCGCTGGAAGGGCACCAGTAGCAGCACAGCGAGCCACCAGGGTTTATGTGTGACTGACTGGACTGGAGTGGAGAGGACAACCTTTTCTGGGGCTAACAGTAGAGCACTGCAGAGCCGGGAGAATACACTCAGTACACAGTGCGCTAGAGCTAGCTAGGCTAACCATCGAGCAGGGAAGCAATCGCAGCAACTGCATCTCTCTATTTAATGGGAGCCATGCATTTTGCTACATCAAGATGTTTAATGGAGTAATATTTTCCATGGGAGGTGCAGCGAAATGAAAATGAATGATCTGGAATAGGACGTATTAAACAAGGAATATGTTTGATGTGGCAAGATCAGTGGAATGAAACGTGTGTGCGCCATATGCTTGTGAAAACGATTGAGTGTAGCCCAATTGATGTTTGCACAAGCACACATGAACATGGAGCTTGTAGTAAAATAGAGATGGCATGTTCAGGGAGCGTTAGAAGGCAACCCTCTCCACACAACTGTAGTCAACAGTCTATCTCTAAGCAGTCACCACTCCTCTGACAGTTGACTAAAGCGTCTTACTTTCCCCCCGTTCTGTTGCCAAGGACAACATCTGTCTGTCAGATTTTCATCTCATATCCTGAATCTGAGTGTCTTCTGGGAAACAGTGGGAGTAGTCTACTAAGTTGCTAGGGTATTGGACTTGACTTTAGATAGATAGTTCAGGACTAGTATGAAGCTATTATCTCAAATTGAAGGCGCATTTCCAGCAGAATGATAGCCTGTGGAATTCTAAGCCCTTGGAAACGATGTAGCATTATTTCTGTGACGGCAAGCTGTGTTGCGCCTTAACATGACCCTGTGGTTTTGAAATGGCTAACTGTTGCTGCTCACAATCCCCAACGGAGAGAGAAGTGGGGAGAGAGAGAGAATTGCTTGGAACAGCTTGCCACAGCTTGCCACCGTGTCTATCAATCAGGATCTTCCCATGTTGCCACAGTAATGACGTAGAGCAGGATTTGTGACTGCAAATACAAAACGTAATGGATTGGTGGGAAATTCGAGGTATCTGGCAAGGGATGAAAAATGTATTATTTAGGACATCCTCCCCCATGTCCACAATAATAGGAATATTTCAGATGACTCTTTGGGAAAGGGCATGATCTTATGAATGTTGATTAACTTTACTGAGAAGTCTTGTTTGATCAAATCTGAGGTAGTAGCCCTAAACCCAAATAAAATATCACAATTTTATTTTGTTTAATATATCTTAATTTGCCATTTGGGTCACTTCAAAGTGATAAAATAAGTTATAAGTATATCAGCTTTGTTTTACAAATTGCAGGTCAGATTTCTCCAAGGAATTATGACGCATAGGCCTATTGATAGAATGTTGCTCTGATCCATCCACGACTACAGCAACACAGCAACAATACAAATAAGCTTATCTATATCCCTCATTATAAATAACTAATTGTAAATTAGAGTTGTGGTACAGAATAAAAGTGTAATTTATCTGATAAATGCGTGTGGTAACGATTCATATATTGGCTCTGTCTACACCTTTTTGGAATGTAGTCCGTGATAAAACCCACGGAAGAAGAAGTCAGTCTGTCAGCTGATGATTCGTAGCAGAGCATTTTTGAAAACACTGGTGGCTTTGGAACAAAGTGCTTTGTTGTGTTTACTATTGCAACCTTTTGATGGTGAATGTATTTTATAATTCAACATAGCATAGGCTAGGTAGTTTCTGAGGGTGGACTTTTCTAGACAAGTGTTTGCACTGCAAGACTGAGATCAAGCAGCTGTTTTTGCACCGCAGTATATTGTCGTCTAGCTATGTACATTTGAATAGCATTTGACTTCTTTTACGTTCATAGCGGACTCGGACTCAATTGTTATTATTTATAATACAGCAGCCTATATGCTTGTTGTAACTAGAAAACTGGTTGATATGAATTGAGAACTCTCAGATAGCCTAGACTCTACAGCATGTTATGACGAATTGCCTGGGTTTGTTTTGTTGACCTGACCAAAAAATATAAAATGTAAACAAAATGCCGAAACTGACACTTACTGAGTCTGGCTTTAATGGACTATAACGGGTTTGTTTGATAGTGTAGTGATAGGAAAAGGTATGTTGGCTTTGATGTAGCCTAGGCCTTTTCCCCATTATTGGAGTGGGCTAGTCCTTCCTGGAAAGAAGATTTTAGATTGTAAAAAGGAAACTGATTGTAAAAAGGAAACTGATTGTAAAAAGGAAACTGATTGTAAAAAGGAAACTGATTGTAAAAAGGAAACTGATTGTAAAAAGGAAACTGTTTTGGCCAGTTTTTCAAATAGCTTAAGCCTAACAAACACCATTTATGTTTTATACGCCATTGAACTACACTCTACTGTACTGTGCTGTCAAATATTGTGGAACATATAATTGGTTCAGATTTGGTCAGCTGATTTAAACTGAGGAGTATTTCTGTCTGTAATAAAGCCCTTTTGTGGAGAAAAAGTCATTCTGATTGGCTGCGCATGGCTCCCCAGTGGGTGGGCCAGGCTCTCAAGTGGGTTGGTCTATGCCCTCCCAGGCCCACCCATGGCTGCGCCCCTGCCCAGTCATGTGAAATCCATAGATTAGGGCCTAATTTATTTATTTCAATTGACTGAGTTCCTTATATGTAACTCAGTAAAATCGTTGAAATTGTTGCATTATAAATATGTGTTGATATATAGTTGGTAGGGGTCTTTACTTCAACATTGTTATGTTTTGATGTATTTCTAATAACCTCTACCAGAAAAAGTCTTAAGGTTTCTATGACCCCTTTCCCATCTGTTTGACCTGAAATCAAAGCCACTGATGCCTGGAAAATGGTTTTTCTATGCCTTCATTTCTGCAAAATATAGACTCTTAGCTTTCATTTGACACCCAATTTGATATGTTCTTAGGAACTTCACATTGGTGCTCATGGTCCTTTTACATGGAAATGAACAGGTTCACTGTGGGATTCTTTTGGAACAATTTCCATATGAAGAGGGTGTTACTGAATGACAATGAAAAGAGAGCGGTGCAGTGAGTGGACCTTTTGTAATCATGTCTCATCCTGCTGAAGGCCTCACACTATGGTTAGTTTAATTACTGTAAGTGTGGAATTAGAGGCAGTTCACCAGAAAGGCAGTTCTTGGAAAAGCTCTGGCATTCTGCATGCCACGGAATAATCTACTGGGTCATTTCAAGCAGCACAAATAGTTTTATTAGATTCTATTATCTTTTGAATACTGTATTTTCTAAATCCTGATTTTGCATAATAGTGTTATTAGAATCGTAAATCCCTTTCATACACAGTATTCCCACTAATTTACCATGCCTGCTTCCTTTTGCTTGGTTTTTTGTTTATCTGAAAGGGTTAGGGGGTAAAAGAACATGGTAAATTAAAACCCACCGAAATACCTAGACATGATCCCTGAATTTTAACAGACCCTAAGACCAAAATACAGGTAGTAGGTCTGTGTGAATGGTTCTCTGCTTTTTTTTTGCAGGTAAATTCATTAAAGGGGGACTGTGCTTCCTGATTTGGCCTTGTGAAGCTTGGTCATTAAGAAATTACAGAGGCCCTCTCTCTCACTCACTCATCTTCACTCGCTCCTTGGAGCATAGGGCCTCGTCAAATGGATCTCCACGCCTTCCTATTCTGGGCCAGGTCACAGGCTGATGTGGTGTTGTGTCCCAGGTTGTGTAGGTCGTCCTCCAACTGGTCGGACCACCTGGCTCTCGGTCTTCCTCTTGGACGTGGCCAGTTGGGGGATGGCTCCTTGAGGATAAGGGCAGGCTCCAGAGGTGGGTTTGATCGGACCAGGTGACAGTCGGAGTCGGGAGGCTCTGACCAGGGAGGAGATGGGGTTGATCCGTCTTTTGACGTATTGTGGAGTTCGGGATGTGGTCATGCCATGTGATGCCCAGTATGCGACGGAGGCACTTGGAGTCAAAGGCATCCAGATGACGTGAGGTCCAGGGTGAGGGTCCATGACTCTGATTCATACATCAGTTTTGTTTTCAGAGAGAGTTGTTTCCAGATTATGTTTAGGCTGCCCGGCTGATGCGTAGGTGAATGTTGGCATTGCTCCTGCAGTTAGCTGTTAATGTGAATGAGAGTTGTCTTGAGGTTTACATGTTACCAAGGAAAAGGTATAAACTGCGAGTTGAATGCCCGGTCTTGAGTCAGCTCAGCTGTACTACAACACAATATTTTATAATTGGTAGTTTTGTCTCGTCTCTCCATATGGCCGCTGTTAGATCTTTCCCAGTGGACAAATCCCAGAACTATTAATATCCCTACAGGTGTAGGCTACATGTTGTGACGAACTCACTTGCAAAACTCTGTTTTGGACGAGACTGACTTTATGATCAAATTATCCTATTAGCACAATGACTGGAAGTCTATGGGTATCTGCTAGCATGCTGAAAAATCCAGAAGTATCTCTTTAACACTTCCATTGTTTAACACCTCCCTAATTTGAAACGCAAATGGCCCAATGGTTTAACAACACCATCCAACCCCCACCACTTCCAATTTGCCAGTTACCCACTGATATGTATAAAAGGGGTATAATATAATATAAGGGTATACCTGAAAGAGAGTGGTAAATAAGGGACTGTTTGAAAGGGGGTCATATAAACATTGCCGTATGTTTTTTTTACAGGTAATATAACACATCTTCTGTCTGAAATGGGTAATAGCTTGATAGTAGTGATGGGGGAAAAAATCGATAGTTACATATCGCAATATTATTTTGGACGATATTCTATCAATACTTTTGACTCCAAGTATCAATTTGTAAAAAATACTAATACAATTGCCCAACCTTTACTTTTTTGCTAGGTAGTGTTAGCTAGCACGTTTACGTAGCAGGCGTAAAAATTCATGTCTGAACAGCGTTTCTTTCTTTCTGCTCCTGACAATGTTTTTTTTTTTGTGTCGGGGGAGGTTCTCTTCTGCACTGTTAAACCAATTCAGTAAATGTGGAGGAGTTAAAGATGGAGCATCGCCTTGTTAACGTCCAGGGGCTTTTTCCATTTCCCCTGAAAACGCAGCGGGTGGCTACCGCTAGTCGGCTGTACCTGCACCAAAACTCTGGTGTTGATCATCCTATAGCTTGTTCTCCATCTTCTTTTTAAATCGTGAGCCAACATGTTTTCAGCACTTTTATTACATGACTGATCAAAACTCATTTTCTCATGCTCTCTCTTGTCTTCAGAAAGTATTCACACCTCCTTCACTTTCTCCACATTCTGTTGTGTTACACCCTGAATTTAAAATAGATTAAATTGAGATTATGTGTCACTAGCCTACACACAATACTCCATAATGTCAAAGTGGACATTTTTATACATTAATTAAAAATTAAAAGCTTAAATGTCTTGAGTCAATAGGTATTCAACCCCTTTTCTTATGGCAAGCCTAAATACGTTCAGGAAAAATGTACTTAATAAGTTGCATGGGCTCACTCTGTGTGCAATAATAGTATTGAACATGAATTTTGAATGATTACCTCATCTCTGTACACCACACATTCAATTATCTGTAATATCCCTCAGTTGAGCAGTGCATTTCAAACACAGATTCAACCACAAAGACCAGGGACGTTTCCAATGCCTCGCAAAGAAGGGCACCTATTGGTAGATGGGTAAAAATGTGGATGGTGTATCAATACACCCAGTCACTACAAAGATACAGGTGTCCTTCCTAACTCAGTTGCTGGAGAGGGAGGAAACCGCTCAGGGATTTCACCATGAGGCCAATGGTGACTTTAAAACAGTTACAGAGTGTAATGGCTGTGATAGGAGAAAATTGAGGATGGATCAACAACATTGTATTTCTCCCATTCTCCCGAGTGGCGCAGTGGTCTAAGGGCCACTAGAGATCCTGGTTCGAATCCAGGCTGTGTCGTAGCCGGTCACGACCGGGAGATCCATGGGGCGGCGCACAATTGGCCCAGCGTTGTCCAGGGTAGGGGAGGGAATGGCTGGCAGGGAAGTAGCTCAGTTGGCAGAGCATGGCGTTTGCAACGCAGGGTTGTGGGTTCGATTCCCACAGGGGGCCAGCATAAAAAAATAAAAATAATAAACAAATGTATGCACTCACTAACTGTAAGTCGCTCTGGATAAGAGCGTCTGCTAAATGACTAAAATGTAACAAATGTAAATTGTAGTTACTCCACAATCCTAACCTAATTGACATAGTGAAAAGGAAGCCTGTACAGAATATACATCCTGTTTGCAACAAGGCACTAAAGTAATACAAAAAATGTGGCAAAGCTATTCACTTTTTGTCCTGAATACAAAGTGTTATGTTTGGGGAAATCCAAAACAACACATTACTGAGTACCACTCTCCATATTTTCAAGTATAGTGGTGGCTGCATAATGTTATGGGTATGCTTGTAATTGTTAGGGACTGGGAAGTTTTCAGATAAAAAAGAAACGGAATGGAGCTAAGCGCTGTCAAAATCCTAGAGGAAAACCTGGTTGTCTGCTTTCCAACAGACACTGGAAGAGGAATTCACCTTTTAGCAGGACAATAACCTAAAACACAAGGCCAAATCTACACTGTAGTTGCTTACCAAGACGACAGTGAATGTTCCTGAGTGGCCGAGTTACAGTTTTGACATAAATCTACTTGAAAATCTATGGAAATCAATGATCAACAACCAACTTGACAGAGCTTGACAACAGCAAAGGGCCTTATGAAGATGCTGGAGGAAACAGGTACAAAAGTATCTATATCCACAGTAAAACGAGTCCTATATCGACATAACCTGAAAGGCCGCTCAGCAAGGAAGAAGCCACTGCTCCAAAACTGCCATAAAAAAGCCAGACTACGGTTTGCAACTGCACATGGGGACAAAGATCGTACTTTTTGGAGAAATGTCCTCTGGTCTGATTAAACAAAAATAGAACTGTTTGGCCATAATGACCATCGTTATGTTTGGAGGAAAAAGGGGGATGCTTGCAAGCCGAAGAACACCATCCCAACAGTGAAGCACGGGGGTGGCAGCATCATGCTGTGGTGGTGCTTTGCTGCAGGAGGGACTGGTGCACTTCACAAAATAGATGGCATCATGAGGAAGGAAAATGATGTGGATATATTGAAGCAACATCTCAAGACATCAGTCAGGAAGTTAAAGCTTGGTCGCAAATGGGTCTTCCAAATGGACAATGACCCCAAGCATACTTCCAAAGTTGTGGCAAAATGGCTTAAGGACAACAAAGTCAAAGTATTGGAGTGGCCATCACAAAGCCCTGACCTCAATCCTATAGATCATTTGTGGGCAGAACTGAAAAAGTGTGTGCGAGCAAGGAGGCTTACAAACCTGACTCAGTTACACCAGCTCTGTCAGGAGGAATGGGCCAACATTCACCTAACTTATTGTGGGAAGCTTGTGGAAGGCTATCCAAAACATTTGACCCAAGTTAAACAATTTAAAGGCAATGCTACCAAATACTAATTGAGTGTATGTAAACTTCTGACCCACTGGGAATGTGATGAAAGAAGTAAAAGCTGAAATAAATCATTCTCTCGACTATTATTCTGACATTTCACATTCTTAAAATAAGGTGGCGATCCTAACTGACCTAAGACAGGGAATTTTTAATAGGATTAAATGTCAGGAATTTTATAAAACTGAGTTTAAATGTATTTGGCTAAGGTGTATGTAAACTTCCGACTTCAACTGTACCTGTGCGCCTCCCATAGTCTGTTCTTGACTTGGGGATTGTGAAGAGAACTCTGGTGGCATGTCTTGTGCTTTATGCATGGGTGTCCGAGCTGTATGCTAATAGTTTAAACAGACACCTCGGTGCATTCAGCATGTCAACACTTCTTACAAAAACAAGTAGTGATGAAGTCAATCCTTCCTTCACTTTGAGCCATGAGAGATTTACATGCATATTATTAATGTTTGCTCTCCATGTACATTTAAGGGCCAGATGTGCTGCCCTGTTCTGAGCCAATTGTAATTTTCTTTTTGGCACCTGACCACATGACTGAACAGTAGTGCAGGTGCGACAAAACTAGAGCCTGTAGGACCTGCCTTGTTGATAGTGCTGTTAAGAAGGCAGAGAAGCGCTTTATTATGGACAGACTTCTCCCCATCTTAGCTGCTGTTGTATCAACGTGTTGACCATGACAGTTTATAATCCAGGGTTACTCCAAGCAGTTTAGTCACCTCAACTTGCTCAATTTGCACATTATTCATTACAAGATTTAGTTTAGATTTAAGGTTTAGTGAATGATTTGTCCCAAATACAATGCTTTTAGTTTTTGAAATATTTAGGACTAACTTATTCCTTGTCACCCATTCTGAAACTAACTGCAGCTTTTTAAGTGTTGAAGTAATTTCACTAGCTGTAGTAGCTGACGTGTATAGTGTTGAGTCATCCGCATACATAGACACACTGGCTTTACGCAAAGCCAGTGGCATGTCATTAGTAAAGATTTTTAAAAGGGGCGTAGACAGCTGCCCTGGGGAATTCCTGATTCTACCTGGATTATGTTGGAGAGGCTTCCATTAAAGAACACCCTCTGTGTTCTGTTAGACAGGTAACTCTTTATCCACAATATAGCAGGGGGTGTAAAGCCATAACACAAGTTTTTCCAGCAGCAGACTAAGATCGATAATGTAAAAAGCCGCACTGAAGTCTAACAAAACAGCTTCCACAATCTTTTTATCATCAATTTCTCTCAGCCAATTATCAGTAATTTATGTAAGTACCGTGCTTTTTGAATGTCCTTCCCTATAAGCGTGCTGAAAGTCTTATCGATTTGTTTACAGTAAAATATAATTGTATCTGGTCAAACACAATTCAAATCAAATGTATTTGTCACATGCGCAGAATACTTGAAAAGGAGAGCCGCAATAATTTTATAACCTAATAACCAACGTTTCGACAGACAAGCTGTCTTCATCAGGTCCCTTTTCTTTTTAAAGTGTTCTACTCCGTTAGCTAGCACCTCACCTAAATAGGTGTTTATTTCGCCTCCACATGCGCAGAATACAACAGGTGTAGACCTTACCGTGAAATGCTCACTTACAAGCCCTTAACCAACAATGCAGTTCAAGAAATAGAGTTAAGAAAATATTTACGTAAAAAATTAAATAAAAAGGAACCCAATAACAATACCGAGGCTATATACAGGGGGTACCGGTAGCGAGTCAATGTGCGGGGGTACAGGTTAGTCGAGGTAATTTGTACATGTAGGTATGGGTAAAGTGACTATGCATAGATAATAAACAGTGAGTAGCAGCAGAGTAAAAACAAGGGGGGAGGGGTCAATGTAAATAGTACGGGTGGCCATTTGATTAATTGTTTAGTAGTCTTATGGCTTGGGGGTAGAAGCTGTTAAGGAGCCTTTTGGACCTAGACTTGGCGCTCCGGTACCGCTTGCCATGCGGTAGCAGAGAGAACAGTCTATGACTTGGGTGACTGGAGTCTTTGACAATTTTTAGGGCCTTCGTCTGACACCGCCTAGTATATAGGTCCTGGATGGCAGGAAGCTTGGCCCCAGTGATGTACTGGGCCGTACACACTACCCTCTGTAGTGCCTTACGATCGGATGCCGAGCAGTAGCCATACCAGGCGGTGATGCAACCGGTCAGGAAGCTCTCGATGGTGCAGCTGTATAACTTTTTGAGGATCTGGGGACCCATGCCAAATCTTTTCAGTCTCCTGAGGGGGAAAAGGTGTTGTCGTGCCCTCTTCATGACTGTCTTGGTGTGTTTGGACCATGATAGTTTGTTGTTGATGTGGACACCAAGGAACCTGACACTCTCAACCTGCTCCACTACAGCCCTGTTGATGTTAATGGGAGCCTGTTCGGCCCTCCTTTTCCTGTAGTCCACGATCAGCTCCTTTGTCTTGCTCAAGTTGAGGGAGAGGTTGTTGTCCTGGCACCACACTGCTAGGTCTCTGTCCTCCTCCCTATAGACTGTCTCATCATTGTTGGTGATCAGGCCTACCACTGTTGTGTCGTCAGCGAAGTTAATGATGGTGTTGGAGTCGTGCTTGGCCATGCAGTCGTGGGTGAACATTGAGTACAGGAGGGGACTAAGCATGCACCCATGAGGGTTGAGGATCAGCGTGGCAGATGTGTTGTTGCCTACCTTTACCACCTGGGGGTGGCCCGTCAGGAAGTCCAGGATCCAGTTGCAGAGGGAGGTGTTTAGTCCCATGGTCCTTATCTTAGTGATGAGCTTTGTGGGCACTATGGTGTTGAATACTGAGCTGTAGTCAATGAACAGCTTTCTCAAATAGGTGTTCCTTTTGTCCAGGTGGGAAAGGGCAGTGTGGAGTGCGATTGAGATTGCTTCATCTGTGGATCTGTTGGGGCGGTATGCAAATTGGAGTGTGTCTAGGGTTTCCGGGATGATGGTGTTGATGTGAGCCATGACCAGCCTTTCAAAGCACTTCATGGCTACAGACGTGAGTGCTACGGGGCGGTAGTCATTTAGGCAGGTTACCTTTGCTTTCTTGGGCACGGGGACTATGGTGGTCTGCTTGAAACATGTAGGTATTACAGACTCGGTCAGGGAGAGGTTGAAAACGTCAGTGAAGACACTTGCCAGTTGGTCCACGCATGCTCTGAGTAAGCGTCCTGGTAATCCGTCTGGCCCTGCTGCCTTGTGAATGTTGACCTGTTTAAAGGTCTTGCTCACATCGGCTACGGAGAGTGTGATCACACAGTTGTCCGGAACAACTGGCGCTCTCATGCTTGCTTCAGTGTTGCTTGTCTCGAAACGAGCATAAAAGGTATTTAGCTCATCTGGTAGGCTCGCGTCACTGGGCAGCTCGCGGCTGGGTTTCCCTTTGTAGTCCGTAATAGTTTGCAAGCCCTGCCACATCCAACGAGCGTCAGAGTCTGTGTTCTCTGCAGATCCTCTCTAGCTCTGTCAGGTTGGATGGGGAGCGTCGTTGCACAGCTATTTTCAGGTCTCTCCAGAGATGTTGGATTGGGTTCAAGTCCGGGCTCTGGCTGGGCCACTCAAGGACATTGAGACTTGTCCCAAAGCCACTCCTGCGTTGTCTTGGCTGTGTGCTTAGGGTCGTTGTCCTGTTGGAAGGTGAACCTTTGCCCCAGTCAGAGGTCCTTAGCTCTCTTTAGCAGGTTTTCATCAAGGATCTCTTAGTACTTTGCTCCGTTAATCTTTCCCTCGATCCTGGCTAGTCTGCCAGTCCCTGCCTCTGAAAAACATCCCCACATCATGATGCTGCCTCAACCATAGGGATGGTTCCAGGTTTCCTCCAGAAGTGACACTTGGCATTCAGGCCAAAGAGTTCAATCTTGGTTTCATCAGACCAGAGAATCTTGTTTTTCATGGTCTGAGAGTCTTTAGGTGCCTTTTGGCAAACTCTTAGCGGGCTGTCATGCCTTTTACTGAGGAGTGACTTCCGTCTGGCCACTCTACCATAAAGACCGAATTGGTGGAGTGCTGCAGATATGTTTGTCCTTCTGGAAGGTTCTCCCATCTCCACAGAGGAACTCTGGAGCTCTGTCAGAGTGACCATCAGGTTCTTGGTCACCTCGCTGATCAAGGCCCTTCTCCCCCGATTGCTCACTTTGGCCGGGCGGCCAGCTCTAGGAGGAGTCTTGGTGGTTCCAAACTTCTTCCATTTAAGAATGATGGAGGCCACTGTGTTCTTGGGGACCTTTATAAAATTTACATTTTAGCAGACGATCTTATTCAGACGCTCTTAGTGAGTGCATACATATAATTTTTTTCATACTGGCCCCCCGTGGGAATCGAACCCACAGCCCTAGCGTTGCAAGCGCCATGCTCTACCAACTGAGCTACATGGCCTTCAATGCTGCAAACATTTTTCGGTACCCTTCCCCAGATCTGTGCCTCGACACAATGCTGTCTCGGATCTCTACGGACAATTCCTTCGACCTCATCGCTTAGTTTATGCTCTGACATGCACTATCAACTTTGGGACCTTCATGTCCAATCAATAGAATTTATCACAGGTGGACTCCTATCACGTTGTAGAAACATCTTAAGGATGATCAATGGAAACAGGATGCATTGGAGCTCAATTTTGAGTCTCATAGCAAAGGGACTGAATATTTACTGTATGTTAATAAGGTATTTTTTATTTTTATTTTTAAAAATCTGTTTTCGCTTTGTCATTGTGGGGTGTTGTGTGTAGATTGCTGAGGGAATTTTTTTTTTAAATCAATTGTAGAAAAAGGCTGTAACGTAACTAAAAACTAAAAAGTCAAGGTGTCGGAATACTTTCCGAACGCACTGTACTTGGATGTGTAGTGTCAGCGTTTGTTGCTGGCATGTCATGCCTAAGTTAGCTAATCTTGCCAATGAAAAAATAATTAAAGTAATTGGCAATATAATTGGGTTTTGTGATGAATGAGCCATCTGATTCAATGAATGATTGAGCGGAGTTTGCCTTTTTGCCCAAAATTCATTTAAGGTGCTCCAAAGCTTCTTACTATCATTCTTTATATCATTTATCTTTCTTTCATAGTACAGTTTCTTCTTATTTTTGTTCAGTTTAGTCACATGATTTCTCAATTTGCAGTACATTTGCCAATCGGTTGTACAGCCAGACTTATTTGCAATTCCTTTTGCCTCATCCCTCTCAACCATATATATGTTCAATTCCTCATCATTCCACAGGGATTTAACCATTTTTACAGTCATTTTTTTAATGGGTGCATGCTCATTAGTAACTGGAATAAGCAATTTTATAAATGTGTCAAGTGCAGCGTCTATTTGCTCCTCATTACACACCACAGACCGGCAAGTATTCTTTACATCATCAACACAGGAATCACAACAAAACGTATTGTATTACCTGTTATGATGAGTTTCTCTGGTATCAGGTAATTCAGGATGCCAGAATATACTTCAACAATATATGGAGAGTTGATACAAAGTATTTAATAGATACGGTACAGGATTCAACATAACAAGTGGCACGTGAGTGGCCTCTTGCTATTTGAATGAATAGACATAGAAAATCTCTCAGTTTATAAACTACTTTGCAAGCTAATTCTATCCAACAGTTGCCAACCATTATTGAGTGTCACTCCCAACTACAATAGTATCATCTTGCTACCCAGTCATCTTGCACCCCAGTCAGGACATTTCATCACGTACTCATTCTAAGATTAACACCAGTGGCCCCCCAGCCTTCTTGGCACGCCGACCTTCTGGCACCCACCAGTGACATAAATAAATGGCTTGAACACATAATAATAATAATAATAAGCCATTTAGCAGACGCTTTTATCCAAAGCGACATACAGTCATGTGTGCATACATTAACAAATCCTGTGTAAAACACATAATATAAATCCCCCCTTTTCTCTCTCTATCTGTTGTAAGTAAAAGTCCCCAGACATAACATTACTTTAACTAAACATCGACATTTTGGGTCCATGGCCAGGAAACTCCCCAGACCTTAATCCCATTGAGAACTTGTGGTCGATCCTCAAGAGGCGGGTGGACAAACAAAACCCCACAAATTCTAACAAACTCCAAGCATTGATTATGCAAGAATGGGCTGCCATCAGTCAGGATGTGGCCCAGAAGTTAATTGACAGCATGCCAGGGCGGATTGCAGAGGTCTTGAAAAAGAAGGGTCAACACTGCAAATATTGACTCTTTGCATAAACCTAATGTAATTGACAATAAAAGCCTTTGACACTTATGGAATGCTTGTAATTATACTTCAGTATACCATAGTAACATCTGACAAAAATATCTCATAACACTGAAGCAGCAAACTTTGTGAAGACCAATACTTGTGTCATTCTCAAAACTTTTGACCACGACTGTACACCCGTTGCAGGTAGAAGTGGTGCTGGACAGGACTGTATTGCCTTTGTTGCTCCTCTTCAGCCGGTTTAGAAGGGTTTTGCCGTTCTTGACCGAATTATCATTGCTATGCATCACAACACCCTCTGTAGTTAAAGAGAGGACAGAACATAACAGTTTAGTTGAGTTCATTTGTAATCCAAGAAATCCATATAAGTATTGATTAAATGACATATTATTATTTTCACCAATTATTCTTAATACCAATTTCCAAAATACTCCCCTTATCACACTGTCGATTACACCTCATAGTCACAGGATCCAGAATATTTTACCGCCACAAAGTCTCCAGGGCGCAGACAATGCCCAGATTCTCCTGCTAGGTTGCGCCTAGAAGCCTTCACCCGGAAGATAGTCTTAAGAACATTGTTAAGTGAGACACAGTATGCTACTGTAACATGTCTTCTTATCAGTCAGGAGAAGCCCTGAGATTAGGAAGTGCACATTCTTGTAGCTTGTTGTAGTACACTAGTCTCAGAGACAGGCCCCCTTTGTACTTTGTTTCTGGCCACAAATACATTTGCACATAACACATTCCATCTAACCCATAACACATTATTTACTACTGCTCATATTCTTAATACAATTTGCATATTTACCAAAAGGCCCTAGGGGAGCCAGTAATTCCCCCTTGTAACACGATTCACATCGTGATTCATGCCCCCAAAGAAAACAAAACAACCACACTGCCTGATAAATGAAAATAACAAATGAAATTAGCATGACAACCTTTGATAATATCTTAACTTAATTGTATCCCATAAGGTAATTCAAGGAATAGTAACATTGACTAGCGACAAGTGTCCCTCATTCAGGGCTAGCACTCTCTCTCTGTCCTTGTCATGGTCCGAATCATATATAGGACTATTGCCAAATTATAAAGTTCTTCCTAATCATTAGTGTTTACCTATTACATTTAAATGTCACCCAATGTTTCTAGGCTCTCTAGTGAGGGTGTTTATGTGTTTACTTAAAACTCACTCAGAAAATAAACTTCAGAAAATGTGCTGTGTTGTGTGCCTTCAAGATTTAACTAACTGCTCCCCCAGCCCACAGACTCTGGAATCTTTCCACAGAGAGAGATAATTAAACCCCCATTCTCCTGGAACAGAAAGTTGACATGTTGTTAACATTCAGTTATAATCAGCAATCCAAAAAATTGTAATTACACACAAAACATGATGCAGATAATTCCACTGTACTACCTCACATCAATAATCGTTTGTTTCAATCTAATTCCTCGTGACTACTCCAGAATAAGATGACCTAAAATCTCTCACAAGATGAAAACCACCCAAGGTTCTCTGAGTTTGCAAAGAGCATCCCTAAGTGATTACCCTTTAGACTTCATTTTCTGTAATTCTCACAAGGATTATTCAACCCCAAAATCGGCTCCATTTGCTCCCATGTCAAATTATTGTGGTATTGTTACTGGATCAACAACATAGGTAATAGCTGTTTCGCCTTAGATTGTTCCTGTCACCCCTCTAAATATCATATTTTATTCAGTCGCCAATATGATCAATTACCCCTTTTCGGTAATCTAATCATCACAACCTGTTGCATTAATTTTGTAAAAATATAAACCTGTTGATTAACAAATCTAGAAACTGAGAAAATCCCTTAAGCCTTAATAGTTACATCATTAGGTTAAGTCAATTCCCCATGTTTTTCAAAAAGTGGACATACGCCAATCCATTCTCTAAGACTATTACCCCTAGTTTGTAGGCAGTCCTATAATGCTTAACCTTGGATCTTATCAAATGATCCATAAACGGCACCAACTAAGAAAATGTTTATTTATTGTTTCCCACCCCTCACGTACGTCTACGTTTGGGTGCGCAAGTTATCGTATATGAATATTATCCAAATTATTACTTTATCAAATCTCTAGTAATTGATTACACACACATGACATGTATCATATTTTCATATATTCACATAATCCATATAGAACGTTAGAAACTCTTAGGTACTCACATCAACCAATCCCTTCGTGTTCTTAACGATTCTCAATCGACACAAATCAGCTTCTTCAAACATACTCCCAGCGGGACCACAACACAACAACTATATTTTCCCCGGACACTTCCCGTCCTGTCATGGTATCCTCCCAGAAAATACAGACTTTCCACTACTTTGTAAAATAGCATTCCGCTCTCAATACCACTCCTTGATATTCTATGACCTAATTCAGTTATATATCGAAACGTATTATCCAAACGTATCATATTATCATACACATTTCTATAATGTATTATGTACACTTCAGATTAAAATTAATTTCTGCTCTCTTTTCATAAGGTACCCTATGCTGTTCCATTGCCCCATTACTTAATTTCTTAACTGACTTTTTCTCCTAACTAGTTATATTTCCAGGTCATTATGCGCTCATTAAATCAAATGCTTTATACGCCTCTTTCATATAATCTAAATCCCATTTCGTGTTATTTACGGCGATATTGTCAATTATATATTTTCGCACTACCTGTAATTTATCCCTTTTAAAACTACCATCCTGAGGATACTCATTATCGGTCCATGCTGATAAATCACCGAGATATGGTTCCACATAGAAAAACCTTCATTTACTCAACATCCATTCGCGCGGTGTCTAATTTTCGATACTTTAAAAAGAGACATGTTTTAGATGCGGATTTGTCTGTAATAATTGCTTCACCTCCTTTCTCTCTCTTCGAGGCAAATCAAGCACTGATTTATTCTTAATTGTGATTTTCTTACCAGATACCGGTCTACTGAGTTGACTACCCATTTGTTTTTATTAGTTCATGCAATATTAGTAATTAAATATTTGAATCAAATCCCCATATTGATCTTCTTTGTTTTTTTGTAAAATTTAATTTGTCTATTTAGTCATTGGTGCCATGATCCAATATTCTAAATTTTAGCTGCTGTATTAGCTATGGTTTTCTCTGTCTTTCGCCCGTCTTGAGTAATTCATAAATGACTAATTCTCTCTTCACCAAGGTACTCTCAGAGGCTTGAACCTCCTTAATTTGTACTTCTCCTCTATAGTGTTGTCATTCCCTTAATCAATTATGGCTTATTTTAACTGATAGGGCTTCAACAAAGGACTCTAACCTTTAGCAAACACATTTTAGGGACTCAAAACCCGCACTTTATAATGTGTTTCTACAATTAAAGGACTCAAACCCCACAACTTTATAATGATTTTTCACATTAAAGGACTCAAACCTCACAACTTTATAATGATTTTTCACATTAAAGGACTCAAACCTATATTTTTATAATGATTCAACACACCAAAGACTTAAACATATATATTTTACTAAGGGACTCAAACCCACCATTTTCTTTTTAATGCCTTACACATTTAGGGATCCTGCGCCCAATCTTTATCCTCTGTTGTTTTTACTCATTAATCTGAACGCATCCTATTTTGAATCATAGCACCATGCCATTGGCTAATTCAGGATTTCTCCTTACATCTCTGTACATAATTGAATACCACTCATCCCCCTTTAAAATATTGAATTTTAAACGTTCTTTACAGCTCAGCTTTACCACAGATAAGCAGATTTTAACACAATCCAAAAAAATTAAAGTCTGCTTACCTGTCTGTTCGGCCGTAAACTGTATCCTGTTCGTAGACGCCAATCTGTTATGATGAGTTTCTCTAGTATCAAGTAATTCAATATGCAAGAAGATACTTAGATTTAGAGTTGATACAAAGTATTTAATAGATACAGTACCTGATTCAACATAACAAGTGGCACGTGAGTGGCCTCTTGCTATTTGAATGAATAGACATAGAAAATCTCTCAGTTTATATACTGCTTTGCAAGCTAATTCTATCCAACAGTTGCCAACCATTATTGGGTGTCACTCCCAACTACAATAGGATCATCTTGCTACCCAGTCAGCTTGCACCCCAGTCAGGACATTCCATCACGTACTCATTCTAAGATGAACACCAGTGGCCCCCCAGCCTTCTTGGCACGCCGACCTTCTGGCACCCACCAGTGACATAAATAAATGGCTTGAACACATTAACAAATCCTGTGTAAAACACATCATATCATGACCTCTTATATATTAGGCCCAGTCTTTGGAACTTTGGTTTTCCTAGATATGGCTACTATATTGTGATCACTATATCCTATGGATTTGGATACTGCTTTAAAGCACATTTCTGCAGCATTATTAAAGATGTGATCAATACATGTTGATGATTTCATTCCTGTGCTGTTTGTAACTACCCTGGTAGGTTGACTGATAACCTGAAGCAGGTTGCAGGCACTGGTTACAGTTTGAATCGCAGTATCGAATCACAATACATATAGAATCGTGAGAATCTCAATGCATATCGTATCAGCTCCTAATTATTGTGATAATATTGTATCGTGAGGTCCCTGGCAATTCCCAGGCCTAATTGATAGCCAGACAGCTAATCCTAAGTGTTTATCAAGTAGAACCCATCAATTTGTGCAGTATGTTCTGCTGTCTTTTTGTGACAAGATTCCTCCTGGTTCTGTGGCCGGGATTTTAGTTGGTGGGAATGCTAGCGTCTCTCAGCAGGCTCAAGCCTTGTGACTAACTAAAGGATTATACCAGACTATTTGAGAGTTTTTGTCACCCCCTGTCTGACCATCTGGCTTCACAGCCAATCAAGCTCCGACAGAGCATTTTAACCTGCCTCTGACCGAGCAGGTCAGAGTTCAGCAGAGCACTCAGCAACACAGCCAGAGCTAGATAGAGCAAGGACCCAATGCTGACCTAGCTGTAAATAGTGGCTATATGGATGGATACCTATCCACTGACTCTCTCCTTTTTCCTGTATGATCCCTGGAGGATTTTGTGTGTTGTAAATGGAGGATTTTTGTTTTTTAGCTTGCCAGTTCAATGTTAATGCCAAATCAGGGTATCTGAAATGGATTCAATTGTCAGCCTTTGACAAATCGACTTTCTTTTCAGTATGTGGCATGCATCTCTATTAGACTATGCAAACATCCCAAGTGACCCTCTGTGCGAGTAGGAGAATTGAATCTGAGCTTTATTTTCTCACACATAGCCAAGGGTTTAATTAGCATCTGTGACAAGTCAATAATGGCATGACAGCCTTTTTATAGGGTCTTATAAAATCTGTTTTATTTTTCCAGGTTTCAGTTTTTCAATTTTTTTTCAGGTTTTCACTCTCAGAATCACACCTTTTTAATAGGAAAAACAAAAAAAAAACGATGTGCCTCGGGGGCTGGAGTGATGTCACACTTTTCCCCCATCCTTAGCAAACACTGCTGATTAAACTAATTGCATTCTAAACTGAAGATGATTAGTGATTATTGTGTTAGCTGGGGCTGGGACAAAAGTGTGACACTAATCAGGCCCCCCGAGGACTGGAGTTGCCCATCCCTGTTCTAAATCCACAACAATGCTTAAACCACATCAGGAGACCACTTCTGAGTTCTGGGAAAATAGAAGAAATTTGGATTTTGGGGTGTAGTTACCCTTTAATGCAAGTGTGCACCAGCAAGAGACTGTTGTTTCGTTAGCGATGTTTATGTAGCGCTCGTGATTACGGAGCTTGCAAAACAAATGGCCACTGGATTGATGCAAATAATCATGATGGCATTCTGCCAGGTAGGCATATTCTACTTTGTAGTTAAGATTTCATTGAGAAGGTTTTTGGGAAAGCCTTTCCATCTCTACCAGAAGGTTATCATTAGCATCATTACTAATGGCTACACAAAGTGTAGACATACGCAGGCACCGCACACTCAGACAGGGGCATTCCTGTTCCATTTCAGAAAGTTATAGGAAAATACAAATCACTGATGCATTTTGTTAATGTCTTATGATTAACTTAGGCTAATTCATGAATTGTCTAATAAGTTCAATAAAAAATATATATTGTTGAATTCCGTTTTAAAAATGTCTGGATTCCGTTCGTGTCCTCTGCAACGCAGATTTTATAGGGCCCTACTTTTAATCCTTACAGTAGCCCTAAACTGGAGGCTATGGTGGGGAATCTGACCCCTCCTCACCCACCACCCAGCTCTCTCTCTCTCTCCTCTGTGAAAATCCTTCCATTGTCAAGAGGGGCGAAGGGGTTTTGCTAACGCATTCATATGATAAGTGCCTTGAAAAGAAGGCTTGTGAAAGAGATGCTCCTATTCCTGCACACAAGTTGTTTTTGACCCAGTGTTAGGAAAGCAAAAGCAGTGAAGGGCTGTGATCTGCCTCAATGGAGGCTTTGTGTCAGGGCCCATAAAATCTTTATTAGTCTGTCACATGTAAACAGGCTTGGGTGAGGAATACCAATAGCTCAGAGCAAACTGGTTTTTGAAGAATGCTAATGCCAGTGTCTTTCTTTGTCTTAAATTTTTGTCTTTTTGACGGTACAGGCTGACTACAATCAACCAGAACTTCCTAACCAAGAACATTGTCAGTGTTAGTGTGTCCTTTGTAAGTCAGGACCTCCCACCCCCACTGATATGAATGCAAATATCTTTCTGTGTTACATAAAATGTCGCACAATGGCGAGGTAGGCTTAATAAGAGCGTGGTTGCCTCATCAAAACCTTCATTAATGCTGACATATTATTCATTCATTCCCATTAGCTTAAGTCTTAGGGCTATGGCTCATTCAGACTCAAGATAGAGAGTGAAGAGGGCATGCAGGCTTTGACGCCGGCAGTAGAAGTCAACCTTGTTTTCGTGCTGTTGTTGACCTCATTCGATTGATATGTCAGGGTGTTAATTAGACTAAATATCCTGTGGCGGGGGAGCTCTGGTGAGGAGAAAGGAGCTTGATCTCTGGGTCAGGGTTTGTGGCTTTGATGATTTCAGAGGTCTCTTTAGTCCTGCCTGACGTCAACCTGCTGGTAAAAGAGGAAATGGACTCCATATGTGTTTTCAGGTTTGTGGAAACCTCACCCTCCCTGGCAAAGCCCAGCTCACTGTTGGCATACATGTGGCTTATAAACCCAAAGGCAGCTTTCTCCCTGAACTTGAGTGCATCGAGAAAGCTTGGTTATTGTTTTTTCTTTGTCAGGAATGATACAGTTTATGATGAAGCTGTTGCAAAGACAGTACACTTTTTACACGTAGAATCGGGTGAAAGTTTCATACGTCAACAGTGCTCTAAACGATCTGTAGACCAACCGGAGATCCACATTCGGTGGGTTGTGTGCGACCCTTTAAGTCAAAGAGACTGGTTAGAAAGTATTCTCTGTAGATCAGCTTTAATATTGCAGATTGTGGCTTCTATCAATGTAATGGCATCATTTCCAATCCCCTATATATATATATATATATATATATATATATATATATATATATATATATATATATATATATATATATATATATATAGACAGTGGGGAGAACAAGTATTTGATACACTGCCGATTTTGCAGGTTTTCCTACTTACAAAGCATGTAGAGGTCTGTAATTTTTATCATAGGTACACTTCAACTGTGAGAGACTGAATCTAAAACCAAACTCCAGAAAATCACATTGTATGATTTTTAAGTAATTAATTTGCATTTTATTGCATGACATAAGTATTTGATACATCAGAAAAGCAGAACTTAATATTTGGTACAGAAACCTTTGTTTGCAATTACAGAGATCATACGTTTCCTGTAGGTCTTGACCAGGTTTGCATACACTGCAGCAGGGATTTTGGCCCACTCCTCCATACAGACCCTTCAGGTTTCGGGGCTGTCGCTGGGCAATATGGACTTTCAGCTCCCTCCAAAGATTTTCTATTGGGTTCAGGTCTGGAGACTGGCTTGGAGGATGCTTCTTACGGAGCCACTCCTTAGTTGCCCTGGCTGTGGGTTTTGGGTCGTTGCCATGCTGGAAGAACCAGCCACGACCCATCTTCAATGCTCTTACTGAGGGAAGGAGGTTGTTGGCCAAGATCTCGCGATACATGGCCCCATCCATCCTCCCCTAAATACAGTGCAGTCGTCCTGTCCCCTTTGCAGAAAAGCATCCCCAAAGAATGATGTTTCCACCTCCATGCTTCACGGTTGGGATGGTGTTCTTTGGGTTGTACTCATCCTTCTTCTTCCTCCAAACACGGCGAGTGGAGTTTAGACCAAAAAGCTCTATTTTTCAAAGAAAACCATTAGTAACACACTACGCCGTCATGGATTAAAATCCTGCAGCGCACGCAAGGTCCCCCTGCTCAAGCCAGCGCATGTCCAGGCCCGTCTGAAGTTTGCCAATGACCATCTGGATGATCCAGAGGAGGAATGGGAGAAGGTCATGTGGTCTGATGAGACAAAAATAGAGCTTTTATATATATATATATATATATATATATATATATCTATATATATATATATATCTATATATATATATATATATCTCGTTTATTTGCTAGGGCAAAAAACAAAACGTGCACCCCTTGGGGTCCCCAGGACTGAGCTTGGGAAATGCTAGCCTTTAGGCTATGGATTATTTGATTGAGACCACACTAAATAGCCTATAGGCGCACTTGATATTGTGCGCCCAGCGGAGAATCAGAGATGAGGGGTGACATCGGGCACACATCGATATATACAGTATAGCCTAATAAGCAACTCATTCTAAAATAATATTTACATTTCATCAATTACAAATTACATGACCCTCCCCTGGACTATATTTAAACAATATTAAACCTTCCCCTGGACTGAAATTGAAAAAAGCATGACCCCCATTTTCCTGCAGGTATCAATTATGTAAATGTCAATCCATCCCTAACCCATGCATCTTTAGAGCTCCCCTTTTTCTTAGTATCTAATGGATATTTTCATCTGTGTCACATGAAACGGCTCACAGGTGTGGTGCAATTTTGAGAACTGTGTTTTCCCGCTAATTGCATTTTGGAACATTCGCGTGTAGCCTACAGCCATGTGCGCATTGTTGAGCTTATAATATGAAGAAATACAACTTTATCAACATTTTAAGATCAACGGTCTGATCTGTTGCATCAGCCTTATTGCTTTTTTACATTTTTAAATGTGCAGTGGTTGTTTGAATTTTGGTCTGTTGTCCTAGAACTGCCTCAGTCTGTTTTGAACCGTAGACATATTTTTTATCGTCCCGGGGACGACGGGACGCCCTTAATTTCGAGCCCTGTAGGGAATTCTTTTATAAAGACATAAAAAGTATTTAGTTGTAATATTTTATAAGCTACCGAGGCTGGCCAACCATCCTACCAGGAGAGCCTAAAAAGGAGTGTTGTATTTTGAGACAGCCTTGAATATGCAAAGAAGCCAATAGACCGAGTGTAGCCTACATTTTCTTCTGATTCTCTATGGTAAAAAAAGATAGTAATTCATTTTATTTTGTATAGTGGCATCATACAATGATGTAATAAAGACCTTTTTTGAGGGGGGACAAGTGACTTGAGCTTTTCTACTTGTCCAAAGGACAAGCCCTGATTTCTTTCCTGCCATACTTTCCTCTGTAGCTCAGCTGGTAGAGCACAGCGCTTGTAACGCCAAGGTAGTGGGTTCGATCCCCGGGACCACCCATACACAAAAATGTATGCACGCATGACTGTAAAAGCGTCTGCTAAATGGCATATTATTATTATTATTATTATAATCTCTAATGTTCTCATTATAGTTTATCTTGGTATGTTAAGAGCTTGACTTCTGACTGCAGAATTTTCACACATTTCCTCTCTTTACAGGGCAAAAATGTGGGTTACTGGGAAGGGGATACCGAGAAGACCATAAAGCTGCTGCAACCCTTCTCCCACTGCCTCCAGTAGTCTGAGAAGGTCAGACTTAACTGTGGAGCAACTGGGCCGCTGGCACTAAGATGTCCCTAAGCAGTGGCACTGCAGGCGGGAAAGGTGTGGACTCTAATGCGGTGGACACTTATGACAGCGGCGATGAATGGGATATAGGTGTTGGCAATCTGATCATTGACCTCGACGCGGACCTAGAAAAGGACAAACTTGAGATGTCTGGCACTAAAGACGGTGGGGGCGTGGCTGCCCCTCCCAGCGCTGTAGCAGCTCTACCCGACAACATAACCTTTGTTAGCCCCGTACCAGCTGCTCAAGGCAAAGAGAGTAAATCCAAATCCAAGCGTAGTAAGAACTCAAAGGAAAGTGGCAAGGCCTCGGTCACAGACGGGGCAAAGAAAGACGCCCAGGTGCGAACCCAGGGCGAGGTCACGGGACCCGCCATTGGCACAGGTCCCACAACAAACACCAACTCTGGAAAGGGTGCTGAGAAGAGCACCAAAGGCTCCCGCAATGTTCCTAGTGGAAAGAAAGACAAGGAGGCGGGCTCTGGGAAAAGTAAGAAGGAGAAAAGTGAAGTTGTGGCTACAGGAGTGGCTAATACTGAGAAGGAGTTAGGTGCCCCAAATCTGCCTTTGGGGGCCCCTCGTAGTGTCCCATTTGAGGGTACGCAAAATACAGACTTGGCTGTGGCCGAACAACTTGGGAATATCGCCCTGGATTCCACAGGGATTGTTGTACCACCATTAGCCATTAAAAGTGATCCAGAGGAGGTGGACAACGGTGAATGCAGAAACCTGAAGAAAGTGAAAAGTGAAAAGGTAAGTAACAAGCTGTCTTATGTCTTTGATTTTGCATTTGGCTGCTGTTAAATCAATGGATTTGAACTATAGCAGATGCTGTCTGTTTGTTTGCTGCTGGAATAGTAGCATATCTAGCTCGCCTTGACAAGTGATTTATTACATTTTAATGTAGCACTTTGCTTTCAAGTTGAGTGAGCAACAGACGTAATCTGGTTCTCTGTGTGGGGGATAAGAGCTTTGTACTGTCTCGAAACCTCTCATGTAATCACTGAATTTTGATGGGTGTGTTAAGTAGTGCATGAGTCTCCATCTTGACGCTAATGTCTCCTCAGGGGACTTTCACGCTACTGTACTCACCCCATAGCCCAGAAACAAGTGAAGTAGGTTCTGCAAGACCCAACATAAGCATCAGTCTGTAGCACTACATATGGCAGATGCCTTGTCCTTTTATGTGTGCCAGTCATTTCAGCAATGGATTACTGCTCAGGCTCTTCACTGCCATTAGTGAAAAGCCTGAGCAGTAACCCAGGCCCCCCGTTTGCAAACCTTCTAGAAGATGTCCTCAGGCACTCAAATGGGCAGACTTGTTTTTACACAAGTTGCTTGTTGATATAGTGGGGGGATGGAAGGCTTCAGCGTGTCGGATGCCAAAGATGTGACAAACCTGAGTGCCGCTGCTCTCTGATAAGGTTTCTGACAGAGACGCTGGAGAGTATTGAAAAGCCATCTCTCGAAGAGGCTTTGCACCAGGAGATCAGTTCCAACTGTCGGCCATATGTCACCGCCAGACGCTGAGACAAAAGTGAAGCTCAAGGGGCAGTGTCGGATGTCTTGTTCTGGCAGCAGATTTTTTTGGGGGGAGAGTGTCGAAGAGCCTCAACATTTTCCAGCCTGCAGTTAGTCAACTGGGGGGCACTTTCAGGCTAGAGTTACCCCATTAGACATAATTACTGGCTGCTCATCTCCAAGTCATCTTGATAGTATGCTTTTCAAAATCTTCATCGGATGGAACTTGGTAAGATCGACAGGAAAAGGTATCAAAAGATTCATGAGCTGTGTGATAGCTGCTTCTCCTGTATAAAAGAGGCCATCCGTATTCCATTGAGAGGGTTTTCTGCTTATCTTTGGAGCTTGGGGAGTGCTGCCTCAGTCTGAACTCTGTGGCGGTAGGTTTCATGTGTCATCTTGCTCAATTTTCGACCTCTATCATTCAATGGTAGGGGGCATTCAGTTCAACTCATTCTCGCTGTGTCTGTCTTGGGTGGGGGAGGAGGAGAAGAGGAGAGGAAGCAGTTCAGACTCTCTCTGTTAGGATCATGCCGGCAGGCCAGGAAATCCTGCAACAAAAGGACAAGATATCTCTGTCGTCTCTCTAGAGAAAAGGGTCTAGGGTCAATAAGTCATTCCTTGTTTAGACACATTTAAAGGCTTAGTCGCCTTAAAATTACATTATTTTTTAGCAAAAATCATGGTATCATCCTGTGTGGCCCTTATGATCTCATCAATAGGCCATTTCTGACATTATGTAGTCGTCAGCAGCTGACGCTGGCTAACTGCACCCATGCTACAGTCATGACCTTCACATGCCTCTCCTGTTTGGACAACACAGGGAATTTGCAGTGCCCTGTACAGGCATTAACCTCAGTGATGGTGATTGCATGTTTCCACTATGTTAGAGATGGAATTACTTGAGGTGAATGAGAGACTCTCTTTTTGAAATCCCTCGTAATCCGCTTTTGCCGATTTATTTTAACGTCTCCTGGTTGTCCACAGTCTGTCTGGTCTCTTTAGACAAACTAGGCTGTCATAAAAACCTCATCGCTTACGTAATTACACTTTTTGCTACTAAGCGCCCTGTCGCAAAATGGGGGATCATTCTACCACAAAAAGGTCTGCATTTGGTTGCACAATGCTCTAAACAGGGCATTTAAAATGTACTGTGGCCTGTGGAAGTTGGCCTTTCCTTAAAGTTCAGGTTGAAGTTCATTTCTGGAAGTCAAGTGAGCTTCTGTTGCCAATAGGCTACCTCCTCATTAATTAGCAATGCAAGAGGTTTATGTAATTTCTCAGCTAAATGCCAAGCTCACAAAGAATGAGCCTTCATTTTGAATCAGCACCAGACACCTTCCTCACTGCCAGTTATCGCAACCTGCGTGGAGATCAATGGACTACTGTAGCGAAAGTGCTGTATGCACAAGGGGGTTTAAAGCTTCCTAGCATTCCTCTCTCAGCAGTGAATCCAGACATGATTTATTTACACTATTGAAACAATTTTACTTTCTTATCCCGCTGTAAAGTTTGATAGTCAGTCAAGGCTCAGGTTTCTCATCCAGTCTTTATTAGAATGTCTATATTTTCACTCCTTGAATTAACTCCTGGAGCAGTGGTTTTAATGAATAGGTATTTTTGGATCTCTCTCTCTCTTTCCCCTCTCCTCTCTCCCCTCTCTTCTCTCCTTTCTCTCGACTGTGGAGTATTCTGTAGGGAACGTGTCTGGGTGTAAGCAGTGCCGGTGAAATGGCAGGCTTCAGTGCTCTCACAGTCAAATCCAGGGATTTATAGCATGACAGGAAGTCTCCTGTGCACCTGGGAGCAGCCCTTCTCTTCTCAAATGTATTTTTTTTTCTTTCTCTTTCCCTCTCTCACTGCCCATGGTGACTTATGACTGGTGCTATTGTATTACAACTCAGGGTTAGTCAGGGCTGTGCAGACGGGGTGGAGGGGTGGCGCAGGGAGAGAGAAAACTTGGACTCTCTCCCCTTTCCGTGTCTATCAAGTGACCGGGGGGACCGGCTTTGCAATCTTTCTCTGTTTTCTCTGCATTCTGGCGACCTGATCGGAATACGGGTTGTGGGTTTAAACTCTAGAAGTCAGGAATTGTGTACGTACGTGTGTGTATTGTATAAGCGACCCAGAAGGGGAAAGGTGGTGCTGTACTGCAGCCCTTGTTTCCTTCTCCACAGTAACACCACATAGCAGAGCTCCAGTGGAATGTATGCCTGCACTAGAGGGCTGCATCATGAAAAATGTCGACCCCGCCGCAATGGTCTCTGTTGGGACCTGCGGGTCCTGACAGAGATCATTGCGGCGGGGTCGGCATTTTTCATGATTGGTTTGGGAGCGGGCGGTCAGGCAGACAACTTTGAGATTAAAATACTTTTGTTGTCCCGCAGATGATTTGTAAACGGCCGTCTTTCTGCTTTGTATGCGTTAGCCTACCTATTGAATTAAAAACACATCTTTGTAGCATTATTCACACACTCAGAATTTGCTGCTTTAAGTTAAGTAGCCTACCTCTCAAGTGCGCGTAGTATATGTGTGGTCTCAATTAAATAGAGTAGGCTGACTATGCATGGTTGGAGAATCACGTGTCAGTTATCTTTCCAAGGAAATTAAAGTAAATATGATTAAACTCTAAACTATACTACAGTGCCTGTCCATAAATATTGATAATGGAAAGATGTGGAGGGCGCTCAACCAGCGTGAGTCAAGGTGCAATCCAAAAATGTGATCGTCATTGAAAGGGAAAAGGTGTACCACGCACATAGGCTACCATGGTGAGCGAGCTTTGCACCTTTTGATTTTCAATAAATATTGATTACCCATTTATTTGTCTCTGTCTGCTAATCGTCCTCCTAAAAAGTAGGCTATATCCTATGTGCAAAACTTATCGCAAGAGAAAGTGTCCGCTTTCATCATTCTTGCTGCTTCAAGTTCAGTAGCTTTGTGCTCAGAGATCAGGTGCGTGTGTGGTCTCAATTAAATAGAATAGGCTATAGCCTATCCACGGGCGGAGAAGCACAGGGCCATTATCTTTCCAATGAAATGTACTTCCTAAATATGATTAGGCTACAGTTTACTACATTGCCTGGAAATATTGATCACCCATATTTTTCTCAGTCTGAAAATCGTCCCACTCCCAAAAGGTAGGCTGTAAAACGTAGCTCAAGAGAAATTGCAAGTCTTCAACTCTGCTCTCTTCAAACTACGTCTGTTGGACCACCAAGTAATACAGATAGACTAATATAATGGGCCATATGAGAATCTCTGCTAATTTAACCTATTACTTAGGTTCTTTTTGCACACTTTGATATTGCCTATAGGGTGCAGTATTGCTGGGACCATGGCTGGCATGTGAACTGTGTCACATATGCCTAAAATAACATTGCGGGACTGGGGTTGGGTTCAGGACCAGTTCTTGCAGTAGTGGGTGAGAGTCTGACAGAAAGCCAGCAAGTGTGAGCGGGTGCAGTATGAGAAGCCGGGATAAATAAATCAGTCCCGTACAGACCTCTGGCCTGCACCATCAGACAGAGCCACAGTCATAGCTTTGAGAACAGAGCCTTACAATAACTAGCTTACACCACTGAACTTGTTTGTATAAACCCAGGCACACATCCATCAGCACTAGTGTAGCAGGGACACACTATCTCTCTCATACACGCACACGCCCTCAGAAGAAATTAACCTTTTGAGCTGTAATCTCCCTTGTGATCTAGTAGTGTTAGCCCTCGCATGAGAACAGCCTCTGACTCGTGTTTCTCTTCCAGTCCAGACTCCCCCTCCTCCGCTCCTCTGTCAGGGTGTGTAATCCAAAGACAGAGGGGGGGTTGTTGTGTGTAGAGATCAGCCCCACCATTCGTTTTCCAGCCATCTGTTCCGAGATGCCTGAGTCACATTCTGATTACCGCAGAAAACTATACAGCAAACTGGACAGACCAAGCTCGCCTCTTTATGTTCCAATCTCGTCGAGCTCTCAAATGGCCACCCCACGCGTCTAATGGAAGGGCAGTGCCTTCCCCCTGCCTGGCTGCAGTGGAACAGCGATTCCTCTTCATCAGCAAAAGGCTAGCTCCAGGTCTCACACAGGGCTTTTATACAGCCTTGTATTCATAGCATGTACAGCCCTGGAAATGGAGTAAGCAAGACCCAAATCTTGAATGCCGAGGCCGTCTAAGTCAAACGGGAGAAGTAGGCCAACGTTCCTCTCTTCAGACTCCATGGGAGACATTTCCATTTGTCATGTTCAGTGCCATTTTAAGACGAAAAGCAGCCTTTCCTACCCACGGATCACAAGCTATAATGCCAACACCATCGCAGTCCCTTTTCAGAGAATGTACAACCGCCTCATTGTGGTCGGTGCAGGCTGTCTCCCTTTTTTGTGTAACACAGTTCAGCCCCAAATGGGAATCATTGAAGTGGATGCCTGTCTTGAAGTTGAGTGTTTGTGGCTTCCTTTGAAATGGGGTGGCGGATAATTGAATACACAGAAGGAAAATGCAGGACCTGTGCCACGTTTTCCGTTTCTGGCGAGCTGCCAGGGAGTTTCAACTTTCCAACCATGCCATGGTCCACTCAAGACCAAACCAGCACAGTCAGTCAGCTGCTCTGCTTTACACATGGATCACATCCATAGCTGCAATTCTTTCAACATTTCATCATTTCTACACATCAGTCATTTTGGTTAAAATAAGGTTAGCATTTTAAGTTTGCCAGATAAAAACAAATACTTGCCTCAGTTGGCACTTGCAGCTTAAAATGGTTTCTAGACTGATGAAATCAAACAGCCAAGACCCCTATCTCTGAAGAAAGAAACTGAAAAACACAAAGCTAGCTCTCTGCCCCAAGGAGAAGTAGTTGCTTGGTTTAGACCAGTGTTGTTTATTTTTGTCTGTTTGAAAATTAGTTTGGCAGTGCAGCACCTACAGATGCTGCCAAGACAGACTTAGTGTTGTCACGATACCAGAATTTTGACTTTGATAACAATACCAGGTTTAGTATCACAATACTCGATACCATCACGATACTTGATACCAAAACGATACTACAACTAAAAAAACAAGGCGTATTAGCCAAAGTCACAGAATGGCACTTGATACAGTGCCTTCAGAAATTATTCATACCCCTTGACTTATTCCACATTTTTTTGTGTTACAGCCTGAATTCAAAATTGATTAAATATATTTTTGTATTGAAAATGAAATGCAGAATTATTGCATTTACATAAGTATTCACACCACTGAGTCAATACTTTGTAGAAGCACCATTGGCAGCGATTACAGCTGTGAGTCTTTCTGGGTAAGTCTCTAAGAGCTCTCCACACCTGGATTGTGCAACATTTGGCCATTATTCTTTTCAAAATACTTCAAGCTCTGTCAAAATGGTTGTTGATCATTGCTAGACAACCATTTTCAGGTCTTGCCATAGATTGTCAAGTAGATTTAAGTAAATCAGGAACATTCACTATGTTCTTGGTAAGCAAGTACAGTGTAGATTTGGCCTTGTGTTTTAGGTTATTGTCCTGCTGAAAGCAGGGTTTCCGTTAGGAAAATGTGGTCCCCAGACATTTGACTGGCAACATTTTAATTAACTGGACATTTTGAGAAAACTGACGGACCCATATGCATTGGGTGTGGAACCTGATTAGGGCGTTCACTCACAATGCTCAGAATGACAGAAATCATATTTTGTTTATGTTAAGTAATATTAAAAGAACAAACAAGTTGAGGATGCAACGATGTGCGGTCCTTCTCACCGAATTCTGATGTGCACTTTGAAGATGGTAGAATTAGGCTTGGGCGGAATCTGGATTGTCATACGTTCATACCGACCTTGTGTAATACTGGGATATTTGGTAATACCGGCACTGAACACAATGGCGCTGTTTTCAATCCCCACTGATACTATGTAATCCGAAGGTTAGCAATGCTAATAAGTACATGTAAAATCCCATAGAGAATGCTAACTAAATGCTAATGAGCGCATTGTAAACATTTTGTACAGTGTCTGACCTAAACTATAAAAGTAACTAAAAAATGCTACTCACAGTTTGCTGCATACACAAAACAAATATTATCCAGCAAGGCTCTTGATCCAGGAGGTGATTCTCTGCTGTTACAAAGCAAATGCTTGATTTTAGGACACATCGCTGCACTCTATACTCCTTTATAAACTGGTCATCTTTGTATACCCGTCGCAAGACCCACTGGTTGATGCTTATTTATAAAACCCTCTTAGGCCTCACTCCCCCCTATCTGAGATACCTACTGCAGCCATCATCCTCCACATAGAACACCCGTTCTGCCAGTCACATTCTGTTAATGGTCCCCAAAGCACACACATCCCTGGGTCGCTCATCTTTTCAGTTTGCTGTAGCTAGCGACAGGAACGAGCTGCAAAAAAACACTCAAACTGGACAGTTTTATCTCCATCTCTTCATTCAAAGACTCAATCATGGACACACTTACTGACAGTTGTGGCTGCTTTGCGTGATGCATTATTGTCTACCTTCTTGCCTTTGTGCTGTTGTCTGTGCCATAAAATGTTTGTAATGTTTTGTGCTGCTACCGTGTTGTGCCATGTTGTGTTGCTACCATGTTGTTGTCATGTGGTGTTGCTGCCATGCTATGTTGTTGTCTTAGGTCTCTCTTTATGTAGTGTTGTCTCTCATGTCGTGATGTGTGTTTTGTCCTATATTTTAATTTTTGATCCCCGTCCCCGCAGGAGGCCTTTTGGTAGGCCGTCATTGTAAATAAGAATTTGTTCTTAACAGACTTGCCTAATTAAATAAAGGTAAAAATATATATAATTTTTTGAGGAATAAGCTAACCACTTAGCTAGATAACGAACTAGCTACTAAAGTAGCAAACCAAATGCACAACTGCAATGCATTTAGCACATTTTAGATAGTTAACTTAATAGTTATGAGATAACTAGCTGGCAAACATTTAGTTGTGAATTCCATAACGTAATTAGATCACCTGGCACATGCTGCACAACAGTGAGTGACTCACAAGTCTCCGGTCTCTCGTCATTGTCCCGTGGATTTTTCTAAATACCCCGGTATACTGTAGATATGGTATACCTCCAAAGCCTAGTTAGAATAAAGAACAGCAAAATCACTGGCCTATGTCAATATGGAGGACCAAAGCTGCCATAATTAGAATTAATTGAATAAATACATAAATGCACACATTAATAGATAAATACATGAATAAATAAATAAATGCACACATACAGTGCATTCGGAAAGTATTCAGATTTTTTTTTTACGTTACAGCCTTATTCTAAAATGGATAAAAAAATAAAAAAAATCTCATCAATCTACACACAATACCCCGTAATGACGAAGCGAAAACAGGTTTTTAGAATTTTTTTGCAAATGTATACTAAATAAATAACAGATACCTTATTTACATACAGCACAAGTCAAAAGTTTGGACACACCTACTCATTCAAGGGTTTTTCTTTATTTTTACTATTTTCTATATTGTAGAATAATAGTGAAGACATCAACTATGAAATAACACATATGGAATCATGTAGTAACCAAAAAAGTGTCTGTAGAGCCCCGAGACAGAATTGAATCGAGGCACAAATCTGGGGAAGGGTACCAAAAAATGTCTACAGCATTGAAGGTCCCCAAGAACACAGTGGCCTCCATCAAAAGTTTGGAACCACCAAGACTCTTCCTAGAGCTGGGGGAGAAGTGCCTTGGTCAGGGAGGTGACCAAGAACTCGATGGTCACTCTGACAGAGCTCCAGAGTTCTGCTGTGGAGATGGGAAAACCTTCCAGAAGGGCAACCATCTGTGCAGCACTCCACCGATCAGGCCTTTATGGTAGAGTGGCCAGTAAAAGGCACATGACAGCCCACTTGGAGTTTTGTTAAAAGGCACCAAAAGGACTCTGACCATGAGAAACAAGAGTCTCTGGTCTGATGAAACCAAGATTGAACTCTTTGGCCTGAATGCCAAGCGTCACATCTGGAGGAAACCTGGCAACATCCCTACTGTGAAGCATGGTGGTGGAAGCATCATGCTGTGGGGATGTTTTTCAGCGGCAGGGACTGGGAGACTAGTCAGGGTTGAGGGAAAGATGAACGGAGCAAAGTACAGAGAGATCCTTGATGAAAACCTGCTCCAGAGCGCTCAGGACCTCAGACTGGGGCAAAGGTTCACCTTCCAACAGGACAACGACCCTAAGCACACAGCCAAGACAACGCAGGAGTGGCTTCGGGACAAGTCGCTTAATTTCCTTGGGTGGCCCAGCCAGAGCCCGGACATAAACCCGATCGAACATCTCTGGAGAGACCTGAAAATAGCTGTTCAGTGACGCTTCCCATCCAACCTGACAGAGCTTTTTATAAATGTGTTACAAATTTTACAAACTTGTTTTTACTTTGTCATTATGGGGTATTATGTGTAGATTGATAAAGGAAAAAAACAATTTAATCAATTTTAGAATAAGGCTGTAATGTAACAAAATGTGGAAAAAGTCAATGGGTCTGAATACTTTCTTATTGCAGTGTAAATAGATAAATAAATGCACAAATAAATAGAAAAATATATAAATGGATAAATGATTGCGCACATAAATAGATACATAATTATTTAAATAATGAATCTCACTTTCTTTCATTTTATTCACTTAGATTATTTGTTATTTTATTTAGTTCTGTATGTCTTCCTCTAATATCATAATGGGGGGGTGTCAAACAAACGTATGTGGGTGCTATCTAACACACCATTGGTTGATCAATGCCATGGCACGTTGATCGATTGCATTTGCCTGGGCTGCGTTCAGTATGACAGAACGTGTTAAAAGTTGAAAGGACATATTTAACACATTAACACCCCATAAACAATCACATGTAGCGCATATAGCCATGTCTCAATATTATGTCACTTTTGGGGGGGAAATTGGATATCAAATGTATTATATGCTGCTGTGCCACACATGCACAATAAAAACACATAAAAATAACAAATGGAACATTGTCCTTGCTTGACGTAGAAACAGGTGAACAGTTTTGGAATACTGAGCCAATGACTGCCTGCCTGCACCAGATGGCTGTGTTACGAGTGGGTTGCTTTTGACAATATGGCATCGGACTACAGCCATATAGTTTTGAACCTAGAAGAAGACCAAGGGACAAGAAGGAATCGACTGGGATGGGCAAGAGGAGTGTCCAGTTGTCCAGAAAAGCATGGTAAACTAATGTTACAGAGTATCAAGCTAGCTAGCTTGGCTACAACTGATAAAGTCAAGTTGGCCAGCTAGCTGCATTGTACAGCCAGAATCAGTTTTTCACGTAGCTAGCTAGCTAGATAATTAACTAAACTGCAATTATCATAAACCATTATTATCTAGGTAGCTAAATATCTGTCATATGTAAAGCAAGCAGGATTGTGGCATGTCAGAAGCAATGCATGTTGGCTAGCTCACGTTAACTAGATCACTTATTAAGCAATAGAGTGGATACTTAATGAATAAACTAGCAGCTAGCTAACTACAGTCAAGTAAGGAGGAGCATGTTGTCATGATGGAATACATCACCATTGAGAAGCTAGCCACAATACGGATTAGCCACAATAGTGGAATTTACTGTTCGCCTTAGCAATTGTTAGTGAGATGAGATGTGGTGCCATAAAATATAAATAATATCTTAGCTAGCTATAAATTCACATGTATGCCATGTAATTTGTCATAGCCGTTTTCACAAAATGGCATGCATACATTTAATCAGATCTATTTGCATGTATAGACATGAATGTGAAGTAGGCATACTGATACATGAATCCTAAATACAGGTACCATTTTCTTTTTAATCTCTGCAGGTTTGTCATCTGATTTCTTGGAGCCTGGTGGAGATGGATGCAACCATTCTACAAGGCAGGACATTTCTCTGCATCTAGGTTGAGGCTTGCTACCAGCAGGAACATGGAGCACTCTGTCGTAATGATATTATTGCTTTCCTTTACATTGCACGATACTAGGTAGGAGGCCCTGGGCCAGTGGGAGGTCAGGGGTGAGGCTACTCTCTTTTTCTAGCACTCACTACGTCTATCCGTCTCTCTCCAGGTTCTACAGAGACAGAATGGTCCAAGGACCTCCAGAGCCTTCTGACCAACTACCTGCGATCTCTCCAGAGCAGTAAGCTACACTCATAATAGTATACTTGATGCACCGTGTAAACCTCCTTCACTGTGGCAGTCTGCCTGTGTGATGACATGGCATATGTGACCCATTTCAAGAAGCTAAGCGTATGTCTCACGTCACTATTTCACAGGAGAGGCATTTTTTTGGCAGAAACGTCTTCTGGAACATGTGAACTTTCATGTGCCTTAATAATAAGCTAGCTAACATTGAACCTAGTTGGTTAGCTTTAGCTACCTGCTGATTCGTGCATGGTAGTATTGCCGTGTTCAAAACAACTGGGAACTCAGAAAAAGAAGAGGTCAAATCATGATGTCAGTGATCTTCAGGTTGGAAAGTCTGAGCTCTAGAAAGAGGCCAGAGTTCCCGAGTTGGATGACCGTTCAAATCGATTTTTCCCAGTCGGCGCTCGTTTTTTTTTTGCGTTCCCAGTTGTTTTGAATGCTCGGAAGTCTGCGATTTCCAAGTTCCCCGTTGTTTTAAACACGTCATTAGAGTTGGGATTTTGGTTAATTGTTTAGCTAGCTAGCTACATGTCTAAACAAAACACTCCACTATGCAAGTAACCATTTCACTGTACCGTTTACACCTTCTGTATCCATGTGACAAATAAACTTTTGATTTTATTTGATATAGTGTGTGTTTACCAGAGACGGTAATGTGAAGAACAACATGACCTGCACCAAAGTCAGATTAGGATATAGGCTAAGGATTTAGTGTATTTGTACTACTACTTTTTGCTACTACTTTCACCACTTTTAGTCTCAAAATCTTTTGGTTCTTTACTACTCTGTGCATCCTTAAAGAGATGGGTGGGGCTAAGACTTAAGAGGGTGTGAACGATGCTGAATGGGTGTAGACAAAGAAGAGCTCTCCAGTAGGTGTACCAAAACATTCAAGTGGGGTTAGAAGTTTATCAACTTTCAAAGCAGAATTATTTTCCCATTGTTCCTCAACTGCAGTGTATGATATACAATTTTCTCTACTTTTATCCAATGTAAACAACACCATTTCAAATGTTGCTACATAGGACCGAATCCAGGTGGTGGGTCACATATTATCCAGAGCCACTGGTTGAATTGGATTGACTGTACTCATGCTATCTCCTCCCTGTAAAAGTCTCCCAGACTTTTATCAAAATGAACAAGTCCATCCCCCTATCCCCAGGTGAGTCTGCTGGGCTATGGAACTCTAGAGCAGCACATGAAAAAACCTGCCACCCTGTTGTCAGCTATATGAAGACAGTTCCCTGAGGAAGGATGCAACTATCAAGGCTTTTAAAGGCCACATTTTGGTGATGACCATTACATTTACATTTTACATTTTAGTCATTTAGCAGACACTCTTATCCAGAGCGACTTACAGGAGCAATTAGGGTTAAGTTCCTTGCTCAAGGGCACATCGACAGATTTTTCACCTAGTCGGCTCGGGAAATAGAACCAGCGACCTTTCGGTTACTGGCACTACGCTCTTAACCACTAAGCTACCTGCCGCCCAAATGCAATATAGTTTTGTATAAACTCATTTTAATTGTATTGTTAGATTACAAAACAATAACTTTTTCATAGCATGTTTGTCACACTAACTTTGACTAACTTCTATGGTAGCTTAAACACAAAGACAACACTTGGAGCTTATGATTCAAAAGGTCTAAAGTAAATGCAATTCTCATGTCCTGGGTGAATACATTTTTATTAATATATATCAGACATCACACAGGTTTGGCAACTAAAATATTGAAGACTGGGACAAGTAGACAAAGTGAATATAAGTCAGTGCTTGTGTCTGTAGCTGTTGGTATGAATTTGAGCGGTTACATACATATTTACAGAATGGCTGTGAGACAGAGAGAGACTGTTGCTGTACTCCCAGGTAAGGCCCTTGCTTCTGGTACCAGTGAAGGCCACAGTCTTCAGTCCGGCAGCTTGAAGATGTGTCACCATCCAGGCCCATGTCACAGCATGCAGTTGCCTGATAGGGAGATGACAATAAATTCAATATGTACCTTTCATCACCAAAGTCATGTTAGCATTTACAGCACATGTTGCTGAACAATTCAACCCTTTTGTTAGTGTCATTGATATATGGAAATTCACATACAATATTCAGTTCATAATCATTGACTAATACCTCTAGGGCAGGGGTAGGCAACCCTGGTCCTAGAGTGTCACAGGCACTTTATGTTTTTGATTTAACCGACCTGGAAGACCAGGTGTGTTGAATTTAGGCAATCACTCAACTGATCAATTAGTTCAGTTGGTCAGGGCTGTGTTCAGTACATACAAATGTAATAGAACGTTCAATTGAACGGAAACAGTGCTGTACTGAACGACTAGTTGAAAAATAGGGAGGGGTTGGGTTGTGGGTTCAAAATGCACTGCTGCCCTTTAAATCCAGGTAATCTAGAAATCACTTCTAGGCAAATCCCCGCCTTATTTTAGCTCATTGGTCACCATAGCAACACCCACCCGTAGTATGCGTTCCAGCAGGTATATCTCACTGGTCATCCCCAAAGCCAACACCTCCTTTGGTCGCCATTCCTTCCAGTTCTCTGCTGCAAATTACTGGAACGAACTGCAAAAATCTCTGAAGCTGGAGACACTTATCTCCCTCACTAACTTTAAGCATCAGTTGTCAGAGCAGCTTACCGATCACTGTACCTGTACACAGCCCATCTGAAATTAGCCCACCCAACTACCTCATCCCCATATTGTTATTTACATTATTTATTTTGCTCATTTGCACCCCAGTATCTCTATTTGCACATCATCTTCTGCACATCTATCACTCCAGTGTTAATACTCAATTGTAATTATTTTGCACTATGGCCTATTTATTGCCTTACTACATTTGCACACACTGTAGATAGATTTTCTAGTGTGTTATTGACTGTACGTTTTGTTTATTCCATATGTAACTCTGTGTTGTTGTTTTTATCGCACTGCTTTGCTTTATCTTGGCCAGGTCGCAGTTGTAAATGAGAACTTGTTCTCAACTGGCTTACCTGGTTAAATAAAGAATACTTCACTCATTTGCTTCAAGCCACACCCCGGCACACCCACCGAATGGAGCAAACGTATCAGTCTGTTGAAGAACGTACAATAATGTTTTGGGAAAACGTGGCGCTGAGTACAAACCGTTCCGCAACGTAGAAAATGTTCAAGCGAACTGAACAAACCCGTTGTTGTGCCTAGTTGAAACTCAATCCTGTGGCACTCCAGGAACAGGGTTGCCTACCCCTGCTCTAGGGTCCTGTGGTGAAATGACTGCTGTGCAAGGTATTGGACAAAGCGTCTCTGTGTAGTGATAGTAATCTAGGATAGCCTCCCCCTTGTCAATGGAATTGTACTTGGTGTGAAGGCAGAACTTATCCTAAAATCAGTACTACGCTGAGATTCTTTGAATATGTGCCCTGGCCTGTCAGCAATGACACTCCACCTGAAATGCAACAACAACAACAACATAAACAAGAATTAGCTTAGTCAGTCAGTAACTTAGTTAACTAGCCCATGAAACACTCATTTAAAACGTGCACAAGCCCCCTAATCAGCCAAGCTATATGAAAACAACACAGCCTATTTGCAGTAAAATTAGGAGGGGCACTTTTCTTGCCAACTTTCAGTCACAAAAGCATAAATAAACAGGCAGGGGAACAAAGTAGTTTGACAAAAACAGTTCAAATAGTCAGTAACTAGCTACCAATATAGCTAGCAATTATATAGCTAGTTATTTTCTAGAAACCTAGCTAGAGTCCACTTAGCTAGCTAGCCAAGGTGAACTATTGGTGGGGGTTAGCTAGCTAAGGTGAACTCTGTTGGTGGGAGTAAGATAACGTTAGCTAGCTTTCCCCCTACAGTTTCAAGATAGCTGGCTAGTTAATGGAATTTCTATCAATCAGATGAATAACTAGCAAATATATTCTGTCACCTATAAGTCGCTTGTAGCAGCTATATATTCTGTCACCTATAAGTCGCTTGTAGCAGCTAGCTGACCCAAGTTTTCGATGCATACCTCCACACGGAAAAGCAGGTAATCTGGAGATGCGTAGTTTTAGCAGCAGCCAGCACTTTATGTGAATCTAACCACAATAAAGATTAGCCACAATAATGGAATTTATGGTTCACCTTCAAAATATAGGCCCCTCATTGAAATGGACACAAATAGTGAAATCATGCCATATTTGCAAGAGATAATGCTTAACAAGTTATATAAATTCAACAAAGACAATAAGTTAATTTGACCAAAAAAAAGACAAATCAGTTGAAATCGCACTGTGGATGTATTAGACTTCATAATTGCATTGGGGGCATACTTATATTTTGCTGTACAGCCTTACCTATGGATTGTGGATCAAGTCAATGGGGTATCAGCCTATTCAGTGACACCCACAGAACACAATTGTGAAGAGTGTACACAAATATTACCATTGTAGCTCATATTGCAGGACTTTGACTGTGGGAAATCACCTCCCCAGGCAGTCTATTGTGTGTAATGGACAGTCAAACTGCAATGTACACAGCCTTACCTATTGTAAAAAATGGCTAGCTGCCATCTGAGCGGTCAGCTGTGAATGCCCTCACCCACTAGTACTTAATGTGATGTAATTGGTTCTGACTCGCTACAGGCTGCAAGAACAGTACAGATGCTTCTTAGTCCAGGACTTGTATTATCTTTATCAACAGCACACACTATAGTATTCACACTCACACAGAAATCTCCAGTTTACATAGGATGGACTTGTGGTTCTGAAAGGTAAGAACAAATATACAATGTTGTAAGCTATGCAATAGGAATGTCTACACAGGAAATAATGGCATAGCATGTATACAGGGATATTCAGCAGTATATGTATAAACATCTCATGGAGAGAGAGAGAGAACTAATTAAGACAGGCGAGATTTATGGCCCTCTCTCTCATGACTGGTGGAGATCTTATCCGATCTGTGTCTGGTGCCACAGTCTAGGAAACATCTAGAATCTCTCGCCATGGCTTAACAGTAACGTGAACTATGAAAATGCAGCGGTAAAGTGTACGTACAGGCTATAGGAATGAACCATCTCTAAACAATAACATCTACTGCAAAACACTCATGCAATACAGGCACTTATAAATGACATGCACATGGAGTATCTGAAATATACATAAGCTGCAGCAGTACTATACAGCTACAAACGTAACAAGGTAATTATGCCTAAGGTAATTGCTTGCAGTCAATCACCATAATGTAGCGTTAACCCCCCCGACAATAAACCCCACAACTCACTTCTTGAATGCACACACAAACGTACTAAAATAAACACACTGATAACTTGGTCAGCAGCCAAACTTTCGTCTTCTTCTTTGGGATTTGGTTGGCGGATCGCATCTAACTTTTAAGGCCTACACCGCCATTTACTGTACTGGAGTGTGAGGCCAGTCACGGCCTACCTAGATTAAATTCTCTTCATTGGTCCTGTTCCTCTAAGAAAGTTAAATAGAGCCCTAGACACCACTCCCCTTCCCTTTCCTCCCCCCACTACACCACCCCAACCCTGTCCAATCCTCTCTATCCCTTTCACACAATCTCTCCCTATCTACGGTCATACAGTTCACAAAATAACACATGCTCCACTGTTTCCTCCACTAAACATGAATCACACAGACAACGTGTGTCTTTATCTGCTGACAACGAAAGCCACTGTGACCTGCAGTGGGAGGGATCAGAGTCCAAATGTGCATTCAGGCACTCTGATTGGTGGAAACCAGGAAACTGTGATAGGGTGATTTCTCCCCTTCTCAGTTGTCTAAGGGGACTGTGGGGAAAGTCCCCTGCACAGGCAAGGCCTTTTTCTGACACCTATGGATCTTGGGTCCATTACATTTTTGTATTTCCTTGCTCATTTATTTAATTATGTGAGGATTTATCTATTTATATGTGCATTTATTTATTCATTTAATTCAAATTACGGCATGTTTGGTCCTCACATACAGTGGGGAGAACAAGTATTTGATACACTGCCGATTTTGCAGGTTTTCCTACTTACAAAGCATGTAGAGGTCTGTAATTTTTATCATAGGTACACTTTAACTGTGAGAGACGGAATCTAAAACAAAAATCCAGAAAATCACATTGAATGATTTTTAAGTAATTAATTTGCATTTTATTGCATGACATAAGTATTTGATCACCTACCAACCAGTAAGAATTCCGGCTCACACAGACCTGTTAGTTTTTCTTTAAGAAGCCCTCCTGTTCTCCACTCATTACCTGTATTAACTGCACCTGTTTGAACTCGTTACCTGTATAAAAGACACCTGTCCACACACTCAGTCAAACAGACTCCAACCTCTCCACAATGGCTAAGACCAGAGAGCTGTGTAAGGACATCAGGGATACAATTGTAGACCTGCACAAGGCTGGGAGGGGCTACAGGACAATAGGCAAGCAGCTTGGTGAGAAGGCAACAATTGTTGGCGCAATTATTAGAAAATGGAAGAAGTTCAAGATGACGGTCAATCACCCTCGGTCTGGGGCTCCATGCAAGATCTCACCTCGTGGGGCATCAATGATCATGAGGAAGGTGAGGGATCAGCCCAGAACTACATGGCAGGACCTGGTCAATGACCTGAAGAGAGCTGGGACCACAATCTGAAAGAAAACCATTAGTAACACACTACGCTGTCATGGATTAAAATCCTGCAGCGCACGCAAGGTCCCGCTGCTCAAGCCAGCGCATGTCCAGGCCCCGCTGCTCAAGCCAGCGCATGTCCAGGCCCGTCTGAAGTTTGCCAATGACCATCTGGATGATCCAGAGGAGGAATGGGAGAAAGTCATGTGGTCCGATGAGACAAAAATAAAGCTTTTTGGTCTAAACTCCACTCGCCATGTTTGGAGGAAGAAGAAGGATGAGTACAACCCCAAGAACACCATCCCAACCGTGAAGCATGGAGGTGGAAACATCATTCTTTGGGGATGCTTTTCTGCAAAGGGGACAGGACGACTGCACCGTATTGAGGGGAGGACGGATAGGGCCTTGTATCGGGAGATCTTGGCCAACAACCTCCTTCCCTCAATAAGAGCATTGAAGATGGGTCGTGGCTGGGTCTTCCAGCATGACATTGACCCGAAACACACAGCCAGGGCAACTAAAGAGTGGCTCCGTAAGAAGCATCTCAAGGTCCTGGAGTGGCCTAGCCAGTCTCCAGACCTGAACCCAATAGAAAATCTTTGGAGGGAGCTGAAAGTCCGTATTGCCCAGCGACAGCCCCAAAACCTGAAGGATCTGGAGAAGGTCTGTATGGAGGAGTGGGCCAAAATCCCTGCTGCAGTGTGTGCAAACCTGGTCAAGACCTACAGGAAACGTATGATCTCTGTAATTGCAAACAAAGGTTTCTGTACCAAATATTAAGTTCTGCTTTTCTGATGTATCAAATACTTATGTCATGCAATAAAATGCAAATTAATGACTTAAAAATCATACAATGTGATTTTCTGGATTTTTGTTTTAGATTCCGTCTCTCACAGTTGAAGTGTACCTATGATAAAAATTACAGACCTCTACATGCTTTGTAAGTAGGAAAACCTGCAAAATCTAGCTCCTGTATGTCAAACTACTATCCTGCATAGTAGAAAAGTTTATCTATTCTATTGGTCAGCTTGTCGATAAAGAAATAGCTTATTCCCAACAGACTGAGACAGTTGTGGAAAAAAATGTGGAAAAGGTCAAGGGGTCTGAATACTTTCTATCTGTTTTTTAAATCTGACTACTGCTTGCATCAGTTACCAGATGTGGAATAGAGTTTCATGTATCCATGGCTCTATGTAGTACTGTGCATCTCCCATAGTCTGTTCTTGACTTGGGGGTTGTGAACAGACCTTTGGTGGCATGTCTTGTGGGGTATGCATGGGTGTCCGAGCTGTGTGCTAGTATTTTAAACAGACACCTTGGTGCATTCAGCATGTCAACACTTCTTACAAAAACAAGTAGTGAAGTCAATCCCTCCTTCACTTTGAGCCATGAGAGATTTACATGCATATTATTAATGTTCGCTCTCGGTGTACATTTAAGGGCCAGCCGTGCTGCCCTGTTCTGAGCCAATTGTAATTGTCCAAGGTCCTTCTTTGTGGCACCTTGTTGATACTATTGTTAAAAAGGCAGAGCAGCGCTTTATTATGGACAGACTTCTCCCCATCTTGACTACTGTTGTATCAACATGTTTTGACCATGACAGTTTACAATCCAGGTTTACACCAAGCAGTTTCGTCACCTCAACTTGCTCAATTTCCACATTATTCATTACAATATTTAGTTGTGGTTTAGGGTTTAGTGAATGATTTGTCCCAAATACAATGCTTTTAGTTTTTGAAATATTTAGGACTAATTTATTCCTTGCCACCCATTCTGAAACTAACTGCAGCTCTTTGTTAAGTGTTGCAGTGATTTCACTCGCTGTAGTAGCTGACGTGTATAGTGTTGAGTCATACGCATACATTGACACACTGGCTTTACTCAAGGCCAGTGGCATGTCATTAGTAAAGATTGAAAAAATTAAGGGGCCTAGACAGCTACCCTTTTCTAGTAGGCTTAGATTGAAGATGTGGCAATATCGTCCGCTGTTATCCGCAGTTATTTTCCATCGAAGTTGTCAGACCCCGGTGGCTTGTCATTGTTGATAGACAACAATCATTATTAACCTCTTCCACACTCACTTAACAGAATTCAAAAATGACAATGCTTGTCTTTCATAATTTGATCAGTTATACTTGGATGTGTAGTGTCAGCGTTTGTATCTGGCATGTCAGGCCTAAGTTTGCTAATGTTGCCAATGAAAAAATCATTAAAGTAATTTGCAATATCAGTGGGTTTTGTGATGAGGGAGCCATCTGATTCAATGAATGATGGAGCTGAGTTTGCCTTTTTGTCCAAAATTTCATTTAAGGTGCTCCAAAGCTTTTTACTATATCTCTTTATATAATGTATTTTTGTTTCATACTATAGTTTCTTATTTTTATTCAGTTTAGTAACATGATTTTCCAATGTTTAGTACGTTTGCCAATCGGTTGTGCAGTGAGACTTATTTGCCATTCCTTTTACCTCATCCCTCTCAACCAATACAATTTTTCAGTTCCTCATCAATCCACAGGGATTTAACAGTTTTTACAGTCATTTGCTTAATGGGTGCATGCTTATTAGTAACTGGAGTAAGCAATTTTATAAATGTGTCAAGTGCAGCGTCTGGTTGCTCCTCATTACACACACAGACCAACAAATATTATTTACATCAACAAAATAGGAATCACTACTAAACTTATTGTATGACCTCTTATACACTATATTAGGCCCAGCCTTTGGAACTTTGGTTTTCCTAGATACGGCTACTATATTATATTATGATCACTACATCCGATGGATTTGGATGCTACTTTAAAGCAAATATCTGCAGCATTATTAAAGATGTATTGATCACATGTTGATGATTTCATTCCTGTGCTGTTTGTAACTACCCTGGTAGGTTGACTGATAACCAGAACCAGGTTGCAGGCACAAGTTACAGTTTGAAGCTTTTTCTTGAGTGGGCAGTGTTATGAACGCCAGTCAATATTTAAATCACCCAGAGAATATACCTCTCTGTTGATATCACAGACACTATCAAGCATTTCACAAATTTTATCCAGATACTGACAGTTAGCACTTGGTGGTCTATAGCAGCTTCCCACAAGAATGGGCTTTAGGTGAGGCAGATGAACCTGTAGCCATATTACTTCAACATTATTTAACATGAGATCCTCTCTAAGCTTTACAGGAATGTGGTTCTGAATATAAACGCCAACACCTCCACCATTGGTATAACCATGTATTGCTACCACTTTATCATCAAAGGTATTATTTAAGTGAGTTTCAGAGATTGTCAGACTATGAATGTCATTTGTTACTAGCAAATTATTGATTTAATGAACCTTGTTTCTTAAGCTACATATGTTAACATGGGCAATTTTTAGCACTTTTTTGGGATGCTTGATTGTTTTTAATGCTTTACTGGGAAGCTTAGCAGAAGTAGACATGCTCATGTTATTTATGTTAGTGCAGGGTGAGCTGCACACGGTGGACTTCCTACTATGGCACACCGCCGCAGTGCTAACAGTGTAACTCTGGTTCATAGGCACATGATTACTGCATACAATAGCTGTATGATCAGCAGAGGCATTCAGGGCAGTTAGAGGGACATACATTAGGTTACTTACATTGTGTCTTCCAACGCCCCTAGGATAATGTACATTTGCTGAAGCATTATGACAACTCAGCGACACAATGGTAGGGATTAAATGGGCTTGGGTCATTGATAAGTAATTGTCTCAAATCAGTCTTATAATGCTGTGAAAGGATCCAGGAACCCAAATGATTTGAGTGGATCCCATCCTCCTTATAAAACAAGCTTTGTTTCCAAAAGGTATCAAAATTGTCAGTAAACGTTACAATAATCACGTACCCAGTTATGGAGGGCTAAGAGTCTGCTGAAACGTTCAATGCCACAATTTATATGGGGTGTTTGTTGGTGTCGAGCAGAAATCCGCCCATTCCTACCCCTCACACAATTAGTGGAACCTTTCACAGGTCCATGAGAAGCAGGATAGCAAAATTGGCCTTATGGTGAAATCCCTGAGCGGTTTCCTTCCTCTCCGGCGACTGAGTTAGGAAGGACGCCTGTATCTATATAGACTGATACACCATCCAAAGTGTAATTAATAACTTCATCATGCTCAAAGGGATATTCAGTGTTAGCTTTTTTTTTTTACCCATCTACTAATAGGTGCCCTTCTTTGCGATGCATTGGAAAACCTCCCTGGTCTTTGTGGTTGAATCTGTGTTTGAAATTCACTGCTTGACTGAGGGACCTTACAAATAATTGTAGGTGTGGGGTACAGAGATGTAGTCATTCAAAAATAATGTTAAACACTATTGCACATAGTGAGTCCTTGCAAATTATTGTGACTTGTCAAGCAAAGTTATACTCCTGAACTTATTTAGGCTTGCCATAAAAAATGAGTTAAATACTTATTGACTCAAGACATTTCAGCTTTTAATTTTTAATACATTTGTAAAAAACATAATTCCACTTTGACATTATGTGATATTATTGTGTGTAGGCCAGTGATGAAAAAATCTCAATTTAATCAATATTAAATTCAGGCTGTAACGCAACAAAATGTGGAATAAGTAAAAGGGTGTGAATACTTTCCGAAGGCACTGTAAACTTAGATACTTCTCTGTTCAATCGTTGGACATCTTTTTATTTCAATATCATCACATTTGAAAATGTTTGTCAATTCTTTAGAGACCGCTGTGTATGCATTATGACTCAATTATACAATCATACAATCAATTTGACTTTGTTTTTGCCATTCTAACCACAAAACAACATAATGGTAATCATTTATTTGAATGATAAATCTCTATTGATAAACTGGGTAAATCAAGATGTAGCCTAGGTCTATTCACAATCCAGATGAATCCATATTATTCAAAAGGAGTGTGTGTGCGTGCATTGCGTTATTTAGCTTTTTTTTTTGGCGATTTCATTGGGCTACAGATGACAATCCCTTCCATTTAAGACTTATTTTATTGACAACTGCTACGAGAAACTATTATTTTAATTTACTGATCAACAACATTTGCGTAGAAGAAGCAATTTCTTATTTGATGAAAGTGTACTTTGTCTCTTTATGAAAGTAATGATGTCATTCGTGAGGCAGAATGTGGCTATGGAATCTAGTGGAAACCAGACGGGAGGCGAGGAAGACTAAGAAATGAATTAGTTTTTGTTGACGAGGGAGACGAAGCAAATTAATAACGTTTTTGGTGACAATCAGCTTTGATATTAGCATATTTGGCGTTATGGTTAGCATATTATCACAAACAAGGTATTAGGGTAGTGAATTCAGCTGTACGCTAGCAAGGAAAGTTAGCCTAAAATTAAAGCTGGAAGCTACTGGTATCGTCTTGCATTGTAAAAGTGTTCTAGCCTGTATGGACATTGTTTTGCGAACAGTAATTAACCGTTTCTACGTGCCGAGTTGCAGTATCTTAGTCTCACTCCTCATTCCTATCTTTAATGCTGAGCTCCTAATGTCTTATCTTTAAGACTTACCATGGTGTTAGTTGTGTTACGTATGAGGAATTAGGGCCTTACATTTTAGTAATTTAGCAGACACTCTTATCCAGAGTGACTTTCAGTAGTGAGTGCATAATTTTTTCTTTTCTTTTTTGTACTGGTCCCCTGTGGGAAACGAATTCACAACCCTGGCGTTGCAAGCGCCATGCTCTACCAACTGAGCCACACGGGACCACGGGACTACTTCTATTGATATTGCTGGGGTTATAAGACATCTTATTCAGGTAGTTCACTGTCAGTGTTTTTGGCCAGGTCAAAATGTGAATACACACCACATGGCAACACAACATTTACACATAAAAACCTTTTAGAAGCCATCTTGGAAAATGTGCCAAGAGGAGTGCAGTGAGGGTAAGCTTCCATGAGTGCAGTGTATTATCTAGTCATTTTGCAGCATTATGGCTGTCCTCTGCTTTCGCCAGAGTGGAATTCTTCTCCAAGCCCAGAGTTTACTATGGTGGATAGCTCAAATAGGTGAACGCCTGGGCTGTCTGAGCAGAGAGAGGTGTGTTTTGTTAGGTGGAGGGTTAGCTGGCGAAGTGTCGGTCGGCTGTGTTTCTGTCCCAGCTCTAGCTCCTGGTGTTGGTGCCGCTGGGCCGTTTGAAGCACCCCAGCCCCGCGGGACTCCAGTAAAAACACTCCACACTAATTGTTTTCCACCTGTCTCCACCAAAATGGCTCGGAAGGCAATCACTTTAGCACAGCACAGGGATCAAGGGAAGAAAGCAAGGGGAATGCTTAGCTCAGTCTACCTATCTATCGTGTGTGTTTCGAAGAAAATTGTACCTTGATTCTGCCATAACTATGTTGTGTCAACAGTAAAAACACTAGAGACTTCACTGCTAGTTGATTTAGTTGTTTTTCTTTCCCCCTCCCCTTCAACCTTGGACTGTCTTCAGATGATTACGAGTTGTTTCCACAAATGCAGTTGGATGTTTCCAGGTTTAGTTGCTGATAGTTGCCAGCAATTGTTCTCTCTCGAGAGAGAGAGTCTGAAGAGTGTTGTTGAAAGTGTGTTATTTTTACTTGCTGATGTTGACTATGTAGTATTTGTATGTCTCTGTGCTGTTATTCTGAATTAATTTGCTACCAATCTATTCACCTGACTCCCTATTGAGAGCACGGCTGTCTGTTACCTTGAAAACACAATGGCTCTCATAGTTGATTCTGAGGAATAAACGGGTCCTGAACATGCCTAAAGCATTGTATTTGGTACAAGTCACTCCAGAGGTACTGGACCTCAGCTGAATCTGGTAATGAATATTGTGGCTGTTGAGCAAGAAGAGACTAAACTTCTTGGTGTTATATTAGATTGTAAACTGTCATGGTCAAAGCATATTGATTATCTTGTTGTAAAGATGGGGAGAGGTCTGTCGGTGATATATGCTCTGCTTTTTTAACATCACATGCAACCAAAAGATCCTGCAAGCTCTGGTTTTGTCGCATCTTGACTTGCCCAGTTGTATGGTCAGGTGCAGCATAAAATGACCTAGAAAAGCTGCAGCTGGCCCATAACAGAGCAGCATGTCTGGCCCTCAAATGTACACGGAGGGCCAATGTCAATAACATGCATGTCAGTCTCTCCTGGTTCAGATTGGAGGAGAGAAGTATTGACGTAAGAAGTATTGACGTGCTGAAAGTACCAAATTCTCTGTTCAGCCTGTTAACACACAGCTCAAAAACCCATATATACCCCAAAAGACATGCAATCAGGGGTCTCTTCACAGTCCCCAAGTCCAGAACAGAGACTGGGAGATGCAAAGTACTGTATAGAGCAGTGACTATATGGAATTCTCTTCCAGCTCAGGTAACTTAGGCAAGCAATAAAATCAGTTAAAAAAATAAAAAACATCACCTCAAGGAGCAACACTGACTTTGAAGAGATGCACACACACTCTAACACACAGGGCTTGCAAACTAACACAGAGTACAAAGGGAAACCCAGCCGCGAGCTGCCCAGTGAGACGAGCCTACCAGACGAGCTAAATGCCTTCTATCCTTGCTTCGAGGCAAGCAACTCTGAACCATGCATGAGAGCACCAGCTGTTTTGGACGACTGTGTGATCACGTTCTCTGTAGCCTATGTGAGTAAGACCTTTAAACAGGTTAACGTTCACAAGGCCGCTGGGCTAGACGGATTACCAGGACGCGTACTAAGAGCATGCGCTGACCAGCTGGCAAGTGTCTTCACTGACATTTTCAACCTCTCCCTGACCCACTCTGTAATACCTTCATGTTTCAAGCAGTCCACTATAGTCCCTGTGCCCAAGAACACCAAGGTAACCTGACTAAATGACTATCGCCCCGTAGCACTCACATCTTTAGCCATGAAATGCTTTGAAAGGTTGGTCATGGCTCACATCAACACCATCATCCCAGACACCCTGGACCCACTCCAATTCGCATACCACCCCAACAGATCCATAGATTACGCAGTCTCTATTGCACTCCACACTGCCTTTTTCCACCTGGACAAGAGGAACACCTATGTGAGAATGCTACAGCATTGACTACAGCTCAGCATTCAACACCATAGTGTCCTCCAAGCTCATCACTAAGCTAAGGACCCTGGGACTGAACACCTCCCTCTGCAACTGGATCCTGTACTTCCTGACGGGCCACCTCCAGGTGGTAGGCAACAACACATCCGGGTTCGTCCCCTCCTGTACTCCGTGTTCACCCACAGTCTGTTTCTTTCACCCAGTACTGGGCTTTGTACGGATTACCCACCTTCGAGGGACGCCTGCAGCGTGTTGCAACACCGATTGAGACAGAGAAGCAAAACAGGCAGCCAGCTAGCCGAGATGATCGCAGAATTCCACAGCCGCTTGCGTCCTTATTTGAGCTCGCAGCGGCAGCATCACACATTCCCTCCTGGAGGCCGATCTCTGGTAAACAGCATGCTGTAAGATGTCATTTCTCACATAACACTTAATTATTTGAAGGAACACATTCTTCCCAGAGGTAATCACTTCCCCATCGCACAGAGCAATTGCCGGGGCTATATAAACTCCTAGTATGTTATAATCCCGTCCTGCCATGCTGAAACAGGATTAGTGCTCAGTCTCTATTTAGCAGTGTGTGGGTTTGGGTTGAGAGAAGACCAGGCAACTACAGCCACTACACATGAGAGATTCGCCTCTGAAAACGTTCTTCGTGTTTGTAATGGCCGATGTGGGTATAGGGCTAATGTAGTCAATCACAGCGTACGCTCACTTAATGTGACTACATTAATTCAGTTAAATCATGTTGTTTTTCTCTGATCTACTTTGGTTTGTTCACACAGCAGGAAAATGAATTGCACGCTGGGTATTTTACTATCCCCATCCCCATAATTTTTTATCAGCCATTGTTTTGTTCCAAAAAATCTCAATCTTTGTTCAAGAGCTTTAACTGTGAAATGACTACCTCGTAATAATGTCTGTAATCGAAGCGATTGGGACGAATACATGTCTGATGTTTAGTGTACACAAGCATACTCCCTAAATCCCTCTGGAAAGCCTGTGAGTCAGTATGTGTAAAAGGGAGGAATCCTGAGGGCACACAGCAGAGCAGGCCTGTGGAAACGATCCCAGAGCTGGGAGAAACAAAGCACTTTCATGGCCGGCTGGCCCTTCCCTCTCCTTCCCCCTCTGTCTCTCAGCTTTGTAAGCAGCGTGTGTCTGGAATGGCTGTGCAGCAAGGCGTGGGGGAGGGGACGACCGAGCTAGGCAGAGAGATCGAGAGAAAGGGAGGGAGCGAAAGGGAGAGACTCGCTCGCACTGCTAATTCATCCCATGAAAGCCTTGTGCATTCAGAGCAGCTATATTCCATTGTCAGCCCCAGCTAAATTTCCAGCGCGCCTCATTTCGCCTCTCGATGCGTGAGTAGCAAGAAAGTGGAAGAGGTGGGGGGAGGAGAGGAAAACAGGACTGCAAAACCCTTGGAGAGGAGAGGAAGGCCTGGATCTGGGACTGACTGTCAGTGAGAGCTCGGGCTACTACGGTGGGCCTGCAATGGGCAGAGGGGGTCAGTATATAACGTGTCTGTGTGTGTGTGTGTCTGATTTGCCTGCCTGTGAGAGAGGCAGCCATGCTGTTGCAGCCTCTGCCTGAAGGAAAGAACACTTGAGGGGGAAAGGAAGGAGGGGGAGGCAGGCAGCTGAGGGAAAGGGGGAGGCGAGAGGGATGCCAGAGCTCTGTGTATAAATGGATGAGACGTTTGAAGCTGCCTGTGCTTTGCTCAAAGGTTTCTCAGCTGTAGGGAAGAAGAGACTTTAGAAGCAGCAGGAGAGGTGTAGATGGAAAGAGAGGGGGGGATAGAAAGAGCCCTCAGTTCATTTATTAATCTCTCCTTTCTGCCTCTGAAAAATAAGTACTGGTTTATAGAAAGAGGGAGAGATTGATATTTGAACAGGGAAATAGCATTGACAGTGCTAGAGACCCAGACAGAAAGACAAGACAGACAGACACGGAAGGAAAAACTGGAGCTTCAAACGCAACAAAGCCAATCCAATCCACTCGCAGTGAAGTGAGGGAGTTCCAATGCTGACTGAACCCTCAGAGCGTGTACATTGTCAGATTAAAGCTGTCATAGTGAGAAGGAAGGTTGTTTTTTTAGACTAGCTTTGCACAAGAGAGGCGGTCGAGTTCCCTCCTTTTTCCTGGTATCTGGCTGGGGTGGAACGGAGAAGAGGGCTTCATGGAGAGTTTCTGTGAAGGGTTTCTGTGACGCTTCCCCCCTTGATCAGCTCTCCCTTTGGAACAGCCCAAACGTTTCCTCCCCGCTGCTGTTGCTCTGACACTTTTTAATAATAATAATGTAATGACACAGGAAGGAGATGTTCCAGGTTGTGTGTGGATCGTTTTCTCCCTCATGTTTACACGAGGGCTGAGCCAGTGATTTATGGGCCACCTCCTCTGTGTCCCTTTGTTCCTGAATGTACAGCAGACTAATCTTGTCCGGCCCATAACGTTTTGAGCCCTGAAAATGTCAGGCAGTTAACTTGCTCTCACCACTACAGTTTGTGAACCCTGGCGGCCTGAGGGTATTTTAAAGAGTAGGTAGCATAAACGTAACCACATGTAACATATGGATTTGCATTAGTATATGCATCAAAAGTCCCAATGCAAAGTTACACCTCACTTTTACATTTTTATAGTTATTACATAAAACCAATCAGAATTCAGAAGAATGCTGAAGATATGTCGGGAAAAATGTTTTTGCGGGGTGTGACGTTATATGGAGGACCTGGCAAGCCAGCTTATTCCCTATAATGTAAACTCCAACAGAAATAACTTCAAATGTATAACTTCAAATTAAACCAAATAATTTGCACTCATGACTACTGGTTTCAATAAAATGTTCTGCCAACTTACAAGCAAATACATTTATTGTTACAAATCAGCTTGCAAGGTTGCTAGCCAACTAGCATGCCAACATTAGCCCAACTAGCCTGATGATGTTAGCCCTACCAGCCTGCTGTGGGCAATTCCACGTTAGTGGAATTACGCTTTGACTCAGATTCTTTACTTTCAAATGTATGCCAAACAAAAAAACATTGATTTCAAAGTTTAACAAACCATACGCACAAGGAATACTGTTAACAATTTCTACTGAAACATTTACTAAAACTAATTTAGTGGAAGAACTGTGTCGATTCAAACTTTGGTTACGGAATTACGGTAAAATCTCCCTCAGGGTTTTATGCGACCACGTTTTGTGTGGATGTGGATGTGGATGTACACCTGATAACGGAATTACATCACTGGTTCCTGATCTGTACTACACAGAAATTCATAAATATGGATATTGATGTCATTCTCCCCATGTTTCCCAAGTTTGGACATCACAGTAGAGTACAGTGCAGTACAATACAGTAGAGTAGAAATAGGGTAGGGTAGAGTTCAGTATAGTAAAGTAGTACAATAGACTCTACTCTACTGGACTGTACTGTACTAATGTATTATATTGGACTGTAATCTACTGTGCTCTACTTACTTTCTACAGTACTGTATTGTACTGTACTCTACTGTGCTTTACTCACTGTACTATACTGTACTGTGCTATCCAAACTTCGAAACATACTAGTGTTGTCACGATGTCAGAATTTTGACTTCGATACCAGGTTTAGTATCACGATACTCAATACTGAAATGATCCTCAATACTAAAACGATACTCGACACCTAAACGATACCACGACAAAAAATAAATAAACGTGTATTAGCTAAAGTCACAGAATAACCACTGGGCTTTTTTATTTTATTTTTTACATTGAATAATATGTTGATAACTGGTAGAACAACTAAAATAACAAATAAAATATCTATATTCAATTTCTTTCAAAAGTGAAGCACCATATTAAATAACAAATCAAAATCAAATAACATTTTTTTGCTTGCATACACATATTTTGCAGATGGTATCGCAGGTGTAGCGATATGCTAATGTTCCTAGCTCCAACAGTACAGTAATACAAAACAATACACGCAAATCCCAAAAAGAAAAAGAAAGGAATTAAGAAATGTATAAATATTAGAACGAGCAATGTCAGAGTCCGGAATATAAATATGTGATGATGTGTGTATAGACATTATGGACAGTATATGAATAGAAAAGATGTGTGGCGATGTAGTTAAAGGATGAGCCTTGACTAGAATAAAGTATGTAAACATTATTAAAAGTGACCAATGTTCAATGACTATGTACATAGGACACCAGTCTCTAAGGTGCAGGGTTGAGTACCGAGTGGTAGTCGGCAAGTAACAGTGACTACAGTTCAGGGCAGGGTACTGGGCGGAGGCCGGCTAATGGTGACTATTTAACAGTCTGAAGGAGATAAGAAGCTATTTTTCAGTCTAACAGAAGAATATCTTAAAGAGTCCTAATGCAAAACCATATCTGAGACTATAATTTTACAATTACATCTAAACTGTTTTAAAATGAAATTTGATACAAACAGTATCAGGGTTAATTTGCTCATATATGGCCATACTATTGGGTGAAATGACATTAATTAGACCTACAGTATGATTCAAAATGCATCATACGGGGATGATTTCTGTATTTTGAAAGTTAGATATCTTGAAAACTTGATTGCTGACAAGCAAAACATTTAGGGACTATGTCAACAATGGAGTAATGAAACAAATACCAAAATATAGTTTTTGGGTGGAGTTTTCCTTTAAGGAAGGTTGACCCATTTGCAAAACAAGTTCCACAGTCTCACACGGATTTAACTTCAACTGAACTGGGATCAGACCTTGAATATGGGGCATTGGAGAGGATCTGGTCCGAGCTAGAAAGGACTTCAGATCCAAGAGCAGCCATTAAACGTTCCCTGTTTTATGAACTGAGAGTAAAAAGACATGAGGTGAAGAGAAACACTCTGTTATTCATTGCGTTGGATGACTGCTTTGTAGACTACTTAGCTAGAAAACATTCTCGCATCTGACAGCTATGTGCTGTGGATCCAATTTTATGAGCCTCTCCTGAGCTCTGTTGAGGTTTTGTCTAGAGAAATAGCTGGTATTACAGGGTGTCTGGTGAGAGCCAAGGAAGTGGCAGTTAGGCGGAGACATCAAATTGATGGTTTACCTGCAAGCTTTCAAGACCTGCCTCTGCGCTTAGCTAGAACAACAGTGGAAGAAATATCTCACTCACTCAGGCTATTATTCACTTAACGGTTAGCCTGACTGTCGACTCAAAAGACTGGAAACAAATTTTGTACAAGATTGCCATATGATTCTGTGAGCTGAATAGCTGGCCTTTCTTTGAGTGAACATATTTGGTAGCCTGGTTGCGATACGAATCAAAATGCCAGGCCTACTGCCTCTTCTTTATCCTATCCTATCCTCCTTTCTTTCAACCCTCACACTACTGTTGTGTGTAAACGGTGCCTGTGACGTTAAGCCAGGTCAAGGCTGGAGCAAACCACAGTGTTCCTTATTCAGTCATTTATCTATCTATCTATGATCCAATTTGGCTGTGTAGAAGGATAGTGTTATTGCCCCTATAATGGAGTAATAATCGTCAACCAGAGCAGAGCCAGCACAAAGACAACAATGGTATTAAAATAGCTCCAAGGCCCTTGGCTAGCAGTTGGTAGTATCTCTGCCTGATCCCTTCCTTTCAGCCCAAGCCTGCAGTGATGATTATCACCATCTATCTAGAGCCTTCAGAAAGGATTCACTCCCTTTGACTTTTTCCACATTTTGTTGTTACAAAGTGTGATTAAAATTGATGTAATTGTTTTTGTCAACGATCTACATAAAATACTCTGTCAAAGTGGAAGAAAAATTATAACTTTTTGTATTACTAATGGTAAACAAAACACTAATATATCCTGATTAGATAAGTATTCAACGCCCTGAGTCAATACATGTTAGAATCACCTTTGGCAGCGATTACAGCTTTGAGTCTTTCTGGGTAAGTCTCTAAGAGCTTTGCAAACTTGGATTGTGCAATATTTCCCCATTATTCTTTTTAAAATTCTTCAAGCTCTGTCAAGTTGGTTGTTGATCATTGCTAGACAGCCATTTTCAAGTCTTACCATAGATTTTCAAGCCGATTTAACTCAAAACTGTAACGAGACCACTCAGGAACATTCAATGCCGTCTTGGTAAGTAACTCCAGTGGATAATTGGGCTTGCGCTTTAGGTTATTGTCCTGCTGAAAAGTGGATTTGTCTCCCAGTGTCTGTTGGAAAGCAGACTGAACCAGGTTTTCCTCTAGGAGTTTGTTGTGCTTTGCTCTATTCCTTTTCTTTTTATCCTAAAAAACTCCGTAGTCCTTAATGATGACGAGCATACCCATAACATGATGCTGCCACCACCATGCTTGAAAATATGAAGAGTGGTACTCAGTGAGTGTCGTGTTGGATTTGCCCAAACATAACGATGTGTATTCAGGACAAAAAGTTTATTTATTAGCCAATTTATTTGCAGTATTGCAAACAGGATGCATGTTTTGGAATATTTGTATTCTGTACAGGCTTCCTTTTTACTCCGTCATTTAGGTTAGTATTGTGGATTAACTACAATGTTGAAAATATCAAAGTAAAGGGAGAATGTAGCTACTTGTAACACTCAAGTACTGTTGGAGTTCAATAGAATGCCCTTCGGCCTGTGTAACGCCGCCCAGCATATTTCATTCCAAGACTAATGGAGAAAATATTTGGTCACCATTAGTATTTGTGATACAGCCCTGAGTAAATTATAATGCAGCTAATTCATTACTCAAGGACCGTTTCTTAGTAGTATTTGTGGTACAGACCTAAATAATGTGATAATGTATTTTAGGATTGGGGGCGATGTCAACATTTCTCCTATTGTAACTTTCTCCTATTGTATAAGTACCCATTAAACATCATGATATACGATGGTGTCACATAGGCCTACTCTACACATCATTTCTTTCATAAGCTTTGCTCCGCTGTTAGTTTTCTTTTGACTTCTCATTCGATTATTGTTTGCTCAATTTCACTTCTTGTTGCCTGTAATTCTTCTCATTCAAAATAAAGCTGCGATAGAGAATAGCCTATAGACTCTGACTTTCACAATTGTTCCCATTTGAAAGCTACAACTTTAGGACATTAAACACTTTATTAGAATAGCCTATTTGGGAAATGCTCTTCATAACTTTAACTTGTCTTAATGCTTTTGATAGGCTATTTGAATTAGTAGGATTTGGCTTTTGGCTATTTGGTTCACAACGGCAAGGAGGGATGCATGCATCATTTCTTTTAGACTAAGCTTTGCTCAACTTTAAGGTTTATTCAAATTACATGTTTGATTTTTCTATCTCGCTGTTATTTGTTCTATCTCTCTCATTATTACCTTAGGCCTATCATGTTTTTAGGTTATTCAAAAACTATTTAAAACTTTCGGAGAACTCCGTTAGTTAAATTCATTGTTTGATCATGAAGTATCACGTCAGGAGAAAGCCAGCATAAAAACTGAAGTCGTGTTCATATCAAATGAAGTGGAAAGACCAAATTAGGCTTTTAAAATGATTAGACACCGGAGTGTAAGGCTATATGGCCCAGATCGTCCTACATATATTTTCTGACTGGAAATTTTGAGCTGCTTTTGGTGAAAATCTTAGCTCTGTCGACATTGTTCTCTTGCATTCTGTAAATTGTTCATAACACATTTATTTAAATAGATATTACAGGCTATAGCAAAGTAATAGGCCACTTGCATAGCCTTGCTGTGTACTGCCCGGTCAGCTCTTGACTGCACGGTGCCAGTCAAGTTGAAATAGGCTATACATCGTCTGTCATATCACGATGTCGTCACCATTGACGATGGCTGTCAATCATCTTCGACATCCGATACTATTGTAATATCGCCGAACCCTAATGTAGCTACTGATATCACTCAAAGACCCTTTCTGAGTAGTGTTTGTGCTGCAGACCTGAGTAAAGTGATAATGTAGCTACTTGTATCACTCAAGGACAATTTTCTTAGTAGTGTTTGTGGGATAGCAAATTGTGCTCTTGTTACTCTGGCTCTTTGCGACAGCGAGTGAACGCGACAGCTGCTGCGTAGGGAGGAATGAGGAGGGGGAGCAGGTTCTCTTGTGGCCTTGTCAGAAAGGTATGCTGACAGGTTAACAGGCATGCAGGGCGGCTTTGTGTTCTGAGTTGGTCTCACTCTGATGAGGTCAGTGTCACAGGGAAGGGCTCCTTTAATGAGATTAGAAGAGCGCTGCAGCTGCACAACACCTCCAAGACTCAGAGACCAAGGGACCGAGGGAGGGAGGGAGAGGAAAATAATGTATGTGAAAAAGAAAGAGGAGTGTAGTGGTAGAGAAATGCAGAGAGGGAGAGAGTGAGTCAGAGGAACAGAGAAGGAGGGAGGAAGGAAGGTGAAACCCCTCTTTTGTCATGTTGAGAGAGCTGACAGGCCAATTGTTGTTCCCTTCCTAATCTCGTTTCACTCCACACTGTGAAGGGCCTTCCCCAGGTGTGCTCAGCCTGACCCCTTTCAGCCTCCCAGAAAGCAAGAGGAAGAGAAAGTGTGAGTGAAAACAAGTGAGTAATTTCTATTTTATATTAGAGCCGTTAAAAATGCACCAGCCATAAATGTTTAAAGTGCGTGCCTTTTCGGATTAGAGTTTCAGGAGGGCTACGTGTTGCTCCTTACCTCTCACGACATCACCGCATCTGAAACTTTAGTAGTCCGCGACAACGCACACAGAACAATCCCAAGCCCGAGAGAGCAACGTACTGCTTAAAAAAAACAAAAAAAACGTTTTCTTTGTCATTGGTAGTAGCTGTTAGATATGCTTTTTCCTCTGTACTGTGTGTAGGAGGTCTCAGAGGCCGCCGGGGGATCGCCATGCATATTTAACAGGAGGATGAGTACATACACTGGAACCCTACCAGGCTTCTAGTTTTAAAACGGCATCCTGCATCGCACAGTATGGAGGAACGGTTTGAAGAAATAAAGATACAGTGCCTTCAAAAAGTATTCATACCCCTTGATTTATTCCACATTTTGTTGTGTTACAGCCTGATATCAAAATGTATTAAATTGATTTTTTTTCTCACCCATCTACACACAATACCCCATTATGGCAAAGTGAAAACATGTTCTTTGAAATGTTTTCAAATTTATTGAAAATGAAATACAGAAATATCTAATTTACATAAGTATTCACACCTTTGAGTCACTACTTTTGTAAAAGCACCTTTGACAGCTATGAGTCTTTCTAGGTAGGTCTGTAAGAGCGATTACAGCTATGAGTCTTTCTAGGTAGGTCTGTAAGAGCGATTACAGCTATGAGTCTTTCTAGGTAGGTCTGTAAGAGCGATTACAGCTATGAGTCTTTCTAGGTAGGTCTGTAAGAGCGATTACAGCTATGAGTCTTTCTAGGTAGGTCTGTAAGAGCGATTACAGCTATGAGTCTTTCTAGGTAGGTCTGTAAGAGTTTTCCACACCTGGATTGTGCAACATTTTCCTATTATTCTTTTAAGAATTCTTCAGGCTTTGTCAAATTGGTTGTTGATCATTGCTAGACAACCATTTTCAGGTCTTGCCATAGATTTTCAAGCAGATTTAAGTAAAAACTGTAACTCGGCCACTCAGGAACATTCACTGTCTTCTTGGTAAACAACTTTAAGTTATTGTCCTGCTGAAAGGTGAATTGATCTCCCAGTGTCTGGTGGAAAGCAGACTGAACCAGATTTTCCTCTAGGATTTTGCCTGTGCTTAGTTCCATTCCGTTTCTTTTTTATCCTGAAAAACTCCCCAGTCCTTAACGATTACAAGCACACCCATAACATGATGCAGCCACCACTATGCTTGAAAATATTGCGAGTGGTACTCAATAATATGTTGAATTTGATTTGCCCCAAACATAACACTTAGTATTCAGGACAAAAAGTGAATTGCTTTGCCACATTTTTTGCAGTGTTACTTTAGTGCCTTGTTGCAAACAGGATGCATGTTTTGGAATATTATTATCCTGTACAGGCTTCCTTCTTTTCACTCTGTTAGTTAGGAGAGTATTGTGGAGTAACAATGTCGTTGATCCATCCTCAGTTTTCTCCTATCACAGCCATTAAACTCTGTAACTGTTTTAAAGTTACCATTGGCCTCATGGTGAAATCCCTGAGTGGTTTCCTTCCTCTCCAGCAACTGAGTTAGGAAGGACGCCTGTATCTTTGTAGTGAGTGGGTGTATTGATAACACCATCCTAAGTGTAATTCATAACTTCACCATGCTTCAATGTCTCCTTTTTTTATTGTATTTTTATTTTTCGACCCATCTACCAATAGGTGCCCTTTTTTGAGAGGCATTGGAAAACCTCCCTGGTCTTTGTTGTTGAATCTGTGTTTGAAATTCACTGCTTGAGTGAGGGACCTTATATATAATTGTATGTGTGGGGTACAAAGATGTCATTAAAAAATAATGTTCAACCCTATTATTGCATACAAGGTAAGTCCATGTAACTTATTATGTGACTTGTTAAGCACATTTTTATTCCTGAACTTATTTAGGTTTTCCATAACAAAGGGGTTGATTAATACTTATTGTCTCAAGACATTTCAGCTTTTCATTTTGTATTAATTTGTAAAGATTTTGAAAAATATTATTACACTTTGACATTATGGGGTATTGTGTGTAGGCCAGTGACAAATAATCGCCATTTAGTCTATTTTAAATTCAGGCTGTAACACAACAAAATGTCGAAAAAGTCAAGGGGTGGTCCTCTGTAGCTCAGCTGGTTGAGCACGGCGCTTGTAACGCCAAGGTAGTGGGTTCGATCCCCGGGACCACCCATACACAAAAAAAATGTATGCACGCATGACTGTAAGTCGCTTTGGATAAAAGCGTCTGCTAAATGGCATATTATTATTATTTATTATTATTATTATAAGGGGTGTTAATACTTTCTGAAGGCACTGTAAAAGGCTATTGCGGCAAGGAGACCATTTTCAACCCAAAGTACAGCATGGCACTGTAAACATATGCCTGCCTGTCTGTTTGTGTAATAACAGCGGGCCCTGAGGGTTTCATTTGACTGAGAGCTTAGAGAACTTAGCTGTTGCACTGCATTACATAGACCTGGGCCTGGGTTTGTGTTCATTAGATACCAAATGGAAGAAAACAGACCGAAACAAGGAGGAACTTCCTGAATAAGAAAAGCCCATTTTCTTTTTCCGTAGCAAAACGTTGTATAATGTTTTCCGTTGCATGCCCTAATGAACACAACCCATCTGTAGTGTAGCACACACTGGAGGGATAGTTAGAGGGGACTGGTGAACTAATCAGGTCTGCTTCCTCTACTGACAGAAGATATTCCCTGGGTGGTTTGGCTTCAACCTTCCCCTGTTTCTACAAAGTATGTATTTATTTAAACTATGGCTGTCAAACGATTACAATAATTAATCGAGTTAATGGCATTAGTTCATTGTGATTCATCGCAATTTTAGAATTTGCTCAAATTTGGCCCAAAATGAATAAATAAAATATTTAAAAAGCAGTAAATCAAATCTTATTTGCCACATGCGCCGAATACAACAGGTGTAGACCTTACAGTGAAATGCTTACTTACAAGCCCTTAACCAACAATAAAGTTAAGAAAAAAGATAGATACAGTGAGGGAAAAAAGTATTTTATCCCCTGCTGATTTTGTACGTTTGCCCACTGACAAAGAAATTATCAGTCTATAATTTTAATGGTAGGTTTATTTGAACAGTGAGAGACAGAATAACAACGACAAAAAATCCAGAAATGTCAAAAATGTTAGAAATTGATTTGCATTTTAATGAGGGAAATAAGTATTTGACCCCCTCTCAATCAGAAAGATGTATGGCTCCCAGGTGTCTTTTATACAGGTAACAGGCTGAGATTAGGAGCACACTCTTAAAGGGAGTGCTCCTAATCACAGCTTGTTACCTGTATAAAAGACACCTGTCCACAGAAGCAATCAATCAATCAGATTCCAAACTCTCCACCATGGCCAAGACCAAAGAGCTCTCCAAGGATGTCAGGGACAAGATTGTAGACCTACACAAGGCTGGAATGGGCTACAATACCATCGCCAAGCAACTACCATTAAAATTATAGACTGATCATGTCTTTGTCAGTGGGCAAACGTACAAAATCAGCAGGGGATAAAATACTTTTTTCCCTCACTGAAAGTAAAGAATCAAAATTGCAAATAATTAAAGAGCAGCAGTAAAATAAAATAACAGTAGGGAGGCTATATACAGGGGATACTGGTACAGAGTCAATATGCGGGGGCACCGGTTAGTTGAGATAATTGAGGTAATATGTACATGTTGGTAGCGTTAAAGTGACTATGCATAGATAATAAACAGAGTAGCAGCAGCGTAAAGGGGGGGTGGGCAAAGCAAATAGTCCGGGTAGCCATGATTAGCTGTTCAGGAGTCTTATGGCGTCGGGGTAGAAGCTGTTAAGAAGCCTTTTGGACCTAGACTTGGCGCTCTGGTACCGCTTGCCGTGCGGTAGCAGAGAGAACAGTCTATGACTAGGGTGGCTGGAGTCTTTGATCATTTTTAGGGCCTTCCTCTGACACCGCCTGGTATAGAGGTCCTGGATGGCAGGACGCTTGGCCCCAGTGATGTACTGGGCCGTACGCACTACCCTCTGTAGTGCCTTGCGGTCGGGGCAGAGCAGTTGCCAAACCAGGCGGTGATGCAACCAGTCAGGATGCTCTCGATGGTGCAGCTGTATAACTTTTTGAGGGTCTGAGGACCCATGCCAAATCTTTTCAGTCTCCTGATGGGGAAAAGGCTTTGTCGTGCCCTCTTCACGACTGTCTTGGTGTGTTTGGACCATGATAGTTTGTTGGCGATGTGGACACCAAGGAACTTGAAGCTCTCAACCTGTTCCACTACAGCCCCGTCGATGAGAATGGGGGCGTGCTCAGTCCTCTTTTTTTCCCCTGTAGTCCACAATCATCTCCTTTGTCTTGGTCACGTTGAGGGAGAGGTTGTTGTCCTGGCACCACACGGCCAGGTCTCTGACCTCCTCCCTATAGGCTGTCTCATAGTTGTCGGTGATCAGGCCTACCACTGTTGTGTCATCAGCAAACTTAATGATGGTGTTGGAGTCGTGCCTGGCCATGCAGTCATGGGTGAACAGGGAGTACAGGAGGGGACTGAGCACGCACCCCTGAGGGGCCCCTGTGTTGAGGATCAGCGTGGCAGATGTGTTGTTACCTACCCTTACCACCTGGGGGCGGCCCGTCAGGAAGTCCAGGATCTAGTTGCAGAGGGAAATGTTTAGTCTCAGGGTCCTTAGCTTAGTGATGAGCTTTGAGGGCACTATGGTGTTGAACATTGAGCTGTAGTCAATTAATAGCATTCTCACGTAGGTGTTCCTCTTGTCCAGGTGGGAAAGGGCAGTGTGGAGCGCAATAGAGATTGCATCATCTGTGGATCTGTTGGGGCGGTATGCAAATTGGAGTGGGTCTAGGGTTTCTGAGATAATGGTGTTGATGTGAGCCATGACCAGCCTTTCAAAGCACTTCATGGATACAGACGTGAGTGCTATGGGTCGGTAGTCATTTAGGCAGGTTATCTTAGTGTTCTTGGGCACAGGGACTATGGTGGTCTGCTTGGAACATGTTGGTATTACAGACTTAGACAGGGAGAGGTTGAAAATGTCAGTGAAGACACTTGCCAGTTGGTCAGCGCATGCTCGGATTACCAGGACATGTACTCCGTCTGGCCCTGCAGCCTTGTGAATGTTGACCTGCCTAAAAGTCTTACTCACATCGGCTACGGAGAGCGTGATCACATAGTCATCCGGAACAGCTGATGCAGTGGTTGCTTGCCTCGAAGCGAGCATAGAAGTGATTTAGCTCATCTGGTAGGCTCGTGTCACTGGGCAGCTCGCGGCTGTGCTTCCCTTTGTAATCTTTAATAGTTTTCAAGCCCTGCCACATCCGACGACCGTCTGAGCCGGTGCAGAACGATTCAATCTTAGTCCTGTATTGACTCTTTGCCTGTTTGATGGTTTCGTCAGAGGGCATAGCAGGATTTCTTATAAGCGTCCGGGTTAGAGAACCCCCTTGAAAGCGGCAGCTCTACCCTTTTAGCTCAGTGCAGATTTTGCCTGTAATCCATGGCTTCTGGTTGGGGTATGTACGTACGGTCACTGTGGGGATGACGTCATCGATGCACTTATTGATGAAGCCAGTGACTGATGTGGTGTACTCCTCAATGCTATCGGAAGAATCCCGGAACATATTCCAGTCTGTGCTAGCAAAACAGTCCTGTAGCTTTGCATCTGCATCATCTGACCACTTCCTTATTAACCGAGTCACTGGTGCTTCCTGCTTTAGTTTTTGCTTATAAGCAGGAATCAGGAGGATAGAGTTATGTGGTTAAATGTGGTCTAGTTTTTTGTCCTCTGGTTGCACATTTAACATGCTGGTAGAAATTAGGTAGAACGGATTTAAGTTTCCCTGCATTAAAGTCCCCGGACACTAGGAGCGCTGCCTCTGAATGAGCATTTTCCTGTTTACTTATGGCCTTATACAGCTCATTGAGTGCAATCTTAGTGCCAGCATCGGTTTGTGGTGGTAAATAGACAGCTATGAAGAATATAGATGAAATCTCTCTTGGTAAATAGTGTGGTCTACAGCTTATCATGAGATACTCTACCTCAGGCGAGCAAAACCTTGAGACTTCCTTAGTATTAGATTTTATGCACCAGCTGTTGTTTACAAATATACACAGACCGTTCTATCCATAATAGTACAATTGGTTAGAGGGCTGTAAAACGGCAGCCATGTTCTCCGGCGCCAAGATCTACTCATTGAGTTGTAGGCATACTATGTTTTGATTGTAAGAAAGAAACAGAAAATAATCCGTATCCAAATGTTTTTAATGGCATTTTCACCATTAACAACACAAAAGTGACTAACATACAGCTATTAATGCTCCCAATGTTTAAGTAGGCCTAATCCCTCTTATCAAAGTTCTTGAAGTTTAACACTTCCGCGTGTGCACACACTCAAGTACTGTTAACGCTTCAGGCTCTCTAAATGATTGTTCTCCCAATTTCTGATTGGAGGGTTGACTGTACAAAGAACAAAGAGCTTTTAAACTTGTCCAACAATGTTCTGAATCCCACAGAAGACAATAACAACAGATCAGCCAGATTAGTTCATGTAATATATCAGTGTTCCCCCTATGTGCATTTTTTTTGTGATGGCAAAACCTTTTAAGTGTAACCTTAAACGACTAAAACCAGATAAAGTATGTAGAAAAGAGAATGGATTTTTTATATATAAGATCATCTTTGAGAACTAACAATCACCAAAATAACAACATTGACAGTCAGGGAGAAACTGAAATTCCCAAAATGATTTTGTTATAATGTTTGAGTCACTCAGATAGCATAATAACAAGGCATAAGCCAATGGCAAAATGTGTAGAATTGCAGAAAATTTGCTTTAAAACAGCAAAATGTTGTCTCTGCGGCCAAGAGGAGGGCCTCTTCAAAAGTGTTGCTCAAAGCTGTGCACATAGTGCACCACAATAGAGACCGACAGCGCTACCAAGACCGAACGCGTTAACTTTGACAGCCCTAATTTAAACACAACTGCCCTCCCTCTCTCTGTGTTCTTTCGCTCTCTTAATCTTCCTTTCAGATATATTCTGACAAATATGTCCAACCTCTTTTCCTTGTTTGCTATCGGTGTTGAGTGTCTGTATGGTAAATAGCAAGCTACTTGTCATCTTAAGTACGTACTCTGGCATGCGAGGGAGCTTTTCTGACAACAGATGGAAGTGTGTGTTAGAGTGTGTGTCGGTGTGTACATGTGTGAGAGGGTGAGGTATTGAAATCGGAGTACATTGTGACCCATGGGTCCTTCGCACACTCCAGATTAGTCACTGAAGCAAATCTATTGACCACCAAATCTATTGAACCATGTCCAACTGTTTCCTCCTCGCTGGTCTGTTCGACAGTGTCCGTTTTGCAGTTTTTTTGTCAGCACAAATCCAGGTGCGGAGAGGGTCGAGGCTACTGAGAGGAAAGGGGAGAGAGGGAGGAGGAACTGTAGATTTATTAGGTGTTGGCTCAAACGCCCCCTCTCTGGCCTCTCCCTCCCCTCCTTCTCTCCCTCTGAGTGAGGTTGACTTGTTGTAAACTCATCATGTCGCAGGGCCTTACTGGAGCCTCATCAGGTATGGAATGTGTTTATGGGTCAGGGTTTATCTGTGTCCTGGATGTTACTGTCACAGGGTGTGTAGTGCTTATCTAAGGACTGCTTAGAGAGAGCCAATAGCCTCTGGTATTCGGTGCTGCTTTCTTCATATCTACTACGACTTTGTTCATTTTAAAGACTTGCTGTCAGTGCATAGGCTACATTTGATGTTATGTTCATACGCTCTTCCTGAAGAACTTTACGATGTAGCAGTTTGCCAGTGTGTGTTTTATTATGCTGTGCCGACTGCCCCCTCCCATTATCTACGCCTGATACCGGCCTATCTTAATGGTGAGAGAGTTTGCCGTGTGTGTTCAATATGCAGCATGCACTCCCGCAAGGGGCACATTTTTATGGCCTCTTACGCCCTTCCCTAAGCCGCCACATATGTTGCAGTGCCTTTGAACCTTTTGCAGCTCTCCCCCTTGGACATCGCGTCTCAGCTCCCCTCTGTAGCCCAGGCAGACCTCGGCCGTCCCTTGCGCGTTCCAGAACATTCTCCCTCCGCCATATTTGACCCTCCCAGAGGTCAACTGTGCTCCGTTTGAGGAATACTAAGCAGGGACCTTCGCTTTACAGTCCGTCGTTTCTCTCCCGTTTATTAAACATAGCCGGTCACGAGCGACGCAGGAATAAGGTGTTGGAGTGTGCTACTGCATCTCCTTGGTACTGGCCATTCCTCTTAAATGGCCTCTTCCTTTCCTCGTCTTTAGAATGGAGGCTAAGTGAAACCAGTGGCTAGCTGGGCTTTCCGCTATCTTCCTGTAACCTGGCCAATACTTCGATAAGGACAGCATAACACATAGCCATATGTTAGTACTGGGGACATGGCTTGTGTTTTAACACTGCGAGGTGGGTCGGAGATGAAAGGCGCCTCTTGTTTCCAGGCTAATCCACACAGACAGCCATGGCCCATGTGACTGGTGTTACCCCCCTCTCCACCACCTCCCTGACACTCACCCCTTTGAATAGAACCCTCTCTAATTCACCCTAAAAGGACTTCTTTCCAAAGAGGGGATTACTTCACTGTGAAGGGAAATCACAGGGAACACTGTCGTCCTTGGGGGAAGTGATGGCCAACATTCCCAATGATCCAGACTGGTGGCAGCAAGCAAGGGAGGGCACAATGTAGGATTGTAGCTGTCTGGAATGAGGGGAAATCGGGAAGTTGTTGGACATCATGAGGAATGGAGAAGGGTCCCTCTCGCACCCAGGCTGAGCACACTGGAATCCACACGGGTTTCCTGGAAGCAGCTTTCCCCATCCTTTAAAACGTCACTGGTTCATTCAGCCATCCGTCAGTCCACTCTATCGGGGGGGCAGGCATTGTGAAAACGAGCTGTGATTCAACAGACCTCGGCGAGAGCGAAAAACGAGATGGAGGGAAAGCGAGAGAGAGAGGGAGTGAGGGGAAAATATCTACTCGAGTTCCAAGCATATGACCTGTTCATTAGCCAAAGTAAGCGGCTTCGTAATTGACTGCCTTTTTTTCCCGGGCTCTTGGAGCAATTTTGAAAATAGTCTTGACTCCAGTCGGAGGATTTTGAAACAGCGAAAACCCCCACTTGAAGAGCCTCTATTGAGCTGCAGTAGCTATGGTTACCATCAGGGTCCGCATAAGTGGGAGAAAAGGCTAATTCCTCCAGTGTTACAACCCAGCCAAATGGTACAGAGAGAGAGATAAAAGATGAGAAAGAAGGGTATACCTCTCATTCATTCTGCCCCCTCCCATCTCCTGGTGCGTAGCTCCGCTTGACAGGCACAGATCATGACTTGTTGTGGATATCTGGGGAAGACCCACCCCTCCCCCTGTCCCTGCCTCCTTCCCTCCACAGTTCAGACCACAGAGCCATTCTAGGAAGCATAGCCTGGGCCTCAGTCCAAGGAGGAGGGGGGTCGGGTCAACTCACAAATTACTAAACCTTGTTCTCTCTGCCTTGAAGGAAGACACAATTCCCAGATCTTTGGAGAGTGTATTTTGGATGGTTATGGAAAAATAACAGAGTTACCTCCTGCTCATTTTTTACATTTGTCAGTTTCATCGGCGAGGGCAGGTAGCTGACGCCCTCTGATGGATTGCACTTGGTGTAGAAAGCCAAAGGCCTGGGAGAGGATGCATGTTTTTCAGTGAATCTGTATGTAGGCCTACTATTCTTCCTTTTTTCCTTTGTTCCTTTGGCAATGTAAAGGTAGAAGTTCAGGGCCATTTCACCAAGCAGACCACTTAGGTATGATTGTGTCGTTTTAACAAAGCACATTGTAGCATATCCCTTTTAAATCGGAGCAAAAGGGAAATCAATCGATTTTCAAATGTATTATCTTGCTTTATCCCGGATTAATTACAAGTCTGTCTAAAATGCCAAATTTGACACACACACATATATATATATATAATATTATTTCAGCAATGATGTTTCACCGTGCCTTGAGGATAGGCTGTGTGTTCTCTTTTCCCTGAAGTGTCATAGGGCCTCTCTACCACTTTAGTATCTCGTCTTCTGCTAGATCCTCTTTCCTAATAAAGACTCTGACTTGAACAGGGGAGCTCTCTCTCTCATTTGTTTATCCCCCGTCCATCCCCCCTTCTCAGAATTGGGCTTTTTGCTTTACTGATGGATTGAACTGCTGAGCCCTCCACGCCTCCCCGCTTTTCTCTCTCTCTCTTTCTCCTATCCCGCTCCTCTTCTCTCCAGCACGGTGGTGGCGGTATAAATCCGGTGATTAATCAAAAGGAGAGGGCCTGTATCCCCTGCCTGCCTGATTTGTCCCGGCTCGTCATTGGCACAGAGAAGTGCCACGAGTGGCTCTTTCATCAGCACGCCATCCTTGGTGACATTGTCTGAGGCTCCGCGCCTAAATCATCCCATGACTCACATTCTCCGACTACACTACCTGCCATGAGAGGAAAGGAGGGGAACGGTGGGAGCGAGGAGAGGATGGATGAACTGACTGGTCTTCTTATTTTTTTTCCTCTTGCCTTTCCTTCTGTTTCTGTGCAGAGTTTCAGCTGTCGCTAGGATACCCTTCGACAGATGTATCGTCCTTTTGCGAATCGCCCTCACAGGGGTGGCTAATGGCCCACCGAGCTCGACTGCTGCTTGGTTGCTGCTTCGTGTGTGTGTGTCTGTTTGCATTTGTATAGTGTTAGTGTGTGGAGAGTGGGGTGGGGGAACTAACTAGGCCTCCAGGCAGTTGCCCATCCAATTAGTACTTTCAGTAAACCGGCTGAAACTCTTCTGTCGTTGTTCCCTGTACTTTGAGTGGTTGAAGCTTAAAGCCAAAAAAGGACTTGGGCCTAGTCAAAACCCACCTCTTCAATCACAGACTGTTTTCTCATTACCCTGCTAGGTATGCGTAATGCCCGAGTCAGTGACGACATAATTATCTTAATTGTCGTCACCATCACTGGGAGAAAAACAACAACAACAACCGAGCAGTTTATGAAAAAGCATTAGAATATGTGTGCTCTCTGATAGTAGTGAGTTCAACAGAGCAGCAGACATTAAGGTTGTTTGCCCCAAAGCCTAGTACATGGTGAAAAAGCTGAGGCTGCCTTCTAACATGGCCTCCAGAAATGGAACTCTATTCTCAGTGTGAGCGGAGCGATGTCGTGAACAGCACAGCAGGGCTTTAAAACAACCAGCGCTGAAGAGCATTCCATGACCAATGCTGAACTCCGGGCTTAGGAGAGCTCCATCAAAGCAGGCGGCGTTAAAGGGGCTGTCTGGACAATGCCCAAGCAAGGATAAGTGACCGCCCTCTGTCTCTCTCCATCCTGTGCTCACTCACTGGCCCCTTCTCTGAAGAAAGAAAGAAATAAAGAGAGAAAGAAAGAAAGAGGGAGTGAGAGAGAGAGGGAGAGAAAGCAGGATTTCATTTCCTTTTGTCTCTGCGCCCTGCAAATTGATCCTCTGGCTCAAAGTGAAATGGCTTAACTGCAGTATAAACAGACTGCCGCTGTTCCTCATAAGGACTAGCATTAGAGGAAATTGCCGGTGTCGGGACCGACAGAGCGAGAGAGAGATAGAGAGAGAAGGCATGGGCAGAAGAGCAGTGTTTAAGCCCACGCACTCACTGCATCCAACGCGCCTGCGCTCCCAGCATGACTAATACCAGAGGTCATCAGCTCCAGAGGCGGCAGCCATTTCTCATGGAGAGCAGTCGCTGATTACGCTGGTGTTTGTGGATGTAACTGTGTGTGTGTGTTCGAGCCTTCTGAGCAAGTTATCCAGGAAACGTCCGAGAAATGGGGCTCAGGGAAGCATGTGGAGTCGTTCCATGTCATTCAGCAAGCCATGACACCCACCATCTGTTCGTTCTGAAATCATTTCTGTAGTTAGAAACAGGTAAGATTGGCAGTCATTAAATGTATTTAGATCTCTGAGAATTAAGCTCATTGATTGCACCCAAATTGGCAATTTTAATTTATATGATTCAGATAATATTCATTAAATATAGTACCCAACAGCAGCTTTGGACCATACTTCTTCCTACCAATGTGTAAGACATGAGGAATCCAAAAAATTGTCAAAAGCCACCCACACACCCTATGCCAATCCCACCCCAACAACCAGTGTGGTGCCAAGACAACAACCTCTCCCTCAACTTGAGCAAGACAAAGGAGATGATCGTGGACTACAGGAAAAAGGGGGACCGAACATGCCCCCATTCACATCGAAAGGGCTGTAGTGGAGCGGGTCGAGAGTTTCAAGTTCCTTGATGTCCACATCACCAACAAACTATCATGGTCCAAACACACCAAGAAAGTCGTGAAGAGGGCATGACAACGCCTTTTCCCCCTCAGGAGACTGAAAAGATTTGGCATGGGTCCCCAGATCCTCAAAAAGTTCTACAGCTGCACCATCGAGAGCATCCTGACCGATTGCATCACCGCCTGGTATGGCAACTGCTCGGCATCCGACCGTAAGGTGCTACAGCGGGTAGTGCGTACAGCCCAGTACATCACTGGGGCCAAGCTTACCTGCCATCCAGGACCTATATACTAGGCGTGTCAGAGGAAGGCATAACATTTTTTGTTCTATTGTGGTACTTTTTATTTTATTTTTTACTTTAGTTTATTTAGTAAATATTTTCTTAACTCTATTTCTTGAACTGTATTGTTGGTTAAGGGCTTGTAAGTAAGCATTTCACTGTAAGGTCTACAGCTGTTGTATTCGGCGCATGTGACAAATACCATTTTATTTGATTGTCAGTTCTCTACAGTCGTGGTCAAAAGTTTTGAGAATGACACAAATACTAATTTTCACAAAGTCTGCTGCCTCAGTTTTGATGATGGCAATTTACATACACTACAGAATGTCATGAAGAGTGATCAAATTAATTGCAATTAATTGCAAAGTCCCTCTTTGCCATGAAAATGAACTTAATCCCCAAAAAACATTTCCACTGCATTTCAGCCCTGCCACAAAAGGACCAGCTGCCATCATGTCAGTGATTCTCTCATTAACACAGGTGAGAGTGTTGACGAGGACAAGGCTGGAGATCACTCTGTCATGCTGATTGAGTTAGAATAACAGACTGGAAGCTTTAAAAGGAGGGTGGTGCTTGAAATCATTGTTCTTCCTCTGTTAACCATGGTTACCTGCAAGGAAACACGTGCCGTCATCATTGCTTTGCACAAAAAGGGCTTCACAGGCAAGGATATTGCTGCTAGTAAGATTGCATCTAAATCAACCATTTATCGGATCATCAAGAACATCAAGGAGAGAGGTTCAATTGTTGTGAAGAAGGTGTCAGGGAGCCCAAGATGGTCCAGCAAGCGTCAGGCCCGTCTCCTAAAGTTGATTCAGCTGCGGGATCGGGCCACCACCAGTGCAGAGCTTGCTCAGGAATGGCAGCAGGCAGGTGTGAGTGCATCTGCATGCACAGTGAGGCAAAGACTTTTGGAGGATGGCCTGGTGTCAAGAAGGGCAGCGAGGAAGCCACTTCTCTCCAGGAAAAACATCAGGGACAGACTGATATTCTGCAAAAGGTACAGGGATTGGACTGCTGAGGACTGGGGTAAAGTCATTTTCTCTGATGAATCCCCTTTCCGATTGTTTGGGGCATCCGGAAAATACCTTGTCTGGAGAAGACAAGGTGAGCGCTACCATCAGTCCTGTGTCATGCCAACAGTAAAGCATCCTGAGACCATTCATGTGTGGGGTTGCTTCTCAGCCAAGGGAGTGGGCTCACTCACAATTTTGCCTAAGAACACAGCCATGAATAAAGAATGGTACCAACACATCCTCCGAGAGCAACTTCTCCCAACCATCCAAGAACAGTTTGGTGACGAACGATACCTTTTCCAGCATGATGGAGCACCTTGCCATAAGGCAAAAGTGATAACTAAGTGGCTCGGGGAACAAAACATCGACATTTTGGGTCCATGGCCAGGGAACTCCCTTAATCCCATTGAGAACTTGTGGTCGATCCTCAAGAGGCGGGTGGACAAACAAAAACCCACAAATTCTGACAAACTCCAAGCATTGATTATGCAAGAATGGGCTGCCATCAGTCAGGTTGTGGCCCAGAAGTTAATTGACAGCATGCCAGGGCGGATTGCAGAGGTCTTGAAAAAGAAGGGTCAACACTGAAAATATTGACTCTTTGTACTAGGCTTTGACACTTAAGGAATGCTTGTAATTATACTTCAGCATACCATAGTAACATCTGACAAAAATATCTCATAACACTGAAGCAGCGAACTTTGTGAAGACCAATACTTGTGTCATTCTCAAAACTTTTGACCACGACTGTATGTCTGACAAGAAGTATGGCGCTGCGGCTTGGAGTATTGCTTCTTCAACCTTTGTAATTTATTCCCTGTGAATCTGGTGATAGTTATTAACCCCTGTTCAGAGAAATTTGGCATTGAAGTTGCTTGCTTTATTATTTAATTATTGTGGTCAAGCCAGTCCTTCATGAACGCCATTCAGTTTGTCCTTTTCTTAGCAACATAATGCTTCAACCCAACTCTCCCTGAATAGTCCAAAAAGTGGCAGCTCTCTGAGAGGGTTATCCTTATTGTGCAATTCTCATGTTAATAAAACTTGGTGGAAAAATGGGCTAGGGACTAAAATGTTGTGGCAGCCATAATAAAATTATATTTTAAACCATTGCATGACGGTCTTATGTTTGTCAAAATAAATATTAGAAAACAGCTCTATTTAATGCGATTAGTGACATTTACCATTAAACCCAATTGAATTGCTTTCATGGAGGACTGGCTTGAATTGTGAGGATTACCACACAATGTATTTTCATCATGAGCAAAAGCTATTGGTCTCTACCTAAAGTTGCAAAGGAAATATTGTGATCTATTTAATAAAATGGATAAAAGATCATCCAGTGGTCAAAACCTGGTACTTTCACACTCATTTATAGTAACTAATGCAAGCGACTTCAATGACACATTTCTCTAAACAGGGGAAAATAACCGTCACCAAATTCACAGGGAATACATTACATAGTATGAAGAAGCAATACTCCAAACCGCAGCTTAATACTATGTTTTACTATGTCAGACATATTAGAACTGATACTGATACTGTATACTGGATGTTGGGGTGGGATTGGCGTGGGGGGGGGGTCTGTGGGTGGCTTTAGATTTTTTGGGGGGATTCATCATGTCTTCCTAATTTTAGGAAGAAGTTTGGTCCACATTGGATGTTGGGTACTATATTTATTGAATATTATCTGAATCCTATCAATTAAAATGTCAAATTTTGGCGTATTCAATTAGCTACATTTCTCAGATCAAATTATATTTAAAAAATAATAATGTTCAGGAAAGCTAATCGTATCAGTTACTATTTCAGAACAGTCTGAGATGGTGGGTGTCGAAAGCGCAGCGTGCTGGATACATGAGCCCCGACCTGATTCGCTTTGGCTAACATTAATCAAAAACAGTAAGCGGAAAAGAAAAACGAGACTTGAGCGCCAAACTTTTTGAGGATCTTGGGTTACGCTGAGTACCACGGTGGGTCCCGCAGTTTTACTCAAGGTGACCCGACCGCTCCCGTGTCAAACCACGTGAAGACTACTTCTGTCCTAAGGGCCTTAGTTGTTTTGGCTAACCTAAATGGTGCACATAGCAATGCTTTCTTCCCTTCTTGAACATCAAATAAATAGGCAAAATATGTTCGAAAATGGCTGTGTATTCTAGTGTAAGTTCCATTTAGCCTATGTCTTTGCCATGTTCAGTGTAATGTTAAAGGTAATGTGAAGACTATTGTTCAGACGTACCAGGTCTGGCAAGGCATGGCCAGGACTGCTAGAGGCTAAGGAAAGAAGGAAGGGAAGAGTCTAGAATTCCTCTCCATCTCCCTCCTACCGTCCCCTCCATCCCACCCTCCACCCCCGTCCCGTTGAGGAGCCCCATATGCTGAAGGACACTCAGGAGAGGGGCTTTGTGGGTTTTAGGAAGGGGGGCTCCTCAGCTCCCGCTGTCTGCTTACTGTATCTCGGTCACGTCTAGTGTTTTAATCAGACAGTTACCATAGGTCTCCTCTCTCTGCCTTTCTCTCCTTCCATCCCTCCCTCCCTCCCTCCCTCCCTCCCTCCCCTGTTCTCGCCTGTCTGTCACTCAGTGGGGTGAGAGCAAGGGGGAGAGAGAGAGAAAGTGCTGCTGTCCTTAGACAATTTTTTAAAATACTTTTACTGTTGAAAACGATATCCCAAATATAAATACAGTAAAGGACACACACTAAAGGGTAAACAAATATTTTTTGAGCAAATTAGTGTTTTTTAGAGAACTGCAAAGTTCAAGTAGTAGGGCATTCAAGGAGTTGGTCTGATAGGAAGTCGTGGTGTCATCGGCCTCCCCCTTGCTTGAGGAACAATAGAGGAGCAATATAGAACAAAAGAGGAAAGGCCCACCCCCCTACTTGTGCTGTGTCATGACTTACCTGGACCACCTATTGTTAAGTAAATCAGGTGTTAAATTAGGTGAAAAGGAGACTGGAGTGCCACTTTAAAGCCTGACAGACAGCGGGGATTTGCATAGTGAGTATGAGCAGTCTACTTGTCATCGCCATCACAGCAGCAGCACAGAGGCTGGCTGGAATCTCAAGGTCTTTTCATGTCTGCTCTGCAGTTGTCCATTTCAGCCACTATTCTTGTCAGTTCTCATTTTAAACTACATCCCATTTAGTCCGCTGTCGTCCTCACCGGCTCACCCAAACAGCTCATCATAGCTAGCTATTTAACACGGCTATATATGAACAAGGTTCAAAGAATTATGTCCCTGGGTGTGTACAGTGTTTATTAGTGGCTGTGCCCGGCTTTTGTTGTAGACAATGTGTTGGATGAGCCGGAATCTCAAAGAGCAAGAGGAGCAGGTAAACTAATGCATTCAAACTGTCCCGAGTGGCGCAGTGGTCTAAGGCACTGCATCGCAGTGCTAGCTGTGCCACTAGAGATCCTGGTTCGAATCCAGGCTCTGTCGTAGCCGGCCGCGACCGGGAGACCCATGGGCCCAGCGTCGTCCAGGGTAGGGGAGGGAATGGCTGGCAGGGATGTAGCTCAGTTGGTAGAGCATGGCGTTTGCAACGCCAGGGTTGTGGGTTCGATTCCCACGGGAATGAAAAAATAATAATATATGCACTAACTGTAAGTCGCTCTGGATAAGAGCGTCTGCTAAATGAGTAAAATGTAATTCAAAAAGTTGCTTCAATCAACCCTGTGCTGTTGGGCACCAGTGTTCCCATTTCCCACTAGCCTCTCCCCCCTTCTGAGCTGTGCTGTGGAGCCCGTTGCCATGGTTAACGTTGAGTGACATCCCCCTGCTGATAGCCAGGTAGTCTCCGTGGATACGCCAGGTCATTAAATGGGAGCTGGGGAGCGGCGGCTCTGGCTGGTTGGTATCGACCTGACAGACACTGAAATGAGGTGGCCCCGTGCCAGCCCCCCGTCTGACCCTGGCCCTGGCACTGCATGGACTGGCAGCTCCCCTTACAGCCCCTGGGCTCACTCACTCACTCCCTGTGGAAATGGAGACAGTAGATAAATGATTAGCGACAGCTTCATGCATTCCCCAGTCCCCGTCCTCATGAGTGAGTATATGAATACGTTTTCATGAACTGGTGGAGATTTTGCGTCATAGTGGCTGTGTAAGTCTTGGAATGCGTAGAGCGGTTTATCCGTGGTAAGACTGCTTACACTGAAGAATGACCAAAGCCACATAATGTGGCTAGTCACTTTGGATAATATGATACTCTGCTAATATGACATATCCTTTGTGTTTCTACGGAAGCAAATTCGTTTTATTGATTCCACTGCACTGTCCAGTCTTTAAATGTTTTTTAAGCACCAGTAACTACATACCTGACAGTGCTCTCTTGGCTTTACACGTTTCAAAGATGGCCGCCACCTGGCTACCCTTTCAGAAGAATCTCTTGTGGTTTGAAACTGCGAGGTGAGGAGGGGTGTGGATGGGGAATAGGAGTTTCACAAGGGTGGTGGGGGAGGAGGTGTTTTGGGGAACTGGAGGATAATTTGACTCTGTCGGCAGCACCTCCCTCCAGGGGCTTGCTGCAAGAACAGGAAGTGCAGGCGAAGACTGAACAAACCCATGCGGTCTATAATTAGCTTGGTGGCGGGCATCAGGGGCTCTCCTGGGAGGTGGCACAGGGAAGAGCGGGAGCACGTTCTCTTGATTCGAACATGCAGTTAAAACCGCCTATTTACGGCATCTGACCGCAAGCGGTACCGGAGTGGCAAGTCTAGGACCAAAAGGCTCCTTAACAGCTTCTACCCCCAAGCCATAAGACTGCTGAACAATTAATCAAATGGCCACCCGGACTATTTACATTGACACCCCCCCTCCCCTACATGTACAAATTATGCATAGTCACTTTACCCCTACCTACATGTACAAATTACCTCGACTAACCTGTACCTTCGCACTTTGACTCTGTACCCGTACCCCCTGTATATAGCCTCGTTATTGTTATTTTATTGTGTTACTTTGTATTATTTTTTACTTTAGTTTATTTGGTAAATATTTTCTTAACTCTTTCTTGAACTGCATTGTTGGTTAAGGGCTTGTAAGTAAGCATTTCACGGTAAGGTCTAAACCTGTGGTATTCGGCGCATGTGACAAATCAAGTTTGATTTGATTCTGGCCTGTCGCCGGGGCCCACAGGGGCCTCCGTCCTCTCTTCTCTCCTCCTCTTCCATCCCAGGGAGAGAGCAGTGACAAGAGGCTGCATGGGTTCAGGTCACACAAGGAGCTCAGTGATGCAGAGGACTCACCTTGAGAAAGCAGCTTTTTATGGCGTTGGACTCAATATACAATAATAGGGACGCCTGTGTACTTTATTGTGAGGTATAGTGGTATCTCTCTTTACATGAGAAGAGCGGTATCAGCCAGACAGCCAAGCACGTTTCGGTGACCCTCCGAAAGGTAGCTGGAGTAAACGAGAGAGAAGAGAGGAGAGGAGGGAAAGAAATGTGTGTTTTGGGGGCTTTGTGGTGTGCAAAGCTGAGAGGAAAGGTTATCCTTTCAGACTACCGATAAATGGCTGTGTGTGTGTCTGCGTGCGGTGCAGTGCTAGGGTGATGTAAGGTCTTATAGTTGGGCAGGGACTGCAGTGGAGCATGATGGTCGTCGTCTCGCCACAGCTTGGAATGCGAGACACCCCTCTTTTCTCCTCTCCTCTGGGCCCCTCTCTCTGTCCCCCAATGACTGTTTATGAATAAACAAAGCCATCGATCACGTAACACAATGAATTCCTATGTGAAGACTCAATAGCGCATTGAAGCCAAAATAAGTCAGATGGCGTCTCATGGATACATAACATGCGCAGTTTGAGATAAACCAGGAAGTTGCAGGCTAGCTCAGTGCTGCACGCTCTCATTAAGTAACTAAAGTTGATGGCCGACCGGGGTACTGCAGGCTGAATAGCAACCAAATTATCCTAGATAGATGGGAGGTGTTGAATGGAGCTGAAGGATGGAAATAAAAACAGCATGATAACTAATATAGGGCATGCTGTGTCCATAATAAGTTTATAGGTTGAGAGCTTTTGTGAAGGAGCACAGTTGGAGAGATATGGCATATAGAAGCAAACCGGATGGACATCATGAAAATGATCGGAGAGGTTGAGGGTAGAGGAAGTTCAGGAGTAAAAACAAACAAAATACAATTATTGTAAAATTGACTGTGTCCATAAAATGTATATAGTATGTATAAGATGGAAGTAGAGGCCTAAGCGTTGTTGTTCACTAGTTTACTCCAATTAGGGAAGGGGTGGTGGGGTTGGAAAGTAATAAAGGGAAATATATTTAAAAAAAGGATATATATATATATATATATGTGTGTGTGTGTGTGTGTGTGTGTATGTATATATGTATGCGAGAAAAAAAACGATGGGGAATTGGAAGTGATGCAGACAATTATATTGATGGAAGTTACAATCTATCTGCAATATTAAAGCTGATCTACCCACCCCTCCCAAAAAATTAAAAAACTAAATTATCCTTATAATCCTTTTTCTATGTGCGATTTATAAAATAATCGGTTCAAGGACATACATCTGTTGTAATAGAAGCAATTATAGGTACCCTGATTGACCACGAAGATTGCCATTTTCCCATTCACTATAATGGGGGATCCTGTTTTCTGCAAACAATTACATTTTAGTCATTTAGCAGATGCTCTTATCCAGAGCGACTTACAGTTATTGAATGCATACATTGTCATACTGGCCCCCCGTGGGAAACGAACCCACAACCCTGGCGTTGCAAGCGCCATGCTCTACCAACTGAGCTACAGGGGACAATGCCTGCAGGACCGCGGTCGGCCTTGAACTGCATGGCTTTAATAAGATTGGGCAGTCGTTCTCCCCTGCTATCCCCTTCTCTAACTCTTTGTCCCTCTCTTTCCCACTACTTTCTTCTCTGTTTTCTCCCATGCCCATTTTCACTCCCACACTAAAAATCGAATTGTGTCCTCTAGAATTGAGAGAAAATTAATTAATTAGGCTAGATGTCATTTGAACTGAAGCCCCAAGGTAAGAGTCTGTTACACAACTACTTTTTATCAGAGTTTTCAGACAACTGTGTGCAGTTCTAACAATCAAAGTTGGGAGTGTTCTTGAATCAAATGCTTATTTTCTCTATTTTTGGATCAGCACTCCAGCTTTGTTCCCTCCCCTTCTGCAATTTTCTGTTTCCCAAAAAATAGTATGTTACACAGAGTGGACTACGTTTTATAGACTTTACCCTTCGCCAAAGTTTCTAAGAACTGCGTTGTTTAGAAGAGTGCAAGGGCGAATTTAGTCATTCCACACGCAGACTTCATAAGGTAGGTGTTCCCTAATGGAAATATGCAAATACATGCTAGAACGAACCAATAGGATCTCGCTAGCTCGTGCTTGGTTTTGCCCACCTCCTTGCTTGTTCTGCTCACTATGCTTCATTTGCTCCCATTGGAAACAACAGGCTGTAGTGTATCTTGGGTTAGTTATAAAAATCTTTGGTACAGTACACAAAAAGTGGTCAAAGCATTTCAGCTATTTATGAAAAAATCCCCTGAGGATCTTAACTCATGACACTTATTATCACACATTGCTTTCTTTAATATATTTAGATAATATTTGAAAAACGTATCTTTCCAGCAATCAATTCTAATCACAACAGCTGTGAGATGTATTTCCATACAGGTCAACCCCTGACAGCTGTATGGTGTATTTCTGAGCTATATATGGTTTAGTCTGGCGATTATCTGGAATGTAAACCTTTTCTCCCCGCGTCTTTGTTTGGACCTACCTTTGGCCACGATGAACATGCCTCCACTCTGTAGGAGGTCCCCAGTGAAGTTCCCCTGGATCCCTTGAGCTTTGGCCTGGAGGACAGAACAGAGGACAAACCATGTAAAACACCTTCCAATTCCACTCAGACAGACAGAAGAGGCCATATACATGCAGTATCAACTGAACATAACCCCCCTCCCGCGTCAACCATGATACAGCAATGTTATTGGACAAAGTGAAATCACAAATATTAACTTTGTCGTAACCTCTCGTATTTTCTTCCCCAGTGCTGCAGGAACCACACTAAGAGCCGTGTACCTGTTTACGAATGTAAGATTAAATAATAAATAATAATATGCCATTTAGCAGACGCTTTTATCCAAAGCGACTTACAGTCATGCGTGCATACATTTTTGTGTATGGGTGGTCCCGGGGATCGAACCCACTACCTTGGCGTTACAAGCGCCGTGCTCTACCAGCTGAGCTACAGAGGACCAGATTACAAATGTAAGTTCTATGCAAGAGCTATTTTTTTCTTCTTGGCACTCCAAGTAGTACATCTAGATAAGTAAATAGTACACTGATGACCTAACTTACCTTTTGAAGCCCAGATCCTTTCTCGTCAATGTAAAGGTCTGCCACAGAAGACAACAGGACGATTATGATACGATCCACAAAGTCTCAAAACTCTTACTATGGCAGAGCAGGGCATTTAAGGTCGGCTGTGAAATCCATCAGGAGGCAAGTTTATTGCTTTCTAAGTGAATGGCCATAAATGGCCAGTGTTACAAAAGGAAGCTACATATGTTGTGTAAGGGTGACAAAGTTTCTATGGATTCTAAATGACAAAAATTGTCATTAAAAAGTAAATGGTATTCAAAGATACATTTTTTTGAATACATTTGTGGTTGCTTGAGAAGTCAAAAGGGTTGGGTTGTAGACATCATTGGTCTATTGCCCAATGTGATTTTGGACAACTGACTCTGTGCCCCCAATCTAGAATCATTATTTTGCAAAACAGACATGGATTTTTTTTAACCTTTGAAGAATCCCCCCTCCTTAAACTCCTTCAGGCCTGTCTCCTCAGGTCCGATGCCCACCAGGGCGATACCGTTGGCTGTCAGGTCTGGCTCAAGTTTACTGATCTCTGCTGCTGTCCAGCGGCCCACCTGGCAGCCAAACCTGCGCAGGAAGAACAGGACCACAGGCTTGTCGCGCCATAAAGACTGGAGCTCCACACTCTGCAACAAATGACAGAGAAAATTGACATGTTATTTTACCTTTATTTAACTAGGCAAGTCAGTTAAGAACAAATTATTATTTACAATGACGGCCTACCCCGGCCAAACCCGGACGACGCTGGGCCAATTGTGCGCCGCCCTATGGGACTCCCAATCACTGCCGGTTGTGATACAGCCTGGAATCGAATCAGGGTCTGCAGTGCCTTAGACCGTGCGCCACTCGGGAGCCCCCTGAGTGAGGGAGGGAGGTTACTTCCCTGAATAGTTATGTTAGTGAGGGAGGGAGGTTACTTCCCTGTAGCTCAGTTGGTAGAGCATGGCGCTGGATAAGAGCGTCTGCTAAATGACGTAAATGGTATGGGTAATATTTAGACCTTGGCTGCTGAAAGCATGTTACCTTGGCTGTGATGTGTTTGGTAATCATATCTGTATGAAACCCTCTGGCCCGGCCCAGCCCAGCGCTGTGAACTGCCGTGGTTGTTGTGTGGGTAAGTAATCCCAGCAGGGCTCGCTAGCCGGGGCGTTGTTTACTGTGTGTTCTCCCCTGACGGAGGTGCAGAGGTGCTGAGCTGTTGTTTGTTGAGGGCTCAGCAGTCTGTCTCTGGGCCGTAGAGATAAGGGCATGACTAAGCAGTGGGCAGAGAGAGAAGAGAGGGGGAGAGATCGACAGAGGCTCTGCACTGCTTATCTGGATCTCTGTGCTCCAAGGCCCGGCCCGCCCCTCTGACTGAGCTCTCCGGTGGGTGACCTTGACAAGAATGTGGATTATTATTGTAATAAATACCGCTCTGGTGGAATGGCTGGAGGTCAGGAGGGGAGGAAGGGAGGAGACAAGGCGGGAAGTAGGGAGAGAGGGAAGAGTGAGGGAAGGGAGGGTGCAAGGGGGATTTCCGGTATTTTCCACAGCACAGATGGGACTTTGTTGAAACATGTCGCGGGGAGACCGGTCGGGTTAGAGCAGCAGATTGGCATCTCAGTTTCGTGTCCCGGAACTGTTTACTACTACTACTACTTCACCGTCCCAGCAGCAGCCATGTTGTTTTTCCTCAGTCTTCCGTCTGGATTTGTTCAAGGGAAGCCTGGGAGTTGTGTTTTTGGGATGGGGCTTGACTGAGGCACTGCGTGTGCCTGGCATTCCTTTGGCTTAATTAACTCCCCGGCAACAGAGCTAACAACCCTTTCATAGTTTATTTTTTATTTTTTAATCAAGAATCTCCAGCTCATCTCAAAATGTAAGTGCTGTGTTGATTTTGCTACTCGGTGGGGGGAAAAGGATGTTGTACAGAGATTGCAACTACAGTGAAAGTACACCCTTGTGAAGGGGGTGTGGGAAGATTTCAAGTGGCCATGCTTTTGGGGGGTCGTTGGGGGGCCCTTTGAGTTTGGTCTCCTCCCATTACCACCAGCACACAATACCAGGCAGAGGCCCCAAGCCAGCCAGCCACCGTCCGAGTTGAAGGGGGAGGGGTAGGGCAACAGAGGCAGGCGAGGGGAGGGAGGTAATCAGCTTGGCTTGTGTTGCGACCAGAGAATAGAGGAGCAAACACCTGCTGAGTTCCAGCCAGCCAGCCAGTTCTCAGACAGGAAGGTACTGCTGTAGTCAACCGTGTCCCTTTTCTTAATACACCACTGAGCTGCCAGCTCCCCCAAGCACTAACTCTCTCAGGTAGCAGCACATTCTCAATTGGCTCTCCTCGAGTGGAAAGAGACGGGAAAGTGGGAGGCAGAAAGGGTGTCAAGTATTTTTTTCTCTCTGCATATGTAGTCAGAGTTGGTGTACACAAATCCATGTATGCACTCCCGTGTAAACGGAATATAGACGTCAAGCCATCCGTGAAACTCTTGTGCAGTTATCAGGCAATCTAAGGTCTTTTTCAGCTTGCTTTGCTACCTTCTGGTTTCATACAGGTTCCTGTCCCTGAATACTGATAAGCCGGGAGGCTTTCTCTCTCCCCCTCTCGCTCACTCACTCACTCGCGCTCTCTCTCTCTCCCCCTCTCTTCTCTCTCGTGAAACACTATCTTGCTTGTTATGCCGTATGTAGAAAAGCTTTTCCTCCCCGCTGTCTGGTCATATTACACCCAGTAGTCCGGGCTGTGTTCTCAGGGAACACAAACACTTCTCAGTGTTTCTACTCCCTCTCTCTCTCTCTCTCTTGCTCTTTCTCTCGTACTCTGTCCTCCCTCCCTTTCTCCGATTCTGTTTTCACGCACGGGCTCTAAAAGCAAAGAGGCATCGGAGGTGGAGCTGGCAGCAATCCATCAAGGCTGAAACTAGGGCAAGCAAAGGGAAATGTAACCTAAACGGCAGGCTAAACCAAAGAGCACAGCCTCTCAGTAAGTAGAGACACTGCCTTTGTACGTTCGAAGGAGTAGCTGGTGACCGCCCTTCCCTGCACACACAGTGCCTTTTCCACGTTATTTTTAAAATGGGCATAATGTAGGCGTCGACAATGTCTTGTGAAAAACCGAGTCCTGCAACAACGCCGTTTAGCCCGGGGCCTGAGAGCATTAAATCGAAGCTTTGCTTCCATTTCCTCTCTTTTTTTTTTTTTTTTTTGTCTGCCTCAGCTGCTCGGAAAACACCCTTCTGAGTGCACACTCGTAATCAGGCAGCCTGCGCTGTGCTTCGGTGCCTCGGCTTTCAACTCTGAACAGAGCCCATTGTTGTCTGATGTCTGTGTTAGCCGAGTGTGCTACTAGGCTGTGTCTCAAATCATGCCGCCTCAACCCACAGAGAAGAGGCTAAAATGCCTTACCGCCTAACCACAGAGACACCCAAGAGTAGTGGAAATTGACGGCATAAGGATGAAGGTAGCTTCACGCGGTTTATTGTATTAGAGCAAACGAGAGCTGTCGTAATGACTATTCCTAGCCGCGGTGACAATAACAGTTGAATTGCATAACGTCTAGGCTAGCAATGTCTCACTAACAAGCCGCTGCGTTCAACTGTTTTGTTGAACCAGCAATTGGCCGTGTGATCTATAATTGACAGTCATTTTTTTCAGCCATTGGCTATAGGCCTTCTGTAGCTCAATGTTGAACAGTGCTCTCTTTCTTCCCCTCTGCTGTGTTGTCAAGTGCCTCCTACTCAGTTGAGGCCTCTGCTGAATTGTCGAGACCAGGCTATTGGCTGCTTGCAAAGTACAGGTGTTGTCGGGGTTACCACCAGTTCTTGCTTCCTCACAGCCACTGTCTCTCTCACACACTCACTGTCTCTCTCACACACTCACTGTCTCGCTCTTCACCTACAGTTGAATTGTCATCGCCACAGGCAGTAGAGAAAGGCATCTCTTTTGTTTAGCACCTTCTGTGGCAGCAGGAATCCAGTGAATGGCCTCTTCAGGTAAGGCCTTGTCAACTTGCCAACGATTATTCTCTTTTAAATCAAAGCTGCTTTCGTTTACCATAGAATCATAGCGAATATCAAATGATCCTCTTTATTGAAAATTTATTTTTTATTTTTTATTGTCTGGCCTAGTTTCCCTTTCTCAAGGGCTGCTTGATTTAAAAGGCTGGAGACTTTGATTTGTGTTTCATTTAGTTCGGTACAGTAACGATTATATTTTGGTTTCACTGCCTCGTTGATGTTGTTAGGATGTGAGAGGGCTTGGCGTAGTCTCTTTCCTCTTAGCAACAGGTGAATAGCTGGCTGAGGCTGTTGCTAAGGGCCCGCAGATGAGGGAGGGAGGCTGGATTCTCTGAGCTGTCTGAAGGCACCGCCTCAATCTGTCTCTCCCTTGTGGGGGACTGTTTGGCAAACCCACCCTCCTCCCTACGCATTAAAATGGGTCACTGAAGAATACCAGTTCTTCCTAGTCATTGAACATCCTACTTGGTCCTTTCAAAAAAATATATGTTTTATTGTCACAGTGAAATGTGTTGTTTTACAGGGTCAGCCATAGTAGTATGGCGCCACTGGAGCAAATTAGGGTTAAGTGTCTTGCTCAAGACCACATCGACAGATTTTTCACCTTTCGGTTACTGGCCCAACGCTCTAACTGCTAAGCTACCTGCCGCCCTTTTGTGCATAGTAGAAATAATACTTTTGTACATATTGGAAAGAATACTTGATGGCAAGGTATTCAGAATCTGACTTTTATTGTGATACCATTGTCATTTAAAATCTATTTTGCTGAGGCAGTTTTAATTAATGTCCAACTCTCTCGTTAGACTTCTCTTTGTGTTGTGTCAATAATGGTTAAAGGGGTCTGTTGAAGTTGATGTGGGAGGTGGTGTGATTGAATTAGCCAGGGCGCAGCTCTTGCTGTTGACTAGCAGTAGGCTCTGCATGTGAACTGTAAAACAAAGGTTTCTGTGGTGCCCTGGATTGCACGACACTGTCAGCCATTTCTACCCGCAAATCTCTCACACCTCCCCTTACCTGTCACTTTCTGTGGTCTGTCTGCTTTCACCCACTGCAAGCTCTCCCTCGCTCGCACACTAAACACCAACCGGGGAGTCTCAATCATTACCTCACAAAAGGCCTAGCCAATTATACAAACCTTATATGGTATTTTAAAGAAGTGGTTGTTGAACAAATGGGTCTTCAAGTCATTTATAGGATAGCGTTAACTATGTTTCTGTTAAACCATGCATTTAAACATGGCAGTCTCTCCGAGTTGTGTCTGCAGTCCCATTTAAGTCACTTTCATCATCAGTTACAGAGCGCCCGAGAAAACATGTCAGTTTGGTTTCATTCCTCTCAAAGGCAAAGGAGAGAAAAAATAATGGTCCAAGGCCTGGACCAAAAAATAATGGTCCAAGGCCTGTTGTATGTAATTGTGGGATGCATGTTTGAGGAGGCGTACTGTTAGCTGGCAGCCATATGCTGGCAAGCAGCATCTTTTTTTATGAATAAACTGCCTCCTCCGTGAATCTAGGTTACAAGGGGGGAGGGCTCAGTGTAGACAAGCTTGGTTTACTCAGCGGGGCTATTAATGTGGTGGTTGTCTTTTGTTGTTTTCCTCCCTCTCTCACTCTCTCGCTCTCTCTCTCTTTTCAGTTTGAGGCTTGTTCTTGGGCTTGGAGACAAGAAACAGAAAAAAAACCCTCGCTGCTTTTCACTTTCGACTCTGTGGGCTTTTGCTCATTTTCTTCATGTTCTTCATGAAGTTGTGTCTCATGCTAGCGTTTAGTCATTTTCCACTTCTCGGTCTCTCTGAGGTTTTCAGTCCAGACAACGCAGCTTGTCATTTAAAAGACCACATTTGGTCACAGGAAACTGGCAGGCGTTCTCCTGTGTCATTTTGTTTTGACAGTGCTGTTAGGCCTGTTCCATGAGAGACTAGGGATGGGGGGAAGGCTGGTTGAGAGTGCCAGGAGCAGACTCTCCTGACCACTCAATTTGGCGCCTCCAGTGTGGTCATCAGAGAGGCTTCCAGGACCCAGGAAAACTCAAATTACAGGCAGCCTTGGGTTTCCATGAATCAGATTTTCAATCAATCATCCTCTCTAGGGCAGTTATTGCCCGATTTTTGTTTTACGGCCCCCGTGTTATTGCCTTCTTCAGAATGTTCTGGCCTGGTGCCGGCTAGCTCAACATAAACTGTGTAACCACTCACAACATTAACACGGACTGCTCATTCCCCTTTTTGTCCTTTTTTGGGGAAAGTAGTGGGTTTTACAGACCACTGTCTAGGTTACTGACCACATTGATTCCTCTGACACTGAGAGATCAATATTTTGACTTTTCTTATCGGAGGATCAATGGCGGTAACAGTATTGACTGTTGTTTCTGGGCATTCGAGAAATGCAAAGTATGCTATTTCTGGTAATGTTACGTGGTCAAAGTCTGTTTAGAGGTTGGACACCCCATGATATTCGTTTTAATCTGTCCTGTCCAGATCTCTGGGTTGTGTGTTTTTCAAATGCTATTTTGAGTCCTGTTGAGTGGCTGTGTGAATCGTGTCAAATAGGAGCTATGTCAGAGTGTCAGGTGTTGAGCAGCCCTCTAGGTCCTATCATCTGTCCCTGGCTATGAGTGCATGACTCATCACTTCTCCCCCAAGTGCTGGTGTGAGCATGCTCAGTGGGCGAAGGGAGGCATGTTGGGTAATGGGCACAGATTTACACAGTATCACTACAGCGCAGTGATTAATTGCAAAGGACAGCGTCTGTGTGAAATGGCCGCCCCCCTGATTCGAACTCTGGTACTGCTAGTGCAGTGAATAAATTGTGGTAACCTTTGATCTGGAGGAGAGCTTGTTAAAATGATGTAACCTACATTTATAATGTTTGACATGCACAGGGAAGCTGTTCGGCATGCCAACACAAACACACTCCCTTTTTTTGCATGGTGTTCCACCTCCCGTGTGTTGATTCAATGGTGGACTTTAGGTTACACAGCTAAAGCCAATTGACACACTTAGTTACCCAGGGCATCTGCTAAATCAGTAAACCCTAAAAAAAGTCCATTAGGCCAATGACCGTTCTGACTAGTAGTGTGAAAGTATTGCTTTTTAATGACGAGAAGTCATAGTCCAAGGTCTTTATTTGTTTTTTAATACCTTGACTCTTAAACATGTTGAACATGTTGAAGAGAAGTCTTCCTTTTTCTGCCATTTGTTTCAGAAAAGGGAACGTTATCAAGCCTTTCATGATCTATATCAAAGTGGAAAATGCCTTTTGGGATGTCTAGATCACAAGAGGATGTTTGGAGTCATCCTATTTGAATTGCCTGAACTTTAAGTCCTCACTGCCTGCTTGTTTCCATAGTTGGGATTAGAGCTCCTAACCTGAAAGGCTGTTTAGAGAGAGGTCCATCTAAACATAGCGTGACATTAGTTCAACTTTGTCAACACCAACAGGGTTAAGTTGAAAGGTTGCGAGTGATTGATGAAACGTACACTTTGCTCTCTCAATGCCATGCTATTTCTACACCTTTACAGAGATTAAACGAGGTGTCTCTTTTCAGTTAGGTGTTTCGAATACTGTCCTCGTGAGAAAAAAATGTCAGATCCTTGAATATATTAGTGTTACTTAGCATTCTGGTAGTAAGGTTCCCCAGGCACGTTGCCACATTTATGTCAACAGGTGTTTTACTACCTGCATCAGTTAATGGCAGGGTCAAAGAAGGGGAAGGTCACTGTGCGGTGAAAGGTGAGCGTGTGACTCTGATTTAATTTAAGCCTGTAAAAACATGGAGAATGCCTCCAATCAGTTCAAATTAGCCTGGAGGCTAGTGGACCAAGAGGCTAGTGGACCAAGAGGCTAGTGGACCAGGAGGCTAGTGGACCAAGAGGCTAGTGGACCAAGAGTCTAGTGGACCAGGAGGCTAGTGGACCAGGAGGCTAGTGGACCAGGAGGCTAGTGGACCAAGAGGCTAGTGGACCAAGAGGCTAGTGGACCAGGAGGCTAGTGGACCAGGAGGCTAGTGGACCAAGAGGCTAGTGGACCAAGAGGCTAGTGGACCAAGAGGCTAGTGGACCAGGAGGCTAGTGGACCAAGAGGCTAGTGGACCAAGAGGCTAGTGGACCAAGAGGCTAGTGGACCAAGAGGCTAGTGGACCAAGAGGCTAGTGGACCAGGAGGCTAGTGGACCAGGAGGCTAGTGGACCAAGAGGCTAGTGGACCAAGAGGCTAGTGGACCAAGAGGCTAGTGGACCAAGAGGCTAGTGGACCAGGAGGCTAGTGGACCAAGAGGCTAGTGGACCAAGAGGCTAGTGGACCAAGAGGCTAGGACCCTCAAAGAAATGATTGAGGATTGTCGCTTAATTCCCCATTCTTGTTCACTTCTAATTTGCGTCAAGTAATTTCTCTGCCTTATTTAGTTTATATTAATACTTAGCCTAAATGTTGACACAGGCTTTTTTGTCAAATCTAAATTGGCCACCCTTACCCATTCATCTGATGTGTAGTTTCCAGACAGCCAAGTCTGGTTCACTACTTAGTGGATTCTAAATTATTCTGCATCGTTTTCTAGGGCTGGGAATTGCAAGGGACCTCACAATATGATATTGTCACGATACCTAGGTGCCGATACGATATGTATTGCGATTGTCACGATTCTATATGTTTTGCGATTCGATACTGCGATTTTATTGCAATTTCAAGTTCCAAGCATATTGCTCACTAAATGTCTGCTGCAGAGAGACAAGAGTGAGCATCAGAAAATGTGTTTTGATCAGTCATGGAAATAAAAAGTCCTGAAAACATTTTAAAAAATAAGATGGATGAAAAAGACTAGATTTTTGGTGTAAGTACAGCTGACTAGCGTTACCTAACGCTTCCTTATTTTATTTTTTTACGAATCGATACTTACGAATCGAAAGTATCGATATAATATTGTCCAAAATAATATTGCGGTATCAATAATATTGCGTTACCCCCCCCCCCCCCCCCACCCCCCATTCCTATCGTTTTCCTCCGTTGCTCTCTCTATTTTTGTTTCTAGGCAGAGGGCACTTCTCTCCCCTGTCGTTATGATGTGGGGTGAGGAGGGGGACTTGTATGGCAGATGTATTTTCCATAGTTGTGGGGCCCTCTCCTGATGTTACTGGAGACTCTTGACACGGCCTGAACTCTGCTCCCTAACCACTGCCTGACTCCAACCTCCCCAGCAGGGACATGTCACCCCCTCCGAGCGGGACGTTGGGAAGGTGACATCACCCACCCGGGGGCCTCAGGGATCTGTTCCTGAACCTGAAACACTTACTCGGCTGTGGAAAGGAGGGCGTGGGGGCGCGGAGGAATGTTCTGGGAACTCAATGGAATTGAGTCTGTAACACACTCGCCTGCCAAAACCAAATTTTGTGTTCCGTGGGGGGAGATTCCATTCCTATTATACTAGTCGTCTTCTGCCTCAGAGCTTTTCCATACCTCTTTCCCCCTCCCCCCTTCCCCTTGTTTTTGAGTGATTGTTTTCCGCCTCTGAAAGGCTGTCTAAGGGAACATTGATTCTCCTCACTCTGCCAGGGTGAAAGTGGATATGGTTGTTTGATGCTTTCCAGACCACTGGATTGGGGGGACCCTTAAGATAATGCCCATGGGCTTAGCAGACCGAGGGTCTGGTCTTTTGCAGCCAGCAAATGACATGTGGAAAAACAGTCATGAGCAGGGGTGTTACTCCTAAAAAGGCTTATAAAGTAAAGGGCCGTTCACTCTTTTCCGTTTTGGTATGGCCTAATTAGCTTAGTGAAGCTTTATATTGATATAAAGACAATCTCTAAACATTTACCAACTGAATAACGATGTGGTTGTATTAGAACCTATGCCTACTAAGGGCACAAAATCACAGGAAAAGCATGATTTCACTTTTCATCAATCTCAAATGCATTTTTACCTAGTAGGCCTACTTTTCGTAACATGGCACACTGCCACAATTTGGATTTGCAATACTTAAATCATATGTCGAACAGTAAAAATAGCCTTTAAATTGTTTATATTTGGGATGAAACTGTCAGGCATTGGACAGACCCAATCCGTTTACAGCTTCAGAGTCCCAGTTGCAGGGTGTAGACAGAGCACATGGTGCGTGTGTGCAGGCTTGGCGAAGTGAAAACTTTGCAGAAACAAAAGTACCACTAATAGTGCACTTGAGCCCACAATAGGAGATACAGGGCCAGGAATAGTGGATGTTTTTGTCGTAGGCTTCGGCTGGAGCTGCCACTGAGGTTATGCATCCATTTAGATTCCTGCTTCCCCCGGCTAGAGACTGGCCCTCCCTGCTTTTTCGCAAAGCAAAAGTGTATACATAGGCAGGGTTTCTGTTTGGCTGTCTTTTCCTGGTGTCTCCACTTTAGCGTTCAGTTTGTGTTTGGTGGGCTCTCCCTCCAGTCGTAAGCATCTTTGGTTTGGAATGATCTGAAGCTGGGGTATGTAAGCATGCTTTTGGTCGACGGTTGGAAGAATTCCTCTTCGACCACTGCCGTTTTCAGGTTCGCTTTCTTCTCTATGGAGCCTACACTTGCAAATAAGTGTTAGCCGGTAGCTTATGATAACGTGTTGATTGTTTTTACATATGCATTGTCTTGTTAGCCGACAACAGCAAAGAAATACTCAACTGTGTTCTGAGCCTCTGGCATTGAAAAATATGGTGTCTTTACAAGCATCAGTTTTACGAGAGCAGCACAAGGTGGCTGAGCACGACGCCCTGACTGTAATCCCCCAGTAATTCGGTCTGAGGCCAAGGGCTCACTTACTTCTCTCCAGCCTGATTAAACAGGGAGATATGACTAAGGTTGACATCCTGTAGACGGGCTGCCGCAGTGGCTTTACAGTGAGCACAGCCTTCAGGTTCTGAAGGGCAACAGGTTTAGGTTTGGCAATTCGCCCTGTGATTCTGTAGGCTTTATAAAGGTGGAGAGAGTGAAGTCTTGCCTCATGCCAGAGTATAAAATGAAGCTTCAGCTCAGAATTGGCAGAATGAACTCTTCCCCATAGCCCTGCAGGGTGTGGGGTGATGAGTCACTCAGATGGTGCGGTCCTCGCCAGGCCCCGGAATGAGAGTGTGTGACTCCACACAGAGCCCTCGCAAACAGTGTGGTCATCAGAATTTTTAGCAGCCAGACTGTAAATCCAGGGAGCTGCAGTCGTGATCTGCACGGAGATGGAGCGAACGAGAGAGAGACATTGAATTTAGCATCGAAGGACAACCACTGAGTGAGTGATCACACAACCACAGGAGTTTTTCCCAGACTGGAGGATTTGGCTTTGACTGATGGAGTAGTGCTCTCTTGGATGCAAATCATAGACAAGCCCTTCTTGTGTGTCAGCCTGCCAGCCTTGCTGCAATAACATTTGCGATTGGCTCGATTACAGTAGCGCCATAGCAACAATCAATATCTAAATTCTGAAAAGGCAAGACTATCCAAATGCATTTTCATTATATTTATCCCCCCCTTCCTATATGATGCACTCCGCAGTCATTTCCAGCGCCATCTTTGATATTCACAGAGGGCTCAATGATATCCTTGACGACAAGGGCCTTTAAGAGGCGGTCCCAGAGCTCCCTGGGCTGCTGAAGGCACCAGCTGCTGTTGCCCGGCGCTCCAATTAAAGGCTCCGCTTCTCTCGGCTCAATTCATTAGGGAGCTTGTTGCTTACTGCCGAAACAGACTGCGAGAGCAACAATCCCAACAAACGGACCCTAAAAAGTCTTCAGCTACACCCCTCTCCCTAGTTTTTACAACTCCCCTTTCTCGCTCACAATAGAGCCTCTTTTCCGAGTGGGCTTCCGCCTGTGAGAGTCAAACAGAAGTGGTTATGTAAATACCTCATGTCATCCACCACCTAGGTGTGGAAGTCATTAACGGTGGTTTTATCGTTGCCCCTTCCGTGGTGGCAGCGTCTCAAACATCCCCACATTAGTGTGAAGTGGTCTTTTCACCATAGGGCTTTTCTGTCACTCAGATAATGGATTGTATTCACAAAGCTCCTTTAATACACTGCTTTTAAGACGTTTCAAATTGTGTTTGCCTCTTCTTCAATTGTGTTGTATTTTACCATACCCAGCAAGACAGGTTGGTTTTTATTCAAATGAATTAGGCTAGCCAGTCAGTAAGCAACGCTGTCATGGGGGTTTGGTTGAGGGTATGATGTCGAGTCAAGCTCATCAGTACTTGCATACTCACAGCACGTCTGTTGTTCTGTAAATTAGGCCGAACTTCATGACAACACACTGCAGCCTACACATCACCTTCCAAACATACAAGTCAACCTTCACATCACTTTAGTCTCCAGGGTACAAACAGTACTACACAATCCCTAAATAACAGGTGTGCTCTGAAAAGTTGACAACGTAAGCAATGCCGTCACAGGGGTTTGCCTACGATAAGGGCGTACATTCTTGAGAAATGGTTTCCATTAAATACACACAGCGGTATGTTTACTAGGGGTTCGGTTGACTGACAGCCCCAGTAGTTTTCAGCACCCCGCTCCGCTAGCTCCAAGACTTATTGTGTTGTTTGTTCGAGGTCGTTGCCTCCTGGGGAAGTGGTGGGAACAAAGAGCCGGCCCTCTTTCTCTCTACAGCGGTGAGGGAGGCCATCTGCGGATTGGCCTTGATTTAACACATCCTCGTTGATTAACCCTGTGTTTCAGCGGTGTGACACGGCCCCATCAGCTCCTCCTTGGCTAGCTCCAGGGCTTATTATGTTGGCATCTGGAATCCGTCACCGCGCGACCTTCGCCTGGTTTCTCCAAGCAGTATGATCGTATATTCACCTTTCTCTTGAAGCGCCTAACACACAGGCTTTTCCCAAAGGCTGTACATTAAAACCAGGTTGACTGAAGTGGATTAGGGAGTCTCCACTCGTGATAATAATAATTTGGTGGGTGCTTATATTTGTCTTATTTCAAGTGTGTGTTATACACGTGTGAATTGGAAATGTGTTTTGCATATCCAACTCCCACTAAGACACCCCCGGAGAGTGGGGTCACGGCCAAGTTCAGCCATTATCACCGGTGACCCTGGAGCAATTAGGGTTAAGTACCTTGCTCAAGGGCACATCGACAGATGTTTCACCTTGTCGGCTCGGGATTCGAACTAGCCACCTTTCGGTTACTGGCACAATGCTCTAACCGCTAGGCTACCTGCCACCATACATGCACCTTCCTCTCTGCATTGTAAGCAAACACCAAGCAATTGCAATGTCTTAAACAATTCTCCCTAAAGTCCCATCCATACTGTTGTTGAAATGGCAATTATATGCTGAGTGTAGTCTTAGGAGTAGTTTTACTTGTACATATTTTCCCTTACCTCACGGAATGGCAGCTACTGCTAAGTAAATAGGAAGATCTCAAGCATTACATAAAGTAGGCGCTCATTGTTGACGTTTCTAACAACGTGTGGATTGATCTACTGCACTGTTTTCTTTGGTGTTTGGTTTGGTTTGGTTATGTCGCTGTTTGGAACTTAAGCCTAGTACCGCTATGTCAGTCTGTTGTTTTCCCCGCTATGCTTGGTTTGATTTCACAGTAAAAGAGATCTCTTACTAAATGCTGCACTTTCATGTGTGGGGCTAGTCAATAAACACCACTAATTAGATTGCCAAGTTTGCTCCCCGCGCAACCCTGAGCGAGAACTAGCAATAACATTTGCGAAATCAAATGGCTTCGGAAGCTGCAGCTGAAAAAAGAAAAGAAAAAGCTTTATTACAGCCGTAGCTTATGTTTTAATGATTCGGTGCACTTAAACGTCCTCAGCCATGAATAATAATCATGGCGGATGGTAATGATCTCCACCATCAAGGTTAAATAAGCTTCCACCACGGCTCTCTGAATATGGATGACTAGCTCACACTGCAGGAGAGAAGGTATCATAGCTAGACCCCCCTAAAGCCAGATCTTTAGATGAGGTGACTGTAGCTGATTTGGTTGTCCCAATAGTGGGTTGCAATGAGAGTGACCCCATGGACATGATCAAAACAAACCCAGATTCCCCCAGGATGAAATTGCCCTCTAAGTAACCCAGGCCTCCAGGCGGGTTCAGTGGGTTTGTGAGAGGCTGAGAGCTCGGGGGGGGGGGGCTCCGCAGGGGGGTTTCAATCTCTATGACCCTCATCTTCAATGGGCAACATTCACACAGCAGGGGAAACGCCATAGCTGCTGCCAACAACAAGCGATGACTGCTACTGACTACCACTGTATCAGAGCATCTAGCCTGATACTTTCTTGCCACCCTACACATTTTGTTGTGCCTATCGTAACGTAGGCTGGCCACCTTTGTGTAGACATAGACCACATTAAGCTTATCAATGTCAGCTTTGTTTATCATGTTATCTCATATCTCTAACCAGAAGCTTCTCCTTTCTCCCTGTGCAGATGGAGTCTCTGGTCTCCACGCCCACCCCTCCACCCCTCCATCTCCTGGCACCGGTGGGCAACCGTAACGACAGCATCGCCTCGCCCTGTGAGCAGATCATGGTGCGCACGCGCTCAGTGGCGTCCAACACGACGGACGTGGCCCTGGCCACGGAGCCCGAGTGCCTGGGGCCCTGCGAACCTGGGACCAGCGTCAACCTGGAGGGCATTGTCTGGCAGGAGACCGAGGACGGTAAGGACTGATCTCTGGGCTAAGGGTATACAGGGATAAACAATTGTGTGTGGACCTTTTTTTTCGTGGAAAAATGAAATGTCTGGGATTTGTTTCATGATGAACCCTAGTTCAGTGGTTTAAGTGTGTGCTCACCCACAGAAATCCTGCGGCCTATATTTTATGTAGGATGTCCCGATAAAATGTCAAAGATGGAGGGGAAAAGAAAGCTGTTCTGTTTTCTTTTATCCTCTGCCATAAATAGGCTTCATCTGGTATGAACTGTAAGCCCTCTTTGGATGAATAATTCATTGATTAATGCAGAAGAGACATTCTTCAAAGAGGTGCATTAGGAAGTTATTTTAGTTACGCCATCGCCTACAATTGGAGCTAGCTCATCTGCTTTATTGTTTTATCACAGTGAGCCGGTCTACCCTCTGTAGTCTGCTCCTCTTTCCTCGCTTGGTAATGGCCAGCCGCCATCTCCTCTTTTTTATCACCGCAGCAGCAGTTAGCCATTACTGATTTGAAACCTAATTTCACAAAAGCTTCAGGTCTTTCTTCGGGGAATTGCTAGCACGCCTGCTCCGACTTGCTCTTCCCACAGGGCCGATAATGTGTTTAAAATGAAGGACTATGCAGCACACCAGACTGCCTTTAATGATTCAGCACAGGGGTGGGAGAACACGTGGCGCATCCACAGAGTTGTTTACAGTCACTTACAAACCTTTCTGTTTCTGGAGGAATGGAAAGAATCAAAGCACCCCATCCTGATACTGAGTGAGGTGGTGCGATCTGCAAGCCACTTACTCCCAACCTCTTTAACAGCCATGAATAAATCAGGGCTCCGGAGTATCTGGAGCTTTATCGGGAAATACATCAACAGAGAGGACCCCGAGGGTGGCTAGTGCCAGGCCGGTCATTTATTCCCCCGCAAATGGCCCTGGTCAGACTCGCAGCAGCGTATTCAAATGGCCGTGATTTACCGGCAACAACCGTTGTCAGGTGTGCCCGCGTGCTCTCACGCATTCCACCAACTCCACCGCCACGGTGTGACTAGATGAATACAGACACACTAAAGCCCAATTCAAACGAAAAGCGTTTTTTTTTTAAGTGCGCGAACGAGTGCGCTCATTCTGGAAATATATATGAGTATACATATATACATATGAGTGAATGATAGAAAAGACGGCCCTTGAGTGTCTACGGCGTCAAATTAGAAAGCAAGTCTATTTTTCTCGCGTCTACGCAGAGTAATGCAGATAAAATAGGCGGGTAAATTGCGTGGGTCATTTGTAGAAAAGGAATTAGAGGAATCGTTATGATCTTGCCTATGCTAAGTAGACTAAATGTACCGGTAGTTTAAAATGTATTGGGCTGCAAGCTAAGGTTTATTAGTCAAATAGGCTATATATTTGAAAACAATTGCACCCTACCTGTGTTGATTTCGATCACATATAGGCAGGCTACGGCTAGAAAACTCGAGGACTTGAGAGAATGCTGTTTATGTTGAAGAACGATACTTGGTTGTTTATAAAGCAATGCTGGTCAAATTAGCGGATAAATTGCCAGAAGATAGACTGCATTGTTACATCTGGAATTGTGACATGTATAGTTACAAAGTGTCTATTTCGTGTTGATATGTTTAACTGCCAGTGCCAATAATACATATTTGAAAACAATAAGGTTATGCCTACCTGTGTGTATTTCGATCACAGGCATTCATTTCACGGCTGGGAAACTCGAGGAACTTCAAAAGAGAATACTGTTATGTAGAAAGAACGAGACTAGCTAAATTCTTTATAAATGGCTCGGGTGTATTAGCTACAACTCTCTTCACAAAGGCAGGTACGGTGACTCCCGTAGGACATATAAGGTGAGTCAAAAGGAACACAAAACAATAATTCACAAGGGCTACATAGCGAACATAACAAATACAACTGTTTATTATGGATTCTCATGACAATTAAAGTTGGCATACGCTACGCAGTGTATGTGAATTGGCGCTCTCTCGCCTGCAAATTTTGACGCAGTTGACGGCGTCTCTCCGTGTGATTTCGTCTTAACTCACAGTTCACCCTGTGGCGGTTGCTGAGAGAGAGTGACTAGCTGGTTCTCATCCTCCTCCCCCTCATCCCCTCATCCCACGCTCCCCTCTCCTATGTCCCCCTCCCTTCTTCCTCCTCTCCCTCTAGTATTGATTTGGCGCCGTGTTGCTCATGCGGCGTTAGCGCTCCCCGTCGTCCCCCCAGCACTTATCCTACCGCAGCAGCAGCCCCCCTCCTCGCCTGACAAATGCGGAGAGTAAGCACTGGGAGCAGCCTCTAGGATAAACAATAGACCATAGACAACAGCATCTGCTTAAGTGCAGGAGAGAGACGCAAGGAGTGTGGAAGGAGAGCAGGCAAGGCAAGGTTACCCCCTCGGTGACGTCATCTGCTTCTTCATGGATTTCTAAGGTGCTAGAGGCTGGCGATTTGATACACGTCGTTAGAAGCTGAACATTCAAAGCGGAAGCTTGTGTGTATCTGTGTGTTTTTCGCCACACGCTTGAATTTATCCTCCCGTCTTCTGAAGCGCTTCGTAATGGATGCAAATCAAAACACAGTGCACTCCCTGTAGTGCCAGCAAGAAATTATTAATCAATATATTCTACATATGTTCCCCCATGTTGGTGCAATTGCACATCACTCAGGTCGTCAGCTCCATATTCCCAGCTTCCTTAATTAAAGTGGGTCGCGTTGTTTTTTTAAAAGGGTAGATCAGCTTTAATATTGCAGATAGATTGTAACTTCCATCAATGTAATTGTCTGCATCACTTCCAATCCCCCATATGACTTTTCAGATCACCCAGTAATGCTATCTGCAGGGTTAGCTCCAGGTAAATATTGCAATCCTTTAGCCATTCCTGTACCTGTGTCCAAAAACAAGCTACAAATGGACAGTACCAAAACAAATTATCTAATGATTCTGTCTCTTCAAAGCAAAATCTGCGGAGCTGGGAAGATTGTATCCCCCATATAAATAACATTCTATTGGTAGCAAGAATTGTATATAATAATTTAAATTGAAAAATTATAAGTTTTGAATCCGGCGTCGTTTTGCGCATCAGTTCATAAACACTATGCCATGGGATCGGTACGTCAACATTTCTTCCCAACTATTTTGCAATCTATATGGGATGGCTGCCAATCCTTTGGTCCTTGAATGAAACTGGTATACTTTGTTATTTATCACCGTTTTCTTTAACCAACTATGTTCTTTAATGAAAGGCTGACAGACAAGTTCCTTACATTTTCCCCCTTCCACTTTCCTCTTCCATTTTTGCAGTAATGCTGCAATTATTTGGTTGTAACATTGGGTAGAGCAGACATTTCCATATGTTTTTGTTAGCTGCATGTGCAACATAACTCCACCAGTCCTACCGATGATATCATTTACGAAGATTATACCTTTTTTAAACATTTTGTCAAAGAAAATGTTTTTTATCAATTAGTATATTTGAGTTTAACCACAATATTTGTTGCGTTATTTGTTCTGTCGTTTCTGGAGGATTAAATTGAAATTGCAACCAACCTTCTATGGCTTGATTTAGAAATAATGATATTAGGGAGATTATTTCCTTTTCAAATAACTGAAAGTGTGAGGTTGTTATCTGAATAAAGGGGAAAAAGGCCATTCTTGAACATTAGGTGAGACAATCTTACTAATTTGCTAGAGAACCAGTTCGGATATAAGTATAACTTTTGTATGACTAAAGCTTTAAGTGATAGGTCTAATGCTTTAATATTTAATAATTTCTGTCCTCCGAATTCATATTCATTATATACATAGGCCGTTTAATTTTGTCTGGCTTGCCGTTCCAAATAAAATGTTCTCATATCATTTTAAAAACCTGTTCGCTAGGCTTAGGCAAGACCATAAGCAAATAGGTAAACTGGGATAATACTTAAGAGTTAATCAAGGTGATTTTTCCACAAATTGACAGGTATTTACCTTTCCATGGTAGCAAGATCTTATCTATTTCTGCTAACTTTCTATTAAAATTTATTGGAGTGAGATCATTTATTTCATTTTGGATATGTATTCCGAGTATATCCACATCACCATCAGACCATTTTATTGGTAAACTGCATGGTAATGTACATTTATTTTTTAGTGATCCAATACATAATATAGGACATTTATCATAATTTGGTTGTAATCCAGAGAGGTTAGAAAATGTATCTAGATCCTCTATGAGGCTGTGAAGGGATTCAAGTTGTGGATTGAAAAGAAAACATGAATCATCAGCATACATTGACACCTTTGTTTTTAAGCCCTGGATTTCTAATCCTTTGATATTATTGTTGGATCTGATTTTAATAGCTAACATCTCGAAGGTCATAATAAATAGATATGCCGATAGTGGACCACCTTGTTTCACTCCTCTTGACAGTTTAAAACTTTCTGAGAAATAGCCATTATTTATTATTTTACACCTAGGGTTACTATACATGATTTTAACCAATTTTATAAGAGATTCTCCAAATTTGAAATGCTCCAGGCATTTATGTATAAACCCCAGTCGTACTTTATCAAATGCCTTTTCGAAGTCTGCTATGAATAGCAGGCCTGGTTTACCAGATTTTTCATAGTGTTCTATTGTTTCCAGTACTTGCCTTATATTATGTCCAATGTATCTTCCATGTAAAAAACCTGTCTGATTAGAATGAATAATGTCCGACAATACCTTTTTAATTCTATGAGATATACATTTTCCTATAATTTTTGCATCACAACACTGAAGTGTAAGGGGCCTCCAATTTTTTAAAATGGACTGGCTCTTTGTATTTTCCACTTGTATCCTGTTTCAGTAATAATGAAATCAGACCTTCTTCTTGAGTGTCTGATAATCTACCATTTACATTGGAGTGGTTAAAACATGCTAATAACGGTCCTCTGAGTATATCAAAAAAGGTTTGGTATACCTCGACTGGTATGCCATCCAACCCCGGACTTAAAGTCTTTAATTGCATCCAGAAGTTCCTCCTCTGTAATTTCACCTTCACATGAGTCTTTCTGTATGGCTGTTAATTTTACAATATCAATAGAAAAAAATCTCTACAATTAGCCTCAGTTAGAGGAGATGGAGGCGACTGAAACGAAACCATATGCTTAAAGTACTTTGTTTCCTCCTTCTAAATATAATTTGGTGAATCATGGGTGTGACTGTCATTTGTAACCAGTTTCAGTAAATTATTTTTGGTAGCATTCCTATGCTGAAGATTAAAAAAGAATTTGGTGCATTTCCCCCCATATTCCATCCAGTTTGCTTTATTTTTTATAATATATTACACTTGATCTCTCTTGAATAAGTTTCTCCATTTCTTTTTGCTTTTCCTCTCATTTATTCTGAGCCTCTATGTTACAGTTATTATTGCCATCTATCTGTTCTGTTAGACCTTCTATTTCCTTTGTTAGTATGGACTCTTTTGATCTAAATTGCTTTTGTTTTTTAGATGAGTACTGAATTGCATGGCCTCTAAAGGCACATTTAAAGGTGTCCCATACAATAAGGGGATTTGCTGTACCTATGTTATGTCGGACAAAATCTGTTTTAAAAATCTAGTTTCTAGAAGGATTACTTTTATACTATTCCAGGTATTCCTTAAAAAGGTAGGGTTTCAAGTGTCTCTGGAACGTGGTCAGTGACTCCGCTGTCCTGGCGTCGTGGGGGAGCTTGTTCCACCATTGGGGTGCCAGAGCAGCGAATAGCTTTGACTGGGCTGAGCGGGAACTGTGCTTCCGTAGAGTTAGGGGGGCTAGCAGGCCAGAGGTGGGTGAACGTAGTGCCCTCGTTTGGGTGTAGGGTCTGATCAGAGCCTGAAGGTACGGAGGTGCCGTTCCCCTCAAAGCTCCGTAGGCAAGCACCATGGTCTTGTAGTAGATGCGGAGCAGCGGGGTGACATGAGAGAACTTGGGAAGGTTGAACACCAGACGGGCTGCAGCGTTCTGGATAAGTTGTAGGGGTTTAATGGCACAGGCAGGAAGGCCAGCCAACAGCGAGTTTCAGTAATCCAGATGGGAGATGACAAGTGCCTGGATTAGGACCGGTGCCGCTTTCTGTGTAAGGTAGGGTCGTACTCTGCGAATGTTGTAGAGCATGAACCTGCAGGATCGGGTCACCGCTTTGACGTTAGCGGAGAACGACAGGGTGTTGTCCAGGGTCACGCCAAGGTTCTTTGCACTCTGGGAGGAGGACACAATGGAGTTGTCAACCGTGATGGCGAGATCATGGAACGGGCAGTCCTTCCCCGGGAGGAAGAGCAGCTCCGTCTTGCCGAGGTTCAGCTTGAGGTGGTGATCCGACATCCACACTGATATGTCTGCCAGACATGCAGAGATGCGATTCGCCACCTGGTTATCAGAAGGGGGAAAGGAGAAAATGAATTGTGTGTCGTCTGCGTAGCAATGATAGGAGAGACCATGTGAGGATATGACAGAGCCAAGTGACTTGGTGTAGATCAGGATATTTAAGCCTCCATATATCTACTAGTTCTAATGTATCCATGACGTTCATGATTTCCTTAAGAGCATGAGGGTGATTGTTTGTAGTGTGATCTCCATTGAGCTATTTAAAACGGTATTATAATCTCCCACCATAATAAAGTCTTGAATTGCTTGCAGGGTTGATAATTTATTATATATATTGTCAAAGAAGTGTGGATCATCATTATTTGGTCCATAAAGGTTAATGAGCCATATCTGTTTATGGTCCAATAACATATTTAAAATAATAACCTTGCGTATCTGTTTGGACAATTTGCACATTCGGATCGAAATTACTGTTAATTCATATCATCACCCCTTTTGAGTTTCTTTGCCCATGGGAGAAGTATATTTCGCCCCCCCATTCCTTTTCCCACGCAACTTCATCTAGAATTGTTGAATGAGTTTCCTGTAAACAATAGATATTATATTCCTTCTTGTTTTGTTCATTCTCTAATAAAAGGGACCAACCTTTGCTAGGGATATTTGATTACCAAATGCTGACCTTTTTAGCCATGCAGTATTTATTTTCTGCCGTGTAGATCAATGAGCAGCCCCATGCTGGACCTGACAGGGTCAGGCAGGGGAGAAGGAAGTGCCCCTGACAACTCCAGCCCCCTGACACACACACACACGCATGCACATGCACGTTTAACCCCCTAAGGTCGATGTCCGTGCCCCGCGGAAATCTAATTTGCGTAATACAAAAATCCCCATAAAAATCAGTCAGTTTAAGCTAGAGATATCGGTATTTTTTGCATTGGATGTATATCAATCTGCTTATGTCACACTTCCCTTATCAGCGGTGGAAGGTGACCGAGCTAGCGCGGTGTTTGTCAGATCATGAGACATCCCGAAAATCAGTCTTCTCACAATCGTCTGTAGCGTCCAAACGGTTTGGCCTACAAACTATTATGGCCCCTCTGGAAAGATGAGACTCTCACAAACACGATGATGTTCTCCGTTTTGGGACTTGTCTGAGTCGGTACGGCCGATCTGCCAACTTTTGACTGTAGTGTCCGAACAGTTTGGGCTACACACTAATATGTTTAACTTCAGAATAAACTTCCTTTCGATTTTTTTGGGGACTATCTGTTGTTCAATGCATTCGTATGGACTAATAGCAGTAAGGACAAAAATATATATTTTTTGGGGATACTTCAAGTAGTCTTCAACTTTTTTATCAATAGCAAACACGCTGTCAGTCAAATCAGCCCAGGATGCCACACTCTCACACATCTCTGCTTGCTGGGAAGAGAGAGAAAAACGACAGGAAGAGAGGAAAGGAGAGAAGTGGCATTTGGCTGCAACGCTGGGACTGAAATACTGAAAATCCTGCTGAGATTGGACCCTGACCCCCCCCTACCCCCCCGGGGTCACGCTCGCTGTTGTATCGTTGTCAGCCCTTCCAGGCCCCCCACATGCTGCTGCTGACGGTTCCAAAATGTAAGCTCTAAATCTTGTAAAAGTTTAGTGCCCTTGAAGTGCCGCCTAGAAAAGCACACCGCCACCACCACTCCCCTCACGGCAGGGCCGGCTGGCGCTACATGCCAGGGAGAAATCAAGCAGACAGTGTGCCAGCGTAGTGTGGGCAGTGCCCACAGTGCCCACACCAATGACCCCGGCAGCAGACCTCTGTCAGAGTTTTGAGAGCAACGGCCAAGACCCACGCTCACGCCCCCGCTGTGGGATTGCCACGGCTACGGGCGTCTGCACCCGGCCATTTTTCTATTTAATGTGTTATGATTTGGGGATTAGGTCAACAATGAACATATGCCAGCTTTTTTTGCTGAAGAATTTTGTGGTGTTTGGAAAAATAATGATGGAAAAATGTGCAAGAGGAGGGAACGGAGAGTTGAGCAGTGGAGAGAGCTGTGGGGAGTGAAATGTTTATTGTTGGAGCACTGCCACGCTGTTTGAAACAATTGGCTAAGCCCGCTAAGAGGAGGCGCTGGGCCTCACAGCTGAGAAAGCCCTTCTAGCTCAGAGCTCTAGATTCAGCCTTGTCACTCGGTCCAACCTGGGTTGTCAGAAAGTCCCATGGAGATGTTACTACAGAGGAGAACATCTTGTACCCCTGCTTGTTATTGTCCCTGTCCACTAAGAATGTGATGATGATGGAAACTTGTGAATGTCTAGTTTGTCTACATAGGCGAGCCGGTATGAACAGACGCATGCACGCACACACACACACACTGCGACGAGTCCTGAGGGGATTCTGCACTTTCCCTGGCATTTATTCACTCTGTGGTTTGTGTCTCAGTGAAGCCCGCTCGGAGCATGCTCGCTACTCATCCACTACACCCCTCAGTCTTTCACTCTGCCTCTCCCAGAGCTGTGGTTTTGGCCTCTGTTCTCAGCTCTCTCTTTCTTTTTCAATCAGTCTTCCCCATCTGTCCAGTTAGACCTCCCTCCATTCCATCCATGGTCTTTCTCACTCGTTCTTGGGTTCGGACCAACCCTGCAGCGAGGCAACTAGCCAGCCTTAGTGTTCATTCAGCCTAGTCCAGCCCAACCCAGCTCCGCTGCACTAGACAGTTTTTGAATGGAAATTGACACTGGCCGGATGTTTACATTTGAGAGGGACCCCTATTAAAGGTATGCAGTGTGTGTGGTCAATGGCCAAACACATGAGAGTGGTTATCAAGGCCTACTACAACAGGGAGCGGGTAGGAGAGGGTCAGGCCCTCAAAGGAACTGAAAAAAAATGACAGGCTGTTTTCTCTCTCCTCCTCCCATTGAGCGGGTCACTCAGCTGTGCTAAATGACAAGTGGGGTGATTACAAAAGAGGAGCTCTCTCCTCCAGTGGGAGACCCCCACACCCTGGTCATGTGACCCTGATAGTCAGAGGAGGCAGTCGCCGTTGCCGCCACGCCACAGGATCAAGACCTTATCAACATCACAGATATGTTGTGTATGGCAACTTTACCCCATCCATTTGCTGACGCTTGCTCAGGCGGTATATTTTGCTAATTCGTTCGTGAGGTAAACAAGTTTACGTCGTCTACCTACTCAAATGTCAGTTATTAGCCTATGTCCAATTATTTGAACAAAAATAGGAGAAGCACCAATGTGGCCTGAAGTATCCATATTGGCATGATTACAGAGACACATTTAATTGAAGTACCATATTGTGCTCAACCCTTACAAAAAATATTGCCGTTTTGAAATTGCAGTAAAAGTGCAGTAACTGCAGTCGACTGTGGTATTTTTGGACGCAGTAATTGCAGAATAACTGCAGTGAACTGCAGTGATACTGCACTGTAACTGCATTTACACTGCATAATTACTGTAGTAAAAAAATTGTTATTTTGGACTCAGTGTTTGCAGCATACTGCAGTTGTACTGCATTGTACTGCAGTTAAACTGCACTCTGACTTCCATCTTTTTTCGTAAGGGAAGGCTTTGTCCTTATTGGAACAAGATGATAACATGATCACTTTTGAAAGCCCAGCACCACCACAGATTTCAGCGCTAAGCACCAAAGTCAAAGCTACAATGTTCTAGCTAGCTTTGTGTATGGGAGAGCGTAATCCAATGCCACAGAAAGGCTGAGTCACGATGGTGGAGTTTATCAGTTACCATTTCACAGGAAAGGGATTTTATTCCTTTATCCCTGCAGTCGATCAGCACTGTTCCTTCTCCCCTCCTCACTTGAGCAAACACAGATTAAGGCCTTAATCAAACACTCATAATCCTGTCTCACTCTTGTCAGCACTGTCAAAGATATTAAATAATCCCACGCAGCTCCCGTCAATACAATGCCTTTTAGACAGCCATTAAGAACATAAACTCTCTGTCTCTCAGGCTGGCTAGGACTGTGCACTAGCGGGTGACACGAACACAGACCCTTTTCTCGCCCTTCCTCCATTTACATAGATGGCTTTTGTCCACTGTGGTCTATTTGACCTGCAGTTGGTGAATGGACAAAGTATAATACGACAAGTTAAATGAGAATGGTGCCCGGTAGCAGGGGTCATAGTGCCTGGGGGCCTCGGAGGACCTGCAGACTTGTCCCACCGTGGGGGAGGGGGGCCTCAAGGGTGCAAGGGAGGAGGATTACGGGGGCCATGCCCGCCCATTAATGAAAGGCCGTCCACCGGGGTAAAGATTAAACTGGTGACCCAGGCAGGAGAGGCCCCAGGCTCCCTCTGGGAGCTTGTCAGCTCTTTGTTGCCATTAAGGAGGCCTTTGATGGGGGAGGTGAAGAGGGGTTAGGGGAGCAGGGCTGGAGGTGGTGGTGGAGGTGGTCTTTGTTGCTCTGCGGGGGCAGTGGGAGGGAAAGGGATGTGAAATGACAAGTTTCCTAGCTGCTGCACTTGAGAATCAACATGGGGGCAACCGGTTCATGTCTCTCCTAGCTTCTTTCTCACTCAGTGCATCTCGCTATTTCACTTTTTTTGTACTCTCTTTTCTGTCTACATTTCTCTCTCTGTCTCTTTCTCTTTTGCTCTTGTCTACTTTATCTTTCTGGACCCTTCTGGTTCCTCAGATTGATACAAATGGGCCAGGCTAACGCAGATCTTTTTAGCAAACAGTGGGAAGGGGATAAACCAAGATGGAGCAGGAGGGGGATTTAGAGATTTCAGAGGGGGGTTGGTTGCCTAGTTCACTGAGACTACTTGACTCCTTCACACATCCACTCACACACACCCTTATAAAGTCCTGAAAGATTTGCAACTCAGCCATGGAGAAGGAAAATGAATTGCCCCCAAATCCTCCGAACCCTATCTGGAGATCTGCTCTTTACGCTCTCTGGATGAGTAAAACCCCGGCGAGCTGAGCTTTTTGTCTGAGTTTGGGCTTGTCTGCCACGCCAGTTTGCTGCTCTTGGCAAACGCAGTCTGCAGAGAGGTATGCAAAACAGCCGCTGAAAGTCCCACACCGCAAGTATGAAAAACAGCCAGGCTTTCTCTCTCCACAATGAGCAACTCTCCAACAGGACTGTCTCACTTATACAAGCCCTACAAACCCCAGGCAGGCTCGCTGGGAGGGGAAACACAGCTGCACACAGAGAGAAAGAGAGAGACTGACACACATTGTATTGTTAGCCTGAGAAGACTTCATGTTGCATAGTCTCCCTCCGTGTTCAGACTCTGTTCTGTTCTGGGAAGGTTCAGTGCCTGGGGGTTATGTGTAGTGTGGAAGTGAGTGAGAATTTTTTTTGTTTTCTAGTCGAAAAACTCCCCAGTGCTTGTGTGGTGGGTCATCTGGTCCTTTGTAGCGCATGGTGCTTGTAACGCCAGGCTAGTGGGTTCGATTCCTGGGGCCACCCATACGTCAAATGTATGCACACATGACTGTAAGTCGCTTTGGATAAAAGCGTCTGCTAAATGGCATATATTATATTATACTAAATGGAGACTAGTCATCGCTGAGTCATTGTCCAGTGCGCCAACCAGCCAGCCCTTCCCCCACCGCCACCCTGCCCTTATTATCTCTTCAGAGAGGAATAAACTCATAATCGTCTAAACCTCAAAGGCCCTTGAAGCTCAACATGCGGAAGTACGGAGATCACTTTGTTTACATCTTTGCTTTGTGTAAGTCTTATCGGTTTCACGCTCTCGTGAGTTTCTATCTTCACTAAGTGAAAGACCAGGGTGAGAACAAAGGCTTTGCAGGTATTTCCAGCAACAACTACTGCATTCCAAGCGAAAAGTGCGAGGGAGACAGGGGCCGAGAGCTCTCTGAGCTTATAAAAACTGAATTAGCCTTCAAGACGCTGTCAGACATGTAGCTCTAATGCTGGCAGACTCGGGTTACCACCAACGACCTATCTGGCACACAGAGGTCACTATCAGGGGAGAGGCTTGACGCGAGCTGCAGGCTTTCAGGCCTGAAAAGCAGCACTGTGTGGGCTTTTTTACCACTTGTTTTTTCCTCACGATGTGGCTACGAGAACATAGGCTAGGTTACACTTATTCATATACACACACACACAGCTCACACACTTCAACCCACACCTGTGTTTTTACAATTATATATGTGAATTCAGGGACTTCCCTCGCCTGCTTAAAGCACTTATGTGATTTCAGGGACTACATGAATGGTGTTTAATAAGCTCAGAAATGGACCGAATCTGATTTTTTATGCCTTGGCTCAGACTTTCTTTACGAGGCTCCGGTGTTGAACCTCAGCGTTGCGTGCCATTTGAAATAACATTTGCGCGCCAGAGCAAATGACATGGAATTGGCAGAGGGTTTTGTTTGTCTTGCACCTTGCCCAGGCAATGGGCCCCAGGTTCAATTTCAGTGGTAATGGTTACCTTTCCAGCAACGCGCTGATGTCATGCTAACTGATCGCAGATGGGATAATTGCTACCAAGGCGGTTCTGTGTAACGTCTGCCTGGATGTAAATTCGCGTTCATTTATCATTGTTTGTTTGAACGGCTAGTCTCGTTGAAAATAAATGTTTTTCTCATTGTAATGTCGTGAACTTTTTTCTATTGCCGTTTTACTGCTCTGACGAAAACCATGCACGGCAATAATAGTTAGAATCTATTGGAACGGTTGTAAAGCACAGCTATAGGCTTTTGAGTGAATGGTGCTTATTCCCTTTTTTGAAACCAAACCAATATTGTACACTTGAGTTAGGCAACATTATCTTGAGTGTGCTGTGTAAACACAATCATTGTGACTGAGATTTATGAGAGAAGCTGCAAAGGCAAAACGGTCAGCTGATGCAGTTCAGGTCAATTATGAAAGGCAAGCCCCCGGGGGAATGTCTCAATGAAATGGAGTGTGTGTGGTAGTGATTCTATGGAAGCTCATCCTGTGATACCAACTGCCGCCTAGTGGTCCAAGAGCACATGGCAGTTTCTCTCAGCAGCCAAGCACACAGACGAGTCGAGCCTCAATCCTCCACTCCCCCTCACTCTTCTAGTATCAAAGTGTCTGCCATCCAATGCACAAACCATTCGAGAGACAAATTGATGGCGACAGACCTGGGCTCTCACAACCAGGGAACTCTTTTATATGCCTCAGCTGTTTCCTTCCCCGACACGAAAATACAACCTTTTTTTTTCTGTGGAGCCTCTGCAGTCTGCAGGCAGCAATGTCAGATGGAGGACACCGTGCCCCTGTTTTTTCCTCCTCCTTCGCTCAGCTGCATACAAATGGCCGTCTGTCAGTGTACTGTGCTGCTCTTAGGCTGTAATCAGGAACTGCTCTGTTCTAATGGAGGGGTGAGGGGTGTGTGTGTGTTTTAGCAGTTCCAACAGGGGAACCAGCATGCAGCATGCTGAATACTAAACAGTCCCGATATTTTATTCAATACTCTGAGATGACATTCATTTCAGATTTACCTGAATGTTGCTTAGTGCTGTCTTTTCTCTTGAGGAATTAATATGAAACCAATGATTAGTGTGACAGATTTGAGTATTTTTGCTAATAGTTAGCGGTGCGATTATATGATCTGTTTATTGTGTGTGTGTGTGTTGCATGATGGTTTAGACTTTTGGCTGATGAAGGAAGACATGAGATGACAGTTCCTCTATGATCTTCATTCCTCATCGTGCCCCCTCTCCTCCTCCTCCCAGGTATGCTGGTGGTAAACGTGACCTGGAGAAACAAGACCTATGTGGGAACCCTCCTGGACTGCACCAGACACGACTGGGCCCCGCCAAGGTAAGCATACAGTAACTCAAATACACACACTCACTCAAAACATACAAACCCACGCATGCACACACACACGTTCAAACAGAACATACAGTCTGTCAGACACTTGAAAACAGACAGATACTGGTATGAAGGGCCTCGAGGGCAGATTTCCCCCATAGCTTTTCCTGTGCTCGGAGCTAGCCATTATGAATGAAATACCATTGGGTAACATCTCAGAAGCTTTTCCCCCACTGACACAGGGGTTTTGAAATGCAACATCAGGGGTTGGATTGATTTTTCTCCTCTGCCATCGATCCTGTCAAGAGGCACCACAGAGCTGGCTGAGCCTTTCAGCCTTTCACAGACTTCTAATTAACACGTGTAATGACTGTATGCCAGCACCAGCAGCGCAAGCCTCCCTCTATGCTTATGCGCGAGTGAAGTGAGTTCGGAAAAAACTGAAAGTATGCATCTTATAAATAGTTTTCACATACCAACGTTTTATGTCTCAGAATCAAATAAGCTTCCCAAAGATAACATGGTGGAATGTTTATTTTGATAGACAATTTTGTGCATTTATCAGAATCCAATCAGGTAGCCTGATTTCAGATGTGTCATGTCAACAAGATTATTAGGGAAATTGTTCTTCTCACAAAGCAAGAACATTTTGCACTGCTTTGGTGGAATTCTCCGCTCTGTCTGACCTACATTCCCCTCTTGCGTTCTGTATCTAACATATTTATTAAAATAGGCTATAGCAAATGGGAATAGGCAAATTACTCTGAATGTAATTTGAGTGCTGCCCTGCTGTGCGCTGCGAGACTCCATTCTTTACTGCTCAAAATGACCACCTGATGTGGGCATAAACATTTTATTTTGAATCAAACATTTTTAAACGGGATTTCTAGTCAAGTTCAAAAAGGCTGAACCATCATCTGTCACATCACGATGTCGTCAAGATCGACGATGCTGTCGTAATATTCCCCAACCCTACAATGAATATAAGAATATAAAGAGTCGATAGGTAATTGCTTCACCATGTGTTGGTAAGTAAGATTAACAATTTCTATAGTACTGTAAGTAATCGTCCTTCATCTCCATAGCTTTGTGTGGTACACAGTAATCTTCTCATGTAATTTAACTATGTATTCAACCATTAATCCAAGTTGCAATTTGTCAGTGGTTCATGTAAAAAAACCCAGTCTCACATGCTATCGTCACAGATCTGATCTACCCTGCAGCTGCCTTTCCTGACGTGCAACATGTCATTTGATAGAGCTCTGTGACTCTTCTCTCTCTGTCTCTCTCGCTCTGTTCCCTGTTGGCTGGTGTGTAAAAGGGGGGATGTTATCTCTTCCTATCTGATCAGCTGCTACGTCACCCTGGCCTTATCTGTCCGAGCCCCGTGGCGCTTGGCAATCTGTCAGAACACATCGGGCTGTTGAGATTGGGGGGATAACGAGAGGATCAGAATCCACGTCCAGGGCCTGTAAAAAAAAGTTCTGGGAGTGTCAGAAATGTTGAGCCTTTATCGTGTCTGGTGTTACGAGCCGATCCCGGTTACTGACTAATAGAGACACTGCCAGTATGCATACAATAATACGATTATTGTGAATAGTCAGATTCATATAATAGTTTGATTAAAACGTTTACATGCTTTGCAAGAAGAACGATTGGGGGGATGTAATGGGCGATAGGTTGATAGATCTAATTCTCTGGTTTTGGTTCTCTTAGGTTCTGTGAGTCCCCCACCAGCGACTTGGAGATGAGGAACGGCCGGGGCCGGGGGAAAAGGATGAGGCCAAACGGCAACACTCCTGTCAACGAGAACAGTAACTCATCAGACAACAAGGGCAGCGGCACCAGCAAGACTCGCGCCGCCAACAACAGCAGCAAGGGCCGGCGGGGCAGCCAGACGTCGTCGGAGCGCCGCACACCACCCAACAGCAACACGGAGGATGTCAAGGCCAGCTCATCGTCAGCCAACAAGCGCAAGAACAAGCCTGCCTCGGACATGGAGCCAAACTCCAGCTCGGAGGACACCAAGGGCAGCAAGCGCATGCGCACCAACTCCAACAGTGGCCCCAGAGGAGTGCCCCACCTGTCCCACGCCGGCTTCCAGGGCATCCCCACCATTAATGCGGAGCCCCTTCCCCCACCACAACTCGACCGCAACTGCCCTTCTCCGGTGCTCATCGACTGCCCGCACCCCAACTGCAACAAGAAATACAAGCACATCAACGGCCTCAAGTACCACCAGGCCCGCGCCCACAACGACGACGACATCAAGTTGGACATGGACGGGGACAGCGAGTACGGAGAGGACTCCACTCTTCACCCCGATCCGGGCAGCTGCAACGGGGCCTCCATCTCTCAGAAGGGATGCTTGTCCCCGGCCCGTTCGGTCACACCCAAGGGCAGGGGCTTCGAGGCCCAGACTCCGTCGCCCTCCTCTGGGAAGTTTGGCTCCAAGCAGAGTAAAAAGAAGCCCTGCGAGGCCGACCCGGAGGCAGGTGGCATGGCCATGGACGGCTGCGAAGATGGGCCCTGCCTAACAGATGAGGCTAGCAATGACGGCATGGACGACAAGAAAGACAGGGCCAAGAAGTCGGGTAGCGGCTCCAAGGCGGACAAGCTGGCCCAGAAGGGCATGAAGTCAGCACGGCCCATCGCCACGGCCATACCACCTCAGCAGCTGTACTCCCTACAGACGGCCGGCGGCTTCCCTGCAGCCAGCCCCGGCTCCACCCCCGCCTTGGGCTCAGTGGTTCAGTCCATTCCCAAGAGCCCCCAGCTGAAAGCCATCCAGCCCAAGCCCTCGGCCCTGGGAGACCCCTCGTCTGTGAACCCAGCTCTGAGTGGCTCGAAGGACAAGAAGAAGAAAGACAAGAAGAAGAAGGAGGCGGGAAAGGAGGGAGACAGCCCCAAAGGGCTGGGGAAAGGGGGGAAGCCGGAGGAAGGCAAGAGCCCATACTCTGAATCCTCGGACCCGGGGAGCAAAGGCGATGGACTCCTGAACGGCTCATCGGACCCCCACCAGAGCCGGCTGGCCAGCATCAAAGCAGAGGCGGACAAGATCTACAGCTTCACCGACAACGCCCCCAGTCCATCCATCGGCGTGGCCAGCCGGATAGAGGCTGGAGTCATGGCCCAACCCCTCACCCCGCTCCACGTGGTCACGCAGAACGGAGCCGACAACTCCTCGGTGAAGACCAACAGCCCGGCCTACTCGGACATCTCGGACGCAGGTGAGGACGGCGAAGGTCGGGTGGAGGGCGTCAAGGGCATCAAGTCCGAGGAGCATGCCATCCGAGAGGGGGCCAAGAAGGCCCTGTTCCCCGCCCAAACGCCCAGCAAGGAGTCCCCCTACTACCCCGGCTACGAGACCTACTACTCCCCGAACTATGCCAACCCCAATCCCAGCCCGGGGGTGTCGGTCACGGGGTCCGCACTGCAGGAGGGGGCCCAGGTCAAGGTAAAGAAAGAGGAGCAGGAGGAGCCAGGCGACGAGGACCTTAAGGTCAAGCAGGAACAGCAGGAGGACCGTAAGCCAGAGATGGGTGCCTCTGGATCGGGGCAACAGCAGCAGCAACAGGCCTCGGTCATCCAGCAGCGCTCCAACATGTACATGCAGCCTCTCTACTATAACCAGTATGCCTACGTTCCCCCATACACGTACCACCCGGACCAGGCCTACCACAACCACCTGATGAACACCAACCCAGCCTACCGGCAGCAGTACGAGGAGAGGCAGCGGCAGGCAGCAGCCGAGCAACACCGCGCCGCCGAGAAGAAATCAGACACTGCTGGAAAGGACAGAGATCGAGAGGGCTCCTCGGGGAAGGAGCGGAGTGAGGAATGGAAGCAGAAGGCTTCGGTGCCCCCCACCCTCTCCAAGGCCCCCAGTCTCACAGATCTGGGCAAAGGAGGGCTGCCCCAGGGCAAGCTGCCCAAAGAGCCCTCGTCCTCCTTGGAGCAGGCCAAGTCATCGGTCATCATCCCCAAGGGTGAGGATGCCAAGGCGCCGGCCCAGCAGGCCGAGGGGCTGAAGATGAAGCTGAGCGAAGGAGGGCACCATGGGAAGGGGGAGGAGCTCAAGGCGGGCATGGAGTCGGGCAGGCCCTCGGCCATGGAGCAGGGCATGTGGTACAGACAGGTAACATGACCCAGCTGTGTTTGAATCTGTTGATTTTGATTGGATGTTAGAAACATTTTACGTAACGAGCCACCCATTCAAAATGAGCAGTATAAAACTGAGTATTTTTATATTTTGAGAAATGTTTAAGTGAATGTAAAAAAAAATTGTAAGACTCAACTGTTGAGATATTGTTTGTCATGAGATATGTTGTGTTGTTTTCAGGAGCCTGACTCGCGGCTGTGGCCTTACGTTTACCCCAGCAAGTACCCTGAGGCCCAGAAACCACAGGACGAGGAGCGGTGGAAAGAGGAACGCGACAGGGAAAGGGAAAGAGACAGAGATCGAGCAGACCGAGAGAGGGACAGGGACCGAGACAACAGAGACAGGGAACGGGACCGAGACAGAGAGATAGACCGAGACCGAAAGGGCAAGGAGGGCAGGGATGAGAGGGCTCGGCCCAAAGACGCCACCCCCAAGGAGGAGAGCAAAGAGGGGGCTGAGCCTCGGTCGTCGTTGACGGCCTCTGAGGAGCACAGGGGGATGGGGAAGGACCCGAGGGCCACTGCTGCCCACATGCAGTTCTCCTCCCCCCTTGCCCAGCACCAGGGCTACATGCCCTACATGCACGGAGCCTATGCCTACGGCCAGGGCTACGACCCCAGCCACCCGGGCTACCGCGGGATGCCCTCAGTCATGATGCAGAACTACCCTGGTAAGAGTTAATGCTGTGGGATACATACTCCTCTTCCATTGGGATTGTGTTTAAATCTGTATTATGATGATGTACAAAAATGACTTGGTGTATTAACTCCTGCCATTTTGGAAACGCGTTGTTGATTCAAATGTCATGGTGTCTAACCACCTCTGTCACCTCCAGGTTCCTACTTCTCCTTCTCCCCGTACGGCAGTAAAATGGGGCCAGGCGAAGAGGGCGGCGAGAAGGCGGCGCGCGCCAGCCCCACGGTCAGCGGCAAGTCCGCCTCGGAGGCAAAGGCCCTGGACATCCTTCACCAGCACGCCAGCCAGTACAAGAGCAAGTCGCCGACAGTCGGCGACAAGACCCCCTTGCGTGAACGGGAACGGGAGCGCGCTGCTTCCGAACGAGACCGAGATATGGACCGGCCACGCTCCTCGCCCTCGCAGCGCATCCTGCCTTCCCATCACCACCTGGGCTACCCGCTTCTCTCGGGGCAGTACGACCTGTCCTATGCCACAGGTGAGTGACAGATGGACGCCCACAAAAAACGGGCTCAAGCACACGGACACATCTCTGCATTTAGTGTTCTATTAGCTAACTGGTCAAATAGAGCGCTATTCTATGGTAATCGCCTAACTGTAAAATTATATCACTTTGTAAGGCCCTTTTCTGCTACATAAGGTACTATAGAAAAAGTACAATAATAACATGCAATCCATGAGTCATTATTAGTATATGGAGGGTATGTAACAAGTGGCTCTTTCTTCATAGGTCTCTCCTCATCAGCCATTGTTGCCAGTCAGCAAGCCTCCGCCCCCTCCATGTACCCACCTGCACGGAGGTGAGAATGGTAAGCAAGAACCAGATCCCCTTCACAGCTCCTGAGGACAACAAATGCTGCATACACACACACACACACATCTTCCTGGTGTTTAAACATGGTCATTTTTCTGTAGCTAGTTCCTTAGTCAAAAACTGCTGCTGACTAGAGGGATTTCCTGTTGTTTGATGACAAACATACACTGCATTCTATGGTGCCCTCTGCTGGACGAAATATGAACAAACATCAACTACATTTTTTTCCAAGCATCATTAGACAAAACAGAATGTGTGATTCTCTGTAGGGCGTTACTACAATATAGGCTTGATTAAGCAATGCTAAATACAGGCCAATCATCTTGTTGAATGTGGATTTTAAATTCTTGCCGTTGCTGTTGTATAACTCTCCCTGTCTCATTTTTCCCCACAGGGAGACCTGATTGGCTGACCTCAACTTTGCCTGGAGCCATGTGACTGGATCACATGAGGAAGCGTGCTGCGGCGCTCGTTTTTAGACATCAGTTCAATGGTGTTTGTTGTATTTTTTGTTGTTTTTGCCTGGTTGTTCCGGCTGATCTGGTTCCTCCTCCCTCAGCTTCTGTGATGGCCACCCCACGGCAAGGCTTCCTGTGGCTGGGTTGAGGGCTCACTGAGCCCACCTCCTCTGGTACCGCACAGCCAACCAGCCAGCCAGTCCATCGACACTTTTGCACTGCTGAGACATTCACAGGATGGACTAAAAGGCCCGAAAAAAGGCCTGATGAGACTGGCACGTTCTGATGGGGTGAGCCCCATCACACAGACGGCCATTTTGGAACTGGAGAGTGCAAAGGGGAGATGGGGTCGATCAGAAACAAACTGGATTAAGTTTGAAATCACTACATGGAAATATGGACTTAATGGATTGTTCGCAGATCCTGGGCCTTAGCGTAATAGAGTTGCAGCTTGACTTGAGGAAGTGTGTTGTTTCGTCCATCCACCAACCTACCCACTGACCCTGAGGACATATTGAGACATTCATTGCAATGGACCCATATTTTTCAGTTGTGTTTTTTGGGGGATGGTTGTTTGGGCCAGAGGAGGGGTGACTGAGAGGGGACCGACTGGTGTATGTTGTCCCCGCCCCTCTCCACCACTCTGGGCTTTCTATGCAAGCCGAAGCTGCTCATCTCCACATACTGACAGAAACAGCCCTCCTCTCTGTCTGTTCAGTTTCAGGGGGAGGAACTTTCAAATTCACGTTCTGTTGAATCTGTTTTGTGAAAAGTTATCATCCGCCTACTTGAGTTCGTTCAGAGAGTAAACCATATCCGTGTTTGTTTTTTTGTTGCTTTTTTTGTACGAGGCTTTTGTGCGTTGTTCGTTCCACCGCACAAGTCTCCACACTTCATGTTTTTTTAGATTATTTGAGCAGTTTATATTTGTTATTTTTTTCTTCACATCTTGACTTGACGACCTTGTTTCCATCTCACTCTGACCCAGTGGGGAACACTACTGGCCTCTCTCAGTGCCGGCGGCGGCAGCTGTGTCGCGGTTTCCTTTTCCAAAGGGTCATCCAGTTTACAAAGCAGCACCAATGCATCTGCTACGGCTACAGCTCCCAGCTGCTCAGCTGGGAGAGGACATATCTGTGCCTGGAGGTACTTTGGCTCAGAGAGAGAAGAGGAATGGAGAGGAGAGGAGAGAAGTACAGATGCACCATTCAGAAGCTCTCCAAGCTCTGTGACCCAGGAAGGGAAGAGAGGGAGAAGCCATCCATCCTCAATGGGCACTGTAGAGGCTGGAAGAGGAGAGGGGGTCCATACAGACAGGCAGCCTAGCTCTTACAATACATATGGCATTTGTTTTGGCTGTTGTGGGCCCCAAGTGTCAGTTTGTGGACATGGAAACTGTCTGGGACCCACAGGACTTTGTATGTGAACGGTTGGCAACTGTCTGCAAGCCACAATCTGGCTGCTGCTGCTAGTCTCTCACCAAACTGCATCATGGGATAGCTGCAGTCCTCCCTCATCAATGGACATGTAAGAACACAGAGGGAGGCTCTCGCCAGGCTCTCTCCAGAGCTGTCAATGGATGCTCAGTAGATATGGCTGGTGCTGCACTCGCTCTCCCTCTGATCTAGCGTGTAGTGCTGGAGAGACAGGCAGCTCACTGTATATTTATTAGAGGACTTATAGTCACGGAGTGCTGTGTTACTGGGAGTTGGCACATGCCCCTGTACTATATTTGGTGAATGAAAGCAATTGCAAAATGGAATCTCTCCTGCAGGCCCACATCCCCTCCCATCGTATCTCTCTCTCCTTTCCAACTATCTCTGACTATCTCTATCGCGAGTGCCTGCACGGTGTAAGATGGAACTGTAACGCGATAGAGCAAACACATAGTCCTTCCCAGCGGAGCCGTGTGCACCTTTGCTTTGGGACACTTCCTATCTCCTCCCTCCCGCCCTTCTCTCTCTTTTTCCCCCCCACACGCACTCACTATTGTGGTTTTCTGTATATATTGTACAGCGGAATTATTTTAAAAAAGGTTGTTTGATGCTATCGGAAAAATGTCCTACTCTTTATTCGTCTGTTAGCCTTCTCTTTTCTTTCTACCGTTCTTGATATAATATGACAAACTGTAGCTGGTGTAACAGCTTTAGAATTGAATTGTTGTGATATTATTTTTTCCCTCCCTGGACCCCACCCCTTCAGAAGCTTGTTGTCCCCCCCTTGAAGCCCATGACGCCATTTTAGTCCCTTCTTCGCAGCCGCCTCAAGGAAAACAATGTCACATTTCAACATGTCATTGTAACCGTCACTCCTTTGTTGTTGTTTTGGGTTCCATGAGAAGCTGCTCACGAATGCAGTTTTGTTGGCTGGGAGTTGGTACGTTATTACTTTCGGCCATGATAGACAAAGTAGAGGAGGGAAGCGAGAGAGGCTGAGAGCAGAGCAGCTGTCGAGAGGGTTGATAGAGAGGTAGAACACAGCAGATTCTCCCACCGCGTCCACTCCTCTCCCGTTAATGGTGCCCGTCATCCCAACACCGCTACACAGCGCCCGCCCGCTGAAAACAGTCAATCTGATTCGCTCTGATGCTTTTATTACCCTTCATGGATCCAGCATGCTCGGGAGCGCAGCACGGAAAATCTGAACTAATAAATTAGGTTTGTGGTTTTTGTCTTGTGTGTGTGATTTAGGGCCGGTTCGAAATTTACTGGGGTGGGGGGGGTGGTCCGAAATAGGGGAGGGTTGTGTTTTTTTTTATTGGGCACAGGGGAGGGTAGTGCGTTTCTCCCTGGTTTACATTCACTATTTAGCAGGTTTTACTATATGATTTCTTCCATCCTAGCCAAATGTCCTCATGTGCTTGCATGCTCCTCCCCATCAAGGTGTTTTGGTACTTCCCTAATGCACTACGCTATTCCACGCGCTTACTGTACCACAGGTCAATATAGTCTACCAGTCCCAACTGTCTATCCTGCCCTCTGTCCAACATTCATAGTGACAATAGTGGCAGGTGGATTGTTTGTCCAGATCTGCAATCGGTTAACTAGCAATCATACTACACATTAAAGCATTCAAATCTGCACCAATTTTCTATAAAAATCCACAAGAACATAGAGGAATAGCTGATAGGCAGCGGAAAGGCCAGGTGTGTCATTGCGCATGAAAGAACAGTGAAGAGATGAGACGCGCAGCTTAAAAAGCTCCCCTATTGATCTTGTTTAGGGACAATACAATGATCCTACCTAGACTAGCCTACAACACCACAATGCATTGAATAATTGCATTATTGTTTTCAAGTGACTACAAAATTCTTCTCTAGGCTGTAAACTGTAGTGAACATGTAATTTGAATAACAGCGCAAAAGCCCTGTCATATGAATGTTTCATTCCATTTGGATCAGTTGTGGGTCTAGAAAGGCACTGTAGCAGGCCAGTCTGGCTGTATTTTTAACTTCTGATACTGAATGCGCTGGTTTTTGCAGATCATCATTCTTCCAAGTCGTCCTATAATAATGTTGCCACATAGGCCTATGCTCCCAGCAGGCCCAGTGATTCAGAAAATATGAACCTGTGTTCTGCCTCCTCTCCGATCCGAACCGCTATTCCTCGCGCAACTAGAACCATAACGCTTCAACATAGCCTAAATATTTGTCATTTGACTTTTTAAATGTATAACCATTTATGTGTGGCATAAACACAACCGGTCACAATGTTTTAATCTGGTTAGGCTACTTCAAAAGTCTCCTGTAGGCTACCTTCGCACGTTCGTCCACTCTAATATAATTCCAGCATCCAAACTGCCCTGGCCATTTCAGGAATAGAAAGAGCCATCTGTTACAAAACACCAAAATGTTTAATAACTTTCGGAGATTGTCAAGCCAAGCCTTCGGTACTGGTTAAGCCTACAAGGTAGGGAGGGATGTATAATCTGTTTGTCCAGATTGACATAGTCTATTTAATTGTGGTGTTGAAAATGCAAACCTTGATGTTGAAGCGCCCGAAATTGGTAATCCGTATGCAGCTATGTTTTGCTTATTGGTTGTGTGGTGCATTGGCACAGAAACCTGTTGGTGGAAAATTAGTTTGCATATATTTTCTATAAATATAGCATCAAAATGTTGAAAATCTGATTTCCCCCTAGCTGATCATTGTCTGCCAGCTCTGATTGTAGTGTAATGAGACAGGCAGGGAGAATCTCGTCTGTGGTGGTCGGCGAACCCTGAGCCTTCTGGCCCGTAGCCCTGCGTGGCATCGACTGTGCCACAAAAGGATGCTAAAGTGGTAAAGTCGATATCCCTGTTTATAAAGACTGGGTCGCTATAGTTATTGATATTTGTGGTTGTACTCTTTTTTTTTGGGGGGGGGGGGGGGGGGTGTAATTCAATGAGGGGAGGGGGTGCAATTTTTTTAACAGTACAAGAGAAGTGTCGTGAAAATATGTTTTACGTTGGGGAGGGGCGTGCATTTTTCTTTTGACACCTCGAGTTGGACCACTGATTGATAGGCCCTACTCTCACCACATGACTGTTGATGCTCAGCCATGATTGGATACTGGCACAGATTTTTTTTTCTTCAAAGTCGATTCTTGATTTTTTAGATGTGTCCATTATACAATGGGGGAGGAGCTAGTGTTTTGTTTTTAATGCAATCTGTACAGAGTGAGATGGAAGGTGAGGGAGGTCATATAGTAATAATGTCATTCTCTGCTGTTATACGTCTCATTGTTACCCTGTGGTGGTGGCAGGTTGTTAAAAAATGATGAGGAAAAAAAGCTCTTGATTTTATTTTTCATTTTTCGAGAATCTAGTTTGGGGCAAATTTTTTTAGTACGCTGACACCCGCCAGCCAGAGAAATGACTTGTTGATCCCACGGCAGCCATTGTTGAGGCATTGTCTCAGATGGTGCTTGGGTAGTCGATCCTTGTGTTCCTCCCACAGGGGGAGGAGGGAATGTTCTTGTGTGGGATTTCCTCTTCCAGTTCTCTATTCATAACCCCGCTCCCTAAACCCCCCTGCCCTATCACACTCAGCCCAGCCCCGCCCCGCCCCGCCCCCAGAGCAGTGGCTCAGTATCAGTCATCGGTACTTGAAAGAAAGATGTTTACAGCTTTTTTTTATTGCTATGTTTTGTTTTGGTTAATCCCCCACCTCTTCTCTCCCTCCCCCGCTGTCCTTTCCCCTAGGGTTTCTCTCTTATGTAAAGTGTACATTGCCACGTTTCTTTTTTTTATACAATACTGTAACTTGCCTTTGTCCATTTAGGCAACAAATAAATCTTTTTATGAGACAATCACTCCTGTCCCATCTGTCTTTTTTCCACAGGTAAATAAAGGGCATGGATCACCATAGGTATTGCTATTGGGAAACACTTAGGTTAGTGCACTTGCATCATATGCAATAACTTATCAGATTATAAGGTTATTTGCCAACATTCTGGTACTTGCTTGTGTTTAAGAATATATTTTTCCATTGACTTGACAAATATGGTTCACCATGCAAACAAATTCCGCTAAAACTTACTAACTACAGGCACACTTATAAACTTATAGTGCATTATAACGCTTGTTGTAAGTTGTCATAATTCATAAATAGTTATAACATCCTTACAATACATGACTAGGATGCATTATAAGACCAAAGTGCATAATCCATCATAGATCCTATTTGAAAATAGTGTTATAGGTGAATGCAGCGTGGTCCTCTGTAGCTCAATTGGTAGAGCATGGCGCTTGTAACGCCAGGGTAGTGGGTTCGATCCCCGGGACCACCCATACGTCAAAATGTATGCACACATGACTGTAAGTCGCTTTGGATAAAAGCGTCTGCTAAATGGCATATTATTATTATAATGCAATGTTGTATTACCCAACTCAGTGGATTGGTTACCCTATACATGTATCCGGTAGGGCTATGCTGCATTATGCACCATAGTGATGATGTATTATCATGAAGGTTACTAGTTATGAGTTGTTATGATGCAAGTTTTATAATGCACTATAAGTGTATCATAAGGCATTGTAAATGCGCTTTCAAGGCATGTGTGCATCATCGAAAGCGTTACCCAAATTCCGCTAGCTTTATCAACTTTTAACTTCATTGTTAATCAGTTGGGCACTGTGATACATTTTGTGATGCAGTAGGGCACATTGACCACAGAGGGGCTCTGGCATACCGATATAATTCTCCTCTCATCCAAGTTGTGAGCGCTGTTCAGCATTCAACGAACTGCACATTAGTGGTTTGCTTTGAAACGAATGCTATCCACACACACTGCACACTATAAAAGTGAGTTGAAGGATATGGGTCACACTGTTTTCTTAGTCTAGTTGGGGATTTGTCAGCCCAGTACCAGGCTTCTTTTCAGCTTTTTGAGAAATCAGGTGACCAAGCCTGGCTCAAGATAAAAGCTCCATACAAACACTCCAGCCTCGTGCACAGCGGTTGCTATGGAGACACTGTTGGAAGTTTGATGGGAAGAAGGGAGCCCTGTACCTGAATGAATTACCTACCCTGAGCGCACCGTCTCAAGAGAATGGCCCTACTGTAGGCTACTGGAGACTGCCTCTGGCTGTAGTGAGTGCAATGGTGTTTTACTTGCCAATTAATATTTTAGCGTTTTTTCCTCATGCATAATTGAGAAGGAAATGTGTGCTTTAAACAAAATAAAAATGACTGGTTTGGATATTTATAGTATATAGATCCCTTTCCACAGATGCATCACTAATGTAGGCATGGTTCTTTCAATTATTAGTTTCGATATCTCACGTGGGATTCACCAGAATCTCATAAGCTCGAAGAACCACTCACACAGGTCTGTTGGAGACAGACGGCTCGAGTGGCGAATGAGGTGAGCCCCTCCCCTCATCATAAGGAGCCACTCGCCCATCCTCTGGTCATTCTCACCTCTTCCTCGCAAAGGGTACTAGGCTGAATCCAAAATCATGCCCTCGGTCTCCAGTTGCACAAGTGTCCCAAAGCTGAGGTAGTGAAAATTGTTGAGGGTGTAGGAGCTACACTGAACAAAAATATAAACACAACATGCAACAATTTCAAAGATTTTACTGAGTTACAGTTCAAATAAGGAAATCAGTCAATTGAAATAAATTCATTAGGCCCTTATCTATAGATTTCACATGACTGGGAATACAGATATGCATCTGTTGTTCACAGATACCTTAAAAAAAAGGATGATTCTACAATGTTTGTATCAGGGTGCACAAAACATTCCTTTGATGTTCCAAGAATGTTGACAGAACAGCCTTTGTGAGTTCTTAAAGATTCACAGAACATTTAGTTAGGTTTTGTGAGCATTGTGGGTACATTACAAGAGATAGGTTCCCAAAATACAAAATATGCTCAGTTGTGATGACATTCATACAATGTTTAAGTTAGATTGCACATGACATTCCTATAAGGTTGTAAGAATGTTGACAGAACATCTGATTGAGTTATGGGAGTTGTCTGGGATGTTGCAAGAATATTATTTTGATATTCACATAGGTTGCACAGAACATTCCAACAATGTTGCACAATGTTCCATGATTTCTAAATAAGTCTGTTTTTAGGTTTAACATAATATTCCATTGATGTTCACGCAATGTACATTTTACCAAAGAACATTTAAAGAACATTTAGAAAATGTTATATTTAAGTTTTACCTAATATTACCACAACATTCTCAGCATGAAAATGTGCACTCTGATTGGTTAGAGATGATCCAATCGCTGATGACTGTTTTGTACAACACCCCTCATTTTGACGTCACCACATTCATACATGACAACAAAAAATAAACAGTCAAAAAATAAATCTATAGAAACAAGGTTTTGAAGTGTTCGTCCTATATCTAGGAGATATAAGAAAGCTCAAGATATATATATATATATATATATATATATATATATATATATATATATATATATATATATATATATATTACACATATTTAGAGCAAAACGGAGAACACCATCGTGTTCGTGAGAGTCTCCCCTTTCCATAGAGTGGTCTTAATAGGTGTAGGTCAAACCGTTCGGACGCTACATACGTTGTCTTGAGAAGGCCGATTTCGGGATGTCTCATGGTCTGACAAACACTGCTCTAGCTCTGCCACCTTTCACCGCAGATGCAGAAGTGCGACATCAGCGAATGCGGTGGAAAACCCCCGATATCTCTAGCTTAAACTGATGGATTTTGATGGGGATTTTTTTATTATGTTACTTAGATGAACGCACCGGTGCGTCAATCAACTCTACGGGGTTATATTACTACCATACTCCCATGTCACAAGTCGTGGAATCCGAAGGCAGCGGCATGCTGCTAAGCGGACTGGGGTGTCTGCAAGAGGTTTGGAGCAGATTGACATAAGGAATAGCTTCGCTGCACTGGTGCCTGATCTACCTGCGCCTTTATTGCTGGGATTGCCTGTGTGTGCGACGGATGTGCTGACTCCAACTACGCTGATTCCAGCAGCGGATTCGTCGTCAAGTTTGGCTCCTATCCCTCTATCTGGATCTGACGGGGGGCACTGCCTGCTGTGGGAGGTCTGGACCTATCGTCGGGAGCAGCGGGCGTATGCTATCCTGCTTCTCGTGGGCCCGTTAAAGGTTCCACTAATTGTGTGAGGGGTCGGAATGGGCGGATTTCTCCATCCCCTTCTCCGGCCGTTGTATTGGGCAGTTCAATGATGAGAAATGTCTCAGTCCCTGGAGCAAAAACGTTGTTATCCAGGAGCACGAATACAGGACATCAATAAGCTGCTCCCAAACATTTTAAACCTGCATCAGGAAATTGAGTCTATCATAGTTCATGTGGGATTCAATGACATTATGAAGGGCAGCTCAGAACAGCTGAAGATGGATTTCAAAGAACTGATTGGGTCTCTGCTTGACAACAACAACAATCTCCCCATAATATCTGGCCTTGTGCCCTCCCTAAATCGTGGCACTGAACGTTTCAGTAGACTTTTAGCCCTCCATAAATGGCTACGAGACTATTGCAGCTCTGTGGGTATAACATTTATTGACAATTTTGATACCTTCTGGAAACAAAGCTTGTTTTATAAGGAGGATGGGATCCACCCAAATAATTTGGGTTCCTGGATAATTTCACAGCATTACAAGGCTTGGTTGAGACAATGACTTATCAATGACCCACGCCCAGTTCAGTTAACCCCTACCATTGTGTCGCTGAGTTGTCATAATGCTTCAGCAAATGTACATTATCCCAGGGGCGTTGGAAGACACAATGTAAGTAACCTAATATTTGTCCCTCTAAATGCCCTGAATGGCTCTGCTGATCCTACAGCTATTGTATGCAGTAATCATGTGCCTACGAAGCAGAGTTATACTGTTAGCACTGAGGCGGTGTGCCATAGTAGGAAGTCCACTGTGTGCAGCTCACCATGCACTAACATAAAAAACATGAGCATGTCTACTTCTGCTAAGCTTCCCAGTAAAGCAATGAAAACAATCAAGCATCCCAGAAAAGTGCTAAAAATAGCCCACGTTAACATATGTAGCTTAAGAAACAAGGTTCATGAAATCAATAATTTGCTATTAACAGATGACATTCATATTCTGACAATCTCTGAAACTCACTTAGATAATACCTTTGATGATACGGTGGTAACAATACATGGTTATAACATCTACAGAAAAGACAGAAAAGCCAAAGGTGGAGGTGTTGCTGTTTATATTCAGAACCACATTCCTGTAAAGCTTAGACAGGATCTCATGTTGAAGTAGTATGGCTACAGGTTCATCTGCCTCACCTAAAGCCCATTCTGGTGGGAAGCTGCTATAGACCATCAAGTGCTAACAGTCAGTATCTGGATAACGTGTGAAATGCTTGATAATGTATGTGATATCAACAGAGAGGTATATTTTCTGGGTGATTTAAATATTTACTGGCTTTCATCAAGCTGCCCACTCAAGAAAAAGCTTCAAACTATAACTAGTGCCTGCAACCTGGTTCAGGTTATCAGTCAACCTACCAGAGTAGTTACAAACAGCACGGGAATGAAATCATCAACATGTATTGATCACATCTTTACTAATGCTGCAGAAATTTGCTTTAAAGCAGTATCCAATTCCATTGGATGTAATGATCACAATACAGTAGCCATATCTAGCAAAAACAAAGTTCCAAAAGCTGGGCCTAATATAGTGTATAAGAGGTCATACAATATGTTTTGTAGTGATTCCTATGTTATTGGTGTAAATAATATTTGTTGGTCTGTGGTGTGTAATGAGGAGCAACCAGACGCTGCACTTGACACATTTATGAAATTACTTAGTCCAGTTACTAATAAGCACGCACCCATTAAGAAAATGACTGTAAAAACGGTTAAATCCCTGTGGATTGATGAGGAATTGAAAAATGTTACGTTTGAGAGGGATGAGGAATGGCAAATAAGTCTGGAGGTGCAACCGATTGGCAAACGTACTGCAAATTGAGAAATCATGTGAGTAAACTGAATAAAAAGAAGAAGAAACTACTATGAAACAAAGATAAATGCCATAAATAATGATAGTAAAAAGCTTTGGAGCACCTTAAATACAATTTTGGGCAAAAAGGCAAACTCAGCTCCATCATTCATTGAATCAGATGCTCTGTCATATCCTCACATGGTCTCTCCTATCATTGCTACGCTGACGATACACAACTAATCTTCTCCTTTCCCCCTTCTGATAACCAGGTGGCGAATCGCATCTCTGCATGTCTGGCAGACACATCAGTATGGATGACGGATCACCACCTCAAGCTGAACCCTGGCAAGACGGAGCTGCTCTTCCTCCCGGGGAAGGACTGCCCGTTCCATGATCTCGCCATCACGGTTGACAACTCCGCTGTGTCCTCCTCCCAGAGTGCGAAGAGCCTAGGCGTGACCCTGGACAACACCCTGTCGTTCTCCGCCAACATCAAGGCGGTGACCCGCTCCTGCAGGTTCATGCTCTACAACATTCGGAGAGTACGACCCTGCCTTACACAGGAAGCGGCACAGGTCCTAATCCAGGCACTTGTCATCTCCCGTCTGGACTACTGCAACTCGCTGTTGGCTGGCCTCCCTGCCTGTGCCATTAAACCCCTACAACTCATCCAGAATGCCGCAGCCCGTCTGGTGTTCAACCTTCCCAAGTTCTCTCACGTCACCCCCCTCCTCCGCACACTCCACTGGCTTCCAGTTGAAGCTCGCATCCGCTATAAGACCATGGTGCTTGCCTATGGAGCAGTGAGGGGAATGGCACCTCTGTACCTTCAGGCTCTGATCAGTCCCTACACCCAAACGAGGGCATTGCGCTCATCCACCTCTGGCCTGCTGGCTCCCCTTCCTCTGCGGAAGCATAGTTCCCGCTCAGCCCAGTCAAAACTGTTCGCTGCTCTGGCACCCCAATGGTGGAACAAGCTCCCTCACGACGCCAGGACAGCGGAGTCACTCACCACCTTCCGGAGACATTTGAAACCCCACCTCTTTAAGGAATACCTGGGATAGGATAAAGGAATCCTTCTACCCCCCCCCCCCAATTGTAAAGTGGTTATCCCACTGGCTATAGGGTGAACGCACCAATTTGTGAGTCGCTCTGGCTAAGAGCGTCTGCTAAATGACGTTAATGTGCCCTTGAGCAAGGCACTTAACCCTAATTGCTCCTGTAAGTCGCTCTGGATAAGAGCGTCTGCTAAATGACTAAAATGTAAATGTAAATGTAAATGTAATGTAAATGTAATCACAAAACCCACTGATGTTGCCAATTACTTTAATGATTTTTTTCAATGGCAAGATTAGCAAACTTAGGCATGACATGCCAGCAACAAATGTTGACTCTACACATCTAAGTATAACAGATCAAATTATGAAAGACAAGAATTGTAATTTAGAATTCCATAAAGTGAGTGTTTAAGAAGTGAAAATATTATTGTTGTCTATCAACAATGACAAGCCACCGGGGTCTGACAACTTGGATGGAAAATTACTGAGGATAATAGCAGACGATATTGGCACTCCTATTTGCCATACTTTGATCTAAACCTACTAGACAGTGTGTGCCCTCAGGCCTGGAGGGTGTCAGGTTTTGGCCATGACTGTTCGGGTTTTGGTCACTAGATGTCCCCATTGCACCTTTTTGTACCTTTTGTTTTTCTTGCTCTAATTATTGTTTGCACCTGTAGGTCATTCCCTTGTTAGTATTTAAACCCTGTGTGTTCCTCAGTTCCTTGCTCAGTGTTTGTAAGTTAGCACCCAGCCCCAGCCCCAGCCCAAGCCTTGTTTTTATAGATATTTCTCTGGTGGGATTTTCCAGAGGTTCTCTGGTTTAGTTCTTGTGTTTTGTTTGAGTAGTCTTTTGAGGTTTGTTTTTTCCCTGCTGTTTTTACCACTTTGTGGAGTTTCTTTTGTTTTTGGAGGTTTTCCTCTTTGTGCATCTTGGCTTTATTTTTGGACATTGTGGATTTAGCTTCTTTGCCTGAAGATTTTGTTCTTTAATAAACCACCATCTCTAGTACAGCTGTGTCTGCCTCATCTTCTGGGTTCTGACAATTATTAGTGACTGTTTCTCGCACCGGGTCGTGACAGAGGGAAGTAAAAGTCCTTCCCCTACCCAAGAATAGTAAAGCCCCCTTTACTGGCTCAAATAGCCGACCAATCAGCCCTTAGTAAAGTTTTGGAAGAAATTGTGTTTGACCAGATACAATGCTATTTTACTGTAAACAAATTGACAACAGACTTTCAGCACACTTATATGGAAGGACATTCAACAAGCAGGCACTTACCCAAATTACTGATGATTGGCTGAGAGAAATTGATGATAAAAAGATTGTGGGAGCTGTTTTGTTAGACTTCAGTGTGGCTTTTGACAGCTCTGCTGTTGGGACAGCTTTATGTAGGCCCGAACAGGCACCGTTTGTCACAATTATATTGCAATTAATGTATTCTTGTAGTGTTGTGTTGTGTAGTGGCTTTGCTGGCATGCATCAAAACATATATTTTTTGCCCATCAAGATTTACATGCTAAAATCGCCACTGTGTGTTACTATCTCCTGCCTCAATTTTATTAGGTAGCGACATGCTGCTTTGTGATCTCCTAACTAACGGCAAATGCATCTGTTAGGCCTACGTTTTAATGTTTTTATTAGCCTACCATTATTATAATTCCCGTACATTAAACACCTCAATTTTCCCCAAAATAACAATATTTGCTTGCAGTACAGTTGATCAACCACTAGAAATGATGTGTTCTGCGTTCTCTGCACAAGTACACGTAGATGGACCGTGGAGATCACAGTAGTAAGGCACAAAAAAGTGCAGGAGGCGGGAACAGTAAATAAATAAGCCACTGCCCAGTGCCCACTGCGCTCGTGGATGCTCAGCGCAACAAGTTAGCTTGATAGCCAGCAGAAATGTAATCTACTCGGTGCTCCTGCCTTTGTGTTGACAGCTCGACAACTCCGAAAACCGCTTCTCCCCTTCCAGTCTTGTCTACCATTTTCCCTTTCCCCACGGACTTCTTACTTTAGAATACGATTATGTGGACATTCGCCCTAATTTCTCTTCTCTGAGTCGTCCACGGAAATGATATACTCGACAGCATATCTACCCAGCTTCCACGGTAGGTTTTATCCATGTCGAGACCGCAGACATTATAAATGAGCGCCAGGTTTTCTACTTCGCGTTCCTGGTACTCTATTTACCCGTTATATTACAAGATAGACAAGTTAATTTGAAATATGACAGACAGCAAATGTAATGAACAGCTGATTCAAGTCGGACAGTAACATTATTATTATTATTATTATTATTATTATTATGTTATTACATAACGGATAGGTTACTGCTTGGTCATTCTGGATAAGAGCGTCTGCTAAATGACTAAAATGTCAATGTAAATGTCATTGAATTATCCATTTGAATTACATAATGAAAATCTTCGACACTCATGCCAATGTGCTGTGGTAGTCTATGCACTCATCCTGTCATTTTAGCTATATTTAGTTACAAAGGAAACAAAAAACTGATAAGTCATTCTTCTATGCAAACTTTGAGCAGTGTTCTTCTAGAACAATGAACAAGGTGTGCAGAGAGTCCAGTGTGCTGATAATAGGACATCATGGCTGCTAAAATAGACTGCAAGGTTCTCAGTAGTTTCTACTTTGGGAATGGAAACTTGTCACCCAGCACATGATGTTCCACTCATGGGTATGTCAGGTATGTAGTTATGATTAGTTTAGCCAACAGCCCCATGTACATTTAGTGTCTGTCTGAAAGGTAATGCAATGCATTTTCTAATGGTTAGTATCAAATGGGTCATACATTCCAGAGAGTGGTTAATAATTAGACACAAGTGTGTCTGAATCCATTTGGCATATGCAAGCCCAAGGATGCACTAGGCTAGATGTTGCAGCTGGATAATAAATAGTGTCAGAAGGGTCAAATAATAATCCTGTGTTTCAGTCTATGAGTGGTTACATGGAGATCAGAGAGGAAGCTACACTATATATACAAAAGTATGTGGAAACCCCTTCAAATGAGTGGATTCGGCTTTTAGCCACACCCGTTGCTAACAGGTGTATAAAATCGAGCACACTGCCATGCAATCTCCATAGACAAACATTGGCAATAGAATGGCCTTACTGCAGAGCTCAGTGACTTTCAACAGGGCACCGTCATAGGATGCCACCTTTCCAACAAGTCAGTTCGTAAAATGTCTGCCCTGCTAGAGCTGCCCCGGTCAACTGTAAGTACTGTTATTGTGAAGTGGAAACATCTAGTAGCAACAACGGCTCAGCCAGGAAGTGGTAGGCCACACAAGCTCACAGAACGGAACAGACGAGTTGTGAAGTGCGTAGCGTGCAAAAATCATCTGTCCTCGGATGCAACACTCACTACCGAGTTCCAAACTGCCTCTGGAAGCAACGTCAGCACAATAACTGTTCGTCGGGAGCTTCATGAAATGGGTTTCCATGGCTGAACAGCCGCACACAAGCCTAAGATCACCATGCGCAATGCCAAGTGTCGGCTGGAGTGGTGTAAAGCTCGCCGCCATTGGACTCTGGCGCAGTGGAAACGTGTTCTCTGGAGTGATGAATCACGCTTCACAATCTGGCAGTCCGACGGACAAATCTGGGTTTGGCAGATGCAAGGAGAACGCTACCTGCCCGAATGCATATTGCCAACTGTAAAGTTTGGTGGAGGAGGAATAATGGTCTCGGGCTGTTTTTCATGGTTCGGGCAAGGCCCCTTAGTTCCAGTGAAAGGAAATCTTAACGCTACAGCATACAATGACATTCTAGACAATTCTGTGCTTCCAACTTTTTGGCAACAGTTTGGGGAAGGCCCTTTCCTGTTTCAGCATGACAATGCCCACGTGCACAAAGCGAGGTCCATACAGAAATTGTTTGTCAAGATCTGTGTGGAAGAACTTGACTGGCCTGCACAGAGCCCTGACCTCAACCCCATTGAACACCTTTGGGATGAAGTCCCTGCAGCAATGTTCCAACATCTAGTGGAAAGCCTTCCCAGAAGAGTGGAGGCTGTTATAGCAGCAAAGGGGGGACCAACCCCATATTAATGCCCATGGTTTTGGAATGAGATGTTCGACGAGCAGGTGTCCACATACATTTGGTCATGTAGTGTATTACAGTTTATTTGACATCACTATTTAGTTCCCATGCTTGGGTCATTTAATTCTCATGCAGTAGAATACTAAAGGTTGACATTTCGTTCCTCTGGTAGGTTACTATGTATCACCCTTTCCTAAGCTCACGGCTCGCCCAGCTAGATTTAGTAATGATTGAGTGAATAGCTGATGTCAAGTAAATATACAGTACAGTAAATATATTACATAATATATATATAACCCACTGTACATGATTCAAGTTTATTTTTGTCTGGAAAACGTATGACTTAAATGAAGAACGCAATCTGCTTTATCTCCTAATGTATTGCACAAGTTAACTGCAGGTATTAACTTAAAAAGTAGCTACAAATATTCACATGTATTGAAAGACTTCAAATAAATCATTTAGACAGTATTGAAAAACCATCCTGTTGGCTTTTTCCAAATACCCCGGTGTACGGGATTTACAGTATATCGCCCAAGCCTATCACACAATACCAATGACAGCCATCAGTATTGTAAAGCCCTCTTTATTGAAAGGTTAAACATGTTAACATTGCATATGGCCCAACCTCTATTATGAGTGTCTGAAAGAGATGGATCAAGTATTCTGTCCCATTGTAATGTTTTATTGTACTTGTATTGGAAATGAAAGGTGCTAAGTGAGCACTGCAGGCTATGTTTAGCCAGCCTAATATTCGAAAGTGAAGTAGGTTGGGAGCTTCAAAGAGAACCAATTTATAAAACCTGGGACACAGCTCTCGGCGGCAAGGTAATTTACATCTCAAGGTTCTGTATCTGCTTGTATTGTAGATATAACAGCTGTCTGAAAGTCAAGTTGGACAGATCAGTCTCAACTAAACCAAACAGTAAAATGGACTTCGTAGGCAAAGATATTACTAGTAAATTATTTAATTCATTACAACTGATATTGGATAATGTGGATACATTCCTTATTGGTTGTCATGCACCTTCCTTAGACCTATACACCACACACACCTCCTGTCTATTGGTATGCATCTCCCATAATGACTGATTTACTGTGTGGCCTGGTGTGACATTGTTTACAGTTTCCGGTCCACTAGGCTTAAGCCAAAATCTTTTTCTAGGGGGAAATGTTTCCCCTCCACAGAGTTGAGACAGGCACAATGTGGTCGTTTCCCCTAGCTGTGTTTGGAATGGACACCTCGTTTGGGGACAGGGAGCACTGAAGGGGTGAGATCACTCAAGGACACTTAAACAAGAGACCCATTGATAAGGTTCAGAACCATTTTGGCTCTGATTTGGAGTCAGTAGCAGCACTACACAATATAACTGTTTGTGTTTGTTTAGTTGTAAAACCGCTGCCCCTTGAATGTCTTTTGGACTCAAAGTTACTACTCATTAGATCTCCTGAAGAGCAGCCATTATCTACCATCTGTCAAATAACAGTGAACAGTGAACAGGACTCAAAGATTGAATCAATTTAATTTCAGTGCATGTAGATGGGTGTTGATTCCGGAGAGAGGAGAATATTATTTTCGTAACCATTTTGCATCAGTGTCAATGGACATTTTTATCCTGCCAAGTACACTACCGGTGACTGAAGCGAGACAGGAGCTTGTGTGAGTGAGCAAGATCATACTGTATCTGGACTGATTGTTTGTGGATGATTGTTTGTTTTTCTCACAGAATGATGATACCATTCATGAGGAACCTCCTTGGCTGAGGCTGATATTATTTCACTAATGGGTTTTAGTAGTAAACATTACATTAGTTAGTCGGAAAAGCGTTCGGAGAAGTGACGTCAAGAGAACAACACACGAGTGAATACACAGCAGGAGTTAAGCCACTATCCACATAAGACGGTAAAGACCCATATCATACAGAGTCCTCATTGCTTTTTAAAAAATATTTTGGCACTCTGAATATTTATCATCTGACCATATCCTGTGAGTTCTTTATTCTGTATAAGCAAATCATATTTTTTGCACTTATACAGCGTGCCGACTTTTAGCCCTTGCTGGCTTACCTCTACTAGCTAACCACTAGCAGCCTTGAAACACATCACTTATTAGCAGTTCAGCACATCAACATTTCTCGTGCTGTTACACAAAATCAAGATAAACCTTTACCATCATAGTAGACGTTGAACATCTATAACCAAACTGGCTAAAACGCTGTCGTTGGCCGATGGTAGCTATAGCTACACATGCTAACCTGAGTTCTAACGTTACTAACATTACTAGCAGCAGTAACAGTAAATCCAGGTATAATGGCTAACACAAACATTGACCACGTTTACATGCGCACAGTATTCTGGATAGTAGCTCATTTCCAGCTTAAGGTCTTATTGGGGATAAACTGTTTACATGCACCTTTGTAACTCACGAGTATCCCTGTAACCATGAATAAACAGAATATTCCTAATTTAAGTTCATATGGGTTAAATAGAATAGTAACTGAAATATGGACACTGACTGTAGGCCTGACTACACTCACATGTAGTGTAATATAATATGAACTCCTGCAGAATGATGCATTTCTTGCCGTAAAACGATAGAACACATTTTTATTTTGTCTCGGGAACAGGATTGGATAAATATTATTTCTTTGTTTCAGCATCTCTTGAGAAAATGCAAGTGTAATGTGTTATCTTTGACACTGTTATGCAAGCAGACAGTATTTCAACCACATAAACTATGCACTCAAGATGAACTGAAGTGTTATCAGAAACATGTTTCATTGTTTTCTCAGCTTTCCATTTCCTTAAAACCGGTCAAACTGATGACATTTGGACATTTTTCACAGGACCAGTCTTTCCACAGTTTTGGAGTTATTGCGTTCTTCCTGGTCTCTAAACGCAGAACGAAACAGACAACTTTACTGGTGTTAACTAGGTTACTAATGCATTCATTCTATCCATGTCTGCACTACTTTATTTAGTCTTCTGGGGCAACAAGTAATGGCAGAAGAGAAGCTGCATGTATCTAACTATAGTTGACAAAGAAATGGCCTACCAAATGTCTGAAATTATAATATGGCTTTTCCAAATGTCGGAAATTATAAGCAGAAACTTGTCTAAAATAGGGGTGAAAGTAGCCAGTAAGCTATACTGTCCAGTACGTATGTATCAGCAAAATAAATTATTATGGAATTAATATGGTGGATTTAACTGCACAGATAGCCTACTTTTCAAAGGGATTTGTTTGACAATCAGATGAAAACATCACACAACACCCATGATATGCGAAACTGAGCCTGCGCAGACCACGAAAAACAACAGTAAACGAGATAAGATGTTTACATGCCACAGTATCCCGTCTAAGACCAGGCATCTTATCCGGGTTTCTCATAACCGGGATACAAGCTTTTTCAGGTTATTGTAAACGGGATATGATGTTTATATGCGTCAACTCAAAAACAGAATACTTGAGTATCCCGAATAATAATGGGATATTGGTGTGCATGTAAATGTGGTCAGTGGCTACCATAATATCCTGCAAGTTATATCAGCCAATAAAGATCAGGCAGTAATAAAGACATATCTTGAAATAAACAATGATCCGATTGGTATTTGACCATTCATTTCTGCAAAACTTGCAGTGTTGATGGAGTTGTTGTAGCTTGCTTCCATCCCCATACACCAAGCCAGATCCAAGTGGGCCAGTTTGTTTTGCATGGCACAGTGCACTTAGATAGCTGGCTATCTTCGTTTTTTTGTCATCTACTAGCAATATAACATGACAAAACTCTTTGGGCACTTTAGTACCTACTAACCTGATTCGCCTCCATCACCGAAGCCACCTTTCTTGACTTCAAAGCCGCGGTGTATTGTTGGTATATGAGTTTTTATAAATGTAATTCAAATTGAGAAAATAGAAGTATGTAATTATAATAAACTTTTGCATAAAGACCGTTTAGATGGGATATAATCAGTCGACCTTGTTTTAGATTTGTGGAATATATATCGTGCAACCTTTCCTTTAATAGCACAAGTGAGGCTGGATTATTGATAAAGTCTGTGAATTAAATGTATTTTTGAACAGCCAAAGATGTTTTTAATATTGTATCTTGATTATTTTTAACCATCATCTCAATGCTAGCCTGGTCCTAGATGTCTTGTGTGACAATGACCATGGGAGTTGGCAAGACAGCACACACAGATCTGGGACCAGGCCATCTCAGTGCACGTCACTCTGGTCTTGGCGGAGCTAGGATGCCAGACAGCCAGTCACCAAGGGGCTTACTGAACTTCAGAGAACATGATGCTTTGAATACAAGTGGGAAGAGAAGAGCATGTTTCGCAGATGAAACCAGGAGATACAGTGGGGGAAAAAAGTATTTAGTCAGCCACCAATTGTGCAAGTTCTCCCACTTAAAAAGATGAGAGAGGCCTGTAATTTTCATCATAGGTACACGTCAACTATGACAGACAAATAGAGATTTTTTTCCTCCAGAAAATCACATTGTAGGATTTTTTATGAATTTATTTGCAAATTATGGTGGAAAATAAGTATTTGGTCACCTACAAACAAGCAAGATTTCTGGCTCTCACAGACCTGTAACTTCTTCTTTAAGAGGCTCCTCTGTCCTCCACTCGTTACCTGTATTAATGGCACCTGTTTGAACTTGTTATCAGTATAAAAGACACCTGTCCACAACCTCAAACAGTCACACTCCAAACTCCACTATGGCCAAGACCAAAGAGCTGTCAAAGGACACCAGAAACAAAATTGTAGACCTGCACCAGGCTGGGAAGACTGAATCTGCAATAGGTAAGCAGCTTGGTTTGAAGAAATCAACTGTGGGAGCAATTATTAGGAAATGGAAGACATACAAGACCACTGATAATCTCCCTCGATCTGGGGCTCCACGCAAGATCTCACCCTGTGGGGTCAAAATGATCACAAGAAAGGTGAGCAAAAATCCCAGAACCACACAGGGGACCTAGTGAATGACCTGCAGAGAGCTGGGACCAAAGTAACAAAGCCTACCATCAGTAACACACTACGCCGCCAGGGACTCAAATCCTGCAGTCCCCCTGCTTAAGCCAGTACATGTCCAGGCCTGTCTGAAGTTTGCTAGAGTGCATTTGGATGATCCAGAAGAGGATTGGGAGAATGTCATATGGTCAGATGAAACCAAAATATAACTTTTTGGTAAAAACTCAACTCGTCGTGTTTGGAGGACAAAGAATGCTGAGTTGCATCCAAAGAACACCATACCTACTGTGAAGCATGGGGGTGGAAACATCACGCTTTGGGGCTGTTTTTCTGCAAAGGGACCAAGACGACTGATCCGTGTAAAGGAAAGAATGAATGGGGCCATGTATCGTGAGATTTTGAGTGAAAACCTCCTTCCATCAGCAAGGGCATTGAAGATGAAACGTGGCTGGGTCTTTCAGCATGACAATGATCCCAAACCCACCGCCCGGGCAACGAAGGAGTGGCTTCGTAAGAAGCATTTCAAGGTCCTGGAGTGGCCTAGCCAGTCTCCAGATCTCAACCCCATAGAAAATCTTTGGAGGGAGTTGAAAGTCTGTGTTGCCCAGCGACAGCCCCAAAACATCACTGCTCTAGAGGAGATCTGCATGGAGGAATGGGCCAAAATACCAGCAACAGTGTGTGAAAACCTTGTGAAGACTTACAGAAAACGTTTGACCTGTGTCATTGCCAACAAAGGGTATATAACAAAGTATTGAGAAACTTTTGTTATTGACCAAATACTTATTTTCCACCATAATTTGCAAATAAATTCATTAAAAATCCTACAATGTGATTTTCTAGATTTTTTTTTCTTATTTTGTCTGTCATAGTTGATGTGTACCTATGATGAAAATTACAGGCCTCTCTCATCTTTTTAAGTGGGAGAACTTGCACAATTGGTGGCTGACTAAATACTTTTTTCCCCCACTGTACCTGGTCTGGGGAGTCACCGGGCATTCACCTAAACTGACCTTAGATCCAGTCCTTCCTACCTGACTACCTGACTACTTGACTGGCAAATTAGGGGAAAATTCTAGAAAGGAAAGATGGAGAGAGCAGGGTTGTGTAACTGACAAAGGGATAATCTTACCAAGCACAGCATATACACAGAGTGTACAAAACATTAGGAACACACCCTTTTGCTCTCAGAACAGCGTCAGTTCGTCGGAGCATGGACTTTACAAGGTGTCAAGCGTTCCAAAGGGATGCTGGCCCATGTTGACTCCAATGCTTCTCACAGTTGTGTCAAGTTGGCCGGATGTCCTTTTGGTGTGGACCATTCTTGATACACACAGGAAACTGTTGAACATGAAAAACCCAGCAGTGTTGCTTTTCTTGACACACTCAAACCGGTGTGCCTGGCACCTACTACCATACCCTGTTCAAAGGCACTTAAATCTTTTGTCTTGCCCATTCACCCTCTGAATTGTACACACATAATACATGTCTCAATTGTCTCAAGTATTCTTAACCTGTCTCCTCCCCTTCATCTACACTGATTGAAGTGGATTTAACAAGTGACATCAATAAGAGATCATAGCTTTCACATGGATTCACCTGGTCAGTCTGTCATGGAAAGAGTTCCTAATGTTTTGTACACTCAGTGTATTTCTCAAAGGGGAATGCGTTGCTGTAAGTCGTGTATCCTGATTAAATCCGAGGGAACAGACAGGGCAGGCACAGACACGTTGAATGATAGTTTGTTCATGCTAGGGATGTGACAAATTAAAATGTTTAAACAGCCATCTTAAAAATCGGATTTCCACGTGAATTCACAATGCAGCTTCGCTTCTGCCAGCAACAGTTTGGGCCTCACGGTGCGTCCCTTTCAGATGGCTAAGCAGTGAACCTGTACTACCATTACTGTACCTCAATTCCACCTTGCAAAGTTTGCAATGCATTCTCATTTACCTTCTCAAAGTATTGCCATACAGGACTTCACTGCTGTACCTTGCCTTTTTATGCCACTTTTCCAACTGTTGACGATGACGTAGTGGTGGAGAGTCGACTCCACATTAATTGATTCCTCAACTCCTTTCATGCCGACTCCCGGTGTAGACTCCCATTTCTGAGTGTCCAGATTTGATTCCGCTAGGATTCATTATTTTTGGAACGGAGGAGACTGATTAGTTGCCGTACTTCCGAAAACAGAAACACTTGCATCTTTCATAGCGAGCTAGCGAGGGACAAAGAGAGAGAGGGGAGGGGCACAGTATAAGCAGGTTGGATACCAGGCAGACTGAGTCAGAACTGTGCACTAGGCCCATCTATCAACAATCAAAAGCTGTATCTCGCAATGGACAGCTGTATCTCTTTTTGGCTCGCAACTTCAGTTAAGCAGGGCCTATCATCAATGATTAGGCTAGAATATTGAGATGAGCACATGCACAGTATCTGCGCATGTGCACGGGTTCACTTCACGCTGTTCACAGCGTGGGAGCCAGGGCACCAGCGCCTCGTGTTTCAACACTCTTAGATGTTGCGGAATTTGACCCACTATGCTGTTTACTTTTGCATCTACTTCATATCACTGAGTCTACATTTAAATTAGGCATCTTTCCCTTTATAGCCTATTGTCTAGTTAGGCTATAACACGGAAAATATGTTTTGTGATAACTGCACTGTGTTTTTCGTTAAGGGATTTTTCTTAACGTTAAGGATGCCAATTAAAGTCGTGCTTAGACACTCTCCTAGACCTCCACACTGAAGGCCAAATCAACCAATAAACCACCATCACCCTATGCCAGTGTGAGTAGAGAAGATAAATGGTGATGAGACTAATTAGATCTATTTATGTTCCAAGCCACATCACAGGAAATGGGTTTCCAAGATTCAGGGAGCCATGGAAACCGTAGTCATGGTTTGTCTCGATGGAGCTTGTACCTGTCTTCTCAGGCAGTGTGTGTGATGTCCGCAGCTGTTGCAGATAGGATCACGTCAGGAGATGTGTGAAAAGGGTGGACTGGAAAGAAAGGAAGGCAATGGAGAGGCGTGAACTCTTCTTAAAGATGCTGTCTGGGATCTTTAGCACTTACTTCATAACATGGTGTACGTAACATTTAATACGAAATGGATGACATAGTACACAATTGTGCATCATTTTTGGCTCGTGAGCACTACTTCCAAAACTACTGGCTGAAATTATACAAAAGCTCTGGAGCATCACTTTAATGACTGCTGAAGCTGACAGGAACAGGAAACCAGATACTCATAGTACACTTATATAGTACGCCAACAGACTGACTCATATAGTTTTCACATTTTATCCCATGTTTTTACTCTGAAATACACATTCACTCTACAGAACAGCGCCGGAAGAAGATGGCTGCCGTTTTACAGCCCTCTAACCAATTGTACTATTATGTGTGTTTTTCCGCGTTATTTGTAATTTATTTTGTACATAATGTTTATGCCATCGTCTCTTATAACCAAAGAGAGCTTCTGGATATCAGGACAGCGATTACTCACCTCGCGTTGGACGAACACTTTTTTTTCAACGAGGCGTTCGCGAAGGATATTCTACAGACTCCAGACAAGGCCCAGATCCCCGTCATTCGCGTGAGGAAGAGACGGAGATACCGTGGACGTAGGTCGGGGTGCCTTGTAAAGATCCGACGGCGAACGAGTAAACTGCCTCTCCCATCAATCCTATTAGCCAACGTTCAAGCTTTGGATAATAAAATGGACGATTTAAGATTACGGTTATCCTACCAACGGGACATTAAAAACTGTAATATCTTATGTTTCACGGAGTCGTGGCTGAATGACAACAATGACAACATTCAGCTAGCAGGCTATACGCTACATCGGCAGGACAGAACGGCAGACTCGGGTAAGACGAGGGGTGGCGGTCTCTGTATTTTTGTAAACAACAGCTGGTGCACAAAATCAAATACTAAGGAAGTCTCAAGGTTTTGCTCGCCTGAGGTAGAGTATCTTATGATAAGCTGTAGACCACACTATTTACCAAGAGAGTTTTCATCTATACTTTTCATAGCTGTCTATTTACCACCACAAACCAATGCTGGCATTAAGATTGCACTGAATGAGTTGTACAAGGCCATTAATCAACAGGAAAACGCTCATCCAGATGCAGCGCTCCTAGTAGCAGGGGACTTTAATGCAGGGAAACTTAAATCCGTTCTACCTCATTTCTACCAGCATGTTAAATGTGCAACCAGAGGGGAAAAAACTCTAGACCACCTTTACTCCACACACAGAGACGCATACAAAGCTCTCCCTCGCCCTCCATTTGGCAAATCTGACCATAACTCTATCCTCCTGATTCCTGCTTATAAGCAAAAACTGAAGCAGGAAGCACCAGTGACTCGGCTAATAAAAAAGTGGTCAGATGACGCAGATGCTAAGCTACAGGACTGTTTTGCTAGCACAGACTGGAACATGTTCAGGGATTCTTCAGACAGCATTGAGGAGTACACCACATCAGTCACTGGCTTCATCAATAAGTGCATCGATGATGTCGTCCCCACAGTGACCGTACGTACATACCCCAACCAGAAGCCATGGATTACAGGAAACATCCGCACTGAGCTAAAGGGTAGAGCTGCCGCTTTCAAGGAACGGGACTCTAACCCGGACGCTTATAAGAAATCCCGCTATGACCTCCGACGAACCATCAAACAGGCAAAGAGTCAATACAGGTCTAAGATTGAATCATACTACACTGGCTCTGACGCTCGTCGGATGTGGCAGGGCTTGAAAACTATTACAGACTACAAAGGGAAGCACAGCCGCGAGCTGCCCAGTGACACAAGCCTACCAGACGAGCTAAACCACTTCTATGCTCGCTTCGAGGCAAGCAACACTGAAGCATGCATGAGAGCACCAGCTGTTCCGGACGACTATGTGATCACGCTCTCCGTAGCCGATGTGAGTAAGACTTTTAAGCAGGTCAACATTCACAAGGCCGCAGGGCCAGACGGATTACCAGGACGTGTACTCCGAGCATGTGCTGACCAACTGGCAAGTGTCTTCACTGACATTTTCAACATGTCCCTGACTGAGTCTGTAATACCAACATGTTTCAAGCAGACCACCATAGTCCCCGTGCCCAAGAACTCTAAGATAACCTGCCTAAATGACTACCGACCCGTGGCACTGACGTCTGTAGCCATGAAGTGCTTTGAAAGACTGGTCATGGCTCACATCAACAGCATAATCCCAGAAACCCTAGACCCACTCCAATTTGCATACCGCCCCAACAGATCCACAGATGATGCAATCTCTATCGCACTCCACACTGCCCTTTCCCACCTGGACAAGAGGAACACCTACGTGAGAATGCTATTCATTGACTACAGCTCAGCATTCAACACCATAGTGCCCTCAAAGCTCATCACTAAGCTAAGGATCCTGGGACTAAACACCTCCCTCTGCAACTGGATCCTGGACTTCCTGACGGGCCGCCCCCAGGTGGTAAGGGTAGGTAACAACACATCTGCCACACTGATCCTCAACACGGGGGCCCCTCAGGGGTGCGTGCTCAGTCCCCTCCTGTACTCTCTGTTCACCCATGACTGCATGGCCAGGCACGACTCCAACACCATCATTAAGTTTGCCGACGACACAACAGTGGTAGGCCTGATCACCGACAACGATGAGACAGCCTATAGGGAGGAGGTCAGAGATCTGGCCGTGTGGTGCCAGGACAACAACCTCTCCCTCAACGTGACCAAGACAAAGGAGATGATTGTGGACTACAGGAAAAAAAAGAGGACTGAGCACGCCCCCATTCTCATCGACGGGGCTGTAGTGGAACAGGTTGAGAGCTTCAAGTTCCTTGGTGTCCACATCACCAACGAACTATCATGGTCCAAACACACCAAGACAGTCGTGAAGAGGGCACGACAAAGCCTATTCCCTCTCAGGAGACTAAAAAGATTTGGCATGGGTCCTCAGATCCTCAAAAAATTCTACAGCTGCACCATCGAGAGCATCCTGACTGGTTGCATCACCGCCTGGTATGGCAACTGCTTGGCCTCTGACCGCAAGGCACTACAGAGGGTAGTGCGTACGGCCCAGTACATCACTGGGGCAAAGCTCCCTGCCATCCAGGACCTCTATACCAGGCGGTGTCAGAGGAAGGCCCTCAAAATTGTCAAAGACTCCAGTCACCCTAGTCATAGACTGTTCTCTCTGCTACCGCACGGCAAGCGGTACCGGAGTGCCAAGTCTAGGTCCAAAAGACTTCTCAACAGCTTCTACCCCCAAGCCATAAGACTCCTGAACAGCTAATCATGGCTACCCGGACTATTTGCACTGCCCCCCCACCCCATCCTTTTTACGCTGCTGCTACTCTGTTAAGTATTTATGCATAGTCACTTTAACTCTACCCACATGTACATATTACCTCAACTAGCCGGTGCCCCCGCACATTGACTATGCAACGGTACCCCCCTGTATATATAGCCTCCCTACTGTCACTTTATTCTATTGTATATATAGCCTCCCTACTGTCACTTTATTTTTTACTTCTGCTCTTTTTTTTCTCAACACTTTTTTGTTGTTGTTTTATTCTTACTTTTTTGTTTAAAATAAATGCACTGTTGGTTAAGGGCTGTAAGTAAGCATTTCACTGTAATGTCTGCACCTGTTGTATTCGGCGCATGTGACCAATAAAATTTGATTTGATTTGATTTGATTTCTATCCACTATTTCAACACTATCAGAATACTGTTCCTATGTATTTATTTTTAGAAGTTATTCTTTGTTCTGTTTAGCACAATTTTAATTGTGACTCCCTTTTGAAGGCATTCATGTTTGTCTGAGGGAACGGAAAGGCTACACTTGCTCACAGATGATTTGTTTCGCAACACTCTCAAGGTCCTCTGTTTTGTGTGCTACCTGACCTTTCGTGAGATAAGCTGCACTATTCATATAGCCCAGGTTATGTTTGCACTGGGTTTCTATCTGTTGACCATTAAACAAGGTGTGTCCTCATGTCCACTTTAGAACTCGGTAAATAGCAAGAAGAAGAAAATGCCCGACTCGAATGGCCTTTTCTCAGGCTGTTGCCATGGCGACGGGGAGAGAAAATGCCTGCGTGCGTAGCGGCCGTACATGACGGTGTGGCAGAGTGAGATTTTACAAGCAGTGGGGACGAAAGAAAGTAACTGACAATATGTGCAAAATATGTCAAACACTGTCACGGAAATGCCAAGAGCTTTTTTGTGGTGATGTGGTTTGTCTTTATCGAGTAAGGAAGCCTGTGTCTATTCATAGTGCAGGGCCACTGGACAGAGAATAATGAGCCAGGCTTGCTCCATTCTCTTTTCACTGCCATTATTAAAAAACATCTCCCAAGACATGAAAAAACATCTCCCAAGACATGTCATGCTGGCCTGTAATCCACCCTCATCATCTCCTGTAATATTTCCCTCAAACAATAAGATCACTCTTCCGTCTCATTTTACCCTTTCTCTTTCTCTTTTTTGCTTTTGGTTGAGGACATGGTGGGGATATAAAACTCCCTTTGTGTCCGGACAGTCCGGGCGGGCAGTGTCTGGTGCCAACTCTATCCCATGGCAGTCCCGACTCCAGTCACATCACAACTAAAGAAAACACAGTGCCAGCTAGTCCTCCGGACCTGCCCTGAGCTTTTCCCTGAGCTGCATTTTGGATGTCCTCCAAAAGCACAATTTTCTTCTCTTCAGTGTCCCTGAGTGGGGTAGCTTTGGTAAGGATGGGAACCTGGCAAGATAGTCAATTATAAGTACAGAATACAGAATCTGGGGCTGATAGACCAAGAGCTGTGAATGCCTTGTCTCCCTAGTTAAAGTAGGGCTGTTTCAGCTCTTTGAATTTGAATGTGAGAGTAGTTACTTACTTCTCACATTGAATTGTGTGTGTGTGTGTGTGTGTGTGTGTGTGTGTGTGTGTGCATGCGTGCGTTCATCATTCTCTCTTCTCATACAGCTCACACATACAGACTCGTCAACCTAGTTACTTTTGGCACTCATTGTGTTTCTGCTGCTTCGCCGTTTGCTGCCACCACACTATTTACACTCAGTGCATCACTACCTGTCACACTCGTTGTCATCTCGCTGTCACGCCATGTAATCCTCTGTCTCAATGTAAACCCATCACTGCCTGGCATCCCCGGTTGAACCTTCAGTCATAGTGTTAACCGTCCTTTGAATGCTTGAAAGAATATCTCGAGAATGGGTGTTTATCATGTACACCAATGAAGAATGTGGGGTCTTCCGCATCTTCAGAAGAACAAAGATATGAAGTCCTTGAAAGGCTTTAGGGTGATAAGGGATTTTACAGCAGGGGGAGGTTGAAGGACCTTGTTCTTGGTGTGCGTCAAGCATGTACGGAACATGGACTTGAATGGAGACGGGTCAAGCTCAGTGGTGGTCTTATCTCAGATTCACTTCCATCTTATCACCCTTTAAAATTGCATCTGTTCAGCAAACTGGCTCTGTTTTATTCCCTTCAGAACACTGGAGAGAAGATGAAACAATGGTATTTTGTTTGATGTGCCGCTAATTACTGTTTCTAAATGGGTTCACTGTTCACCCAGTCGATGGCGTCTACGTGCTTTGCCAAGCTAACGTCTCTGAAACTGTGCGAGCGCCCACGCCTCAATCTTTCTCCCTGCAGTCTTTTAATGATGGTCGTACCTCTATATTTAGCTGTTATCTCCACACTCTCTCCCTCTCTCCTTCCCACCTTTTCAATAAGCTGGGCTGTTAGCTGAACTGACAGCCTGATCCTCACTTCACTTCTCAACCTGTCTTGTCAGTTATCAGCTACCTTGTCTTTCCATTCCTAGCCAACTAATCAACTGTCACCTATCATTCCATGCTAGCCAATCAGCTGTTAGCATGCGTGTCTTCCCTCATACAGCGACCCAGTCTGCTGTTGTTATTCTCATTAGTGTCTTTCTACTCTCTTAGAGTAGAGTAAGAACGTTATTAGCTAATGAAAGAGGACTTTCAGGTCAGGGCCCACAAGGCTGTGTACCAGTTTAGTGGATTGACAGGAAACCATTAAGGACAAGCAGAAAAACACACTTTGTTGTGGTTGTCTGAACTCGTGAGCGGAACAACTGGAATCCCACAGTTATTAGTACGTGGATACCCAAAGCTGGTCAGCCAAACCAATTCATTAGGGGTCCGTCAAGGTGTGTGACTCTCACTAACCAAGCGTTTGGTTTGGAGATGACATAGCTGAATACAGAAGCATGTCTGTTCTACGAAATATATTCCCAAATTAATGTATCCTCAAATATTTTATTTTCTCTGTTACGGTGTGTGCACTGAACTGACCTACATGATTGTTGATGACACTCCGATGTTCAGATGAAGGGAATGAAATAGTCTATAATGTCCACCACCGCAGCGCTCAAATCAAACAGTGGTGTGTAGCATACTGTAGCTCCTGGCAAAGTAATTCAAAGGCTATACTTTATCACTCAGGATGGAACTTTCCAGTGCTACTATTTCTGCCATGTAATGTTGTTATTTTAAAAAAGATTAGACAACCCCGTAGTAGAATAGTTGACCTACAGTGGGGGAAAAAAGTATTTAGTCAGCCAGCAATTGTGCAAGTTCTCCCACTTAAAAAGATGAGAGAGACCTGTAATTTTCATCATAGGTACACGTCAACTATGACAGACAAAATGAGAAAAAAAATTGTGCTACATTCTCCAGAAAATCACATTGTAGGATTTTTTATGAATTTATTTGCAAATGATGGTGGAAAATAAGTATTTGGTCAATAACAAAAGTTTCTCAATACTTTGTTATATACCCTTTGTTGACAATGACACAGGTCAAATGTTTTCTGTAAGTCTTCACAAGGTTTTCACACACTGTTGCTGGTATTTTGGCCCATTCCTCCATGCAGATCTCCTCTAGAGCAGTGATGTTTTGGGGCTATCGCTGGACAACACGGACTTTCAACTCCCTCCAAAGATTTTCTATGGGGTTGAGATCTGGAGACTGGCTAGGCCACTCCAGGACCTTGAAATGCTTCTTACGAAGCCACTCCTTCGTTGCCCGGGTGGTATGTTTGGGATCATTGTCATGCTGAAAGACCCAGCCACGTTTCATCTTCAATGCCCTTGCTGATGGAAGGAGGTTTTCACTCAAAATCTCACGATACATGGCCCCATTCATTCTTTCCTTTACACGGATCAGTCGTCCTGGTCCCTTTGCAGAAAAACAGCCCCAAAGCATGATGTTTCCACCCCCATGCTTCACAGTAGGTATGGTGTTCTTTGGATGCAACTCAGCATTCTTTGTCCTCCAAACACGACGAGTTGAGTTTTTACCAAAAAGTTCTATTTTGGTTTCATCTGATCATATGACATTCTCCCAATCCTCTTCTGGATCATCCAAATGCACTCTAGCAAACTTTAGACGGGCCTGGACATGTACTGGCTTAAGCAGGGGGACACGTCTGGCACTGCAGGATTTGAGTCCCTGGTGGCGTAGTGTGTTACTGATGGTAGGCTTTGTTACTTTGGTCCCAGCTCTCTGCAGGTCATTCACTAGGTCACCCCGTGTGGTTCTGGGATTTTTGCTCACCGTTCTTGTGATCATTTTGACCCCATGGGGTGAGATCTGGCGTGGAACCCCAGATCGAGGGAGATTATCAGTGGTCTTGTATGTCTTCCATTTCCTAATAATTGCTCCCACAGTTGATTTCTTCAAACCAAGCTGCTTACCTATTGCATATTCAGTCTTCCCAGCCTGGTGCAGGTCTACAATTTTGTTTCTGGTGTCCTTTGACAGCTCTTTGGTCTTGGCCATAGTGGAGTTTGGAGTGTGACTGTTTGAGGTTGTGGACAGGTGTCTTTTATACTGATAACAAGTTCAAACAGGTGCAATTAATACAGGTAACGAGTGGAGGACAGAGGAGCCTCTTAAAGAAGAAGTTACAGGTCTGTGAGAGCCAGAAATCTTGCTTGTTTGTTATTTTCCACCATAATTTGCAAATAAATTCATAAAAAATCCTACAATGTGAATTACAGGCCTCTCTCATCTTTTTAAGTGGGAGAACTTGCACAATTGGTGGCTGACTAAATACTTTTTTCCCCCACTGTATTATGTATTTTATTTGTTTTGTTTTGTTTCCTGTTTGGACCCCAGGAAGAGTAGCCGCTGCCTTGGTAGCGGCTAATTGGGGAACCCAATAAATACTGCTAAATACTACTACCTGGTTTTTGGCTAAAATGTCCTGGTACTTGGTAAATTTCATGATGCCGTTGAGCTTAACAAGTGCCCCAGGACCAGTGGAACCAAAATAGCCCCATAACATCAAAGAACCACCATATTTTACCGTAGATATGAGATACTTTTCTACATATGCTTCTGTTTTTCAATGCCAAACCCACCATAAACATTTTGCAATGGCCATCTCAGTCTCCGGATTTGAACCCCATTGAAAACCTGTGGTTTTAATTGAAGAGGGCAGTCCATAAGAGCAGACAAAGGATGTCAAGAATCTGGAAAGATTATGTATTGAGGAATGGTCTAAGATCCCTCCCAATGTGTTCTCCAATCTCATAAAACATTTTAGAAAAAGGCTCAGTGTCGTTATCCAAGGGTAGGGTGCTGGAGTACTGAAAATGGGTGTTGATCATTTTGAACCCTATCTTAAAAACAAATATATATACAGTGGGGAAAATAAGTATTTAGTCAGCCACCAATTGTGCAAGTTCTCCCACTTAAAAAGATGAGAGAGGCCTGCAATTTTCATCATAGGTACACGTCAACTATGACAGACAAATTGAGAAAAAAATATCCAGAAAATCACATTGTAGGATTTTTTATGAATTTATTTGCAAATTATGGTGGAAAATAAGTATTTGGTCACCTACAAACAAGCAAGATGTCTGGCTCTCACAGACCTGTAACTTCTTCTTTAAGAGGCTCCTCTGTCCTCCACTCGTTACCTGTATTAATGGCACCTGTTTGAACTTGTTATCAGTATAAAATACACCTGTCCACAACCTCAAACAGTCACACTCCAAACTCCACTATGGCCAAGACCAAAGAGCTGTCAAAGGACTCCAGAAACAAAATTGTAGACCTGCACCAGGCTGGGAAGACTGAATCTGCAATAGGTAAGCAGCTTGGTTTGAAGAAATCAACTGTGGGATCAATTATTAGGAAATGGAAGACATACAAGACCACTGATAATCTCCCTCGATCTGGGGCTCCACGCAAGATCTCACCCCGTGGGGCCAAAATGATCACAAGAACGGTGAGCAAAATTCCCAGAACCACACAGGGGGACCTAGTGAATGACCTGCAGAGAGCTGGGACCAAAGTAACAAAGCCTACCATCAGTAACACACTACGCCGCCAAGGACTCAAATCCTGCAGTGCCAGACGTGTCCCCCTGCTTAAGCCAGTACATGTCCAGGCCCGTCTGAAGTTTGCTAGAGTGCATTTGGATGATCCAGAAGAGGATTGGGAGAATGTCATATGGTCAGATGAAACCAAAATATAACTTTTTGGTAAAAACTCAACTCGTCGTGTTTGGAGGACAAAGAATGCTGAGTTGCATCCAAAGAACACCATACCTACTGTGAAGCATGGGGGTGGAAACATCATGCTTTGGGGCTGTTTTTCTGCAAAGGGACCAGGACGACTGATCCGTGTAAAGGAAAGAATGAATGGGGCCATGTATCGTGAGATTTTGAGTGAAAACCTCCTTCCATCAGCAAGGGCATTGAAGATGAAACGTGGCTGGGTCTTTCAGCATGACAATGATCACAAACACACCGCCCGGGCAACGAAGGAGTGGCTTCGTAAGAAGCATTTCAAGGTCCTGGAGTGGCCTAGCCAGTCTCCAGATCTCAACCCCATAGAAAATCTTTGGAGGGAGTTGAAAGTCTGTGTTGCCCAGCGACAGCCCCAAAACATAACTGCTCTAGAGGAGATATGCATGGAGGAATGGGCCAAAATACCAGCAACAGTGTGTGAAAACCTTGTGAAGACTTACAGAAAACGTTTGACCTGTGTCATTGCCAACAAAGGGTATATAACAAAGTATTGAGAAACTTTTGTTATTGACCAAATACTTATTTTCCACCATAATTTGCAAATCAATTCATTAAAAATCCTACAATGTGATTTTCTGGGGTTTTTTTCTCATTTTGGCTGTCATAGTTGACGTGTACCTATGATGAAAATTACAGGCCTCTCTCATCTTTTTAAGTGGGAGAACTTGCACAATTGGTGGCTGACTAAATACTTTTTTTCCCCACTGTATATTACTTTTTAAACACAATCTCTTTCTCTGAGTAATTGTATTAATATAAAATACATTTCAAATTGTTTTGAGCATGCAATATATTATATATTTTCTACAGTTTATATAGTGTTTTTTGCTCATCTTTATCAAGGGTGCCAATAATTATGGACCTGACTGTAGCGGTGGACAATATCCTGGGAAAGTGGGTTTATAGGGCTTTTCACACCACTGAGCAGAGTGAAACCAAGCTGTACTGAGCTGGCCCAGTTACACATCCACCATTGTAGCTGAAAAAGACAATGTGAAAGCAAAATATCATCTGCTAGCACAGTTTAGAGTCAGCACGATAGTTAGAAAAGGGTATGTGTATGTACTTGAGTGAAGTGTTTCTGTTGATAATTTAGTCAGTGTGTTTTGTGTTTTGTGTTTTGTTCTGTCCCCTCAGGCTGAAAATGATGGAACACCAGGAGCAGAGTGATGACATCAGTGTCCTGAGCCCGCTTGAGTTGCTGGCAGAGGCCGCCAAGGAGGATGATGGACACTGCCAACCACAGTTCAGGTGAGGCATCTCCACTTCCTATGGCACAATTTAGGATCAGCTAACCCTCTCAATCCTAATCTTAATTGTTGGGTTATAAAACTGACCTCAGAAGAACTGACCTAGGGTCACTTCAACCTACTCCCTTTCCATACAGTACACTTATAAGAATCCTGTATATGATATACTCCATTGCCTTTGAGTGGTCAAAAACATATTTTAGCAATCGTTAGGGCAAATAGAAGAGGGCTCCGACTCTAGTGTGAAAGTCGTCTGCCTCCCTGCAGACTCCAGAGTGCTAAACAGATGGATAATGTCACCTCATGCTGGCATGATGTACGCACTCAGTCAGTCATGGTTAATGTGGCTACTCTGGTCACACTGCACTACCAGCAAGCAAAACTAGTTACAATAACGTCATGATCATGGTTGTATAAGGACATTTTGTTAACATCTTTTTAGCAACCAGAAAATCACGTTTTAATCTGTTTATATGACATCTTCTGAATCAGAAAACCAATTCTCAACCTTAAAATAACGTAATTGCATGATCTGAGATCTGTCTGAAGCTCTCGTAGTAACAGTCCTAACAGTGAGGCAGCAGTAGTCTGTGCTGTTCTGGGAGTGTGACTGATAAACAGGCTCGTTGGCAGCACATGAAAGCCTAGAAGGGTGCGTGCTGAGGGAGAAAATACAGAGGGAGTTTGGATCATTAGATATGAAACTGGAAAAGCCCCCCGCCCCATACACACACACACATCACACAAACAGAAAACGCACACACACTCAAAACGCATGCACACACACAAACAAAGGCGTCGTGTCTCTGCTCACTCAGAGGGTCTCACATGTAAAGAGAATTCCTGTGGTGATACTGTCTGCTCACTGCACTGAGCCAAAGAGGGAAAACTAGACCTGGTCAGAGAGACGAGCTAGCTCTTTGAGGGAAAAGGCTGGAAATAAGGGGGCAAAAGCATTGTCTATGTTGTCTAGGTAAATATGTTGTCTATGTTGTCTATTGTCTATGTTGCCTATTGTCTATGATGTCTATTGTCTATGATGTCTAGGTAAATATGTTGTCTATGTAAATATATATTTATAGGTTGCACCTCAGTCACTCGATCGCGTCGTTGCCATTGTTATCAGCTGCTACAGATGCCGCAGCTTATTGATGTCTGACTGATGGTTAATACCAAGTCTTTCTGAATGGAGGCTAATGGCTGTTTCGTAAAATGTACACTATTGTGGCCTGGAAATATGATGACATTGCTAAAGTAGACAAATAATAAGTAGAAAACAACTTTGCCATCATTGTGATGTCTTCAAGTTTCATTTAGGCAAGTGGCAATGTTGCCATGAGCTAGCAAAGTTCATCAGAAATAGCTAGCAATGCTAAAGTTAGCTAGCAAAAATGTTGGTGCTCTCCCCTCAATCTTAGCTAGCTAGTTAAAAAAATTATGCATCTAAAGTCAATCTGGAGACATCACAATGATCACAAAAGCTTGTCTTACTAATTATTTGCCTCCTTTTGAAATGTCATCGTGTTTCCAAGCCACAATAATGCACTTTAGACAAAATCGTCATCAGCACCCATTGAGACTGCATTGAGCCCTAAAATGAACGTTCAAAACAATATTGTGACATATACAATGGGTGGGTCTAATCCTGAATGCTGATTGGTTAAAACCGCATTCCAGCCGGTGTCTATTCCACAAGTTACCACCGGCTAAATCTATGACGTTAAAATGCCTATTTACTCTATTCCATCTGATTGCACAATCCACTGTCTCATCAGCCCAGCCAAGCAATTTACATTTTACATTTTTACATTTTAGTCATTTAGCAGACGCTCTTATCCAGAGCGACTTACAGGAGCAATTAGGGTTAAGTGCCTTGCTCAAGGGCACATTTACGTCATTTAGCAGACGCTCTTATCCAGAGCGACTCACCAATTGGTGCGTTCACCCTATAGCCAGTGGGATAATCACTTTACAAATTTTTTTTTGGGGGGGGGTAGAAGGATTACTTTATCCTATCCCAGGTATTCCTTAAAGAGGTGGGGTTTCAAATGTCTCCGGAAGGTGGTGAGTGACTCCGCTGTCCTGGCGTCGTGGGGGAGCTTGTTCCACCATTGGGGTGCCAGAGCAGCGAACAGTTTTGACTGGGCTGAGCGGGAACTATGCTTCCGCAGAGGAAGGGGAGCCAGCAGGCCAGAGGTGGATGAACGCAATGCCCTCGTTTGGGTGTAGGGACTGATCAGAGCCCGAAGGTACAGAGGTGCCGTTCCCCTCACTGCTCCATAGGCAAGCACCATGGTCTTGTAGCGGATGCGAGCTTCAACTGGAAGCCAGTGGAGTGTGCGGAGGAGGGGGGTGACGTGAGAGAACTTGGGAAGGTTGAACACCAGACTGCGGCATTCTGGATGAGTTGTAGGGGTTTAATGGCACAGGCAGGGAGGCCAGCCAACAGCGAGTTGCAGTAGTCCAGACGGGAGATGACAAGTGCCTGGATTAGGACCTGTGCCGCTTCCTGTGTAAGGCAGGGTTGTACTCTCCGAATGTTGTAGAGCATGAACCTGCAGGAGCGGGTCACCGCCTTGATGTTGGCGGAGAACGACAGGGTGTTGTCCAGGGTCACGCCTAGGCTCTTCGCACTCTGGGAGGAGGACACAGCGGAGTTGTCAACCGTGATGGCGAGATCATGGAACGGGCAGTCCTTCCCCGGGAGGAAGAGCAGCTCCGTCTTGCCAGGGTTCAGCTTGAGGTGGTGATCCGTCATCCATACTGATATGTCTGCCAGACATGCAGAGATGCGATTCGCCACCTGGTTATCAGAAGGGGGAAAGGAGAAGATTAGTTGTGTATCGTCAGCGTAGCAATGATAGGAGAGGCCATGTGAGGATACGACAGAGCCAAGTGACTTGGTGTATAGGGAGAAAAGGAGAGGGCCTAGAACTGAGCCCTGGGGGACACCAGTGGTGAGAGCACGTGGTGCGGAGACAGCTTCTCGCCATGCCACTTGGTAGGAGCGACCGGTCAGGTAGGACGCAATCCAGGAGTGAGCCGCGCCGGAGATGCCCAGCTCGGAGAGGGTGGAGAGGAGGATCTGATGGTTCACAGTATCAAAGGCAGCAGACAGGTCTAGAAGGACAAGAGCAGAGGAGAGAGAGTTAGCTTTAGCAGTGCGGAGAGCCTCCGTGACACAGAGAAGAGCAGTCTCAGTTGAATGACCAGTCCTGAAACCTGACTGGTTTGGATCAAGAAGGTCATTCTGAGAGAGATAGCAAGAGAGTTGGCTAAAGACGGCACGCTCAATAGTTTTGGAAAGAAAAGAAAGAAGGGATACTGGTCTGTAGTTGTTGACATCAGTGGGATCGAGTGTTGGTTTTTTGAGAAGGGGAGCAACTCTCGCTCTCTTGAAGACGGAAGGGACATGGCCAGCGGTCAAGGATGAGTTGATCAGCGAGGTGAGGTAGGGGAGAAGGTCACCGGAGATGGTCTGGAGAAGAGAGGAGGGGATGGGGTCAAGCGGGCAGGTTGTTGGGCGGCCTGCAGTCACAAGTCGCAGGATTTTATCTGGAGAGAGAGGGGAGAAAGAAGTCAAAGCATAGGGTAGGGCAGTGTGAGTAGGACCAGCAGTGTCATTAGACTTAACAAACGAGGATCGAATGTCGTCAACCTTCTTTTCAAAGTGGTTGACGAAGTCATCCACAGAGAGAGAGGGGGGGGGGCGGGGGGGGAGGAGTCAGGAGGGAGGAAAATGTGGCAAAGAGCTTCCTAGGGTTAGAGGCAGATGCTTGGAATTTAGAGTGTTAGAAAGTGGCCTTAGCAGCAGAAACAGATGAAGAAAATGTAGAGAGGAGGGAGTGAAAAGATGCCAGGTCGGCAGGGAGTTTAGTTTTCTTCCATTTCCGCTCCGCTGCCCGGAGCTCTGTTCTGTGAGCTCGCAATGAGTCATCAAGCCACGGAGCTGGAGGGGAGGACCGAGCCGGCCGGGAGGATAGGGGACACAGAGAGTCAAAGGATGCAGAAAGGGAGGAGAGGAGGGTTGAGGAGGCAGAATCAGGAGATTGGAGGGAGAAGGATTGAGCAGAGGGAAGAGATGATAGGATGGAAGAGGAGAGAGTAGTGGGAGAGAGAGAGCGAAGGTTGCGGCGGCGCATTACCATCTGTGTAGGGGCAGAGTGAGTAGTGTGGGAGGAGAGCGAGAGAGAAAAGGAAACAAAGTAGTGGTCGGAGACATGGAGGGGAGTTGCAGTGAGATTAGTAGAAGAGCAGCATCTAGTAAAGATGAGGTCAAGCGTATTGCCTGCCTTGTGAGTAGGGGGGGACGGTGAGAGGGTGAGGTCAAAAGAGGAGAGAAGTGGAAAGAAGGAGGCAGAGAGAAATGAGTCAAATGTGGACATAGGGAGGTTGAAATCCCCCAAAACTGTGAGGGGTGAGCCATCCTCAGGAAAGGAACTTATCAAGGCGTCAAGCTCATTGATGAACTCTCCAAGGGAACCTGGAGGGCGATAGATGACAAGGATATTAAGCTTAAATGGGCTAGTGACTGTGACAGCATGGAATTCAAATGAGGAGATAGACAGATGGGTTAGGGGAAAAATTGAGAATGTCCACTTGGGAGAGATGAGGATTCCTGTGCCACCACCCCTCTGACCAGATGCTCTCGGGTATGCGAGAACACATGGTCAGACGAGGAGAGAGCAGTAGGAGTAGCAGTGTTTTCAGTGGTAATCCATGTTTCCGTCAGCGCCAGGAAGTCGAGGGACTGGAGATTAGCATAGGCTGGGATGAAGTCAGCTTTGTTGGCAGCAGAACGGCAGTTCCAGAGGCTGCCTGAGACCTGGAACTCCAGGTGTGGGGGTGCGTGCAGGGACCATCAGGTTAGAGAGGCAGCAGCCACGCGGTGTGGGGCGTTTGTGTAGCCTGTGCAGAGAGGAGAGAACAGGGATAGGCAGAGGCATAGTTGACAGGCTGTAGCAAATGGCTACAATAATGCAGAGGAGATCGGAATGAAATGAACTAAACATCTGGGAGGGTAGAGAGGAGGGCCTCCCTCACCAAAAACTTCTACTTCTAACAACTATAATTGTTTCACTGAACCACCCGAACAGAAACTCTACCAACTTCCACCTTTAGAAATCAGAATTGTTGTGAACCACAGCGGTTCAATGTTTAAAGGAATAGACTCAACCCACTTTATTCAGCTGGCTAACTATGACACCATAGCTAACTAGCATGCTAGCATCCAAAAACACACAGTTTAGCACCAACACTTGCATCCAAAAACACACAGTTTAGCGCCAACACTTGGTCACAACAAACCACCAATAGTGTGTTAACACACTAAGCAGATAATTCGTGTCCGTGTCTGTTGGCTAGCTAGCAATGGCCACTGTGTTGACCTTGTTTGAAGAACGGCTAGCTAGCTAGCTTCGTGCTACCCCCGGCACCGCCGAACAACAATGCCAACCCACAGTAACTAACCACAACAGCCCACGATGCCTAGCTATGACGCCATAGCTAACTAGCATGCTAGCATCCAATAACACACAGTTTAGCACCAATACTTGGTTACAACAAACTACCAAGAGTGTGTTAACACACTAAACAGATAATTCATGTCCGTGTCTAGTTTCTTTCGTAACGCAGCAAAAATTAAACGTTGGTTAGCTAGCACATTAACATTGGAAACAACTCTCCACCGTTGCACTAAACAGATAATTACCAATAAACGTTACCAGTAGCTACCCGCTAGCTAGCTAGCATACCAAGAGTGTGTTAACACACAAAACAGATAATTCATGTCCGTGTCAAGTTCCTTTCATAACGCAGCAAAAAAAATGTTTTAACGTTGGCTAGCTAGCACATTAGCTAGCACATTAACATTGGAAACCACTCTCCACCATTGCACTAAACAGATAATAACCAATAAACGTTACCAGTAGCTACCCGCTAGCTAGCTAGCCTCGTGCTTCGCCGGGCTCCGCCGTAACAATACTTAAACAATACGTAAACAATACTTACCTACAATAATTGCCTACGGAAACCTACAATAACTACCTAAATAAACTACCTACCTACGATCTAAATACATGGTTTAAGCTTTACTCAACACCATATGAGAAGCCAAGCTTACCTCCTGCTAGAGAAAAACACAACCTCTCCCGACGAAGTCGAAATAGAAGATTTATTTATAAACTTGATCTCCACAATAAAAAGCATCTAGACATTATCTCACATTTCTTTTAGACTAACATTTAGTTTTCAACAGCGGAGATTTGTATGAACCTTGCTGTCTGTCTCTCCGACATTTGCAACATTATTTCAATATTAAAATTCGATCTCCAGCTGTCCCATAGTAATGAAGGTGTCGGGAAGAGACAGACAGGCAGGCAGCGTTTCTCAGCCAGTCGAAATCATGAATCAGCATCATTTTTATGGATATATACAAAGAAATGTCAATTGAAAAAAGGTCAAATGAAACGAAGTGCAGCTAGTTTGCGGTCTTTCCAGCTTAAGTGATTATGTTAGCTGTGTTGTTGGCTAGCTCCTCTGAACAACAGTGTCCTGACGAGAGAGCACATTTTCTATGCCAGGCGAAATCGCGCCTCATTAGCTCATTGTTATGGATGTATCCAAATAAATGTCCCTAGAAAACAGCTTAAACAAATGCAAATGCAGCTACTTTGATGTTATTCTGGCTGCACTGTTTGACAATGTTATGGCAATGGAACATTTAGAACGAACGACTGGGTCGCGTCTCTGGCAACCAAACCGATAGAACGAACGGCCAGCCGGCTGGGGTAGCAACCCTAGATTTGTGTAAAAGTGATAATGCCCTCGAAGCCAGTGTTTGGAGGATATATTGGCACGGTTTGCCTAACAACACCCGTGCCAATGTATCCTCCAAACACTGGCTTCTCAGGCATTAGCACCTAAATGTGCAACCATGAATATGTTGTCTATGTACAGTTGTCGGAAGTTTACATAAACCTTAGCCAAATACATTTAAACTCAGTTTTCACAATTCCTGACATTTAATCCTAGTACAAAATCCCTGTCTTAGGTCAGTTAGGATCACCACTTTATTTTAAGAATGTGAAATGTCAGAATAATAGTAGAGAGAATGATTTATTTCAGCTTTTATTTCTTTCATCACATTCCCAGTGGGTCAGACGTTTACAGACACTCAATTAGTATTTGGTAGCATTAACTTTAAATTGTTTAACTTGGGTCAAACGTTTCTGGTAGCCTTCCACAAGCTTCTCACAATAAGTTAGGTGAATTTTGGCCCATTCCACATGACAGAGCTGGTGTAAGTGAGTCAGGTTTGTAGGCTTCCTTGCTCGCACACGCTTTTTCAGTTCTGCCCACACATTTTCTATAGGATTGAGGTCAGGGCTTTGTGATGGCCACTCCAATACATTTACATTTTAGTCATCCAATACCTTAACTGTTGTCCTTAAGCCATTTTGCAACAACTTTGGAAGTATGCTTGGGGTCATTGTCCATTTGGAAGACCCATTTGCGACCAAGCTTTAACTTCCTGACTGATGTCTTGAGATGTTGCTTCAATATATCCACATAATTGTCCTTCCTCATGATGCCATCTATTTTGTGAAGTGCACCAGTCCCTCCTGCAGCAAAGCACCCCCACAGCATGATGCTGCCAACCCCGTGCTTCACGGTTGGGATGGTGTTCTTCGGCTTGCAAGCCGACCCCCTTTTTCCTCCAAACATAACGATGGTCATTATGGCCAAACAGTTCTATTTTTTTTCATCAGACCAGAACGGTACGATCTTTGTCCCCATGTGCAGTTGCAAACCGTAGTCTGGCTTTTTTATGGCGGTTTTGGAGCAGTGGCTTCTTCCTTGCTGAGCAGCCTTTCAGGTTATGTTGATATAGGACTCGTTTTACTGTGGATATAGATACTTTTGTACCTGTTTCCTTTCCAAAGGTCTTTTGCTGTTGTTCTGGGATTGATTTGCACTTTTCGCACCAAAATACGTTCATCTCTAGGAGGCAGAACGCGTCTCCTTCCTGAGCGGTATGATGGCTGTGTGGTCCCATGGTGTTTATACTTGTGTACTATTGTTTATACAGATGAACGTGGTACCTTCAGGCGTTTGGAAATTGCTCCCAAGGATGAATCAGACTTGTCGCGGTCTACAATTTTTTTCTGAGGTCTTGGCTGATTTCTTTTGATTTTCCCATGATGTCAAGCAAAGAGGCACTGAGTTTGAAGGTAGGCCTTGAAATACATCCACAGGTACATTTCCAATTGACTCAAATGATGTCAATTAGCCTATCAGAAGCTTCTAAAGCCATGACATCATTTTCTGGAATTTTCCAAGCTATTTAAAGGCACAGTCAACTTAGTGTATGTAAACCTCTGACCCACTGGAATTGTGATACAGTGAATTATAAGTGAAATAATCTGTCTGTTAACAATTGTTGGAAAACTTACTTGTGTCATGCACAAAGTAGATGTCCTAAACGACATGCCAAAACAAGACATTTGTGGAGTGGTTGAAAAACGAGTTTTAATGACTCCAACCTAAGTGTATGTAAACTTCCAAATTCAACTGTATATGTATACTGAACAAAAATATAAACGCAACATGTAAACTGTTGGTCCCATGTTTCATGAGCTGAAATAAAAGATCCCAGAAATGTGCCATATGCACAAAAAGCTTATTTCTCTCAAATTGTGTGCACAAATTTGTTTACATCCCTGTTAGTGAGCATTTCTCCTTTGCCAAGATAATCCCATCCACTTGACATTGTGGCATATCAAGAAGCTGATTAAACAGCATGATCATTACAAAGGTGCACCTTGTGCTGGGGACAATAAAAGGCCACTCTTAAATGTGCAGTTTTGTCACACAACACAATGTCAAAGATGTCTCAAGTTTTGAGGGAGCGTGCAATTGGTCTGCTGACTGCAGAAATGTCCACCAGAGCTGTTACTAGAGAATGTAATGTTCATTTCTCTACCATAATCCGCCTTCAATGTCGTTTTAGAGAATTTGGCAGTATGTCCAATATAATGTCTTAATATGGTGTTGAGCCACCACGAGCCAGAACAGCTTCAATGCACCTTGGCATTCTTCCACAAGAAATTCCGTCATTTGCTGTTTTGTTGATGGTGGTGGAAAACGCGGTCTTAGGCGCTCCAGAATCTCCCATAAGTGTTCAATTGGGTTGAGATCTATTGACTGAGACGGCCATGGCATATGGTTTACATCGTTTTCATGCTCATCAAAACATTCAAACTCAAGTGTTTCCATTATTTTGGCAGTTACCTGTATGTATATGTTGTCTATGTTGTCTAAGTCTATTTAAATATATATATATATATGTTGTCTGTTGTAAATGCACACATCTCCTAAAAAATTATCTGACAGGTCATCTTCAAGCTCCTCGCACACTTAAACGCCATATCAGTGCGGCTGTGGTGTGATCTGAACTGGGCCCCAGCAGAGCTCAACAACACCTCCCTAAGATAGATCCTACCCCTACACACACACACACACACACACACACACACACACACACACACACACACACACACATAAATAACACACACACTCCTCATCCTCCTCTCACACAGCACCGAAGAGGCTGCAGGAGATGCAGAGTGCTGGGAGAGGCAGAGTGCTGGGAGAGGCAAAGCGAGAGGATCACAGGAAGAGAGTGAGGGGAAGAGATGGAGAGAGAGAGTGCTGCAGCCCAGCGCACGTGCAGCCTGCACACGTTTACTAGAGAAGAGCGGAGACCCCGTTATGTAACACATATCTAGGGGGAGGGAGGAGGATAAGAGGAAGGGGAGGGTAAAGAGGAAGAGTGAGATGGATAGAAGGGGATTGAGGGAGAACTAGATGGGAAAGAGAGGGGGAGGAGAGAGAAATATGGGAAAAAGGGGGAAGGGAGAGACATTTATGGAAAAGAGGGGAAAGGAGGGAGAAATACATACCGTGCCTTCAGAAAGTATTCACACCCCTTGACTTTTTCCACATTTTGTTGTGTTTCAGCCTGAATTTAAGATGGATTCAATTGAGATCTTGTGTCACTGGCCTACACACAATATCCCATAATGTCAAAGTGGAATTATGTTTTTAGAAATTTTTACAAATTAATTAAAATAAAAAGCTGAAATGTCTTGAGTCAATAAGTATTCAACCCCTTTGTTATGGCAAGCCTAAATAAGTTCAGGAGTAGAAATGTGCTTAACAAGTCACATAATAAGTTGAATGGACTCACTTTGTTGAATGGACTGACTAACTCATATCTGTATCCCACACATACAATTATTTGTAAGGTCCCTAAGTCAAGCAGTGAATTTCAAACACAGATTCAACCACAAAGACCAGGGAGGTTTTCCAATGCCGCTCAATAAAGGGCACTTATTGGTAGATTAAAAATAAAGCAGACATTAAATATCCCTTTGAGCATGGTGAAGTTATTAATTACACTTTGGATGGTGTATCAATACACCTAGTCACTACAAAGATACAGGCGTCCTTCCTAACTTAGTTGCCGGAGAGGAAGGAAACCGCTCAGGGATTTCACCATGAGGCCAATGGAGACTTTAAAACAGTTACAGAGTTTAATGGCTGTGATAGGAGAAAACTGAGGATGGATCAACAACATTGTAGTTACTCCACAATACTGACATACATGGCAGAGTGAAAAGAAGAAAGCCTGTATAGAATAAAAATATTTCAACACATGCATCTTGTTTGCAATAAGGCACTAAAGTAAAAAAGAAATTCACTTTATTTCCTGAATAAAAAGCGTTATGTTTGGGGCAAATCCAACACATCACTTAGTAGCACTCTTCATATTTCCAAGCATTGTGGTGGCTGGATCATTTTATGGGTATGCTTGTCATCAGCAAGGACTGGGGAGTTTTTTGGGGGGGGATAGCAATTAAAGGAATAGAGCTAAGCACAGACAATATCCTAGATGAAAACCTGGTTTCCAACAGACACTGGGAGACACTGGGAGACAAATTCACCTTTCAGCAGGATAATAACCTAAAACACAAGGCCAAATATACACTGGAGTTGCTTATCAAGACGACATTGAATGTTCCTGAGTGGCCTAGTTACGGTTTTTAGTTAAATTGGCTTGAAAATCAATGGCAAGACTTGAAAATGGCTGTCTAGCAATGATCAACAACCAACTTGACAGCGCTTGAAGAATTGTAAAAATTATAATTTGCAAATATTGTACAATCCAGCTCTTAGGTACTTACCCAGAAAGACTCAGCAGTAATCACTGCCTAAGGTGATTCTAACATGTATTGACTCAGGGGTGTAAATACTTATTTCATGTTCAATACATTTGCTAAAATTTCTAAAAACATGTTTTCACTTTGTCATTATGGGGTATTGTGTGTAGATGGGAGAGATACAAAATATATTTAATCCTTTTTGAATTCAGGCTGTAACACAACAAAATGTGGAATAAGTCAAGGGGTATAAATACTTTCTGAAGAAATTGGGAAAGAGAGAGAATGAGTCACACACACACTGCTACCTACCTTTCAAATACAAAGCAAAGAGCCTCCACTCACCTGCTGGTTAGATCTCAGTCAGTGAGAGCTGAGAGCCTGGAGCCATGGCATTGGAGGTAATGATAGCCCTGTCACACACACACACACACACACACACACACACACACACACACACACACACACACACACACACACACACACACACACACACACATACATATATACACACATTATTATACACGCACACTCACACACATACACACACACACACACACAGAGACATCAGACACCACACACACACTGAGATTAGACACCATACACCTGCCTCTAATCCAATGCCAGGGAACACAGAGAACTGCCAGCCTTTGACTCGAGAAGCATGGCTCAGCATCTATATCAGGGGTGGTGGGAAAGCATGGGAACCAAGTAATTTAAGGGAAATCACTTTGACACGTGAAACTGTTTTTTTCAAGGTGAATTATATAGGACTATTCTATTTTGCATTGGGGAGTTCCCAAAACGGAAATTTTTCCAATTCCACCCCCGCCGAGAGTCGTCATGATCCTATCTTTTTTGTACTAGCTACTGAATTCTATCAGAGATTGTACAGTGGGGAAAAAAAGTATTTAGTCAGCCACCAATTGTGCAAGTTCTCGCACTTAAAAAGATGAGAGAGGCCTGTAATTTTCATCATAGGTACACGTCAACTATGACAGACAAAATGAGAATTTTTTTTCCTGAAAATCACATTGTAGGATTTTTAATGAATTTATTTGCAAATTATGGTGGAAAATAAGTATTTGGTCAATAACAAAAGTTTCTCAATACTTTGTTATATACCCTTTGTTGGCAATGACACAGGTCAAACGTTTTCTGTAAGTCTTCACAAGGTTTTCACACACTGTTGCTGGTATTTTGGCCCATTCCTCCATGCAGATCTCCTCTAGAGCAGTGATGTTTTGGGGCTGGCTAGGCCACTCCAGGACCTTGAAATGCTTCTTACGAAGCCACTCCTTCGTTGCCCGGGCGGTGTGTTTGGGATCATTGTCATGCTGAAAGACCCAGCCACGTTTCATCTTCAATGCCCTTGCTGATGGAAGGAGGTTTTCACTCAAAATCTCACGATACATGGCCCCATTCATTCTTTCCTTTACACGGATCAGTCGTCCTGGTACCTTTGCAGAAAAACAGCCCCAAAGCATGATGTTTCCACCCCCATGCTTCACAGTAGGTATGGTGTTCTTTGGATGCGACTCTTTGTCCTCCAAACACGACGAGTTGAGTTTTTACCAAAAAGTTCTATTTTGGTTTCATCTGACCATATGACATTCTCCCAATCCTCTTCTGGATCATCCAAATGCACTCTAGCAAACTTCAGACGGGCCTGGACATGTACTGGCTTAAGCAGGGGGACACGTCTGGCACTGCAGGATTTGAGTCCCTGGCAGCGTAGTGTGTTACTGATGGTAGGCTTTGTTACTTTGGTCCCAGCTCTCTGCAGGTCATTCACTAGCTCCCCCCGTGTGATTCAGGGATTTTTGCTCACCGTTCTTGTGATCATTTTGACCCCACGGGGTGAGATCTTGCGTGGAGTCCCAGATCGAGGGAGATTATCAGTGGTCTTGTATGTCTTCCATTTCCTAATAATTGCTCCCACAGTTGATTTCTTCAAACCAAGCTGCTTACCTATTGCATATTCAGTCTTCCCAGCCTGGTGCAGGTCTACAATTTTGTTTCTGGTGTCCTTTGACAGCTCTTTGGTCTTGGCCATAGTGGAGTTTGGAGTGTGACTGTTTGAGGTTGTGGACAGGTGTCTTTTATACTGATAACAACTTCAAACAGGTGCCATTAATACAGGTAACGAGTGGAGGACAGAGGAGCCTTTTAAAGAAGAAGTTACAGGTCTGTGAGAGCCAGAAATCTTGCTTGTTTGTAGGTGACCAAATACTTATTTTCCACCATAATTTGCAAATAAATTCATAAAAAATCCTACAATGTGATTTTCTGGATTTTTTTCCCTATATTTGTCTGTCATAGTTGACGTGTACCTATGATGAAAATTACAGGCCTCTCTCATCTTTTTAAGTGGGAGAATTTGCACAATTGGTGGCTGACTAAATACTTTTTTCCCCCACTGTATTACTAGTGAACAGCATTGGCTTTGATGTAGGTAAACACTGATGTTCCTGCCAGAATAGTGAGAAAATGACAACCATTGGCTGTGTGCGTTTCTCCAATGTTTACCCACACATGATTTGGCATATCAGTGGCATTTTGAATGGGGGATTCAAATCCTGGTGGCACACTATCTATTGTACACCACTCCTAGCATAGGTGACAGTAGCATGGGTGCCGAGAAACATTGTGTACGCTGGCCCAGGTTGCCTTGGTTGTGCCGAGTCTTAATTAAAAGCTGTTTAATAATGGAGGACGATGAAACTCACTCGTCCCCACGGAGTGCCAGTGTTTTTCTATTAGCGGCCTCGGCGCTGCCAGGGTACTGCCAAGGGACCCAGCACTGCCTGTTTACAGCACGGAAGAAAGGGAGGCACAAGTACGCACAGAACACACGCAGGCACAGACACATGGCGTCAGCGGCAGTGGTCCCTTAGCAATTGCTAACGCACAAACCACTCACATGTCCCACAAACCCGCACATACATGCCACTTACACACGTCATACATTGGCATTTAAATGTCTCCTTATCTTCCCTCAAGACTGATTCAGTGCCACTCTCAAAATAAGCCACTCTAGATAATGTTTTTAACATGTTCCCGAATTGATACCAAAAAATACATTAGCATGACTTTAATAATGACTAATTTATTCCCCAGGGGAGAACGACTGCCCCCTCTCATTGAAGTTCACAGAAGTTCAAGGCCGACTGCGGTACTGCAGGCATTGTTAGTAGAAAACAGGATCCCCCATAATAGTGAATGGAATATCAAATCCCCAAAAGATATATATTTGTCACATGCTTCGTAAACAACAGGTGTAGACTAACAGTGAAATACTTACTTATGGGTCCTTTTCCATCAATGCAGAGTAAAAAAAAAATATATATATATATACAGTGGGGAAAAAAAGTATTTAGTCAGCCACCAATTGTGCAAGTTCTCCCACTTAAAAAGATGAGAGAGGCCTGTAATTTTCATCATAGGTACACGTCAACTATGACAGACAAAATGAGAAAAAAAAATCCAGAAAATCACATTGTAGGATTTTTTATGAATTTATTGGCATATGATGGTGGAAAATAAGTATTTGGTCAATAACAAAAGTTTCTCAATACTTTCTTATATACCCTTTGTTGGCAATGACACAGGTCAAACATTTTCTGTAAGTCTTCACAAGGTTTCACACACTGTTGCTGTATTTTGGCCCATTCCTCCATGCAGATCTCCTCTAGAGCAGTGATTGTTTGCGCCTGGGCAACAAGACTTCAACTCCCTCCAAATTCAACTCCCTCCAAAGATTGCAAGCCCACACCACCCCCCTCTACTCAGGACCTTGAAATGCTTCTTAAGCAATCCTTCGTGCCCGGTCGTGTCAGACCCACGTTTCATCTTCATGCTGAAAGACCCAGCCACGTTTCACACTCAACTCAAGCCCTTGCCTGAAGTCAAACTAATCTCACGATACATCGCAGCCCATTCATTCTTCCCTTTACAACGGATCAGTCGTCCTGGTCCCTTGCAGAAAAACAGCCCCAAAGCATGGATGTTCCAACCCCATGCTTCACAGTAGGTATGGTGTTCTTTGGATGCACTCAGCATTCTTTGTCCTCCAAACATGACGAGTTGAGTTTTTACCAAAAAGTTATATTTTGGTTTCATCTGACCATATGACATTCTCCCAATCCTCTTCTGGATCATCCAAATGCACTTCAGACGGGCCTGGACATGTACTGGCTTAAGCAGGGGGACACGTCTCGCACTGCAGGATTTGAGTCCCTGGCGGCGTAGTGTGTTACTGATGGTTGGCTTTGTTACTTTGGTCCCAGCTCTCTGCAGGTCATTCACTAGGTCCCCCCCGTGTGTTCTGGGATTTTGCTCACCGTTCTTGTGATCATTTTGACCCCACGGGGTGAGATCTTGTGTGGAGCCCCAGATCGAGGGAGATTATCAGTGGTCTTGTATGTCTTCCATTTCCTAATAATTGCTCCCACAGTTGATTTCTTCAAACCAAGCTGCTTACCTATTGCAGATTCAGTCTTCCCAGCCACAAAACAACCACACACCAACCACCTTTGACAGCTCTTGGTCTTGGCTGGCATTGTGAAGTTTGGAGTGTGACTGTTTGAGGTTGTGGACAGGTGTCTTTTATACTGATAACAAATTCAAACAGGTGTCATTAATACAGGTAACGAGTGGAGGACAGAGGAGCCTCTTAAAGAAGAAGTTACAGGTCTGTGAGAGCCAGAAATCCTTGCTTGTAGGTGACCAAATACTTATTTTCCACCAATAATTTGCAAATAAATTCATTAAAAATCCTACAATGGGATTTTCTGGATTTTTTTTTCTCAATTTGTCTGTCATAGTTGACGTGTACCTATGATGAAGATTACAGGCCTCTCTCATCTTTTTAAGTGAGAACTTGCACAATGGTGCTGACTAAATACTTTTTTCCCCACTGTAAATATACAGCTCTGAAAAAATTAAGAGACCACTTCAAAGGTATGTGTTTGGGTAAAAATAACATTTTTGTTTTATTGTATAAACTACTGACAACCCCCCCCCCCCCCCCCCCCCCCCCCCCCCCCCCCCCCCCCCCCAATTATTTGCAGAAAATGACAACTGGTCAAAATAACAAAAAAGATGCAGTGTTGTCAGACCTCGAATAATGCTAAGAAAATAAGTTCATGTTCATTTTTAAACAACACAATACTAATGTTTTAACTTAGGAAGAGTTCAGAAATCAATATTTGGTGGAATAACCCTGATTTTCAATCACAGCTTTCATGCGTCTTGGCATGCTCTCCACCAGTCTTTCACATTGATGTTGGGTGACTTTATGCCACTCCTGGCGCAAAAATTAAAGCAGCTCGGCTTTGTTTGATGGCTTGTGACCATCAATCTTCCTTTTGATCACATTCCAGAAGTTTTCAATGGGGTTCAGGTCTGGAGATTGGGCTGGCCATGACAGGGTCTTGATCTGGTGGTCCTCAATCCACACCTTGATTGATCTGGCTGTGTGGCATGGCGCATTGTCCTGCTGGAAAAACCAATCCTCAGAGTTGGGGAACAGTGTCAGAGCAAAAGGAAGCAAGTTTTCTTCCAGGACAACCTTGTGCGTGGCTTGATTAATGTGTCCTTCACAAAGACAAATCTGCCCGATTCCAGCCTTGCTGAAGCACCCCCAGATCATCACCGATCCTCCACCAAATTTCACAGTGGGTGCGAGACACTGTGGCTTGTAGGCCTCTCCCGGTCTCTGTCTAACCATTAGATGACCAGGTGTTGGGCAAAGCTGAAAATTGGACTCATCAGAGAAGATGACCTGGCGCTTCTTTGCTTCTCATTGATGAAGGGCTTTTTTCTAGCTTTGCACGACTTCAGCCCTGCCCCTAGGAGCCTGTTTCGAACCGTCCTCGCCGTGCACTTCACCCCAGCTGCCATTTGCCATTATTTTTGGAGGTCACTTGATGTCATCCTACGGTTGTTGAGTGACATTCGAATGAGTTGGCGGTCATCCCGGTCAGTAGAGAGTCGTTTTCGCCCTCTGCCGGTCTGTAGCTTGTTGTCCCCAATGTCTACCGCTTGACCTTCTGTCTTTGAAATTTTAAGGATGGAAGCAACCTGACGCTCACTGTATCCCTCTGCCAGTAAAGCCAGAATTGAACCCTTCTTTTCCTCACTCAAAACATTCCTTTTCAACTCTTTTGGCATGGTCAATAGTTATTTTTTGATTCATATTGCTTTTGAGGTACTATTAACACTGTTTTTGCCATCCAGCTGGTCCTATTGCAAGAGGATAGTGATGACCACAGCAGTGGTTTTTATACTTTTCCTCGTTAAATAAGATTTGGTTCAGGTGATCACCTAATCAGTACCTAATTCAGTAGAATGAGGTGTGCCTGTGTTGGAATTCAACAGACACTGGAATGGAATGGCTGTCATCCATGTTCACCTGATTCACCTGTTCAAGCGCTTGATGATTAGTTGAGAAGTTGAATCAGGTGTGCTAGCTGTGGAATAGTTCAAATACATGGAACTGCTCAGGGTGCCCGAGGAGAGGTTTGAAACGCCTTGGACTAGACTAGAGGACCACATTACTGCAGCTTGTATCCTAGCTTGGTTGTGCAGAGCCGTGGTCAAGTGGGTAACACTACCGGCCCAATCTGCATATGCCTCCCCACTGGAGACTGGGGTTCCATCCCTCTTTCCTCTTATGTCTCCCTTCTCACTATATCCCCTTTATTTTTATATTTGTATATAAATATCCTAGGTAGCTTTCCATAATTTAGCGTCTCGTTTTTGCTCTGTTATTTTCAGAACGAAAGTTTGACAACCTGGAAATCGAGGTGTGCCGTATGCTACCAACAAGAAAAATATCAGATGAAAATGCTTGCTATTCCTGTTTTAACCGGTTCAACTAAAGGCCCCTCTGTTGTGTGTTGATAATTTGTGGTGGAACTCCAACTGAAAGTATCCGGCCGCGACCGGGAGACCCATGGGGCGGCGCACAATTGGCCCAGCGTCGTCCAGGGTAGGGGAGGGAATGGCCGGCAGGGATGTAGCTCAGTAGAGCATGGTGTTTGCAACGCCAGGGTTGTGGGTTCGATTCCCACGGGGGGCCAGTATGAAAAATATAAAATAATGTATGCACTAACTGTAAGTCGCTCTGGATAAGAGCGTCTGCTAAATGACGTAAATGTAAAATGTAAATAACGATACACATTTGTTTACTGTAAGAGAGTTGTTAATTGCAGGATTTACAGGAGGAACAGTGAGTCTATGAAGGGCAGAGTGAGTGAATGTACTGAGGGCTGTAGAGCCTCAGTGAATAGGCAGTAGAACAGCTCTAAATTGGGTCTGGCTGCGTGTCAGAGGGCTGTGTGTGTACCGGCAAATTGTCTCCTGTGAGAACAACATGTAGGCCACCCAAAAGTTCCTGAGGACAACAAATGCCGCATTCACCACTGCGGACAAACTGACGCCGCTTACTCACCCACGCACACACACACACAGATAGGCACACACAGACAAACATTCAAACACACAAAAACACACACACTTTCCCCCTTCCCACCTCTCACAAACACAGACAAGCAAAAACTCACCCTTGCAACAAAAAAAAGAGGAGAGTAAATACTGAACACAATTCTATGTTGTGGAACTAACCTCAATATGCAGTTTACCTCTTGTATAACCCACATAAGAACTGGAGTCTATCTCTCAGACCATCTGACATCAAGTCCTTGCCTGAGGGTCTGTGACCAATAACTTTATTAGTCTGTGCACTCCTCCTGTTGACAGTGTCTGAGAACTCTAATCACACACACACACTCAGTGTCTGGGAACTCTAAAGCTGACTTATCTTTTTCTCCTCTGGTGTTTAATATTGTCCAGCTTTCCTTTTCTCCTGGTCTCTGTTTGCACTGGACTAGAATATAAACAAGGGTGTCTGCGTATGAATAGGAGTGTGCTTAGGTGGAGGTGTGTGTGTGTGTGTGTGTGTGTGTGTGTGTGTGTGTGTGTGTGTGTGTGTGTGTGTGTGTGTGTGTGTGTGTGTGTGTTAGAGAGAAAACTTCGCTGTTGTGTATATATACTGGATAGTGTGTCTCATAAATGGAGTACATTACAGAGGACTGTGGCGAAAGGAAGCCGTTTAATACTTGTGATGAAACATGTTCTCTCCTTGATTCAGTTCAGATCAGCCTTCTCTTTTCCCTGAAGACAGGGGGAGGTCTGGCAATGTTGGCACGGCCCGCAATGGTGTCATCATACCTACCTAGCCTCATGATCCAAGGTTGGCATAGGAAGGCATTTCTTTAAAGGAAGGCATCTCTGTAAGCAACAAACAAATGGTGTTTGGCCTCAGGAAACCAGGGAATACTTTATAATAATGTTCATGAATTAAACATTTAAATTTAAAAGCCATTTAAAAACGTGAAAGCCATTTAAAAGCTAATGCTTATTAATTGTAATGATTATAAAAAGTATAAATGCTTTTACATGTACAGTACCAGTCAAAGGTTTGGACACACTTACTCATTAAAGTTTTTTTTTTTAAATACTATTTTCTACATTGTAGAATAATAGTGAAGACTTCAAAACTATGAAATAACACATATGGAATCATGTAACCAAAAACGTGTTCAACAAATCTAAATACGTTTTATTGACACGTTGTATAATGAATGTAAGACAGGCGCAGGAATACGTATTAGGGGTTTTATTACTCCACCCAACACAAACACGTATATACAGTGGGGAGAACAAGTATTTGATACACTGCCGAGTTTGCAGGTTTTCCTACTTACAAAGCATGTAGAGGTCTGTAATTTTTTATCATAGGTACACTTCAACTGTGAGAGACGGAATCTAAAACAAAAATCCAGAAAATCACATTGTATGATTTTTAAGTAATTAATTTTGATTTTATTGCATGACATAAGTATTTGATACATCAGAAAAGCAGAACTTAATATTTGGTACAGAAACCTTTGTTTGCTATTACAGAGATCATACGTTTCCTGTAGATCTTGACCAGGTTTGCACACACTCCTCCATACAGACCTTCTCTGTAAACTGTAAAAATATCCACATTGGACTGGACCGCTATTTTTAGGGCACCATTAGGAATCAGTATGTAATTCAAACTCCGGCAGTTATCAAATCGGTTATGTAGGGCTTGAACTGAGACCTTGCACTTGACTATGCCTTACTGATATGATATGATTTGATTGGATAATTAATATAAATACAAACAAAAAAGCTGCTCCAATTGAAGACAGACACACATTTTAAAACCATTTAGGTTCAAATTCAAAGGATTATTTACAGTAGTAATATTATACAGAATCATGTGACCCTGCCTGCACCTTGCTGGTACCAGAGTCAAATCTTTTCGAATATATTTGTTTATATTCTGTATTCTTATTTGTGACTCAGATACAGTGTTCTTGGGTTTGAGTCTGGGAGACGATATTAATCAAATGTAAACACTACACAAATAAAACATGGTATGCATGAGCATACACTGGACACTACGTCCCCCAGGACAGGACAGGACTCTGTTGTTAATCAGCTACTGTTGTCGATAGACCCCTGTTAGACAGTCCCTGCTGTCCTCTCTGTCCCTTGGCTCCTGTTCTCGTTTCTTCCTCTCCTCTTCTCCTCATCTCTCCTCTGATAATAATATAATAATACTGTATATGCGATTTAGCAAACGCTTTTAGCCAAAGTCACTTACAATAGTGACTCACTTACAACATACATTGTCACATTGGTGGTAGAGGGGGCCTCACCTCTCCTCCTGGCTGACAGAGAGACAGATGGAGAGAATGACTCCTGACTGGGCGCATGTGGCCTGACGCCGGCTGACTCTGACAGGTATCCGATGGCACATGGCCTGACATGGTGACAGACAGGGCTGTCCCAACAGGGGTAGAGACACACACACACAGACACACACACACACGACAGACAGGGTTGTACGAACATGGGGTTAAACACTGTCACTGCTCTTTAGAAGAGGCTATTTTGGGGACCGCTTCAGTTGTAGCAGTGGTGAGGGGGAGTGACAGAATCAGACCACAACACTAGCCATATAGGGAAAGGAAAGCTGGACATGCAGAGATCTAGGTATAGTATAGTGCTGCTGTTTCCTTAATATAGTTATACAGTTGAAGTCGGAAATTTACATACACTTAGGTTGGAGTCATTAAAACTTGTTTTTCAACCACTCCACAAATATCTTATTAACAAACTATAGTTTTGGCAAGTCGGTTAGGACATCTACTTTGTGCATGACACAAGTAATTTTTCAAACAATCGTTTACAGACAACAATTCCAGTGGTTCAAAAGTTTACATACATTAAGTTGACTGTGCCTTTAAACAGCTTGGAAAATTCCAGAAAATGATATCATGGCTTTAGAAGCTTCTGATAGGCTAATTGACATCATTTGAGTCAATTGGAGATGCACCTGTGGATGTATTTCAAGGCCTACCTTCAAACTCAGTGCCTCTTGGCTTGACATCATGGGAAAATCAAAAGAAATCAGCCAAGACCTCAGCAAAAGAAAAGTCTGGTTCATCCTTGGGAGCAATTTTCAAACGCCTGAAGGTACCACGTTCATCTGTACAAACAATAGTACGCAAGTATAAACACCATGGGACCACGCAGCCGTCATACCGCTCAGGAAGGAGACGCGTTCTGTCTCCAAGAGATTAACGTATTTTGGTGAGAAAAGTGCAAATCAATCCCAGAACAACAGCAAAGGACCTTGTGAAGATGCTGGAGGAAACAGGAACAAAAGTATCTATATCCAAAGTGCTATATCGACATAACCTGAAAGGCCGCTCAGCTAGGAAGAAGCCACTGCTCCAAAACCGCCATAAAAAAGCCAGACTACGGTTTGCAACTGCACATGGGGACAAAGATCGTACTTTTTGGAGAAATGTCCTCTGGTCTGATGAAACAAAAATAGAACTGTTTGGCCATAATGACCATCGTTATGTTTGGAGAAAAAGGGTGTCTGGACCCTTCTAAAACAAACCATTTACATAAAAATAGAGATATGGTTGTAAAACAGAAAACAAATCCTTTAAAGCTAGAATCCTTAGTTACTAAATACATTTTGCACTTATAAATTAATGATATGTACCCATTGATTCTTGAAGAATATAACTTATAAATGCCTATAATGTTGTAAGCCATATAAGCTTGTTTTACTCCAATCTTGTAAACAATGTAAATATAAACAAATAGCCTCAAAACATAGTTAAAACTATAATGTTGATATCATGGGATGGTCAGTCCTTGCATCCATAGCTCTGTCTATGAATTTGAGAGTGGCTCCATTTCTCCAGGCCCACCCCATAGCCGTTTACCAAAACAGAGGCGGGCTCCCGTTTCGTTATTGTTTAAAGGGATAGTTATCGCAAATTACAAAATGACAGTGGCCAGGTAAACAAAACCAAAGCATGGATTGCAGTCTTACCTATAGACTACTTACAGGGTAAATAAACCAATATACAGTGGGGGGAAAAAGTATTTAGTCAGCCACCAATGCAAGTTCTCCCACTTAAAAAGATGAGAGAGGCCTGTAATTTTCATCATAGGTACACGTCAACTATGACAGACAAAATGAGAAAAAGAATTCCAGAAAATCACATTGTAGGATTTTTAATGAATTTATTTGCAAATGATGGTGGAAAATAAGTATTTGGTCAATAACAAAAGTTTCTCAATACTTTGTTATATACCCTTTGTTGGCAATGACACAGGTCAAACGTTTTCTGTAAGTCTTCACAAGGTTTTCACACACTGTTGCTGGTATTTTGGCCCATTCCTCCAAGCAGATCTCCTCTAGAGCAGTGATATTTTGGGGCTGTCGCTGGACAACACAGACTTTCAACTCCCTCCAAAGATTTTCTATGGGGTTGAGATCTGGAGACTGGCTAGGCCACTCCAGGACCTTGAAATGCTTCTTACGAAGCCACTCCTTCGTTGCCCGGGCGGTGTGTTTGGGATCATTGTCATGCTGAAAGACCCAGCCACGTTTCATCTTCAATGCCCTTGCTGATGGAAGGAGGTTTTCACTCAAAATCTCACGATACATGGCCCCATTCATTCTTTCCTTTACAGAAAAACAGCCCCAAAGCATGATGTTTCCACCCCCATGCTTCACAGTAGGTATGGTGTTCTTTGGATGCAACTCAGCATTCTTTGTCCTCCAAACACGACGAGTTGAGTTTTTACCAAAAAGTTCTATTTTGGTTTCATCTGACCATATGACATTCTCCCAATCCTCTTCTGGATCATCCAAATGCACTCTAGCAAACTTCAGACGGGCCTGGACATGTACTGGCTTAAGCAGGGGGACACGTCTGGCACTGCAGGATTTGAGTCCCTGGCGGCGTAGTGTGTTACTGATGGTAGGCTTTGTTACTTTGGTCCCAGCTCTCTGCAGGTCATTCACTAGGTCCCCCAGTGTGGTTCTGGGATTTTTGCTCACCGTTCTTGTGAACATTTTGACCCCACGGGGTGAGATCTTGCGTGGAGCCCCAGATCGAGGGAGATTATCAGTGGTCTTGTATGTCTTCCATTTCCTAATAATTGCTCCCATAGTTGATTTCTTCAAACCAAGCTGCTTACCTATTGCAGATTCAGTCTTCCCAGCCTGGTGCAGGTCTACAATTTTGTTTCTGGTGTCCTTTGACAGCTCTTTGGTCTTGGCCATAGTGGAGTTTGGAGTGTGACTGTTTGAGGTTGTGGACAGGTGTCTTTTATACTGATAACAAGTTCAAACAGGTGCCATTAATACAGGTAACGAGTGGAGGACAGAGGAGCCTCTTAAAGAAGAAGTTACAGGTCTGTGAGAGCCAGAAATCTTGCTTGTTTGTAGGTGACCAAATACTTATTTTCCACCATAATTTGCAAATAAATTCATTAAAAATCCTACAATGTGATTTTCTGGATATTTTTTTCTCAATTTGTCTGTCATAGTTGACGTGTACCTATGATGAAAATTACAGGCCTCTCTCATCTTTTTAAGTGGGAGAACTTGCACAATTGGTGGCTGACTAAATACTTTTTTCCCCCACTGTACAATTTTGTAATTTGGGTGAACTATCCCTTTAACCGACTTGTCATTAAATGGACAGGTTTTAGTATTTCACCAGTTCTGATTCAATTATGGTTTATATGAACAGTATAATACGCCAGGCTTGGGCTGTGAATGGGAAGTATCCTCTCTAACAGAAACGTCTTTGACTGCAAGCTATAATAGACACTTTGGATTCTAGTGGCCTGAGTTCAGTATCAATCACTTTAGGTGTGTGTGTGCCAGTGTGTGTGCGCGTCCATCTGTCTGTGTGTGTGTGTGTGTGTGTGTGCCTGTGTGTGTGTGTCAGGACTTGGCCAATAGGGACAGCTGCTAAACTGTTTGTCTTTCACTTGACTTTCTCAACTAGACTTTACATAAACAGACTTTTCATATTACACAAGCATTTACATTCACATCCATCACCTGTTTGCGGTGTGTGTGTGTGTGTGTGTGTGTGTGTTTGTCTGTGTGTGTGTGTCCATTTGCATGCCCCTGTCTTTGATTAATGGTTTTCATTTTAGGTGGTGTGTGTGTCTGAGAGAGAGAGAGAAGACTGTGAGCTTGTGTGTGGGCACGGGTGCGCTTGTGTGTGCCACTCAAGGGTCATTTTGTCCATCATTAGCAGTTCAACAGTACATGCTATCATAGTCGTGCTCTGCTTAAAGACTATATGGAGGATACATTTAAGAAAAATGCATCATCATCATCATCATCGCAGTTTTTGCTCTGTACTGAAAGTGCACTATCTTGAAGACTTGACTGCTAACATGCATATTTTGGGGGGATTGAACGGACAGTAGACTAATTAACAAAATACCAGAAACAAAAATGTTTTGTGAACTATCCAGACTGAGCTGAACATGGCACAACAGTCAGATTATTATTTTTTCTACTTATTTCTTTTCTGATGGTGACAAACCATAGAAACTGTCACCACTCCTAAACTTCTCGGTGTTTCTCTCTTCTGTCTCTCCTCTACAGGCTGCAACTGATTGATGACCTGACATATGAAGATGTCAAGAAATGCTACAGGGGCTCGGTGAGTTGTTTTTACTGTGTCCAGATTCCACTGTTTACACGGTATTATTAGCATAAGGAAGTAATGGTGCGCTTCATTCATGCGTGAATGTTTCTACCTACTAGAATATTACATATAGTCCAAGGGGAGACGTAGTAATGACGCATGTAGTTGTACTTGAACTATCACACAGAAAAACTGTCTTTACACGATTGTAAGCAAGACATGGTATTTGTCATAACAAAGGAATGAGTTTATGGCAAGTTACAGTGCCTTGCAAAAGTATTCATCCCCCTTGGCGTTTTTCCTATTTTGTTGCATTACAACCTGTAATTTAAATTGATTTTTATTTGGATTTCATGTAATGGACATACACAAAATAGTCCAAATTGGTGAAGTGAATTTTAAAAAATAACTTTTTTCAAAAAAATCTAAAGAAAAAAATAACAGAAAAGTGTTGCGTGCATATGTATTCATCCCCTTTGCTATGAAGCCCCTAAATAAGATCTGGTGCAACCAATTACCTTCAGAAGACACGTAATTAGTTAAATAAAGTCCACCTGTGTGCAATCTAATTGTCACATGATCTGTCACATGATCTCAGTATATATACACCTGTTCTGAAAGGCCCCAGAGTCTGCAACACCACTAAGCAAGGGGCACCACCAAGCAAGCGGCACCATGAAGACCAAGGAGCTCTCCAAACAGGTCAGGGACAAAGTTGTGGAGAAGTACAGATCAGGGTTGGGTTATAAAAAATATCGGAAACTTTGAACATCCCACGGAGCACCATTATAACCATTATTAAAAATGGAAAGAATATCGCACCACAACAAACCTGCCAAGAGAGGGCCACCCACCAAAACCCACGGCCCAGGCAAGGAGGGCATTAATCAGAGTGGCAACAAAGAGACCAAATATAACCCTGAAGGAGCTGCAAAGCTCCACAGCGGAGATTGGAGTGTCTGTCCATAGGACCACTTTAAGCCGTACACTCCACAGAGCTGGGCTTTACGGAAGAGTGGCCAGAAAAAAGCCATTGCTTAAAGAAAAAAATAAGCAAACACGTTTGGTGTTCGCCAAAAGGCATGTGGGAGACTCCCCAAACATATGGAAGAAGGTACTCTGGTCAGATGAGACTAAAATTGAGCTTTTTGGCCATCAAGGAAAACGCTATGTCTGGCGCAAACCCAACACCTCTCATCACCCCGAGAACACCATGTTTTTCATCGGCAGGGACTGGGAAACTGGTCAGAATTGGAGGAATGATGGATGGCGGTAAATACAGGGAAATTCTTGAGGGAAACCTATTTCAGTCTTCCAGAGATTTGAGACTGGTACGGAGGTTCACCTTCCTGCAGGACAATGACCCTAAGCATACTGCTAAAGCAACACTTGAGTGGTTTAAGGGGAAACATTTAAATGTATTGGAATGGCCTAGTCAAAGCCCAGACCTCAATCCAATTGAGAATCTGTGGTATGACTTAAAGATTGCTATACACCAGCAGAACCGATCCAACTTGAAGGAGCTGGAGCAGTTTTGCCATCAAGAATGGGCAAAAATCCCAGTGGCTAGATGTGCCAAGCTTATAGAGACATACCCCAAGAGACTTGCAGCTGTAATTGCTGCAAAAGGTGGCTCTACAAAGTATTGACTTTGTGGGGGGGGTGAATAGTAATGCACGCTCAAGTTTTCTGTTTTTTTGTCTTATTTCTTGTTTGTTTCACAATAAAAAATATTTTGCATCTTCAAAGTGGTAGGCATGTTGTGTAAATCAAATGAAACAAACCCCCAAAAAATCAATTTTAATTCCAGGTTGTAAGGCAACAAAATAGGAAAAATGCCAAGGGGGGTGAATACTTTCGCAAGCCACTGTATTTACCAATGTAACAGTAAGTTCATCAGTCCACAGAATATTGTATATGTATAGTATGTATAGTATAAGTGTCAGCTAATGCATTTGAAATCTTATGAAGTGTTTATTATTTTACAAGATTTTAGTACAGTAACAGTACACTCACAAGTCCACGTAATATTGGTTGCATACAGTATGAGTTTCAGATATTTGCATTTCAAATGTTTATTATTGTGCAAGGTTTTCTAGTGAAAGCTTCACAAACCAACACAGGGTTAACAGTATGTGAGGGTTAACTTAAGCTCTGAATGGATCAGACCATATGACTTATGATTTAAATAACCTTCTCCCCCGTCTTATACACACACAAACACACACACACACACACCTGCAATCAAACTTATTCAAACAATCAGTCCCCTTCAGAAAGGCTGAGGAAAATGTATCACTTGGAAATAACCCACAGATGTTTCCAGCAAAGGAGTTGTCGCACCACTACAGAGGAACACGGAGGGGAAGGGATTGTCTGTGGCACCACTACAGAGGAACAGAGAAGGGAAGGGAGCACCGTTAGATGTTACACAGGATAGACTCACAATTGAAGTCAGAACACAGTGTGACACAGGAAGTGTGCCTGAGTTAGAAAACACAGAGTAACTCAGAGAGGGTGTGGGACTAGTGTATAGGGTTCCCTGCTGATTGACCAGCACCAGGGGAACAGGTGTGTGCTTGCCTGCGTTTGTGCGTGCACCTGTGTGTGAATGTGTGTGCAAGAGTGCATGGTTATGTGTGTGTGTGTTCCCATAGGGAAAGGACACAGTGCAGGATAAAATGGCTGAGAGGAACCTCATTTAATGGGGAGGGTTTTATTCACTTCCAAATTAATAACAGGAGCTGAATCACAATCTTTTAATAAAGCTTAGGTGATATAGTCACATGGCCATAAACTTTATTACAAGATTCTGTTTGGAAGCAGCAAAACAGTGAGTGGACATTTTCTGAAAGGAACCCTAACCACCTGCCTCGTCTCACCCGTCTCCAACCTGTCTCCCCCCTGTCTCTACCCTGTCTCACCCCCGTATCCCCCTGTCTCCCCCCTGTGTCACCCCTGTCTATCCCCGTCTCACCCATCTCTCCCTTACAGACCGTCAGCAAGTACAATTCCCAGTACCACAAGCTGTTCCAGACCGTGCCCAAGGAGGAAATCCTCATGAAAGGTAAGTCAGGGGAACTTGAAAACGATCTACACATCATACACTCTGTCTATGAAACTAGAATACTACTGTACTTAGAATGCATGCCCAACACATTGCTTCATACTAAGTGGTATGCCATCTGTTGGTTTGGGATGAATGTGTGCATGAAATTTGAATAGGGTTTGCATCACTCCAATGTGCAAGGGTTGACTTGACACTAAACTAAATATGGCTGTGTAGCTACAGTACAACAGTTGAGATGTAGGCTATTCATATATCTTGCAATGCCTGATATGGACATTCACTCTATCATAAACCACGCCAAACCCGCCAGTCGCTAAAAAGCCGGCAAAGTGGTCTTTTTTAGGTTACAAATTAATTTGGGATTATGTGATTTAAGCCAGACTCAATCAAATCACTGTCAGCTGGCTGTTAGAATCACACTGAGCTCCTCATCGCCTGACAGCAGGCTTCACAGTGCTTCCTAGCCAGCTGCTTTCCACTCCACAGTGTCTCCCTCTCCCTTCTCTTTCTCTCTCTTTCCATCTCTCTCTCTTTTGATCTCTCTCTCCCTCTCTCCCTTTTCTCCTCTCTCTCCCTCCCTTTCTCTCTGGGGAAGCCTGTACCAGCCTGCTGCATTCAGCTGGAAATGGAAAGGGAAAGAGGATACCCAGTCAGTTGCACAACTGAATGCATTCAACCGAAATGTGTCTTCCGCATTTAAGCCAACCCCTCTGAATCAGAGAGGTGCGGGGGCCATTAAAAGCCTCTCCGATCACACACTGTTTGTTTGTGTTTTGGTCATGACTCATGTTTTGTGACATTGGTTCATAATCTGTGTTAGAACAGAATTGAGTTTATTTATTTTTGGTCGTTTCATAATTTGTGGTATGGGCGTCTAAAGATTGACGTGTTAGTATGCATGCCCTGAAGATAATATTTACGGGACAATGAAAATTACGTAACGATATTGTAAGTTGTTATGTTTCTATACTAATGGAAATCATCACCAGCCAACAGTGTTCCACAATCCCATACACTTCAGCTGTATCCCACTCCCACAATGTGTAGGTTTAAAGCCAACTCGTATATATCCCACGCTAGTCTCCAGCTCTTTGCATTCTCCCTCTGGTGTGTGTATTCCCCACAGAATTAAATAGGACACTATTATATTGTATCTATGGTATTCTCGGTCTTATCTGTGTTTTTGCCCTCATTTCCAGTGTATTCCTGCGCTCTTCTCCGAGACATCCTACTTCAGGGCCGCCTCTACATCTCCCGCAACTGGCTGTGTTTCTATGCCAACCTCTTTGGGAAGGACATCAAGGTGAGTGTCAAACAGCCTTGGTGATGTGGTGGTGTTTCATTCGCTCCAGTGGGTTTTCCCTGGTTAGCAGTTACGCTGATGCTGCCTAGTTCACAATGGGAAGGAATTGCAACTGCCCTCAGCCTTGACACAAAATGGCTTCTCTCTTCTAACAATGGGTGTGTTCGTACATTTGCTCTGGCAATCTACTCCGATTTCAGAGCACTCTCGTCTGAGTGTGCCAGAGCGCAGAATAACTGATTAATTTACAAACACTCAACACCCGTTGAATATGGCCGGTGTCAGTAAACGTCGGCAAAAAAGCGTAATTAATTGTTGCCAGCAGCGCAGTTACAGTCACCAACGCTCTGGAAAACATGAAAACAGCCTAACCAGCTCTGCTAGGGCCAGTAAAATGGTCAGAGTGAGGTGTTATCTCATTTGTGTCTGGAAGTAGCTAGCAAGCTAGCCAACGTTAGCCCATTAGCTTGGGTGCTTGACTGCCGTTGTGAGGTCAGAACACTCGGATCAACCCTACTCCTCGGCCAGAGCGTCCAGTGTGCGCTCTGAATGCTCTGAGAGCGAAATGCTCTGAATTTACGAATGCACAATCTGACAACGCTCAAGATGAAGACCTGTGTTGAAAATAAATAATAGACCTATCATCACTGAGTTAGCTTCTATAGCATTGTTGGTATGATCATTCCCGTTGATAACAGGTTTTCTTATTTTTACCTCCACATTTTCCATTGTCTAGAGATCATTCAACATAAATTGATGTTTCTCTGTTCAATTGCTGAAAGTTTCTCTCTTTAAATAGAGAATAAGGATGTCTGATATACTTTTATCCTCTGCACTTAACCTGAACACAAAAGACATTCAAATGAATCGCACTGCATGCAGATTTCCTCTATTGTTAAGTCCATCATTGAAACTGCTTATTTGCTTATGTTTCCTAGTTCAGATAATTGAGCTTAAAAAAGAAAATGTTACAAGGGTAACGTTCAACATGAGATATGGCCTGTTTGATGTAGGTATTGAAATAAGTACAATAAAGTGATAGTCAGGTTATTAATTGAACAGCAAACAGTTTTACAAGATTTTGACTCTATTTACAGTAAAGGAAATTGAGTTGAGCACCAATTTCCTTATTTACAAATCATAACTTTCCATGACATCTAACTGTAAGTCGCTCTGGATAAGAGCGTCTGCGAAATGACTAAAATTTAAAAATCTAGGAATACAACATAAAAGGTGGTTGTGAAAGGGAAAATAATACAATTGTTGGTCAGTCAAGTGTAAAAATGTTTTCAAGAGGAAAGGGTATTTGGCACCAATTGACTTATTTTAACTGTGTATCCAGATCAGTCTAGGCCTATGCATTTCAATTATATAATATTTGTATTGTATTCCTATGAAATAACTGTCACGAGTGTAGAGCGGAGTAGGCAGGAGGCAGTCGCAGGTTTAGAACTACGGAATTTATTAAAATGCCATAGCTTAAAGTGGGACGAAACCCACAGTGCCAAATATAAATGTCACGGTTTCGGCCGAGGCTGCGCCTCCTCCTTGCTCGGGCAGGCTTCGGCGGTCGTCGTCCCCGGAGTACTAGCTGCCACCGTTGTATGTTATCGATGTTTGTTTGGTTTTGTCTTCTTTGTACACCTGTTTCCTTTTAGTGTTAATTATGTCTCCTATAAGTTTCTCGTTTTGTTAGTCGTGTGTTGTGTGTAATTGTTCCGCCTGTCTTTTTGGTGCTACTCGTTTTTGCATTTTGTATGTTCTGGTTAGTCGCACTGTGTTTCGTGCGCTATCGCATTTGAGTGTTTTTACGCACTGCTGCGTAATAGTTCGCCTCCTGTTTAGTTGAGGCCAGTGTTTATTATTTTTTTCATTCAGTAAAGTCGATTGGACGAAGCTTCTGTGTCCTGCGTTTGACTCCTACACCACATCCACCTCAGCAGTTTCTGACAGAATTACACACCATAACTGGACCAAGCAGCGTGTCCAGGAGCCAACGCCAGAGAGGACTCTAATGAATATCAACCTCGACTGGGTCAAGCAGCGTGTCCAGGAGCCAACGCCAGAGAGGGCTCTAAAGGATATAAACCTCGACTGGGTCAAGCCGCGGGAGGAGGAGAGAGGTTGGACTTGGGAGCAGAAGAGGGAGAGTCTGGCGAGAGCCATGGAGGCCATAGCCACGGGGGAGAGACGAACCCAATACATTCTTAGGTGGGGGCTCACACCGTGGACGACGGGACTGCTGGAGGCAGATAAGGGGCGAGTTGGTGGACGAGGAGAGAAGGCCACCGGGTTACGGGAGCCATTGGCGAGTAGAGGGAAGGAATATGTAGAGGCACAGCGAGAGGTACTGAGGTGTGTAGCCAGTCCGGTCCGGCCCGTTCCTGATCCCCATGTAAGGCCAGTGGTGTGTGTTCCCAGTGCGGTCCGGCCTGTTCCTGTCCCTCGCACCAAGCCTGTGGTGCGCGTCGCCAGCCCGGCCTGTTCCTGCTCCCCGCACCAAGCCAAGGGTGCGCGTCGCCAGCTCGGCCCGGCCTGTTCCTGCCACTCGCACCAAGCCTACGGTGCGCGTCGCCAGCCCGGCTCAGCCTGTTCCTGCTCCCCGCACCAAGCCTGTGGTGCGCATCGTCAGCCCAGTCCGGCCCGTCCCTGCTCCCCGCACCAAGCCTGTGGTGCACGTCGTCAGGCCGGTCCGGCCCGTTCCTGCTCCCCGCACCAAGCCTGTGGTGCGCGACGTCAGCCCAGTCCGGCCCGTCCCTGCTCCCCGCACCAAGCCTGTGGTGCGCTTCGTCAGCCCGGTTCGGCCCGTCCCTGCTCCCCGCACCAAGCCTGTGGTGCGCGTCGTCAGCCCGGTCCGGCCCGTTCCTGCTCCCCGCACCAAGCCTGTGGTGCGCGTCGTCAGTCCGGCACAGCCCGTGCCTGGGTCACCGGTGCCTGGTCAGGTACCGGTTAGCTGCTCCACATCGGAGCCTGAGCGATCCGCTCCACCGATGTCCAGTCCAGATCCAGCCAGCAGGGCCAGACCGGACCAGGGGCGCTATGGGGGGTTTATTGGAGGGTGGGGGTCAAGCCCGGAGCCGGAACCGCCTCGGAGGAGGAATGCCCACCCGGCCCTTCCCTGTTCGGTTTATGTTTGGCGCGGTCGCAGTCCGCGCCTTTGGGGGGGGGGTACTGTCACGCCCTGGCTCTGGGACTCTGTTATGTTGAGCCAGGGTGTGTTGTTTCTATGTGTTTTGTGTTCTAGGTTTTTTATCTAGTTTATTTGTTTCTATGTTGGCCGGTGTGGTTCTCAATCAGAGGCAACGTGTATCAGCTGTTGCTTGTTGTCTCTGATTGGGAACCATACTTAGGCAGCCTGTTTTCCACAGTGTGTTGTGGGATCTTGTTCCGTGTATGGTTTGTGTCTGTTACTAAGGACTTCACGTATCGTTTTGTTGTTTTGTTCGTTCGTGTGGTAATTAAAATAAATAAGTATGTTCACTCATCACGCTGCGCATTGGTCCACTTCCTTCAGCGATCGTGACAATAAAGTACTCAGGAAATTGGAGATTCCTCTCAGCAAAACAAGCAACATATACAATGACCGACAAAGACAAATGACAGAGGGAGTATATAGACAGTGATAGAGTGGGGATTGGAACCAGGTGTGTGTAATGATGACGAGACAAGTCTGGGGTTGATGAGTGAAGGGTGTTTGCCAGCAGCAGGTTCGGAAGCAGCTAGAATGCCGGCGACGCCGAACGCCTGAGCTGGACAGGAGGGGGAGCCAAAGGGAAGGCTGGTGTGACAGTAGCCCCCCCCCCCCCGAGGCATTGCTCCAGCAGCGGGGCACCGCCAACCTTGGGGACGACCCCGGAGACGCGGTGTGGGTCGGTTCGGGACAACATCTGTGGAAATCCCGAATGAGAGAACGGTCCAGGACGTCCCGCGCCGGAAACCAGCACCACTCTTCGGGACCGGACCCCTCCCAGTCGACCAGGTACTGGAGAGACCCCCCACGACGCCTTGAGTCCAACAGGCTGTGGACGGAGTACGCCGGGGCTCCCTCGATGGCCAAGGGAGGGGGAGGTGCATTGTGGTGTCCAGCACTAGCCAAGGTACCAGCTGCCACCGGCCTGAGGAGAGATACATGAAATGAGGGTGAGATACGGTAATTGACCGGGAGCTGTAATCTGTATGTCACCTCGTTGATTCTCCTCAGGACTTTGAACGGCCCCACATACCACGGGCTCAGCTTCCGGCAGGGCAGGCGGATGGGCATGTCCTTCCTAGAAAGCCAGACCCTGTCACCGGGGTAAAAGACCGGGGCCACACTGCGGTGACGATTGGCCTGCGCCTTCTGCCAGAGGACGATGTGCAGGAGACGGGTGTTCTGTGTCCCATACCTCCTCGGTGCACCGGAACCAATCGTCCACCGCAGGAGCCTTGATCTGACTCCGGTGCCAGGGCCTGGCTGATAGCGTAGAACACACTGAAAGGGTGTGAGGTTAGTGGAGGAGTGACAGAGGGAGTTTTGTGCGTATTCTGCCCGAGACAGAAACGCAGCCCACTACCCCGGCCGGTCCTGACAGTAACTACGAAGGTACCTACCCAGTTCCTGATTTACCCTTTCCACCTGCTCATTTGATTGGGGACGGTACCCGGAGGTGAGGCTGACCGTGACCCCCAGTTGTTCCATGAAGGCCTTCCAGACATGGGAGGTGAACTGAGGACCACGGTCAGACACGATGTCCTCCGGGATCCCGTAGTGCCGGAAGACGTGAGAGAAGAGAGCCTCCACGGTCTGCATGGCCGTAGGGAGACCAGGCAGAGGAATCAAACAGGCTTTGGAAAGCTGGTCCACAACGACCAGGACGGTGGTGCACCCCTCTGAGGGGGGAAGGTCTGTGACAAAGTCCACGGAGAGATGGGACAAGGATCGTTGTGGAACCGGCAGCAGGTGGGGTTTGCCATAGGGGAGGTGTCTCGGTGTCTTACTCTGTGCGCAGGTGGAGCAGGTAGAGACGTAAACCCGGACGTCCCGGACCAAGGTGGGTCACCAGTACTTGGTGGAGAGACAGTCGATAGTACGGGCTATACCCGGGTGCCCCGACACAGGTGCTGTGTGTGCCCAGGCAAGGAGACGGTCCCGCACATCAGAGGGAACGTAGATACGCCCCTCAGGACAGTGGGCAGGTGAGGGCTTCTGTCGCAGGGCTCGACGGATGTCCGCGTCCACATTCCACACGACAGGAGCCACAATGCGGGACAGGGGAATAATGGGTGTCACTTCCTCCCTCCGATCCTCTGTGCCATGCACCCGGGACAACGCATCAGCCTTAACGTTCTTATATCCTGGCCGGTAGGAGAGGGTGAAGTCAAACCTGGTGAAGAATAGGGGCCAACTGGCCTGACGCGGGTTCAGCCTCTTCGCTGCTCGAATGTACTCTAGGTTCCGGTGGTCCGTCCAGACAAGGAAGGGGTGTTGAGCACCCTCCAGCCAGTGCCGCCATGCCTTCAGCGCCTTCTTGACGGCCAACAACTCACAATCCCCCACGTCGTAATTCCGCTCTGCGGGAGACAGCCTCCGTGAGTAGAAGGTGCATGGATGGAGTTTAGGCGGCGATCCAGTACGTTGAGAGAGAACAGCCCATACTCCAACCTCGGAGGCGTCCACCTCCACGATGAAGGGCAAAAACGGGTAAGGGTGAGCCAGAACTGGTGAAATCACCCCCTAAAATCAGCGAATGGAAATCTAAATTGGGTATAGCTGATATAAAGGTAGAAATTAAACTTGTGTCATCCCAATTGGGGGCATAAACACTAGCCAAAACAAGAGGTAGAAAACAGTTGACCAGTTACTATGACTTATTGTCCCTTAGGATCAGCAATAACCTCATAAGCTACAAAGGGATTCGATTTAACTAAATAAACTAAAGTCACAATAAAAATAACAATAACGAGGCTATATACAGGGGGTACAGGTACTGAGTCAATGTGCGGGGGAACAGGTTAGTAGTGGTAATTGAAGTAATATGTACATGTAGGTAGGGGTAAGGTGACTATGCATAGATAATAAACAGCAAGTCGCAGCAGCTTTTTTTTTTTTTTTTTAAAGGAGTGGGGGTCAATGTAAATAGTCCGGGTAGCCATTTGATTAACAGTTCAGGAATCTTATGGCTTGAGATTCAAAATCTGTTAAGGAGCCTTTTGGACCTGGACTTGGCGCTCCGGTACCGCTTGCTGTGCGATAGCAGAGAGAACAGTCTATGACTAGGCTGGCTGGAGTTTTTGACAATTTTTAGGGTCTTCCTCTGACACCGCCTGGTATAGAGGTCCTTGATGGCAGGAAGCTTGGCCCCAGGGATGTACTGGGCCGTACGCACTACCCTCTGTAGCGCCTTGCGGTCGGATGCCAAGCAGTTGCCATACCAGGCGGTGATGCAACCAGTCAGGATGCTCTCAATGGTGCAGCTGTATAACTTTTTGAGTATCAGAGGACCCATGCCAAATCTTTTCAGTCTCCTGAGGGGGAATAAGCGTTGTCGTCTTACATTTCACAGGGTTGTTAGCCCCTTTGACGTTCCACGAAATGTACTTGATGGTATTATTTTGGCAAAACTGAGCAACCCTGTTATACACCCCTGTCATTAGAGCAAAGTGAAAAAGCAATGAATACCCCAAAATCCTAAGATAATTTGTACGGTGTAAGATACTTGGAAAAAGTACAGAAAAAGAAACAGAAAAAAACGACGGAATGACATTAGAACTAAACAATTCACTCACTGATGAAACTGAGCCTTGTAGGCCAGCTTTTCTCAAAATCGGGTTTGTGGTGTTATGTTTCGTTGTCATTCTGACATTTTGAAATAAAATAGTCTTGGGTACTTCAGAAAGGGATCACCAAAGTAATATTTGAAAATAAATGCAGACGCTTATCCAGAGCGACTTACAGTTTTTTAGTGAGTGCATACATTTTCATACTGGCCCCCCGTGGGAATCGAACCCACAACCCTGGCGTTGCAAACGCCATGCTCTACCAACTGAGCTACACGGGACAACCTGTTGTTGTATTCGCGTGGCTGTTGTCATCAACCAGAAACCGGAAACAGGGTATGCTTTTCATTTGACTTTTAAAATAATAAAATCACTTAATTACTCAAAATGAAGGCACCGAAGTGGCCACAACTTTTCACTGTGGAAGAGGCTGTATCTACAGTGCCTTCGGAAAGTATTCAGACCCTTTGACTTTTTCCACATTTTGTTAGGTTACAGCCTTATTCTAAAATTGATTACAATTTTATTTTTCCTCATCAATTTACACACAATACCCCATAATGACAAAGCAGAAATATCACATTTACATAAGTATTCAGACCCTTTACTCAGTACTTTGTTTAAGCACCTTTGGCAGCAATTACAGCCTCGAGTCTTCTTGGGTATGACGCTACAAGCGTGGCACACCTGTATTTGGGGAGTTTCTCAGGTTGGATGGGGAGCATTGCTGCACAGCTATTGTCTGGTCTCTCCAGAGATGTTCGATCGGGTTCAAGTCCGGGCTCTGGCTGGGCCACTCAAGGACATTCAAAGACTTGTCCCGAAGCCACTCCTGCGTTGTTTTTGCTGTGTGCTTAGGGTCGTTGTCCTGTTGGAAGGTGAACCTTCGCCCCAGTCTGAAGCACTGAGCACTCTGGAGCAGATTTTCATCAAGGATCTCTCTGTACTCCGCTCCGTTCATCTTTGCCTCGATCCTTACTAGTCTCCCTGCCGCTGAAAAACATGCTTCACGGTAGGGATGGTGCCAGGTTTCCTCCAGACGTGACGCTTGGCATTCAGGCCAAAGAGTTCAATCTTGGTTTCATCAGACCAGAGAATCTTGTTTCTCATGGTCTGAGAGTCTTTTGGCAAACTCCAAGCCTGACAGACTAACTACAGAGTTCGCCAATGTTAGTTGATTAGTTACAAAGCTGGGACAATTTCCAAATTAATTACATCAGTAGAAACAGGACAAAACAAGCAATTTGTTAGCTGGCTATGTCAACAAATATCCAACCCATCATATGAGCTCCACTGCGTGGGCATCTACCCTACACAGCTAAACTGTCAAATATTAGGAAAACGTACAAAATGTATGGCCTTGGAATATCTGCACCTAGCAAACATGACAAACCATAACCTAAGCCCAACAGATAAACACAAATTACTCTAGCCTTCATTTTGGTGGCTAGATAGCTATTTATTAAATAAAGGTTAAAAAAGTCGCGGTAATTCTGCCATAAATTTATATTTTGAAATAGAGCTCAAGGAGTCATTTTTAAGAGTTGTTTGGCAATGATAGGTTATTTGGAAATGGCATAATTTGCTCTTTCTGATACTATATAGACATCAAAACGTCTAACCTGCTTGTGACTCGGTAGGAGAATTTGATAAAATCCCTTTTTGGCGCTTAGTTTACCTGCCTCTGTGTCTATTCCAAGCTGTGCTGTTCATCAGATTCTTCATATACAATTTTTAACAATTAAATATATTCTCACCCATCAGACTATTCTCAATTTAATCTTGTCTTTAGGCTATCTCAGTTATTATATTTGTGAAATTAGTTCCAATATAGTTTAGGTGTAGTTTCGATGGGCCATCATCAGCTGCGCAGGCTGACTGCCAGTGAGTGACTTGAGGAGCATTAGGGGCAGGGGGAACTGCTTATAACACAAATTATGTTTGTGATATTAAGATTCTAACAACGCCAGTGTGTTATGTAGACTTTTTTATTAAAAGCCAAGGATGGGGGGGTGGGGTCATGACTTAAAAAATGGCAGAGTCATTAAAAAAGTTCATTTGTTTTTTGTCAACACGACGCTCTCGGCTCTCCTAGTGTTGTGGTGCTGACCATGTTTGCTTTTCCTCTACAGGTGGCCATTCCGGTGGTGTCAGTACGGCTGGTGAAGAAACACAGGACAGCAGGCCTAGTACCTAACGGGTTGGCTATCACTGTGGACACCAGCCAGAAGGTATGGTTCAGCATAGTACAGCAGCACAATGCAATATGGCTCTACCACTCACAAACAGCTAGCTAGGTGCTAACCCTTTCAGAGTTTTTTCTGCATAGAAGAGTATTGGGCGGGCCGGGTAAGTGTTTGTTCGGGCTGCCTATGTGCAAATAGTGTAAAGAAAAAAAAAAAAAAAAGATATATACAGTACCAGTCAAAAGTTTGGACACACTTACTCATTCCAGGGTTTTTCTTTATTTGTACTATTTTCTAAATTGTACAATAATAGTGAAGACATCAAAACTATGAAATAACACATATGGAATCATGCGTTTGAGCCTATCAGTTGTGTTGTGACAAGGTATGGGTGGTATACAGAAGATAGCCCTATTTGGTTGAAGACCAAGTCCATATTATGGCAAGAACAGCTCAAATAAGCAAAGAGAAACGACAGTCCATCATTACTTTAAGACATGAAGGTCAGTAAATCCGGAAAGTGTGATGAAACTGGCTCTCATGAGGACCGCCACAGGAAAGGAAGACCCAGAGTTACCTCTGCTGGAGTGGATAAGTTCAAGGGAGTGCTCAGATTGCAGCCCAAATAAATGCTTCACAGAGTTAACAGACACATCTCAACATCAACTGTTTGAATCAGGCCTTCATGGTCGAATTACTGCAAATAAACCACTACTAAAGGATACCAATAAGAGGAAGAGACTTGCTTGGGCCAAGAAAAACAAGCAGTGTACATTAGACCAGTGGAAATCTGTCCTTTGGTCTGATGAGTCCAAATCTGAGATTTTTGGTTCCAACCGCCGTGTCTTTGTGAGACACAGAGTAGATGAACAGATGATCTTCGCATGTGTGGTTCCCAACGTGAAGCATGGAGGAGGAAGTGTTATGGTGTGGGGGTGCTTTGCTGGTGACACTGTCGTGATATATTTAGAATTCAAGGCACACTTAATCAGCATGGCTACCACAGCATTCTGCAGCGATACGGGACTTTAATTTGTTTTTCAACAGGACAATGACCCAAAACATACCTCCAGACTGTGTAAGGGCTATTTGACCAAGGAGGAGAGTGATGGAGTGCTGCATCAGATGACCTGGCCTCCACAATCACCCGACCTCAACCCAGTTGAAATGGTTTGGGATGAGTTGGACCGCAGAGTGAAGGAAAAGCAGCCAACAAGTGTTCGGCATATGTGGGAACTCCTTCAAGACTGTTGTAAAATCATTCCAGGTGACTACCTCATGAAGCTGGTTGACGGAATGCCAAGAGTGTGCAAAGCTGTCATCAAGGCAAAGGGTGGCAACTTTGAAGAATCTCAAATATAAAATATATTTTGATTTGTTTAACACTTTTTTGGTTACTACATGATTCCAAATGTGTTATTTCATAGTTTTGATGTCTTCACTATTCATCTACAATGTAGAAAATAGTAAAAATAAAGAAAAACCCTTGAATGAGTAGGTGTGCCCAAACTTTTGACTGGTACTGTATATATATATTCCGGATATGAAGTTAATTTCTTTGCCCCATTTTTTGCAGTTTTACTTTCAGTGCCTTATTGCAAACAGGATGCATGTTTTGGAATATTTGTATTCTGTGCAGGCTTCCTTCTTTTCACTCTGTCAATTAGGTGTGTATTGTGGAGTAACTACAATGTTGTTGGTCCATCCTCTGTTTTCTCCTATCACAGCCATTAAACTCTGTAACTGTGTTAAAGTCATCATTGGCCTCATGGTGAATTCCCTGAGCGGTTTTCTTCCTCTCCAGCAACTGAGTTAGGAAGGACGCCTGTATCTTTGTAGTGACTGGGTGTATTGATACACCATCAAAAGTGTAATTAATAACTTCACCATGCTCAAAGTGATATTCAATACCAATACATGCCCTTCTTTGCGAGGCATTGGAAAACATCCCTGGTCTTTGTGGTTGACTCTGTGTTTGAAATTCACTTGCTCGACTGAAGGACCTTACAGATAATTGTATATGTGTAGGGTCAGAGATGAGGTAGTCATTCAAGAATCATGTTAAACACTATTATTGCAGACAGAGTAAATGCAACTTATGTGACTTGTTAATCAAATTTTTACTACTGAACTTATTTAGGCTTGCCATAACAAAGGGTTTGAATACTTATTGACTTAAGACATTTCAGCTTTTCATTTGTAATTAATTTGTAAACATTTCTAAAAACATAATTCCACTTTGACATTACGGGGTATTGTGTGTAGGCCAGTGACAAAATCTCAATTTAATCAATTTAAAATTAAAGCTGTAACACAACAAAATGTTGAAAGATTAAAGGGGTGTGAATAGTTTCTGAAGGTGGGCAAAAAAAGTATTTAGTCAGCCACCAATTGTGCAAGTTCTCCCACTTAAAAAGATGAGAGAGGCCTGTAATTTTCATCATAGGTACACGTCAACTATGACAGACAAATTTTGAAAAAAATATCCAGAAAATCACATTGTAGGATTTTTAATGAATTTATTTGCAAATTATGGTGGAAAATAAGTATTTGGTCACCTACAAACAAGCAAGATTTCTGGCTCTCACAGACCTGTAACTTCTTCTTTAAGAGGCTCCTCTGCCCTCCACTCGTTACCTGTATTAATGGCACCTGTTTGAACTTGTTATCAGTATAAAAGACACCTGTCCACAACCTCAAACAGTCACACTCCAAACTCCACTATGGCCAAGACCAAAGAGCTGTCAAAGGACACCAGAAACAAAGTTGTAGACCTGCACCAGGCTGGGAAGACTGAATCTGCAATAGGTAAGGAGCTTGGTTTGAAGAAATCAACTGTGGGAGCAATTATTAGGAAATGGAAGACATACAAGACCACTGATAATCTCCCTCGATCTGGGGCTCCACGCAAGATCTCACCCCGTGGGGTCAAAATGATCACAAGAACGGTGAGCAAAAATCCCAGAACCACACGGTGGGAGCTAGTGAATGACCTGCAGAGAGCTGGGACCAAAGTAACAAAGCCTACCATCAGTAACACACTACGCCGCCACGGACTCAAATCCTGCAGTGCCAGACGTGTCCCCCTGCTTAAGCCAGTACATGTCCAGGCCCGCCTGAAGTTTGCTAGAGTGCATTTGGATGATCCAGAAGAGGATTGGGAGAATGTCATATGGTCAGATGAAACCAAAATATAACTTTTTGGTAAAACTCAACTCGTCGTGTTTGGAGGACAGAGAATGCTGAGTTGCATCCTAAGAACACCATATCTACTGTGAAGCATGGGGGTGGAAACATCATGCTTTGGGGCTGTTTTTCTGCAAAGGGACCAGGACGACTGATCTGTGTAAAGGAAAGAATGAATGGGGCCATGTATCGTGAGATTTTGAGTGAAAACCTCCTTCCATCAGCAAGGGCATTGAAGATGAAACGTGGCTGGGTCTTTCAGCATGACAATGATCCCAAACACACCGCCCGGGCAACGAAGGAGTGGCTTCGTAAGAAGCTTTTCAAGGTCCTGGAGTGGCCTAGCCAGTCTCCAGATCTCAACCCCATAGAAAATCTTTGGAGGGAGTTGAAAGTCTGTGTTGCCCAGCGACAGCCCAAAAACATCACTGCTCTAGAGGAGATCTGCATGGAGAAATGGGCCAAAATACCAGCAACAGTGTGTGAAAACCTTGTGAAGACTTACAGAAAACGTTTGACCTGTGTCATTGCCAACAAAGGGTATATAACAAAGTATTGAGAAACGTATGTTATTGACCAAATACTTATTTTCCACCATAATTTGCAAATAAATTCATAAAAAATCCTACAATGTGATTTTCTGGAAAAAAAATCTCATTTTGTCTGTCATAGTTGGCGTGTACCTATGATGAAAATTACAGGCCTCTCTCATCTTTTTAAGTGGGAGAACTTGCACAATTGGTGGCTGACTAAATACTTTTTTCCCCCACTGCATGTATTTATTTTGAAGAAAATAAATTAGGATGGAAAAAGGTTTTCAGTGTAAACTTAAACAACTAAAACCAGATATAAAGTATGTAGAAAAGATAATGGAACTATATATTTTTTTAATAGAATGATATTTGAAAACGAACAATCACCAAATTAAAAACTAGAGAGTCGGGGAGAATCTAAAATTCAAAAAATGATGCATTCAGGGGTATTTTTTTAAAAATAATTTTGTGTCAGTCAGATAGCATAAGCCATGGCAAAATGTGTAGAATTGCAGGAAATTAGCTTTAAAACTGCTACATTTATCTCAGCCCCATGGCACGATGTGTAGAATTGCAGGAAATTTGCTTTAAAACAGCTACGTTTTGTCACTGCGGCCAACAGAAGGCCCTCAAACATTTTAGGTCAGCGACCGCACCATTGGCCAAGCCCCCACCACACCCACCACCTAATCCCCATTTTGATCCCCAATAAAACCTGCCTTTAAACACCAAAGCAGTACGGGCTAGAGGTTGCTTCTGGACCAGGCCTGTTTTGCTTTAACTTGTCTTTGTCTTGCTAAACAATGCAAAGCAACGCAACAAAGTAGCATTGCAGAAACAGTCAGGTAGCCAAGCTAACAAGTAGCCAGGCCAACTGTCAGGTAGCCAGACTAACAGTCAGGTAGCAGGCTAACAACAAGGTAGGCAGGCTTAAAACCAGGTAGCCAGGCTAAAAGTCAGGTAGCAGGCCAACTACCAGGTAGCCAGCCTAACAACAAGGCTAACAACCATATAGCCAAACTAACAGTTACTGTAGGTAGCCAGGCTAACATCAAGGCTAACAACCAGGTAACCAAACGAACAGTCAGGTAGCCAGACTAACAACCAGAGAGCCAGGCAAACAGTCAGGTAGTCAGCCTAATCAAGCTAACAGCCAGCACTCAGCTACACAAAATAGTGTGTTTGAGAACACCTGAACCAACAGAATGTAACCTAGTCAGCACACGTGGGGAACACACAAGTCAGGTTAATGTCAGTCAAAACACTCAATGAAGCAATCCCCCAGGCGGTCCAAAGGTAGAGGGTCCACACTGTATGTTCAACTGGTCCAGTCAGAGGGAACTCTGTTAGTGGAGCCACACAGCGGACATACAGGTAACTGCCAAAATAAAGGAAACCTTGAGTAAATGAGGGAAACAAAGTATATTAAAAGCAGGTGCTTCCACACAGGTGTGGTTCCTGAGCAATTCCTAAGCAATTAACATCCCATCATGCTTACATGCTGACTACACTGGCCACGTGTGTGTGTGTCCGCATGCACCATGGCACACGTTGATTTTGTCCATCCACACCAGAAGCAATCATGACACGCAGGTTAAAATATCAAAACCAACTGTGAACCAACTATATTAATTTGGGGGCATGTCAAACACACATGAAACATGAATGGACATTTAGCTAGCTTGCTATTGCTAACTAATTTGTCCTGGGAGATGAACATTGGGTTGTTATTTTACCTGAAATGTATATGGCCCTTTTTTTGCTGGATCTTTGTAGAATTTTGACCCGGAGTCATACAGAATCGTGTGTTTCTCTACTCCGACTATTAACACTAGAAAAGCTGGGCATCTAGCAATCCCGTTCTGAGCCAATTAATTCTAACAGTCTAAAAAATACATTTTATATATGCTATTGCAAAAATAATAATTTGGTTGTTTATGAAGGTTGTAGGTAGGTCTACCATTAGAATAAAAACATTTTCATTAGTTTATGTTACTGTAGGCTACATGTAAAAATGAAAAAACTAAACACCACAATTCAAGTGTTATCACAAAGAAATGCATTATTATTTCGTTAAGGCAGGTCTTTAGAAACATTAAACTAATAAATTATATTTCAAAAGAACAGAATAGTCTGTGCATAGTAGCCTATGGCTAAGCTGCCGCAAGTGCTCACATGTAGAATGCATTGAATAACGGCTATAATATTCTACAAAAAAAGTGGTATTTTGAAATAGAGCCCATTCCTTAATTTTTTATTGTTTGGCAAATGTATGTGTTTTAGAAACCTTAGAACCTGCTCTTTAGGCTTCATCTATTATTATAGGCCTATGTGTGAAATTAGTTTTCATATACTGTAGTTTAGGTGGAGTTTCTATGGGCCATTGTCAGATGGCAGCCAACTGGTGAAGCAAGGGCAGGGCAGAAAAAAATCACGTCCTCCTAAAATTGCTTAGAACACAAACTCTGTTTGTGATATCGAAATTCTAATTACGACAGTGTGTTGAATATACTTATTTAGGTAAAGTCAAGAACAGGGTGGACATGACTTTAAAAATGGCAGAGTAATTACAATTTTTAATGTGTATGACCTCAAATTGATGCGCTCTGAGTTTTTAGTTAGTTCAATAATGAATCTCTCCTCGTTTATCTTTCAAATACCCACGTGGGGTTGTATGCTCCTGAAAACCAATGAGTAGATGGGAGAGGCAGGACTTGCAGCGTGGCAGGCCTCTCAAATAGAACCAAGTTCTATTTTAGCACTTGGCTAAGCAGACACTCGTTCACACATGCGAGCGGTGTGGGTGAAAATATTGAATAACATGTATGTGTACATTTATTTTGCAACACTCGGCTATGCAAAATCAAATCAAATGAAATTGTATTTGTCACATGCGCCGAATACAACAGGTGTAGACCTTACAGTGATGTCACGCCCTGGCTCTGGGGACTCTCGTATGTTGAGCCAGGGTGTTAGGTTCTAGTTTTGTGTTTCTATGTTGGCCAGGGTGGCTCCCAATCAGAGACGGCTGTTGCTCGTTGTCTCTGATTGGGAGCCATACTTAGGTAGCTGTAAGGCATTCGTTTGGTGTGGTTTCTTGTTCCTTTTGATTTGTGTTTGTATCGAAGGACTTCACGTTTCGTTTGTTGTTTTGTTCGCTGTGGTGTACAAGAAAATAAATATGTACGCATCTCACGCTGCGCCTTGGCCCGCTCCTTTTCAAGACGATCGTGACAGAAGAAACCACCACGACTGGGTCAAGCAGCGTGATGAGGAGAAAGGTTGGAATTGGGAGCAGTGGAGAGAGAATTGGACGAGAACCATGGAGGCCTGGTCCACGGGGGAGAGACAAGCCCAGAAAATGTTTAGGGGGGCGGCTCACGCCGTGGACGACGGGGCAGCAGGAGTACGGGATAGAGTGGTTCAGAGGGTTGGCAGAGGAGGCCGCCAGGTTACGGGAGTTACTGGACACCAGGGGGAAGGAGTATGTAGAGGCACGGCGAGAGGTACTGGGGTGTGTTGCCAGTCCGGTCCGGCCCGTTCCTGATCCCCGCGTAGGGCCAGTGGCGTGTGTTCCCAGTACGGTTCGGCCTGTTCCTGCCTCTCGCACCGAGCCTGTGGTGCGCGTCGCCAGCCCGGTCCGGCCTGTTCCTGTCCCTCGCGCCAAGCCTGTGGTGCGCGTCGCCAGCCCGGTTCGGCCTGTTCCTGCTCCCCGCACCAAGCCTATGGTGCGCTTCGTCAGCCCGGTTCGGCCTGTTCCTGCTCCCCGCACCAAGCCTATGGTGCGCGTCGCCAGCCCAGTCCGGCCTGTTCCTGCTCCCCGCACCAAGCCAGTGGTGCGCTTCGTCAGCCCGGTTCGGCCCGTCCCTGCTCCCCGCACCAAGCCAATGTTGCGCGTCGTCAGCCCGGTCCGGCCTGTTCCTGCGCCCCGCACAAAGCAAGTGGTGCGCTTCATCAGCCCGGTTCGGCCCGTCCCTGCTCCCCGCACCAAGCCAATGGTGCGCTTCGTCAACCCGGTTCGGCCCGTCCCTGCTCCCCGCACCAAGTCAATGGTGCGCGTCGTCAGCCCGGTCCGGCCTGTTCCTGCTCCCCGCACCAAGCAAGTGGTGCGCTTCATCAGCCCGGTTCGGCCCGTCCCTGCTCCCCGCACCAAGCCAATGGTGCGCGTCGTCAGCCCGGTCCGGCCCGTCCCTGCTCCCCGCACCAAGCCTGTGGTGCGCGTCGTCAGTCCGGCACAGCCCGTGCCTGTTCCACCTGCGCCTTGGCCCGCTCCTTTTCAAGACGATCGTGACAAGTGAAATGCTTACTTACAAGCCCTTAACCAACAATGCAGTTTTAAGAAAGAATACCAAAATAAATAAAAAATAAAATGTTACAAATAATTAAAGAGGAGCAGTAAAATAACAATAACGAGGCTATATACAGGGGGTACCGGTACCGATTCAATGTGCGGGGGCACCGGCTAGTCTGGGTAGCCATTCGATTAGATGTTCAGGAGTCTTATGGCTTGGGGGTAGAAGCTGTTTAGAAGCCTCTTGGACCTAGACTTGGCGCTCCGGTATCGCTTGCCGTGCGGTAGCAGAGAGAACAGTCTATGACTAGTGTGGCTGGAGTTTTTGACAATTTTTTGGGCCTTCCTCTGACACCGCCTGGTATAGAGGTCCTTGATGACAGGAAGCTTGGACCCAGTGATGTACTGGGCCGTACGCACTACCTTCTGTAGTGCCTTGCGGTCGGATGCCGAGCATTTGCCATACCAGGCAGTGATGCAACCAGTCAGGATGCTCTCGATGGTGCAGCTGTAGAACCTTTTGAGGATCTGAGGACCCATGCCAAATCTTTTTAGTCTCCTTAGGGGGAATAGGTTTTGTCGTGCCCTCTTCACGACTGTCTTGGTGTGCTTGGACCATGTTAGTTTGTTGGTGATGTGGACACCAAGGAACTTGAAGCTCTCAACCTGCTCCACTACAGCCCCGTCGATGAGAATGGCAGCTCTACCCTTTAGCTCAGTGCGGATGTTGCCTTTAATCCATGGCTTCTGGTTGGGGTATGTACTTACAGTCACTGTGGGGATGACGGCATCAATGCACTTATTGATGAAGCCAGTGACTGATGTGGTGTACTCCTCAATGCATCGGAATAATCCAGAACATATTCCAGTCTGTGCTAGCAAAACAGTCCTGAAGCTTAGCATCTGCTTCATCTGACCACTGGTGCTTCCTGTTTTAGTTTTTGCTTGTAAGCAGGAATCAGGAGGATAGAATTATGGTCAGATTTGCCAAATGGAGGACGAGGGAGAGCTTTGTACGCGTCTCTGTGTGTGGAGTAAAGGTGATCTAGAGTTTCTTTCCCTCTGGTTGCACATTTAACATGCTGGTAGAAATGAGGTCAAACGGATTTAAGTTTCCCTGCATTAAAGTCCCAGGCCACTAGTAGCGCCACCTCTGGATGAGCGTTTTCCTGTTTGCTTATGGCGGTATACAGTTCATTGAGTGCGGTGTTAGTGCCAGCATCGGTTTGTGGTGGTAAATAGACAGCTACGAAGAATATAGATGAAAAGCTCTCAGCTTATCATGAGATACTCTACCTCAGGTGAGCAAAACCTTGTGTCCGGTAAGGTTTGCATGTTAGGGTCATGTATAAAAAGTTGCCCATTATTTTGGCTACCATGGCTATGCCCCTATAGGTTCTACTAAACTGTATGGAATTGTTTTAAGAAGGTCAAACCGAGGATCATTTAGCTATTTGATTTTGAATTTTAAGACCCCTTGAAGTATTAAAAAAATATATACAAAAATTATTTGATGGAAGAATTGTATTTGGCTTACATCTATTAGCCCATACAAACACATTGAATAACATATTCACTACATGGAACAATAGATAGTCCCCCCAAAAATCTAAAGGAAGTTTGTTCTGAAGTGTCTGTCCTATACCTGAGAGAAAGATCAAGAAACATTATATATATATTTTTACATGTACTGTATTGAACCCCTTATTTTTGGCACTAAACTGTTTCCATATACAGTTGAAGTCGGAAGTTTACATACACTTAGATTGGAGTCATTAAAACTAATTTTTCAACCACTCCACAAATGTCTTGTTAACAAACTATAGTTTTGGCAAGTCGGTTAGGACATCTACTTTGTGCATGATACAAGTAATTTTTCCAACAATTGTTTACAGACAGATTATTTCACTTATAATTCACTGTCTCACAATTGCAGTGGGTCAGAAGTTTACAAACACTAAGTTGACTGTGCCTTGAAACAGCTTGGAAAATTCCAGAAAATGATGTCATGGCTTTAGAAGCTTCTGATAGGCAAATTTACATAATTTGAGTCAATTGGAGGTGTACCTGTGGATGTATTTCAAGGCCTACCTTCAAACTCAGTGCCTCTTTGCTTCACATCATGGGAAAATCAAAAGAAATCAGCCAAGACCTCAGAAAAGGATTGTAGACCTCCACAAGTCTGGTTCATCCTTGGGAGCAATTTCCAAACGCCTGAAGGTACCACGTTCATCTGTACAAACAATAGTACGCAAGTATAAACACCATGGGACCACGCAGCCGTCATACCGCTCAGGATGGAGACGCGTTCTGTCTCCTAGAGATGAACGTACTTTCGTGCGAAAAGTGCAAATCAATCCCAGAACAACAGCAAAGGACCTTGTGAAGATGCTGGAGGAAACAGGTACAAAAGTATCTATATCCACAGTAAAACAAGTCCTATATCGACATAACCTGAAAGGCCGCTCAGCAAGGAAGTGTGTGCGAGCAATGAGGCATACAAACCTGACTCAGTTACACCAGCTCTGTCAGGAGGAATGGGCCAAAATTCACCCAACTTATTGTGGGAAGCTTGTGGAAGGCTACCCGAAACGTTTGACCCAAGTTAAACAATTTAAAGGCAATGCTACCAAATACTAATTGAGTGTATGTAAACTTCTGACCCACTGGGAATGTGATGAAATAAATAAAAGCTTAAATAAATCATTCTCTCAACTATTATTCTGACATTTCACATTCTTAAAATAAAGTGGTGATCCTAACTGACCCAAGACAGGGAATTCTTACTAGGATTAAATGTCAGGAATAGTGAAAAACTGAGTTTAAATGTATTTGGCTAAGGTGTATGTGAACTTCCGACTTCAACTGTATACTTCCATATATTTTTTTTACTGGTACAGGGGGACTTTCAGACGGGTCTTGTGAGGCCTGTGGGAATCTTAGAGCTAAACAACATGTACGTGTTCATGAGAGTCTCACCTTTCCACAGAGGGGTCATACTGTTCGGACGCTGCAGACAGAAATTGGCAGATCGGCTGTACCGATTTCAGACTGTCACACCCTGATCTGTTTCACCTGTCTTTGTGATTGTCTCCACCCCCCTCCAAGTGTCGCCCATCTTCCACATTATCCCCAGTGTATTTATACCTGTGTTCTCTGTATGTCTGTTGCCAGGTCGTTTTGTTTCATCAAGCCTACCAGCGTTTTTCCCCTTGCTCCTGTCTTTCTCAAGTTCCTGTTTTCTAGTTTTCCCGGTTTTAACTATTCTACCTGCCCTGAGCCTGAACGTGCCTGCCGTTCTGTACCTTTTGGACTTTGATCTGGATTACTGACCTCTGCCTGCCCTTGACCTGTCGTTTGCCTGCCCCCTGTTTTTGTAATAAACTTTTGTTACTTCGACACTGTCTGCATCTGGGTCTTCACCTGAAAAGTGATAGTACGAACTGGCCATGACTGACCCAGCAGACTCGGACCAGCTCCGCAACGCCATCTCCTCCCAAGGAGCCACCATTGGACGGCACAAGGAGTTGCTTTGTGGTCTCATGGAAGGGTTCCAGACCTTGGCCGAACGCCATGACCGAGCATTTAACACATTGCTGGAACAATTCCGCGGGTTGTCTGTTAGGCAGTAATCTCCCAGCCCCTCAGTAACCCGGCTGTTAGCAGCGCAGCCTCCCCGGCAACTCCGGTTTTCCGAGAACCCTGCTTACCTCCCCTGGAAGGCTTCGCTGAAGAGTCGGGAACCTGTCAGGCATTTCTCGCTTAGTGTTCGCTCATCATAGAGCTGCAGCCCTCCTCCTTCCCCTCGGACCGCTCTAAGATAGTGTACCTCATCACGCTGATGTCCAGGAGGGCTCTCGCCTGGACTACGGCAGTGTGGGAACAACAGTTGGCCGTATGCTTCAGTCTGGAGGAGTTCATGCAGGAGGTAAAGAAGGTTTTCGATGCTCCATTGTCCGGGAGAGAGGCTGCCCAGAAGTTACTCCAGCAAGAATCCCGCAGTGTGGCAGACTATGCAGTGGATTTCCGTACGTTGGCAGCTGAGTGTGCCTGGAACCCGGAAGCGCTGTTCGACACGTTCCTGCACAGAGTATCAGAGGAAGTAAAGGACGAGCTTGCAGCCCGGGAACTACCAACGGATCTCGACGCACTCATTGCCTTGACCATTCGGATCGATGGGCAACTACGGGAACGAAGGAAGGAGAGGAAGTCCGGTTCCACCTCGCCTCTGAGGCATCCCGGAAGTCCCTGACGGCTCCGTTGCCAAGAGAACCCGAGGCTAACCGAGTTCCCCCGAGAGTCTCCGAAGTCTGCCAATTCACCTCTTCCGGAGCCGATGCAACTAGGCAGTGCTAGGCTGTCTCCAGCCGAACGGCAATACAGGCTTCACACGAAGAGTTGCCTGTATTGCGGGACTACTGGTCATTTTGTGTCCACCTGTCCACTAAAAGACCAGGCTCACCGGTAGGAGCGACTATTGTGGGCCATACGGATAACTTTTCCTCTCCCCTTACTCACACCCCCTTTCATGCCATCTTGCTGTGGGGGAACCAGTCGAAATCTCTCTGGGTACTCATCGACTCTGGGGTCGATGAGAGATTTATGGACGCTACACTGGCGTCCGAGCTGGGCATCCCCACTCAGCCCCTCTCCATTCCCATGGACGTTAGAGCGCTGGACGGGCGCTCTATAGGCCGGGTCACCCACAATACCACCCCCATCAACCTACGAGTATCAGGGAACCACGGCAAGATGATCCAATTCCTGCTAATTAAGTCTCCTCGGGTTCCCGTGGTATTGGGTTTCTCTTTGCTCCAGCGACACAACCCCTTTATTGACTGGTCTACTGGTGCCATCATGGGCTGGAGCCCGTTCTGCCACGCTCATTGCCTGAAGTCAGCGTAGCCTGCCCCGGGACGTCTTCCTGGGGGCTCGGAAGTTGCCTTGGACCTCTCCACTTCGCTTCCGCTGCACCGAACCTACGACTGCGGAATCTACCTTCTCCCAGGCACCACTCCGCCCCGGGGACGACTGTACTCGCTGTCTGGTCCGGAGACCAAAGCTATGGAGACCTACATTGAGGGATCCCTAGCTGCCGGGTTCATTCGTCCTTCTGCCTCCCCCGCCGTGCATCGACTACCGGGGCCTCAACGACATCACAGTGAAGACCCGCTACCACTCATCTCCTCGGCCTTCAAGCCGCTCCAGGGGGTCAACGTGTTCTCCAAGCTGGACCTACGGAACGCCTACCACCTGGTGCGGATACGGGAGGGGGACGAGTGGAAGACTGCCTTCAACACGGCCAGCGGTCACTACAAGTATCTGGTCATGCCTTTTGGCCTTACCAAAGCTCCAGCTGTGTTCCAGGCCCTGGTTAATGATGTTCTCTGCGACATGTTGAACCGGTTCGTCTTCGTCTACCTCGACGACATCCTCGTCTTCTCCCACTCCGCCCAAGAACATGTGCTCCACGTCCGACAGGTCCTCCAACGCCTCCTGGAGAACCAGCTTTTTGTGAAAGCGGTGAAAAGCGAATTCCATCGCTCCACCATCCCCTTCCTGGGCTACATCATCACTGCAGGGAGTGTACAGATGGATCCCGGGAAGGTGAGAGCGGTGGTGGATTGGCCCCAGCCTACGTCCAGAGTGCAGCTGCAATGTTTCCTGGGATTCACCAACTTTTATCGCCGCTTTATCCGGGGTTACAGCACCCTGGCTTCCCCCCTGTCTGCACTCACCTCTCCCAAGGTTCCGTTCACATGGTCCCCAGCTGCTGACTGGGCGTTCCTGGACCTCAAACACTGTTTCACCACTGCTCCCATCTTGGTTCATCCTGACCCGTTCCGCCCGTTCGTGGTGGAGGCCGATGCTTCGGATGTCGGAGTGGGGGCGGTCCTATCCCAGCGTTCGGCCCTGGACCTCAAGTTACATCCCTGCGCCGCCTTCTCCCATCGCCTCAACACCACGGAGAGGAATTACGGTGTGGGGAATCGTGAGCTTCTCGCAGTGAAGATGGCGTTGGAGGAGTGGAAGTTCTGGCTGGACAGGGTGGAACTTCCGTTCATTGTGTGGACAGACCACAAGAACTTGGAATATCTCCGCACCGCCAAGCGTCTCAATTCCAGGCAAGCTAGGTGGGCCCTGCTTTTCACCCGGTTCAAGTTCTCTCTCTCATACCGACCGGGATCCAAGAATGTCAAGCCAGATGCACTGTCACGCCGCTATAGCCCCGCGGCTACACCCCCGGAATCAGAGACCATCCTTCCCACCTCGTGCTTGGCGATGGCACTCAGTTGGGGAATAGGGAAGCAGGTCCGGGAGGCGCAGCGTTCCCAGCCGAACCCTGGGGGGAGGTGGGGCCCAGATAATCGGATGTTTGTTCCTGACGCTGTCCACTCCTCGGTCCTGGAGTGGGCCCACTCCTTCAGGCTTGCCTGCCACCCGGGCTCCCGTCAGACCCTGACCTTTGTACGACAACGCTTTTGGTGGCCTACCACGGTTTGTGACATCTCCGCCTGCACAATCTGTGCGCAGAACAAGACAGGGGATTCCAGTACCTGGTTGACTGGGAGGGTTATGGCCCGGAGGAGAGGTGCTGGGTCCCCGCTAGGGACATCCTGGACCCAGGCCTCATCGCTGAGTTTCAACGCTGGCACCCCGGTCAACCAGGTATGCGCCCAGGTAGGACGCCAGGTGGTGCCCCTAGAGGGGGGAGTACTGTCACACCCTGATCTGTTTCACCTTTATTTGTGATTGTCTCCACCTCCCTCCAGGTGTCGCCCATCTTCCCCATTATCCCCAGTGTATTTATACCTGTGTTCTCTGTTTGTCTGTTGCCAGTTCGTTTCGTTTCGTCAAGCCTACCAGGGTTTTCCCCTTGCTCCTGCCTTTCTCAAGTTCCTGTTTTCTAGTTTTCCCGTTTTTTTTTTTTCAATTTAAAGTTTTATTAAGTTTTCAATCAACCAACCAAACACATTCCACATTCACAGATGTGAATTAAAAAAAATAATAAAAAATAATAATAATAATAATAATAAAAAAAATTGTTTTATATATGTATATATATATACATACATATATATACATACATACATACATACATACACACACAAATAATAATTATAACAAAATTTAAATTATAGAACTTGCAGCAGCACTATCAAGGTTCTTATTAGCTATTTCCAGCCTTAGCTGAGATGACGAGCCAATAATTAGTTTTTAGGTTTTACAGCACCTTACACAACACGCATCTGCCCATCTCCCTGATTCCCCCATTCACTCTGTCCAATTTGAAATATAGTTGAGTAGTGGAGACCAGAGTCTATCAAACTTGGGCTGTCTCTTGTGGAGGTCATAAGTGAGCTTTTCAAGGGGGAGAAAGTCAACAATCTGGTCAATCCACATTTTAAATGTAGGAGAAGTATTAGAGGCCCACAATAGAAGAATACATTTCTTAGCAAAGTATGTAATGGTCATGAGCAAATTTTCTCTGTCAGGATCAAGAACAAAGTCCTGCTGGGCATTAAGAAGATAGAGACACGGGGTCATATCAAACTGTACATCTAGTATTTTCTGTGCAGCAGTATGTATAGATTGCCAAAATCTGGCAATCTCTCTGCAGCTCCAAAATACATGCATATAGGTTCCACTTTCAGAGGTACATCTGTTACAATTAGGAGAAATGTCTGTTTTCATTTTATGGAGTCTCAGGGGAGTGTAATAAAATTTGTACAAGAATTTGTAATTAGATTCTTTCATTTTTACATTAGTAGAGGAGCAGTATACCCTGTCGCAAACCTCCGCCCATAACTCGTCACTGATAGTCAGACCAAGGTCCTTTTCCCATATTATTTTCAAAGGAGTAAAGGAGGATCCTCCTTTCTCAGAAAGGAGTCTATAGATATAGGATATTTTGCCTTTAATGGATTGTGCTGTGACAAGAAGGGTTTCAACTTCATTCAACTGAGTTCTAAACCTCCTCTTGGAAGTAAATGAGGAGATGACATGTCTAATTTGTAGATATTTAAAAAAATGGGATCTTGGCACATTGAATTCATTGCAGAGCTCTTGAAAGGATTTCAGTGTAGTGGTCTTCTGATGAAATAGGTCTGAAAAGGTCCTGATTCCTAGAGTATGCCAAAGATTAAAGTTGGCATCTCTCAGGGCTTTTGGCAAGTCTGGGTTGCCTACTATAGGCGAGTGAGAACATATTTGGGAGGAGATGCCCAAGTATTTCTTACAGTCCCTCCACGCTCGTAGGGTACTGTAAATCACAAATGTTTTGGCTATGTTGCCCACTTCACTAAAGTTATCAATGAATATAGTTGAGCTTAGTGGCAATGAACCACAAGATTGGGCTTCTATCTGGCTCCACGTTGACTCTTGTCTGTTTGTGATCCATGTTAGCATGTTGCGGATTTGGGCAGACCAGTAGTACAATTGAAGGGAGGGAAGGGCAAGACCACCCTTAGATTCAGGTTTCGATAGAGTGGAAAGCTTGATCCTAGGTTTTTTATTGCCCCATATAAATTTGGTGATGCTTTGGTTAATTGTTTTGAAAAAGGAAGCTGGGAGATAGCATGGGAGCATCTGAAATAAATAGTTCAGTCTAGGGAGGATGTTCATACGGATTACATTAATTCTTCCTACTAAGCTAATTGGGAGGGAGATCCAGGTTTGGAGGTTGTTCTTGATTTGATCCAGGAGTGGAAGATAATTCTCTTTGAAAAGCCTATTCAGATCTGGTGTTATGAATATCCCAAGGTATTGAAACCCCTGTGTCTTCCATTGGAATGGGCATAGTGTCTTCATAGAACTGGTGAGTATAATATTGAGAGGGCAGACAGTGGATTTGTTAAAATTAATCTTATAACCTGAAAACGTGCCATACTGAGCAATTGTATCTAAGATGGGAGGAAGGGATTTCTCAGTGTTGGATATGTAGAGCAAGACATCATCCGCGTAAAGCGAAATCTTGTGCTGCAGGCCGCCTGCAGGAACACCCATAATACTTGGATTGCTCCTTATCAACTCTGCCAGAGGCTCCGCCCCCAACAAGTAGAGCAGGGGGGACAGCGAGCACCCTTGTCTTGTGCCCCGTCCCAAAGGGAATCTGTCAGAGTTCAGTCCGTTAGTAGTCACCATGGCATTTGGATGAGAGTATAGTGATTTGATCCATTTAATAAAGTTTGGGCCCATGTTGAACTTCTCTAAGACTGAGAACAGAAAGCTCCACTCCATCCTGTCGAACGCCTTCTCAGCATCCAGTGAAGCCAGCAGGACAGGGGTCTTCTGTGCGTTTACTTGATCAATAATATCAAAAAGACGGCGAATGTTATCAGAAGAGTATCTGTCTCTAATAAATCCCGTCTGGTCCGCTTTTATTATTTTGGGAAGAAGAGTGTTTAGTCTTTTGGCGAGCAATTTGGTGATTATTTTGTAGTCGAAATCCAACAAGCTTATGGGCCGGAAGGAGGAGCAGGATAGGGGATCCTTGTCTTTTTTGAGCAACACTGTAATGCGAGCTGTGTGCATTGAGTCTGGGAGAACTCCGTTTTTGCAAAAATCCTCCAGCATTGGCATGAAAATAGGGCTAAGCTGGGGCCAAAAAGCTTTGTAGAACTCTCTGGGGAATCCATCTGGGCCTGGGGACTTGTTAGGTGGCATGGAGGTAATTGCCTCCAGGATCTCCTCAGGAGTGAAGGGGGAGTTGAGATCTTCTTGGTCGGTCTCTGATAGTTTAGGTAGCGAGATTCCCTCTAGGAAGGAGTGGAGTTCTGCCTCCGTGTGTTTTCTCTCAGAGGTATATAGTTTGCAGTAAAAATCATGAAAAGTTAAATTGATCTTTTTTGGATCATATGTGACCTCATCCTCTGCTGTTCGGATAGCCATAATTGTACGCTCTGACTGCTCTTTTTTTAATTGATAAGCAAGCAATCTACTAGGCCTATTGCTATACTCATGGTATTTCTGTTTAGTAAAGAAAACTTTTTTTTTAATCTCCCGAGTATAGTCCAAATTCAGTTTGGCTTTGGCTGCTTTAAGTTGACTCCAGGAGGTGCTGTCTGGGGATTGTTTATGTACTTTTTCACAGCGTTCCAGCTCCCTCTCCAGATCTAGCCTGTGTGCTTCCATTGCTTTTTTCTTAGAGGAAGCATATGCAATTAGATGACCTCTTAGTGTGGCTTTAGCAGCGTCCCACATTGTGGCCGGAGAAACAGGAGAATCTTTGTTGTCTTGTGTGTAGTTGTCTATCCATGTAGTTACCAATGTATGGAATGCTTCGTTTGATAGCATGGAGGTGTTGAATTTCCAGCTCTTTGATCTCGGGATGTTTTTGCAGAGGTCAAAGCGGAGGTGGACAAAGGCATGATCCGAAAGCGCTATGGGTCCGATTGTACACGTGGCTGAATTTATGAAACTCTTTGGGATAAAAATGTAATCTATACGGGAGTAGGTGTTATGGACATTAGAGTAGTATGTATAGTCCATAGCTGAGCTATTAGTCTCTCTCCAGATATCTATCAGTCCCATCTCTTTAGTAAGAGAGTTCAACATCTTTGCAGATCTAGGATTTGTGGTGGTGATTTGAGATGATTTGTCTAGGGTTGGGTTCAGGGTACAATTAAAATCTCCGGCCAACACTCCAAAGGAAACACAATGCTCATTGAACAGAGTTATCATTTTCGACATAAAAGCAGGAGTATCTGTGTTAGGGGCGTATATGTTTAAGATAGTAATTGGTTGCCCATACAGTGACCCAGTTATCAAGATAAATCTCCCCTCCGGATCAGATATGTTTTTGTCAATTATGAATGGAACATTCTTATGGATAAGTATTGCTGTACCTCTACTGTTGGATTTGAAAGATGAGAAATACACCTGTCCCACCCAAGCTCTGCGGAGTTTGGCATGTTCAGCATCACAGAGGTGTGTCTCTTGCAATAGCGCGATGTCTGCTTTTTCCTTTTTTAGAGCACATAGTATCTTTTTCCGTTTTATTGCATGGCCTAGACCGTGGCAGTTCCATGTCAATAGATTTAAGGTACTAGTCATCGTCATCGAACAGTAATCGAACTTTAGTGCAAGTCATCTCTGGGTAAAGGTGGATCGTAGTTACAGCTGCGTTCACATAAAAGGAAAATAAATGGTTTACATAAAATAACAATCTCTGAACACCCCAGCCGAGTTCCCAAACAACTCGACATATCCCGTTGGATCTATTACCTCCCCGCTCAGTCACAATTCTGTGTTCCAACAAAAAAAAAGACCGGGAACAGTTAGCAACGCACAACGTCTCCCCCTCCCCACCAAAGAAATGCCTCATCCTCTCCGCCCGCATTGAGTAACTGACAACGTAGCCCCCGTCCAGACCACATTAAGAAAGGGAGAAAATAAAATCAATAGCCCAGCCTACATACAGTAGGCCTAAGTTATAATATGGGGCCTATCCCTCTCAGCTAAAGGAACATAAATATAGATTGGACGGCTATAATGAAATTTAGCAGGGCGGTGGGTCTTTGGATATCGGCTATATGTTGTCTTACCTCCTTTAGTAATAACAGTAATCGCATTAATCGCATTTAGTCAATGGTCCATTTCTCATTGACCGGGGTTGTCTTTCAAAAAACGTTTTGCCTCTTCGGGAGTTTTGAAGTGTCGCAGGGCTCCTTGGTGAAGAATCCTGAGCTCGTTTGGGTATTTGAATCCCCTAAAGATGCCTCGGTCAATGGAGCATTTCTTCACCTCGTCAGACTCTCGGCGCTTTCGGCGTATTCCAGCTGACAGGTCCTGGAGTAAGGTGAGTTTGGCGTTTCCCACTGTAATGGTGTTGGTTTTCGCCGCCTGTAGGACTCGTTCCTTGTCGGTGAATCTCAGGAAACGTATGGTGATTGGGCGCGGTGGTTGTCTGGCTGCTGGTGGGGGCCTCAGTGCTCGGTGAGCTCTCTCGAGTTCTATGGGCCTGTCGGTGGACAGGTGGAGCCACTCGGGAAGTTTGTCTTGCAGGTAGCGGATCAGTGGCATGTTTCCCTCTTCTTTTTCGCCCAGATTTAATAGAACACAATTATTCCTTCGCCCCCTGTTTTCCAGGTCCTCTGTTTTCTCTTCCAGCTGCTCTATTTTTTTTTTAGCATATGCTATTGTTTCCATGGCGTCTGTCAATAAGTTTTCCGTGGATAGGATTCGCCCCTCTGCCTCGTCCAGGCGCCCCGCGTTTATGGTTATCTTGTTGTTTATGTCAGGCAAGGCATTTTCCAGGATTGTCACCTTGCCCCCTATCGCACTGAGCTGAGCGTTAATGGCATCTAGTTTAGTGTTGAGTTCTGTACGTTGGGATCTCAGCTCAGAAAAGATGTCTTCGACAGAGTGCGAGGTTGGCATTCGTTGGGCCTCGGGGGGGGACGGGTCCTCTTTCTCCTGGCTAATGGCGCTAGCTTTTTCTGAAGCTAGCTGCTTCTTGGAGGCTTTTTCCGTCGCTAGTACTCGAGTCCGGGTAAAAATGTCCCCTGTAGTGTTGCCTTTTGAAGCCGCCATGACTTTTTGACTAAAGCTAAATGAGTTTAAACTTGAAGTGGAGGTAAGATTAGGAATTGGAAACTACTTGTGCGGAGCTCCTAGTTCATGCGGCCATCTCGTTCAAGGGTCACGTGATCTCTCCGTTTTCCCGGTTTTGACCATTCTCCCTGCCCTGACTGTGAACCTGCCTGCCGTTCTGTACCTTGTCACACCACCCTGGATTATTGACCTCTGCCTGCCCTTGACCTGTCGTTTGCTGCCCCCTGTTTTTGTAATAAACTTCTGTTACTTCAACACTCTCTGCAACTGGGTCTTCTCCTGAAACGTGATACAGACGAGTCCCAAGACGCTTGTGGGGGTCGTAGAGCAAAACGGAAAACACCATCGTATTTGTGAGAGTCTCATCAAACCGTTCAGACACTACAGATGATTTTGTGAGAAGTCCGATTTTCAGGATGTCTCATGGTCTGATAAACACCGCAGATGCGGAAGTGTGACATCGGCGGATGCGTTGTATTGAGAGGCATCCAATGCAAAAAAACATATCTTTAGCTTAAACTGACAGATTTTTCTGGGGACATTTTTGTTATATATTAATTTGATTTCCGCAGGGCCTCGGAAATTGACTCTAGGGGGTTAAGACAATTTATGTTGGTGTTTCCTTTATTTTGGCAGTTACTGTACCTGCAGTTTGTTCTCAACAGACACTGCTCTAAATTGAGTACATACAACATATCAGGTTAAAGGCCCAGTTCCGTCAAAAACTTGATTTTCCTGATTTCCACACTAAGAGGTTGGATAATACTGTGAAATTGTGAAAATTAGTGTAAGAGCTGTTTGAAAAGACTGCCTGAAATTTCAGCCTGTTTTTGTGGGATGGAGTTTTGTTCACCAAGCGGTAAATTTGTTAATTAACCAATAAGAAAGAGAGTTCCAAACCTCTCTGCCAATAACAGCTAGTTTTCCCCTCCCCACTCAGACCACTCCCAGACAGTCCTAGTAAAATTCTTGCTTGAGAAATTGCTCTTTGCTCAAAGGTATATTTTTTTATTTTTGACCATTTTAATAAAATAAAATCAAATTGTATTTGTCACATGCACCGAATACAACAGGTGTAGACCTTACCGTGAAATGCTTACTTACAAGCCCTTAACCAACAATGCAGTTCAAGAAATAGAGTTAAGAAAATATTTACTAAATAAAATAAAGTTAAAAATAAAATAAAAAGTAAAATAACAATACAGATGCTATATCCCTTTTCAGGTTTAGAAAAAGTGGCTGCTAAATGCTAACTCCCATTTGTGGTAAAGGTTAGTCGAGGTAATTTGTAGGTAGAGGTAAAGTGACTATGCATAGATAATAAACAGCGAGTAGCAGCAGTGTAAAATCAAAGGGGGGGTGGCCATTTGATTAATTGTTCAGCAGTCTTATGGCTTGGGGATAGAAGCTGTTAAGGAGCCTTTTACATTTACATTTACATTTTAGTCATTTAGCAGACGCTCTTATCCAGAGCGACTTACAGGAGCAATTAGGGTTAAGTGCCTTGCTCAAGGGCACATTTACGTCATTTAGCAGACGCTCTTATCCAGAGCGACTCACCAATTGGTGCGTTCACCCTATAGCCAGTGGGATAACCACTTTACAAATTGTTTTTTGGGGGGGGGGGGTAGAAGGATTACTTTATCCTATCCCAGGTATTCCTTAAAGAGGTGGGGTTTCAAATGTCTCCGGAAGGTGGTGAGTGACTCCGCTGTCCTGGCGTCGTGAGGGAGCTTGTTCCACCATTGGGGTGCCAGAGCAGCGAACAGTTTTGACTGGGCTGAGCGGGAACTATGCTTCCACAGAGGAAGGGGAGCCAGCAGGCCAGAGGTGGATGAACGCAATGCCCTCGTTTGGGTGTAAGGACTGATCAGAGCCCGAAGGTACAGAGGTGCCGTTCCCCTCACTGCTCCATAGGCAAGCACCATGGTCTTGTAGCGGATGCGAGCTTTTAGACCTAGACTTGACGCTCCGGTACTGCTTGCTGTGCGGTAGTAGAGAGAACAGTTTATGACTTGGGTGGCCGAGTCTTTGACAATTTTTTGGGCCTTCCTCTTACACCGCCTAGTATATAGCTCCTGGATGGTTGGAAGCTTGGCCGCAGTGATGTACTGGGCTGTACGCACTACCTTCTGTAGCACCTTACGGTCAGATGCCGAGCAGTTGCCATACCAGGCGGTGATGCAAATGGTCAGGATGCTCTCAATGGTGCAGCTGTATAACCTTTTGAGGATCTGGGGACCCATGCCAAATCTTTTTAGTCTCCTGAGGGGGAAAAGGTGTTGTCGTACCCTCTGCACAACTGTCTTGGTGTGTTTGGACCATGATAGTTTGTTGGTGATGTGGACACCAAGGAACTTTTGGAACTACAGCCCCGTCGATGTGAATGAGGGCGTGTTCGGCCCTCCTTTTCCTGTAGTCCACGATCATCTCCTTTGTCTTGCTCACGTTGAGGGCGAGGTTGTTGTCCTGGCACCACATTGCCAGGTCTCTGACCTCCTCCCTATAGGCTGTCTCATCGTTGTCGGTGATCAGGCCTACCACTGTTGTGTCGTCAGCTAACTTAATGATGGTGTTGGAGTCGTGCTTGGCCACGCAGTCGTGGGTGAACAGGGAGTACAGGAGAGGACTAAGCACGCACCAATGAGGGACCCCCGTGTTGAGGATCAGCATGGCGGATGTGTTGTTGCCTACCCTTACCACCTGGGGGCGGCCCATCAGGAAGTCCAGGATCCAGTTGCAAAGGGAGGTGTTTAGTCCCAGGGTCCTTAGCTTAGTGATGAGCTTTGAGGGCACTATGGTGTGGAACGCTGAGCTGTAGTCAATGAACAGGTGTTCCTTTTGTCCAGGTGGGAAAGGGCAGTGTGTAGTGCGATTGAGATTGTGTCATCTGTGGATCTGTTGGGGCGGTATGCGAATTGGAGTGGGTCTAGGGTTTCCGGGATGACGGTGTTGATGTGAGCCATGACCAGCCTTTCAAAGCACTTCATGGCTACCGACGTGAGTGCTACGGGGTGGTAGTCATTAAGGCAGGTTACCTTCGCTTTCTTGGGCACAGGGACTATGGTGGTCTGCTTGAAACCTGTAGATATTACAGACTCGGTCAGGGAGAGGTTGAAAATGTCAGTGAAGACACTTGCCAGTTGGTCCGCGCATGCTCTGAGTAAACGTCCTGGTAATCCGTCTGGCCCCGCGGCCTTGTGAATGTTGACCTGTTTAAAGGTCTTGCTCACATCAGCTATGGAGAGCGTGATCACACAGTCGTCCGGAACAGCTGGTGCTCTCATGAATGCTTCAGTGTTGCTTGCCTCGAAGCGAGCACAAAAGGCATTTAGCTCGTCTGGTAGGCTCGCTTCACTGGGCAGCTCGCCGCTGGGTTTCCCTTTGTAGTCTGTAATAGTTTGCAAGCCCTGCCACATCCAACGAGCGTCAGAGCCTGTGTAGTAGGATTCAATCTTAGTCCTGTGTTTGATAGTTTGTCTGAGCGCATAGCGAGATTTCTTATAAGCGTCCGGATTAGTGTCTCGCTCCTTGAAAGCGGCAGCTCTAGCCTTTAGCTCGGTGTGGATGTTGCCTGTAATCCATTGCTTCTGGTTGGGATATGTACGTACGGTCACTGTGGGGACGACGTCGTCGATACACTTATTGATGAAGCCGATGACTGAGGTGGTATACTCCTCAATGCCATTGGGAGTATACCACCTCAGTCATCGGCTTCATCAATAAGTGTATCGACGACGTCGTCCCCACAGTGACCGTACGTACATATCCCATCCCTGTACTAGCAAAACAGTCCTGTAGCGTAGCATCCGTGTCATCTGACACCTTCTGTATTGAGCGAGTCACTGGTACTTCCTGCTTTAGTTTTTGCTTGTAAGCAGGAATCAGGAGGATAGAATTGTGGTCAGATTTGCCAAATGGAGGGCGAGGGAGAGCTTTGTATGCATCTCTGTGTGTGGAGTAAAGGTGGTTTAGAGTTTTTTTTCCTCTGGTTGCACGTGACATACTGGTAGAAATTAGGTCAAACTGATTTAAGTTTGCCTGCATTAAAGTCCCCTGAATATTATCTGTGTTGTCGTTCAGCCACGACTCAGTGAAATATAAGATATTACAGTTTTTAATGTCCCGTTGGTAGAATAGTCTCGAGCGGAGATCATCCAGTTTATTTTCCAGTGATTGCACGTTGGCCAATAGAACGGATGGTAGAGACAGGTTACCCACTCGCCGACAAATTCTCACAAGGCACCCCAATCTACGCCCCCTGTATTTCTGTATTTTCTTCATGCGAATGACGGGGATTTGGGCCTGGTCTCTGAGAAGCAGTATATCCTTCGCGTCGGAATCTTTTCGGTCATAATAGACGTTTGTAGTAACATTATGTACAAAGTAAGTTACAAAAACTGCGGCCGCCAAGAAAATTATTTCTGTATGATGGAAGCCTCCACGCTCAATAGATCTTAATATTTTTGTATGTGATTTATATGGAGTTGTCTACGGCTCGTGTTCAGGGAGCTAATGACGACACGTTGACCCAATGGCTTCTTGCTACTTAATAATTTCGTGATGTATTGCTTTGAGTTTCTTTGTTTTGTTTTGTTTGCTTTTCTGATCCGTCTTTATGTCATTAGATCCATTGGGTCCTCGGTGGGGTGGGATTGATTTGGGGGGGGGGGGTTGTAACTTCATTCTGTGTATCTGTATTCTTGTTTCCTAACAGTTATTATTATAAATAAAAACATTTGATCATAAAAAGGAATGTACAGCAATCAGGGTGCTTGTGTTTTGTTTCTAACGTTAACTCAATAGCCTGTTCTCGTTCTTGTACCAGATAGTGGTGTGATGTAACAGGGCTCCTGACAGCGAACACCTTTATGGGGTTTTATGGACCTTAGTGACGACAGCTAAAGCTGCTGGCTGCCGCCTGGCTTTGTTTTGTCTTGGATGAATTGGAGAAGCTGAGTGGGAGAGACAGCTCTCAGATAACTTCAATGTCTAAACGTGTTTTGGGAATAGTGGTCTAAGCAAAACATTTATGGGTAACACATACTATACACATATTGTCTGTTTCGTTTATCTAGTGCACAGCTAGATTGGCTGAAGCTACTCAGTCATTGCATTTCATAAAGATGTCAGTTGACAAGTGAGAAATCTAACTTTGTTGATAACCTGTGCATCTTCACATCTTCTGTAATAGACTATCAAAGATAGTGGAGCTAAAGTTTGTTTTTGTTTTTTACACAAGTGTCTTGTTCTCTTTTGCAGTATGTGTTTGTGTCCTTGCTGTCCCGAGACAGTGTCTACGATGTCCTCAGGAGGATCTGTACACACCTTCAGGTGCAAAATAACCTCAGAATATGCCATTGTCAAAGGGACTTTAGTATACCAATAGATGTGGTAAAAAGTTCAATGGAACGCAGACCGTGGGGGAGAGAAGAAGTTCACCGGATTGGCGCACATTTATCAAATCTTATCTAACCAAGTTGATATTCGTCAAATCCATCATAATTGATGTATTGTAACAGGCCCACAATGTGGTTACTAAAGTCCGATTTTGATATATTTGGCAGTTTTCGGTGAATAACATTTAGAAAGTCCCTTTTCAGGTTTAGAAAAAGTGGCTGCTAAATGCTAACTCCCATTCGTATAAGCTGATAGCATAGCTAGCATACATAAATTGTTGTTGGCAGTCAAAGTTGTTTGTAACTGTAATGCAGTTGATTGGTGATGATGATATTAATATGTATTGGGGTTGACATCCATACAAGCATTATATGCCAAATTTTACCTCAACATAGTGTGAAATACACATATAAACAATAGCTTAAATGGGCTAATTTTGCTGGGGGGCAATGAGGAGATTTGGGATCTTTCTCCCACGTCATCTTTCGCCCACCCGTTCCCATGGCATTTCCATTGTTTTGGTCGAGTTCCATTGACCTCTTTACCACATTTATGGTCTGTATAGTTGAGCAGATATCGTGGATATCCATACTGTAGTGTAGTTACATTGTAGTTACACATGTAGTTACAATGTAACCTTATTTTCCTCCCTAGGTGAATGGGAAGAAAAGCCTAAGCCTGAAGCAGTACTTGGAGGAGCCTAGCTCACTATCTATGGTAAGCCCAGCCAGTACACTAAACTGCACTACTCTGGGTGCACTACAGTAGGACAGATATGGTAGCCTGGGTGCCAGGCGGTTTCTGTTCTCTTACCAACTCCTCATGGAATGAGTGACAAGGAGTTGGCAAGAGATCAAACACAGACGCCCAGAATACAGTTGTGGTGCAACCAATCCTGCTTTACACAACACATTTGACAGTCTAGATCCATCTGCTACTGTTTGTTGACCAGCTGCCAATGACCATAAATTGAACCAGGCAATGTGCAATTTACAACATCCCTGTACTTTATAGTAAGTGTGTGTAGGGTCAAGGAGATAGATGGGTAATGTAGTGTAGCATTAGCATTATGAAAGTCAGAGAGATAGGCATTTGTTAAAGACGTCCTCCATCGATTTTTTAACTTTTACTGTTGAATGCAATATCCCAAGTATGAGCACAGTAAAGTACATACACTTTATGGTTAATAAATAAATAAAAATCAGCAAAAGGTTTTTTAGACACTGCTGCAAGGAGAGTGAATTGCCACTTTAAGTGTTTTGAATATGCCCCTACACGTTACTCAACGTGACTCTCATAGTAGTAAATTGCACTACTATACTGAACAAAAATATAAACGCAACATGCAACAATTTCAAAGATTTGACTGAGTTACAGTTAAAACTGTATAAGGAAATCAGTCAATTGAAATAAATTCATTAGGCCCTATATGGATTTCACATGACTGGGCAGGGGTGCAGCCATGGGAGGGCATAGGCCCACCAACTAGGGAGCCCAGCAAATCAGAATTTGTTTTTACCCACAAAAGGTCTTTATTACTGACATTGGAGGCAGCTTATGGTAGAGAAATGAACATTCGAATCTCTGGCAACAGCTCTGGGGGACATTCCTGCAGTCAGCATGCCAATTGCACGCTCCCTCAAAACTTGAGACATCTGTGGCCTTTTATTGTCCCCAGCGCAAGGTGCACCTGTGTAATGATCATGCTGTTTAATCAGCTTCTTTATATGCCACACCTGTCGGGCGGATGGATTATCTTGGCAAAGGAGAAATGCTCCCTAACAGGGATGTAAAAAAAAAATGTGTGCAACATTTTTTAGATAGATAAGCTTTTATTGCGTATGGAACATTTCTGGGATTTTTTATTTCAGCTCATGAAACATGGGACCAACACTTTACATGTTGCGCAATTTTTTTTTCTCCAGTTTATATACACTGAAGCTTGCTTCTGGCCTTCCCTGTCAATTGTAAGTCCTCTTAAGAATAAGATAAGCAGAGTGCCTCAAACTGCTGTTTTTTGCTACTGTTTTTGATCCTTTAGTAGACCCTTTTGTGGTTGTTGACGTCATTATGGGTTAAGGGCATCATGGGTTAAGAAGCTTATCATGCTGGTATTTTACTCAGGCGAAAGTAAAAGGGCTTTTAGAGCTACTATAGCAATAATATCCCACTAAATGATGTGAGTGCTTAAAGGGACCTCAAACTCAAACTACCCTTCTAGCCTTCTCTCCTCTTGATCTTGTTTTTTAATCACTGGCATAATGATAGGTTCCAATTAGTTTTTTTAAACGCATATCCAAATTAATAACAGCCGCTGGGGAAAAAATTATGCCAATACATAGAAAAAGAGAATGTCCACTCACTGTTTTGCTGCTCCCAAACGTGATATTTTAATAAAGCTTAGGCAATACAATCCCTAACGTGTCGACCAAAATGTTGTGATTGTATCATTAACCTTAATTAAAGATACCTTTTGCTTTCAGCCTCTCTCAACTCCATCTCCTCTCCTCCTCTGCTGGCCTCCTCTCTTCCCCTTGCTCCTCTCCTCCCTCATTCAGGATGAGTTCCCTGTGGTCAATGACTTCCCTCCAGTGTTGAAGTGGAGGAGGAAGCCATCCATTCCGTCCGTGTCCTCCTCTCTCCCAGACCTCCTGGGTAACTCCACCAGCAGCCTGAGCGCAGTGGACACCCCCTACCTACCCACTGAGGTTCCACTGACATTGAAGGGTAAGATCAAAGGTAAGCCCCACTCAATCATTAATCATCATGGGGCAACAGGTAGTCATTTCTTGGGTGGGAAAGGATTATTTTGGATTTAAAAAATTCTCCAGGCTGCACATAAACGTCTAAAACCTGATAGAAACTATGTAGAAATTATAATGGACCTATATACAGTTGAAGTTTGAAGTTTACATACACCTTAGCCAAATACATTTAAACGTTTTTCACAATTCCTGACATTTAATCCTAGTAAAAATTCCCTGTTTTAGGTCAGTTAGGATCACCACTTTATTTAAAAAATGTGTAATGTCAGAATAATAGTAGAGAGAATTATTTCTTTCAGCTTTTATTTCTTTCATAACATTCCCAGTGGGTCAGAAGTTTACATACACTCAATTAGTATTTGGTAGCATTGCCTTTAAATTGTTTAACTTGGGTCAAACGTTTTGGGTAGCCTTCCACAAGCTTCCCACAATAAGTTGGGTGAATTTTGGCCCATTCCTCCTTATAGAGCTGGTGTAATTGAGTCAGGTATGTAGGCCTCCTTGCTCACACACGCTTTTTCAGTTCTGCCCACAAATGTTCTATAGGATTAAGGTCAGGGCTTTGTGATGGCCACTCCAATACCTTGACTTTGTTGTCCTTAAGCCATTTTGCCACAACTTTGGAAGTATGCTTGGGTCATTGTCCATTTGGAAGACCCATTTGCGACCAAGCTTTAACTTCCTGACTGATGTCTTGAGATGTTGCTTCAATATATCCACATAATTTTCCTTCCTCATGATGCCATCTATTTTGTGAAGTGCACCAGTCCCTCCTGCAGCAAAGCACCCCCACAGCATGATGCTGCCACCCCCGTGCTTCACGGTTGGGATGGTGTTCTTCGGCTTGCAAGCGTTCCCCTTTTTCCTCCAAACATAACAATGGTCATTATGGCCAAACAGTTTGATTTTTGTTTCATCAGACCAGAGGACATTTCTCCAAAAAGTACGATCTTTGTCCCCATGTGCAGTTGCAAACCGTAGTCTGGCTTTTTTTGGTGGTTTTGGAGCAGTGGCTTCTTCCTTGCTGAGCGGCCTTTCAGGTTATGTCGATATAGGACTCGTTTTACTGTGAATATAGATACTTTTGTACTTGTTTCCTCCAGCATCTTCACAAAGTCCTTTGCTGTTGTTCTGGGATTGATTTGCACTTTTCGCACGAAAGTACGTTCATCTCTAGGAGACAGAACGCGTCTCCATCCTGAACGGTATGACGGCTGCGTGGTCCCATGGTGTTTATACTTGCGTACTATTGTTTGTACAGATGAACGTGGTACCTTTTGGAAATTGCTCCCAAGGATGAACCAGACTTGTGGAGGTCTACAATTCTTTTCTGAGGTCTTGGCTGATTTATTTTGATTTTCCCATGATGTGAAGCAAAGAGGCACTGAGTTTGAAGGTAGGCCTTGAAATACATCCACAGGTACACCTCCAATTGACTCAAATGATGTCAATTAGCCTATCAGAAGCTTCTAAATCCATGACATCATTTTCTGGAATTTTCCAAGCTGTTTAAAGGCACAGTCAACTTAGTGTATGTAAACTTCTGACCCACTGCAATTGTGATACAACAATTGTGTCTGTAAACAATTGTTGGAAAAATTACTTGTGTCATGCACAAAGTAGATGTCCTAACCGACTTGCCAAAACTATAGTTTGTTAACAAGAAATTTGTGGAGTGGTTGAAAAACTAGTTTTAATAACTCCAACCTAAGTGTATGTAAACTTCCGACTTCAACTGTATTTGGAAATAACTGCCCTTTTTCCAGTCCACAAATTGATTTTGACAAACAAATCAGTCCAAACAAAAATATGTACGACCTTCCTTTGAATTTGTTAATCCTTATGTGGCCCTCAAGCCCTCGAGATGTTGCTTGCCCCTAGAGGTTTTCGAGGTAAGCCAGCAACAAGAGGGTTGCCAGTTCTAAACTTTGTATCCCGGGTCTTATGGGGAAAATCTGAAAGGAAGTGAGCACTTAGCTAAATGGCTAAATGCTACATACTTAATGACTAACATTTAAATGTAAGCTAGGCTCTGTTTTGGTTCTCTATGCCTGACGTAGTCTCTCATGACAGACCGGTACCAAGATAATGCTCGACAGAAAAGAGGCCTATTAGCTGATCGGTTGATATCTCTTCCTTCCTCCACACACAAGCTGTTTTGCTAATGTAGCATCTTCACAAAGTCCTTTGCTGTTGTTCTGGGATTGATTTGCACTTTTCGCACTAAAGTAATTAATCTCTAGGAGACAGAACGCGTCTCCTTCCTGAGGGGTATGATGGCTGTGTGGTCCCATGGTGTTTATACTTGCGTACTATTGTTTGTACAGATGAACGTGGTACCGAGATAATGCTTGACAGAAAAGAGGACTATTAGCTGATCGGTTGATATCTCTTCCTTCCTCCACACACAAGCTTCTGGGCCAAATGTCACACACTATTGACTCACACACTGATAAGTAGGGATCTATGGCTACTAATTACCCAGCTGATAGTATTTTTCTAACCAGCGTGCATAGAGCCACATACGTTTGCAGATAAACTACTTGGACTCTTGATTATTGTATGAGGTCAACTTTGTCGTAATTTTTTTTTTTCTCAACTTACTTTTCCTTGAGAGTTAGAATAATAGAATACACAAGGTGCAATTTCAAAATGTGTTTGTGCATCAGCAGATTGGTAAGTTAGTCTAGTGGCCAGCTATCTAAACTTCTAGTAAGCATGGTCGAATTACCGACCGGGGTGGGGCCAATCAGTTATCATATTAAAAACTGCAAACGTTTGCCTCCACCCTATGGTAAAATGTGTAGAATTGCAGAAAATTAGCTGTAAAACTGCAAATTTTTCTCTCCGCCCCATGGCAAAATGAGAAGAATTGCATGAAATTAGTTATAAAATTGCAAAATCTTCTCTCCGCCCCATGGCAAAATGTGTAGGATAGCAGGAAATTACCTTTAAAAAATATATTTTTTGTATTATCTTCACTGTGACGAGGGGGCCCGCTAAAGTGCTTTGCTTGCAAGGTGGGGGGGATGGTGTGGGTACTGAGCCACTGCGGCCCCTCATGATGAGTTCTGTTTTCTTGTGGCCCCCACCCCCATCAAAGTTGCTCATCCCTGGGCTAGAGGAAGTGAGTTCAGTTGTACCAGAGAGAAAGAGGTGAAGCGAGAGGGTTTTCTCCACCCAAAATCTGTCCACGTTAAGCATATCATTAATTATTAAGCGAGTGAGGAGTTTTTGTATGGGGGGCAATGAGAGTGTTAAATTTAGTCAAGATAAAAATGTATTGCAATTTGATATGTGAGGCTTATTTAATCTAATAGAAGGTTTGTAATGCTTAGGTTGTTACAAGTGTACTGATATAAGTGTGATGCACGTGACATCCCGGAAACTTTGAGAAAAAACACTTTATATCAGAGTTGTCCCTGTTGAAATTTGAGACGGTCTGTGCATATTCATGAGGCTAGCATAGCATCTCACTCTCCATTGAATACAGGTGGTTGACGTCAACACCCCTCATCAAAGAATTCAAAAAAATATTCAAATAACGAGATGTATCCACCAATCCAAAGACAGGAATAGGCGGGAGCTTGACAGCCCGCTGTTCCGCTCTGTGGACAGCGAATCCCATTGTTAGGGCGGAGACACAAGCATCTCGTCATAATTTCCAGTATCTCTGGTTGTACTTAATTGTACCTTCTCTCAGATCATTTAAAGCCCAGCTGGGTGGAGTTTTTAGCAGGGTCCTGTTCATTAGCCACCAAATGGAAAAAGATGGACTGAAAAATGGAGGGACTACCTTGACTTGTCCAATAAGAAATGCACATTTTTGTTTGCCGTTGCAAAACATTTTGAAACAATTTACATAGTGTGACATAATGAACAAGACCCTGTAGAGGCCAAACCCAGCCCTGTTAAAAAAGATGGGTAGAATGGAATGTTAGCACAATCAACACATACTGTATGTACAAAAGATATCCTACTGTAAAACTAGCTCCAAGACTAGTATTGTTACTTTCTATGTGGAAGCACCACTTTAAAGCAATGATTATGGTTTAAATGCTCTTGTGTAGGCTAATCAAAGTAAGGTTGTAAATGGATCCCCTGTGTTGAAGTTTCTCCAAAGTGTCTGCCTTCAAGTTTAATTCTTGCTGCATTGGTGTCAGACGTTGGATAGGAGACAGACAGTGGCGCTTAGCCTTGTTAGCTGTTAGCCACCCACATACTCAGTGCTGTGTTGACTGTGTAGTCTATAGAGAAAGAATAGCTCAATGCTAACACTAATGCCATTATGATCTGTTGTGTTGTCTATAGACGGTTGGTTGTTTAGCAACAAAACCGGCGCTTGCGCAATGTTTATTGAAGACATAAATATATATGTGAGCACTTGTTGTCTCTCAAATACATCGTTACAGTTGTTGGTTAGCTAGCTAGCAATTATTTTAAACCATATTAGCAAAACAAGACATGGTATCAATAACAAGATACAACGATCTGAAACGAGCCACCTACGATTCCCCACATGGCAGCGTCTTGTCATTGTTGCCAGCTATCTGACCGTTCAGAATCATAACGCCAAACGGCCTTCTGCCTCATCGATGTGCGCGCATAATGTTTGTGACGTTGTCACCCAACCAGTCTATAGAGACAGATTAGCTTAATGCTAACGCTAATTAGCATTGCTCTCTCTTGTGTTGTGCTGTCTATAGACACACAATAGCTCAACGCTAACGCTAACACATTTTGGTCTGTTGTGTTGTATGCAGAGCGGAGTCTGGAGACAGAGAAGATCCTCCTGACAGAGCCAGTGCCAGAGCTGGGCCACATGGAGTACCAGCTGCTCAAGTTCTTCATCCTTCTGTGAGTACTGGATGAACTAACCTGGTGCTGTTTGTGTTCTCGTGGTGTGACAATCACCATAGGAGTTGGCAAGGCAGCCCAAACAGATCTGGGACCAGGCTTCGGACAGACCACACTGCCCTCACATCACACACAGGGCTAATGTCCTGTACTGTTACTATACACTTAGGGAGAATATAAATTGCATTGTCTTTCCTGGCGTCCTCTCTCCTCACCTCCTTCTCAAAACCCATTGGATGAGAAGGTCAGAGGACCCTCCACTCTGACCTTTTGAGAAGGACACGAGGAGAGAAGACGTGAGGAATCAAGGCAATGCAATTGACATTCTCCCTTACTGTCATACTGCCACCTGCTGGTCATAGTAATTCTGGCAAGTTCATATTACACTTACAGTACAAATTTAGACATTTGTATTTTTTGTAAATGGCATTACACTGTTGTTTTTCATGGCTGTTAAGATTTTAATGAATTTTATAGCATGCTTGGGGAAAACATCTGTTGAAGCTCAAGGCATGTCATTCATATAATGATCCATAGGCCTTTATTATAGCTATCAGTGTACATATGTGTTGGAAACAATGTGGTAATTGTCTGTCTCCTGTCTCCCTCAGTATCATTCTGCTCATCATGTCCTCCTGCTACCTGGCCTTCCGTGTGTGTAGTCTGGAGCAGCAGCTGTCCTTCCTCAATACACACCCCACACTGCACATGAGAGAGAGGTGAGGGACACACACGCATGAGCACACACATGCACGCACATACACGTGCATGGGTTCATACACACACAAGAGAGAGTTGAGTGTGACACACACACACATAAAGGCATGGGCACACACTCATACACACACACACACTGAACACACATACACAGCAGTGGCAGTTGGTGCCATTCAAGATTAGGGAGGACCATTTTTTAAAATGAGCATGACCTTATTTCTATTACAGCATATTGGATGACTGTCTTTCATATTCCATTCACCCAGCCCAGTGTAACATCGATAGGTTTAGGCTACTACATGATACTCGAATTTGCCCTATACCAATCATGAGGTTGCTACATCCTAGCCTACAAATTAAAGTTTATAACGTAGGTGCACAGGTCGAGAGACAAACTGGAGTAATCAAGGTGACAGACAGTGACACACATTCAATGAAGGATTACTTTATCCTATCCCAAGTATTCCTTAAAGAGGTGGGGTTTCAAATGTCTCCGGAAGGTGGTGAGTGACTCCGCTGTCCTGGCGTCGTGAGGGAGCTTGTTCCACCATTGGGGCGCCAAAGCAGCGAACAGTTTTGACTGGGCTGAGCGGGAACTATGCTTCCGCAGAGGTAGGGGAGCCAGCAGGCCAGAGGTGGATGAACGCAGTGCCCTCGTTTGGGTGTAGGGACTGATCAGAGCCTGAAGGTACGGAGGTGCCGTTCCCCTCACAGCTCCGTAGGCAAGCACCATGGTCTTGTAGCAGATGCGAGCTTCAACTGGAAGCCAGTGGAGTGTGCGGAGGAGCGGGGTGACGTGAGAGAACTTGGGAAGGTTGAACACCAGACGGGCTGCGGCATTCTGGATGAGTTGTAGGGGTTTAATGGCACAGGCAGGGAGCCCAGCCAACAGCGAGTTGCAGTAATCCAGACGGGAGATGACAAGTGCCTGGATTAGGACCTGTGCCACTTCCTGTGTAAGGCAGGGTCGTACTCTCCGAATGTTGTAGAGCATGAACCTACAGGATCGGGTCACCGCCTTGATGTTAGCGGAGAACGACAGAGTGTTGTCCAGGGTCACGCCAAGGCTCTTCGCACTCTGGGAGGAGGACACAACGGAGTTGTCAACCGTGATGGCGAGATCATGGAACGGGCAGTCCCTCCCCGGGAGGAAGAGCAGCTCCGTCTTGCCGAGATTCAGCTTGAGGTGGTGATCCGTCATCCATACTGATATGTCTGCCAGACATGCAGAGATGCGATTCGCCACCTGGTTATCAGAAGGGGGAAAGGAGAAGATTAGTTGTGTGTCGTCAGCGTAGCAATGATAGGAGAGGCCATGTGAGGATATGACAGAGCCAAGTGACTTGGTGTATAGCGAGAATAGGAGAGGGCCTAGAACTGAGCCCTGGGGGACACCAGTGGTGAGAGCACGTGGTGTGGAGACAGCTTCTCGCCACGCCACTTGGTAGGAGCGACCGGTCAGGTAGGACGCAATCCAAGAGTGAGCCGCGCCGGCGATGCCCAGCTCGGAGAGGGTGGAGAGGAGGATCTGATGGTTCACAGTATCAAAGGCAGCAGACAGGTCTAGAAGGACAAGAGCAGAGGAGAGAGAGTTAGCTTTAGCAGTGCGGAGAGCCTCTGTGACACAGAGAAGAGCAGTCTCAGTTGAATGACCAGTCTTGAAACCTGACTGGTTTGGATCAAGAAGGTCATTCTGAGAGAGATAGCAAGAGAGTTGGCTAAAGACGGCACGCTCAATAGTTTTGGAGAGAAAAGAAAGAAGGGATACTGGTCTGTAGTTGTTGACATCAGAGGGATCGAGTGTTGGTTTTTTGAGAAGGGGTGCAACTCTCGCTCTCTTGAAGACGGAAGGGACATAGCCAGCGGTCAAGGATGAGTTGATCAGCGAGGTGAGGTAAGGGAGAAGGTCACCGGAGATGGTCTGGAGAAGAGAGGAGGGGATAGGGTCAAGCGGGCAGGTTGTTGGGCGGCCTGCCGTCACAAGTCGCAAGATTTTATCTGGAGAGAGAGGTGAGAAAGAAGTCAAAGCATAGGGTAGGGCAGTGTGAGCAGGACCAGCAGTGTCATTTGACTTAACAAACGAGGATCGGATGTCGTCAACCTTCTTTTAAAAATGGTTGACGAAGTCATCCACAGAGAGGGAGGAGGGGGGGAGGGGGGAGGGGGGGGGATTCAGCAGGGAGGAGAATGTGGCAAAGAGCTTCCTAGGGTTAGAGGCGGATGCTTGGAATTTAGAGTGGTAGAAAGTGGCCTTAGCAGCAGAAACAGATGAAGAAAATGTAGAGAGGAGGGAGTGAAAAGATGCCAGGTCTGCTGGGAGTCTAGTTTTCTTCCATTTCCGCTCAGCTGCCCGGAGCTCTGTTCTGTGAGCTCGCAATGAGTCATCAAGCCACGGAGCTTGAGGGGAGGACCGAGCCGGCCGGGAGGATAGGGGACATAGAGAGTCAAAGGATGCAGAAAGGGAGGAGAGGAGGGTTGAGGAGGCAGAATCAGGAGATTGGAGGGAGAAGGATTGAGCAGAGGGAAGAGATGATAGGATGGAAGAGGAGAGAGTAGCGGGAGAGAGAGAGCGAAGGTTGCGACGGCGCATTGCCATCTGTGTAGGGGCAGAGTGAGTAGTGTTGGAGGAGAGGGAGAGAGAAAAGGATACAAAGTAGTGGTCGGAGACTTGGAGGGGAGTTGCAGTGAGATTAGTAGAAGAACAGCATCTAGTAAAGATGAGGTCAAGCGTATTGCCTGCCTTGTGAGTAGGGGGGGACGGTGAGAGGGTGAGGTCAAAAGAGGAGAGAAGTGGAAAGAAGGAGGCAGAGAGAAATGAGTCAAATGTAGACGTAGGGAGGTTGAAATCCCCCAGAACTGTGAGGGGTGAGCCATCCTCAGGAAAGGAACTCATCAAGGCGTCAAGCTCATTGATGAACTCTCCAAGGGAACCTGGAGGGCGATAGATGACAAGGATATTAAGGTTAAATGGGCTAGTGACTGTGACAGCATGGAATTCAAATGAGGAGATAGACAGATGGGTCAGGGGAAAAATTGAGAATGTCCACTTGGGAGAGATGAGGATTCCTGTGCCACCACCCCGCTGACCAGATGCTCTCGGGGTATGCGAGAACACATGGTCAGACGAGGAGAGAGCAGCAGGAGTAGCAGTGTTTTCAGTGGTAATCCATGTTTCCGTCAGCGCCAAGAAGTCGAGGGACTGGAGGGTAGCATTGGCTGGGATGAAGTCTGCCTTGTTGGCAGCAGAACGGCAGTTCCAGAGGCTGCCTGAGACCTGGAACTCCACGTGGGTCGTGCGTGCAGGGACCACCAGGTTAGAGAGGCAGCAGCCACGCGGTGTGAGGCGTTTGTGTAGCCTGTGCGGAGAGGAGAGAACAGGGATAGGCAGAGGCATAGTTGACAGGCTGCAGCAGATGGCTACAATAATGCAGAGGATATCGGAATAAAATGAACTAAACATCTGGGAAAGGAGAGAGCGGGGCCTCCCTCACCACAACTCCCAAATATAACTCTCCCAACTTCCACCTCAGAAACTATAATTGTTGTAAACTACAGCGGTTCAATGTTTACTAGGAATAGACTAACCTAGTTTATTCAGCTAGCTAACTAGGTGCAGTATTATTCCGTGAAAAACGTCCGGGCACCTCGTCATAAGACGCCACAGCCAGCTAGCATGCCGGTCTCCAACAGCAGGGTTTAGCGCCAATACTCAGCCACAACAACCACCAGTGTATCAACATGCAAGCAGATCGTTCGTGTCCGTGTCTAACGTTGTGGGTTAGTCCCGACAGCTTGAGCGAGTCCGTCGTCAACTTATTCAGCCAGTTAGTTAGCTAGAATAGTTAGCAAACTAGCTAGCCATTGCTTTCAGACAAAGAAGAACCCCTCCTTTCACGGCACGAAAACACAGAGAGAGCCAAACTAACGTTAACTAGTCACCCATGTCCCGAATTCCTTGAGCGACTCGGGCTATCAATATGTAAAAAACAAAACACAAGTGTAGGTTATGACTTACCCCTAGCAGCTACTGTTAGCTAGCCAAGTGCAAAGCTAGCCACTGAATTGACTTAGCCAGTTCGCGTCTGTTCGCTCGGTCGTTCCAGATATTGTTTACATGTAGCTATCCAGGTTGCAACAAGCTTGCTAATTTTCAAGCACAGTAGCCACTTGCTACCTAACGTTAACGGTTCAGACAATGAGGTTAGAAAACAGCTTAATGGTAGGCAATTATTGTATGTAATTATTGTAGGCAGCCAGCTGGCGTAATTACAGGCACTCTCAGGCGTGAAATAACTATACCATTGCTAATAGCTACTCGCCAGCTAGTGCAGGTGGTGAGTTAGCTAGCTAGCTAGCTTCGTGCTACACCCGGCACCGCCGAATACAATACTAACCTACAATAATTACATACAATAACTACCTACAACAACCCACGATACCTACCTACAATACCTAACTACAATCTAAATACATAGTTTAAGCCTTACTCGACAAAGCCCAAGCTATGTATAAAGCCAAACTTACCCGACGCCAAGCTTACCCGGGTAGGAACCAAAGTGTTGGTCAGTGTTTCCCAGTGGACCCTAATTTAGAATATACAGTTGCACAAACTACATGCTGATCTAGGCCTACACCAGCACTGGTATCAGGCTGTATTTTCTAGTTAGCTAACTACGTTTGCTTTGACTAAGTACATTTAGCTAGCTAGCCAGCTAACTAGCGATGAGCATTAGTGGCTAACACAATTTATTTTAGCCACAACTTGCTAAGAAAAGACAAACTAGCTGTTTGCAGACAGTAAGATACACAAACTAATAGTGTCATTTACAGGATATTAAGAAGCAAAGTGGAAAGCAGCATCGTTGTCACCATCTTGTCGCATCTGCAGCATTGACCATGCAGACAGTCACTGCGAGTAAACGGCAAGTGAAGTGGTTGTGACTCATGGTAGAGCACTCTCCTTGGGTGACAGGGGGTGCGGCTTGGTGTGAGCGGGAGAGAGACTACTCAAGTAGCAAACGAGTAAACTATAAAAAACGGACATTACAAGTGGTGGAGTGGCGTAACACATTAAACAAACCATACATTGGAGTATCGTTATACAAGCTAAACTAGAAACCCAAACCGGTACGTGCATCAATACTGGTATATAGTCAAATACTGTATACCGCCCAGCCCTAGATCCCTTCCCGTTTCGTTCAGAAATGTTTTGCGACAGAATCGGCGGAATGAATACACCCTTGATCACCCTCACACACGGTTCACTTTCATAGCAGCCACATACAGCATCATCACTTTGCTCGTTGTATAATTCATTCTCGCATCTACGCGCTCTCCTCCTCTAACCTTTCCCTTAGCTTGTGGACTTCAGTGCACAGCACAACAGCTGTCTGTGACCAGGCGCAAAAATCTCTCCAAGCCAAACCTTCATACCATAACTGCTAACCGATACACAGCCTACATTGTTGTCACTATATTAATGTTCTAGTCAACAAACTAGAATTAATGCGTTAGGAAATCCACAATCCAATCCATGTGTACAATCACGCAGTACAGGGTACAGCTAGCAGTTTAGCAGTTACACCGGCAGGCCCCGGTGGCAATACATTTATACAACCGAAAGCTTACCTTGACTTGGAAGAGTTGCAGTGTTGGATAGCCTTAGCCAGCTAGCTAACATAAATAGCATTCCTCTCTGTTTGATTCAGGTTGTTGAATAGGCTAAATTAGCTGCATAAGCTAAGTAAGTTAAAGGTTAGCCTATGCAGAGTCGCCAAAAAATGCTAACGTGTTTTTCAGGGATACAGTATTTGCAACCTAACTTCTGTTTCCCCTGAACTCCGCTCAGGCGTCTTTCTACGCCTGCCACATTAGGTTAGTAAAAGGTGAAATAGGAAAATAAAAATACAACAAAATATAACTCTCTCTCTCTCTGCTGCTTCTCCTTAATTTTTCTAGAAATTAATTAGTTGAAAACTGTTCAACTATTGTCTTTCTCTCTCTGTGAGTCAACTACTCACCATACTTTATGCAGTGCTAGCTAGCTGTGGCTTATATAATTTCAGTACTAGATTCATTCTCTGATCCTTTGATTGGATGGACAAGTTGTTAATTCATACTGCAAGCGCTTTTGATAGATTGGAGGACGTCCTCCGGAAGTCGTCATAATTACTGTGTCTATGGAATTGTGTGAGAACCATGAGCCTCCTTGGTTTTGTATTGAAGTCAATGTACCCAGAAGACGGAAAATAGCTGTTCTCCGGCTACACCATGGTGCTACCCTAGAGGGTGCTGTTGAGGCTACTGTAGACCATTACAAAACAGAGTGTTTTAGTCAGGTATTTGGTAACATGAATATATTTAGTCGTTTTATCTAAAAAACGATTTTTCTGAAAATCACAGAGTGGATGGTCCTCCCCTTCCTCCTCTGAGGAGCCTCCACTGATACACACAAAATACACATACATACTCCAAATGTTTTACCAATGAACACATCTTTGTCCCCCAGTCCCTTTGCTCATTTCCTATCTCAACAGAGTGCTGAATGCTTTGATAAGTCATGTTTGCTGTATCGTCATATTTGACTAGATATAACATTATATTCCCACTTCAAGATCAGATAGTGTTGTTGCTATGCCAACTTGCATGTTTGTCCCCTCCCAGGTAACACTTGCTGTACGCTGCGTCCCCATTGGACAGATGTCCTGTCAGTCACAGAGGTTCTCCTGGCGATTGGGCAAACAGAGACTCAGTTCATTTACCTGTCCCAGCATAGTAGGTGTGGAGAAGTACCCTGCTGGTTCAATGAGAAGACAATGACTTGAGACAAGCCAAGACCTGAAGCGAAAACTGCACTTAAACAGACAGCCCAATAGGGGGTGCCAGTGAGCCAATAATCCTCTTGTCATTCCCTAGAAAGACTACAGACCCCTCGGACAAGAGACTAGGATGGAATGAGGAGGATGGAGGAGGATTGGAAGTAGAGGACTACAGAGTTGATGTCAATGGGGCCGTGCCAACCAAGTTCACCTGATTTTGACCTTTGACCTCAATGTCCTTATTTTACTGCCAAGGAATTACAATTACAATTCCAGTCGACTGATCAGACACTTTCGCATCCAGGATTTCAGAGACTAGAGACTTTTTTTCAGAGACAGATACTTTTTCAATAGGAACAGACTGCACCCAGTGGGTGTTTTTGCGTACACTTTTGTGGAGAGTTTCTGCGAGAGAGACTGAAGATAAGGCATTCCGATCAGGAACTCAACCTGACCTGGTCAAACATTTCCCACCGCAGCCCACCCGGCAATGTTTACTGAGCACGGTCACTAAGACACGAACGCTCTTGTACCCTAATGAAGAAACCATTTCAATAGACATTATTATCAGAAGTTTATCTGTCTGTCAGAATTGTGAGATGATATGCTAGAGTTATGGCTGAATTATAACGGTCTTGTCATGCAAACTGAAAACATGGTACTGTGTGTGTCAGGTGAGGATGACAAGTCATAAAGTGAAAGCTACGTGTGTGTGTGTGTGTCAGCTTGTGTGCGTGTTTATGTGTGTATGAGTGTTTTCAGCATTATGTGTGTGACTTAACAAGTGGCTAGGACTATCTTAAGGAATTGTGTAGCTTCTCCACTTGACAAACGATGGCTGCATGTAATGTAATACTAGATATTGACTGAATTGTAAAGCCATTGTCTGTGACACTGTTGCATGGATGTTATCAATGGAACTAATGCAGAGTAAAGCAGTGAAGATATTGAGAGAGACGCAGGTTGACAGTGAATGTCGTTGCTGTTCACTTGTTCTTTAATTTTCCATGTGGAGGTGTGTACTATAGAGATTGTACAGTACTTGAAACCTAATCATGCATTTCATAGGACATTGTGTATTCATGTAATCCATGGTGTGGAAAAATATGGCCTCCACTTCAGCTACTACGTGCACCTTTAAAGCGTATCCAAGGCTGGGCAGAGAGAATTGTGTAGACTAAAGTGTATTTACTACTAGAGCCTGTATGTATTTATTTGTGTGCAATTTCGTACTGAGTCAGAAGGGCATGTTGTTTGTATTGAGTCGGTATGGGTGTTTGTTCACTGACGTATTTCTGACCTGAGTTGTGTTCATTTTGCACAAAATGGGAAAAAACTGATTGAAATGGGGGAGAACTACTTTGATTTGTCCAATCGTGCCCTAATGAATACGACCATGTCTTGCAGTAGGGCTGGAGTCACAGCAGTGCCATGCGTAGCTGTGAGACAACAGTGACTAATAAACAGCCTTCCTTGCCCGTGCCTCTTGTGACCTTTCACCTCATATAACCGGATCCCAACACTGGAAATGGAAACACCTGGAAGCAATCATGGAGGAACATCAATACTAGTTCTTCCCCCTACTGACCTACAGCATATTTACTGTGCAGGGGTTACATCATTACAAGTGTGTAGGATGTTAGTTTAGTTGGGAGAGACTATGGTAAACACAGTGATGAAATGTCCACTCCCCTTTTTATTAAATGTATGTATTTATTGTATGCACACGTGTCCTAATACTTACAGTGCATTCGGAAAGTATTCAGACCCCTTGACCTTTTCCACATTTTGTTATGTTACAGCCTTATTCTAAAATTGATTTAAATGTTTTTTTCCTCATCAATCTACACACAATACCCCATAATGACAAAGCAAAAACAGGTTTTTAGACATTTTTGCAAATTTATTAAAAATTGAAAATTGAAATATTACATTTACAGAAGTATTTAGACCCTTTACTCAGTACTTTGTTGAAGCACTTTTGGCAGCGATTACAGCCTAGAGTCTTCTTGGGTATGACGCTACAAGCTTGGGACACCTGTATTTGGGGAGTTTCTCCCATTCTTCTCTGCAGATCCTCTCAAGCTCTGTCAGGTTGGATGGGGAGCGTTGCTTCACAGCTATTTTCAGGTCTCTCCAGAGATGTTCGATCGGGTTCAAGTCCAGGCTCTGGCTGGGCCACTCAAGGACATTTAGAGACTTGTCCCGATGCCACTCCTGCGTTGTCTTGGCTGTGTGCTTAGGGTCGTTGTCCTGTTGGAAGGTGAACCTTCACCCCAGTCTGAGGTCCTGAGCGCTCTGGAGCAGGTTTTCATTAAGAATCTCTCTGTACTTTTCTCCGTTCATCTTTGCCTCGATCCTGACTAGTCTCCTAGTCCCTGCCGCTGAAAAACATCCCCACAGCATGATGCTGCCACCACCATGCTTCACCGTAGGGATGGTGCCAGGTTTCCTCCAGACGTGACGCTTGGCATTCAGGCCAAATAGTTCAATTTTGGTTTCTTCAGACCAGAGAATCTTGTTTCTCATGGTCTGAGAGTCTTTAGGTGCCTTATGGCAAACTCCAAGCGGGCTGTCATGTGCCTTTTACTGAGGAGTGGCTTCCGTCTGGCCACTCTACCATAAAGGCCTGATTGGTGGAGTGCTGCAGAGATGATTGTCCTTCTGGAAGGTTCTCCCATCTCCACAGATGAACTCTAGAGCTCTGTCAGAGTGACCATCGGGTTCTTGGTCACCTCCCTGACTAAGGCCCTTCTCCCCCAATTGCTCAGTTTGGCTGGGCGGCCAGCTCTAGGAAGAGTCTTAGTGGTTCCAAACTTCTTCCATTTAAGAATGATGGAGTCCACAATTCCTTTGACCTCATGGCTTGGTTTTTGCTCTGACATGCACTGTCAACTGTGGGACCTTATATGGACAGGTGTGTGCCTTTCCAAATCATGTCCAATCAATTGAATTTACCACAGGTGGATTCCAATCAAGTTGTAGAAACATCTCAAGGATGATCAATGGAAACAGGATGCATCTGAGCTCAATTTCAAGTCTCATAGCAAAGAGTCTGAATACTATGTAAATAAGGTATTTCTGTTTTTATTTTTAATAAATGTGCTAACTTTTCTAAAAACCTGTTTTCACTCTTCCATTATGGGGTATTGTGTGTAGATTGCTGAGGAAAAAAATATATTGTGGTCCTCTGTAGCTCAATTGGTAGAGCATGGCGCTTGTAACGCCAGGGTAGTGGGTTCGATCCTCGGACCACCCATACGTAAAAATGTATGCACACATGACTGTAAGTCGCTTTGGATAAAAGCATCTGCTAAATGGCATATTATATTATTTTTAATCAATTTTAGAATAAGGTTGTAACGTAACAAAATGTGGAAAAAGTCAAGGGGTCTGAATACTTTCCGAAGGCACTATACATTACTACTACTAAAGTAGAGTTCATAACATTGTATGCAACAAATCTGTTTGTGTTACTCAGAAATACGTTACGGATAAGACAAAGTCTACCCAAGAGCTGATTTGTCTATGAGGGGAGGCAGATAGGCCGTGTTACTTGAGCTGTGTAGAGCAACTCCATACAATTAGATTGGAGACAAAGACATACTATTACTATTTGATTATAAGTTCAGAATGAAATTAACTCCTTGTGTACTCGTTTATTGGGAACTACCTGTCTCATGAGTGTTTGGATTGTGTTGGACTTCGAGTACATTTATTTTTCTCACAGCTAAAGAGCCAGATTGGTGTGACTATTGGATTATGACCCCCCCCCCCCCCCCCCCCCCCCAAGTTGCCTAGCGGTAAGAGAGGCAAGCCAGCAACGGGAGGGTTGCCAATTCAAATCCCGGGTCCAACTGGAAAAAATCTGTTGAGGAGTGAGCTGGAAACCAGAGGGTTGCTGGTATCAAATCTTAGATGCCATTGCCTGCCGTTATGCCCTTGATCAAGGCACTTAACCCCCCACAACAACAGCTCACTGGGCACCCAGTGAAACGATGTGTGTCTTTCGGAGGGGTTGGGTTAAAAGTGGAGGTGAAATTTCGGTTGGAACTTGTGTGCAATGACCAATAAAGTGTTCTTAACCTCAGTCAATGGGGGCCTTTGCTGGGGGAAGTTTCGAAGGGTTTTTGCTGACACACCCGTGAAACTGGCTACACATTGGGAGATGCACCACTGACAAAGTAGGGGGAAAATAGCAGGCGTTTTGCTATCGGTTACAAAACAATGCATACCCAATGGAAATGCAATCCCCATTTTCTGTGGACGTATATTATTATATTATTCAGCAAAAACAGACCCAAACTCAAACTAAGGACATATAGTTGATATAGATAGTTATTATTATGGGCTTATGGAGAGTTCAGTGGTCAATCTAGACTTGGTTATTGGCTGTTCTATGGTTTCTTGCTGTAGCAAATTCATCCGGAGTCCAGTACAGCTCTGGGTTTTGTGAATTACTGTCTGCAGTCCATTGGTAATACTGCAAGCACCAACATTATTTGGAGCAAACATTTCTAGCCTACTTGTGTGAAGTTGCTTGTGTCTCTATTATAGCCGACAATAACCGCACTTTGGCTGGGATTCAGTCAAACCTGTCTTTGTTTACAAACTTCACCCTGTGCACACACTACTTTCTGAGAAGTAAAAGCATACCTGTGAGGGGAGTCTACCTGGTAGTAGCTGTGAGTGCTCAAGTAGAGGGATTGTACAGTAGAGGCCACTTCATTCAAGCAAGAGGTCATATTTGTTTCCATCCACATAGAAGAAATTACACAGAAATTAGAGGAGTGACTCACTAAAATGATTCTCTTAAAGCATTTTTCCAGTAGGATATCTACTTATCTATATTTTAAAGCACTTAGGCAATTCCATGCACTGTGCCCATCAATTTTACGAATTATTTTAATGTTCTCTGTGCTTTCTCAGATCCTGTGTTGCATGAGCAGTATCAAGATATGTCAAAATAATACTCCCTACCCATCTCCCTACCTATTAACTATTTGCATGACACACAACTCTTCAACCGTTCATTTTTCTTGGAGGTGAGCGAGAGGACACATCGGGCGCAGTAACCTGACACTTTTTGTATAAAGAGCGATTATGGGGCATGGTGCGTCGATGATAGACCTACCACCGGAGAAAGACCAGTGTGCGCTGTCGAAGTTGATAAATAGTTTTTTAATGTCAAAGGCCTTCTGGGATCACACGGGCACACACAGAGACACACACACCGGCATACACACGCACACAGAGGCCCGGTGGCATTCTCTCCCACTTGTGGTGAGAAATGTTTTCAGATATGCACAGGTGAAGCTGAGGGTCACGTAGGCAGATTATGACGGATGATAATGTTTAGACTACATTACTAGTCTCCTTTCTCCCAGACTCGAGGCCTCTTCTCATGTCGACACCGACACAGCTCTGTGGAGAGAGGAACTGGAGATGCTGCTATGAACATTTATCTGCTTCTCTGCTGATAAATCTACAGCAGTCCTGTTGCCCAATTCCAAATTCACCCCTAAACCCTACACCTTGTGCGCTTGTGGATACCTGAGGGGATCGGACAGCTATAAGCAATATGGTGAAACTTATTAACATATCGCTTACACCTATCAAATCCTCTCATATCTTCATAGGTGCATAGGTTCTAGGGGTGGATTTGAGATTGTGCAACTGTGTGAGCCGAACCAGGAACACTCCTAATAACAAAATGACAAGATGGGTTGAGGCGACTGTACAGTCAGAAAGGTCTGTATGATTTAGTGTTTGGATCCACCTTAGCTTTTCGGTAGGAACCTGAAGGTAGCTAGTCTAATGATCAAGAGAAGAAACATCAACATGACATTCCTGTGCGTGTGTGTGTGTGTGTGTGTGTGTGCGAGAAGATGTGTTTATGACGAAGTGTAATGGGGCTGGGACTGTGTGTGGGTGGTGATGGGGACAGCATAGGGTTCCGCACCCCTCCTTCCTCCTCTCCAGTTAATGTGCACTGGGAGGGAGTTTGACTAGGACATTCCTGTCTGGTGGCTAATGGCTGCTGGGGTTCAGGGGACAGTCTTTATGAGCCTCTCCCCAGGGAGGTGGGGTGTTCGGGGGGAGAGCAGAGCAAGTGGAGGGCAACCAACCATCCGTGGTGGAGGATGGATGTCTGGGTGGGTGTCTTGTGTTCAACCTTCTTTTTCCATTCTATGTAAGACTTGACCATACGACTAGACACTGACCACTGTTGAGAGTCCAGACCCTGGGCTGAGTACCATGGGGTTAGGCCAGATATGCCAATGCCGCTGTCCAAGCAAACAGTGAAGCGAAGGAAAATACCATGCATGCTGCAGCCAATGTGGCCCTTGGGTGTCATTTGCTGTAGAGCCAGGGGTCACACACACACCTCAGTGTGAGGGGCAGCACGTGCCACAAATTCAATAAAACAGGAAAACAACCAGGGAGGACAACCTTGTCTGTGGGTTAACTATCCATGACCTGACAGTGTCTGTTTCCTTGCAGGGAGGCTGTCTGACATGGGATCTGTGTCTGTGTCTATCTATGATGGTATTAATGTAGACACTAACTGAACTGAGATCAGTTTTTGTGTTTGTGTCGAGCCATACTAGTATCTGTGTGAGGCCTGGCTGTTCCAGGATCAGTGGATAGAGGCAAGACAGTGAAGCTCAGGGATGGGGAATGTGCTGACTGAGCAGATGGAAGTCTCGACTCGGCCTCTAGCACTCCCCGGAGTCCCTTCAGCCTCTGGAATGTTCTTCCAGGGACCTTTGCTCTGCTCAGTCTGTCTGTACAAGATGAGGCAGCCGCGAGCGTGACTGACACCATCTCAGTCTGTCTCTTCCTTTTAGAACATGCGGTGAAGAAACAATACACCAGAATGAACCAAATCAGCGCACATACACTATATGACCAAAAGTATGTGGACACCTGCTCGTTGAACGTCTAATTCCAAAATCATGGGCATTAATATGGAGTTGGTCCTCCCTTTGCTGCTATAACAGCCTCCACTCTTCTGGGAAGGCTTTCCACTAGATGTTGGAACATTGCTGCGGGGACTTCAGCCACAAGAGTATTAGTGAGGTCGGGTACTGATGTTGGGCGATTAGGCCTGGTTCACAGTCAGCGTTCCAATATATCCCAAAGGTGTTCGATGGGGTTGAGGTCAGGGCTCTGTGCAGGCCAGCCAAGTTCTTCCACACCGATCTCAACAAACCATTTCAGTATGGACCTCGCTTTGTGCATGGGGGCATTGTCATGCTGAAACAGGAAAGAGCCTTCCCCAAACTGTTGCCACAAAGTTGGAAGCACAGAATAGACTAGAATGTAATTGTATGCTATAGCGTTAAGATTTCACTTCACTGGAACAAAGGGGCCTAGCCCGAACCATGAAAAACAGCCCCAGACCATTATTCCTCCTCCACCAAACTTTACAGTTGGCACTATGCATTTGGGCAGGTAGCGTTCTCCTGGCATCCGCCAAACCCAGATTCATCCGTCAGACTGCCAGATGGTGAAGCGTGATTCATCACTCCAGAGAATGCGTTTCCACTGCTCCAGAGTCCAATGGCGGCGAGCTTTACACCACTCCAGCCGACGCATGGCATTGAGCATGGTGATCTTAGGCCTGTGTGTGGCTGCTCTGTCATGGAAACCCATTTCATGAAGCTCCCAACGAACAGTTCTTGTGCTGACGTTGCTTCTAGAGGCAGTTTGGAACTCTGTAGTGAGTGTTGCAACCGAGGACAGTTGCTGAAAAAGCAGAATCCACTAATTTGAAGGGGTGTCCATATACTTTTGTATATACACTACCGTTCAAAAGTTTGGGGTCACTTAGACATTACCTTGTTTTCGAAAGAAAAGCAATTTTTTTGTCCATTAAAATAACATCAAATTGATCAGAAATACAGTGTAGACATTGTTAATGTTTTAAATGGCTATTGTAGCTGGAAACGGCTGATTTTTTATGGAATATCTACATAGGCGTACAGAGGCCCATTATCAGCAACCATCAGTCCTGTGTTCCAATGGCTCATTGTGTTTGCTAATCCAAGTTTATCATTTTAAAAGGTTAATTGATCATTAGAAAACCCTTTTGCAATTATGTTAGCACAGCTGAAAACTGTTGTGCTGATTAAAGAAGCAATATATCTGGCATTCTTGAGACTAGTTGAGTATCTGGCGCATCAGCAATTGTGGGTTCGATTACAGGCTCAAAATGGCCAGAAACAAATAACTTTCTTCTGAAACTCGTCTGTCTATTCTTGTTCTGAGAAATGAAGGCTATTCCATGCGAGAAATTGCCAAGAAACTGAAGATCTCGTACAACGCTGTGTACTACTCCCTTCACAGAATAGCACAAACTGGCTAACCAGAATAGAAAGAGGAGTGGGAGGCCCCGGTGCATAACTGAGCAAGAGGACAAATACATTAGAGTGTCTAGTTTGAGAAACAGGTGCCTCACAGGTCCACGCATCCCGGGGTCGCCTCTTCACTGTTGACGTTGAGACTGGTATTTTGCGGGTACTATTTAATGAAGCTGCCAGTTGAGGACCTGTGAGGCGCCTGTTTCTCAAACTAGACACTCTAATGTATTTGTCCTCTTGCTCAGTTGTGCACCGGGGCCTCCCACTCCTCTTTCTATTCTGGTTAGAGCCAGTTTGCGCTGTTCTGTGAAGGGAGTAGGACACAGCGTTGTACGAGATCTTCAGTTTCTTGGCAATTTCTCGCATGGAATAGCCTTCATTTCTCAGAACAAGAATAGACTGTGGGGGAGGGAACTTAAAAAGTAACCCAATATCTAAGAAATTATGGGAGATTTTCAGGTTGTTTTATTGTTAGTTTACAGCCTCCTTAATTTTTCTCAGTGTCAGTATCAGTTCATATGCCAGACCATGAAATTGGCTTTTATGGACAGGGCTACATTTACATGTTTCTTACAGAGGAATTATGAAATGCATATGCGTAACCATGGTAGCAATTGAAAGGGAACAGTTTCGAGATTATGGGGAAATGATTATACCAAAGGTGAGGACAACAGTTCACCTTACACAAGATGTTATGTGGATTTTACATTTACTGTACATCAAACATAGTGATCATAAACGTTGACACTGTATATGACATGAGTTTTATGATATGGAAATGTTAACATTTGGAGTAACGGGTGTTTGGCTTGCTTGTATGACATCAAAGCGTTATTTATTATAATCCTCAATGTCTCATCTTTCAAAATACATAGAGTTCTCTTAATTTACAGCATTTCCCGCACTCAGACAACAAAACATTTGCTAAAGTTGCCCAATTAGTGGGTGGGATGAGGTGCTCAAGTTCAGAACGGCTGCAAGTCAAAACCCATAAAGCGCTGTGAAGCGCAGAGCCAGAGCTCTGACGTCATCTATAGCATATTACTGTACATGCACTCCAATTAAGGCATTCATCAGTGCCGAAATCTGCCATTTTCAACCCGTATACGGGTACAAGTGTAAAGGATTAGGCCCCAGTAAACTGGCCTCAAAGTGATAAATCTGGTCTAGGATCAGTATTATCGGGGCACTTTAAGTCATTTTGAGTGAAGGGTTGTGTAATGGAGGATTTTCTTCTCTTCCTGCTGGTAAACTATTCCCTGATAAGCCAGTCGACCGTCAGCTTAAAGACCACCAGGCCAGCAGGGGGTGCTCCATTAAATATATATATACGATGATAAAGTTAAGAGTCAATTCGCACAAGTGAAATGTACACACACAAAGCTTACTGTAAAGTATGTCCTTACTGTACTACGTGGTATTCTTTCATGTTCCTTTACTAAACACATCAAATAAAATCCAAATATGTGTTTCTCTGTATAACAGAATGACCCAAAGTGATGTAAAACCCCTGACCGCTTCAGAGTCATGCCCACTCCAAGGATCATCAACTAGATTCAGCCGCGGGCAGATATCGTTCTTGAGCTGATTTTCAGGGGGCCGAAACATAATTACAAATCATTTGTAGGCTGCAAATTGACCGCAAGAAGCCCAAACAGACATAATAATTTCAAACCTTGCTTACGATCACATATTTCTCTATTATGCGTGGGACTATTTTGGAACAGATTTCCAAAATTAAAATCAATTGGAGCTGATTTGCTAGTGTTTTTACGGTCTTTTTATTTTGCTCAGAAGACTTGGGGCAGAAATAAAAATCACCAGTTGGGGAACCCTGTTCTACTTTACCCAGGTATACTGCAGACACTGGCACTGTTATGGGCAACCTTATGGCTGTAGCACTGACACTTATGGGCAACCTAAAGGCTGCAACCCCCCCCCCCCCCCCCCCCCCTATTTTCTGGCGTATTTATTTTCCTAATGTAGATCTAGCAAGAAGATGCCTCTCTATCCTCTAGAACGAAGCGCTGACTCATCTTACAGTCGAATGCCTGAAAATAAATAGTGCCTTCGGGATATTTGGACAGTCTCTTTGTGTTTAAAGCAGTTGTACATCCTATGTCCACAGTGTTATGTTCTGTGAGTGTAAATTAACCAATCAGATGTCTCAAGCTGGACCATAACAGGAACATAACATAACTGTTTGGTTTTATAGGGTTTCTTGTTCAGTTACGGGAGCAATGGACAAAAAAGGTATTAGCAGCAGAAGCATGAGAATGAAAAGCATGCAACGACCAAAAACAATCTTCAAATTATGAATATGATCTCATGTTGTTTACGTAATAGACGTTCCGCTAATGTGTGGAGGTTATGCGGAGCACATGTGCACATGTGTTCGGCCATTGACTATAGCGTCGGCACGTGGTTTGCCGAACGCAATACCTTGGGCAAACTACCCGCCCTCCAAGACACCTACAGCACCCGATGTCACAGGAAGGCCAAAAAGATCATCAAGGACATCAACCACCTGAGCCACTGCCTGTTCACCCCGCTATCATCCAGAAGGCGATGTCAGTACAGGTGCATCAAAGCTGGGACCGAGAGAATGAAAAACAGCTTCTATCTCAAGGCCATCAGACTGTTAAATAGCCATCATTAACAATTTAAAGGCTGCTGCCTATTGAAATCACTGGCCACTTTAAGAAATGGAACACTAGTCACTTTAATAATGTTTACATATCTTACACTACTCATCTCATATGTATCTTAGTCCATGCCGCTCTGTCATTGCTTGTCCATATATGTATATATTCTTAAATTCCATTCCTTACTAGATTTAGGTGTATAGGGTATATGTTCTGAAATTGTTAGATATTACTTGTTAGATATTACTGCACTGTCGGAGCTAGAAGCACAAGCATTGCTACACCCGCAATAACATCTGCTAAACACGTGTATGTGACAAATAACATTTGATTTGATTTGGTCTCTGAAATGTGTTATCCATTAGATAAGTGGCTGACTGTGGGGCTCCTCAAGCTCTTCTGAAATCTCTAAACCCAGGTTGAGGCCATAGGGAAACCAGAGGGGGATTGGGACCCATGAAGTTGAGTGATAAAGTTATAAAGAAGGATTCATTAGGAGAGAACATGCCTTCCATAAACTCAACACGCACGCACACACACACACACACACCTCAAGGCACTTGATCATAGCTGAGGTGCATTTGCCTGTGTGCGGGGCCCATTTCTTCTGCTTTCGATATATGCCTAATGGGGAGAGAAGTTTGGGGGTTTGGGGGGTCGGCGAGGTAGTCGACTAGCCGTCAGCCATGGAGCTGGAGTGTTTCCTCATATTAAAGCTGCCAACCATAATTCAACCACAGAGAACTCTACCTTTCAGAGGGAATCAATTACTTTTTCAGCGCTACAGACCCTCTTGTCTGTGTCCCAAATGGGCCCATAGGGCTCTTGGTCAAAAGTAGTGCATTATATAAGTAATAGGGTGCCATTTGGGATCTCTAGTCTACATCCCTCCACCCTAGACACCCTGTCCTGAGACCGTGGAGGCGCCAGGGCCGCAAGTGGCGACAGAGACGGGGGCACTCGAACCTGCAGCACCTGGTCGCCTGTCACCACATGCTAATGAACACCACCTGCTGGAGAGAGAGAGCGAGAGGGAAAGAGAGAAAGAGAGAAAGAGAGAGAAGGACAGAGAGCAAGGTGTTGGAGGAGTACATGTCCTAAACAAATTACCTCAGGCAGTGACCCATGGATGCTATGGAGGTATGTTGAATCAAACTCGTGATAGTTACTACATATGACCATAGACAGCTCAGTGTGTGTGTCATTTCTGTCCACGCTGGGTTGATTGCAAAGCAGTTCTGAATGTTATTTCAATTCCTTTTTAGCCTAGGCCTACTGTGCTATATTCTTGCATAAACGAGAAAATGCAAATAAGATATGATCAAGGCATTGGAATATATTCAATTCTTTCCACCCATCTTAGAGTGTAGCGAACACAGTACAGACTCCCATAGAATGTTTTAAATCAAATCAAAGTTTATTGGTTGCGTACACAGATTTGCAGATGTTATCACAGGTGCAGCAAAATGCATGTGTTTCTACCTCCAACAGTGCAGTAATAATACCTACAGAACAATACGCACATAATCCAAATTATCCAAATTAAAAGAAAGAAATTACGAAATATCAGAACGAGCAGGAATCAGGAATCAGGAATATTATATATACACTACCGTTCAAAAGTTTGGGGTCACTTAGAAATGTCCTTGTTTTCGAAAGAAAATTTAAAAAATTGTCCATTAAAATAACATCAAATTGATCAGAAATACAGTGTAGACATTGTTCATGTTGTAAATGGCTATTGTAGCTGGAAACGGCAGATTGTTAATGGAATATCTACATAGGTGTACAGAGGCCCATTATCAGCAACCATCAGTCCTGTGTTCCAATGCCACGTTGCTAATCTAAGTTTATCATTTTAAAAGGCTAATTGATCATTAGAAAACCCTTTTGCAATTATGTTAGCACAGCTGATAACTGTTGTGCTGATTAAAGAAGCAATAAAACTGGCCTTCTTGAGACTAGTTGAGTATCTGGAGCATCAGCAATTATGGGTTCAATTACAGGCTGAAACTCGTCAGTCAATTTTTTTTCTGAGAAATGAAGGCTATTCCATGCGAGAAATTGCCAAGAAACTGAAGATCTCGTACAACGCTGTGTACTACTCCCTTCCCAGAACAGCGCATACTGGCTCTAACTAGAATAGAAAGAGGAGTGGGAGGCCCCGGTGCACAACTGAGCAAGAGGACAAATACATTAGAGTGTCAAGTTTGAGAAACAGACGCCTCACAGGTCCTCAACTGGCAGCTTCATTAAATAGTACCCGCAAAACACCAGTCTCAACGTCAACAGTGAAGAGGCGACTCTGGGATGCTGACCTTCTAGGCAGAGTTGCAAAGAAAAAGCCATATATCAGACCGGCCAATAAAAAGAAAAGATTAAGATGGGCAATCTGAGATATGGCTTTTTCTTTGCAACTCTGCCTAGAAGGTCAGCATCCCGGAGTGGCCTCTTTACTGTTGACGTTGATACTGATTATAGCCTCGAGTCTTCTTGGGTATGATGCTACAAGCTTGGGACACCTGTATTTGCGGTGTTTCTCCCATTCTTCTCTGCAGATCCTCTCAAGCTCTGTCAGGTTGGATGGGGAGCGTCGCTGCACAGCTCTTTTCAGGTCTCTTCAGAGATGTTCGATCGGGTTCAAGTCCGTGCTCTGGCTGGGCCACTCAAGGACATTCAGAGACTTGTCACGAAGCCACTCCCGCATTGTCTTGGCTGTGTGCTTAAGGTTGTTGTCCTATTGGAAGGTTGAACCTTCGCCCCAGTCTGAGGTCCTGAGCGCTCTGGAGCAGATTTTCATCAAGGATCTCTCTGTACTTTGCTCCGTTCATCTTTGCCTCGATCCAGACTAGTCTCCCAGTCCCTGCCGCTGAAAAACATCCCCATAGCATGATGCTGCCACCAGACCAAAGAGTTCAATCTTGGTTTCATCAGACCAGAGAATCTTGTTTCTCATGGTCTGAGAGTCTTTAGGTGCCTTTTGGCAAACTCCAAGCGGGCTGTCATGTGCCTTATATTGAGGAGTGGCTTTCGTCTGGCCACTCTACAATAAAGGCCTGATTGGTGGAGTGCTGCAGAGATGGTTGTCCTTCTGGAAGGTTCTCCCATCTCCACAGAGGAACTCTAGAGCTCTGTCGGAGTGACCATCGGGTTCTTGGTCACCTCCCTGACTAAGACCCTTCTCCCCCGATTGCTCAGTTTGGCTGGGCGGCCAGCTCTAGGAAGAATCTTGGTGGTTCCAAACTTCTTCCATTTAAGAATGATAGAGTCCACAATTCCTTCGACCTCATTGCTTGGTTTTTGATCTGGCATGCACTGTCAACTGTGGGACCTTATATAGACAGGTGTGTGCCTTTCCAAATCATGTCCAATCAATTGCATTTACCACAGGTGGACTCCAATCAAGTTGATCAATGGAAAAAGGATGCACCTGAGCTCAATTTTCGAGTATCATAGCAAAGGGTCTGAATACTTATGTAAATAAGGTATTTCTGTTTGCTGAGTTTTTTAAACAATTTAATCCATTTTAGAATAAGGCTGTAACGTAACAAAATGTGGAAAAGGTCAAGGGGGTCTGAATACTTTCTGAAGGCACTGTGGAAAGTGGGTAAAACAGTATGTAAACATTATTAAAAGTGACCAGTGTTCAATGACTATGTACAGTTGAAGTCGGAAGTTTACATACACTTAGGTTGGAGTCATTAAAACTCGTTTTTCAACCACTCCACAACTTTCTTGTTAACAAACTATAGTTTTGGCAAGTCGGTTACTTTGTGCATGACACAAGTAATTATTGATTATTTCACTTATAATTCACTGTATCACAATTCCAGTGGGTCAGAAGTTTACATACCCTAAGTTGACTGTGCCTTTAAACAGCTTGGAAAATTCCAGAAAATGATGTCATGGCTTTAGAAGCTTCTGTTAGGCTAATTCACATCATTTGAGTCAATTGGAGGTGTACCTATGGATGTATTTCAAGGCCTACCTTCAAACTCAGTGCCTCTTTGCTTGACATCATGGGAAAATCAAAAGAAATCAGCGAAGATCTCAGAAAAACAATTGTAGACCTCCACAAGTCTGGTTCATCCAATTTCCAAACGCCTGAAGGTAACACGTTCATCTGTACAAACAATAGTACGCAAGTATAAACACCATGGGACCACACAGCCGCCATACCACTCAGGATGGAGACGCGTTCTGTCTCCTAGAGATGAACGTACTTTAGTGCGAAAAGTGCAAATCAATCCCAGAACAACAGCAAAGGACCTTGTGAAGATGCTGGAGGAAACAGGTACAAAAGTATCTATATCCACAGTAAAACGAGACCTATATCGGCATAACCTGAAAGGCCGCTCAGCAAGGAAGAAGCCATTGCTCCAAAACCGCCATAGAAAAGCCAGACTACGGTTTGCAACTTCACATGGGGACAAAGATCGTACTTTTTAGAGAAATGTCCTCTGGTCTGATTAAACAAAAATAGAACTATTTGGCCATAATGACCATCGTTATGTTTGGAGGAAAAAGGGGGTGGCTTGCAAGCCGAAGAACACCATCCAAACCGTGAAGCACGGGGGTGGTAGCATCATGCTGTGGGGGTGCTTTGCTGCAGGAGGGACTGGTGCACTTTACAAAATAGATGGCATCATGAGGAAGGAAAATTATGTGGATATATTGAAGCAACATCTCAAGACATCAGTCAGGAAGTTAAAGCTTGGTCGCAAATGGGTCTTCCAAATGGACAATGACCCCAAGCATACTTCCAAAGTTGTGGCAAAATGGCTTAAGGACAACAAAGTCAAGGTATTGGAGTGGCCATCACAAAGCCCTGACCTCAATCCTATAGAACATTTGTGGGCAGAACTGAAAAAGCGTGTGCGAGCAAGGAGGCCTACAAACCTGACTCAATTACACCAGCTCTGTCAGGAGGAATGGGCCAAAATTCACCCAACTTATTGTGGGAAGCTTGTGGATGGCTACCCGAAAACTTTGACCCAAGTTAAACAATTTAAAGGCAATGCTACCAAATACTAATTGAGTGTATGTAAACTTCTGACCCACTGGGAATATGATGAAAGAAATAAAAGCTGAAATAAATCATTCTCTCTACTATTATTCTGACATTTCACATTCTTAAAATAAAGTGGTGATGCTAAATGACCTAAGAGAGTGAGTTTTTACTAGGATTAAATGTCAGGAATTGTGAAAAACTGAGTTTAAATGTATTTGGCTAAGGTGTATGTAAACTTCCGACTTCAACTGTACATATGGCAAAGCAGTCTCTAAGGTGCAGGGCAGAGTACCGGGTGGTAGCCGGCCAGCAACAGTGACTAAGGTTCAGGGCAGGGTACTGGGCGGAGGAAGGCTAGTGGTGACTGTTTAACAGTCTGATGGCCTGGAGGTAGAAGCTGTTTATCAGTCTCTCTGTCCCAGCTTTGATGCAGCTGTACTGTCTCCTCCTTCTAGGTTAGGGTTTCCCAAACTCTGTCCTCAGGACCCCAAGGGGTGCACGTTTTGGTTTTTGCCCTAGCACTACACAGCTGATTCAAATAATCAACTAATCATCAAGCTATGATCATTTGAATCAGCTGTATAGTGTTCACCCCTTGAGGACCGAGTTTGGGAAGCGTTCTTCTAGATGGTAACGGGGTAAACAGGCCGTGGCTCGGGTGTCTAAGGTCCTTTATGATCTTATTGGCCTTCCTGTGACACCGGGTGCTGTAGATGTCCTGGAGGGCAGGCAGTGTGCCCCGATGATACGTTGGGCTGACCACAACACCCCCTGGAGAGCCCTGTGATTGTGGACGGTACAATTGCCGTAACAGGCGGTGATACAGCCCGACAGGATGCTCGCAGTGGTGCATCTGTAGAAGTTCATGATGGTCTTAGGAGCCAAATTTCTTCAGCCTCCTGAGGTTGCAGAGACGCTGTTGCGCCTTCTTTACCACACTGTGTGAAGGGACCATTTCAGGTTGTCAGTTATGTGCACGCCGAGAAACCAGGGCCCTGGGCCCTGAGCTTAGTGATGAGCTTGGAGGGCACTATGGTGTTGAAGGCTGATCTGTAGTCGATGAACTGCATTCTTACATAGGTACAGTGAGGGAAAAAAGTATTTGATCCCCTGCTGATTTTGTATGTTTGACATGATCAGTCTATAATTTTAATGGTAGATTTATTTGAACCAGAAAAATGCATGTCAAAAATGTTATAAATTGATTTGCATTTTAATTAGGGAAATAAGTATTTGACCCCTCTGCAAAACATGACTTAGTACTTGGTGGCAAAACCCTTGTTGGCAATCACAGAGGTCAGACGTTTCTTGTAGTTGGCCACCAGGTTTGCACACATCTCAGGAGGGATTTTGTCCCACTCCTCTTTGCAGATCTTCTCCAAGTCATTAAGGTTTCAAGGCTGACGTTTGGAAACTCGAACCTTCAGCTCCCTCCACAGATTTTCTATGGGATTAAGGTCTGGAGACTGGCTAGGCCACTCCAGGACCTTAATGTACTTCTTCTTGAGCCACTCCTTTGTTGCCTTGGCCGTGTGTTTTGGGTCATTGTCATGCTGAAATACCCATCCACGACCCATTTTCAATGCCCTGGCTGAGTGAAGGAGGTTCTCACCCAAGATTTGATGGTACATGGCCCGTCCATCGTCCCTTTGAAGCGGTGAAGTTGTCCTGTCCCCTTAGCAGAAAAACCCCCAAAGCATAATGTTTCCACCTCCATGTTTGACGGTGGGGATGGTGTTCTTGGGGTCATAGGCAGCATTCCTCCAAACATGGCGAATTGAGTTGATGGCAAAGAGCTCAATTTTGGTCTCATCTGACCACAACACTTTCACCCAGTTCTCCTCTGAATCATTCAGATGTTCATTGGCAAACTTCAGACAGTCCTGTATATGTGCTTTCTTGAGCAGGGGACCTTGCGGGCGCTGCAGGATTTCAGTCCTTCACGGCATAGTGTGTTACCAATTGTTTTCTTGGTGACTATGGTCCCAGCTGCCTTGAGATCATTGACAAGATCCTCCCGTGTAGTTCTGGGCTGATTCCTCACCGTTCTCATGATCATTGCAACTCCACGAGGTGAGATCTTGCATGGAGCCCCAGGCCGAGGGAGATTGACAGTTCTTTTGTGTTTCTTCCATTTGCGAATAATCGCACCAACTGTTGTCACCTTCTCATCAAGCTGCTTGGTGATGGTCTTGTAGCCCATTCCAGCCTTGTGTAGGTCTACAATCTTGTCCCTGACATCCTTGCAGAGCTCTTTGGTCTTGGCCATGGTGGAGAGTTTGGAATCTGATTGATTGATTGCTTCTGTGGACAGGTGTCTTTTATACAGGTAACAAGCTGAGATTAGGAGCACTCCCTTTAAGTGTGTGCTCCTAATCTCTGCTCGTTACCTGTATAAAAGACACCTGGGAGACAGAAATCTTTCTGATTGAGAGGGGGTCAAATACTTATTTCCCTAATTAAAATGCCATTGACATGCGTTTTTCTGGATTTCTTTGTTGTTATTCTGTCTCTCACTGTTCAAATAAACCTACCATTAAAATTATAGACTGATCATGTCTTCGTCAGTGGGCAAACGTACAAAATCAGCAGGGGATCAAATACTTTTTTCCCTCACTGTATTTATCTTGTCCAGGTGGGCTAGGGCAGTGCACAGTGCAATAGCAATTGCATCGTCCATGGATTTGTTGAAGCGGTATGCGAATTGTAGTGGGTCTAGGTTGTCGGATAACGTGGAGGTGATATGGTCCTTAACTAGCCTCTCAAAGCACTTCATGATGACAGAAGTCAGTGCTATGGGGCGATAGTCATTTAGTTCAGTTACCTTCGCTTTCTTAGGTACATGAACAATGGTGGACATCTTGAAGCAAGTGGGGACAACAGACTGGGAAATGGAGAGATTGAATATGTCCATAAACACTCCATCCAGCTGGTCTGCACATGCTCTGAGGATGCGGCTTGGGATGCCGCCTGGGCCGGCAACCTTGTGAGGGTTAACACGCTTAAATGACTCTCGTCGACCACGGAGAACGAGAGCACACAGTCCTCATGAGCGGAGCGGACCCGCGTCGGCGAAGAAACTGTTTAGCTTGTCCGGGAGCCAGGCGTCGGTGTCCGCTACGTGGCTGACTTCCCTTTATAATCCGTGATTGTCTGGAGTCCCTGCCACATACAGTGGGGAGAACAAGTATTTGATACACTTCCGATTTTGCAGGTTTTCCTACTTACAAAGCATGTAGAGGTCTGTAATTGTTATCATAGGTACACTTCAACTGTGAGAGACGGAATATAAAACAAAAATCCAGAAAATCATACAATGTGATTAATGAATTAATGAATTAATTTGCATTTTATTGCATGACATAAGTATTTGATCACCTACCAACCAGTAAGAATTCCGGCTCTCACAGACCTGTTAGTGTCTGACTTTTTCCTTGTACTGTCATTTTGCCTCCGATTGCCTTACGGAGGTCATAGCTGGTCTGTTTGTACAAGTCCATATTCCCGGTCACCTTGCCATGGTTAAATGCGGTGGGTCGCGGTTTCAGTTTTGCACGAATGCTACCATCTATCCACAGTTTTTGGTTTGGATAAGTTCTAATCATCATAGTGGGAATAACATCCTCTAAGCGCTTCCTGATGAACCCAGTCACAGAGTCAGTGTATACGTCGATACTATTCTCAGAGGCACCCCGGAACATTTCCCAGTCCACGTGATCAAAACAATTTTGAAGCATAGCTTCTTACCACGGCTGCTTCCTGTTTAAGCATCTGCCTATAGGTGGGGAGGAGCAGAATGGAGGCATGATCTGATTTGCCGAAGGGAGGGCGGGGAGGCCTTGTGGCCATCCCGGAAGGGAGAGTAGCAATGATCAAGAGTGTGTGATGCGCGTGATGCAGAGGAGATGTGTTGATAGAATTTCTGTAACATTTTCCTCAGATTTCCTTTAATAAAGTCCCAATCTACAATAAATGTGGCCTCAGGATAAGTGGTTTCCAGTTGGCACATAGTCCAGTGTAGTTCCTTGAGAACCGTCGCGGTGTCAGCTTGGGGGGCAGTGACGATGATGGAAGAAAATTATCTTGTGAGGTAATGCGGTCGGCATATTTGATGTTGAGGTATTCCAGATCAGGAGAACAGAAGGACTTGAGTTCCTGTAAGTTACCACTATCACACCATTAGTTGTTAATCATGAAACAAACCCCTCTGCCTTTTTTCCAGATAGTTCTTTCTTCCTGTCCGTGCGATGGACGGAGAACCCCGCTGGCTGAAGCCAGTGTTTATGCCTTGATTCATGTTTTGTGTTTCTGTCCTTTATCACATGATAAACCTTTACAATGATAGCGGAGTACAGTTTCGAGATGAACCTGCACTGAACATAGTAAAGTATAGGCCTAGATCTAATCTGGCCATTTCTGTCTTCTGGCAGTTCAATGAGCTGAAACATTAGGCTTTACAGTATGTTCACCGCGTAAATCACACGCCACATATATTTGGGAAACATCTGATATGTTTTTGCTAGAAAAATAAACTGGGTTTCATTGCTAACAAAGTTTGTAGGGCTTGGGAAAACTTGACAGGGAAAATAGGTTGGGGGCTGTGAATTTATCGACGGGTTGACAAGTGGGTCTTTTATTAGGTTGTTGATTGGAGAGGCAATGTTTTTTTGGAGGGGGGCAAAGATTAGTACCCTTGTCCTCGTGCAAGGGAGGACAAGTCGGGCTTCCAGGAAAAGTCAATCACATTTAGGAGGAGCCTAATTGACGTCAGGATATCTTTACCTTAAATGGCAAGAGGCTTATGATTTTGGTATGAGCCTGCATTTGAGCCTCAGGTGTGGAGACTGGTTTCCCAGCACACCATCATAAGTGTCAATCTTCACTTAGGTGGTAAATGTCATTAACATAACTCCTGTACAGGACTTAATCCCTTTGTATCCAGCTTCCCTTAGCGCTCTGGGAGAGTTACTGACAGTCTCGTTCATACTGGATATCTCACACTGTCTGTCTGAGGGGCACAGGGGTGTTCTAGCTCCCTAGCCTGGAGAGTAAATACACAACTGTGAAGCAGCAAAACCCTTGAGCTCTTACTGTGGCAGTTTGGTATTGCTGGGTATCAGTGGCGGTCAGTGCTGTTTATGATGAGGGAGGACAATTCTTTTTTATTACAGCATGTTGGATGACTGTCATTCATATTCCATTCACCTAGTTCAACGTAACATCGATAGGTTTAGGCTCCTACATGATACTTTAATTTTCCCTATACCCATCATGAGGTTTCTACAACCTAGCCTATGAATGAAAGTTTACAACGTAGGTGCACACAGGTCGAGAGAAAAATGTGAGATGACAGACAGTGACACATGGACAGACAGTGACACATTCAATACCGCCTTGCACACTCTTGCCTGCATCTAGCTTATCTAGGGTGTAATCATTAGTCCAACAGTTGCAAACGAGAGTTTCTATTGGACAAATTCAGGTATTTTTATCCCTGTTTCGTTTGCTTCCGTTTAAGATACATTTTTCGACATAATCGGCAGAATGAATACACCCCTGATCACGCATAAACACAGTTCACTTTCATAGCAGCCACGTTGTATTCATTCTAGCCTCTATGCAGTCTCCTCCTCTCACCTTTTCCCTTCGTTTGTGGACTTCAATGCACAACACATCAGCTGTATGTGACCAGGCGAAAAAACCTTTCCAAGCCAAACCATAGCATAACCGCTACACACAGCCTACATCGTTGTCCCCATATTAGCTAAAGTAACGTCCTAGTCAACATAGCTAATAGAACTAATGCGTTAGTAAACCCGCTACAATCATGCAGTAACGTTACAGTGTATAGTCAGTAAGCAATTAGACTGGCGGGCCCCAGGGACAATCAATTAATAAAACCAAAAGCTTACCTTGACTTGGAAGAGTTCCAGTGTTGTGTTGGATAGTCATAGCCAGCTAGCTAACATAGCATCCATCTGTTTGAGCCGGGTGTTTGAGTAACTAAACTAGCCAGCTGCATTTGCAAGCTAAATAAGTGAAACTGAAAGTGGAAAAAAATTACACTCTCTCGCTCTCTCTGTCTTGCTTCTCCTTCATTTTTAAAGAAATTAATGTGTTGAAAACTGTTTTACTATTGTCTTTCTCTCTCTTTGAGTGAACTACTCACCACATTTTATGCACTGCAGTGCTAGCTAGCTGTAGCTTATGCTTTCAGTACTAGATTCATTCTCTGATCCTTTGATTGGGTGGACAACATGTCAGTTCATACTGCAAGTGCTCTGATAGGTTGGAGGACGTCCTCCAGAAGTTATCATAATTACTGTGTAAGTCTATGGAAGGGGGTGAGAACCAAGAGCCTCCTAGGTTTTGTATTGAAGTCAATGTACCAAGAGGAGTACGGAACCTAGCTGTTCTCCGGCTACACCATGGTGCTACCCTATAGAGTGCTGTTGAGGCTACTGTAGACCTTCATTGCAAAAGAGTGTGTTTTAATAAATTATTTCATAACGTGAATATATTTAGTATAGTTTTATCTAAAAAGGATAACTTTTTCAATGTTTTACTATTTTTATTTTTATGAAATTCACTGAGGAAGATGATCCTCCCCTTCCTCCTCTGAGGAGCCTCCACTGCTGGGTATTGTCAATAAGGAGCAGGAACTGTGGACACGGTAGGGTTTAGGGTTGAAAATATCACAGTTGTGATATTGAGTGCTGGGTATGATGAAACAAGTGAAGCTACAGGTAAAATCCATTAGTCTCATGACTCTCACCAGAGGAACATGCCACTCTGGGCCTATGGGGGGTTTCGCATCCTTTCATAGCACTATACACCCCCACCACCAGAGGTCAAAGTGGTCCAGTCCCAGAGTTCACACCTCATCTTGTGTCAGCTCAACAGACATGAGAAGAGAGACACCATGACAGCTTGTTGATGCTCATAGCGCCCTCGGAACATGACGCTAGAGAGCCAGCCGTGTCCTCAACGATCTCGTGCCCCACAAACTCTTGTTATCAAACAGCACCATCGTCACATTGAGAAGACTACAGAACATGGTAGAAAAGAGGTTGTTTTAACTCCATAATCCAGTACTGTTTTGACTTAACCCCATAGCTTCATGTTCTCCAGAGAAGAGAGTATTTTCCAGCCCTACTTTAACAAAATCAAACCCAAAGCCTATTCATGTCCTTATAACCAGCCTTGTTTGGGGCTCTTGTGATTTATCCACACAATAACCCCTGTTCTTATTATGTAAACTAGATGTCGAAGCTTGGTAAACTGACCTTGGGATTACCACAAATAATCATATCCTCACATTGTTCTCCTGGGCTGGGATTGGCTGGGAGCCTGGAAGGGGAGGGCCAGATCCACCGCTGCTGCCTGCACCACAATGAACAACATGTAACTGCATTGTTTACAGGGAGAAAGTGAAAGTGAGTAATAAATGGGATTTAGATTAGAATTTATAAAGTCACGTCGACATTCCGTCAAGCAGGATGCTAGATACTCTAGTGCATATAGACAGTATTGTCAGTGGATGAGGAGAGACAGCATTTGATTTTAGCTGCCGTTGATGGGCAGGACTCGCAGTATATTTGTAAATGAATTTGATCAAGCTATGTAGCCTATTGATTCCTTCTTGATGAATAAATAAAATGAAAATGTTTTGTTGTTTCTCTGTAATACTAGCCACCTAACAATTTTATGCAAAAAGGGAGTACTCCTAATCTCAGCTTGTTACCTGTATAAAAGACACCTGTCCACAGAAGCAATCAATCAATCAGATTCCAAACCAAGACCAAAGAGCTCTCCAAGGTTGTCAGGGACAAGATTGTAGACCTACACAAGGCTGGAATGGGCTACAAGACCATCGCCAAGCAGCTTGGTTAGAAGGTGACAACAGCTGGTGCGATTATTCGCAAATGGAAGAAACACAAAATAACTGTCAATCTCCCTCGGCCTGGGGCTCCATGCAAGATCTCACCTCGTGGAGTTGCAATGATCATGAGAACGGTGAGGAATCAGCCCAGAACTACACGGGAGGATCTTGTCAATGATCTCAAGGCAGCTGGGACCATAGTCACCAAGAAAACAATTGGTAACACATTACGCCGTGAAGGACTGAAATCCTGCAGCTCCCGCAAGGTCCCCCTGCTCAAGAAAGCACATATACATGCCCGTCTGAAGTTTGCCAATGAACATCTGAATGATTCAGAGGAGAACTGGGTGAAAGTGTTGTGGTCAGATGAGACCAAAATGGAGCTCTTTGGCATCAACTCAACTCGCTGTGTTTGGAGGAGGAGGAAAGCTGCCTATGACCACAAGAACACCATCCCCACCGTCAAACATGGAGGTGGAAACATTATGCTTTGGGGTTGTTTTTCTGCTAAGGGGACAGGATAACTTCACCGCATCAAAGGGACGATAGACGGGGCCATGTACCGTCAAATCTTGGGTGAGAACCTCCTTCCCTCAGCCAGGGCATTGAAAATGGGTCATGGATGGGTATTCCAGCATGACAATGACCCAAAACACACGGCCAAGGCAACAAAGGAGTGGCTCAAGAAGAAGCACATTAAGGTCCTGGAGTGGCCTAGCCAGTCTCCAGTCCTTAATCCCATAGAAAATCTGTGGAGGGAGCTGAAGGTTCGAGTTGCCAAACGTCAGTCTCGAAACCTTAATGACTTGGAGAAGATCTACAAAGAGGAGTGGGACAAATTCCCTCTTGAGATGTGTGCAAACCTGGTGGCCAACTACAAGAAACGTCTGACCTCTGTGATTGCCAACAAGGGTTTTGCTACCAAGTACTAAATCATGTTTTGCAGAGGGGTCAAATACTTATTTCCCTCATTAAAATGCAAATCAATTTATAACATTTTTGACATGCGCTTTTCTGGATTTTTTTGTTGTTATTCTGTCTCTCACTGTTCAAATAAACCTACCATTAAAATTATAGACTGATCATTTCTTTGTCAGTGGGCAAAATCAGCAGGGGATCAAATACTTTTTTCCCTCACTGTAGCTACCAAGCCATTTCAGGCTATCAATCAAGTCTTAGCTAGCATGCCTACTGGCAATTGCTTTAATTATTGGGTTATGATACTACTGTATATACCAAGGCATAAAAGTTATTAAAGAATCAAAGTGCATCATTAATTAAAATGACAATTGAACAGGTAAAGAGGTATGCTTAGATAGCCTATGAAGAAAAAATATACATATTTTTGACATAGAATTAGGCATAATGATTATGGCTCTAGATTACAGAAAAAAACTGTTTCAGCTGTTTGAAAATGCTAAATTCTCAGATTTCCAGAGGGGGGACCAACCCGCCCCCACCCTCACGTACTTCGTGCCCCCTCTAAAATAATGGATGCATGACGTCCCTGCTGACCAAGGTAAGAATTGTTTTGGATATTACATTTCTGAGTTAATATGTCATGTACACAGTAAATCAAGGATAGTTGAAATCACAGTGTTAAAAAAAAAAAAAAAAGAGGGGTAAATTAACTCTACTGGGAGTTATCTTAACCCTCAAGAGTGATACGCTCCCTGGAGTTAGTGTTGATAACTGGAGTTGATTGGGATGGAGTACATTTAACTCCATTAAGAGTAACCAGAGACAGGGAGTTAAATCTATGGAGTTATCCACAGATGTGGGAGCTCGCCTCATTGTCATATTTCCCAGCATGCACTGTTGCAGGTTGATTTTTAAATTGCTTGTTTCAATAACTGTGTTTTCGCATTGTTGATTGTTTTTGATCTTATGTTACACAAATAATATTTTTAAAAATAAACTTTATAGCAACCGTTGTTCCAGTTTACATGGTGTAGTCCCCTGTAGCTCAGTTGGTAGTGCATGGCATTTGCAATGCCAGGGTTGTGGGTTCAATTCCCACGGGGGACCAGTATAAAAAATGTATGCACTAGCTGTAAGTTGCTCTGGATAAGAGCGTCTACTAAAATGAAAAATGTAGGTAGTCTCCATATAATGTATTTTCTTCACTACTATGACAGGCATTCTAAATGAAAGTTGTGGGCGATGTAAAAGTTATAGATATCTTGCTGCAAGTTGGATTCCAACAGAGATTAGGTATCACATTGCAAACCACCATTATGTGACACATTAAGAAATATTCAAATAAGGCTCAAAGGAAGTAAACTGAAATAAAAATATACTCTGATGGAGTTGATTGTTAATTCAAAATGAACACAGAAAATAGTAAAATGGCAATTTGAGTTTTGAATTTAAGCAACTCTGAGAGTTGGATATTTACTCCATTTAGTGTCGTTTTAACTCCAAAAATATCAACACCATGACCAGAGTAGTTTTAACACAAAATGGGGGTGGGACCATATAAACCCCAAAATAGTTTTACATTTGACTCCATAGGGGTTGAATTAACTCTTGCGATTTTACTGTGTATGTATTAGATACCATTTAATTGCCAAATCTAGTTAAAGGGAAATATCACTGCTGCTCTTTCACTGTATACAGTGGGGGAAAAAAGTATTTAGTCAGCCACCAATTGTGCAAGTTCTCCCACTTAAAAAGATGAGAGAGGCCTGTAATTTTCATCATAGGTACACGTCAACTATGACAGACAAAATGAGAAAAAAAACTCCAGAAAATCACATTGTAGGATTTTTTATGAATTTATTTGCAAATTATGGTGGAAAATAAGTATTTGGTCAATAACAAAAGTTTCTCAATACTTTGTTATATACCCTTTGTTGGCAATGACACAGGTCAAATGTTTTCTGTAAGTCTTCACAAGGTTTTCACACACTGTTGCTGGTATTTTGGCCCATTCCTCCATGCAGATCTCCTCTAGAGCAGTGCTATTTTGGGGCTGTCGCTGGGCAACACAGACTTTCAACTCCCTCCAAAGATTTTCTATGGGGTTGAGATCTGGAGACTGGCTAGGCCACTCCAGGACCTTGAAATGCTTCTTACGAAGCCCCTCCTTCGTTGCCTGGGCGGTGTGTTTGGGATCATTGTCATGCTGAAAGACCCAGCCACGTTTCATCTTCAATGCCCTTGCTGATGGAAGGAGGTTTTCACTCAAAATCTCACGATACATGGCCCCATTCATTCTTTCCTTTACACGGATCAGTCGTCCTGGTCCCTTTGCAGAAAAACAACCCCAAAGTATGATGTTTCCACCCCCATGCTTCACAGTAGTTATGGTGTTCTTTGGATGCAACTCAGCATTCTTTGTCCTCCAAACATGACGAGTTGAGTTTTTACCAAAAAGTTATATTTTGGTTTCATCTGACCATATGACATTCTCCCAATCCTCTTCTGGATCATCCAAATGCACTCTAGCAAACTTCAGACGGGCCTGGACATGTACTGGCTTAAGCAGGGGGACACGTCTGGCACTGCAGGATTTGAGTCCCTGCGGCGTAGTGTGTTACTGATGGTAGGCTTTGTTACTTTGGTCCCAGCTCTCTGCAGGTCATTCACTAGGTCCCCCCGTGTGGTTCTGGGATTTTTGCTCACCGTTCTTGTGATCATTTTGACCCCACGGGGTGAGATCTTGCGTGGAGCCCCAGATCGAGGGAGATTATCAGTGGTCTTGTATGTCTTCCATTTCCTAATAATTGCTCCCACAGTTGATTTATTCAAACCAAGCTGCTTACCTATTGCAGATTCAGTCTTCCCAGCCTGGTGCAGCTCTACAATTTTGTTTCTGGTGTCCTTTGACAGCTCTTTGGTCTTGGCCATAGTGGAGTTTGGAGTGTGACTGTTTGAGGTTGTCTTTTATACTGATAACAAGTTCAAACAGGTGCCATTAATACAGGTAACAAGTGGAGGACAGAGTAGCCTCTTAAAGAAGAAGTTACAGGTCTGTGAGAGCCAGAAATCTTGCTTGTTTGTAGGTGACCAAATACTAATTTTCCACCATAATTTGCAAATAAATTCATTAAAAATCCTACAATGTGATTTTCTGGATTTTTTTTTCTCAATTTGTCTGTCATAGTTGACGTGTACCTATGATGAAAATTACAGGCCTCTCTCATTTTTTTTATTTCCTCACTACACTCAAGGATGAGCGTTTCTGCATTTCACCGGTAGAAACGGGCCATCTACATTTCCTGGTTGTAAGCAAACCACAATATCCAGAATTCATAATGATTTTAGGACGTAGTAATGCCCCTGTCGAGGTGGAGCCAGTCAAGAATGGGTGTCAACAGGTAGCTAACGTTACTCAATGGACCAGTCACTCGTTCATAGAACATCAGCTTGCGAATAACTATTTATTTGTATTTTTGTGTCGACAACAACTGTAAAGTTTTGTCATGGTGTGGTGCTCAGTACCAGGATGTGCAGAGTACAAGCAAGCACAGGCCGCTGGAGTAACATTTAATTGGTTACCGCGACGCCGGTGCGATTTTGGGTTTTACCATTGGATTAGTCTATTTCTTCTGCATCCGTTGGTACCATTAGTCTGTGATTAACGGGGGCTGAGCTAGAGCGGTGTTTGCGAGACAAGGGCAGATCCCGAAGGGGCCCGGGGCCGGGTCTTTTTTACAAAAACATCTGTAGAGTGACTCTGTCTTTGCATTATGCACAGGGTAACTGTCAACTTGTGAGTCTGAAAATGGACACTGGAGGTTAAGGAATCTGCATTGTAGGTATCAATTTGATTTTCATGAACATTAACCCCTATTTCTTCATCTTGTGTTGATTTTTTTCACTGACTCTCTCGGTCTCAGCATTATCCACAGGGTGATTGTCAAATTGTCACTCACCCTTCTAGGTAACTTGAAACAGCCTAACCATGTCTTGTGTCTGGAAGTGGCCTAGATAGCCCATACAATAGCAATCAGTCGATATAATCTAGAACTATCATCAGAAATCACACAAAATCAGAATCAGACAGTGGGGCACCGCCTGACCAAGTAGTTGGTCGGAAGGTTCAAATCAACTATTCATATCGTAATTTCTGAGTGCAATGTTTACAGTAATCAAATTGGCTGTTATTACACCCCGTACAAGTTGGTGGCGGTAATGACCATTTTTATTGCATTTTTATTGTGCCATAACTAAAACTAGAAGAAGATCTTCTGACTTTCCCTTCAAAGGTACGCAATCGCATTGTTTTGTTAACTGTGATTTACAAATGCTAATGTAATAGATTTTGAAAAAGTGTTTTTACCCTGTGATAGCCCGCTAATATGACCCATAGTAGGGGAGAACATTTCTTGAGTGCAATTCGATTTGTATATATTATCAATTTCACATGATTTGCAATTTTGCATTAGCAGTCTTTGGCTTTTAAATTTCCCGGGAACCATGGCATGGTGTCATTTCCTGTTTTGGGTGCTAGGCTGCGTCTCATTTCTCTGGATGCGTCTTAAAGACATGCTCTGGTACTTTGGCGCCTAGTAAGTATTTTTTAAACCTCCAGCTTTGGGCTGGACGTGTCAATGTGTAGTTCATACATGCATAATACATTAGCAGAATTACTGTCTTACTTCAATTAGCCACGAAATCCCTAGTTTGAAAGTGACTGTTTTCTGGAAGCTGTGCTATGCCATTTCCCCTACATTTCCCGCCCACATGGGCCAGCCCCCTAGCAATTCGAGTTCCAGCCAAAGACATTCAGCCCCTCGCTATTTGAGTGACAGCTAGCAAGAATCACACACAGCAGAGCGAGGTAAAGCGCAATGACGTGGTGCACATATCTGTACATATGTGATATCGTACACAATTTTCGGGGACCACTTTTGGCTCTAGAACTACTGGCTAAAAAGTATACATAAGTCCTGGAGAATCCATTTAAGCATCATTCATAACTGCCTACATAACATACAAATACATGCATTTATTATTACCAACCTCCAGAATTAGACACAAGTCCTGGTCCAGCCCAACTTCCAGCCTCAGCCCAACTTCAACCCCAGGTCCAACCCCTTCCTCCTCTAACCCTAGCTCCACCCATAACCCAACCTCCAACTCCAGCCCCATAGGGGGCACGTGCCCCCTCAGATATATATATATACAGTGGGGAAAAAAAGTATTTAGTCAGCCACCAATTGTGCAAGTTCTCCCACTTAAAAAGATAAGAGAGGCCTGTAATTTTCCTCATAGGTACACGTCAACTATGACAGACAAAATGAGGAAAAAAAATCCTGAAAATCACATTGTAGGATTTTTAATGAATTTATTTGCAAATTATGGTGGAAAATAAGTATTTGGTCAACTACAAACAAGCAAGATTTCTGGCTCTCACAGACCTGTAACTTCTTCTTTAAGAGGCTCCTCTGTCCTCCACTCGTTACCTGTATTAATGGCACCTGTTTGAACTTGTTATCAGTATAAAAGACACCTGTCCACAACCTCAAACAGTCACACTCCAAACTCTACAATGGCCAAGACCAAAGAGCTGTCAAAGGACACCAGAAACAAAATTGTAGACCTGTACCAGGCTGGGAAGACTGAATCTGCAATAGGTAAGCAGCTTGGTTTGAATAAATCAACTGTGGGAGCAATTATTAGGAAATGGAAGACATACAAGACCACTGATAATCTCCCTCGATCTGGGGCTCCACGCAAGATCTCACCCCGTGGGGTCAAAATGATCACAAGAACGGTGAGCAAAAATCCCAGAACCACACGGGGGACCTAGTGAATGACCTGTAGAGAGCTGGGACCAAAGTAACAAAGCCTACCATCAGTAACACACTACGCCGCCAGGGACTCAAATCCTGCAGTGCCAGACGTGTCCCCTGCTTAAGCCAGTACATGTCCAGGCCCGTCTGAAGTTTGCTAGAGTGCATTTGGATGATCCAGAAGAGAGGATGGGAGAATGTCATATGGTCAGATGAAACCAAAATAGAACTTTTTGGTAAAAACTCAACTCGTCGTGTTTGGAGGACAAAGAATGCTGAGTTGCATCCAAAGAACACCATACCTACTGTGAAGCATGGGGGTAGAAACATCATGCTTTGGGGCTGTTTTTCTGCAAAGGGACCAGGACGACTGATCTATGTAAAGGAAAGAATGAATGGGGCCATGTATCGTGAGATTTTGAGTGAAAACCTCCTTCCATCAGCAAGGGCATTGAAGATGAAACGTGGCTGGGTCTTTCAGCATGACAATGATCCCAAACACACCGCCCGGGCAACGAAGGAGTGGCTTCGTAAGAAGCATTTCAAGGTCCTGGAGTGGCCTAGCCAGTCTCCAGATCTCAACCCCATAGAAAATCTTTGGAGGGAGTTGAAAGTCTGTGTTGCCCAGCGACAGCCCCAAAACATCACTGCTCTAGAGGAGATCTGCATGGAGGAATGGGCCAAAATACCAGCAACAGTGTGTGAAAACCTTGTGAAGACTTACAGAAAACGTTTGACCTGTGTCATTGCCAACAAAGGGTATATAACAAAGTATTGAGAAACTTTTGTTATTGACCAAATACTTATTTTCCACCATAATTTGCTAATAAATTCATTAAAAATCCTACAATGTGATTTTCTGGATTATTTTTTTCTCATTTTGTCTGTCATAGTTGACGTGTACCTATGATGAAAATTACAGGCCTCTCTCATATTTTTAAGTGGGAGAACTTGCACAATTGGTGGCTGACTAAATACTTTTTTTCCCCACTGTATATATATATATATATATATATATATATAGATAGATAGATAGATAGATAGATACTACATGATTAAAAGTATGTGGACACCTGCTCGTCGAACATCTCATTCCAAAATCATGGGCATTAATATGGAGTTGGTCCCCCGTTTGCTGCTATAACAGCCTCCACTCTTCTGGGAAGGCTTTCCACTAGATGTTGGAACATTGCTGCGGGGACTTGCTTCCATTCAGCCACAAGAGCATTAGTGAGGTCGAGCACTGATGTTGGGCAATTAGGTCTGGCTTGGAGTCGGCGTTCCAATTCATCCCAAAGGTGTTTGATGGAGCTGAAGTCATGGCTCTGTGCAGGCCAGTCAAGTTCTTCCACACCGATCTCGACAAACCATTTCTGTATGGTCACCGCTTTGTGCATGGGGGCATTGTCATGCTGAAACAGGAAAGGGCCTTCCCCAAACTGTTGCCACAAAGTTGGAAGCACAGAATCGTCTAGAATGTCAATGTATGCTGTAGCGTTAAGATTTCCCTTCACTGGAAGTAAGGGGCCTAGCCCAAACCATGAAAAACAGCCCCAGACCATTATTCCTCCTCCACCAAACTTTACAGTTGGCACTATGCATTGGGTCAGGTAGCATTCTCCTGGCATCCGTCAAACCCAGATTTGTCCATCGGACTGCCAGATGGTGAAGCGTGATTCATCACTCCAGAGAACGCGTTTACACTTCTCCAGAGTCACTCCAGCCGACGCTTGGCATTGTGCATGGTGATCTTAGGCTTGTGTGTGGCTTCTCGGCCATGGAAACCCATTTCCTGAAGCTCCCGATGAACAGTTATTGTGCTGACGTTGCTTCCAGAGGTTGTTTGGAACTCTGTAGTGAGGACAGACGATTTTTACACGCTATGCGCTTCAGCACTCGGCGGTCCCGTTCTGTGAGCTTGTGTGGCCTACCCCTTCATGAGCGGCTGAGCCGTTGTTGCTCCTAGACATTTCCACTTCACAATAACAGCAATTACAGTTGACCGGGGCAGCTCTAGTAAGGCAGAGCTCTGACGAACTGATTTGTTGGAAAGGTGGCATCCTATGACGGTGCCATGTAGAAAGTCACTGAGCTCTTCAGTAAGGCCATTCTACTGCAAATGTTTGTCTATGGAGATTGCATGGCTGTGTGCTCGATTTTATACATTTGTTAGCAACGGGTGTGGCTGTAATAGCCGAATCCACTCATTTGAAGGGGCGTCCACATACTTTTGTATATATAGTGTATACAGTGTACAAACACTGAGTGTACAAAACATTAGGAACACCTGCTCTTTCCATGGCTTAGACTGACCAGGTGAAAGCTATGGTCCCTTATTGTTGTCACCTGTTAAATACACTTCAATCAGTGTAGATGAAGGGGAGGAGAGGTTAAAGAAGGATTTTTAAGCCTTGAGACAATTGAGACATGGATCGTGTATGTGTGCCATTCAGAGTGTGAATGGGCAATACAAAATATTTAAGTGCCTTTGAACGGGGTATGGTAGTAGGTGCCAGGCGCACTTGAGTGTGTCAAGAACTGCAATATTGCTGTGTTTTTCACGCTCAAGAAATTCCCATTCAGTTGTCAAAACGTGGGTTGGGATCTAATCATCACATTAGGAATAGTAGGCAAGGATGCATGGAATGCTTTATTAAAAAGGTGCATGTTTATGGTGAAAATTAGCTTCCCCAAACCTCAAACCCACGCGCCGCGTATGTTAAAAGGTAATGCATGTTAAATGTGATATGACAAATCTTTCTAGGCACAGAGATCATATATGACATTAATAGGGATTATATATGTAATTCTATGATAACACCTAGGCTTGGGTGTCTACTTTCACCCCTGGTTGGAACCAGCATGCATTGGCAGGCAAGCTGCAGAAGGACAAGCAGGCTACTACTACTCCCCATAGTTTATTAGAGCAATTTTGACAGCCAACTAGCTGAAAAAGTTTGAGAGGGGTTATATATTGTTCCCTCGTTAGATTTGAGCTCATCTCGCTCTAGCATTAGTTGTTGTTGATGTGCATAACTGAGGGAGAGAGATCCTACCTTTTCATGGTTGTTTGATCAATAGGACTGTAAAGTTCCCAAATGTAAGAGGACATCCGTGGTAGTTACATATTTGCAGAAATCCATTCAGGTGTATTTTGTGGCTTTTGGCGAATGCGTTCTAATGATCTAAAGTTGCGCTGTTGCTACTGCCTGTAAACACACAGTGTAGTTCAAAGTGAATGGTCGCAGGCCTGTGTGGCAAATTGATTATTTGCATAAAGGCCTACTGTAGCTCTGATTGGCTATGGCACACCAGTCTGCGTAGCTTCTTCTTGGCAGATTGCATCCAACTTTTAAGGTACATTCACCGCCACTTACTGTACAGCCTACCTACATTAAAATTATCTTAATTAGTCCTGTTCCCCGAAGAAAGTGAAATAGAGCCCTAGACACCCACCACACCACACCACCCAAACCCCAACCCTGTCCAGCCTCTCTAACCCTTTCACACAATCTCTCCCTATCTATGTCATACAGTTCACAAAATAACACATGCTCCACCATTTCCTCCACTAAACAAACACTCATCACACAGACCCGTTTCATGTCTCCCTATCCGTGGCATTCAAACCTGTGTGCCCCAACTGTAGTCTACTCCACACAACTTCCTCTCTCCTCCATCCCATACTCCCCACCTCTTCTTTTACTGACTGATGTACGCAATAAAATGGCCTCCCCTTACTACTAGCATTCCACTCCCTTTGCCAAAGATCGAGCCCTTTTGCCCGGATCAAGGACTTGACTTCCCTGTGGCCCAGCGGGACCTTAATATCTACCCACTCTCTCCTTACAGCACTCTTAGCCACCACATCAGCCTTCTCATTACCCTCCACACCCACATGGGCGGGAACCCAGCAAAATCTTACCACCACTTCCATCCTCTCCAATCTCATTAACAGCACCATCATCTCCACAAACAAGTCTCCCATATCTGACCTGCCCGTCTTCACACTACTCAACACTGCAGCCGAATCAGAACAGATCACCACTCTGCGTGGTTTCACCTCCTCAAACCATCTTAAACCTATAATCATGGCCATCATCTCAGCTGCATACACTGACACATAATCAGTCAACCGCTTACATACTCTAACATTGAAATCTGGGATATATACCCCAGCCCCCACCCTACCACTGACTGGATCCTTTGAACCATCTGTAGATATCCTTGACATTTTTTTAAACAAAATTATCTATGCATCTCTCCACACACCGTCTCACATCCTCAACCCATTCTCTCCTGCCCTCAATCATGTCTGACTCTGGTCTTGGACGAGATGGATGTTTTTATTAGGTTTTATTTACTGCAGTGTCTATTGTCCAAACGCACAGCTGCTTTCCCTCTCTATATTGCTATAGAATTATCACAAATGTCTTACTATGTCATTCCCATACATTTTATGAATTTATAAAAACGTGAAAATTACCATATCTAAATGCTCGCTTGTCAGAAAATGTAAAAAAGAAGGTGTCATATTCTTCCTGGGGGTGTATATGAATACATTTGAATAAGATTTAATGTTGCTTAAATGCAGCAGGACAGTTATATCATTGTTGAATCACAGAAAAGGATATAGTTGATTCAAATATAATGATGCATACTATACTTCTGGTTGAATAAGGCTTTGACTCCTTGCACGCTATTCTTGTCAAACCCATTGAACTTTGACTGTGAAGCTGCAGGTTTGCCTAGACGTAACATTAAAGAGGCTCATTACTGTATGAGGCATTATATATAAATGTACTGTATGCTTGAGGTAAAGTGTTACCAAAGTAATTTTTAAAATATGTGTACCAGAAAAGTGTACAGAAAACTTGGCGATCAGATCCTGGCCCTCAAAAAATGTCCTTCCCCTCCCAGATGAGGCTGTGTTGACTGGTATGGGGTCCTCGGGGTTGTGGACAAGGAATGCTGTGTCGACCCCCATACCTTCCATCTCGATAACCTAACAAAAATATATTATGCACAAATAGAAAACAGAAAAATAAATTCAATTACAATAAACATAGTAAAAGACAATACATAAAAATGCATATACTGTAGGAAAAGAGTTGGTGTAAAGACTGAAATCCTTCCATCAGAAAAATGCCTGTTTCTCTGCATCTTAAATCTGTATCTCGAATCCAACTCCATAAATACATAACTTTTTTTATTTAAAGTCTCAGGATTTCATTATGTACTATTGTGACCCTATATATTCCCACCATTGATTTCAGCCGGCTTAAATAATCGTTGACTTTTAATGCCTTCAGGTTCCCCTCCAACTCCTGACCAACTGCCTGAAGCTCGTCTGCCTCCTCACTGTAATGGGCTTTTGTGGCAGGTGGTAATGCCTGCCTTTTGCCCATGATCCCTCACAAACAGGTTGTAGGCTGACACATTATGTTTGTAGAGCTTCATTTTTTTGGGAGGGACAGCTTGACTTTGGGCCAGTTTTCTTCTTTCATTCCCTAACCAATTATCGAGGAAACAATAGGAAGACAACACAATAGTAAAGAATACTGCATCACATTTTCAAATCAGAGTAATTGCACATAATACTTTATTAAAGGGTAGACACAAAAATGTTGCTCCACCAACACAGCTTGATATCTTGCAGATGATTGAAAAAGCAGGCCTTATAGAGACGCACCACTGTGATTTATCTAAATTGTGTCACAACCAGAGGGACAGTGAGGGGTTATTTCAATCTGGGTTTTACCAGGTGATATGAAACTAGAGGCAAAACACAAATAGTTACTGGAAAAAGTTAAAATAACATAAGATTAATCAACATTATCACAACAGCCGAGGATAGGATCCAGGATTTGCCTGTTCTTTGTTCATGAATATGAAGTCATAGCTGTCTGATAGCTAGACAAGGGGAAGTGGTAGGGGTAGGGAGTGCATTGGGACCGACAATAGCCTGACAACAATGAATGAATTAATGCAATTGTTCCATAGCGGTATATGTTTGGGAATAATGTCACACATGTATCATCACAGGACATTCAACACTTCACTTAAATACAACACACACATATCACAGGACATACTTCACAGGACAAGGTCAGACAGACATATACTGTACACTTAAAAATGAAAATTATTCAAATCTAAAAGATAGAATTCAACCAGAGAGCGCCCTTGGATCATAGGAAAAGTCAGCACTTGACCGTTGCACTTGAATCATTCCCACCGTAAATGGCTAGGCCCGCTATGCAATGAAACCACACATTATTGCAGACTTTGATATTACCGGCCGCAATTGATATGGTGACAATAATGTGTGGGGAGGCAGAGGCACAGAAACTCACATCAATACCTTTGTCAGATAACACTGTTAAACGAAGAATTTATGCTCTGACTGAATGACTCAAAAAGCTCTCCAAATGGACGTTAGCTGTGAGGGCCGAGATGCCCATGCATTGACTTTTGTTCACTATACATCTTGGGGGGATGCTATTCACGAGGACATATCTATGGCGGGCCTCTGCACTCTAGTTATAAATGTGTCTCCCTCTGCCCAATGGACGCATTGTATGATACACAGAGAGTAACTGGTGGCAAAAGAGCAGAGCACAAAACTCTGAGATATACCGCAGCAGGTAACTTCAATTGTAAACTACATCAATCCACATCCACTGCGTGCACGCATGCCTGTTCGCAAAACTATGTGGAGACATGGGATCAGAGCATGACAATGTTCTATTTCACACCGAGGCTTGGTGGATATCGAGGGGGAGTGTTGGAAAGATTTATCGCATTGAGAGAGGAACTACTGTCATTCACAATGGATGTAAAAAAAAAAAGAGAGACTTAGTTGACTTTCTGTGTAATAACAGAACAGCATCAGTAAGTGTCCCACACGAGTGATGACTGCTCATCTTCAACGCTTGGAATAGCAGTTTGGGACCTCCCAATCTGTTTGTCTGTAATCCTGGCTCAGTTGACATGCCGGTAACTGAAATCGAAAAGCTGATCGAATGCTGCAGAAAACGCATTCACAGGTCACTATGGAGGAGTTTTGGTTCCTGACTCAAAAGGGAATATCATGCCGTCCCCGTATGAGTTTTAATGCCGCGTTCAAGATGACTGGGAACTCTGAAAGAAACGAGCTCCAACTGGGAAAAATCGTTTTGAATGATTATCCAACCCGGAATTCCAACTCGGGAACTCAGGCCTCTTTCTAGATCTCCGACTTTCCGACCTAAAGATCACATGATTTGACCTCGTATTTTTCAGAGCTTCCAGTGGTCTTGGAAGCACCATAAAACTCATGGTAGGCTAGCCTCACCAGCTCATATCTGTGTGATGCTGGATTCAGTGCTCTCGTCTGCATTAAAACCAAATATCAATCCAGAAATGAGGGGCGCATTGTCGACCTCAGACGGCTCGGTCATGCAGGTTCAGGTACAGTCTGCAATGTTTGAATTTCCAACTTTAATTATTGAGCAAGTAAGACACCAGCCAGCAGTCTAAAAATGGCAGCATTGTGACACAGTCTATAGCTTCGTGAAATGTTAAGCTTAACATGGAGAAAATTACGACCAAATAGGCCTAAAAATAAACATTTATCCATTAGCTGAAGCAATGCAATACAAACATCAACATGTTTCAGCACCATAGACAGTAATCGTTAGTCTATAGGCCGACTTTGTGAGTGGCTGACTGACATACATTTTTTTAGGGGGAGGGGGCGCAACCCCAACCTTCTTATAATTCTCGATTATATCGACTGGTTCACTTTGGATATTTGTGAGGCTAGTTAGGGACCATCAATAAATTACACAATGTAAATGGGACAATATTTTCATGTTGCACACCTTTTAGTTCTCATTAAATGCTTTTAATATTTGTATATGAATTTCTACAATGTATAGATGGTTTGAGATTGTCATTGAAATTATATATATATATAATATACAGTGGCTTGCGAAAGTATTCACCCCCCTTGGCATTTTTCCTATTTTGTTGCCTTACAACCTGGAATTAAAAATAATTTTTGGGGGGTTTGTTTCATTTGATTTAAACAACAAGCCTACCACTTTGAAGATGCAAAATATGTTTTATTGTGAAACAAACAAGAAATAAGACAAAAAAATAAACAGAAAACTTGAGCGTGCATAACTATTCACCCCCCCCCAAAGTCAATACTTTGTAGAGCGACCTTTGCAGCAATTACAGCTGCAAGTCTCTTGGGGTATGTCTCTATAAGCTTGGCACATCTAGCCACTGGGATATTTGCCCATTCTTCAAGGCAAAACTGCTCCAGCTCCTTCAAGTTGGATGGGTTCCGCTGGTGTACAGCAATCTTTAAGTCATACCACAGATTCTCAATTGGATTGAGGTCTGGGCTTTGACTAGGCCATCCCAAGACATTTAAATGTTTCCCCTTAAATCACTCGAGTGTTGCTTTAGCAGTATGCTTAGGGTCATTGTCCTGCTGGAAGGTAAACCTCCGTCCCAGTCTCAAATCTCTGGAAGACTGAAACAGGTTTCCCTAAAGAATTTCTCTGTATTTAGCGCCATCCATCATTCCTTCAATTCTGACCAGTTTCCCAGTCCCTATCGATGAAAAACATCCCCACAGGATGTTGTTCTCGGGGTGATGAGAGGTGTTGGGTTTGCGCCAGACATAACGTTTTCCTTGATGGCCATAAAGATCAATTTTAGTCTCATCTGACCAGAGTACCTTCTTCCATATGTTTGGGGAGTCTCCCACATGCCTTTTGGTCGAACACCAAACGTGTTTGCTTATTTTCTTCTTTAAGCAATGACTTTTTTCTGGCCACTCTTCCATAAAGCCCAGCTCTGTGGAGTGTACGGCTTAAAGTGGTCCTATGGACAGATACTTCAATCTCCACTGTGGAGCTTTGCAGCTCCTTCAAGGTTATCTTTGGTCTCTTTGTTGCCTGTTTGATTAATGTCCTCCTTGCCTGGGCCGTGAGTTTTGGTGGGCGGCCCTCTCTTGCCAAGTTTGTTGTGGTGCCATATTCTTTCCATTTTTTAATAATGGATTTAATTATGTTCCGTGGGATGTTCAAAGTTTTTGATATTTTTTTATAACCCAACCATGATCTGTACTTCTCCACAACTTTGTCCCTGAGCTGTTTGGAGAGCTCCTTGGTCTTCATGGTGCCACTTGCTTGGTGGTGCCCCTTGCTTAGTGGTGTTGCAGACTCTGAGGCCTTTCAGAACAGGTGTATATATACTGAGATCATGTGACAGATCATGTGACACTTAGATTGCGCACAGGTGGACTTTATTTAACTAATTATGTGACATCTGAAGGTAATTGGTTGCACCAGATCTTATTTAGGGGCTTCATAGCAAAGGGGGTGAATAGACATGCACGTACCACTTTTCCGTTATTTATTTATTCGAATTATTTGAAAGTTTTGTTTTTCATTTCACTTCACCAATTTGGACTATTTTGTTTATGTCCATTACATGACATCCAAATAAAAATCCATGTAAATTACAGGTTGTAATGCAACAAAATAGGAATAATGCCAAGGGGGATGGATACTTTTGCAAGGCACTGTGTGTATATATACAGTGAGGGAAAAAAGTATTTGATCCCCTGCTGATTTTGTACGTTTGCCCACTGACAAAGAAATCATCAGTCTATAATTTTAATGGTAGGTTTATTTGAACAATGAGAGACAGAATAACAACAAAATAATCCAGAAAAAAGCATATAAAAAATGTTATGAATTGATTTGCATTTTAATGAGGGAAATAAGTATTTGACCCCCTTTGAGTGCTCCTATTCTCAGTTTGTTACCTGTATATAAGACACCTGTCCACAGAAGCAATCAATCAATCAGATTCCAAACTCTCCACCATGGCCAAGACCAAAGAGCTCTCCAAGGATGTCAGGGACAAGATTGTTGACCTACACAAGGCTGGAATGGGCTACAAGACCATTGCCAAGCAGCTTGGTGAGAAGTTGACAACAGTTGGTGCGATTATTCGCAAATGGAAGAAACACAAAGTAACTGTCAATCTCCCTCGGCCTGGGGCTCCATGCAAGATCTCACCTCGTGGAGTTGCAATGATCATGAGAACGGTGAGGAATCAGCCCAGAACTACACGGGAGGATCTTGTCAATGATCTCAAGGCAGCTGGGACCATAGTCACCAAGAAAACAATTGGTAACACACTACGTCGTGAAGGACTGAAATCCTGCAGCGCCCGCAAGGTCCCCCTGCTCAAGAAAGCACATATACATGCCCATCTGAAGTTTGCCAATGAACATCTGATTGATTCAGAGGAGAATTGGGTGAAAGTGTTGTGGTCAGATGAGACCAAAATCGAGCTCTTTGGCATCAACTCAACTCGCCGTGTTTGGAGGAGGAGGAATGCTGCCTATGACCCCAAGAACACCATCCCCACCGTCAAACATGGAGGTGGAAACATTATGCTTTGGGGGTGTTTTTCTGCTAAGGGGACAGGACAACTTCACCGCATCAAAGGGACGATGGACGGGGCCATGTACCGTCAAATCTTGGGTGAGAACCTCCTTCCCTCAGCCAGGGCATTGAAAATGGGTTGTGGATGGGTATTCCAGCATGACAATGACCCAAAACACACGGCCAAGGCAACAAAGGAGTGGCTCAAAAAGAAGCACATTAAGGTCCTGGAGTGGCCTAGCCAGTCTCCAGACCTTAATCCCATAGAAAATCTGTGGAGGGAGCTGAAGGTTCGAGTTGCTAAACGTCAGCCTCAAAACCTTAATGACTTGGAGAAGATCTGCAAAGAGGAATGGGACAAAAATCCTCCTGAGATGTGTGCAAACCTGGTGGCCAACTACATGAAACGTCTGACCTCTGTGATTGCCAACAAGGGGTTTGCCACCAAGTACTAAGTCATGTTTTGCAGAGGGGTCAAATACTCTTTCCCTCATTAAAATGCAAATCAATTGATAACATTTTTGACATGCGCTATTCTGGATTTTTTTTCTGGAAAATCAGCAGGGGATCAAATACTTTTTTCCCTCACTGTATATATATATATATATATATATATATATATATATATATATACAGTTGAAGTCGGAACTTTACATACACTTAGGTTGGAGTCATTAAAACTCATTTTTCAACCATTTACATTAACATTTCCGTCATTTAGCAGACACTCTTATCCAGAGCGACTTACAAATTGGTGCATTCACCTTATGATAGCCAGTGGGACAACCACTTTACAATTTTTTTTTTTTTCTTGGTAACAAACTATCGTTTTGGCAAGTCACAAGTGCATGACACAAGTAATTTTTCCAACAATTGTTTACAGACAGATTATTTCACTTATAATTCGTTGTATCACAATTCCAGTGGGTCAGAAGTTTACATACACTAAGTTGACTGTGCCTTTAAACAGCTTGGAAAATTCCAGAAAATGATGTCATGGTTTTAGAAGCTTCTGATAGGCTAATTTACATCATTTGAGTCAATTGGAGGTGTACCTGTGGATGTATTTCAAGGCCTGCCTTCAAACTCAGTGCCTCTTTGCTTGACATCCTGGGAAAATCAAAAGAATTCAGCCAAGACCTCAGAAAGAAATTTGTAGACATCCACAAGTCTGGTTCATCCTTGGGAGCAATTTCCAAATGCCTGAAGGTACCACGTTCATCTGTACAAACAATAGTACGCAAGTATAAAAAACATGGGACCACGTAGCCGTCATACCGCTCAGGAAGGAGATGCTATCTGTCTCCTAGAGAAAAAGTGCAAATCAATCCCAGAACAACAGCAAAGGACCTTGTGAAGATGCTGGAGGAAACAGGTACAAAAGTATCTATATCCACATTAACACGAGTCCCATATCGACATAACTTGAAAGGCCACTCAGCAAGGAAGAAGCCATTGCTCCAAAACCGCCATAAAAAAGCCAAACTACGGTTTGCAACTGCATATGGGGACAAAGATCGTACTTTTTGGAGAAATGTCCTCCTGTCTGATGAAACAAAAATAGTTTGGGCATAATGACCATCATTATGTTTGGAGGAAAAAGGTGGACTTGCAAGCAGAAGAACACCATTCCAACCATTAAGCACGGGGGTGACAGCATCATGCTGTGGGGGTGCTTTGCTGCAGGAGGGACTGGTGCACTTCACAAAATATATGGCATCATGAGGAAGGAAAATTATGTGGATATATTGAAGCAACATCTCAAGACATCAGTCAGGAAGTTAAAGCTTTGTCGCAAATGGGTCTTCCAAATGGACAATGACCCCAAGCATACTTCCAAAGTTGTGGCAAAATGGCTTATGGACGACAAATTCAAGGTATTGGAGTGGCCATCACAAAGCCCTGACCTCAATCCTATAGAAAATGTGTGGGCAGAACTGAAAAAGAGCGTCCGAGCAAGGAGGCCTACAAACCTGACTCAGTTACACCAGCTCTGTCAGGAGGAATTGGCCAAAATTCACCCAACTTATTGTGGGAAGCTTGTGAAAGGCTACCCGAAACGTTTGACCCAAGTTAAACAATTTAAAGGCAATGCTACCAAATACTAATTGAGTGTATGTAAACTTCTGACCCACTGGGAATGTTATGAAAGAAATAAAAGCTGAAAGAAATAATGTGGTGATCCTAACTGACCTAAGACAGGGAATTTTTACTAGGATAAAATATCAGGAATTGTGAAAAACTGAGTTTAAATGTTTTTGGCTAAGGTGTATGTAAACATCCGACTTCAACTGTATATATATATACGGTGGGGAAAAAAAGTATTTAGTCAGCCACCAATTGTGCAAGTTCTCCCACTTAAAAATATGAGAGAGGCCTGTAATTTTCATCATAGGTACACGTCAACTATGACAGACAAATTGAGGAAAAAAATTCCAGAAAATCACATTGTAGGATTTTTAATGAATTTATTTGCAAATTATGGTGGAAAATAAGTATTTGGTCAATAACAAAAGTTTCTTAATACTTTGTTATATACCCTTTGTTGGCAATGGCACAGGTCAAACGTTTTCTGTAAGTCTTCACAAGGTTTTCATACACTGTTGCTGGTATTTTGGCCCATTCCTCCATGCAGATCTCCTCTAGAGCAGTGATGTTTTGGGGCTGTCGCTGGGCAATACGGACTTTCAACTCCCGCCAAAGATTTTCTATGGGGTTGAGATCTGGAGACTGGCTAGGCCACTCCAGGACCTTGAAATGCTTCTTACGAAGCCACTCCTTCGTTGCCCGGGCGGTGTGTTTGGGATCATTGTCATGCTGAAAGACCCAGCCACGTTTCATCTTCAATGCCCTTGCTGATGGAAGGAGGTTTTCACTCAAAATCTCATGATACATGGCCCCATTCATTCTTTCCTTTACACGGATCAGTCGTCCTGGTCCCTTTGCAGAAAAACAGCCCCAAAGCATGATGTTTCCACCCCCATGCTTCACAGTAGGTATGGTGTTCTTTGGATGCAACTCAGCATTCTTTGTCCTCCAAACACGACGAGTTGAGTTTTTACCAAAAAGTTATATTTTGGTTTCATCTGACATTCTCCCAATCCTCTTCTGGATCATCCAAATGCACTCTAGCAAACTTCAGACGGGCCTGGACATGTACTGGCTTAAGCAGGGGGACACGTCTGTACTGCAGGATTTGAGTCCCTGGCAGCGTAGTATGTTACTGATGGTAGGCTTTGTTACTTTGGTCCCAGCTCTCTGCAGGTCATTCACTAGGTCCCCCCGTGTGGTTCTGGGATTTTTGCTCACCGTTCTTGTGATCATTTTGACCCCACAGGGTGAGATCTTGCGTGGAGCCCCAGATCGAGGGAGATTATCAGTGGTCTTGTATGTCTTCCATTTCCTAATAATTGCTCCCACAGTTGATTTCTTCAAACCAAGCTGCTTACCTATTGCAGATTCAGTCTTCCCAGCCTGGTGCAGGTCTACAATTTTGTTTCTGGTGTCCTTTGACAGCTCTTTGGTCTTGGCCATAGTGGAGTTTGGAGTGTGACTGTTTGAGGTTGTGGACAGGTGTCTTTTATACTGATAACAAGTTCAAACAGGTGCCATTAATACAGGTAACGAGTGGAGGACAGAGGAGCCTCTTAAAGAAGAAGTTACAGGTCTGTGAGAGCCAGAAATCTTGCTTGTTTGGAGGTGACCAAATACTTATTTTCCACCATAATTTGCAAATAAATTCATTAAAAATCCTACAATGTGATTTTCTGGATTTTTTTTCCTCATTTTGTCTGTCATAGTTGACGTGTACCTATGATGAAAATTACAGGCCTCTCTCATCTTTTTAAGTGGGAGAACTTGCACAATTGGTGGCTGACTAAATACTTTTTTTCCCCACTGTATACACTGCTCAAAAAAATAAAGGGAACACTAAAATAACACATCCTAGATCTGAATGAATGAAATAATCTTATTAAATACTTTTTTTCTTTACATAGTTGAATGTGCTGACAACAAAATCACACAAAAATTATCAATGGAAATCAAATGTATCAACCCATGGAGGTCTGGATTTGGAGTCACCCTCAAAATTAAAGTGGAAAACCACACTACAGGCTGATCCAACTTTGATGTAATGTCCTTAAAACAAGTCAAAATGAGGCTCAGTAGTGTGTGTGGCCTCCACGTGCCTGTATGACCTCCCTACAACGCCTGGGCATGCTCCTGATGAGGTGGCGGATGGTCTCCTGAGGGATCTCCTTCCAGACCTGGACTAAAGATTCCGCCAACTCCTGGACAGTCTGTGGTGCAACGTAGCGTTGGTGGATGGAGCGAGACATGATGTCCCAGATGTGCTCAATTGGATTCAGGTCTGGGGAACGGGCGGGCCAGTCCATAGCATCAGTGCCTTCCTCTTGCAGGAACTGCTGACACACTCCAGCCACATGAGGTCTAGCATTGTCTTGCATTAGGAGGAACCCAAGGCCAACCGCACCAGCATATGGTCTCACAAGGGGTCTGAGGATCTCATCTCGGTACCTAATGGCAGTCAGGCTACCTCTGGTGAGCACATGGAGGGCTGTGCGGCCCCCCAAAGAAATGCCACCCCACACCATGACTGACCCACCGCCAAACCGGTCATGCTGGAGGATGTTGCAGGCAGCAGAACGTTCTCCACGGCATCTCCAGACTCTGTCACGTTTGTCACGTGCTCAGTGTGAACCTGCTTTCATCTGTGAAGAGCACAGGGCGCCAGTGGCGAATTTGCCAATCTTGGTGTTCTCTGGCAAATGCCAAACATCCTGCATGGTGTTGGGCTGTAAGCACAACCCCCACCTGTGGACGTCGGGCCCTCATACCACCCTCATGGAGTCTGTTTCTGACCATTTGAGCACATACATGCACATTTGTGGCCTGCTGGAGGTCATTTTGCAGGGCTCTGGCAGTGCTCCTCCTGCTCCTCCTTGCACAAAGGCGGAGGTAGCAGTCCTGCTGCTGGGTTGTTGCCCTCCTACGGCCTCCTCCACGTCTCCTGATGTACTGGCCTGTCTCCTGGTAGCGCCTCCATGCTCTGGACACTACGCTGACAGACACAGCAAACCTTCTTGCAACAGCTCGCATTGATGTGCCATCTTGGATGAGCTGCACTACCTGAGCCACTTGTGTGGGTTGTAGACTCCGTCTCATGCTACCACTAGGTCAAGACCTACAGGAAACGTATGATCTCTGTAATTTCAAACAAAGGTTTCTGTACCAAATATTAAGTTCTGCTTTTCTGATGTATCAAATACTTATGTCATGCAATAAAATGCAAATTAATTACTTAAAAATCATACAATGTGATTTTCTGGATTCCGTCTCTCACAGTTGAAGTGTACCTATGATAAAAATTACAGACCTCTACATGCTTTGTAAGTAGGAAGACCTGCAAAATCGGCAGTGTATCAAATACTTGTTCTCCCCACTGTATATACAGTGAGGGAAAAAAGTATTTGATCCCCTGCTGATTTTGTAAGTTTGCCCACTGACAAAGACATGATCAGTCTATCATTTTAATGGTAGGTATATTTGAACAGTGAGAGACAGAATAACAACAAAAAAATCCAGAAAAACGCATGTCAAAAATGTTATCAATTTATTTGCATTTTAATGAGGGAAATAAGTATTTGACCCCTCTGCAAAACATGACTTAGTACTTGGTGGCAAAACCCTTGTTGGCAATCACAGAGGTCAGACGTTTCATGTAGTTGGCCACCAGGTTTGCACACATCTCAGGAGGGATTTTGTCCAACTCCTCTTTGCAGATCTTCTCCAAGTCATTAAGGTTTCGAGGCTGACATTTGGCAACTCAAACCTTCAGCTCCCTCCACAGATTTTCTATGGGATTAAGGTCTGGAGACTGGCTAGGCCACTCCAGGACCTTAATGTGCTTCTTCTTGAGCCACTCCTTTGTTGCCTTGGCCGTGTGTTTTGGGTCATTGTCATGCTGGAATACCCATCCACGACCCATTTTCAATGCCCTGGCTGAGGGAAGAGGTTCTCACCCAAGATTTGACGGTACATGGCCCCGTCCATCGTCCCTTTGATGCGGTGAAGTTGTCCTGTCCCCTTAGCAGAAAAACACCCCCAAAGCATAATGTTTCCACCTCCATGTTTGAAGGTGGGGATGGTGTTCTTGGGGTCATAGGCAGCTTTCCTCCTCCTCCAAACACGGTGAGTTGAGTTGATGCCAAAGAGCTCCATTTTGGTCTCATCTGACCACAAGACTTTCACCCAGTTCTCCTCTGAATCAATCAGATGTTCATTGGCAAACTTCAGACGGGCATGTATATGTGCTTTCTTGAGAAGGGGAACCTTGCGGGAGCTGCAGGATTTCAGTCCTTCACGGCGTAGTGTGTTACCAATTGTTTTCTTGGTGACTATGGTCCCAGCTGCCTTGAGATCATTGACAAGATCCTCCTGTGTAGTTCTGGGCTGATTCCTCACCGTTCTCATGATCATTGCAACTCCACTTGGTGAGATCTTGCATGGAGTCCCAGGCCGAGGGAGATTGACAGTTCTTTTGTGTTTCTTCCATTTGCGAATAATCGCACCAACAGTTGTCACCTTCTCACCAAGCTGCTTGGCGATGGTCTTGTAGCCCATTCCAGCCTTATGTAGGTCTACAATCTTGTCCCTGACATCCTTGGAGAGCTGTTTGGTCTTGGCCATGGTGGAGAGTTTGGAATCTGATTGATTGATTGCTTCTGTGGACAGGTGTCTTTTATACAGGTAACAAGCTGAGATTATGAGCACTCCCTTTAAGAGTGTGCTCCTAATCTCAGCTCATTACCTGTATAAAAGACACCTGGGAGCCAGAAATCTTTCTGATTGAGAGGGGATCAAATACTTATTTCCCTTATTACAATGCAAATCTATTTTTTAAAAATTTGACATGCGTTTTTCTGGATTTTTTTGTTGTTATTCTGTCTTTCACTGTTCAAATAAACCTACCATTAAAATTATAGACTGATAATTTCTTTGTCAGCGGGCAAACGTACAAAATCAGCAGGGGATCAAATACTTTTTTCCCTCACTGTATATATATATATTTTTTTGCTTAACACTTTTTATTTGTTTTACTTTGCATTGTTGGTTAAGGGCTTGGAAGTAAGCATTTTACTGTAATGTCTACACCTGTTGTATTCGGCGCATGTGGCAAATACATTTTGATTTGATTTGATATACAGCGCATTCGGAAAGTATTCATACCCCTTGAACTTTTCCACATTTTGTTATGTCACAGCTTTATTCTAAAATGGATTAAATTGATTTTTTTCCTCATCAATCTACACACAATACCCCACAATGACAAAGCAAAAACAGGTTTTTAGAAATCTTTAAGAAACAGCCCTGTTTTTGTGGCATACTCCGCGCAGATGACTGACTAATGTTAGGTGTCCAATTTTCCATCTTTGGCCTCTTAAATTGTTTGTCATCTCAAAAAGGGGGATTATGTTGTAACAGTTAGTTGGTTGCCAGTGCAGAGGCCCACTCTTGCCCGCTCTGAAGGCTTTTATTGGGCCTATAATTCTTAACGTAGCGGCAGTAGGGGCCGTTTGCTCCTGGTGAAATATCGTAGCCCGGTGTGGATGGCCACCCATCATCACCCAGAGGGTGGCATGGCTCCAGAGACTGTAAATCTGAGAAAAACACTGCCAGCCCCTCATACTGCTCTGCTCTGCCATGCATTCACTCCCCTTCGTGTGGCTCCACTCCCTAAAAGTTAAATGATTTTAAAAGTTAAATGATATTAAGACACTTATTGTTTACCTATTAGCTGTAGAAAGTGACATACACGGAGATTACAGGGAATGTGTTGTCTTTCCACCTGTTTTGGTAGAAGTTATTCATTTATTTTGTCTGCTGGGGATGCATTTGCCCAATTTTTTTTATTGATGGCTCACTCTTTGATGTGGCCTTTTCATGTAAAGCGCCTGTCAATTTGGACAGGGATGCTAGTCTGCCTTGAATGTGTGGAATGGGGCCCCTTGCTGCAGGTGAGTTGTATTCCAATTTACAGAGCCAAAGGAACGATTTCCTTATTAAAATGTAAACCCTGGAACATACAGTGTCTTCAGAAAGTATTCACACCCCTTATCTTTTCCAGATTTTGTTGTTACAACCTGAATTTAAAATTGACCCAATACCCCATAATGTCAAAGGAATTATGTTTTCAGACATTTTTACAAATTCATTAAAAATGAAGAGCTAAAATGTATTGAGTCAATAATTATTCAATCCCTTTGTTGTGGCAAGCGGTAATAAGTTCAGGAGTAAAGATGTGCTTAACAAGTCACATAATAAGTTGCATGGACTCACTCTGTGTGCAATAATAGTGTTTAACATGATTTTTTAATGACTACCTCATCTCTGTACCCCACACATACCAATTATCTGTAAGGTCCCTCAGTCGAGCAGTGAATTTCAAACAGATTCAACCAAAAAGACCAGGGAGGTTTTCCAATGCCACAAAGAAGGGCACCTATGGTAGATAGGTAAAAAATAAAAAGAAGACATCGAATATCCATTTGAGCATGGTGAAGTTATTAATTACACTTTGGATACACCCAGTCACTACAAAGATACAAGCGTCCTTCCTAACTCAGTTGCCGGAGAGGAAGGAAACCGCTCAGAGATTTAACCATGAGGCCAATGGTGACTTTAAAACAGTTACAGAGTTTAATGGCTGTGATAGGCGAAAACTGAGAATGGATCAACATTGTATTTACTCCACAATACTAACCTAATTGACAGAGTGAGAAGGAAGCCTGTACAGAATACAAATATTCCAAAACATGTATCCTGTTTGCAACAATGCACTAAAGTAATACTGCAAAAAATGTGGCAAAGCAATTAACTTCTTGTCCTGGATACAAAGTCTCATGTTTGGGGCAAATCCAATACAAAACATTATTGAGTTCCACTCTACATATTTTCAAGTATAGTGTTGGCTGCATCATGTTATGGGTATTCTTGTAATCTTTAAGGACTGGGGAGTTTTCCAGGATAAAAAAAGAAACGGAATGACGCTAAGCACAGGCAAAATCCTAGAGGACATCCTGGTTCAGTCTGTTTTCCACCAGACACTGGGAGAAGAATTCACCCTTCAGCAGGACAATAACCTAAAGCACAAGGCCAAATCTACACTGGAGTTGCTTACCAAGAAGACAGTGAATGTGTGTCCAAGTTAGAGTTTTATCTTGAAAATCTATGGCGACCTGAAAATGGTTGTCTAGCAATGATCAATAACCAATTTGACAGAGCTTGAAGAATTTTGAAAATAATAAATGTTGCACAATCCAGGCGTGGAAAGCTCTTAGACTTACCTAGAAAGACTCACAAAGTATTGACTCAGGGGTGTGAATACTTACGTAAGTTAGATTTCTGTATTTCATTTTCAGCAAATTAGCTATTTCTTTTGTCATTATGGGATATTGTGTGTACATGGGTGAGAATTCCTATTTTTAAAATACATTTTCAATTCAGGCTGTAACTGTCACATCTCTTCCCGTTGCTCCCCTCCGGCGCTCTGATTCGCCGGTCTACTGAGCCACCGGTCTGAGTGCACCACCGCGGCAACACCGGAATGGAAACCCAACTACCCCCTAATCACCTCCAGCGCACCTGCACCTCATCACCACCCCTATAATGCACCATACCGGAGAAAGGAAGGATCTGGGGGATACTGCCTCCGTCTCTCATTGTGGCCCCTGTCGTTTGGGATGTGGACGAAGACATCCGCCTGGCAGCTCAGGAGGACCAAGTGCCTTCCAACGCCCCTCGGGGGCGCGTGTATGTACCCACCAGAGTCCGTGACCGCCTGCTGATCTGGGCGCACACCACCCTTATGGCAGGGCACTCTGGTATGACGCGCACCCTACATTCTCTCTCACAAAAATACTGGTGGCCCACCTTGGCTACTGATGTCTCCCGCTATATCAACTCCTGTTCCGTATGTGCCAAAACGAAGACACCTCAGAACGCCCCGGCAGGCAAACTTGTTCCTCTCCCAGTGCCTCAGCTACCTTTGTCACACCTGTCCATAGACTTTGTCACCGACCTCCCACGTTCTGACGGCTTTACCACAGTCCTGGTGGTCGTAGATCGGTTCTCCAAATCATGCCGTTTTTTGCCACTAACTGGTCTTCTGCTTTACAGGTCGCTGAGGTCCTGTTCCAACAGATCTTCTGGCATTATGGACTTCTGGAGGACATCGTCTCGGACCGTTGCCCCCAATTCACCTCCCGAGTGTGGAAGGGTACTGTCACGTCTCCTCCCGTTGCTCACCTCTGGCGCTCTGATTCGCTGATCTACTGAGCCACCGGTCTGAGCGCACCACCTCGGCGACACCGGAATGGAAACCCAACGCACCCTAATCACCTCCAGCGCACCTGCACCTAATCATCTCATCACCACCCCTATATAGCCCTGGACTGTTCAGTGTTGTGTTGTGTGTGTGATTGTTAGTGTCTTGTCGTGTACTCACTCTTTGTTGTTCTCTTGCTCAGTGATAAGTAAACCTTTACATTGTTGATTCCTGCATCTGCGTCCTGCACATATATACACATACTAATCAGGGGGAATGGGAACCAGGTGTGCATAATGAGACAAGACAGTCCGGGGTTGGTGGTAATGATCCATGTCAGTGACACCTAGAAAGCCGGTGACATAGACCTCCGGAACTGGTGAACGGAATGAGCAGCAGTACTGGGGGGATCCGTGACAATACCTCCCCCTCCCCGACACGCTGCACCAGCAGCGGGATGACACCGGCCTCGGGGACGACCACAGGGACGCAGTGCGGGTCGGTCAGGGCGCCGACTGTGAAAATCCCTGGTCAGCGTCTAGGATGTCCACCGCAGGAACCCAGCACCGCTCCTCTGGGCCGTACCCCTCCCAGTCGATGAGGTACTGGAGACGCCCCGCCCGACGCCCGAGTACACACCGGACCTCCCTCGATGTCCAGAGGAGGAGGTGGGGCGTCACTGGGTCCAGCCTCAGCGAGGGGACCAGGCACCACTGGCCTGAGGAGAGACACATGAAAATTTGGGTTAACGCGGTAATCAGCAGGGAGTTGCAAACGGTACATTACCTCATTAACACTCCTCAGGACTTTAAATGGCCCCACAAACCGCGAGCTCAGCTTGCGGCAGGGCAAGCGGAGGGGCAGGTTCTGGGTGGAGAGCCAGACCCGGTCGCCTGGAGAGAAAACAGGCGCCTCACTGAGGTGGAGGTCGTCCACTTCCTGATTGACCCTCTCCACCTGCCCATTAGCTTGAGGACGGTACCCAGAGGTGAGACTGACCGTGACCCCCAGGCGTTCCATGAACGCTTTCCAAACGCATGAGGTGAACTGAGGACCATGGTCTGACACAATGTCCTCCAGGATCCTGTAGTGCTGGAAGATGTGTGTAAAAAGAGCCTCCGCAGTTTGCATGGCCGACAGGAGCCCAGGCAGAGGAAGGAGGTGACAACCTTTGGAAAACCGGTCCACAACGACGAGAACGGTGGTGTTCCCCTGAGACTGGAAGGTCAGTGACAAAGTCCACCGAGAGGTGAGACCAGGGTCGTTGTGGAACCGGCAGGGGAAGGAGCTTTCCATAAGGGAGGTGTCTGGGTGTCTTAGACTGGGCACAGATGGAGCAGGAAGAGACGGAAACCCGGACGTCCCTAGCCAAGGTGGGCCACCAGTACTTCTCAGTCAGGCAGGCGATGGTACGGCCTATCCCAGGATGACCCGACACAGGCGCCGGGTGCGCCCAGGAAAGGAGGCGGTCCCGCACACCCGTGGGAAAGTAGGCGCAGTTCTCCGGGCACTGTGCAGGTGCGGGTTGCGTACGCAGGGCCTCCCGTATGTCGGCGTCCACGTCCCACACCACTGGCGCGATGATACAGAATGGAGGGACGATGGGGGTCTCCTCTCCCTGCCTCTCTTCTGCATCATAGAGGCGAGACAGGGCGTCCGCCTTCACGTTCTTCGAATCTGGCCTATAGGAAAGCGTGAATTGGAACCTGGCGAAGAATAGAGCCCACCTGGCCTGTCTCGGGTTTAGCCTCTTCGCTGCCCTGATGTACTCCAGGTTGCGGTGGTCCGTCCACACCAGAAAAGGGTGTTTGGACCCCTCCAGCCAGTGCCTCCACGCCTTCAGAGCCTTCTTGACCGCCAAGAGTTACCCAACACCTACATCGTAGTTCCTCTGGGCGGGGCTCAGCTGCTTAGCGTAGTAGGAGTAGACGTTCACCCTCCTCTCGGCCCTCCACAGGATGTTCTAACACCGAGCGGAAGAGGAGGGTCCGCCCGTTTCCCAGACCGCGGCACCCTACACAATACACGGGACGAGACCCGTAAACATCAAGAGAACAATACCCGGTACTCACGAGACCCACGGACGTGGGACAATAATCGGCCTTCTAGCCACTGCCGCTCCACATCTCATCATTCCATTTGTTTTGTCTTGTTTATAACACACACCTGGTTCATATCCCCTCATCAGTTCCTGTAAAAGTGTTCCCTCTGCCCCCTTGTCTTTGTGTGTGATTGTTTATTGTGGAGGATAGTGAAGCTCGGTGGAGCTCTGTGTATTTTGTATCGGCGGGATATTTCCCTGTGTGCCGTGTATTTTCCAGTGTGCCTGTTTTGCGCACTAGAGTGTTTTGACGCATTTCTGCGTAACTCTGTAATTGCGGTATAAAGCCTGTTATTCTGTGATTTACCCTCCTACGCCTGACTCCTTCGACATCACCTCATCACAGAATCACACCCCAGACACGGAGTCAGCAGGAGAGGAGCACATACCTGGTGTCGTGGCACGGGTCCGGGAGCATTCGACGATGCTAGCCAGCTTGGGAGAAGTGATGGATCGGGTTCTCCAAATCGTCCAACACCTGGAGAGGAGAGGACCTGATCTTTCGGGATCAGTTGAGCGACCGGATCCAGTCACCCACACCCCAGCACCCAGAGGGATCCATATATCCCGACCATGGGATTTCGACGGGACAGCTGCCCTCTGCCAGGGATTCCTTCTACAACTGGAGTTATACTATTCAAACATCAGCCCGGCTCCATCGGAGCGGGAGAAGGTTTCCGCCCTCGTCTCCTGCCTCTTGGGGAAAGCCCTGGAGTGGGTCAATATGGTCTGGAGTGAAGGAGGAGCTGCATGGGACAACTACCGGGAGTTTGCACGCCTCTTTCGTGCCGTCTTCGATCACCCGCCCAAAGGTAGAGAGACGGGTGAGCGGCTGGTCCACCTGAGGCAGGGGTCGAGGACCGCACAGCACTTCGCCCTGGAGTTTCGGACTCTAGCGGCTGGGTCTGGGTGGAACGAGCGGGTCCTCATCGACCACTTCTGGTGCCATCTACGAGAGGACGTCCGAAGGGAGCTAGCCTGCCGGGACACCTTGTTGTCCTTCAAACAACTGGTGGACATGGCCATCCGGTTGGACAACCTGCTGGTTGCTAGAGGACATCTTGGAAGGGGCCTGCCCATTACACCCCCCCCCCCACCCCCCCAACCCGGATCCCGAGGACATGGACCTGGGTGGAGCGGCGATCCGGGAGAGCGGAGGACGACAGCGCCAGTGTCACTCTCGTGGCACGAGAGGACATTCTCCTACACACTGTTGTCGGCATTCTTTTGGGTCTGGAGGCGGCAGGCAGGGCACTCTCGTGTCACCCCAGGTATCGAACATGCACACACGTTCAGAGCCCTCTGCTGCGCACTGTACCCTACACATCCACTTTTCTGATTACACAGTAGTTCCCCAGTGTAAGGCGCTGGTCGATTCAGGCGCAGCTGGGAACTTTATGGACAGGTCATATGCACATAGTCTAGGCATTACATTGGTTCCCCTATCCATTCCACTCCCCATCTGAGCACTTGACAGTCGACCATTAGGGTCCGGGTTCGTTAGGGAAGTTACAGCACCAGTCACTATGGTTACGCACGAGACCCATAGAGAGCAAGTCACCTTTTTCATTATTGAGTCTCCTGATTTCCCTGTTGTGTTAGGTCTTCCCTTGTTAGCACTACAACCCCACCTTTTCATGGCCGCAGAGGGTTCTCACGGGGTGGTCGCGAGAGTGTCAGGGTAGGTGTCTAGGTGTTTCCGTTGGTGCAACCATGGTGGAAAGTCCAGACACTACCTCCACCATGCGCATTCCCCCCGAATATCTCGATTTGGCGCACGCGTTTTCCAAAATGCAGGCGACCAAATTACCACCTCATCGGGCGCGGCATTGCGCGATAAACCTCCGGTAGATACTGTGCCTCCCAGGAGTCATGTGTATCCCCTGTCGCAGGCTGAAACGGAGGCGATGGAGACATACGTCTCCGAGTCCCTGCGTCAGGGTTCATACGTCCCTCCACTTCACCCACCTCCTTGAGTTTCTTTTTTGTGAAGAAGAAAGACGGGGTCTGCGCCCTTGCATTGATTACCGAGCACTGAACAAGAGGACAATACGTTATAGTTATCCTCTACCCCTCATTCCATCTTGGATCGAGTCAATGCATGGGGCACGCTTCTTCACAAAACTAGATCTCCGGAGTGCGTACAACTTGGTGCGTGTCCGAGAGGGGGACGAGTGGAAGACAGCATTCAGCACAACCACGGGGCATTACGAATACCTGGTGATGCCTTACGGTTTGATGAATGCTCTTCCAGTCCTTTGTGAACAAGGTGTTTCGGGACATGCTTCCGCTACGCTCAGCTCGGTCTGTTTGAGCCGGGTGTTTTTAGTAGGCTAAACTAGCTAGCTGCATTCGCAAGCTAAGTAAGTGAAAGTGAAAAAAATACTACGAAATATAGCTAGCTCTCTCTCGCTCTTCCTTCATTTTTGAAGAAATGAATTTGTTCAAAACTGTTCAACTATTGTCTTTCTCTCTCAGTCAACTACTCACCACATTTTATGCACTGCAGTGCTAGCTAGCTGTAGCTTATGCTTTCAGTACTAGATTAATTCTCTGATCCTTTGATTGGGTGGACAACATGTCAGTTCATGCTGCAAGAACTTTGATAGGTTGGAGGACATCCTCCGGAAGTTGTCATAATTACTGTGTAAGTCTATGGAAGGGGGTGAGAAGGTTTTGTATTGAAGTCAATATACCCAGAGGAGGACGGAAACTAGCTGTCCTACGGCTACACCATGGTGACATGTGAATATATGTAATAGTTTTATCTAAAAAGGATCATTTTAAAATGTTTCACTATTTATATTTTTATGAAATTCACTGAGGATGGTCCTCCCCTTCCTCCTCTGAGGAGCCTCCACTGATGTCAACACACGTCCAAGAGTACAACCAGTTTTTTTGTCACTTGCTGCTGATGAGAGTTTGCTATTTTTTTCTTGCTGAGACAGTTTGTTTGGATCGCCAATAATAATAATCCTTGATAATTCAACTACTATTAGGGGCGGTAAGTAGCCCAGCGGCTAGGGAGTTGGACCTATGGCCAAAAGTTGACAACAAATAAAAATGATTGTCCACAACAAATAAGAGATATACTTTATTACTCCATACATGATGGAAATGTGTCTTCTGCTTTTAACCCAACCCCTCCGACATACACACACATCAGGTTTGAACCACTGGAGCAGAGGGCAGATGCAGTGCAGTGCCCAACAAGCAGTTTAGGGGATTAATTTCCTTGCTCATGGGAACATCGGTGGTAAGAGGCACCTGAGATCTGTATGAGATATTGATGCCAGCAACCCTCCGTTTGCCGGCTCACTCCTACCAGTCCCCCCCCCACTCCCACCCCCAAAAGCACAGTACGAATTACAGGGGCCGTTGCTCCACCCACACCCCATTCGATGCATTGAACGGATGTGGGTGGAGCAATGTCTACATAAGGGTGCAAATCAAAAACACTCACAAAAGCTCTGACGAAAGCCTTGAGGCCGATACGTAAAGCTTAATAAAGAGCAGTGATACTAGCAAGAGCAGCGTGCAGGTTTTTTCTCTCATTTTAATCAATTGTTACCATGCACCTGAAACAAAGATAGCTCAGATGTGCGAGTGCCTTTTGAATTTTGGATCACAGCTAAACATAATTAAATGTTATGTAGGCATAGTTACACTTGCAGTGCATTTTCTGAGATCTCCAAGATCCATGATTCATACAGGGTTCAAGTTCAATGTTCTATACGGAACATAAATATAAACACAACATGCAACAATTAACGATTTTACAGCGTTACAGTTCATATAAGGAAATCATTCAATTAAAATGAATAAATTAGGGCCTAATCTATGGATTTCACATGACTGGGCAGAGGCGCACCCACTGGGGAGCCAGGCCCTGCCAATCAGAATGAGTTTTTCCCCACAAAAGGGCTTTATTACAGACAGAAATAACCCCCCTCTCCTCAGACAATCCCGCAGGTGAAGTAGCCGGATGTGGAGGTCCTGGGCTGGCGTGGTTACACGTGGTCTGCGGTTGTGAGGCCGGTTGGATGTACTGCCAAATTCCCTAAAACGACGTCTTATAGTGGAGAAATGAACATTACATTCTCTGCCAACAGCTCTGGTAGACATTCCTGCAGTCAGCATGCCAATTGCACACTAAAAACTTGAGACATCTGTGGCATTGTGTTGTGTGACAAAACTGCACATTTAAGATTAGCCATTTATTGTCCCCAGCACAAGGTGCACCTCTCTAATGATCATGCTGTTTAATCAACTTCTTGATATGCCACACCTGTTAGGTGGATGGATTATCAAAGCAAAGGAGAAATGCTCACTAACAGGCAAATGCTCACTAACAAATTTGTGCGCAAAATTTGAAAAATAAGCTTTTTGCGCCTATGGAAAATTTCTGGGATCTTTTCTTTTCTTTCAGCTCATGAAACATTGGACCAACACTTTATTTTTGTTCAGTATAATTCAATTGTTAAATGCTTAATAATGACAAATAACACTGTCAAATGCCATTAATGAATGTAATATAATTCAAGTTTTTCTGAAAAATGCATTGAAAGTATAGGGAGCATTACTTTTTTCACCGCTACTGGCAATCAGGGTTTACCCACCAATTTTTTTAACACTACCTCATTGGCTACCTGTAGGCGTATTTGAAGTTAATGGTAATACACATTGTAGCCTACTCTAGTAAATTGACCCTGTGTGTTAAGGTGACCATCCCACTTTTCCCGGGACAGTTTCAAACCCATTTCATGGGTCCTACTTTTCAGGCTACAAAAAAGATCAATTTGTTAGCAAGATGCATCAATTAATGTAGACATAATCAATGGCAATCGCTGAATGTCATTAGGCACACTTTTGGGCGTTTTGTAACAGATGTCTATTTCCACTAATTAAATAGTGCGAGTATACTGTACATGCAGTTTGGATGCTGGAATTATTTTGGAGTGGACAAACATGCACATGTAGCCTACTTTTTGAAGTGATTCGTTTGAAAATATCATGACTGGTTGTGTTCATGCCAAATTAAAAGGTAATTCATTTTTACCATTTAAATCACATCTTTATTATTAGGCCCATAACAAAAAAGAATGTGTGTGCACTCAATAGAGACCCCCGAATGTTATGATGTAATTCGCACTCTGCCAGTAGACTTTACTCTTTCCTTCCATTCACCATATGGTTCAATTGACGTGCCTCCACTACTCCTGGTATGTGGTGCTTAATAAGATTTTACACTGCAACGCCAGAAATGACACCTTTTTCTGAAAATTCCCAGAGACACAATACACATTCCTTTTGTTATTCTGGCGTACAATAAATCAACACCATACCACTCCTGGTCACTGATTGACTCCACCTTTCCCATTGCGTCCGCACAACTCGTCAATCCTTTTTTACGGATGGGCTACTGCAGCAGACAACCACACCGGGTTCCACTCCTATCAGCTAAAAACAAGAAGAAGTGGCTCCAGTGGGCACGTGATCACCAACACTGGACAGTTGAGGAGTGGAAAAACGTCACCTCGTCCGACGAATCCCGGTTCCTGTTTCGTTATTCTGATGGCAGAGTCAGGATTTGGTGTAAGCAGCATGAGTCCATGGCCCAATCCTGCCTGGTGTCAACGGTACAGGCTGGTGGCAGTGGTGTGGGGAATGTTTTCCTGGCACACATTAGGTCCCTTGGTGGTCCTCTGTAGCTCAACTGGTAGAGCACGGCGCTTGAAACGCCAAGGTAGTGGGTTCGAGCCCCGGGACCACCCATACACAAAAATGTATGCATGCATGACTGTAAGTCGCTTTGGATAAAAGCGTCTGCTAAATGGCATATTATTATTATTATACCAATTGAGCAACGTTTCCATGCCCCTAAGAATTCAGGCTGTTCTGGAGGCAAAGGGGAGTCCAACCTGTTACTAGATGAGTGTACCTAATAAACTGGCCACTGAGGGTATATCACATGCCTGGGCTACAGCAAAAGCAGAACGCTTACTCTGAATTTTCAGAATTTATATGATACAGTAGCCTATATCGAGGTTGTATTTTTCTGGAGACCCCTCCCTCGTTGACGCCCATTCCCTGCACAACTCCCTCCCACCGATCTGTAGGCAACCTCCCATAATACAATGAAATGATAAAATAGAGGTCGCGCGCTCAGCAGTTTACGCCTATTAATACGAAAAAGACCAAGCTGTCGGCGGGCGACTTGACACAGCGCTCTCAAATACGCAATATTCTGGAGAAAAAAGAAAGGAAATTTGGATTATCTACTAGTTGACACCTGTACTGAGTAAGATTTATATTGAAGAAGCTAACCAGGTGGGTGCCGTTTGGAAAGTATTCACGTTGTCATTCGTGAAAAGGGAATTAGTATGAGTTTGAGTGCAGTATTTGTAAGCAGACGGAGCACACGCCTTCCTCATTAGAAAAGGTTGTATCGGGAGCTGGACTACAGGAGTGGATTCAAGCAACAGTGGAGGTAAACCAGTTTTATAACGTTACTCACACTTTACATACGAGGGCATAGTTTATATAGTCTATGGCAAGGACGGTGCTTTTGTTCATGACAAACACCAAATCTACCTAACTGTCCCCTGTGGAAGGCTATTGACATCAAGTCGAATGTCAGATCGCTCTTGCAAGCTGCTGTCTCGCAGAATAGCGTTGAATGGCACATCTATCGTGGCCGTTCAATTCCAACACAGAGACGTTTGGTAGGGTAGTATTACGTCGAGAACATAACGTGACAACATTCAGGTTATCTTTAGGTTTGCTTTGTGTGGTCGAAAACCACCAGCTCAGTCTCCCAAACAGGCTCGAATAAGCATCCTTTTCACCCCGTTGCCTTTGATAATGTCATGGATGCGGTTATCAAACAGAAATGTAACACATTTTCCCCAAACTGGTAGGTACTAGGTAGGTTAGATTTGTTGACCCCACCTATCAAACATGTAGAATAATACAGTGTATCACATTGTCAATGGACAAGCAACAGTGAACGTGACGCATTTTATTTAGTTACTTTGTATCTGACTAGTAGCATTCCATGTCGCAGGGGGAGTGGAGCACTCCGTAAGTAATTACTCTTTGACATGTATTGTTGTACACATGTAGCCACTGCGCTATTTGCCACTGGTCAACAGGGCTTATTCAGTGAGGTTGCGTTTTGGTGTATCGAGATGCTTGCAGGATGGGTTGCATCATAGGCGTTTTGATGAGGAGAAACAGCACTTTCCAGAGCAACAATGTATTCATTATCTATAGTAACTATAAAGTATCATGCCATTTTATTGTAAGGAACCATGTCCATATTCTACAAAGCACATGGGGTAGTTGAACATCGTGTGATGTGAACCTGAACCCCCATGTGTTAAGGAGCCTTAAAGGGGAAAAACATCAAGCTATTCAGCAAAGCGCTCAATAGGTGACTGCAGAAGGAGATCTCCAAACTTGGCCTACCTCTATAGGGAATATGGTACCTTAGTCCTAGCTCGCATTCTGCTTCACACTGTGACAATGTCCCATAGTGGGGGAAGACATAGGCATAGAGATCCACATACCCCAACCACTCTTAATTGCCAACATTGAGTAACAGTCCTCTCAAAGCCCATGTCACGAGTCGCTATGGGCCTTCGTCAATCCTCATGAAATATCACAATGATGTCATTCTTCTCAGCAGGGAAGATGGGCTAAAGTCGTTATGGCGTGGAGAGGTGACATCTCCTCAACAAAGTTTACATCCAACTGTATCTACACTAGGGCTGTCCCGACAAAAAAAAAGTATTGGTCGACCGAGAGTAGTCTGTTCTTTCGACTGATTGGTCAAATATTGTATTCTTCACTATATAGACATACCCTATGTGTTAATAAAATCAACTGTACGTAGGCTGCTGAGCTTGTCTGATGCTTAAAGCACACCGTTATTAAATAATTAAGACACACAAATGACTCAAGAGCCAGAGATCAAGATAGCCTAACCAGAATAAAAAACCTCCCCCTCCAGCTGGTGCTGGCCTTTGCAGATTCTGCCTTTTAAGCTCCCGAAGATGCCGGTAATAGGCTACACCAGGGGTCGGCAACCTTTTCCATTTGGAATGCCAATTTATCTTACCATTTCTACTGATCTGCATGATTGTCATATGCACATTTTCGTGGAACAGTTTCATTTATAATAAAGTCTTCCTATCTCAAAATCATGATCATGTGGTTAATCAAAATTCTAAAAGTAACTTATATTGCCATTGCCAACTATGTAAAAATAGCCTACATAAAGCCAACAAATAAAAACATTGAAGCCTGCAGGTAGAAAATATCCTGATAATAAATATCCTATAAATCACATTGGCTACGCATGGCCTGTCTGCAAGGAACTTGAAAAATTGTTTCAACTGCTAACTTGGTCCTGCCTGAAGCTTACACTAGCAAACGTGCAACATTGTATAAAATATTCTGGGCCCTCAGTTTCCAGCACCATTGATCTCCGGACAGACCCAGCTGTAGGCTATTTGCGCAAGGGATAAAAAGTAATCGGGTAGGCCTATTTTATGACGTTTCCACCATATCAGCGCATGACATTTGTTTTCCCTTTTAACACTTAAGTGGTTATCTAAAGAGCTGGAATGATTTTTCAAATAGGCCACATTGAGGAACTATTGTAATTCTCAATGGATGTAAAAACAGACTTTGGTTAGTTGCTGTTGGAGGTGAAGACTATTTTTTTTGAGAAGCTCAACAGTGGTGGTGAGTTAAGACAATCAGAAATACTATCAGATCCCCAATTGGGCACATTTATAGGCCAACATTTGGATGCAGGATAGGTAGCCTAGGCCTACTTCTATGCATAATCAGGTGCACGTCCTTACTCAACATTGACCGGAGCGCTACAAATAAAATACAATAAATTGACAACTCGTAAATGGAATGAAATAAACCAAAACTTGTTCCTCGCAAGTGTAGCCTAGGTTGTGCGGTCCGCAAACAACGTGTCCACTCTGACAATGAGAACAGTAAAATACTAATAATAAGATATTGAATGCATTAACAGCAATTACCTTAACCAAAAAAAGATTGTAGATTAGAAATTATGGGAATTAGCGTTAAATTGTACTACTGGTGATACTGGTGTGCGGCCTCCAACGGATTAGTCCACTGAGACATGCATGAATCAGACAGGCGTCTTGTGTGCCATAAAAGAAAATAGACACTACCAGTCAAGTTTGGACACACCTACTCATTCAAGGGCTTTTCTTTATTTTTTACATTGTAGAATAATAGTGAAGACATCAAAACTATGAAATAACAAAAATGGAATCATGTAGTAACCAAAAAAGTGTTAAACAAATCAAAATATTTTATATTTGGGATTCTTCAAATAGCCACCCATTGCCTTGATGACAGCTTTGCACACTCTTGGCATTCTCTCAACCAGCTTCATGAGGTAGTCACCTAGAATGCATTTCAATTAACAGGTGTGCCGCTTAAAAGTTAATTTGTGGAATTTCTTTCCTTAATGCGTTTGAGCCAATCAGTTGTGTTGTGACAAGGTAGCCATATTTAGGAAAAGACCAAGTCCATGGTAAGAACAGCTCAAATAAGCAAAGAGAAACGACAGTCCATCATTACTTTAAGACATGAAGGTCAGTCAATACGGATCATTTCAAGAACTTTGAAAGTTTCTTCAAGTGCAGTCGCAAAAACCATCAAGCGCTATGATGGAACTGGCTCTCATGACTGCCACAGGAATTGAAGACCCAGAGTTACCTCTGCTGCAGAGGATAAGTTCATTACAGTTACCAGCCTCAGAAATTGCAGCCCAAATAAATGCTTCACAGAGTTTGTCACAGACACATCTCAACATCAACTGTTCAGAGGGGACTGTGTGAATCGGGCCTTCATGGTCGAATTGCTGCAAAGAAACCACTACTAAAGGACACCAATAAGAAGAGACCTGCTTGGGCCAAGAAACACGAGCAATGGACATTAGACCGGTGGAAATGTGTCCTTTGGTCTGGAGTCCAAATTTGAGATTTGTGGTTCTAACTGCCGTGTCTTTGTGAGACGTGTGTGGGTGAACGGATGATCTCCGCATGTGTAGTTCCCACCGTAAAGCATGGAGGAGGAGGTGTTATGGTGTGGGGTGCTTTGCTGGTGACACTGTCTGTGATTTATTTAGAATTCAAGGCACATAACCAGCATGGCTACCACAGCATTCTGCAGCGATACGCCATCCCATCTGGTTTGGGCTTAGTGGGACTATCATTTGTTTTCCAACAGGACAATGACCCAACACACCTCCAGGCTGTGTAAGGGCTATTTTACCAAGGAGGAGAGTGATGGAGTGCTGCATCAGATGACCTGGCCTCCACAATCCCCCGACCTCAACCCAATTGAGATGGTTTGGGATGAGTCGGACGGCATAGTGAAGGAAAAGCAGCCAATAAGTGCTCAGCATATGTGGGAACTCCTTCAAGACTGTTGGAAAAGCATTCCAGGTGAAGCTGGTTGAGAGAATGCCAAGCGTGTGCAAAGCTGTCAAAGGGTGGCTATTTGAAGAATCTCAAATAGAAAATATTTTGATTTGTTTAACACTTTTTTTGGTTACTACATGATTCCATATGTGTTCTTTCATAGTTTGTCTTCACTATTATTCTACAATGTAGAAAATAGTAAAAATAAAGAAAAACCTTTGAATGAATAGGTGTGTCCAAACATTTGACTGGTACTGTGTATATATATATACATTTGCCTACAAATGGCAGTTGGTTCAGTCAATAGCATTCATCTCTCTCCTCCACCTGTCTGCGTCTCTCTCTGTCTGGGTTGAGCTCTCGTTATAGCGAACTTGCAACATTGTTTAAACTGGGCCCTCACCGTTTCCTGCGCAAATGAGCTTGGAACAGACCCAGCTGTATTTGTGCAGCTGGGTCTGTAACTCTTTCATAGTTTGTCTTCACTATTATTCTACAATGTAGAAAATAGTAAAAATAAAGAAAAACCTTTGAATGAGTTGGTGTGTCCAAACTTTTGACTGGTACTGTATATATATATTTGCTACTGCTCGACTAATAAAATATTGGTCGCCCAACAGCCTATCGACAACAATCAACCAGTCAATTAAATGCGGTCAGCCCCTAATCTACACTAAACAAAAATAATCGCAACATGCAATAATTTCAAATATTTTTATGTAAGGAAATGAGTCAATTGAAATGAATTCATTAGGCCCCAATCTATGGATTTCACATGACTGGGAATACAGATATGCATCTGTTGGTCACAGTTACCTTAAAATAAATAAAAATAAAGTAGGGGAATGGATCAGAAAACCAGTCAGTATTTGGTGTGACCACCATTTGCCTCATGCAGCGTGACATCTCCTTCGCATAGAGTTGATCAGGCTGTTGATTTTGGCTTGTGGAATGTTGTCCCACTCTTCAATGGCTGTGCGATGTTGCTGGATATTGGCGGCAATTGGAATACGCTGTTGTACATGTCGATCCAGAGCATCCCAAACATGCTCAATGGGTGACATGTCTGGTGAGTATGCAGGCCATGGAAGAATTGGGACAAATTTCAGCTTGCGACATGGGGCCGTGCATTAGCGTGCTGAAACATGAGGTGATGGCGGCGGATTAATGTCACGACAATGGGCCTCAGGATCTCGTCACGGTATCTCTGTGCATTCAAATTACCATTGATAAAATGCAATTGTGTTCATTGTGCGTAGCTTATGCCTGCCCATACCATAACCTCAACGCCACCATGGGGCACTCTGTTGACATCAGCAAACCGCTCGCCCACACGACGCCATACACGCTGTCAGCCATCTTCCTGGTACAGTTGAAACCAGGATTCATCTGTGAAGAGCACACTTCTCCAGAGGCCATCGAAGGTGAACATTTGCCCACTGAAGTTGGTTACGAAGCCAAACTGCAGTCAGGTCAAGACCCTGGTAAGGACGACGAGCACGCAGATGAGCTTCCCTGAGACTGTTTCTGACAGTTAGCGTAGAAATGATTTGGTTGTGCCAACCCACAGTTTCCTCAGCTGGCCTTTTGGCTGGTCTCAGACGATCCCACAGGTGAAGAAGCCGGATGTGGAGGTCCTGGGCTGGCGTGGTTACGTGGTCTGCAGTTGTGAGGCCAAATTCTCTTAAACGATGTTGGAGGTGGCTTATGGTAGAGCAATTAACATTAAATAAATTTAAATTTAAAAACAAAAATTCTCGCAACAGCTCTGGTGGGCATTCCTGGAGTCAGCATGCCAATTGCATGCTCCCTCAGCTTGAGACATCTGTTGCATTGTGACAAAACTGCACATTTTTGTGGCCTTCTGTCCCCAGCACAAGGTTCACCTGTGTAGTGATCATGCCGTTTAATCAGTTTCTTGATATGCCACACCTGTCAGGTGGATGGATTACCTTGGCAAAGGAGAAATGCTCACTAACAGGGATGTAAACAAATTTGTGCACAAAATTGAGCGAAATATACTTTGCGTGTATGGAAAATTCCTAGCATCTTTTTTATTTCAGCTTATGAAACATGGGACCATCACTTCACATGTTGTTTTTATATTTTTGTTCAATTAATGTTTCACAAGCACAGTGACAACCTCGCACTGATAGCCTAACAGGGAATGATTCATAATGTTGGAGTTTGCTATATTTCTTTAACATTTTATGCAGGTAATTGCATAAGTGAGCAAATGAAAAGCCTTGGAGAAAATAATTGAAACATTGGTTTGACAGTGCACTTAATAAAATCTTGGAACAAATGGCCAAAAAATGCCTAGTACCACATTGTAGCAACAGCAGTGGCTTACCTCCGTGGCAGACATTATCTTCCCTCCAACACACCTGTTTTAAATGCCATGTGTTAATTAGCTCAATGACTATCACCTGTGACAGTGAGCCACTATTCCCGCTCAGCCAATAGAAACACACAGACAATTGATGCAAAAAGGCTTGTCCTTCGCAAATGTTTTTGGTGGCTGTTTTTTATTTTAAAGCATCACCTAGGGGCCCCCCCTGGGTGCACATTCCGGTTTTTGCCCTAGCACTACACAGCTCATTCAAATAACCAACTCATCAAACTTTGATTATTTGAATCAGATGTTGAAGCAGGTGAGTTTGTCCAGGGTTGAAACATAAATGTGTGCTGTTGGGGATACTTGAAGACTAGAGTTGGGAAACACGGACTTATGACATGTTTTTGTTTACTTATCCCTGGTTACACCCATGCATTCCCAGTTTACGCCATATTTTTAACATTCAGTAGGGAATGTGAATATATTCATGGGTGCTTTACTACCCTTCAGTTGGTGCTATATCTTGCCCTTGCTTTTGCATTTGGCTCATGCAGTCTTGCCAGTTGCAACACTCAAGGCTTGTTGTGTAAAACAATACCAGGATGAGTTCAGTTCCTCTCATACTATAGGCCTACTCAAATCAAATCAAATTTTATTGGCCACATGCGCCGAATACAACAGGTGCAGACAATGCTTACTTACAGCCCTTAACCAACAGTGCATTTATTTTTAATAAAAAAGTAAAATAAAACAACAACAAAAAAGTGTTGAGGAAAAAAAGAGCAGAAGTAAAGTAAAATTAAATAACATTAGGGAGGCTATATATACAGGGGGGTACCGGTGCAGAGTCAATGTGCTGGGGCACCGGCTAGTTGAGGTAGTTGAAGTAATATGTACATGTGGGTAGAGTTAAAGTGACTATGCATAAATAATTAACAGAGTAGCAGCAGCGTAAAAAGATGGGGTGGGGGGGCAGTGCAAATAGTCTGGGTAGCCATGATTAGCTGTTCAGGAGTCTTATGGCTTGGGGGTAGAAGCTGTTGAGAAGTCTTTTGGACCTAGACTTGGCACTCCGGTACCGCTTGCCGTGCGGTAGCAGAGAGAACAGTCTATGACTAGGGTGGCTGGAGTCTTTGACAATTTTGAGGGCCTTCCTCTGACACCGCCTGGTATAGAGGTCCTGGATGGCAGGAAGCTTGGCCCCAGTGATGTACTGGGCCGTACGCACTACCCTCTGTAGTGCCTTGCGGTCGGAGGCCAAGCAGTTGCCATACCAGGCGGTGATGCAACCAATCAGGATGCTCTCGATGATGCAGCTGTAGAATTTTTTGAGGATCTGAGGACCCATGCCAAATCTTTTCAGTCTCCTGAGGGGGAATAGGCTCTGTCACCAGAGCTAAATGCATCTTATACTAAGGTGTATTTATAGGCCTACCCCAATGGGGGGAGATCTCAAATTGAACTGTCTGTGTTTTAACATGGTCAAGGGATGTGAGAAGATACTATGGTAAGGGTCATTGACATGTTCAGCCAGCCACAGGGCAAGATAACTCTGAGGTGGTGGCAGTTGTGTTCTAGTGACCTACTGGCCCGTGGGCTACTAGGGACAAGTCGCAACAATTGATGAGATTTGTCACATCACGATGCACGTATAGTCTGTGCTTTTGACCATGTAAGCATTTTCAATGAGTCATTCATGTTTTTGTCTGAATTGGCCTGTATGACATTTTGCTTACTGTTAGAAAAACATATGGGAAAATGAATTGGATCAAGCATGCATCCGCCCAAGCTATTTATTGAATGTATGAAACGTTTATTTATTTTGCGATAATTCATTTTGTCAGAGTTAGCCCACGGTGCAGTCAAAGCAAAATTAAAGGACTGTTTAAAGAAAAAGAAAACAAATCTGACTGTTTCCCATCATAGCTGTCCAAGGATATTATATTATTTCCCTTTTGCGAGAGCGCTCTTCGAAGGACTGTCACTGGCACAGATTGTTAGTGTAAGATCACATTCCGTTTGATTTCAACATGGCCTGATTCTTATTGGGGCGCTTGTTTCTTGTCTGTCTTCAGTGAATCTCTGCATCAATCTACTTGTATTCATAATTTAACCTAAGTATTAAGGTTGCAAGAAGATCAACCAATTGTTATTCTACAGTGGGTAGGTATACTGTTAAATAACAATGTCCCCCCTGTCAATGCTATCACGTGCCAAGCCTGTCTTGCTATGTATGCTACTGTCTATGGCAGCAGCTGGAGAGGAGAGGAGAGGAGAGGAGAGGAAGACTGTCGCATATACTATTATCCTTACATAGCCTACCTAAAATATGTCAAGAGTCTTAACTACGTACAATTGCAGGAAATGAGCTTCAAAACAACAAAATGTTCCTAAGTCCCTCAAATTAAACAAAATCAAGCTAGTTGTGTATTTCATGTAAAAATTATAAAAATAATTAAAAAAAGAATGTGAAAAGGGGGACAGGTTGGGAAGCCCTGGCATAGGCCTACTACTATAGATCGCTCTGGCATGGAGGTCTTTAGAAACAGTGTTCTACACTGAGTGTACAAAATATTAGGAACACCTTCCTAATATTAAGTTGCACCCCCTTTTGCCCTCAGAACAGCCTCAATTCGTCGGGCATGGACTACAAAGTGTCAAGCTTTCCACAGGGATGCTGGCCCATGTTGACTCCAATGCTTCCCACAGTTGTGCCAAGTTGGCTGAATATTCTTTAGGTGGTGGACCATTCTTGATACACACAGGAAACTGTTGAGCGTCAAAAACCCAGCAGCGTTGCAGTTCTTGACACAAACCAGTGCGCCTGGCACCTACTACTATACCCTGTTCAAAGGCACTTAAATATTTTGTCTTGCCCATTCACACTCTGAATGGCACACATACAATCCATGTCTCAATTGTCTCAATGCTTAAAAATCCTTCTTTAACCGGTCTCCTCCCCTTCATCTACACTGATTTGAAGTGGATTTAACAAGTGATATCAATAAGGGATCACAGCTTTCACCTGGATTCACCTGGTCAGTCTATGTCATGGAAAGAGCATGCGTTCCTAATGTGTTGTACACTCAGTGTATATCCAGCCATATAAACTCCTGTTGTTGTTTACCCACTCAGGATGCTTCCTTTGATTCTGTTTAGGCCTTAAGTAGGTTGCTTAGCATCACTTGAAGCCAAATCCCGGCTTGTTTGTTTGGACGACAGTCTCCCCATAACACACAAGAACAATGGCAGGAGGAGACTGAGGATGTGGAGAAAGTCAATAGGGCTTAATGGCCATTGTGACACACAATCACAGTCCTGAATCCCAAATCTACCATTGACTGCAATGGGAGCTATCTAAGCTAAAGTAATGCTAACAACAAGAAGTTAGCCTAGCCATTCAATGTGATTGGAAAGACTGCTTAGAGATGCTAATGGTAAACTAACATAGCTTCCTTTTTTCATTGAGTGGCTCTTAGCGTCAGCTTATTCACTGAGGAGTTGATTGTAGGTGGTCTATTTGGTCTTTAGTCAGTCAGTTTAGCGGCTAACGCTGATGTTAGCATTTTTGCTCTCACTCTGTAGGCTGCTGATGGATGGCGTTGTTGGTGGGATTGACAGTTCTAGTACAGCGCAGCACTTATGTAAGGCAAACACACTTCTCACAAAAAGCTTTGTGGGAAATCAGAAGTCGAATCCTCCCTTTTTCAAATTAGCACCATGTCATTTGGGTTTTGATGGCAACCGATAATTTCACATTTCTCAGTGTTTTGTGGTGAAGCCTGTTCATACACTGACAGGGCGGTAACATTATTTAATGCTTGTGTCATTTCCATTACCGCTGAATCACTGTCTGTAATAAGTACTGTGGGTATTAATTTTTTTCTGTGTTGCAGTCAAAGTTTTATAATAAATAATTATTTGGTGGGTGCTTATTTGTCATATTTCCTATTTTTTGCATATCCCAACTCTTCCTGAGACACCCTCTGAGATTGGCGACACAGCCAGGGTCTGCCATTATCAACGGCGACCCTGGAGCAATTAGGGTTAAGTGCCTTTCTCAAGGGTACATCGATATTTCTTTTGTCACCTTGTCGGCTCGGGGATTCGAGCTAGCAACCTTTCGGTTTCTGGCCCAATGCTCTAACTGCTAGGCTACCTAGTGTGGGTAGTCTGGTCTGGTACAGTACAGTCATAGGGGGTGGCAGTTTGTCCCTGTAGCCGAATGACAAACGAGAGAAGGGTGGTGGCTGTCGACAGACAGACTGACAGACACCCCCCTCCTCTCACTCAGTCTCTTTAGCAGTGTTGCAGTGTAGTGGAGGAACAGTGTGACAGACAGTGGGTGGGCGGTGGCCAGTCAGTCACCAGTCCTGCGTCACCGAGCTGGCACAATGCAGACCAGTGCCTGGGTGTGGCACCACAGCATGATGGATCCCTGCTGTCCAAGCGCACTAGGAATGGACAGTCTCTGTCTCTCTCTCATCTCTCTCATCTCTCTCTCTCTCTCGTTTTACAACCAAACAGTTCATTCCCATCTAAAAATCCTATTTTCCTTTACCTAAACCTAACTCGTAAACCTACCCCTAAAATAACCTTTTTCCTTGAAATGTCCCCACTTGTCAGAATTGTCCTTGTTTTACTATCCTTGTGAGGACTTCCGGTCCCCACAAGGGTAGTAAAACCCAAAAAACACATACAAACAAACACAGCTCATGTGACCTTTCTCTCATTTTCTCTCTCTCTCTCTCCATTTCTCTGTCACTGACGCATACTGTGACACTGTTACTCCCTCATCCCCTCTCTCCTTCCACCTCGTACTTCTCTCATTCCCTTCTCACTCTATCCCCTCTCTCTCTCACAATCGCTCTCTCTCTCTACCCCCCCCCCCATCTTACTTAATCAATTCAATTTATTCAATTTAAGGGCTTTATTGGCATGGGAAACATATGTTAACATTGCCAAAGCAAGTGAAGTAGATAGTAAACAAAAGTGAAATAAACAATAAATATTAACAATAAACATTACACTCAGAAGTTCCAAAAGAATAAAGACATTTCAAATGTCATATTATGTATATATACAGTGTTGTAACAATGTGCAAATAGTTAAAGTACAAATGGGAAAATAAATAAACATAAATATGGGTTGTATTTACAATGGTGTTTGTTCTTCACTGGTTGTCCTTTTCTTGTGGCAACAGGTCACAAATATTGCAGCTGTGATGGCACACTGATGTTTTTCACCCAGTAGATAAGGGAGTTTATCAAAATTGGGTTTGTTTTCTAATTCTTTGTGGATCGCTGTAATCTGAGGAAAATATGTGTCTCTAATATGGTCATACATTTGGCAGGAGGTTAGGAAGTGCAGCTCAGTTTCCACCTCATTTTGTGGGCAGTGTGCACATAGCCTGTCTTCTCTTGAGAGCCAGGTCTGCCTATGGCGGCCTTTCTCAATAGCAAGGCTATGCTCACTGAGTCTGTACATAGTCAAAGCTTTACTTAAGTTTGGGTCAGTCACAGTGGTCAGGTATTCTGCCACTGTGTACACTCTGTTTAGGGCCAAATAGCATTCTAGTTTGCTCTGTTTTTTTGTTTGTTCTTTCCAATGTGTCAAGTAATTCTCTTTTTGTTTTCTCATGATTTGGTTGGGTCTAATTGTGTTGTTGTTGTCCTGGGGCTCTGTGGGGTCTGTTTGTGTTTGTGAACAGAGCCCCAGGACCAGGTTACTTAGGGGACTCTTCTCCAAGTTAATCTCTCTGTAGGTGATGGCTTTGTTATGGAAGGTTTGGGAATCGCTTCCTTTCAAGTGGTTATAGAATTTAACGGCTCTTTTCTGGATTTTGATAATTAGCGGGTATTGGCCTAATTCTGCTCTGCATGCATTATTTTTTTTTTTACGTTGTACACGGAGGATGTTTTTGCAGAATTCTGCATGCAGAGTCTCAATTTGGTGTTGGTCCCATTTTGTGAATTCTTGGTTGGTGAGCGGACCCCAGACCTCACAACCATAAAGGGCAATGGGTTCTATAACTGATTAAAGTATTTTTAGCCAGATCCTAATTGGTATGTCAAATTTTATGTTCCTTTTGATGGCATAGAAGGCCCTTCTTGCCTTGTCTCTTGCTTTCGCTCTCTCTCATTACTGCTACACTCAGCTGAGGTGACTCTGAAAGCATAGTCATTGTCTGAAGGTTCTGTGAAAGTTGTTTTGTCCCCTATTCCAGGTGTCCTACTTGTGCGAGCAGTGTAGAGGTTAATCTGGGACACTGGACTATAAATATAGTAGGTTATGGGTAGAAAATAATAATACCTCCTCACACAGTAGCTAAGAGAGGACATGTAATGTGTATTATGGTTAAAAAGGCCACTATTCTTATCAGTTGAAAGATTCCATCTTAGGAACAGCACTTCCCATTTAATGTGGAAACCATGATGGAAAAGCCATTCACAAGTCAAGTTTATCTTGAATGATTCTAACATACTTGACCTACTTCCCCAATGCAAAGAGGAACATATAAGTGCAATTTAAAGATTTGTGAGACAGTAGTTTATGTCCCTTTTTACTGTAGACTATGTACAGACACACACCCCTCTAGCTCATCTGTGCCCATGTGTCTCCCATGAAGCTCTCTGTCTTTGGCTCTAGATCACTTGATGTGGGGGATGTTCAAAGGCAGAACACCCACTCACTGTGCTCTGTCACTGATCAGAGCCCCAGCCCTGTGGCATCACTCCCCCCACAGTCACTGGCTGTCTTGGGCACCCTTTTTAACACCGTTTCGCTAATTTATTTATGTTTGTTTGTAATACACAAAGCAGATGTGTACTCTTCATTCCCATTCATTCATTCACCCACAGATTTGTGTCCATTTCAGAGGTTACATGGTACTTCAAACTTGTCCACTACTGTGAAGGAAGGAGCTGTTGCTAGGAGCTCCACAAAATACTTTTATTGCAATGTTTACTCTGGGTCTGAATGGTAATGCAGGTCACTAATTAGTCTATAGTGTTACCATTGCGATAGTAATATGTAAATTGATGCCAATTTGCTGCATGAAGAAGTAGAGGTGTATAATGTCCATACACTCAGCCCATACATTCTTCTTTTCTTCCTTTCACAAAGTGTCATGAAATGGGCAATAGAATATTGCTATATGACTGCTTACATTTAATGAAGACATCTATCTCTCCACTCAAAGGGACTGTGTTTCAGTGTCTCTTTTGAATAATGAGGGGAGATACTGCAGTAAGGGAGTGTAATCTATAGAGCTGATGAAAGCTGCATTGTCTACACCAGCTCCAGACGGAGCTGCCCTATTGGCTGGTGTGCACATTGGCGATGCAGATGATTGGCTCGTGGCTGTGATGTCTGGTCGTTCAGTGTTTTCCACAAGCCCATGGAGTAGACAGCTAAATAGAGAAAGTATCCAGCCAGGCTGCTCTGGCTGGGTGGGGTGGGGGGTGGGGGGGGGGATCCGGCTTGCCCCCATGGGTTAAGACATTTTTGCAGAACAAGCTATATTTTGCTGGCCTCTGGTACATTCTAATGCTAGATTCTATTTCAACTAGCAACTATCACACTTTTACAGTGTTAGTTTCATCAGCTGTCGCACAATATGATATAAAACACAGGACAACCGTAATGTTGACTGCACTGGGGCTTTAAAGAATCCTGTAACAGTATGCTGACTTCCATGGGCTTCAAGCTTCTTTTTAAGAGGCATTTTTCTCAGCTATCTGCAATACAGGTATGAATGAAGCTAGTGTTAACAATGGTCTTTGCTACACAGAAAGCAGCAGTTGACTAATCCATTGTCAACACTTTGATTAAATCAGTAGACCTATATCAATATCTTTGAAAATACCATATAAGTATCATTAGCTTTTAAACTAATTCAATCTGTTTTCTTTTATCATATTTTGGACCAGAGTGAGGCTCTCTCTCCTCTAGCCGAGGGTTTCTCAAACTCGGTTCATTTGATTCTAGCACTATGCTGATTCAAATAACCAACTCATCAACAAGCTTTGATTATTTGAATCAGCTGTGTAGTGCTAGGGCAAAAACCAAAATGTGCACCCAGGTGGGGCCAGCACTAGCCTACCTATTGTTCCTGCAGTGAGGAGGATTCACCTTCATCGAATGTTTTCATAATTTATCTGCAGATAATCGCCAAAAAGCCTTCTAGTATGCAAATTAGGCAATTTTATTTAACCTTTATTTAACCAGGTAAACCAGTTGAGAACAAGTTCTCATTTACAACTGCGACCTGGCCAAGATAAAGCAAAGCAGTGCAATTAAAAACAACAACACAGAGTTACATATGGGGTAAAACTAAACATAAAGTCAAAAATACAACAGAAAATATATATACACTGTGTGCAAATGTAGCAAGATGGAGGTAAGGCAATAAATAGGCCATAGTGCAAAATAATTACAATTAGTATTAACACTGGAATGATAGATGTGCAAGAGATGATGTGCAAATAGAGATTCGGGGGTGCAAATGAGCAAAATAAATAAACAATATTGGGATGAGGTAGTTGGGTGGGCTAATTTCAGATGGGCTGTGTACAGGTGCAGTGATCGGTAAGGTGCTCTGACAACTGATGCTTAAAGTTAGTGAGGGAGATGAGTGTCTCCAGCTTCAGAGATTTTTGCCTTTATCTCCTTGCCCAGATGAACCCGTGGATACCATGTTTATGTCTCTGTGTGCAGTTTGAAGGAAGTTGCTTACTAGCATTAGCGCAATTGCTAACTACCGTTAGTGCAAGACTGGAAGTCTATGGTACCTGCTAGCATGCTAGTAGATACCACAGACTTCGTCATTGCGCTAGCGCTAGTTAGCATTGGCTCGTGAAACTACCTCTTAACTTCCTTCATAGTGAATGCAGAGACATAAAAATGGTATCCATGAGTTTGTCTGGCTCTGGGGAAGTAGATAAAGGGCTTCATTGCCAAAATCCCGGCGTGTCCCTTTCGAGACGAACATTCCAAAAGAGATATTGACATGGCTACAGTAGGCTAGCTAAGACGAATGCTTGGTGTCCTTTTGTAGCTTGCTTTTTTCAGACTATCAACAGTAGCCAGCATATTGCTGGTATGTTCACTATTGAAGGTTTACTTTTGTAAGTCACTTTTTGCTTTTTGCTCTGGACAGCTCGTGTGCTGTGTGTAGGCATCAACTCATGTACTGCTTGAGTGCTCGAAGTTCTGACTCGCGGGAGTGTGGTGGTGCTTGAATGAACGGCCAATCAAATTACACAAATACGAAGCATTACATTTACACGTGTAGTCTTCAGTGGTTTTCAATGATAGATTGCAACAGAGCAGGTAAATGTTGAACTGGAATGCAAAAATGCGCTGAAAGGTTACTGTTGGGCCAGTGATTGACAAGATCCACTGGCCCGACATGTTTAAAAACTGAAATACTTATGTTTCACCGAGTCGTGGCTGAACGACGACATGGACAATGTACAGCTGATGGGATATACGCTACATCGGCAGGATAGAACAGCTGACTCCGGTAAGAGAAGGGGTGGCGGTCTGTGTATATTTGTAAACAACAGCTGGTGCACAAAATCTAATACTAAGGAAGTCTCGAGGTTTTGCTCACCTGAGTAGAGTATCTTATGATAAGCTGTAGACCACACTATTTACCAAGAGACTTTTCATCTATATTTTTCGTAGCTGTCTATCTACCACCACAAACCGATGTTGGCATTAAGATTGCACTCAATGAGCTGTGCATCGATGACGTCGTCCACACAGTGACCGTACATACATACCCCAACCAGAAGCCATGGATCACAGGCAACATCCGCACTGAGCTAAAGGGTAGAGCTGCTGCTTTCAAGGAGCGGGACTCTAACCTGGACGCTTATAAGAAATCCCGCTATGCCCTCCGACGAACCACCAAACAGGCAAAGAGTCAATACCGGACTAAGATTGAATCATACTACACCAGCTCTGACACTCGTCTAATGTGGCAGGGCTTGAACTATTACAGACTACAAAAGGAAGCACAGCCGCGAGCTGCCCAGTGACACAAGCCTACCAGACGAGCTAAATCACTTCTATGCTCGCTTCGAGGCAAGCAACACTAAAGCATGCATGAGAGCACCAGCTGTTCCAGATGACTGTGATCACGCTCTCCGTAGCCGATGTGAGTAAGACTTTTAAACAGGTCAACATTTACAAGGCCGCAAGGCCAGACGGATTACCAGGACGTGTACTCCGAGCATTTGCTGACCAACTGGCAAGTGTCTTCACTGACATTTTCAACATGTCCCTGACTGAATCTGTAATACCAACGTGTTTCAAGCAGACCACCGTAGTCCCTGTGCCCAAGGACACTAAGAACCTGCCTAAATGACTACCGACCCGTAGCACTCACGTCTGTAGCTATGAAGTGCCTTAAGGCTGGTCATGGCTCACATCAACACCATTATCCCAGAAACCCTAGACCCACTCCAATTTGCATACCGCCCCAACAGATCCACAGATGATGCAATCTCTATTGCACTCCACACTGCCCTTTCCCAGCTGGACAAGAGGAACACCTACGTGAGAATGCTGTTCATTGACTACAGCTCAGCGTTCAACACCATAGTGCCCTCAAAGCTCATGACTAAGCTAAGGATCCTGGGACTAAACACCTCCCTCTGCAACTGGATCCTGGACTTCCTGACGGGCCTCCCCCAGGTGGTAAGGGTAGGTAACAACACATCTGCTACGCTGATCCTCAACACGGGGGCCCCTCAGGGGTGCGTGCTCAGTACCCTCCTGTACTCTCTGTTCACACATGACTGCATGGCCAGGCACGACTCCAACACCATCATTAAGTTTGCTGACGACACAACAGTGGTAGGCCTAATCACCGACAACGATGAGACAGCCTATAGGGAGGAGGTCTGAGCCCTGGCCGTGTGGTGCCAGGATAACAACCTCTTCCTCAACGTGATCAAGACAAAGGAGATGATTGTGGACTACAGGGGAAAAAAAAGAGGACTGAGCACGCCCCCATTCTCATCGACAGGGCTGTAGTGGAACAGGTTGAGAGCTTCAAGTTCCTTGGTGTCCACATCACCAACGAACTATCATGGTCCAAACACACCAAGACAGTCGTGAAGAGGGCACGACAAAGCCTATTCCCCCTCAGGAGACTTGATTTGGCATGGGTCCTCAGATCCTCAAAGTTATACAGCTGCACCATCGAGAGCATCCTGACTGGTTGCATCAGCGCCTGGTATAGCAACTGCTCGGCCTCCGACCGCAAGGCACTACAGAGGGTAGTGCGTATGGCCCAGTACATCACTGGGGCCAAGCTTCCTGCCATCCAGGACCTCTATACCAGGCGGTGTCAGAGGAAGGCCCTCAAAATTGTCAGACTCCAGCCACCCTAGTCATAGACTGTTCTCTCTGCTACCGCACGGCAAGCGGTACCAGAGCGCCAAGTCTAGGTCCAAAAGGCTTCTCAACAGCTTCTACCCCCAACAGCCTGAACAGCTAATCATTGCTACCTGGACTATTTGCACTGCCCCCCCACCCCCACCCCCCTATTTTACGCTGCTGCTACTCTGTCAATGATTTATGCATAGTCACTTTAACTGTACCCACATGTACATATTACCTCAATTACCTCGACTAGCCGGTGCCCCCGCTCATTGACTCTACACCGGTACCCCCCTGTATATAGCCTCCCTACTGTTATTTTATTTTACTGCTGCTCTTTAGTTATGTGCTTTAATTTTTTGTTACTTGAGACTTGCAAAAAAAAAATGTATTGTTGGTTAAGGGCTTGTAAGTAAGCATTTCACTGTAATGTCTACACCTGTTGTATTCGTCGCATGTGGCAAATACAATTTGATTTGGACTAGTCATCGTTACCACATTATACTGTATGGGAAGTGCAAATTCATGCTCCCTCTGTAAATAAATTTCACTGCAACCACAGCGCACACACCCAGGTACCGAGAGGCAGGACAAACAACAGACTATCAAACGAGCAGTGTTTCCCTGTCATCGCTCACTTTGTGACTGACAGGTGCCTGTCCTATCAATAGATGCATATCGTTCATTCTAGCGGGAGAGGGCTCTGCAGACTTTTTTTTTCTGACTAGCTAATTGTAAAGGAGTCTAGTTAATGTAAGTGGAAAAAGTGCTCGGCTGAAAATGAGTCTAATCAGCTGTATAACCGACAGCCAGCACTAGTGGAAAACACTGATCGATGTGGTGCTGCTCAGAAATCGCTCACTGGGGAGAGTGTGAACATGAACAGGGTTGGCCATCAGAGGGTGAGAAGTGTGTGTGTGTGTGTCTTGGTGCATGCCAGGGCTCAAAACTGTGACCAAAACACTCACATTTGTAACCCTTTGACTTGGCAGACTGACACCAAATTTTTATAAAAAACCTTCCCAATTAAATGTTGACTGCAAAGTAGGCCTACCTGACAGAATTATGATTTGTATCAATCGCAGGGCATTTGTTTTGCAAACACTGGCAATCACATGTAGCCTACACTGTACATTGTAAAGTACAAAAACACTGCTAGCCATACACAACAGTCTCTTGCTAGGTGCACAATTGAATTAAAGGGCATTGTTGTGGACTTAAAACATACAATATTTGTAGTTTTTCTATGAAAGTGTGATTTTTGAGAGTGAAAACCTGAAGAAAATAGGAGAACTCGTAAACCGGGAACTGAATTTACCAAAAGATAAAACAAATTTTATAGCGGCCCTACAACTGTAGAGTGACAATCTCTAACAATAACACCCCTTTTGAAATTGTAAGTTAAAAAAAAGAATTTGTGTATAGAGGGTAGGTCATTATAGGCTATAGGCTACTTGCTCAGCCCGCAAATTAAAGATACAATTTTAATGATGCGCTTTCCCGTGTCTGTATTATTTTCATTCAGACCAGTAGGTTTCAGTTGGCACTGGCCCGGTGTGCCACTGGCAAATTTACTTGAATGTTAAGCCCTGCAATTGCATGCTAATTTAAAATATTGCTAATCATCACACGCTGCTGCTACTATTTGTCTATCCTGTTGCCTAGTCACTTTATCCCTACCTACAGTGCCTTCAGAAAGTATTCACACCCCTTGACTTTTCCGCATTTCATTGTTACAGCCTGAATTAAAGCTGAAATGTCAAGTATTCAACCCCTTTGTAAACATTTGCTTAACAAGTCACATAATAAGTTGCACGGACTCACTCTTTGTGTGCAATAATAGTGTTTAGCTAGATTTTTTTAATGACCACCTCATCTCTGTACCCCACACATACAATTATCTGTAAGATCCCTCAGTCAAGCAGTGAATTTCAAACACAGATTCAACCACAAAGACTAGGGAGGTTTTCCAATGCCTCGCAAAGAAGGGCACCTATTGGTAGATGGGTAAAAACATATCCCTTTGAGCATGGTGAAGTTATTCATTACAGTTTGGATGGTGTCTCAAATACAGGCATCCTTCCTAACTCAGTTGCTTGAGAGGAAGGAAACCGCTCAGGGATTTCACCATGAGGCCAATGGTGACTTTAAAACAGTTGCAGAGTTTAATGGTTGTAATAGGAGAAAACTGAAGATGGGTCAACAACATTGTAGTTACTCCACAATACAAACCTAATTGACATAATGAAAAGAAGGAAGCCTGTACACAATACAAATATTCCAAAACATGCATCCTGTTTGAAACAAGGCACTAAAGCAATGCTGCAAAAAATGTGCCAAAACAATTAACTTTTTGTCCAGAATACAAAGTGTTATGTTTGGGGCAAATACAATACAACACATTACATAGTACCACTCTCCATATGTCCAAGCATAGTGGTGGCTGCATCATGTTATGGGTATGCTTGTAATCATTAAGGTATGGTGATTTTTTTCCGAAAAAAAAAAAAAAAGCACCGGCAAAATCACTGCTAAGCACAGGCAAAATCATTGGACACTGTGTTAACAAACCTCCAAACGAGCTTCAATGCCATACAACACTCCTTCCGTGGCCTCCAACTGCTCTTAAACGCTAGTAAAACTAAATGCATGCTCTTCAATCGAACGCTGCTTGCACCCGCCCGCCCAAATAGAATCACTACTCTCGGCGGGTCTGACTTAGAATATGTGGACAACTACAAATACATAGGTGTCTGGTTAGACCGTAAACTCTCCTTCCAGACTCACATTAAGCATCTCCAATCCAAAGTTAAATCTAGAATCGGCTTCCTATTTCGCAACAAAGCCTCCTTCACTCATGCTGCTAAACATGCCCTCGTAAAACTGACTATCCTACCGATCCTTGACGATGTCATTTATAAAATAGCTTCCAACACTCTACTCAGCAAATTGGATGTAGTCTATCACAGTGCCATCCGTTTTGTCACCAAAGCCCCATATACTACCCACCATTGTGACCTGTACGCTCTCGTTGGCTGGCCTTCACTACATATTCGTCGCCAAACCCACTGGCTCCAGGTCATCTATTAATCCCTTCTCGGCAAATCCCTGCCTTATTTTAGCTCATTGGTCACCATAGCAACACCCACCTGTAGTATGCGCTCCAGCAGGTATATCTCACTGGTCATCCCCAAAGCCAACACCTCCTTTGGTCGCCATTCCTTCCAGTTCTCTGCTGCAAATGACTGGAACGAACTGCAAAAATCTCTGAAGCTGGAGACACTTATCTCCCTCATTAACTTTAACTTTAGGCATCAGTTGTCATAGCAGCTTACCGATCACTGTAGACTGTACACAGCCCATCTGTAATTAGCCCACCCAACTACCTCATCCCCATATTGTTATTTACATTGTTATTTATTTTGCTAATTTGCACCCCAGTATCTCTATTTGCACATCATCTTCTGCACATCCAGTGTTAATACTAAATTGTAAACATTTTGCACTATGGCCTATTTATTGCCTTACCTCCATAACTTACTACATTTGCACACACTGTATATAGATTTTAGATTGTGTTATTGACTGTACGTTTTGTTTATTCCATATGTAACTCTGTGTTGTTGTTGTTTTTAACGCACTGCTTTGCTTTATCTTGGCCAGGTCGCAGTTGTAAATGAGAACTTGTTCTCAACTGGCTTACCTGGTTAAATAAAGGTGAAATAAAAATAAACAAAGTGCTTATACATAAACTCAGCCTAAAACCCCAAAGAGCAAGCAATGCAGATGTAGAAGCACGGTGGCTAGGAACAACTCCCTAGGAAGAAACCTAGAGGAACCAGGCTCTGAGGGGTGGCTAGTCCTCTTTTGGCTGTGCCGGTGGAGATTATAAGAGTACGTGGCCTTTAAGGCTAGATTGTTCTTGAAGATGTTGAAATGCCCACTAGGGCTGCACGATTTGGGCCAAATATGTAATTGCGAGAAAAGAATATTGCGGGGGCAATTGCGATTTTCATTCACTTTGGTGAAAAGTGAGAACTTGATAGTTCCATGATGCATGGTTTAAACAAGTGTCAAGGTAGAAAACAGCACATCTAAAATTAGTTCATAAGAATTAATACATGCTGTGCTAAATTGACATTATTTTATTGGTTATATAAAAACTTCAAGACAACCCAGGGTATTTTCTGGATCAAAAGGGGGCCTATGTGGGGGGCGTGACAGGGGGTGTGGGAATGGGCGTGGTCATAATTCTTAATAAAAATAAAGAAAAAGTATGTTTTTTATTAAGAATTGTCATTTTCTAACCTTTAATGTCAATTGTCTAAAAACGCGTAAACCGATTTTATTTATTTGCATATAAAAAAATATTTGTTTTATTGTCACATACACCGGATAGGTGCAGTGAAATGTGGTGTTTTACAGTGACATCCATAGTAGTACAGCGCCCCTGGAGCAAATTAGAGTTCATTGCTTTGCTCAATGACCCATCGACAGATTTTTAGGCTTGATGGCTCGTGTACCTGCCGTCCTGCGTATGTTGTAGTTTAGACCCTATTTTACATCATCTGAGGTTTTTGTGTTGTGCCCGCCATCGGTTGAGACACAACATGCTATTGAATACAGGGTGGCTGTCATGTTTTGGCTGATAAATGTACTAGTGGGAATACAATTTTAAATGTTTACTTTCAAATGGTACCTCAAAGATTATTGGAATTCCAGACATCAGCGAATGTTGACTTAAATGGGAATATCAGTTGTTTTAAATTACACTGTCAATCCTCCATAGGAAACCTATTGAAATCATAGAAATATAGATCATAGAATAGACATGACAATTTGAGTTGACATTCGACGGTGGGTGGACCGGCGGCCATCTTTGTGGTAGTAATTAGAAGTTACCATTTCAATTCAATTGAAATTTCAATGGTGCACCAGATCAATTTCAGTTATCAGAAGGGAAAGGTCCATTCTATTAATATTTTTCTGATTGAAATGACACCACCCTGTGTTTAAGAGCAGGTTGTGTCTTAACTGATGGCGGGCACAACACAAAAGCCTCAGATGTAAAATAGGGGCCAAGCTACAACAAATGTGAATATGAAAAAAATCTAAGTCTTTGCATTTTTTTAAATAACAAAAAAAAGAAGATGTATACATTATTTCAATAAATTATAAAATAGTATGACAACCCTGTTTGTAAGCTTTTTCAATTATATCAAACTCAACCGTTTATCTTGTCCAGTGATGAAGACTTTGATGTCTCATGGTATCGTGGGGTATGCAAAATGGGTCAACTTTGAGCACCTTTATCTCCTGAATGTTTTGGCATTCAAGTCCAAAAAGTCACTTTCTGACCACTTCTTCCATGGCCAAACATATATGGAAAGTTTTGTTTATATTAAAAGGAGATGCTGTCAAAAAGTGATTTGAATTCAAATAGATTTACCCCATGGCTAACGCAGTGTTCAATACTTCAAAGTTAATTGCTTTGGGAATTTTCTATTCATGCTGACTGTCTAGCTTTTATTTTGGTGATTTGTTAGTTCTCAAACATTTACATTTTTGTCATTTAGCAGACGCTCTTATCCAGAGCGACTTACAGTTAGTGCATACATTATTTTTTATACCCCCCGTGGGAAGCGAAGCCACAACCCTGGCGTTGCAAACGCCATGCTCTACCAACTGAGCTACATCCCCGCCGGCCATTCCCTCCCCTACCCTGGACGACGCTGGGCAAATAAATACAATATAACAAATCATTGAACTCTGATTCGAACTATAGCTCAGAACTACGCTACTGTTCAAAAGTTTGGGGTCACTTAGAAATGTCCTTGTGTTCGAAAGAAATGCAAAAAAAAGGTCTGTTAATGTTGTAAATGGCTATTGTAGCTGGAAACGGCTGATTTTTATAAGCATACAGAGGCACATTATCAGCAACCATCAGTCCTGTGTTCCAATGGAACGCTGTGTTTGCTAATCCAAGTTTATCATTTTAAAAGGCTAATTGATCATTAGAAAACCCTTTTGCAATTTTGTTAGCACAGCTGAAAACTGTTGTGCTGATTAAAGAAGCAATAAAACTGGCCTTCTTGAGACTAGTTGAGTATCTGGAGCATCAGCAATTGTGGGTTCGATTACAGGCTCAAAATGGCCAGAAACAAATAACTTTCTTTTGAAACTCGTCAGTCTATTCTTGTTCTGAGAAATGAAGGCTATTCCATGCGAGAAATTGCCAAGAAACTGAAGATCTCATACAATGCTGTGTACTACTCCCTTCACAGAACAGCGCAAACTGGCTCTAACCAGAATAGAAAGAGGAGTGGGAGGCCCCGGTGCACAACTGAGCAAGAGGACAAATACATTAGTGTCTAGTTTGAGAAACAGGCGCCTCACAGGTCCTCAACTGGCAGCTTCATTAAATAGTACCCGCAAAACACCAGTCTCAACGTCAACAGTGAAGAGGCGACTCTGGGATGCTGACCTTCTAGGCAGAGTTGCAAAGAAAAAGCCATATCTCAGACTGCCCATTTTTATAGTATTTTTTAACTTTGTTTTTTATTAGGGGGTAGATCAGCTTTAATATTTCAGATAGATTGATGGAAGTTACAATGTAATTGTCTGCATCACTTCCAATCCCCCATATGTTTTTTTTTCTCGCAAATATATATATATATATATATATATATATATATATATATATATATACAGTATCTCACAAAAGTGAGTACACTCACGTTTGTAAATATTTGAGTATATCTTTTCATGTGACAACACTGAAGAAATGACACTTTGCTACAATGTAAAGTAGTGAGTGTACAGCTTGTATAACAGTGTACATTTGCTGTCCCCTCAAAATAACTCAACACACAGCCATTAATGTCTAAACCGCTGGCAACAAAAGTGAGTACACCCCTAAGTGAAAATGTCCAAATTGGGCCCAATTAGCCATTTTCCCTCCCCGGTGTCATGTGACTCGTTAGTGTTACAAGGTCTCAGGTGTGAATGGGGAGCAGGTGTGTTAAATTTGGTGTCATCGCTCTCACACTCCCTCATACTGGTCACTGGAAGTTCAACATGGCACCTCATGGCAAAGAACTCTCTGAGGATCTGAAAAAAAGAATTGTTGCTCTACATAAAGATGGCCTGGGCTATAAGAAGATTGCCAAGACCCTGAAACTGAGCTGCAGCACGGTGGCCAAGACCATACAGCGGTTTAACAGGACAGGTTCCACTCAGAACAGGCCTCGCCATGGTCGACCAAAGAAGTTGAGTGCACGTGCTCAGCGTCATATCCAGAGGTTGTCTTTGGGAAATAGACGTATGAGTGCTGCCAACATTGCTGCAAAGGTTGAAGGGGTGGGGGGTCAGCCTGTCAGTGCTCAGACCATACGCCGCACACTGCATCAAATTGGTCTGCATGGCTGTCGTCCCAGAAGGAAGTCTCTTCTCAAGAAAGCCTGCAAACAGTTTGCTGAAGACAAGCAGACTAAGGACATGGATTACTGGAACCATGTCCTGTGGTCTGATGAGACCAAGATAAACTTATTTGGTTCAGATGGTGTCAAGCGTGTGTGGCGGCAACCAGGTGAGGAGTACAAAGACAAGTGTGTCTTGTCTACAGTCAAGCATGGTGGTGGGAGTGTCATGGTCTGGGGCTGCATGAGTGCTGCCGGCACTGGGTAGCTACAGTTCATTGAGGGAACCATGAATGCCAACATGTACTGTGACATACTGAAGCAGAGCATGATCCCCTCCCTTCGGAGACTGGGCCGCAGGGCAGTATTCCAACATGATAACGACTCCAAACACACCTCCAAGACGACCACTGCCTTGCTAAAGAAGCTGAGGGTAAAGGTGATGGACTGGCCAAGCATGTCTCCAGACCTAAACCCTATTGAGCATCTGTGGGGCATCCTCAAACGGAAGGTGGAGGAGTGCAAGGTCTCTAACATCCACCAGCTCCGTGATGTCGTCATGGAGGAGTGGAAGAGGACTCCAGTGGCAACCTGTGAAGCTCTGGTGAACTCCATGCCCAACAGTGTTAAGGTAGTGCTGGAAAATGATGGTGGCCACACACAATATTGACCCAATTTGGACATTTTCACTTAGGGGTGTACTCACTTTTGTTGCCAGCGGTTTAGGCATTAATGGCTGTGTGTTGTGTTATTTTGAGGGGACAGCAAATTTACACTGTTATACAAGCTGTACACTCACTACTTTACATTGTCACATGAAAAGATATACTCAAATATTTACAAAAATGTGAGGGTTGTACTCACTTTTGTGAGATACTGTGTATATATATACATATATACACTGCTCAAAAAAATAAAGGGAACACTAAAATAACACATCCTAGATCTGAATGAATGAAATAATCTTATTAAATACTTTTTTCTTTACATAGTTGAATGTGCTGACAACAGAATCACACAAAAATTATCAATGGAAATCACATTTATCAACCCATGGAGGTCTGGATTTGGAGTCACCCTCAAAATTAAAGTGGAAAACCACACTACAGGCTGATCCAACTTTGATGTAATGTCCTTAAAACAAGTCAAAATGAGGCTCAGTAATGAGGCTCCACGTGCCTGTATGACGTCCCTACAACGCCTGGGCATGCTCCTGATGAGGTGTGGGATAGTCTCCTGAGGGATCTCCTCCCAGACCTGGACTAAAGCATCCGCCAACTCCTGGACAGTCTGTGGTGCAACGTGGCGTTAGTGGATGGAGCGAGACATGATGTCCCAGATGTGCTCAATTGGATTCAGGTCTGGGGAACGGGCGGGCCAGTCCATAGCATCAATGCCTTCCTCTTGCAGGAACTGCTGACACACTCCAGCCACATGAGGTCTAGCATTGTCTTGCATTAGGAGGAACCCAGGGCCAACCGCACCAGCATATGGTCTCACAAGGGGTCTGAGGATCTCATCTCGGTACCTAATGGCAGTCAGGCTACCTCTGGCGAGCACATGGAGGGCTGTGCGGCCCCCCCAAAGAAATGCCACCCCACTCCATGACTGACCCACCACCAAACCGATCATGCTGGAGGATGTTGCAGGCAGCAGAAAGTTCTCCACGGCGTCTCCAGACTCTGTCACGTGCTCAGTGTGAACCTGCTTTCATCTGTGAAGAGCACAGGGCGCCAGTGGCGAATTTGCCAATCTTGGTGTTCTCTGGCAAATGCCAAACGTCCTGCACGGTGTTGGGCTGTAAGCACAACCCCCACCTGTGGACGTCGGGCCCTCATACCACCCTCATGGAGTCTTTTTCTGACCGTTTGAGCAGACACATGCACATTTGTGGCCTGCTGGAGGTCATTTTGCAGGGCTCTGGCAGTGCTCTTCCTGCTCCTCCTTGCACAAAGGCGGAGGTAGCAGTCCTGCTGCTGGGTTGTTGCCCTCCTACGGCCTCCTCCACGTCTCCTGATGTACTGGCCTGTCTCCTGGTAGCGCCTCCATGCTCTGGACACTACGCTGACAGACACAGCAAACCTTTTTGCCACAGCTCGCATTGATGTGCCATCCTGGATGAGCTGCACTACCTGAGGCACTTGTGTTGGTTGTAGACTCCGTCTCATGCTACCACTAGAGTGAAAGCACCGCCAGCATTCAAAAGTGACCAAAACATCAGCCAGGAAGCATAGGAACTGAGAAGTGGTCTGTGGTCACCACCTGCAAAACCAGTCCTTTATTGGGGGTGTCTTGCTAATTGCCTATAATTTCCACCTGTTGTCTATTCCATTTGCACAACAGCATGTGAAATGTATTGTCAATCAGTGTTGCTTCCTAAGTGGACAGTTTGCTTTCACAGAAGTGTGATTGACTTACATTTACATTTACATTTACGTCATTTAGCAAACGCTCTTATCCAGAGCGACTTACATTATTTTATTTTTTCATACCCCCTGTGGGAATCTATCCCACAACCCTGGCGTTGCAAACACCATGCTCTATCAACTGAGCTACATCCCTTGGACTTGGAGTTACATTGTGTTGTTTAAGTGTTCCCTTTATTTTTTTGAGCAGTGTATATACATACATACATACATACTGCCCATCTTAATCTTTTATTTTTATTGGTCAGTCTGAGAAGGTTTTTTTGCTTCTTTTAATCAGCACAACAGTTTTCAGCTGTGCTAACATAATTGTAAAAGGGTTTTCTAATGATCAATTAGGCTTTTAAAATTATAAACTTGGATTAGCAAACACAATGTGCCATTGGAACACAGGACTGATGGTTGCTGATAATGGGCCTCTGTACGCCTATGTAGATATTCCATAAAACAACATGAACAATGTCTACACTGTATTTCTGATCAATTTGATGTTATTTTAATGGACAAAAAAATTGCTTTTCATTCAAAAACAAGGACATTTCTAAGTGACCCCAAACTTTTGAACGGTAGTGTATGTGTGTAGACGGCTCCTAAGTTTACACTGAAAGATTTCGATTTAGCATGAGCGGCGAATGCATTTTGTAGGCACAGACAGCTTGCTAACTAGCGTTTTGCCGAGAATATATAATAGTATAACATAGAAAACGTGGATTTGGAAGCAAAGTGGAAAGCAGAATCGTGTTTAGAAGTATCTGTTGCTACTTGACAGTATGTTGACTGCATGCGAGTGGTCAAGCCTCGAGGAACAGCTTCCTTGAGTGGCAGGGAGCGGGGCTTGGTGGGAGTGGGGTGCAGGAGGAGAGCGAGACAGCTCACAAAAAAAAAAAATCACAAGTAATGAACAGCGTAGACTATAAAAATGGACGTTACAAGCGACACACACACATACTCCTCCCATCCTTCTGTTCTCTCTCCTCAGTGGCTTAAAATCTCATGCTCCTTGTCAAGTCTACAGTAAAACAATCTCATTGTACATCAGCCTACCGTCTCCATTGATTTCTGTCTTTAGACGGGGGCTTAGAAGCAGGAGGTTGCCAGACTGTACTTGACTGTACTGTACCGTATGTCTGGAGCTTGTGTGCAGTCAAGTCAATCTCATTAGTGATTGTATTGGCTGGTGTAAATGACTGGCGGAATAACGGATGGCCCTGTAAGCTCATTTGGTGCCCCGGGCCCTCTACGGTTAATGGGTTCATTACAATGGGGTGTGTGTGTGTACGTGTACATTGCGTGTGTGTGTCTCTGTCTCCTTTGCATGTGCGTGTTCATGATAGTATGTGCTTGTGTTTTTGCATACGTGTATCTATCCAGGCACCAGGGCAGAAGGGCACCATTCATAGCTCCTCAGTCTCATCAACTCCTGCAGTCCCCTTGCGGATCTCATCTGTAGCAGTCTCTAGCCCAGCTCAGGGTGGCTCTGATTGATAGTTGATTAGGGAGAGAGACTGAGGGAGATACCGATAAAAGAGAAGAGTAGGTACTGTGAGATGATAAACAATGTGTGTTACTGTGGCTCCAAGTGGTTTTGGTGGGTTGGAGGGTAGGGAGAGGTGAGCGTTGGGTGTCAGTTTGGCATGTGTATGGATAGACAGTGGCTTTGTTGCAGTGCATATGCGTGGGCGCGTGCGTGTGAGCGTAGTATGGCAGTATGTCCGTCTCTGACGGTTGAGTTTAGTCTGTCTGTACAGTATGTCTTTGTGTTTGAAAGAAGATTGGCTTGATGTGGCATTTTGTCTGGTTGACCAGTGGCATGTGTCTGAAGATTGTGTGCATGGCCACGTATACTAGTGTCTGATTTTGTTTTCTAGGTCTATGCGCGTGCCTAAGGGTCAGTGTATGTGCATAAGTTACCTAAATGATTTAGCCTACATCCTTTACTTTAGACCCCCACTTACGTACAATGTGGAAAAAAACGGTTGTGTGTGGCGTTTCTGGCCTGTGAGAGCGGTTGAGCTCAGAGGAAGTGAGAGGAGCTCTCCCTCTCCCCCCCTCTCCTTTCTGTCTCTCTCCCCATATCCCTCCCCCTCTCTCCCTTCTCTCTCTCCCTTTACTCTCTCTCTCTCTCTCTGCTCTATGCCCCCCTTTCTCCCTCTTTCTGCATTAGCAGATTGGTTCTGGACTCGCTGTCTCTCTCTAGCAAAAACCGCAAAAGCAACCTCAGTGTTTGGACATCGCCACTTTAATGTGTTTCCGCTTTTGTCTGTGTCCCAAATGGCACCCTATTTTCTGTATAGTGCACTACCTTTGACCAGAACCCTATGGACCGCACCTTGATTTCTTTGTGTAAAGAAGCGTTCTGGTTTTGTAATAGTGCAACATGGACAGTTGGACACTCCTTTATTAGAAAAACAGAAGAAGAGCCAATTGGTTCCAAAAACAAGACTGTGGGTGGTTTCTCTCCCGGAGTTGTCCTCTGGCTCTCGAACATCGGTTATGTCTCAAATGGAACCGTATTCCCTATGTAGTGCACTACTTTTGTATGGGCACTGGTCAAAAGTAGTGCACCATAGGGAATAGGGTGCCATTTGGGACGTGGACATAGACATCATAAACCATACATTCCGATTTCCATTGGATCGCCCCGTCATAACGTGATTTATTGACATACATGGAGACCGTAATCGTCCTCTTGTCCCTGACCACGCCATGTGTATTATTTATCTGTGTGTGAGACGTGAACCTGTTGTGTTTGCAGTTGCACAGCCTTTTGCGTTCATGAGGTGTAAATGTATGCATGTCCATGTGAATGTGTGTGCATATGTGTTGTCACAATACCAGAATTTTGACTTCGATACCAGGTTTAGTATCACAATACTCGATACCATCACGATACTCGATACCAAAACAATGCACACACACCTGTTGTGCATGCATTGAGTTATTGACCTTGTTTTAGATGATTTCATGGGGCTACAGATGACAAACAATCCCTTCCATTTAGGACTTATCTGCTAGGAGAACATATTCTTTGATTGTACTGATCAACAACATTTGCATAGAAGAAGAAATCTGTTATTTTAGAAAAGTGTGCACTGTCTCTTGAAAGGAATGATATCATTCCCAAGGCAGAATATGGCTATGGATTCTAGTGGAGACCATACGGGAGGCGAGGAAGACGAAGAAGTGAATGAGTTTTTGGTGGCGAGGGAGACTAAGTGAAATAATAACGTTTTTGGTGACAATCCACTTTCAAATCAGCATATTTGTTTTGTATCTAAAAAGTACCAACGTTTCGGTATACCATGTATTATGTTTGTGATGTGATCACCCTTTACAGTATAGCAGTCTGCCGGTATAGTATGTAGCCTGTAGTCTGCCGGTATAGTATGTAGCCTGTAGTCTGCCGGTATACTATGTAGCCTGTAGTCTGCCGGTATACTATGTAGCCTGTAGTCTGCCGGTATACTATGTAGCCTGTAGTCTGCCGGTATACTATGTAGCCTGTAGTCTGCCGGTATAGTATGTAGCCTGTAGTCTGCCGGTATAGTATGTAGCCTGTAGTCTGCCGGTATACTATGTAGTCTGCCGGTATACTATGTAGTCTGCCGGTATACTATGTAGCCTGTAGTCTGCCGGTATACTATGTAGCCTGTAGTCTGCCGGTATACTATGTAGCCTGTAGTCTGCCGGTATAGTATGTAGCCTGTAGTCTGCCGGTATAGTATGTAGCCCGTAGTCTGCCGGTATAGTATGTAGTCTGCCGGTATAGTATGTAGCCCGTAGTCTGCCGGTATAGTATGTAGTCTGCCGGTATACTATGTAGCCTGTAGTCTGCCGGTATACTATGTAGCCTGTAGTCTGCCGGTATAGTATGTAGCCTGTAGTCTGCCGGTATACTATGTAGCCTGTAGTCTGCCGGTATACTATGTAGCCTGTAGTCTGCCGGTATACTATGTAGCCTGTAGTCTGCCGGTATACTATGTAGCCTGTAGTCTGCCGGTATACTATGTAGCCTGTAGTCTGCCGGTATACTATGTAGCCTGTAGTCTGCCGGTATAGTATGTAGCCCGTAGTCTGCCGGTATAGTATGTAGTCTGCCGGTATACTATGTAGCCTGTAGTCTGCCGGTATACTATGTAGCCTGTAGTCTGCCGGTATACTATGTAGCCTGTAGTCTGCCGGTATAGTATGTACCTCATCCCAGTCTATTGAAGGAGTGTGTATGCCCCCAGGCCAGGCCGTGCTGAGAGAGAAAGGTTTGGCCTAATGGCTGTATTCTCAGGGTTAAATGGAGTGTGTCTAATTCGGGCCACTCACACACACACACACACACACACTCACACACAGTATCTTAGGGTCTCCTCTATGTATCCTTGTTCCTGGATATTTTTACTATCTCATCCCCAGGAGTATGACGGGTGGGCAATTGAGCCAGATGCTCCCGAAAGTAAATGTTGCTCTCTTCAATGCCACAGTGATAGTGATACTTCTGAACAAGACAAAATAGGTATCCAATGGGTGTGGAAGTGAAACCAATTCAGTATATATACTGGATGTTGGATCATCTCTATTAGGGATGGGCACGGTTATCCAGATATCCAAACGGACGTTAGTATTTGATTACTTGAGTGAGTGTTCATTTTTGGAGAAAAACATTTGTAATATCCTATGTTTCTCAAGAGTCGTGGCTGAAGGAGGACATGGCAAACTCCAAACGAGCTGTCATGTGCCTTTTACTAAGGAGTGGCTTCCGTCTGGCCACTCTACCATAAAGGCCTGATTGGTGGAGTGCTGCAGAGATGGTTGTCCTTCTGGAAGGTTCTCCCATCTCCACAGAGGAACTCTGGAGCTCTGTCAGAGTGACCATCGGGTTCATACTATACCTCGCCAACAAAAACTCATTCACTTCTTCATCTTCCTCGCCTCCTGTATGGTCTCCACTAGATTCCATAGCCACATTTGGAAAGTAATCAGACCCTTTCCCTTTTTCCACATTTTGTTACATTACAGCCTTATTCTAAAATGGATTAAATAAAATACAAATCCTGATCAATCTACACACAATACCCCATAATGACAAAGCGAAAACAGGTTTTTAGAATCTTTTGCAAATGTATTAAAAAATATAAAACAAATACCTTATTTACATAAGTATTCAGACCCTTTGCTATGAGACTTGAAATTGAGCTCAGGTGCATCCTGTTTCCATTGATCATCCTTGAGATGTTTCTACAACTTGATTGGAGTCCACCTGTGGTAAATTCAATTGATTGGACATGATTTGGAAAGGCACACACCTGTCTATATAAGGTCCCACAGTTGATGGTGCATGTCAGAGCAAAAACCAAGCCATGAGGTCGAAGGAATTGTCCGTAGAGCTTCAAGACAGGTTTGATCAAAAAATGTCTGCAGCATTGAAGGTCCCCAAGAAGACAGTGGCCTCCATCATTCTTAAAAGCAAGTAGTTTGGGACCACCAAGACTTTTCCTAGAGCTGGCCGCCGGCCAAACTGAGCAATCGGGGGAGAAGGGCCTTGGTCAGGGAGGTGACTAAGAACCCGATGGTCACTCTGACAGAGCTCCAGAGTTCCTCTGTGGAGATGGGACAACCTTCCAGAAGGACAACCATCTCTGCAGCACTCCACCAATCAGGCCTTTATGGTAGAGTGGCCAGACGGAAGCCACTCCTTAGTAAAAGGCACATGACAGCCCACTTGGAGTTTGCCAAAGGGCACCTAAAGGACTCTCAAACCATGAGAAACCAAATGATCTGGTCTGATGAAACCAAACTTTGGCCTGAATGCCAAGCATCACGTCTGGAGGAAATCTGGCACCATCCCTACGGTTAAGCATGGTGGTGGCAGCATCATGCTGTGGAGATGTTTTTCAGTGGCAGGGACTGGGAGACTAGTCAGGATTGAGGGAAAGATGAACGGAGCGAATTACAGAGAGATCCTTGACAAAAAACTGCTCCAGAGCGCTCAGGACCTCAGACTGGGGCGACGGTTCAACCTTCCAACAGGACAACAACCTTAAACACACAGCCAAGACAATGCAGGAGTGGCTTTGGGGCAAGTCTCTGAATATCCTTGAGTGGCCCTGCCAGAGCCCGGACTTGAACCTGATCGAACATCTCTGGAGAGACCTGAAGATAGCTGTGCAGCGACGCTCCCCATCCAACCTGACAGAGCTTGAGAGGATCTGCAGAGAAGAATGGGAGAAACTCCCCAAATACAGGTGTGCCAAGTTTGTAGCGTCATACCAAAGAAGACTTGAGGCTGTAATCACTGCCAAAGGTGCTTCAACAAAGTACTGAGTAAAGGGTCTGAATACTTATGTAAATGCAATATTTCAGTTAATTTTTTATAAATGTGCTATAATTTCTAAAAACATGTTTATGCTTTGTCATAATGGGGTATTGTGTGTAGATTGATGATCTGTGCCTCGACACAATCCTGTCTCGGTGCTCTAGGGACCATTCCTTTGACCTCATGGCCTGGTTTTTGCTCTGATATGTACTGTCAACTGTGGGACCTTATATAGACGGGAGTGTGCCTTTCCAAATCATGTCCAATCAATAGAATTTACCACAGGTGGACTCCAAGTTGCAGGATGCACCTGAGCTCAATTTCGAGTCTCATAGCAAAGGGTCTGAATATTTATGTAAAGAAGGTATTTCTGTTTTATTCTTTAATTAATTGCAAAAAATTCTAAAAACCTGTTTTCACTTTGTCATTAAGGGGTATTGTGTGTAGATTGAGGAAAACAATTATTTAAACAATTTTAGAATAAGGCTGTAACGTAACAAAATGTGGAAAAAGGGAAGGGGTCTGAATACTTTCCGAATGCACTGGTGTCCACCTGGTGTGTTTTGTATATAAACATGATTAAAGTGACCAGTATTTAAATGACTCTATGTACATAGGGCAGCAGTCTCTAAGGTGCAGGGTAGAGTATCGGGTGGTAGCTGGCTAGGACAGTGACTGAGGCTAGTGGTGACTTTTTAAAAGTTGCACTATGCAGAAATCGCTCCTCTATTTCCTTCTTGCTAAAACTCTAATAGTCGCCTAATTTCAGTTTGTGACAAAATAAACTAGTATAGTGTAGAGAATTATTGTACCATTGTAAACCGCTGTGAAATATATTTTCCATAACCAAAAATATTGTTGTTTCAGCTGTTTTTAAAGCTGGTGTACAAAACCGAAAGTAAAAGACGCACAAAAAAAGAAGAAATGGCACCTATAGAACAGATCTACTGCTTCTTAGACTTGCTTGCAAGTAAAATGATAGATCTATAACATTTCTATGTGAATTTGGTCGCCCAAAAAGTTACATATTGCCACTAACTGTTTACGAAGCATGTGAAAAATAAAATTTGATTTGAAATTCTTAATTTAGTAAAACAACAATCTTTTGTATGTAGTTTTTATAACTGTGCGTTGAGCTACTGCTGCACATTTAGCCCTCCAGTCTCTTCCCTGACATCGGTATGCTATTTTCCCCACTTTAAATAGCAATGACAGGTGCGCACCTGACGGAGTTTCCACAAGACCTGACACAGTTCAATGCAAAACACTTACCAGAAAACCCCTTTGTAACAGAATCAAGTCTATCATGGTGAAAATCAGACTTCTTTCACTTGCTTTTAGCGAAAATCTAGGAGAAAGCAGGCTGTACACTGTTTACCTCTGCTATGTGCATTTGCGTCATTCTGATTGGTCAAGAGTCAAGCATTTTATTTTATATTTTTAATATTTTGTTTTGAAGTTAGACCAGGGTTGTCGATCATACGTGAGGGTGTCCAATCCGGCCCGCTGGTGGTTTGAGTAAAAAAAATAAAGCCATAATAATAATTTGAAATATGGAAAACCAACTCAACTTTAATATACTTAAAAATGACTCAAACCAAATCGAGACTGTGTCCAGCTCACTAATAATAATCACTGAACTGAAAGCTAGACAGTCAGAGAGCATTGAAAATTCCCAAAACTATCAATAGAGGACAATCTTTTTGCTGATTTTTGATGGCGAGAAAATATAACACATTTTCAGTAAGGCCCTCCAGACCTAAATTGAACACCGAATGTGGCCCCTGGTGCAAAATGAGTTTGACATCCGGATAACACATTTCATGATTTTTTGAATAGTGAAATAATGTAAAATCCCTAATCTCTGTTGCGTTTTAGCATATTTCAGTATCAGTATTTACTGTATAATCAATCCTCTTGTCTGTCCACGTCCTTGTCTCTAGCATGGCCCTTTTGTTCAGACTAAGCTCTCTATAGCGAAATGCTGATGATTACGAAGATACCCACTGTAATGTTTTGGTTTGCATTATGCATTCAATATGGTCAGCCACACTGTAAGAACAACAGTTTTTAGAGTGCAAAATGTCGGTCCTTTAGGCTAGCCACCATGATTTCCTGATTAATCCCTGAGGATTAATTTCCTCCTCTGATGGTATATTTAATCTGTGTGGGATTGGGCAGAGGCGGGTTGACATCATTCCATCTCCATGGTAACCCCAGATGATGGGCCTATAGGATGAGAGCGCTCGGGTTTCAGGACTAGTGGGTGATGTTGTTGAAGGAGGATTTCTATCCAATTGGAACCAGGCACTTCAGACTTCACCCTTGTTGACCTATCTAGGAGGACATTGCATTTACATTGACTTTCAACCAACCCAGCGTTATTGCATCATTGTCCATTGGTTCTAGCTAGAGATGACTCCTTGGGGAGGGTTGGTCAATGCAGCTTTGTGTACATGGAACACTGGTTACTGTAATTGTACACTAATGATTCCAGCACATACAGTACAGGACACTGTGGTGGTGATCGGTATTAAGGGCTTTGTGACTCAATGGAAGCAGTCTTCCACTGTACATGTGAGAATAGTACGATGAGTACACAGGCTTCTATGTAAATATAATTGAACTGATGAAGAAAAAAAAGACAACCCTTACAACAACAAAGAAATCTGTTTTGTAACTGCAGTCGACTGTGGTATTTTGGACATACCGCGTCCAAAATACGTTTTTGTATCTGCAGCATACTGCAGTTAAACTGCACTCTAACTACAGTTATACTACAGTGTACTGCAGCTATACTGCATTCTGATTGCAATCTTTTTCATAAGGGAAAGACCAATACCAATCGTCATAGAAACAATAGCGATAAAGAACTATAGTTGATTTAATTTATCGATATTGATGAAAAAGTTATATCGTTGATGTATTTTTTAAATCCACACATTTGCAGTCCCCCACACAGCAGGAGACCTATTTGTCCAGGCCCCTATCTTCCAGGGTAAGCCGATAACAGGGTTTTCTACACTGGTCTTTGTGAGCACTCTAACCATCTTACAGTGATTGGGTGCAGTAGACTGCTCAGTACTGGAGGTGTTCATCTAATAACAGAATCACTTGGCTGAGAGAAGAGAACACAGGAATGTGTGGAGAGTTTATCTGCTCCAGATTCACCCCCTGCTGGCTGTTCTCCTCTAACCCTGAACCTAAACTACTCCGGGCATTTAGCCTGTGTTCTCTGACAGCATTATGGTTATTATCAGAGAGAATTAATGACCAACTGTCATTCTAGCGATCTGATTCGATCTTCCATTTTATGTAGACTTGCTGGTTGTTGCTCCTCTTTTTGCTCCTTTTGCTGTACTGTATGCTGCAAAGTGTCTAAAACTCAGTCACGCTCCTCATACCATATTGGAATTTTCTGGAAGACAACCTCCTTCATTTCCCTAAGAGAACTAGATCATCCCACTGTTGGCTTGGACGAGTAAGAGGGAGCGAGGGAGTGAAAGAGAGAAAGTAACAGAGGGGGCGGTCTAGCTACACTCTACAGCAGAGCGAAATGTTCCAAAAACTGCAACGTTACTCAATCCAGCTGAACAATGTGCTCATTGAACAGTGGGAGTGCATTCTTTCTTGCTGGGGACCCCAGCGGCGCAGGCACAGCACAATGCCCTGTTTATGAGAGCCCCAGTGTCATAGTTCTACAGATATTAGGCCCAGACGGACCGCACAGTCAAACATTGTGCATATCAAACACACTAATGCAGGACATGAGACAGTCATGCCTACAACTAGAGGCTATGGCTTTGAACCCATTTGATAGACTTGAGAGTCAATGTGGCGATTTGTTTTAGTTAGGCTAATTCATCTCTTACGTTCCCCTACGGCGCACAAAATTTGACGTGCAATATTTTCTCGAGTCACTCGTATAACGGGGAATATTCCGATTTGTCAGCGTAGTCTGAAAATATTTTTGGTATCTAAGATTATTCTGGCAATTCTCACAAAACTAACCTTTTTGCATTTGCTTATTTTTTAGACATATTGTTTCAAAATATACGCTTCAAACACGTCAAATTTCCAGAGGGCGCTCTGGTACCTTTAATGATATGACCCATTTTATACATAGAAATTGACATTTAACGGTCATTAACCAATCACTCACACAGCCCTCCTTTAAGATTTCACATTTAGCAGAGGGAGTTCAATTTTTTATCCATTTTCCCATTCACTGTGTTGGTGGTGCTCATAAAATTGATCATAGCTTCAGAATTAGCAGAGAACCCACTCTGGAAATGTTATGTACTTGTATAGTGTTACAAACAATATGTATTAACATTTACAAAATCAAAAAGGGTAGTTTTTTTATATTAATATTTGTTATGAATAAAATGTTACACATTCATTTCAGAATCTACACATACTCCATATTTTAGAGCACACTATAAGGAGTATAATGACACCAAGATGTTGTCTGTGTCATGTACGGTTCACAGATCATAGGGTCTTACAGGAGGCATGTATAGGTCTAAAAAGGGCCTAAAATGGCCACTTTCATCATGATTAAAAAAGTATAATAATTATACAAATGTAAAAAGCATGTCAAACATCCTTCACTCCCAATGAAGTTTCTATGTGAGAATTGCCAGAACAATCCGAGATACCCCCAAAAATGTCAGGCTACACTTGCATGGAATTGTCAGACTGACTCCAGAGGTGTGGTAGAAGCCGTCGCTTCTCGAAACGAGCCATTTGATGTAGCGCTTCTTTGACGTTTGAAATAGGGCCCTAAACCCTCTGTTCCTCTTCTCAATAGACGGTCAGTCTCTTTTGGAGCGGATGTTACCACACCATAATGGTGGGTTGAGCAACGCAGCAACCCACAGGGCTCCGTCATTACCTGGCATTGCAGTGCTGCTGCATTCAGTATCAGCACTCTCCAGTGTGGTTTCTCTCCCTGTCTCCTCGCTACCTCTGTTGACCTTGCTGTGGTACAGGAGTAAAGCAGACAACAAAACAGTGTCTGCTCTGCAAGGCTGCCTGGCGATGGAGGTTATATTGTATGTTCAGACAGAGCTCTCTGGTTTCAGACGCTCCGATATCTGATGCTTCCCTTGTACTGTACATGACCTTAGAATAGCTCTTAGTGGTCTAGGCTGGGTTACTGTACAGCACTATGTGACAACTAGTGAAAAGGACTAAATAAATGTAATTGATAATAAAATAGAAGTCACCGTAGGTGAGAAGTCTGAGTTTGAGAGCAACAAGAGGAAGATAGTGAAGTAAAGAGAGGATATGATGATGCTGCTGGTGTTCCATTCATAGACTTCACTACTAGGCTTGGGCGGTATACTGTATACCGGGGTATTTGGAAATAGCCACGGGATGGTTTTTCAATACCGTCAATACCGTTGAAACTATTTATTTTGACGTTTTCAATACATTTTACATTTACATTTTAGTCATTTAGCAGACGCTCTTATCCAGAGCGACTTACAGGAGCAATTAGGGTTAAGTGCCTTGCTCAAGAGCACATCGACAGATTTTTCACCTAGTCGGCTCGGGGATTAGAACCAGCGACCTTTCGGTTACTGGCACAACGCTCTTAACCACTAAGCTATTTGTAGCAATTTTTCAAGTAAATACCTACAGTCAACTTGTGCAATGCATTAGGATTTAAAGCAGATCGGGTTCTTCATTTCACCTGTCACATTATTTTACATTATGAAGCTTACGTAGTTCCCCAGAACAGTTGAGCCAGTCACGTGTTAATTTGTAAATAGCACAATGGAAGAAGCGGGAACAGGTGAGTCCAGCTGTCTATTGACAGGGTTGCGTTTTATATTGAAAGTAAAGTGATTTTTTTTGCTTCAATAAAGTGATCGGGGACATGCAACTATAGTTTTCCATCACAGAAAATACATTAGTGCAACACATTCGGCAGAAAATAGCTTCATTTTCATCAGATGAAAACAGAAGTGTAACGCTATTTGGCTGGCAGCCAGACATGTAAAGGAGCTTACAATGAAAAAGCAAGGTATTTTATGCAAAAATGATGCATGGCCATCACATTTCTAATGTTTAGGCCGATCATAGAAAGAATGTAGCCAGCTACATTTCCTAATGTTTTGTTTAAAGTTAATCTTGCATTTTACGGGAGAAACATAGGCTGGCTACACCGAGAAAAGTACTGTAGCTACATATTTTTTAATTTTTTAATTTTATTTCACCTTTATTTAACCAGGTAAGCCTCAGTTCTCATTTACAACTGCGACCTGGCCAAGATAAAGCAAAGCAGTGCGATTTAAAAACAACAACACAGAGTTACATATGGGCTAAAAAAAACAAAGTCAAAAATACCACAGAAAAAAAATTATATATATATATATATATATATATATATATATATATATATATATATATATATATATATATATATATATATATATATATATATATATATATATATATATATATATATATATATATATATATATATATTAGGGCTGTCAAATGATTAAAATTTTTAATCAAATTAATCAGAATTTTCAGTGGATTAATCATGTTTAATCACTATTTGCAATTACACCTGAATCCAACCATTTTTTTTCTGAAATGCATACCAAAAGATAAATAACAGGACACAGATACATAATTTTCATATTATGTCTGTTTATTAACACAGCCAAATAATGGTGTTTTAAATCAAGCTGAAACATACTACACACCATAATATTTGTCTTTGTAATGTTCCATCACTTCCTCTTTGGCATTCCTCTTAACCAGGATGTACAATTTACAGTATTCAATTGAACAGAAAGCAATAAATGTAGTCAAATCATAAGTGACCTACCACATTTTTGCACAATTTGAGTCATCTGTGGAAAAAAACTTTTTCAATAAAACTTTTAAATCAAACCAAAGAACAATCTTTTACCTTTTCCTCCATTCTTTAATCCAGTTGCTCAAAAATCCAGTTGCTAACTACTATAACATGTTGCATTGAAACTGGTCTTTTTGTTTGAACATCACCTTTCAAATCTACTGAGCTTCATCATCTTTCAGCCAGTTGCTGAGGCAAACTAACTTGTTCACATTTTCTGAAAGTAAAGCTGACCTTTTCTTGTTCACAATGTGACCTGCAACTGAGAAAAGTCGTTCACAGGGAACAGTGGTTGCAGGAGTGGCTAGATATGTTTGTTACTCACTGATGTCCAATGGTCTCCTGTCAGGGCGATATGATTTACTTGAGCCAAGACCTCTTTCCTTTTTTCTTTTTCGTTTTCATAGAGCTCGTGGATTTTCTTCATAACTGTGGCTCTTGACGGTGGTTTATAGAATGAGTCTTGAGACGCCACTTGCAAAACATCAAGGAAACCTGAGTCTTCTACAATGCTAATGGGTCTACAATCCTTTGCAATCCATTTTGCTATTGTGTTGGTCAAATTATCTGAGGTTGATTTTGTTAATTGCCTGCAAACATTCAGCGTGGTCTGGCGCAAACCACTTGCTGAATCTGACGGCCCAGCAAACGCATGTTTGGCGTTGACATGGTACTTCAAGCTTGAACAGCTCCGGTGAAATTGAAACTCCTTCTTACAAATCTTGCAAATAACCTTGTACTTGTTAACTGTACCATCATCATTCTTTTTATATTTGAATTCGTCAATAGGCCCACTTTGCTCACCTTGCTCCATCTCGCCTCTAGCTCCCAACCACTTTCCTGACCTGAATAATTTGTCACACTGCGCATGCGTGAAATGCGTTAAAAAAATTGACGTAATTAACAGCAAACAACTAATTAACGTCGTTAACGCGCTATTTTTGACAGCCCTAATATATATATATATATATACAGTGTGTGCAAATGTAGCAAGTTATGGAGGCAAGGCAATAAATAGGCCATAGTGCAAAATAATTACAATTAGTATTAACACTGGAATGATAGATGTGCAAGAGATGATGTGCAAATAGAGATACTGGGGTGCAAATGAGCAAAATAAATAACAATATGGGGATGAGGTAGTTGAGTGGGCTAATTTCAGATGGGCTGTGTACAGGTGCAGTGATCGGTAAGGTGCTCTGACAACTGACGCTTAACTGATGTAAGTCATAGCACTGTCTGCTGATAGAATGCCGGTTAGTGAATTCTCATCCAAGTTTAGAAGTGCAACTGCAGTAACGCGACCCCTACGTTTAACCTGCTATCTAAGTAAGTGGCTGAATTAATAAGGTGACAGGGCATCATATTGTGTTAGCTTTCTGTCGTGTTTTAGAAGTCAAAGCCCTTTGGATTAGTTATTTGTACAGATGCCACTGCTATCTTGATTTTCCTTAAGGTTTTTTTGTCCTCTCCGTTCTCCTGTCTGCTTCTCCCACCTCTTCTCAGAGCAGACTCCAGACTCTAGACATGCTGCTGGAGAGCCAGTACTGTCAAAACTTTGCTTCAAAACATTTGCACAATATGTCTCGTTCACGTTCATTTGTAAACTCACCAAAAATGACATTCGGTAGCTCCTACCTATATATGTATAACTTTATGGATTGTCTGTCTTTGTAATTTGTTTATTTTCATTTTGTGCTTGTTAGCATATTTAGCTAGCAGCCTCCATGGAAATTCGCTTTTACTTTTTTGGGGGGGGCATTCTGGTAATATCGTAAATCCCTGTGTGAGAGAAGGACGGTATGATGATATGAACATCTGGATACCGCCCAACCCTACTCACTAATGCAGGAAATGACAAATGAGCCAAATGTGTCACTGTGGTGCTATGCTTGACCATTCAGTGGAAGTGAAAGTGAGCGAGAGGAGTTGACACTGTCATGCTGTACCAGAAGAGAAGGGCTCTGAATCGATCTTCCTCTTCCCCTACCAGAGTCATTGTTCTGGGGGATAGGGGAAAGTGACCAGAAGAGAGTAGTGGAGCCTTAGTACACACTGACTTTGGAGCTATTTCCTTAAAACACTCTGTGTTCTTTGTGTCTGTACATTTGGATGTGTGTATTAGAGACGGGGAGCGAAAGAAAGAGGGGACTGAGTTAATAAGCCAGACTAGACCTGGGCCCATATCCACAAAGCATCTAAGAGTAGAACATTGGTTGTAGGTGCAGAGAATATACATTTTATTCCTACTCTAGGACCTTTTCTGAGATGCTTTTTGGATATGAGCCCAGACCCAAATCTCAAATGCAGCATGGTCTCATGTAGGTCGGCTACAGAAAAACAATCCAGACCTGAATGGGATGCCTTTTTATTTCCCTTCTCCCAAAAGTGAATCATACCTGACCTGTCAACAACTTTTAAAACACCTAGCTTTTCCATCCTGTAACGTCCTGTAAAATCAGACTCCTTTGTGTATAATGAACGAGCCCAGAGCCGAAGGAGTCCGTGGCGTCACCCTGCCCACTGGGCTCTGTGGTGCGTCGAGAGGTCAAGGCACGGATATTTCCCTCTCAGCACTGCAATGTTTACAAGGCCATAAACAGAGCCTGTTGGAGCACCGATGTCTGGTTGGGCCCCAGTCCTCTTATTTCTGCCCGATCTCAGCTTTTTAGAGGCTCCCTCCTTTAACAAACACAAACCACTGGCCTAAGGGGAAGGCTGGACAACAAAGTTGTGACTTTGGACTTGGTACGGAACTGGGTTTGTTAGATGCAGTGCTCCCACCGAATACCACTGGAAATACCTATGTAAGTAGAGTGTAATTTGTATGTGTTAAATTGTTGGGTTAGTTGGTATGTGTAGTGGCTCATAGGGCCATAATGGACATTTCTCTTGTGTAAGAGGTTTTGCTAAGTGGAATGGCCTTGGGGGTCCATTGCAGTGTATGAGGAGCGTGGTCCGATACCCTTTGGACCCTCTTCACTCCATCTTTGCTGACCACAGAGAAAATAGCAGTTAATTTTTTTCCCTCTCGTCTGGAAAGCCCCACTTGAAAACCCATTGTTGCCCTGCCTCATGTCGTGATTCGAATCGCCAAAGACGGCCTTGGCCTGCTCTTCTGTCAATCGCTTCTTATCAAGGCAGTGGGTGAGCTTTCATCTATGTCCTGCTGCATACTGACTCTCTCTCCTTCCTTCTGTAACGTCTTCCTTCCTTCCATAACACAAAGCCCACAGAGATTGTTTTTTAAAAAGCAGATAAATGAAACTGTTGCTGGCCAAAAATTCCATAGCAAAATATTGCTTTTTATTCATTGATTAGAAATAACAGTCAATGTAAATACACTACGTAGACATGCCTTCAAATTAGTGGATTCGGCTATTTCAGCCACACTTGTTGCTGACTGGTGTATGAAATTATGCACACAGCCATGCAATCTCCATAGCCAAACATTGGCAGTAGAATGGCTCGTACTGAAGAGCTCAGTGACTGGAAACGCGTTCTCTGGAGTGATGAATCACACTTCACCATCTGGCAGTCCATCGGACGAATATGGGTTTGGCGGATGCCAGGAGAACACTACCGACCCCAATGCATAGTGCCAACTGTAAAGTTTGGTGGAGGAGGAATAATGGTCTGGGGCTGTTTTTCATGGATCGGGCTAGGCCCCTAAGTTTCAGTGAAGGGAAATCTTAATGATACAGCATACAATGACATTCTAGACGATTCTGTGCTTCCAACTTTGTGGCAACAGTTTGGGGAAGGCCCTTTCCTGTTTCAGCATGACAATGCCCCAGTGCACAATGCGAGGTCCATACAGAAATGGTTTGTCGAGATCTGTGTGGAAGAACTTGACTGGCCTGCACAGAGCCCTGACCTCAACCCCATCAAACACCTTTGGGATGAATTGGAACGCTGACTGCAAGCCAGACCTAATCGCCCAACATCACTGCCCGACCTCACTAATGCTCTTGTGGCTGAAGTCCCCGCAGCAATGTTCCAACATCTAGTGGAAAGCCTTCCCAGAAGAGTGGAGGCTGTTTATAGCAGCAAAGGGGTCCATGATCTTGGAATGAGATGTTTGACGAGCAGATGTCCACATACTTTTGGCCATGTAGTGTACATTTGACAGTCATGCTTATCGGTCTATAGGTTCATTTACATAATTTGGTGTAATTAAATTGTCCTGTGTGTATTTTCGTTAGTCATCATGTATGCCTATTTTGAGAGGGATTTCTGCTGCAGATCCTCAGCTGGTTGCTGCTGGAGTAAAACGTGCTTTTATAAGCCCATTCATTGGACAACAGAACAGTTTTTGTGCACGATTTAAAAATATATTTCTCAACTGGTAATTGAAGCGCGCCTCCCATTCACCATTTTAAATGCAAGCAACAAGAAATCAGCGTATCTGTCACGCCCTGACCTTAGAGATCCCTTTTATTCTCTATTTTGGTTAGGTCAGGGTGTGATTTGGGTGGGCATTCTAGTTTGTCTATTTCTTTGTTGGCCAGGTATGGTTCCCAATCAGAGGCAGCTGTCTATCGTTGTCTCTGATTGGGGATCATACTTAGGCAGCCTGTTTTCCCACCTTAGTTTGTGGGATCTTGGTTTTGTGTAGTGGCTTTGTAGCCGACAGTACTTTATGTTCATGTGTATTTTGTTGTTTGATCTTTGTTCATTTTTTAATTAAAATGTTCGCCTACCACGCTGCACCTTGGTCCGAGCCGTCTATCCACGAGCGTGACAGTATCACCCATCGCTTTTCAATGTGAGATGAAGGCAGTATGCATTTTGAAAACATACTTAATTGTTTGAAACCTGAATATTTTACTTCATATTATGAGGCATGTCTTACCTTGCTTCAAAGTAGCCTACGCAAAATCCCACCATAGAAACGTGGAGCCAATTATTTTATAACAACTTAAAAGCTTAGTTTGGTGCCTATAACAGTAGGCCTATAACTTCCATTGCTCTTTCGCGCCGATGATTGGTGATTATCGAGGGGGAGATTGTTGGAAAGGTTTTTCAAAGCTTACTGTGAGGAACTATAGTTTTTAATATTATAATTCGCAATGAGATGTAAAAAAAAAAAAAAAACACTTTCTTGCATTTCCGCTCAGCAGGCCAGGTACTAATTTGCGTGCTCAGGCACACACACTCCCTCAAAATTATCAGGACAGAGAAACAAAGACGATGGGAAAAATTGATAAATCTCATAAATGATGGTTGAAATAAACCAAAACTTGTTTCTCACAAGTGTAGCAGGTTGTGAACTCTGCAAACAACGTTTCCACTCCAAGAATGAGAACAGTAAATTATTGTAATTAATACATGCATTAACATAAATTAATGTAACCAAATTACTGGGATTAACAGTACATTTACTACTGGTGACATATGTAATGGGGAATTTACACAATGAAACAATGAATGCCAAGAATTTGGCGGGAGACAACGGAGCCATTCTGGAGAGAGACTCGGCTATATCTTCTCCACACATTAAACTCAAGACACATTTATCTTCACACACATTTTTCTATAGTTTTCACTGACAGCTGCAACTCAATAATCAGCTAGGCCTATTGCCACGCGCTGCCCAAATTGCGGGTTTCGCAAATAGGCATATTTATTTATTTTATTTTTTTTTATTTCACCTTTATTTAACCAGGTAAGCCAGTTGAGAACAGGTTCTCATTTACAACTGCGACCTGGCCAAGATAAAGCAAAGTAGTGCAATAAAAACAACAGAGTTACATATGGGGTAAAAAAAAACATAAAGTCAGAAATACAACAGAAAATATATATACAGTGTGTGCAAATGTAGCAAGTTATGGAGGTAAGGCAATAAATAGGCTATAGTGCAGAATAATTACAATAGTATTAACACTGGAATGCTAGATGTGCAAGAGATTATGTGCAAATAGAGATACTGGGGTGCAAAAGAGCAAAATAAATAACAATATAGGGATGAGGTAGTTGGGTGGGCTAATTTCGGATGGGCTGTGTACAGGTGCAGTGATCGGTAAGGTGCTCTGACAACTGATGCTTAAAGTTATTGAGGGAGATAAGAGTCTCCAGCTTCAGAGATTTTTGCAATTCGTTCCAGTCATTGGCAGCAGAGAACTGGAAGGAATGGCGGCCAAAGGAGGTGTTGGCTTTGGGAATGACCAGTGAGATATACCTGCTGGAGCGCAGACTACGGGTGGGTGCTGCTATGGTGACCAATGAGCTAAGATAAGGCGGGGATTTACCTAGCAGTGATTTATAGATGGCCTGGAGCCAGTGGGTTTGACGACGAACATGTAGTGAGGACCAGCCAACAAGAGCGTACAGGTCACAGTGGTGGGTAGTGTATGGGGCTTTGGAGACAAAACGGATGGCACTGTGATAGACTACATCCAATTTGCTGAGTAGAGTGTTGGAGGCTATTTTGTAAATTACATCGCCGAAGTCAAGGATCGGTAGGATAGTCAGTTTTACGAGGGCATGTTTGGCAGCATGAGTGAAGGAGGCTTTATTGCGAAATAGGAAGCCGATTCTAGATTTAACTTTGGATTGGAGATTCTTTATGTGAGTCTGGAAGTTGAGTTTACAGTCTAACCAGACACCTAGGTATTTGTAGTTGTCCACATACTCTAGGTCAGACCCGTCGAGAGTGGTGATTCTAGTCGGGTGGGCGGGTGCCAGCAGCGTTCGATTGAAAAGCATGCATTTAGTTTTACTAGTGTTTAAGAGCAGTTGGAGGCTACTGAAGGATTGTTGTATGGCATTGAAGCTCGTTTGGAGGTTTGTTAACACAGTGTCCAATGAAGGGCCAGATGTATACAAAATGGTGTCGTCTGCGTAGAGGTGGATTTGAGAGTCACCAGCAGCAAGAGCGACATCATTGATATACACGGAGAAAAGTGTCGGCCCAAGAATTGAACCCTGTGGCACCCCCATAGAGACTGCCATAGGTCCAGACAACAGGCCCTCCGATTTGACACACTGAACTCTATCTGAGAAGTAGTTGGTGAACCAGGCGAGGCAGTCATTTGAGAAACCAAGGCTATTTAGTCTGCCAATAAGAATGCGGTGGTTGACAGAGTCGAAAGCCTTGGCCAGGTCGATGAAGACGGCTGCACAGTACTGTCTATTATCAATCGCGGTTATAATATCGTTTAGGACCTTGAGCGTGGCTGAAGTGCACCCGTGACCAGCTCGGAAACCGGATTGCATAGCGGAGAAGGTACGGTGGTATTCGAAATGGTCGATGATCTGTTTGTTAACTTGGCTTTCGAATACTTTCGAAAGGCAGGGCAGGATGGATATAGGTCTGTAGCAGTTTGGATCTAGAGTGTCACCCCCTTTGAAGAGGGGGATGACCGCGGCAGCTTTCCAATCTCTGGGGATCTCAGACGTTATGAAAGAGAGGTTAAACAGACTAGTAATAGGGGTAGCGACAATTTCAGCGGCTAGTTTTAGAAAGAAAGGGTCCAGATTGTCTAGCCCAGCTGATTTGTAGGGGTCCAGATTTTGCAGCGCTTTCAAAACATCAGCTGTCTGAATTTGTGTGAAGGAGAAGCGGGGGGGGCATGGGCAAGTTGCAGCAGAGGGTGCAGAGTTGGTGGCCGGGTTAGTGGTAGCCAGATGGAAAGCATGGCCAGCTGTAGCAAAATGCTTGTTGAAATTCTCGATTATTGTAGATTTATCGGTGGTGATAGTGTTTCCTAGCCTCAGTGCAGTGGGCAGCTGGGAGGAAGTGCTCTTATTCTCCATGGACTTTACAGTGTCCCAAAACTTTTTGGAGTTAGTGCTACAGGATGCAAATTTCTGTTTGAAAAAGTTAGCCTTTGCTTTCCTGACTGCTTGTGTATATTGGTTCCTAACTTCCCTGAAAAGTTGCATATCGCGGGGGCTATTTGATGCTAATGCTGTACGCCACAGGATGTTTTTGTGCTGGTCAAGGGCAGTCAAGTCTGAGGAGAACCAGGGGCTATATCGGTTCTTAGTTCTGTATTTTTTGAATGGGGCATGTTTATTTAAGATTGAGAGGAAATTACTTTTAAGGAACAACCAGGCATCCTCTACTGACGGAATGAGATCTATATCCATCCAGGATACCTGGGCCAGGTCAATTAGGAAGGCCTCCTCGCTAAAGTGTTTTAGGGAGCGTTTGACAGTGATGAGGGGTGGTCGTTTGACCGCGGACCCGTTACGGACGCAGGCAATAAGGCAGTGATCGCTGAGATCCTGGTTGAAGACAGCTGAGGTGTATTTAGAGGGTATGTTAGTCAGGATGATATCTATGAGGGTACCCATGTTTACGGATTTAGGGTTGTACCTGGTAGGTTCGTTGATAATTTGCGTGAGGTTGAGGGCATCTAGCTTGGATTGTAGGATGGCTGGGGTATTAAGCATATCCCAATTTAGGTCACCAAGCAGTACAAACTCTGAGGATAAATGGGGGGCAATCAATTCACATATGGTGTCCAGGGCACAGCTGGGGGCTGAGGGGGGTCTGTAGCAAGCGGCAACAGTGAGAGACTTATTTCTGGAAAGGTGGATTTTTAGAAGTAGAAGCTCAAACTGTTTGGGCACAGACCTGGATAGTATGATAGAGCTCTGCAGGCTATCTCTACAGTAGATTGCAACTCCACCCCCTTTGGCAGTTCTATCTAGACGGAAAATGTTATAGTTGGGGATGGAAATTTCAGAATTTTTGGTGGCCTTCCTGAGCCAGGATTCAGACACTGCTAGAACATCAGGGTTGGCAGAGTGTGCTAACGCAGTGAATAACTCAAACTTAGGAAGTAGACTTCTGATATTTATGTGCAAGAAACCAAGACTTTTGCGATTACAGAAGTCATCAAATGATAGCGCCTGGGGAGTAGGAGTGATACTGAGGGCTGCAGGGCCTGGGTTAGCCTCTACATCACCAGAGGAACAGAGGAGGACTAGAATAAGGATACGGCTAAAGGCTTTAAGAACTGGTCTTCTAGTGCGTTGGGTACATAGAATAAAGGGGGCAGATTTCCGGGTGTTATAGAAAAGATTCAGGGCATTATGTACAGACAAGGATATGGAAGGATATGAGTAAAGTGGAGGTAAACCTAAGCGTTGGGTAACGATGAAAGAGATAGCATCGCTGGAGGCATCAATTGAGTCGGTCTCCGCGTGTATTGGGGGAGGTGCAAAGGAGCTATCTAAGGCAGGTTTAGCTAGGCTGGGGGGTCTACAGTGATATAGTACAATTAGAAACAACCGAAACAACAATAAACTAACCATGTTTGGGCTGAGGCTAAACATAAACAGGATGTAGTACCGTAAAAAGGAACAGTCCAGCAGATATCAGCTGTATAGCTGAGTTATCATAAGGTCCGGTGGTGAAGTACTAGTGAGTAAGAGGCTACAGCTAGCGGGCCAGGGCTAGCAGATGGATGGAATCTTCGTGGTTAACGTCGTAACCACATCAGACGATTTCGTCGGCAGACCAGTCGTGTAGGATCGGCGGGGCTCCGTGTCAATACTAGGTGGTCCCGTCCGGTTGACAGAGAGGTAGATAGCCGGGAGATGGGCCTAGCTCAGGATAATTAGCCAGACCACAGCGTCCGTTTTGTTGTAGCTAGCTGGTAGCGACGAATCCGGAGTTAAAGGTCCAGTGATTCAGTGATTCCAGCGGAAAAACTGATATGTTCTGGGTCGATAACGCGCTGTGCAGACTGGCCGAATATCCGGTGATCAATGTCCAGTGATTAAAATTAATCCCGCAGAAAAAAATCCAATGTTCTGGGTGAAACACCGCTAGCTAAGGCTAATAGCAAGTAGCTAGTTAGCTGGCTAGCTGGCTAGCTAGTTTCACTGGAGATTCTAGATAAAAGGTAAGTCAATAATAGAATCCGTTTCACATTGAGTGAGGCGGGTTGCAGGAAAGTATATTTTGTAGAAGGATGAAAAGTCTGATAGGGAAATAGGTACGAAAAATACAAAAAAACAAGTTATTTACAGGCTATTTACAGGCACACGACAGAAACAGGACTGCACTACTTCGCCATCTTGGATTGCCTATGAGCTTGTGATTTGAAACAATCCATACCTATTTTTAAGAAGTTAATGATCCTCGATTCCTCTGTGGGTAAGTCATGCTTTCTGCCGAAGTATTTTGAAGTATTATTTATTTCTGTATAGAGTAATTATACAATTTTGTCAAATTTATTTTTGTTTACTTCCCCATTGGTCCCACCTCTATGCCATTTCTCTCCTGTTCTATTGATTTTCATATCAACTTTCTTTCGTTGTCCAGAAGCCAAAGGCACAATCCTAGTTATAATAGCAACCCATCCTAGTTGTCGCATCTTTAGCTTCTAACAGAGATGTTCATCTCTGTCACGTATGGAACTGCTATCAGGTGCGCTGTTTAGAATGGTGTTTTCCCAGGTGCACCGTTTAGAATAGTGTTTTCAGGCGAATTTCATTCTGAAAATGACGTTTTGTTGGCTGCTTCATTACATGAGTTTCATGTTCTGTTAAGATGCATTACCATCATCTAAATGTAATTTCTGTCATGACATACACTCCCGGTCAAATGTTTTAGAACACCTACTCATTCAAGGGTTTTTCTTTATTTTTTACTATGTACTACGTTGTAGAATACTAGTGAAGACAAAAATAACACATATGGAATCTTGTAGTAACCAAAAAAGTGTTAAACAAATCAAAATATATTTTCTATTTGAGATTCTTCAAATAGCCACCCTTTGCCTTTGACAGCTTTGCACACTCTTGGCATTCTCTCAACCAGCTTCACCTGGAATGCTTTTCCAACAGTCTTGAAGGAGTTCCCACATATTCTGAGCACTTGTTGGCTGCTTTTCCTTCACTCTGCGGTCCGACTCATCCCATCTCAATTTGGTTGAGGTTGGGGGATTGTGGAGGCCATGTCCCCCCCCCACACATGCACGCGCACACTCCTGCTGGTCGTGACATGTTTGGTTCTGCCCTGTCCAACACTGTGAGGTCTGTTATTATGGCCAGATTTGCTTCCCTTTGATCTCCAAATGGCTTGGCCTGGTCATTAATTCTAGTATACAATTTGTGCATGAGTCAGTCCAAAGGTATTACTCAAAACGAAACAAATGGAAATGAAAACTGACATATAAGTGGATTGATGTTGATTATATGCTATGAGTATGGACCAAAATCAGGGAATGATACGACACTGAGCACAGGTTTTACAAACAGGAAACTGATGGAGAAATATAATTGTCTCAATGCCTGTGATGTGTCTTGCCATTGTTGAAATGACTGTTTACCTGTTTTGTTTTATCATAACTGTGCCTTAACAGCATACTCGTCTTTTGATGGTGGTTGGCCATAGTCAATGAATGTATGCTGTATTGTTGTATTTGATATGAAAGGATTTCTTCTTAGCGTTATACAGTAGCTTCACTGGATCCCTTTTCTTCAGCATTTTAGCTTCTCGGGAACCTGAAGTTCACCACACCTCACTGACCCAAAGTAGTTGCAAGTTCCTCTCAGGTTTGGGTGGACAAGTTATGGTAAAGCTACCTCTCAAAACACGCTAGTGTTTCTGTTGGCTTGGCTCAGTGGGTGGGAGAGCTGACGTGTCCTTGCCTCCTTCCCAGCTGGGCTTTCATCTGACAGCGTAGGGGTGTGAACGGCCATCATCCTGTATTAGAAAACACAAAAAATCCACCTCTTTGAATGTAATGATGTTTTCTTTCCCAATAAAGTTGATCTTATTCATAATAAACAGAATTGAAGAAGGGTAGACATCTTGCAACCTTGCCTTTGGTCCACAATGAACCATTGAGCTTATGGTTTCCTCCTTTTCCTTTCACACTCCTGACCGCAGGTTGATCAAATGTTCTGCACGGATGGCTTTAGCGAAAAATTCCCTTTCTCACCTACCGCTGATGGCCTGAGTTGAAATGCAGAAACTGCGTTACATTTTTCTCTGCAGATTTGGTAGATTATTATGAGTGTTACGAGCGGCTCGCTCAAGATCCAGTTTCAAACTGTTTTGGTGAACCAGAGAGATTACTCACAGATCAGGGTTGTGAGTTTATTCCCATTCATAATAATAATAATATGCCACTTAGCAGACACTTTTATCCAAAGCGACTTAGTCATGCGTGCATAAGTTTTTGTGTATGGGTGGTCCCGGGGATCGAACCCACTATCCGGGCGTTACAAGCGGCGTGCTCTACCAGCTGAGCTACAGAGGACCATTCGTGTTCTGCATATTTTGCTCACGGGGCTGAAGTGGTGCTTCTGTACGTACACTTCGCTGATCTGAGGCCTGTGATGTGAGCCTTGTGAGGTGTTCTCAGGCTACAGCCCCATCAGTCAGGCTAGGCCTTAGGGAGACGGCTGATCTGAGACCTGTGATGGGACGTGTTTTCATGCTACATCCGAACGGCTCCATCAGTCAGACTGGGCCTCAGGGAGAGCTCTGACTGGATAAAATATCCCCCCTCCCTGAGGATGCCATTTTTTTTTTCTTCTCGTAAGAGCCGATCAATAATGGCTCACTCCTCTGCACTTAATCGATCCGTCAATTCCACCCAGGCAGAGTTGGCTTGTCTGGGCACAGGGGGACGTCATAGGGGAGGGGAAGAGGGAGGTGGCAGGAAGAATAAAGCATAATTCAGTCCACAGATGCAGAGACGCGATAGTCCAGCGTCCCATTGTGAAATAGCTACACTGCTCTGAGACCACCATCAGTGGGGGACGCACAGCCCGAACGCGCACCTCCCCCAAATTCCCAACCAACGCAAATCCGTGTACCGCAGTTTGTCGAGGGACCCCACTGTTTTATAGCAGTTTTATAGCTAATCTTATGCTATTCTACACATTTTGCCATGAGGCTGAGAGAAAATGTTGCTGTTTGAAAGCAAATTTCCTGCAATTTTACACATATTGCCTTGGGGCATAATGAAAAATGTGCAGTTTTATAGCAGATCTCCTGCTATTCCATGCATTTTGCCATGAGGCAGAGAGAAAATGTTGCAGTTTTACAGCAAATTTCCTGTAATTCAAATGTTTTTTGCCACGTCTTATGACATGTTCATATGCTATCTATTCTAGAACACTGCTGTGCGTACACGTGTTGGACTATGCAAGATGCTTTATCCTCAGGCTGTTTACCTATCTTGTCTAGTAGAACATGCTCACATTCGCTGTCAATCATTTTTTGGATGTGCTGCAACTGCAGGCCGTTCTGGAAGCTCATTGAGTATTTTGAATTTACAGTAGGTACGTATACTAGATTGATATATCACAGTAAAATGGGTATACTGTACAGTAGACGTGTCATCCAGATGTTGGCTGTAGAAAGTAAACACGTGTGTGTGTGTGTTTGTGTGTGTGTAGTAGGGCCCTATAAAATCTGTTTTTATATTTGGCCTGATTCCGTTTAGTTTTTTCCCAAATTCCGTTTTCCCTGTTAAATTTTTTTAAAGGTTTTCACTCTCAAAATCACACTTTTTAAAAATAAAAACAACTAAATTGGAGTTTCTATGTCCACAACAATGCATAAACCACATCAGGAGACAACTTTTGTGGTCTGGGAAAAGTCGAACAAATAATTGTTTTGGGTGTAGTTACCCTTTAATACAAGTGTGCACTAGCCAGAGACCGTTATTTTGTTATTGATTTTTCTGTAGCTCTCATGTTTTTGGGAAAGCCTTTCCATCTCTACCAGAACACGGTTATCATTAGCATCATTGGTAACTGCTACACAAAGTATAGACATTCCCACACACACCCCATACCAAAAAGATTGTACATTTAAAATATAGTTTTAGAGAAAATTTTAAATGGAATATTTTTATTTTGACCAAATGTATTTTTTTATTTAATATGTTTTAAATACATTCCAACATATATTACAAATGTAAAATGTGTATGTATATATATATATCTCACAAAAGTGAGTACACCCTTCACATTTTTGTAAATATTTGAGTATATCTTTTCATGTGACAACAATGAAGAAATGACACTTTGCTACAATGTACAGTAGTGAGTGTACAGCTTGTACAGTGGGGAAAAAAAGTATTTAGTCAGCCACCAATTGTGCAAGTTCTCCCACTTAAAAAGATGAGAGAGGCCTGTAATTTTCATCATAGGTACACGTCAACTATGACAGACAAAATGAGAAAAAAAATCCTGAAAATCACATTGTAGGATTTTTAATGAATTTATTTGCAAATTATGGTGGAAAATAAGTATTTGGTCAATAACAAAAGTTTCTCAATACTTTGTTATATACCCTTTGTTGGCAATGACACAGGTCAAACGTTTTCTGTAAGTCTTCACAAGGTTTTCACACACTGTTGCTGGTATTTTGGCCCATTCCTCCTTGCAGATCTCCTCTAGAGCAGTGATGTTTTGGGGCTGTCGCTGGGCAACACGGACTTTCAACTCCCTCCAAAGATTTTCTATGGGGTTGAGATCTGGAGACTGGCTAGGCCACTCCAGGACCTTGAAATGCTTCTTACGAAGCCACTCCTTCGTTGCCCGGGTGTTCTTTGGATGCAACTCAGCATTCTTTGTCCTCCAAACACGACGAGTTGAGTTTTTACCGAAAAGTTATATTTTGGTTTCATCTGACCATATGACATTCTCCCAATCCTCTTCTGGATCATCCAAATGCACTCTAGCAAACTTCAGACGGGCCTGGACATGTACTGGCTTAAGCAGGGGGACACGTCTGGCACTGCAGGATTTGAGACCCTGGCGGCGTAGTGTGTTACTGATGGTAGGCTTTGTTACTTTGGTCCCAGCTCTCTGCAGGTCATTCACTAGGTCCCCTCGTGTGGTTCTGGGATTTTTCTCACCGTTCTTGTTCATTTTGACTCCACGGGGTGAGATCTTGCGTGGAGCCCCAGATCGAGGGAGATTATCAGTGGTCTTGTATGTCTTCCATTTCCTAATAATTGCTCCCATAGTTGATTTCTTCAAACCAAGCTGCTTACCTATTGCAGATGCAGTCTTCCCAGCCTGGTGCAGGTCTACAATTTTGTTTCTGGTGTCCTTTGACAGCTCTTTGGTCTTAGCCATAGTGGAGTTTGGAGTGTGACTGTTTGAGGTTGTGGACAGGTGTCTTTTATACTGATAACAAGTTCAAACAGGTGCCATTAATACAGGTAACGAGTGGAGGACAGAGGAGCCTCTTAAAGAAGAAGTTACAGGTCTGTGAGAGCCAGAAATATTGCTTGTTTGTAGGTGACCAAATACTTATTTTCCACCATAATTTGCAAATAAAATAAACACATAAAAAATCCTACAATGTGATTTTCTGGAGAAAAAAAATTCTCAATTTGTCTGTCATAGTTGACGTGTACCTATGATGAAAATTACAGGCCTCATCTTTTTAAGTGGGAGAACTTGCACAATTGGTGGCTGACTAAATACTTTTTTCCCCCACTGTATAACATTGTAAATTTGCTGTCCCCTCAAAATAACACAACACACAGCCATTAATATCTAAACCGCTGGCAACAAAAGTGAGTACACCCCTAAGTGAAAATGTCCAAATTGGGCCCAAAGTGTCAATATTTTGTGTGGCCACCATTTTCCAGCACTGCCTTAACCCTCTTTGGCATGGAGTTCACCAGAGCTTCACAGGTTGCCACTGGAGTCATCTTCCACTCCTCCATGACGACATCACGGAGCTGGTGGATGTTAGAGACCTTGCACTCCTCCACCTTCCGTTTGAGGATGCCCCACAGATGCTCAATAGGGTTTAGGTCTGGAGACATGCTTGGCCAGTCCATCACCTTTACCCTCAGCTTCTTTAGCAAGGCAGTGGTCGTCTTGGAGGTGTGTTTGGGGTCGTTATCATGTTGGAATACTGCCCTGCGGCCCAGTCTCCGAAGGGAGGGGATCATGCTCTGATTCAGTATGTCACAGTACATGTTGGCATTCATGGTTCCCTCAATGAACTGTAGCTCCCCAGTGCCGGCGGGACTCATGCAGCCCCAGACCATGACACTCCCACCACCATGCTTGACTGTAGACAAGACACTTGTCTTTGTACTCACCTGGTTGCCGCCACACACGCTTGACACCATCTGAACCAAATAAGTTTATCTTGGTCTCATCAGACCACAGGACTTGGTTCCAGTAATCCATGTCCTTAGTCTGCTTGTCTTCAGCAAACTGTTTGCAGGCTTTCTTGTGCATCATCTTTCGAAGAGGCTTCCTTCTGGGACGACAGCCATGCAGACCAATTTGATGCAGTGTGCGGCGTATGGTCTGAGCACTGACAGGCTGATCCCCCACCCCTTCAACCTCTGCAGCAATGCTGGCAGCACTCATACGTCTATTTCCCAAAGACAACCTCTGGATATGACGCTGAGCACGTGCACTCAACTTCTTTGGTCGACCATGGCAAGGCCTGTTCTGAGTGGAACCTGTCCTGTTAAACCGCTGTATGGTCTTGGCCACCGTGCTGCAGCTCAGTTTCAGGGTCTTGGCAATCTTCTTATAGCCCAGGCCATCTTTATGTAGAGCAACAATTCTTTTTTTCAGATCCTCTGAGAGTTCTTTGCCATGAGGTGCCATGTTGAACTTCCAGTGACCAGTATGAGGGAGTGTGAGAGCGATGACACCAAATGTAACACACCTGCTCCCATTCACACCTGAGACCTTGTAACACTAACGAGTCACATGACACCGGGGAGGGAAAATGGCTAATTGGGCCCAATTTGGAAATTTTCACATAGGGGTGTACTCACTTTTGTCGCCAGCGGTTTAGACATTAATGGCTATGTGTTGAGTTCTTTTGAGGGGACAGCAAATTTACACTGTTATACAAGCTGTACACTCACTACTTTACATTGTAGCAAAGTGTCATTTCTTCAGTGTTGTCACATTTAAAATACACTGCTCTAAAAAATATAGGGAACACTTAAACAACACAATGTAACTCCAAGTCAATCACACTTCTGTGAAATCAAACTGTCCACTTAGGAAGCAACACTGATTGACAATAAATTTCACATGCTGTTGTGCAAATGGAATCGACAACAGGTGGGAAATTATAGGCAATTAGCAAGACACCCCCAATAAAGGAGTGGTTCTGCAGGTGGTGACCACAGACCACTTCTCAGTTCCTATGCTTCCTGGCTGATGTTTTGGTCACTTTTGAATGCTGGTGGTGCTTTCACTCTAGTGGTGGGTTGTAGACTCCGTCTCATGCTACACAAGTGGCTCAGGTAGTGCAGCTCATCCAGGATGGCACATCAATGCGAGCTGTGGCAAGAAGGTTTGCTGTGTCTGTCAGCGTAGTGTCCAGAGCATGGAGGCGCTACCAGGAGACAGGCCAGTACATCAGGAGACGTGGAGGAGGCCGTAGGAGGGCAACAACCCAGCAGCAGGACCGCTACCTCCGCCTTTGTGCAAGGAGGAGTAGGAGGAGCACTGCCAGAGCCCTGCAAAATGACCTCCAGCTGGCCACAAATGTGCATGTGTCTGCTCAAACGGTCAGAAACAGACTCCATGAGGGTGGTATGAGGGCCCGACATCCACAGGTGGGGGTTGTGCTTACAGCCGTGCAGGACGTTTGGCATTTGCCAGAGAACACCAAGATTGGCAAATTTGCCACTGGCGCCCTGTGCTCTTCACAGATGAAAGCAGGTTCACACTGAGCACATGTGACAGACGTGACAGAGTCTGGAGACGCCGTGGAGAACGTTCTGCTGCCTGCAACATCCTCCAGCATAACCGGTTTGTCGATGGGTCAGTCATGGTGTGGGGTGGCATTTCTTTTGGGGGCCGCACAGCCCTCCATGTGCTCGCCAGAGGTAGCCTGACTGCCATTAGGTACTGAGATGAGATCCTCAGACCCCTTGTGAGACCATATGCTGGTGCGGTTGGCCCTGGGTTCCTCCTAATGCAAGACAATGCTAGACCTCATGTGGCTAGAGTGTGTCAGCAGTTCCTGCAAGAGGAAGGCATTGATGCTATGGACTGGCCCGCCCGTTCCCCAGACCTGAATCCAATTGAGCACATCTGGGACATCATGTCTCGCTCCATCCACTAACGCCACGTTGCACCACAGACTGTCCAGGAGTTGGCGGATGCTTTAGTCCAGGTCTGGGAGGAGATCCCTCAGGAGACCATCCGCCACCTCATCAGGAGCATGCCCAGGCGTTGTAGGGAGGTCATACAGGCACGTGGAGGCCACACACACTACTGAGCCTCATTTTGACTTGTTTTAAGGACATTACATCAAAGTTGGATCAGCCTGTAGTGTGGTTTTCCACTTTTAATTTTGAGTGTGACTCCAAATCCAGACGTCCATGGGTTGATAAATTTGATTTCCATTGATAATTTTTGTGTGATTTTGTTGTCAGCACATTCAACTATGTAAAGAAAAAAGTATTTAATAAGATTATTTCATTCATTCAGATCTAGGAGGTGTTATTTTAGTGTTCCCTTTATTTTATTATATTTACAAACATGTGAGGGGTGTACTCACTTTTGTGAGATACTGTGTATATATATCTCACAATGCATCGGAAAATGTACACTACCAGTGAAAAGTTTGGACACCTACTCAATCAAGGGTTTTTCTTAATTTTTACTATTTTCTACATTGTAGAATAATAGTGAAGAAATCAAATCTATGAAATAACACATATGGAATCATGTAGTAACCAAAGAAGTGTTAAACAAATCAAAATATATTTTATATTTGAGATTCTTCAAAGAGCCACCCTTTGCCTTGATGACAGCTCAGCACACTCTTTGTAGTCGACTCGGAGCATCCCAAACATGCTCAATGGGTGGCATGTCTGTGTATGCAGGCCAAGGAATAACTGGGACATTTTCAGCTTCCAGGAATTGTGTACAGATCCTTGTGACATGGGGCCAATCATTATCATGCTGAAACATGAGGTGATGGCGGTGGATTAATGGCAGGACAATGGGCCTTAGGTTTTCGTCACTGTATCTCTGTTAATTCAAATTGCCATTGATAAAATACAATTGTGTTAGTTATGCGTAGCTTATGCCTGCCCATACCATAACCCCACCGCCACCATGGGGCAGTCTGTTCACAACATTGACATCAGCAAACCGCTCGCACACACAGCTCCATACACGGGGTCTGCGGTTGTGTGGCCGGTTGGACGTACTGCCAAATTCTCGAAAACAACTTTGGAGGCAGCATATGGTAGAGAAATGAACAGTCAATGCTCTGGCAACAGCTCTGGTGGACATTCCTGCAGTCAGCATGACAATTGCACGTTCCCTCAACTTGAGACATCTGTGGCATTTTAGACTGGCCTTTTATTGTCCCCAGCGCAAGGTGCACCTGTGTAATGATAATGCTGTTTTTAATCAGCTTCTTGATATGCCACACCTCTCAGGTGATGGATTATCTTGGCAAAGGAGAAATTATCACTAACAGGGATGTAAACACATTTGTGCAAAAATATGAGAAATACGTTTTTCGTGAGTATGGAATATTTCTAAGATCTTTTATTTCATCTCATGAAACATGGGACCAACACTTTACATGTTGCGTTTTATATTTTTCATCAGTATAGTATTTAAAATTCTTAATGGGTCTTTTTCTTATGTGAAGAGTAACACATGATACAACCTCTCATATATGCTTTAAGAGCTTCTCAGACAATAGTTGGGCGTACTTAATTGTCTAAATGTATTTCTAAAAACATGTCTATCTGTGTGTTGAGATAAGGAGTTTACCTCATCTCCAAGTAACATTGTGTTGAATCGCCATTTTTTTGCTATTGGCATAAGATGTTTGAGCTTAAACGTAAAGTGCTATGGTCCGTAATTGTTCTAGGAATATATATGCATTCAGAAAGTTTACAATAGAAAAGTAAAATCTTGAATGAGTTGTGAATGTGAGAGTAATAGGAGTGTTCTCTTTCAGTTGGATGTTTATCTCCACAGTTCCGTAGACCCATCTCTTTTAATGTTGTGGTTTAATACCTTCGACATGTTAGGAAGAGGATATAGTTGATGACTTGTCTAAAATTGCATCCCGCACGCAGTTAAAATCACCCCCAGTATAATATTCCCGTTACATTGAGATAGTTTAAGTGTAAGGTCATTAATGAGCTTTGGGTCATCTTCATTTGGGCAATAACAATTCAGTAAAGTGACTTTTTCCTGTGCCAGGTTTCCTTTTACCATTATAAAATACCATTTGGGTCTGTAGTAATTTCTGTAGACTTAAATGGGACTTAAAACATTTGTAAAAAAAAAAAAATTTATACTCTGGATCTTGAGGAGGCCAACTCATCCCAAGCTCACCCAAACCTTTCACTTTCTACTGCTGATAGGTGATTTTCTTTTTTTTTTTAAACATATGTTGGCATTATTATTTTTCAAATAAGAAAATACCTTAATTATTTTGGCAGGCTGCACAATTCCGTAGACATTCCATGTCACATGTTAATGTATTCATACAATATATACACAAAAGTATGTGGACACCCCTTCAAATGAGTGGATTCGGCTATTTCAGCCACACCCGTTGCTGACAGGTGTACAGAATCGAGCACACAACCATGCAATCTCCATAGAAATACATTGTCCGTAGAATGGCCTTACTGAAGAGCTCAGTGACATTCAACGTGGCACCGTCATAGGAGCACCTTTCCAACAAGTCAGTGCGTCAAATTTCTGCCCTGCTAGAGCTGCCCCGGTCAACTGCAAGTGCTGTTATTGTGAAGTGGAAACATCTAGGAGCATTAACGGCTCAGCCGCGAAGTGGTAGGCCACACAAGCTTACAGAACGTGACCACCGAGTGCTGCAGCGCGTAGCGCGTAAAAATAGCCTGTCCTCGGTTACAACACTCACTACCGAGTTCCAAACTGCCTCTGGAACAAGAACTGTTTGTCAGGACAATGCTACCTGCCCGAATGCAGAGTGCCAACTGGAAAGTTTAGTAGAGGAGGAATAATGGTCTGGGGCTGTTATTCATGGTTCGGACTAGGCCCCTTAGTTCCAGTGAAGGGAAATCTTAATGCTACAGCTTCCAATTTTGTGGCAACAGTTTGGGGAAGGCCCTTTCATGTTTCAGCATGACAATGCCCCCATGCACAAAGCGAGGTCCAGACAGAAATGGTTTGTCGAGATCGGTGTGGAAGAACTTGACTGGCCTGCACAGAGCCCTGACCTCAACCCCATCGAACACATTTGGGATGAATGGGAACGCCGACTGCGAGCCAGGCCTAATTGCCCAACATCAGTGCCCGACCTCACTAATGCTCTTGTGGCTGAATGGAAGCAAGTGCCCGCAGCAATGTTCCAACATCTAGTGGAAAGCCTTCCCAGAAGAGTGGAGGCTGTTATAGCAGCAAAAGGGAGGACAACCTCCATATTAATGCCCATGATTTTTTAATTAGATGTTCCACGAGCAGGTGTCCACATACTTTTGACCATATAGTGTATGTCTCATAATAGGGTGGGGGCATGGAAAATGGGTCAACTTGGAGCACCTCTATCTCCTAAATGTTTTGGCATTCAGGTCCAAAAAGTTACTTTCTGACCACTTCTACCATGGGCAAATATGTATCGAAAGTTTCATTCAAATCAAAAGGGGTGCGATCAAAAAGTGATTGAAATCAAATGGAACGACCCTTAATCATTACTGTCATTTCACCTTTCCTCTGGCTATGGTTATCAGAGAGCCAAACTGTCTATTTAAACTAATTCACCAACTTGTTTACATGACCCATGTTGGGTATTACTGTATTCTCTCCACCAATATAAGTAGTGGGTGGACTAGACTGGAGAGTGAACAAAGCTAAGGGGTGATGGGATAAGAAAAGAGAACCAAGTCTAGAGATGGAGAAAGAGATGGGCTTGTAGTTTGCTATGAGACCACAGGAGAGAGAGAGCGAGCGAGAGAGAGGGATGGAGTTCAGTGAAGGAAAGAGCGCTTCTATGTTGGGCCTTAGAAACAGAGACTGTGTCTGATGCTGGGAGGATGAGGGGGAGAGGGGGGGGGGGAGAGGGGGGGGCTTAAAATCCATACAATATCCCACAGTGGGCTTTCCATAAGGGGAAACAGCGCCACTGTCCACCCCAGCAGATTTTTATCGTTTTGTTTTGTGGACGAAACAGAGGTGAGGTGTGTCGAGCATTGTATTAAAACAATTGCAGTACATATTCTGCTGTTCTATCGCGCGTGCAATGATGTGTTCGTAGTAACTGTTTTGTTGTAATATCCGTAACGGACATGGCAGTTTCAGCATTAAGGATTCCATCTTTAAGGCGTGGTGGCGTGGGTCTTGTGGTTGAGAGGGAGTGAGGGTTTGGCTGGAGGTGGAGGTGGCTCATGCTGCCTGTGGAGCTGTGTCAGCCAGAGAGCAGGGCTGAGGCCAGACCAGGCCAGGGTGATGTCATATCTCCTGGGGAGTGGGGTAGCAGCACAGAAGGGAGGCTGCTCTGTTGCTCTGCACCATGTATTTGTCACAAACTCACTCCCTGGATCTATCGACTGGCTGGACTGGGGCTCAGTGTGCGTGTGTACAAACACACACGTGTGCACACGTTTCTTTACTCTTGCAAGAACACAAGCAGACAGCCACACACACGTGCCACACAATTTCCTTCTTTCCCCTGTCTTACCCCGCCCCCCCCCCCCCCCCCCCCCCCCCCCCCTCTCGCTTTCCTCCTAGTCACACCACGCGTTCTACCTCCCTCGCTCTCTCTCTGGCTGCGATCAGATTTCAGGAAACAACGGATCTCCCTCTCATCCCCTCCCCCTCTCCTCTCCTCCCCCTTTCCCTCCAGCTCTGCTGCCAAACCCCACACACACATGCTCTCTTCCCAGTCATTCCCTGGACAGAGGGCTGAGGTAGAGAGAGACAGAGAGAGAAAGAAAGAGGGAGAAAGAAAGTAGTGAAGGAGGGACGTGGGGGAAAAAGGCTGCGTGTCTGTTTTGCAGATGAGTATGTCCTCATGGCGGTCTGATTTGGAGATTTTGACCAGTGTTGAGGATCTCTCTTATTTGAAGCAATCTCTGATTTGTGCACAATCTGTGTTTCTGGATGTTTGTCATTCTACATTGGACTGGAGTTGGTTATGGATGTTGATGTCTCGCATGCTCAAATTGGAGTTATTGTCTGAGTTTCTTGGTCGAGAGTTGCGTCAAAGGAGTGATTATTTCAAGATTCAATGCAAGGTCACTTCATTGACCATCCTCTGTGGATCTCTAGTCACTATGGACATTCTGAACTAAGCAAGATTGGCTACGGAACCTTAGACTTTGTTCTCCCTTTGGAGATGACACGCATGCACATACACACTTCAAACACACACACTCCTACTCTGAATGACTCTGCACTCTTTCCCCACACAAGGAATTCCTGGCAGATGTGTGTGTGCAGTAGTTCCTGTGATCCGTGCTAGTCTGCTGGATTCAGGAATTCTCTCTTGCTCACATGCTAATCGGACATTCCCTGGAAGCCTAAGTCTTTGAAGTCCTTTTTACCTCTAAAGATCTCTGTGAACTGCACAACAGAACTTCGTCTTCCCGTAAACTCCCGACAGTGCCTGAGCGTAATATCGTCACTGCTGTATTCTAGTACGTTCTCATTCCCAACCACAAGAGTTAGTCACCATCTTTCTCAGTTGTCTGACTGACAGTCTTCTCTGAGAGGACTTTGCGTGGAACTGCGGCAGGATTTGTCTTGTTGAGCTGTGTGGTTGGTTGTAACTGCAGGGTTCACGTTCCTCTCGTTGGCTCATGCCTGTTACCCTGCAGGTCAAAGGGTAAGTGGAGCTGGAACTTTGTCTATCGCTGCCTATCACAAGGCCAAATCATATTGATGATTAATCTTGATAAGTACTGTATGACCTCACTTAAGGGACAATTGTAGCAGTTTGCATGGGCTATTAGACTTTGTTCTTCTTTGAAAACAGGTTTGGAACCAGGTCAGGGAACAGAACTGGAAAATAACATCATTTTCCGAGGAACAGAATGAGAACCGGGAACGAAAGTGATCTATACTGTTCCGGAACAGAACCGTTATTTTGAAAGCATGGGAACCAGTTAATAACATTATTTTGCGTTCTGGGATTTTTTTCTTTTTAGGAGTGTGTGAAAGTAGATAAAGCTTATTGGTGTGTGTGTGTGTTTGAGTGAGTAAGGGATCTTCTATGGTGAGGGATTTTGCTCAAACATTTCAATAAGGAAGTGTAAATGTCAACCTTTCCTGTATTTCACTAAATGCAAAAGTAGCCTTTTTCTTTCAAAACAGGCTGATGTGTGAGGCTGTGGAATGCAGAGGTTGTATGTTTATTGCCGTTGTATGGGTGAGAACACAAACTGAAGGGGCTGTTTGCTGATGTTACTGAGGGAGAGACTGAAGTGCAGGATGACTCTGAGTTTCAGTTGGTGGTTGGTTGAAATCTGGGATTTTTCTTTGGCCAGACTTTCTGGTAACAGCCTAGTGTGGTTGGGGATTCCGGTCTCTCTTTTTCTCTTTCTGTCTATTTCTTTCTCTCGGTCTGACTCTCTCTCTCTCTCACACACACACACACACACACACACACACACACACACACACACACACACACACACACACACACACACTGTTCATTGTGAAAGCAGGACCTGTGTGACAGTAAGAACCACCATGACCTAGTGGTGAACTGACCCTGTCTGTTGTCAGATAAATAGGCTCCTTTTTCATTAAGAGCTTTCTTTCTGTCTCTCCGTTTATGGCCCTCATGCCTACAGCCACATCAATGGGGCTCCCCTATCCACATAAGAGCTTAGGCTCAACCTTATCTCCACAACACTGTCAGCTACAATGACTGAACTGTAAAAAAACAAGACAAAACAAACATCTCTCCCTCATTCCCTTCCTCCCCTACCTGACTCTGTATTGGTGAGGTCATTGTAATAGGCTGGAGCTCTGTAGGAACTTGCATAGATGTGAGTGGTGTCCTCTGAACCAAATCAAATGGTCTTTGTCACATGCTTTATAAACAACAGGTGTAGACTAACAGTGAAATGCTTACTTGCGGGCCCTTTCCAACAATGCAGAGAGAAATGAGTAATAGTTACACAAGGAATAAATACACAATGAGTAATGATAACTTGGCTATATACACTGGGTACCAATACCGAGTCGATTTGCATGGGTACGAGGTAATTTAGGTAGGTATGTACATATAGGGAGGGGTAAAGTGACTAGACAACAGGATAGATAATGAACAGTAAGAGCAGCGTATGTGATGAGTCAAAAGAGTTAGTGCAAAAAGGGTTTATGCATATAGTCCCGGTAGCTATTGGTTAAATATTTAACTAACTATTTAGCAGTCTTATGGCTTGGGTGTAGAATCTTCAATCTCCTTGACAAGGTCTTTGTCACCGCGCAGCTTTCGCTGTCCCTCAGGCTTGGGTTGGACCACCACCTGTCCAGCACCACCACTCCAGGCTGGAGTGACCTCACCTCCACTGCACAGAGCTGGCCACAGAGGTGCCTGACAGTAAATGGAGTAAATCCCAAACAGTGGTGAGCTAGGTACTATCAACCGTGTTATCTGCATTGGGGGCCTGAGCTGGTATGCCCCCTTGGCTCCCTACCCTGACCTCTGACCTTTCGGTCCATCCATCAACCGCAACCCTGCCTACTGCCCAGAGGGGTCATCTTTGTGTTGGCTGCCTGTTTTATCAAGCCTCCCAGTCTTATCGTATCAGGGTCTATTCACTCCCCAGCGCCGGACTGACTGTCTCTCTATCCTCCCATGCTGTGGCTCCTGTAGGCAGGAAGGGTCGGGCCAACCTCTCCCCAGTCTCCAGGCTAGAGTGGTGTGGTTTACTGTCATATATGTTCCCCACTCCCTGAGGGTGGGTGGCTAGGTTGCTATGGTTGGCTGGGGTCAGTGTCATCTCATTTCAGTGCACCCAGGAGCCAAGTTTAGGTTTATTTTCTCCTTTTTGTTCTTTGCTACAGGATTTAACTATGGGTATTTCTTTCTTTCTTTTTCTCTCTCTGAGACCCCTTGTCTCTCTTCAGCCTCCTCACATTTTGCATGAGGCTATATGCTCACTAAACTACACTACTGTTCCAAGCTAGCAGTTAAAACTTCAGAGTAATTGTGACGTAGGCCTGAACAATGAAAATACTATGCTTAGACGAGGACCGAGATATGAGTGATATACCCCAGTTGTTTATCAGTAACCAGCTACATTCTCTCTCTCTCTCTCTCTCTCTCTCTCTCTCTCTCTCTCTCTCTCTCTCCCCGCTTTACTATTCCCTGTCATCCATCCTCATTGACAAATCTCTATCCCCCATGTGGGGTACTCCTACTAGCTCGGAGACAACTGGACTTGTTGTTAACAGTCAGAACTCACTTAGCCCCAGTAATGACTCACTGAGCAGGGTTGGAGGCTCTCGACAGGGCCTCCCATGTTACTGTACGTTAGATGGATTTCGTGACATAGCTTGAGGAGCGCTGAGCGAAGGCAAACCAGACATTTTGAATGAACAAACAACAGAATGGAGGGAACGCTGGTCATCAGCAGGCTGTCAGTGTGTGTCTCTAGGGGGGCTCTCTTCCCTCTTTCTCTCTCTTCCCTCTTTTTCTCATTCTCTCTTTCGGGAGGCTACAGCAAGCAACAAGCCCCCCGAGGCAAGCAGACGGACGTTTTGATGAGGCTGTGCTGAAGTGGTGGTCTTTACATCTCTTCACTCTCTCGTTCCCTTTCTCTCCTCTGTAACTCACTCGTTCTACCATACTCCCTATATCTCCCTCTCTCACGTTGTCTCTCTTAATCTCCCTCTCGCTTTCTTTCTCTCCTCCTGTCTGTGTGACGAGAGAGGCGACCCGTGACGCTGCAGACACCAACCGCTCCAGACAATGGAGACACAGCAGCACAGTTCAGATGAGACGGACAGACGGACAGACACCTGAGAGAGCAGCTGGCCTGCTGCCAACTGCAGGAGCAAACAAGGCGATTGCAGGGAGAGAAAAGAGGGGGAGGGGTTAAAATGAAGAGCGACTAAAGAGGCTGAGAGAGGGCGCAGAAAGAGATGAGCTAATGCGGAGAGAGGGAAAGAGAGAAGGAGAGGGGATTAGTAGTTATGACATCCGCTCTACTTTTGAGGCTCAATCTAAAGAAAAGCAGATCAGATCTCTCTCCCCCCTGAGGGTATTTCCATGCACAAATGACATGCTCATTTCTCTAAGCTGAATGAAAACCTACACCTGTAAATAGCCATAGTAGTTCCTGGACACTGTACTGCATCATAATTGTTGCTTTTAGGGCTAATGTTGTTAGCATGAAACCATTAGCCTTTGAGTTTGTTCTGGTAGTCCAATGCCTGTCCTTTCTATTTATTGTTTGAGTGTGTGGCAAGGGATCAGAATTGAGTTTTAATCACTTTTTAATTCATAAACAAAATTGATATCAGTAAAAACATGTGCCTAATTGGTAGGTCTACCTTTACTTGTTACTTCTGTGAACTTTCATTATCCTCCGTCCTTGTTCGGGAGGGAAAAGATATGTGGGGTTTCGGTAATGGATATACAAGGCAATGTTTCTTACAGAAGGCAAAACTAACAATAAGTGTTGATATTAGTTGTCGGGTCATTAATTCAACATTATTATGTTTTATGTATTTCTAATACCTTTTTTAGACTTTTTCTGATAGATTTACATTTACATTTACATTTTAGTCATTTAGCAGACGCTCTTATCCAGAGCGACTTACAGTTAGTGAATACATATTTTTTTTTTATACTGGCCCCCCGTGGGAAACGAACCCACAACCCTGGCGTTGCAAACGCCATGCTCTATCAACTGAGCTACATCCCTGCCGGCCATTCCCTCCCCTCCCCTGGACGACGCTGGGCCAATTGTGCGCCGCCCATGAGTCTCCCGGTCGCGGCCGGCGGCGACAGAGCCTGGATTCGAACCAGGATCTCTAGTGGCACAGTTAGCACTGCGATGCAGTGCCTTAGACCACTGCGCCACTCAGGAGTATAGATGTTGTCTAAGACCCCTTTTCCATCTGTTTGACCAGAAATCAAAGCCTTTGCTTATTCCTAATTTTTAGGATGGAAAATTGTTGAACATTTTATATATGCCTTAATAATAATTTAAAAAAGACTCTTAGCTTTCATTTGACACCCAATTCGACATGCTCCTATTTTACATTTACATCATTTAGCAGACGCTCTTATCCAGAGCGACTTACAAATTAGTGCATTCAACTTATGATAGCCAGTGGGACAACCACCTTTTTTTTTCCTTCTTTTTTTATGTGGGGTGGGGGAAGAAGGATTACTTTATGCTATTCCAGGTATTCCTTAAAGAGGTAGGGTTTCAAGTGTCTCCGGAAGGTGGTCAGTGACTCCGCTGTCCTGGCGTTGTGGGGGAGCTTGTTCCACCATTGGGGTGCCAGAGCAGCGAATAGCTTTGACTGGGCTGAGCGGGAACTGTGCTTCCGTAGATTGTAGGGGAGCTAGCAGGCCAGAGGTGGATGAACATAGTGCCCTCGTTTGGGTGTAGGGTCTGATCAGAGCCTGAAGGTAAGGATTTGCCGTTTCCCTAACAGCTCTGTAGGCAAGCACCATGGTCTTGTAGTAGATGCGAGCCTCAACTGGAAGCCAGTGGAGTGTGCGGAGGAGCGGGGTGACATGAGAGAACTTGGGAAGGTTGAACACCAGACGGACTGCAGCGTTCTGGATAAGTTGTAGGGGTTTAATGGCACAGGCAGGGAGCCCAGCCAATAGCGAGTTGCAGTAATCCAGACGGGAGATTACAAGTGTCTGGATTAGGACCTGTGCCGCTTTCTGTGTAAGGTAGGGTCGTACTCTGCGAATGTTGTAGAGCATGAACCTACAGGATCGGGTCACCACTTTGATGTTAGCGGAGAACGACAGGGTGTTGTCCAGGGTCACGCCAAGGTTCTTTGCACTCTGGGAGGAGGACACAATGGAGTTGTCAACCGTGATGGCGAGATCATGGAGCGGGCAGTCCTTCCCCGGGAGGAAGAGCAGCTCAGTCTTGCCGAGGTTCAGCTTGAGGTGGTGATCCGACATCCACATTGATATGTCTGCCAGACATGCAGAGATGCGATTCGCCACCTGGTTATCAGAAGGGGGAAAGGAGAAAATTAATTGTGTGTCGTCTGCGTAGCAATGATAGGAGAGACCATGTGAGGATATGACAGAGCCAAGTGACTTGGTATATAGAGAGAATAGGAGAGGGCCTAGAACTGAGCCCTGGGGGACACCAGTGGTGAGAGCACGTGGTGCGGCGACAGATTTTCGCCACGCCACCTGGTAGGAGCGACCTGTCAGGTAGGACGCAATCCAAGAGTGAGCAGCGCCGGAGATGCCCAACTCGGAGAGGGTGGAGAGGATCTGATGGTTCACAGTATCAAAGGCAGCGGATAGGTCTAGAAGGATAAGAGCAGAGGAGAGAGAGTTAGCTTTAGCAGTGCGGAGAGCCTCTGTGACACAGAGATGAGCAGTCTCAGTTGAATGACCAGTCTTGAAACCTGACTGGTTTAGATCAAGAAGGTCATTCTGAGAGAGATAGCAGGAGAGTTGGCTAGAGACGGCACGCTTAAGAGTTTTGGAGAGAAAAGAAAGAAGGGATACTGGTCTGTAGTTGTTGACTAGAGGGATCGAGTGTAGGTTTTTTGAGGTGGGGTGCAACTCTCGCTCTCTTGAAGACGGAAGGGACATGGCCAGCGGTCAAGGATGAGTTGATGAGCGAGGTGAGGTAAGGGAGAAGGTCTCCGGAAATGGTCTGGAGTAGAGAGGAGGGGATAGGGTCAAGCGGGCAGGTTGTTGGGCGGCCGGCCGTCACAAGTCACAAGATTTCATCTGGAGAGAGAGGGGAGAAAGAAGTCAAAACATAGGGTAGGGCAGTGTGAGCAGGACCAGCGGTGTCATTTGACTTAATAAATGAGGATCGGATGTCATCAATCTTCTTTTCAAAATGGTTGACGAAGTAATCCACAGAGAGGGAGAAGGGAGGAGGAGGAGGATTCAGCATATGAACTTCAAATGTTGGTTCTCATTGGTCATTTTACATGGAAATTTCCTCATCTAATTAACCATGTGATGGAGATAAAGCGAATCTGATCTAAACTAACGCCCTCAGTCTAAATTCTTCATCTCTCAGTATTAATTTAAGGGAAAAATTATATCAGGTTTGCCAAAAGTCTTGCATAGTATTTTGCCAAAATGCTGGCTCCATCGATGAGAGATGTCTCGATAGGACTCACCTGGTTAAATAAAGGATACATAATTGGTTTTGACGTTGGTCTCTCAGTCACCTTAGATGTGGAGTTAGAATATTTTCTTTTGACATGCTAGTCGCTAAGCATAGCTTAGTCTCTGTACTGTACGGTGTTCTCTGTGGTGAACGGTGGCCCGTGGAGAGCACTCGGTCTATTCAGTATCAACAGGGAAGTGGTGAATTAAGCCATTGTGTTCTCATTAGAGACACTTCTGTGTGGACACTGGCAGCTGTTAATCTTGGCACACGGAAATGGCACTGGGATTAGCAGACACACACACACACACACACACACACACACACACAGTACATGGCTCAGATAAATCAGGCCCAGTGGCTTAGAAATGTCTGGTGTTCTTGGTTTTGCTGTCTGTTTTGTGACTTTCTCTTTCTCTAAAACAATACCAGTTCTTTTGACTATGACACACAAAAAGCCTGTGACACATGAAATAATTTGCTATCTGTAACCACTCCCCTCATGTTGTTCATCTATACTGTATCAAGCCTGCCTCTGACTTCTCTCTTCTTTCCTATATTTTTCTCTCTTTTATTTCTTCTCTTCTCAGCTGGAATGTCCTGAGTCAGTCCCCCAGGCCCAGAGAAGAATACCTAGTGGCAGCCAGCGCTGATGGGATCTGCTGCTCCAGTATGAGCCTTCAAGATGCCGGCTGCGGCTATGCTAGCACTAACGCTAACGCCAATATGGCGGCTAACACGGCTAGCGGCAGCATGCGGCGGCGCCTGGAGGACCAGGAGTTCACCCTGCGCGTCTACCCGGGCGCCCTGGCCGAGGGCACCATCTACTGCCCCGTGGGCGCCCGCAAGAGCACCACGGCTGCCGAGGCCATCGAGCGCCTGCTGGAGCGCCTGAGCCTGGACGGCACCAAATGCTACGTGTTAGCCGAGGTGAAGGAGTTCGGCGGGGAGGAGTGGATACTTAACCCCAGCGACTGCCCCGTCCAGCGGATGATGCTGTGGCCCCGCAACGCCCTGGAGAACCGCTGCGGCCTGGGCAGTGGCGAGGACTACCGCTTCCTGCTCCGCGAGAAGAACCTGGACGGCTCCATCCATTATGGGGGGAGTCTCCAGATGTGGCTGCTTGTTACCGAGGAGCGCCGCCGCATGGTGGAACGGGGTTTCCTGCCCCAGCCCGCAGGGGGCGAGCACCCGGCCGACCTGTGCGCTCTCCCCGAGCTGACGGAGCGCGCCCTGCTGGAGAGCCTGCGCACGCGCTTCCGCCAAGAGAGGATCTACACCTACGTAGGCTCCATCCTCATCGTCATTAACCCTTTCCAGTTCCTACCCATCTATAACCCCAAGTATGTCAAGATGTACGACAACCACGCGCTGGGCAAGCTGGAGCCGCATATCTACGCGGTGGCGGACGTTGCGTACCACGCCATGCTGCAGCGGCGGAGGAACCAGTGCATCGTCATATCAGGCGAGAGCGGCTCGGGGAAGACCCAGAGCACCAACTTCCTGATTCATCACCTGACTGCCCTCAGCCAGAAGGGATTTGCCAGCGGGGTGGAGCAGATCATCCTGGGGGCAGGGCCTGTGTTAGAGGTAAGGACTTGATTGGTTTGTTGACTGGTTGTGGGGGGGTTTGATATTGTGTGTGTGTGTGTGTGGGAGAGGCTCCAACTCTGCATACACAAGTATGAATTTGATCGATGTTTTGTGAAATGTAGGTCATGGCTGGGTGATGCTAGAAAGACAAGTTGAGGTGTTGCATATCATATGTAGTGAGGGTAAACTAGTGGTTGCTACCTTAACCAAAATTCTCATGTCTCATCCTTCTTTATCCCATACTTGGCCTCATGTTACTCTCTTCCTTGAGACTTGAAGTAATGCCGGGTAGACACTACATGATTACGGGGTGAAATCTTATGAACTTGGGCTAGGATCAGTATGTTGGGACTCGCTTAGTTTGAGTGGGTGAAGGACACACCGATAATGGCTGTTCAGTTCTCCAGACCTTTGTCGGATGTCCCGATAAATGGTCAGACATTTCAGAAATGTTGGTTGTGCATCTTGTGGTACGGGCAGTGCTACGACGCGATTGGTCAGTGACTGCTGCCAATGCGCACTCAGCAAGACCAAAACAATGATGGCGAAGAGGAAAGCAACAACAACACGCCGAGGTGATGGAAGACAGACAGGTGATGCTGTGGAGAGAACGCAGCTGCCTTGTCATCACCTCTGCGACCTACCAAACGCAGGGCAGGATCAACTAGGGAATCATTGTGGAATGTGAGCACCCACATCCTGGGGTTGAGGATGGACAGAATGAAAGATTTGGGACAAGAAAATCTGGAAATGTGAGCACGTCCATGTTAAGATTTTAGAAGTCGTGTGGCGTATGCTGTCCAGCATAACTGTAAATGAGACAAATGATTGGCAGCTTGCTGACAGGAAGCCATAGGGTAGTGGGGGGGGGGTGCTCACTGTGCTGCATGCAGAAGTACAAATGCAGAACTATGTGTTGTGAATTATAGGTCATGGTTACAGGGATATGTGTGACATGAAAGCCCAGGAAATAGGTTATTTCACTAGCAGCCGTATGTATTTAAGCAGGAGACGAAGCATGTCACAGTGGATTATAGACATGTTTTAAATCGAGATTGGAATGCCTCGACATGCGGAACCTATATTTATCTGCTATTGCAACATATGAGTTGAAGCTTATATATGTTATTGACCTAGAAACCGTGCTTGGACATTTTATAGCTTTTCAGAAAACCTTAATGCAGCATGGCCTAATACAGATGGGATTAGGAGTCGATTATGCATTTAGATTTTGATGTATAAAAAGGCCAAGGACTACTAAAGGGCACACTCATTTTATTCAAGTCCGATTTGTGACTGCCTTTCAGTGCTCGTTACAAAGTGATTGGCTGCAACAGGAGCCTCTTTGTCGAGTTTTGGGCCTAGAGAGTGTCGCTTTCCAGCCATTTTGTCTGCCACGAGTCACGACACAAGAACACCGCTGCACATACAGTGGGGTCATGGTAGAATGTGCACTCTCACCATGTGCATCACATGTGGACCCAATGCTGTAAAGCAGGCCTTGATCTGGTTAGTTAGGGATACGGGGCCGGTAGTCCTCAGGAAATCATAAATACATTTTTATAAGACCTTATTCGAGTCTTCTGTTGAAAGAGAATAGAGAGAAATTTACCTTTTTATAATTTAAAATGGCTGGGAACTTTGAATATTGTGTTAGCTCATAACTCTGTTGTTATCTAAGGCTTGTTCACCAGTTCTGGTATCCTCCAGGCAAGTAATACATCACTGAGACTCTGTGAACCAGTTGCTAGAAGTGGATATTTGACATGGATGAATCTGAACACCTATCCGGCTCTCAAATTTTTTTGTATAATTTTTTTGGGACAGTGTGCTTTTGTAGCCTGTTGGTCTCCTACTTCCTAGTCTATAAGCAGAAGATAACAGGCCTTGAATAAATACCTTGAAGTCGATAGTAATGACATGCAATTTTTCCTCTTAACCAGCTGAAATTCCCAGTCTCTCTTTGATATGAGTAGCAGCTGTATCCAGTGGAGAATGTATCCCTCCGGGTGAAGTTTCCCAGATCTAGGATCAGCTTCCCTTCCACCAATCCTAACCAAAACGGACCCAAGATCAGCGTCTAGGGGCAACTTCCCCCTATTCCAGGAGGTATCAATGGCTAACTGAATACCTCGAGGCCTGACATTCTTTGTCCTGCTGAGATGGACCGGAGTAGAGCAGTTAGTGGTAAAAAGGTCACCGATTTACAACCTGAGCCGTAGAAGCGGAACTACTATTCTGGCTGGTCTCCAGTAAAGTCATGCCAATTACAGACCCATTTGCCTTGGTCTGATGGATCTAGTTAATCTAGCTGCTGGTGGTGTAGTGTTGAAGTGGCTTGTCAAGTGGCCTGGGCTAATATATATTGTTTGCACTGTGAGATTGCTTGTCGGCCACTGCCGTTGGTTGTATGTAGGAGTTTTTGGAGAGTGGCGAGTGTTTCTCTGTTAGCTGGATGCTAACAACTCGTATTGCCTGGAGGTGCTTGCTATGGTTGCTCCTATACTACTCTTCTCATGTAACGTACACATGAGCATGTATCCACGCAAGCACACATACACACACTGTGCCTTTGATGTTGCCTTGACCTGACACTTGCACTTCTGCTGCGGAGGCAAAAATCTGCTGCCATTTCACTCCTGAGAGAACAATGTGCCTCTAGTCTTCTTTCCAGCACATGGACACCCTGGTGAGAGCAGTCTCTCTCTCTCTCTCTCTCTCTCTCTCTCTCTCTCTCTCTCTCTCTCTCTCTCTCTCTCTCTCTCTCTCTCTCTCTCTGTCTCTCTCTCTGTGTCTCTCTGTCTCTCTCTCTGTTTCTCTCTCTGTCTCTCTCTGTTTCTCTCTCTGTCTCTCTCTCTGTCTCTCTCTCTGTCTCTCTCTGTGTCTCTCTGTCTCTCTCTGTGTCTCTCTGTCTCTCTCTGTGTGTCTCTGTCTCTCTCTGTCTCTCTCTGTGTGTATATGTCTCTCTGTGTGTCTCTGTCTCTCTCTCTGTGTGCAGCATAGGCACCCTCCCGCACATCACATTCTATTACCGTGTAGTGTGGGTTAACTGCATCTCCGGTTGATGCCAAGTTAGTCATCTTTATCTTATCTGTGGGAATGCTGGCTACTCTGATTTCCTGGAAAAATAGAACAGAGATACAGACACACACATTTGTGACCATGGCCTGAATCTGTTGTACACCCTTACTGTGGGTAAACCATAGCAGTAGACTAGAGACACTAACTCACTGTGATTGACATTGACTTTGCTTATCAGTGAAGTGCACCATAGCCTGCACTCCAAAAACCACTATGAAAACTGCAGTCTCCCGTCTACTCTTCTCCACCAATGCACCATCACCACGACCGACAGCATGACATCATGCCAGCACTATCATCTAACAGCTCGCTTCGCCCCAAATGTCCCAGTAATCATTACTTACCATAAAAAACCCTTTAATGTGCCACCGCAGAGGCCAGTAACTGCAGCCGTGCGTAATCTGAGCTGCGTTCAGAGCCCCAATGACAGGAGAGGCATGACGGCACAGGGTGCATCAATATTGTGCTGACAGGAACACTGTGGGGTGATGGGAAAGAAGTGTGGCTAGTGTCATACAGTGTTTTTCTAATCAGTCAGGTGACTCAAACGAGAAATGTTTGCCACAGGCCCCAAATACTGCCAATACACCTCTGCCTGTTTAATCAATATCCCTCGAAGGCGAAAGACCTGTCTCTGAGACTGGTAACTGTATGAAATGTTGCAAGCATTCGATGGCATTCATTCATCGATAGTTTCCTGTCCCTGATCATTTGCAAGAGAAAGATATATATCCCAACATTGATTTGAGGACTCCAAGATGGCACCGTTTGACTGAGAACTGCACTGCAGACATGTAGTAATGTTCTGACCATGTAGCCTGGCTACCATTTGAAGTTGCTCTCTATGCAGATGGTATGCAAACAGCCAATAGAGTATAGTAGGGACCCAGTATCAGTTAGCATTCACTTAGCTCTCCTGGAAGGACTCCCCAGGGTGACAACCAGCTGATCTCTACTCCAGACAGACCCAACTTCAGGAGGTTAAATCTAGCTGGGATCAGACCACGCTAATGATCAGGCTCGCCCTTTTAAGGAAAGTGCTCAATTTACCCACACGAAGCATCTCCTCATGTGAAACACCCGACGTTCCCAAGATTACATGTCTCGTTGCCTCATTTTTACATGGACCCTTGACTCTCAACAACACCATCGGTATCTATATGCCCCGCATCCTTCCAATGACACCCTAATGTTCCAAAGGAAAAAAAAAAAAGGAAAATCAAAATGGCTGCCCAACACTTCTTCGTACTGAGTTGGCCAACCTTATGTCTATACATGCAGGCCAACCACAAACCCTTCCCAGTCTGAATAAGCTAACCTTAGCTGTGGGCTGTTTGTCTGGGGCTGAGAGACTGAATCTGGGGTTCTTCCTCTGGGGCTCCAGAGAACAGATTATAGCCTGCTTTGTTCTGGTGATGTTCCAGCAGACGTGGCTGCCTATGGAGTAGTAATAGGCCAAGTAGTATGGTGGTGGTGGTAGTAGTAGAAGCCACTGAGGCCCCCACCAGATATCACCTCTTAACCAGGCCCTGAACGAGGGACAGCCCTGTCTGCTGAGGCTCAGATGGATGGCTCCAGATAGTGCCAGCCCCCCTGTGAGTCTCTATCGATGGGGGATAGGTGTAGAGGGCATATCTGTGTGTGGGTCTGTGAGGGCTTGAGGTGCTGCCCCATTTTCTGTTCAGACGCTTCTGAGCTTTAGATCAGAGATGGACTTAATGCTTGAAATCCCATATAGCCGGGCATATGGTTGCACTTACAGTAGACACCACCGTGACAGTTGAACCCATTGTACTTGAGGCTTGTGATGACCTTGTCAGTTTTTGCCTTGAGACTCATACATATAGACACCTTGACTGCATTCGGGCTGGGTGATATGGCCAAAATATCATATCACAGTATTTTTCAAATTTTTGACGGTATGATGGTATTTGTCAGTATTTTATGTTTTTAATAATAAAAGTTATACATTTGCTTTGAGTAGTGCGTGACCATAGGGTGGCAACACGTTGGAAGTGATTTCAATGGGTCTCTCTCCAGTCTGTTTTATACTATTCAATTGAACTTCAACCCCCCCAAAATATCGGCATTTTCATCAATTTCTGCATTTCCTGCACTCATTTGAGATCATTTCCACACTGCCACGTAGGGCTGCTCGATATGGGCAAAAAATGTAGGCCTTATTTTTAACCAAATGTTGCAATTGCGATTTGACTTGCGGTATAGATCAAGAGACATCGGTGAACTGTTGGAATCATGGAAATATAATTATTATTCTAATTTTATAGTTTATAGATAATCGCGGGCACGAATGACAATGCCAGGGAGGAGTTATTGTGACAGGGTAGGAACCAAAGTGTTGGTCAGTGTTTCCTAGGGGACCCTATAATCTTTGGCTACATTAAATGTTTTCTCTTAGCTACTTCATATAGCTAACATATTCATGCTTCGCCTATTCCTCTTTGATTTAGAAGAGACTGTTGTACAAACAACATGCCGATTTAGGCCTACACGGTCACTTGTATCAGGCTGTATCGCTAGTTATGTTTGCTCTGACTCAGTACATTTTATAAGCTAGCTCGCAGCATATAACTCTGCATGCCACTGCTGGCTTGCCTCTGATGGGAGACCAGATGCTGTTGGAAGTGGTATTGGAGGGCCAAAAGGAGGCACTCTTTCCTATGGTCTAAAAGAATATTACAATGCCCCAGGGCAGTGATTGGAGACATTGCCCTGTGTAGGGTGCCGTCTTTCGGATGGGACGTTAAACAGGTGTCCTGACTCTCTGTGGTCACTAAAGATCCCATGGCACTTATCGTAAGGGTGTTCACCCTGGTGTCCTGGCTAAATTTCCAATCTGGCCCTCATACCATCATGGCCACCTAATCATCCCCAGCTTCCAATTAGCTTAAAGCTCCCCTTTAACTATTCATCAGGTCGTTGCTGTAAATGAGAATGTGTTCTCAGTCAACTTACCTGGTAAAATAAGGGTTGAAAAATTATAAAAAACGAGCGATTAGTCAGCTTACACAATTTAGCCACAACTTGCTAAGAAAACGCAAACTAGCTGTTTGCAGATTTAAGAAACACAAACTAATAGTGTAATTTATAGAACGCTTGTGGATTTATATTAAGAAGCAAAGTGGAAACAGCATCGTAGTCATCAACATTGTTGCATGTGCTGCATTGACCATGCAGACTGAACGCAAGTGTCTCGTGGTCGAGCAACAACAAATGCTGAGAGAGAGAGAGAGAGAGCAATTGAGAGAAAAGCTTTTTGTGCGTATGGACATTTCTGTGATCTTTTTATTTCAGCTCATGGGACCAACACTTTACATGTTGCATTTATATTTTTTGGTTCATTATATAAAAGTGGACGTTACACATAGCGTTATAGAAGGTAAAGTAAATCTCAAACTGGACCGTGCGTCAATACCAGTATATACTAAAATACAGTATACCGCCCAGCCCTAAATGGCACCCTATTCCCTATATAGTGTATTACTTTTGACCAGGGCCCTATTTAGGGAATAGGGTGCCATTTGTGAGGTAGCCCCTCGGTGTGGAGGGCCATTTGTGTGTGAATGCTGTATATAATGCACTTTGAGGGATTAGGACGCTGTTTTACCGTCTGGTTTACACGACTCTCCGGGCTGCCGTGTCGGGTCTATGTCCTGTGTCGAGGAGAGTAGCCTGTCAGAACTGGTTAGCTTAGTGCTCAGATACACTAGCAGCTGTGGGGATATGGCTCTATGGCTGAGTGTGTTGTTTGAGTGAGGTGTTTAAATCACAATAAGACATCCCGAATCTCTCTTGCAGAGGACAGAAGTGGTTTTATTGAACACGTTGGCTATAACCTACCATGCTCTAGGCCTAGGGAGTGCTTGGTCAGTGAATTATCATATTTCCTTCTATGTTGCCAGCTATTGTTGCAGACCAAGGAGTCTTTACAGGTTGGTGTATATTGTATTTGTTAGTATATTGTAATTGTTATGCTAGCCTTTCTAGGATAGCTTTCATAACATTGGACTAAGTAAAGCAGGCGGTATACTTGAGAGCTAGCGTTAGCACGTTTTGTGTAATCATGTGCTCCTGTTAGCACGTCTCTCCCCATAATCCATATCCCCAGCGCACTGCACGCTCTCCAATGGGCTCCCAACATCTGTTCCCTGGATTATACTCATCCCACCTCTCTCTCTCTCTCTCTCTCTAGCTTGCTCTCTCTTTCTCACTCTCTCTTTTTCTCGAACATTCCCCTTTTCCCCCTCTCAGGAAATCGTACAGTATGCATGTACCTTAGCATACAGCTGTACATAGTGTACTAAGACAGTTGCTACGTTAGCTTCAACAGGAAACACACTGGACAATGTTCAATACTGTATCATTGTCTCCTTTGGCTGTCCTATGTCTCGTTGCCCTTCAACAAGACGGTTGAAGTCTGATTCTGGACACTTAGCTATTTGTGTAGCCTCACATTAATACGGCTTACACAAAAGTAGGGCTGGTAAAATTATCGTATAACTGTGTAACCGACGGTTATTGATGAAGGTTTGCGCTTAGTGGGACTATCATTTGTTTTTCAATAAGACAATGACCCAAAACCCACCTCCAGGCTGTGTAAGGGCTATTTGACCAAGAAGGAGGATGATGGAGTGCTGCATCAGATAACCTGGCCTCCACAATCACCCGACCTCAACCCAATTGAGATGGTTTGGGATGAGTTGGAACGCAGAGTGAAGGAAAAGCAGCCAACGTGCTCAGCATATGTGGGAACTCCTTCATTATTGTTAGAAAAGTATTCCAGATGAAGCTGGTTGAGAGAATGCCAAGAGTGTGCAAAGCTGTCATCAAGGCAAAGGGTGGCTACTTTGAAGAATATAAAATATAAAATATATTTTGATTTGTTTAACACTTTTTTGGTTACTACATGATTCCATATGTGTTATTTCATAGTTTTGATGTCTTCACTATTATTCTACAATGTAGAAAATAGTAAAAAATAAAGAAAAACACTGGAATGAGTAGGTGTATCCAAACTTTTGACTGGTACTGTATATTTTATATATATATTTATTTTGGGAACAAACAACTGACTGAAGACGGTATGGCGGGGCATTCGTGAGGTTGTGTCAGTTTCTGCGGTAGCATGGTCTCTTAACAATGTGATTTGTTGCCCCTTGCTAAAATGTAGAATGTTCATTCAAATAATGTTAACTAATGTGGCTCTTGCAATGGAATGTATTTTTTGTAATGTCTAGTGAGTTGAATTAACAAATCACAACACATATTGATGGGTACACTTCCTGCTTTTACTTCGTACTTTGCTCCTATGGGCCGAGGCGGAAGAGGAAGCGACATCCCACTCCCTCATTTTTTCTGTTTCAATGGAAATCAATGAATGAAGTAGACCAGACCCAGCTGCTATTGCATTGGTGTCTATGGGAGAGTCACCCCCCCCTTATGTAGACGGGAACTGACAATTTTTTTCAATGGTAAACGGCCTGAGTCTATGGGTACACTCGCAATGGCCGCCAGTCAAACCATTATGCCATCATTGACTTGAATGGGGACGCCCGTATTATTCATTCTATTTCAAATCAAATGTATTTGTCACATACACGTGTTTAGCAGATGTTATTGCGGGTGTAGCGAAATGCTTGTGCTTCTAGCTCCGACAGTGCAGTAATATCTAACAATTTCATAACATATACCCAATACACACAAATCTAGTAAGGAATGGAATTAAGATTATATACATATATGGAGGAGCAATGACAGAGCGGCATGGACTAAGATACAGTAGAATAGTATAGAATACAGTGTGTGTGTGTGTGTGTGTATATATATATACACACACACACAGCACCATTTGGACAAAAACACCATCTGATTAAAGTCGTGTCTCAAATGGCACCCTATTCCCTAGAACACACAACCTGGTCAAAAGTAGTACACTATATAGGGAAAAAGGTGCCATTTGGGACGTAATCATAGACCATAACACCAGCTCCCATTGTTGAGAGCCTTGGCTTGTCTGCGTCAACACAGCAAACAATGGTTTTACACGTGCAAGGAATGGAACACAAACATTGATACAATAGCTGAGACGGTTGAGTGATAAAAGGTAGATGCTAGCTGTGTTTGTGTTGGTTATGACTATGAGCAGCATAGTTTAAGAAGTAGCAGGTAGCATTGCGGGACTTTACCAAGAGACAAATTGGTAACGTGAAGAAATCATACTAACAGTATATTATTAGGCTAAATCCTAATTAAATGACTGAAATTATAAATGTAATGTGATGTTCAATAAGGAATGGATTACGAAACACTCAACCTGAACAGGTTGTTTCAATAGGCCCCATAGGGGTAAGAATATATGTTGAGTCCACAGCGTTAACCTGAGGTGTGGTGTTCTGCCATACATCCATAATAACCAGGGATGGAAGTGTGGTGATTTTGGAGATGGCATACTACTACTAACCAGGGCTGTGAGTTTGGCGATTTTATTTGTTGATTCAGAAGGACTGGATATACACTACATGACCAAAAGTATGTGAACACCTGCTCGTCGAACATCTCATTCCAAAATCATGGGCATTAATACAGAGTTCGTCCCCCCTTTGCTGCTATAACAGCCTCAACTCTTCTGGGAAGGCTTTCCACTAGATGTTGGAACATTGCTGCGATGACTTGCTTCCATTCAGCCACAATAGCATTAGTAAGGTCAAGCACTGATGTTGGGTGACTAGGCCTGGCTCGCAGTCGGCGTTCCAGTTCATCCCAAAGGTGTTCGATGGGGTTAAGGTCAGGGCTCTGGCCAGTCAAGTTCTATCACACCGAACGAGACAAACCATTTCTGTATGACCTCGATTTGTGCACAGGGGCATTGTCATGCTGAAACAGGAAAGGGCCTTCCCCAAACTGTTGCCACAAAGTTGGAAGCACAGAATCGTCTAGAATGTCATTGTATGCTGTAGGCTTAAGATTTCCCTTCACTGGAACTAAGGGGCCTAACCCAAACCATGAAAAACAGCCCCAGACCATTATTCCTCCACCAAACTCTACAGTTGGCACTATGCAATGGGGCAGATAGCGTTCTCCTGGCATCCGCCATACCCAGATTCTTCCGTCGGACTGCCAGATGGTGAAGCGTGATTAATCACTCCAGAGAACGTGTGTCCACCTCTCCAGAGTCCAATGGCGGCGAGCTTTACACCACCCCAGCCGATGCTCGGCATTGTGCATGGTGATCTTAGGCTCGGCCATGGAAACCCATTTTCTGAAGCCCCCGACTAACATTTATTGTGCTGACGTTGCGTCCAGAGGCAGTTTGGAACTTGGTAGTGAGTGTTGCAACCGAGGACAGACGATTTTTACGCGCTATGTGCTGCAGCACTCAGCGGTCCCGTTCTGTGAGCTTGTGTGGCCAACCACTTCGCAGCTGAGCCGTTGTTGCTCCTAGACAGTTCCCACTTCACAATAACAGCACTTACAATTGACCGAGGCAGCTCTAGCAGGGCAGACATTTTTCAAATTGACTTGTTGGAAAGGTGGCATCCTATGACGGTGCCACGTTGACAGTCACTGAGCTTTTCAGTAAGGCCATTCTACTGCACATTTTTGTCTATGGAGTGCATGGCTGTGTGCTCGATTTTATACACCTGTCAGCAACGGGTGTGGCTGAAATAGCCAAATCCACTCATTTGAAGGGGTGTCCACATACTTTTGTTTATATATAGTGTATCTAGGTCAACTTTCTTTAAAGGTGAGCTCACTCAATCACAGGAGAGTTTCAAACTTTAGGAGACTGGCCAGATTTATTGGCATTTAACTAATACCTCCACTTTGTCGGTTTCCGAACCTACGTATAAATAACCTCTACTTTGAACAGGAAGTCTGATTTCCATTAACTCACTATGCAACGGTCACATGGCTAAAGCCAAAATGGCAGGCCGAGGAGTTATCGGTCGATCTCTTTCCTCCATAGCTTGGTATTGTGTTACCCAAACCGCTGGGGAAGAGAGAGGGAAGTTGAATTTGCGAGCAGTTAGAATGGTGGATTTACTCAAATTGATTTAATAAGAGACCTTGGCTTCTTGTCATCTTATCTCCGTCTAATGGGGAAGGAGGAAACTGAGGAACTTTTTTGGAGCGGTGAAAGAAACCAGCTTTCCTTCCTCTGAGACTCTCCTCCTCTCTTTTTTCCCCTCCCTTAAATAGTCAGGCTTTCCTGTCCTTCTGTCTGTCTGAACTGTGTCCTGTCTGTCTGAACTGTCTCTGTCTGTCTGAACTGCCTCCGTCTGTCTGAAATGCCTCCGTCTGTCTGAAATGTCTCTGTCTGTCTGAAATGTCTCCGTCTGTCTGAAATGTGTGAGTCTAAAACGTGTCTGTCTGTCTGAAATCTGCCTCTGTCCGCCTCTCTCAACTCTCTCTGCGTCTCTTTCCACTATGGAGGGACCAATACTCTGGGTACAGCGCAGTCTATTTTTACATCAGGGCAACCAGCGCGAAGCCGCAAGAATGCACAGCTCCGACGTGACATTACGACTGGCTACTGTAACACATGTAATCCCAAAACCAACACACACACAGAGCCCACTCAGATCCTAAAAGCACACTCGCGGCGTCAATCTAACTCACGTAATCCTAAACAAAACCTACACACAAGACAAACAGCGTCTAACTGGCTATTTAGAATCGCATGGATTTGGATTTGCACAGGCAAGGAAATTAGTACAAAGGAGCAAAATAGACTCATGCTAGAGAACGTTGTGCTGAAAAAACAACTGTATCCCTGTAATACACATTAGGGTCAAACCATAAGTACACACAATAATATAGATCCACGCCAAATATGATAATAGATCCACCGAAAATATTATATAGATCCACATAGCTCCACATCAGGGGGACGGATGCAGTGCCAGTTATCAAAGCATATGACACAAATATAAAAACGCCTGGCGGTCTCTTAGTCCGGAATAGCTATTAGCCTCAAAACAGGGGATGCATCCTGTGGTGAGTGGATGTGTACGACTCCAATGTGACAGGAGATATTACTGACTCTCCTCTGCCTCGGGGGTCAGAAATGCCAATGTGAGGGACCCTGTGTTTTACAATGTTTAATGTTTACTAGGACAAAGTAGTAAAGGCACAGACAGAAACAGACACGGCTTGTTAAAGCGCTTTATGGAGTGACGGAAGTCAACGCTTTGTTTACAAGGTGGTGGAGCGGGTTAAACGGTGAGAGATGATGGGGCAGGGAGAGGGGTGTCCTTATTTGTATACAGTAACATTTTACATTTTAGTCATTTAGCAGACGCTCTTATCCAGAGCGACTTACAGGAGCAATTAGGGTTAAGTGCCTTGCTCAAGGGCACATTAACGTCATTTAGCAGACGCTCTTAGCCAGAGCGACTCACAAATTGGTGCGTTCACCCTATAGCCAGTGGGATAACCACTTTACAATTTGGGGGGGGGGGGTAGAAGGATTACTTTATCCTATCCCAGGTATTCCTTAAAGAGGTGGGGTTTCAAATGTCTCCGGAAGGTGGTGAGTGACTCCGCTGTCCTGGCGTCGTGAGGGAGCTTGTTCCACCATTGGGGTGCCAGAGCAGCGAACAGTTTTGACTGGGCTGAGCGGGAACTATGCTTCCGCAGAGGAAGGGGAGCCAGCAGGCCAGAGGTGGATGAACGCAATGCCCTCGTTTGGGTGTAGGGACTGATCAGAGCCTGAAGGTACAGAGGTGCCGTTCCCCTCACTGCTCCATAGGCAAGCACCATGGTCTTGTAGCGGATGCGAGCTTCAACTGGAAGCCAGTGGAGTGTGCGGAGGAGGGGGGTGACGTGAGAGAACTTGGGAAGGTTGAACACCAGACGGGCTGCGGCATTCTGGATGAGTTGTAGGGGTTTAATGGCACAGGCAGGGAGGCCAGCCAACAGCGAGTTGCAGTAGTCCAGACGGGAGATGACAAGTGCCTGGATTAGGACCTGTAAAGGGTAAAGGGGTCTAACATGGTAAAGGGGTCTATCAAAAGCCATCGTGAGTCGGAAAGGCAAGCCAAGGTTCTAGTTTGACACACAGCGGACTTACACTGCATTCGGAAAGTATTCAGACCCCTTGACTTTTTCCACATTTTGTTACGTTACAGCCTTATTTCTAAAATTGGTTACATTATTTTTTCCCCTCAATCTACACACAATACACCATAATGACAAAGCGAAAACAGGTTTTTAGAAATGTTAGCAAATGTATTACAAATACAAAACAGAAACACCTTATCTACATAAGTATTCAGACCCTTTGCTATGAGACTCAACATTGAGCTCAGGTGCATCCTGTTTCCATTGATCATCCTTGAGATGTTTCTACAACTTTTGACAAAGCACTTCAGAGCAAAAACAAGCCATGAGGTCAAAGGAATTGTCAGAGACAGGTGTCGAGGCACATATCTGGGAAAAGGTACCAAAACATTTATGCAGCATTGAAGGTCCCCAAAAACACAGTGGCCTCCATCATTCTTAAATGGAAGAAGTTTGGAACCACCAAGACTCTTCCTAGAGCTGTCCGCTCGGCCAAACTGAGCAATCGGGGGAGAAGGGCCTTGGTCAGGGAGGTGACCAAGAACCCGATGGTCACTCTGACAGAGCTCCAGAGTTCCTCTGTGGAGATGGGAGAACCTTCCAGAAGGACAACCATATCTGCAGCACTCCACCAATCAGGCCTTTATGGTAGAGTGGCCAGACCGAAGCCACTCCTCAGTAAAAGGTACATGACAGCCTGCTTGGAGTTTGCCAAAAGGCACCTAAAGGACTCTCAGACCATGAGAAACAAGATTCTCTGGTCTGATGAAACTAAGATTGAACTCTTTGGCCTGAATGCCAAGCAACATGTCTGGAGTAAACCTGGCACCATCCCTACGGTGAAGCATGGTGGTGGCAGCATCATACTGTAGTATCACTCCTACTCCCCAGGAGCTATCATTTGTTGACTTCTGTAACCGTAAAAGCATTGTTTTTTTGCATATTAACATCAGAAGCCTCCTCCCTAAGTTTGAGTTATTCACTGCGTTACTACACTCCGCCAACCCTGATGTTCTAGCAGTGTCTGAATCCTGGCTTAGGAAGGCCACCAAAAATTCAGAAATGTCCATCCCCAACTACAACATTTTCCGTCTAGATAGAACAGCCAAAGGGGGTGGAGTTGCAATCTACTGGAGAGAGCCTGCAGAGTTCTATCATACTATCCAGGTCTGTGCCCAAACAGTTTGAGCTCCTACTTCTAAAAATGCACCTTTCCAGAAATAAGTCTCTCACTGTTGCCGCTTGCTACAGACCCCCCTCAGCCCCCAGCTGTGCCCTGGACACCATATGTGAATTGATTGCCCCCCATCTATCCTCAGAGTTCGTACTGCTTGGTGACCTAAACTGGGATATGCTTAGCACCCCGGCCATTCTACAATCCAAAACTAGATGCCCTCAATCTCACACAAATGATCAAGGAACCTACCAGGTACAACCCTAAATCCGTAAACATGGGCACCCTTATAGATATCATCCTGACTAACTTACCCTCTAAATACACCTCCGCTGTCTTCAACCAGGATCTCAGCGATCACTGCCTTATTGCCTGCGTCCGTAATGGATCCGCAGTCAAACGACCACCCCTCATCACTGTCAAACGCTCCCTAAAACACTTTAGCGAGCAGGCCTTCCTAATTGACCTGGCCCAGGTATCCTGGATGGATATCGATCTCCTTCCGTCAGTAGAGGATGCCTGGTTGTTCTTTAAAAGTGCTTTCCTCTCAATCTTAAATAAGCATGCCCCATTCAAAAAATTCAGAACTAAGAACAGACTTGACTGCCCTTGACCAGCACAAAAACATCCTGTGGCGTACTGCATTAGCATCGAATAGCCCCCGCGATATGCAACTTTTCAGGGAAGTTAGGAACCAATATACACAAGCAGTTAGGAAAGCAAAGGCTAGCTTTTTCAAACAGAAATTTGCATCCTGTAGCACTAACTCCAAAAAGGTTTGGGACACTGTAAAGTCCATGGAGAATAAGAGCACCTCCTCCCAGCTGCCCACTGCACTGAGGCTAGGAAACACTATCACCACCGATAAATCTACAATAATCGAGAATTTCAACAAGCATTTAGCTACGGCTGGCCATGCTTTCCACCTGGCTACCACTACGCCGGTCACCAGCACTGTACCCTCCGCTGCAACTTGCCCATGCCCCCCCCCCCCCCCCCCCCGCTTCTCCTTCACACAAATTCAGACAGCTGATGTTCTGAAAGCGCTGCAAAATCTGGAACCCTACAAATCATCTGGGCTAGACAATCTGGACCCTTTCTTTCTAAAATTAGCTGCAGAAATTGTCGCAACCCCTATTACTAGCCTGCTCAACCTCTGTGGTGACACTCTAGATCCAAACTGTTACAGACCTATATCCATCCTGCCCTGCCTTTCGACATTTTTTGAAAGCCAAGTTAACAAACAGATCACCGACCATTTTGAATCACACCGTACCTTCTCCGCTATGCAATCCGGTTTCCGAGCTGGTCATGGGTGCACCTCAGCCACGCTCAAGGTCCTAAACAATATTATAACCGCGATTGATAATAGACAGTACTGTGCAGCCGTCTTCATCGACCTGGCCAAGGCTTTCGACTCTGTCAACCACCGCATTCTTATTGGCAGACTAAATAGCCTTGGTTTCTCAAATGACTGCCTCGCCTGGTTCACCAACTACTTCTCAGATAGAGTTCAATGTGTCAAATCGGAGGGCCTGTTGTCTGGACCTATGGCAGTCTCTATGGGGGTGCCACAGGGTTCAATTCTTGGGCCGACTCTTTTCTCTGTGGATATCAATGATGTCGCTCTTGCTGCCGGTGATTCTCAGATCCACCTCTACGCAGACGACACCATTTTGTATACATCTGACCCTTCATTGGACACTGTGTTAACAAACCTCCAAACGAGCTTCAATGCCATACAACACTCCTTCCGTAGCCTCCAACTGCTCTTAAACACAAGTAAAACTAAATGCATCCTCTTCAATCGAACGCTGCTGGCTCCCGCCCACCCGACTAGAATCACTACTCTCGACGGGTCTGACCTAGAGTATGTGGACAACTACAAATACCTAGGTGTCTGGTTAGACTGTAAACTCGCCTTCAAGACTCACATTAAGCATCTCCAATCCAAAGTTAAATCTAGAATCGGCTTCTTATTTCGCAACAAAGCCTCCTTCACTCATGCTGCTAAACATGCCCTCATAAAACTGACTATCCTACCGATCCTTGACTTTGGCGATGTAATTTACAAAATAGCCTCCAACACTCTACTCAGCAAATTGGATGTAGTCTATCACAGTGCCATCCGTTTTGTCACCAAAGCCCCATATACTACCCGCCATTGTGACCTGTACGCTCTTGTTGGCTGGTCCTCACTACATATTCGTCGCCAAACCCACTGACTCCACGCCATCTATAAATCACTGCTAGGCAAATCCCCTCCTTATCTTAGCTCATTGGTCACCATAGCAACACCCACCCGTAGTATGCGCTCCAGCAGGTATATCTCACTGGTCATCCCCAAAGCCAACACCTCCTTTGGCTGCCATTCCTTCCAGTTCTCTGCTGTCAATGACTGGAACGAACTGCAAAAATCTCTGAAGCTGGAGACTCTTATCTCCCTCACTAACTTTAAGCATCAGTTGTCAGAGCACCTTACCGATCACTGCACCTGTACACAGCCCATCTGAAATTAGCCCACCCAACTACCTCATCCCCATATTGTTATTTATTTTGCTCATTTGCACCCCAGTATCTCTATTTGCACATCATCTCTTGCACATCTATCATTCCAGTGTTAATACTAATTGTAATTATTTTGCACTATGGCCTATTTATTGCCTTACCTCCATAACTTACTACATTTGCACACACTGTATATAGATTTTCTATTGTGTTATTGACTGTACGTTTTGTTTATTCCATATGTAACTCTGTGTTGTTGTTTTTATCGCACTGCTTTGCTTTATCTTGGCCAGGTCGCAGTTGTAAATGAGAACTTGTTCTCAACAAGCTTACCTGGTTAAATAAAAGGTAAAAAATTGTTTTATAATAATAATAATATTTTCAGCGATAGGGACTGGGAGACTAGTCAGGATCGAGGGAAAGATGAACGGAGCAAAGTACAAAGACATCCTTAATGAAAACCTGCTCAGAGCGCTCAGGTCCTCAGACTGGGGGCGAAGGTTCACCTTCCAACAGGACAATGACCCTAAGCACACAGCCAAGACGACGCAGGAGTGGCTTCAGGACAAGTCTCTGAATGTCCTTGAGTGGCCCAGCCAGAGCCCGGACTTGAACCCGATAGAACATCTCCGGAGAGACCTGAAAATAGCTGTGCAGCGACGCTCCCCATCCAATCTCACAGAGCTTGAGAGGATCTGCAGAGAAGAATGGGAAAAACTCCCCAAATACAGGTGTGCCAAGCTTGTAGCGTCATACCCAAGAGGATTCAAGGCTGTAATCACTGCCAAAGATGCTTCAACAAAGTACGGAGTAAAGGGTCTGAATACTTATGTAAATGCAATATTTCAGTACAATTGTTTTTAGACACTAATCAGTCAAAAGTTTGGACACACATACTCATTCAAGGGTTTTTCCTTATTTTTTACATTGTAGAATAATAATGAAGACATCAAAACTATGAAATAACACATATGGAATCATGTAGTAACCAAATAAAGTGTTCAACAAATCAAAATATGTTTTATATTTGAGATTAATAATAAATAATATGCCATTTAGCAGACGCTTTTATCCAAAGCGACTTAGTCATGTGCGCATACATTTTTACGTATGGGCGGTCCCAGGGATCGAACCCACTACCCTGGCGTTACAAGCGCCATGCTCTACCAATTGAGCTACAGAGGACCATAGATTCTTCTTCAAATAGCCACCCTTTGCTTTGATGACAGCTTTGCACACGCTTGGCATTCTCTCAACCAGCTTCATGAGGTAGTAACCTGGAATGTGTCCAAACTTTTGACTGGTACTGTACATTAACAAAAATGTCTAAAAACCTGTTTTTGCTTTGTCATTATGGGGTATTGAGTGTAGATTGATAAAAAATAAATAAGGCTGTAATGTAACAAAATGTCGAAAAAGTCAAGGGGTGTTAATACTTTCCGAATGCATTGTGTAAAAGTGAAAAACTAGTGAATTGGACTACATTAAAAAGCGGGTGAATTGGACTACATTAAAAACGAGTGAATTGGATTCCACCATCTCCTCCTCATCAGAGCTCCTCTCCCCATCTCTCTTATGAGAGCTCAATCCCTTATTTCTCGCTCTTTCTCCCCTCTCCCCTCTCTCCCTCTACCCCCCCTTCTCCTCTATCCCACATGCCCCTGTAGCACTGTGCCAACCCAGAAACCGAAGAGAGGAGAGGGAATGGGATGAAGATGATAGGAGAAGGGAGCGGGTGCTGTAACAGGGCTCTTTGATCTATTCTCTGCAGTGCTGCTGCTGGGAGAGACAGGGGGAAGTGATGCTGGAAGGGAAGATACAGTCAGATGTACAGCTGTATAGTGCTAAAGCTTATTCATGGTGGTCTATTACAGCTGATGGCATTCTATTCTAACTCGACTTGCGGCATTCTCACTGCTAGGGAATGAGGGCAATATGGACTACTGTTAATACATGAAAGTATGAGGGAGAGAGTTTGACACGGGGAGAGAGTTACAACGGAGGGATTGGAGAATGAAATAATATTAGGAGAGATTTACCCTACATACACCCTAAATGGGAGTATGGGTGATGGGTATGCAAGCTGTGAGCCATTCAACCTACTCAACAGACGTACATGTGTAGTATACGCAGGCACACACAGACATGTACGCACGCACAGGAGCACACACTTCCCTCTAAATGACATATCCTTGGAACGGCAACACCTGTTAGGGGCTGTGTGTGGAGAGAAGAGACCTCACTGGACAAGTTCAAACTCCAGCCAAACACTCCCCTGCTTTATATTTTCCCCTCTTTAACCATTCAGAACAGGGGTGAATCTCAATAGCACATCTGTGTGGTTCATTACACGGCCTCCGTTTCAAAGGCTACTGAATGTGAATTAGACTCTTTTATATAATATGTTTTGTTTGAGAGATCTTGTGTTTGTGTTTGGTAAGAGCAGTTCTTTTGAGACCTGTTCAAACCTGATGGTTTCCCTAATGTTTTACAAGGAAGTGAGGTGAATAAATACATGTTGATTCAGATTGTGACATCTATCGTATTCAATAGCCCCATGTGGGAGAAAGAACTGAGTCTTTTCAATGACCCGGATATTCCCACTGAATCCGCTTGCGAAATAACCATTTGCGGGTTACAAAAATATGTGCACACAACTCGTCACAGAACTCACAACACTGTTGATGCTTTTACACCAGACGGTGTCTGATGCCAGAAATATGAATCAATGTCTAGCCTCGTGTGTCTAGCTGGGCTTAACTGATCTGACCAACCTGGCAATATGACAACATGTTTTAGGTCAGATAGAGTGCGCACATCAGACACCTTTCTGGAGCAATAATTAAGTGTGCCAGCCCCATTCTTTCGAATTTCTCATTGTTGGTGATGGCCCACTGTTTCTAATAGAAATCAGAAGTTCAGTCAAACATACTGTCAAACATAGATACGGTATTTCGCTCACTCAAGCAAAACCCCTGCCAAGCAATCCTATGCCATTTAGCGACAGTACTGTAAAGGATTCTTTTAACCAAAAGTAATCTTTTCTCAACAGATGACACTGATCTCTTTCCAAAGGGAGTGACATGCAGAGCGACAGTGACAAAAAGAGAGAAAAATAGTAGGGGGGAGGGAGGTAGAGAGAGAATCAAAGCTTTAATTACTGTCACAGTGAAGTGATGGAGTAAGTGAGTCTGTTGCAGGCTGTATGGCTGCATCCCAACAGGGGGTCTCACTGTGAGGGGGAGCAGCTACCAGAGATAGCCTAGCAAGGCTAACGGAATCTACTGTACAGCACTACCGCCTGAGGCTACACTAACGCTATGCTAATGCTATTCTACTCTTTCTCTTGCTGTGGCCCTTTGTGTTAGCTTGTGTGTAGGATGCTGCGAGATCCACCATAGCATCCAAAGGCTTTCTGGAATCTACAGTACTCCACCTGAGGCAATGCTAAGCTATATGTTAGACTTTCTGGCTGTAGCCCTTCTGATGTCATCTTGTGTTAGAATGCTGCAATATCTGCCACGGTAATTAGGATCTCAGTTCCTGTATCGATCGAGGCACAAAGGGAGGAAGTAGACATTTTGTAAGGAAGCTGCATTTGTACTGGACTCCAGGGTCGTTCCATTTCATTTCAGCAAGCCATGACACCCTCAGATTGTTCTGAACTGGTTTCTGTAGTTAGAAACAGATACTCTGAGAAATTAAGTTTTACAATGAAATGGCCAATTTGGGTGCAATCAATTAGCTTACATTTCTCTGAGTTCAAATTATCTTTCAACCAAATATTGTATCAGGAATGCTAATCTTACCTTTGGTATGATGTTCTTACTGTGGAATGCAGAGTTTGGTTTTCGCCAGGCATTACTGGAACCATGTCGTCCAAAAAGTTATACCTTTGAATCATCTGTCCATAGAACGTTCTTCCAAGAGTCTTGATGATCATCCAGGTGCTTTTTGGCAAACTTGAGTCAACTTTTTGGACGAGATGGGTCCCATTATGCCTGGCGAAAACCAAACTCTGCATTCCACAGTGAGAACATCATACCAAAGGTCAAGCATGGTGGTGGTGGTGTGATGGTTTGGGAATGCTTTGCTGCCTCAGGACCTGGACGACTTGCCTTAATAGAAGGAACCATAAATTCTGCTCCGTATCAGAGAATTCTACAGGAGAATGTCAGACCATCCGTCTGTGAGCTGAAGCTGAAGCGCAGCTGGGTCATGCAGCAACACAATGTTCCAAAACACACAATCAAGTCTACATGAAAATTGCTAAAAAGTAACAAATTGGAAGTTTTGGAATGGCCTAGTCAAAGTCCCTGAGTTAAAGCAGTTCTGCATGGAAGAGTGGGCCAAAACTCCCCACAGCGATGTGAGAGTGATCAACAACTACAGGAAGCATTTGGTTGGAGTCATTGCAGCTAAAGGTGGCACAACCAGTTATTGAGTGTAAGAGGGCAATTACTTTTTCACACAGGGGAATTGGGTGTTGCATAACTTTGTTTATGTAATTGTTGTGTTATTTGTTCACTTATGTTCCCTTTATCTAATATTAGGTTTTGGTTGAAGATCTGATAACATTCAGTATCACAAATATGCAAAAGTAGAGAAAATTAGAAAGGGGGCAAATACTTTTTCATAGCACTGTAAATGGAATTGAAATAATTGAAACGAAAAAATTAACATTTTGTTTAATCGCTCAGCACTACTTCCTGCCCTTGTTTCCAGAGAACACATCTCTTGTACATAAAGGACCTGAGGAAGAGTTGCAGGGTAGAAAAGAGAAGAATGCGCCTATTTGAAAGCTAAAAAAAAAAAATGAGTAGCTCACAACGTTTCATTTTTAGTAGCTCTCATGCTAGGAAAGGTTGGAGACCCCTAGTCTAACTGGATCTGCTGGCCTACCAGGTATGGTCTAGCTCAGGGGTTTCAACCTTAATTCGGTCTTCAACGAGGTCCGGAGAGCCGCACTGAATATTGGTTATACACTATATATACAAAAGTATGTGGACACTCCTTCAAATGAGTGGATTTGGCTATTTTAGCCACACCCGTTGCTAACAGGTGTATACAATCGAGGACAATGCAATCTCCATAGACAAACATAGGCAGCAGAATGGCCTTACTGAAGAGCTCAGTGACTTTCAACATGGCACCGTCATAGGATGCCACCTTTCCAACAAGTCAGTGCGTCAAATTTCTGCCCTGCTAGAGCTGCCCCGGTCAACTGTAAGTGCTGTTATTGTGAAGTGGAAACGTCTAGAAGCAACAACGGCTCAACCGTAAAGTGGTTGGCCACACAAGCTCACAGAACGGGACCACCGAGTGCTGAAGCGCACAGCGCGTACAAATAGTTTGTCCTCGGTTGCAACACTCACTACTGAGTTCCAAACTGCAACGTCAGCACAAGAACTGTTCGTTGGAAGCTTCATGAAATGGGTTTCCATGGCCGAGCAGCCGCACACAAGCCTAAGATCACCATGTGAAATGCCAAGCGTCAGCTGGAGTGGTGTAAAGCTTGCCGCCATTGGACTACGGAGCAGTGGACACGCATTCTCTGGAGTGATGAGTCAAGCTTCACCAGCTGGCAGTCCGACAGATGAATATGGGTTTGGCGGATGCCAGGACAATGCAACTTGACCGAATGCATAGTGCCAACTGTCAATTTTGGTGGAGGAGGAATAATGGTCTGGGGCTGATTTTCATGGTTCGGGTTAGGCCCCTTAGTTCCAGTGAAGGGAAATCTTAATGCTACAGCATACATTGACATTCTAGACAATTCTGTGCTTCCAACGTTGTGGCAACAGTTTGGGGAAGGCCCTTTCCTGTTTCAGCATGACAATGCGCCCTTGCACAAAGCGAGGTCCATACAGAAATTGTTTGTCGAGATCTGCGTGGAAGAACTTGACTGGCCTGCACAGAGCCCTGACCTCAACCCCATCGAACACATTTGGGATGAATTGGAACGCCGACCACGAGCCAGACCTAATCGCACAACATCAGTGCCGACCTTACTAATGCTCTTGTGGCTGAATGGAAGCAAGTCTCTGCAGCAACTGTTCCAACATCTAGTGGAAAGCCTTCCCAGAAGAGTGGAGGCTGTTATAGCAGCAAAGGGGGGACCAACTCCATATTAATGCCCATGATTTTGAAATGAGATGTTCGACGAGCAGGTGTCCACATACCTTTAGTCAAGTAGTGCACAACATTTGCAAAAAAGTCCTCTAGCCATTGTTTTTGGAATTTGCAATGCTCCGACTGTCCAGTGATTACTAGCGAGCTGGACAGTCAAGAAACTGTATGAATACAGGTTCATTAACATTTCTACATGGTTTCTATTTGGTTTTAGTCATTAACTAAAGTATATTGAGTTAGGCCAGTAGCTGAAAGGTCGCTGGTTTGAATACCCGAGCCGACAAGGTGAAGAACCTGTCGATGTGCCCTTGAGCAAAGCACTTAACCCTAATTAGCCCCAGTGGTGCATTACCACATTTCACTATGTGACAATAAACAAAACATTAAGGACACCAGCTCTTCCCATGGCATTGACTGACCAGGTGAAAGCTATGATCCCTTATTGATGTCACTTGTTAAATCCACTTCAAATCAGTGTAGGGGAAGAGACAGGTTAAAGAAGGATGTTTAAGCTTTGAGACAATTGAGACATGGATTGTGTATGTGTGCCATTCAGAGGGTGAATGGGCAAGACAAAAAATTGAAGTGCCTTTGAATGTGGAATGGTAGTTGGGGCCAGGCGCACCGGTTTGTGTCAAAAACTGCAACGCTGCTGGGCTTTTCATGCTCAACAGTTTCCCGTGTGTATCAAGAATGGTCCACCACCTAAAGGACATCCAGCCAACTTGACAACTTTGGGAAGCATTGGAATCAACATGGGCCAGCATCCCTGTGGAATGCTTTCGACACCTTAGAGTCCATGCTCCGACGAATTGAGGCTGTTCTGAGGTCAAAAGGGAAGGTGTTCCTAATGTTTGGCATACTCTGTGTATATATTTATATGTTTAACAAATTGAAACAAAATAGCCCTACCCTTTAAAAAAATAAAGTGTATTACAAAGCACTAAAGATGTCTTTGACTGATGACTGATAACTAGATTAAGTATTACTTTGATAGATGATAGCTAGCTAGGCTAACTGGATAAAGTTGGTGAGGTCACCGCTGCAGAGTGCAGATCAGATTAGCTGACTCAGTCCAAGATGGAACTGGCCTCCAATTAAAATGCCTAATGGCTTTAATCTCATCTAAATTTGATTGGCCGGTCACCAAGTTAGCAGGCCCAGATTGAATCAAGGCCATTTACATTTCCTGCGCTAGGCTATTTCATTCTAGCTGTGCGTGTCGGTGTGTGTGCTGCAGTTGCGTAGTGTGTGACATCAAGACATGTTTAACTTGCTTCGGTATAACATGGTATATGTGTAAAGAGAGGCGAGTTGTGCAAACACAGGTGAGTGGTCTGAGTTAAACTAATCTGTACTGAACACAACATAGCCCTGAATGAATTAGTCTGAGCATAGCAACAAAGCCAAGGCCTGACTTTCACTGCACTGAAAACGGAACCTAACACACACAGGCTAGTGTACACCATCTTTAGAGATATGAGACCTTACTGTACACCCACACTGAGCAGCAGCTCTCTCGCACATGAATAATTACACAACACAGCAGTGGCCGTGGGAGAAGTCAACTGTGATAACACGTTTGTTTAATTCATGCCGGTTGCGCAACACGTGCAGAGTCTGAAAAGAAGCGTGTACACTTATACAATAAAAGTCAGTACATTATACAATAGACAACTGTGTACAGTACGGTTGATGTCGAGATAGCATGTCTTGGGTGATAGCAAGGACCTTTTTTTTCACTATGTGTCCACACTGGACATAACAATAGTCCAGTCAAAATAAAAAGGTTGTGTTTAAAGTAGGGCTGTGACGGTGATGGCATTTTGGATGACAGTAATTGGCCAGCCAAATGACTGCGTTCACCTTAATAACCGGTCGAATAGCAAAAAAACTAAAAGAATATAAAGAAAAATACAAAAATGTACGTACATTTTCTCCTCTCCTTCACTCCTGACTGGCCAAGCACGCCTCCAACGCAATCATCACGTTTGCAGATGACACAACAGTAGTAGGCTTGATTACCAACAATGACGAGACAGCCTACAGGGAGGAGGTGAGGGCTCTGGGAGTGTGGTGCCAGGAAAATAACCTCTCACTCAACGTCAACAAAACTAATCGTGGAGATGATTGTGGACTTCAGCAAACAGCAGAGGGTGCACCCCCCTATTCACATCGACAGGACAGCAGTGGAGAAGGTGGAAACCTTCAAGTTCCTTGGCGTACACATCACTGACAAACTGAAATGTCCCACCCAGGCAGACAGTGTGGTAAAGAAGGCGCAACACAGCCTCTTCAACCTCAGGAGGCTGAAGAAATGTGTCTTGGCACCTAAAACCCAGAAACTTTTACAGATGCACAATTGAGAGCATCCTGTCGGACTGTATCACCGCCTGGTACAGCAACTGCACCGCCTGCAACCGCAGGGCTATCCAGAGGGTGGTGCGGTCTGCCCAACGCATTACCAGGGGCAAACTACCCGCCCTCCAGGACACCTACATCACCCGATGTCACAGGAAGGCCAAAAAGATCATCAAGGACATCAACCACCCGAGCCAATGCCTGTTCACCCCACTATCATCCAGAAGGCGAGGTCAGTACAGGTGCATCAAAGCTTGGACCGAGAGACTGAAAAACAGCTTCTATCTCAAGGCCATCAGACTGTTAAATAGCCATCACTAGCACATTAGAGGCTGCTACCTATAGACATAGACTAGAAATCACTGGGCACTTTAAGAAATGGAACACTAGTCACTTTAATAATGTTTACATATCTTGCATTACTCATCTCATATACAGCGGTGTGAAAAAGTGTTTGCCCCCTTCCTGATTTCTTATTTGTTTGCATGTTTGTCACACTTAAATGTTTCAGATCATCAAACACATTTAAATATTAGTAAAAGATAACACAAGTAAACACAAAATGCAGTTTTGAAATGAAGGTTGTTATTATTAAGAGAAAACAAAATCCAAACCTACAAGTGTTTGCCCCCCCTGTTATAACACAACTCAACTGTGGTTTATCACACCTGAGTTCAATTCCTCTAGCCACACCCAGGCCTGATTACTGTCACACCTGTTCTCAATCAAGGAATCACTTAAATAGGACCTGCCTGACAAAGTGAAGTAGACCAAAAGATCCTCAAAAGCTAGACATCATGCCGAGATCCAAAGAAATTCAGGAACAAATGAGAAATAAAGTAATTGAGATCCATCAGTCTGGAAAAGGTTATAAAGCCATTTCTAAAGCTTTGGGACTCCAGGGAACCACAGTGAGAGCCATTATCCACAAATTGCGAAAACATGGAACAATGGTGAACCTTCACAGGAGTGGCCAGCCGACCAAAATTACCCCAAGAGCGCAGCGACGACTCATCCAAGAGGTCACAAAAGACCCCACAACAACATCCAAAGTGCTGCAGGCCTCACTTGCCTCAGTTAAGGTCAGTGTTCATGACTTCATGAAACTGGGCAAAAATGGCCTGCATGGCAGAGTTCCAAGACGAAAACCACTGCTGAGCAAAAAGAACATTAAGGCTCGTCTCATTTTTGCCAGAAAACATCTTGATGATCCCCAAGACCTTTGGGAAAATACTCTGTGGACTCACAAGACAAAAGTTGAACTTTTTGGAAGGTGTGTGTCCCATTACATCTGGCGTAAAAGTAACACCGCATTTCAGAAAAATAACATCATACCAACAGTAAACCTGGAAGACTTGCTGTGATAAATGGAATCATGAATTCTGCTGTCTACCAAAAAATCCTGAAGGAGAATGTCCGGCCATCTGTTCGTGACCTCAAGCTGAAGCGAACTTGGGTTCTGCAGTAGGACAATGATCCAAAACATACCAGCAAGTCCACCTCTGAATGGCTGAAGAAAAACAAAATGAAGACTTTGGAGTGGCCTAGTCAAAGTCCTGACCTGAATCTTATTGAGATGCTGTGGCATGACCTTAAAAAGGCAGTTCATGCTCGAAAACCCTCCAATGTCGCTGAATTACAACAATTCCGCAAAGATGAGTGGGCCAAAATTCTTCCACAGCGCTGTAAAAGACTCATTGCAAGTTATCGCAAATCTTGATTGCAGTTGTTGCTGCTAAGGGTGGCCCAACCAGTTATTAGGTTGTAGGGGGCAATCACTTTTTCACACAGGGCCATGTGGGTTTGGATTTTGTTTTCCCTTAATAATAACAACCTTCATTTCAAAACTGCATTTTGTGTTTACTTGTGGTATCGTTGACTAATATTTAAATTTGTTTGATGATCTGAAACATTTAAGTGTGACAAACATGCAAACAAATAAGAAATCAGGAAGGCGGCAAACACTTTTTCACACCACTGTGTGTGTGTGTGTGTGTGTGTGTGTGTGTATGTATATGTGTGTATATATATGTATATGTATATATATGTATGTGTCGTATGAAAAAGTTTGGGCACCCCTCTGAGGCTGCATAACAATTTACTCTGTCGTCACAGAAAATTATCACAGTGGCATGCCATTCATTTTCTAATAAAAGCTGAGTACTGGGGTATTGTCTAGACAAAGATTTTTAGTGTAGCAATATTTAAGTTGTATGAAATTAAATCAGATGTGAAAAATAGGCTATGCCAAAATTTGGGCACCCTTGTCATTCTGTTGATTTGAATACCTGTAACTACTTAGCATTGATTAATTGGAACACACGATTGGTTTGGTGAGCTCATTAAGCCTTGAACTTCATAGACAAGTGCATCCAATCATGAGAAAAGGCATTTAAGGTGGCCAATTGCAAGTTGTTCTCTTTGACTCTCCTCTGAAGAGTGGCAACATGGGGGCCTCAAAACAACTCTCAAATGACCTAAAAACAAAGATTGTTCAACATTATGGTTTAGGGGAAGGCTACAAAAAGCTATTGCAGAGATGTAAGCTGTCAGTGTCCACTGTGAGGAACATAGTGAGGAAATGGAAGACCAAAGGCACAGTTCTTGTTAAGGCCAGAAGTGGCAGGCCAAGTCAAATATCGGAGAGGCAAAGGCGAAGGATGGTGAGAACGGTCAAAAACAGCCCACAGACCACCTCCAAAGACCTACAGCATCATCTTGCTGCAGATGGTGTCACTGTGCATCGTTCAACAATTCAGCGCACTTTGCACAAGGAGAAGCTGTACGGGAGAGTGATGCGGAAGAAGCCTTTTCTGCACACACGCCACAAACAGAGTCGCTTGAGGTATGCAAACGCACATTTGGACAAGCCAGCTTCATTTTGGAATAAGGTGCTGTGGACTGATGAAACAAAGATTGAGTTATTTGGTCATAACAAGGGGCGTTATGCATGGCGGCAAAAGAACACAGCGTTCCAAGAAAAACACTTGCTACCCACAGTAAAATTTGGTGTGGGTTCCATCATGCTGTGGGGCTGTGTGGCCAGTACCGGTACTGGGAATCTTGTTAAAGTTGAGGGTCGCATGGATTCCACTCAATATCAGCAGATTCTTGGGAATAATGTTGAAGAATCAGTCACTAAGTTTAAGTTACGCCGGGGCTGGATATTTCAACAAGACAACGACCCAAAACACTGCTCAAAATCTACCCGGGCATTTATGCAGAGAAACAAGTACAATGTTCTGGAATGGCCATCCCAGTCCCCAGACCTGAATATCATTGAGAATCTGTGGGATGATTTGAAGCGGGCTGTCCATGCTCGGCAACCATCAAACCTAACTGAAGTGGAGATGTTTTGTAAGGAGGAATGGTCCAAAATACCTTCATCCAGAATCCAGACACTCATTAGAGGCTATAGGAAGCATCTAGAGGCTGTTATTTTAGCAAAAGGAGGCTCTACTAAATATTGATGTGATTTTTCTGTTGGGGTGCCCAAATGTATGCACCTGTCTAATTTCGTTTTGATGCATATTGCACATTTTCTGTTAATCCAATAAACCTAATTTCACTACTGAAATATTACTGTGTCCATCAGTTATTTGATAGATCAAAATGAAATTGCTGATCCAAACACCCAATTATTTATAAATGGATATCATGGAAATTGTCAGGGGTGCCCAAACTTTTTCATACGACTGTGTATATATATACACACACACACACACACACAAACCACACACACACACACACATATGTATGTATTTCATCCCCTGCTGATTTTGTACGTTTGCCCACTGACATGAAATGGTCAGTCGATAATTTTAATGGTAGGTTTATTTGAACAGTGAGAGACAGAATAACAAACAAAAAAATCCAGAAAATCGCATGTCAAAAATGTTATAAATTGATTTACATTTTAATGAGGGAAATAAGTATTTGACCCCCTCTCAATCAGAAAGATTTCTGTCTCCCAGGTGTCTTTTATACAGGTAACGAGCTGAGATTAGGAGCACAAGAGTGCTCCTAATCTCAGCTTGTTACCTGTATAAAAGACTCCTGTCCACAGAAGCAATCAATTAATCAGATTCCAAACTCTCCACCATGGCCAAGCCCAAATAACTCTCCAAGGATGTCAGGGACAAGATTGTAGTCCTACACAAGGCTGGAATGGGCTACAAGACCATCGCCAAGCAGCTTGGTGAGAAGGTGACAACAGTTGGTGCGATTATTCGCAAATGGAAGAAACACAAAATAACTGTCGATCTCCCTCGGCCTGGGGCTCCATGCAAGATCTCACCTCGTGGAGTTGCAATGATCATGAGAACGGTGAGGAATCAGCCCAGAACTACACGGGAGGATCTTGTCAATGATCTCAAGGCAGCTGGGACCATAGTCACCAAGAAAACAATTGGTAACACACTACACCAAGGACTGAAATCCTGCAGCGCCCGCAAGGTCCCCCTGCTCAAGAAAGCGCATATACAGGCCTGTCTGAAGTTTGCCAATGAACATCTGAATGATTCAGAGGAGAACTGGGTGAAAGTGGTGTGGTCAGATGAGACCAAAATCGAGCTCTTTGGCATCAACTCAACTCGCCGTGTTTGGAGGAGGAGGAATGCTGCCTATGACCCCAAGAACACCATCCCCACCGTCAAACATGGAGGTGGAAACATTATGCTTTGGGGGTGTTTTTCTGCTAAGGGGACAGGACAACTTCACCGCATCAAAGGGATGATGGACGGGGCCATGTACCGTCAAGTCTTGGGTGAGAACCTCCTTCTCTCAGCCAGGGCTTTGAAAATGGGTCGTGGATGGGTATTCCAGCATGACAATGACCCAAAACACACGGCCAAGGCAACAAAGGAGTGGCTCAAGAAGAAGCACATTAAGGTCCTGGAGTGGCCTAGCCAGTCTTCAGACCTTAATCCCATAGAAAATCTGTGGAGGGAGCTGAAGGTTCGAGTTGCCAAACGTCAGCCTCGAAATCTTAATGACTTGGAGAAGATCTGCAAAGAGGAGTGGGACAAAATCCCTCCTGAGATGTGTGCAAACCTGGTGGCCATCTACAAGAAACATCTGACCTCTGTGATTGCCAACAAGGGTTTTGCCACCAGGTACTATGTCATGTTTTGCAGAGGGGTCAAATATTTATTTCCCTCATTAAAATGCAAATCAATTTATAAAATCTTTGACATGTGTTTTTCTGGATTTTGTTGTTGTTATTCTGTCTCTCACTGTTCAAATAAACCTACCATTAAAATTATAGACTGATCATGTCTTTGTCAGTGGGCAAATGTACAAAATCAGCAGGGGATCAAATACTTTTTTCCCTCACTGTGTGTATATATGTGTGTATGTATGTATGTATGTATGTATGTATGTATGTATATATATATATATATATACTGCTAAAAAAAATAAAGGGAACACTAAAATAACACCTCCTAGATCTGAATGAATGAAATAATCTTATTAAATACTTTTTTCTTTACATAGTTGAATGTGCTGACAACAAAATCACACAAAAATGATTAATGGAAATCAAATGTATCAACCCATGGAGGTCTGGATTTGGAGTCACCCTCAAAATTAAAGTGGAAAACCACACTACAGGCTGATCCAACTTTGATGTATTGTCCTTAAAACAAGTCAAAATGGGGCTCAGTAGTGTGTGTGGCCTCCACGTGCCTGTATGATCTCCCTACAACGCCTGGGCATGCTCCTGATGAGGTGGCGGATGGTCTCCTGAGGGATCTCCTCCCAGACCTGGACTGTCCCAGATGTGCTCAATTGGATTCAGGTCTGGGGAACGGGCGGGCCAGTCCATAGCATCAATGCCTTCCTCTTGCAGGAACTGCTGACACACTCCAGCCACTTGAGGTCTAGCATTGTCTTGCATTAGGAGGAACCCAGGGCCAACCGCACCAGCATATGGTCTCACAAGGGGTCTGAGGATCTCATCTCGGCACCTAATGGCAGTCAGGCTACCTCTGGTGAGCACATGGAGGGCTGTGCGGCCCCCCAAAGAAATGACACCCCACACCATGACTGACCCACCGCCAAACCGGTCATGCTGGAGGATGTTGCAGGCAGCAGAACGTTCTCCACGGCGTCTCCAGACTCTGTCACATGTGCTCGGTGTGAACCTGCTTTCATCTGTGAAGAGCACAGGGCGCCAGTGGCGAATTTGCAAATCTTGGTGTTCTCTGGCAAATGCCAAACGTCCTGCACGGTGTTGGGCTGTAAGCACAACCCCCACCTGTGGACGTCGGGCCCTCATAGTCTGTTTCTGACCATTTTGAGCAGACACATGCACATTTGTGGCCTGCTGGAGGTCATTTTGCAGGGCTCTGGCAGTGCTCCTCCTGCTCCTCCTTGCACAAAGGCGGAGGTAGCAGTCCTGCTGCTGGGTTGTTGCCCTCCTACGGCCTCCTCCACGTCTCCTGATGTACTGGCCTGTCTCCTGGTAGCGCCTCCATGCTCTGGACACTACGCTGACAGACACAGCAAACCTTCTTGCCACAGCTCGCATTGATGTGCCATCCTGGATGAGCTGCACTACCTGAGCCACTTGTGTGGGTTGTAGACTCCGTCTCATGCTACCACTAGAGTGAAAGCACCGCCAGCATTCAAAAGTGACCAAAACATCAGCCAGGAAGCATAGGAACTGAGAAGTGGTCTGTGGTCACCACCTGCAAAACCAGTCCTTTATTGGGGGTGTCTTGCTAATTGCCTATCATTTCCACCTGTTGTCTATTCCATTTGCACAACAGCATGTGACATTTATTGTCAATCAGTGTTGCTTCCTAAGTGGACAGTTTGATTTCACAGAAGTGTGATTGACTTGGAGTTACATTGTGTTGTTTAAGTGTTCCCTTTATTTTTTTGAGCAGTGTGTATATATATATATATATATATATATATATATATATATATATATATATATATATATATATATATATATATATATATATATATATATATATATATATATATATATATATATATATATATATATACACATACTACCGTTCAAAAGTTTGGGGTCACTTACAAATTTCCTTGTTTTCCATGAAAACATACATGAAATGAGTTTGAATAGGAAATATAGCAAAATGAATAGGAAATGTAGTCATTGACAAGGTTAGAAATAATGATTTTTAATATAAATAATAATTTTGTCCTTCAAACTTTGCTTTCGTCAAAGAATCCTCCATTTACAGCAATTACAGCCTTGCAGACCTTTGGCATTCTAGTTGTCAATTTGTTGAGGTAATCTGAAGAGATTTCACCCCATGCTTCCTGAAGCACCTCCCACAAGTTGGATTGGCTTGATGGGCACTTCTTACGTACCATACGGTCAAGCTGCTCCCACAACATCTCAATAGGGTTGAGATCCGGATCCATTATAGACAGAATACCAGCTGACTGCTTCTTCCCTAAATAGTTATTGCATAGTTTGGAGCTGTGCTTTGGGTCATTATCCTGTTGTAGGAGGAAATTGGCTCCAATCAAGCACCGTCCACAGGGTATGGCATGGCGTTGCAAAATGGAGTGAAAGCCTTGTACAAATCTCCCACTTTACCACCACCAAAGCACCCCCAGACCATCACATTGCCTCCACCATGCTTGACAGATGGCATCAAGCACTCCTCCAGCATCTTTTCATTTGGTCTGTGTCTCACAAATGTTCTTCTTTATGATCCGAACACCTGAAACTTCGATTTGTCTGTCCATAACACTTTTTTCCAATCTTCCTCTGTCCAGTGTCTGTGTTTTTTTGCCCATCTTAAACTTTTATTTTTATTGGCCGGTCTGAGATATGGCTTTTTCTTTGCAACTCTGCCTAGAAGGTCAACATCCCGGAGTCGCCTCTTCACTGTTGATGTTGAGACTGGTGTTTTGCGGGTACTATTTAATGATTCTGCCAGTTGAGGACCTGTGAGGCGTCTGTTTCTCAAACTAGACGCTAATGTATTTGTCCTCTTGCTCAGTTGTGCACCAGGGCCTCCCGCTCCTCTTTCTATTCTGGTTAGAGCCAGTTTGCGCTGTTCTGTGAAGGGAGTAGTACACAGCGTTGTATGAGATCTTCAGTTTCTTGGCAATTTCTCGCATGGAATAGCCTTCATTTCTCAGAACAAGAATAGAGTTTCAGAAGAAAGTTATTTGTTTCTGGCTATTTTGAGCCTGTAATCGAACTCACAATTGCTGATGCTCCAGATACTCAACTAGTCTCAAGAAGGCCAGTTGTATTGCTTCTTTAATCAGCACAACAGTTTTCAGCTGTGCTAACATAATTGCAAAAGGGTTTTCTAATGATCAATTAGCCTTTTAAAATGATAAACTTGGATTAGCAAACACAACGTGCCATTGGAACACAGGACTGATGGTTGCTGATAATGGGCCTCTGTACACCTATGTAGATATTCCATTAGAAATCAGCCATTTCCAGCTACAATAGCCATTTACAACATTAACAATGTCTACACTGTATTTCGGATCAATTTGATGTTATTTTAATGGACACATTTTTTTTTTTTTTTTTTTTGAAAACAAGGAAATTTCTAAGTGACCCCAAACTTTTGAACGGTAGTGTACATACATACATACATACAGTTTAAGTCGGAAGTTTACATACACTTAGGTTGGAGTCATTAAAACTCGTTTTTCAACCACTACACACATTTCTTGTTAACAAACTATAGTTTTGGCAAGTCGGTTAGGACATCTACTTTGTGCATGACACAAGTAATTTTTCCAACAATTGTTTACAGACAGATTATTTCACTTATAATTCACTGTATCACAATTCCAGTGGGTCAGAAGTTTACATACACTAAGTTGACTGTGCCTTTAAACAGCTTGGAAAATTTCAGAAAATGATGTCATGGCTTTAGAAGCTTCTGTTAGGACAATTGACATCATTTGAGTCAATTGGAGGTGTACCTGTGGATGTATTTCAAGGCCTACTTTCAAACTCAGTGCCTCTTTGCTTGACATCATGGTAAAATCAAAAGAAATCAGCGAGACCTCAGAAAATATATTGCAGACCTCCACAAGTCTCGTTCATCCTTGGGAACAATTTCCAAACGCCTGAAGGTACCATGTTCATCTGTACAAACAATAGTACGCAAGTATAAACACCATGGGACCGCGCAGCCGTCATACTGCTCAGGAAGGAGACGCGTTCTGTCTGCTAGAGAGGAACGTACTTGATTTGCGAAAAGTGCAAATCAATCCCAGAACAACAGCAAAGGACCATGTGAAGATGCTGGAGGAAACAGGTACAAAAGTATCTATATCCACAGTAAAACGAGTCCTATATTGACATAACCTGAAAGGCCGATCAGCAAGGAAGAAGCCACTGCTCCAAAACTGCCATAAAAAAGCCAGACTACGGTTTGCAACTGTACATGGGGACAAAGATCGTACTTTTTGGAGAAATGTCCTCTGGTCGGATGAAACGAAAATAGAACTGTTTGGCCATAATGACCTATCGTTATGTTTGAAGGAAAAAGGGGGTCCTTGCAAGCCGAAGAACACCATCCCAACCGTGAAGCACGGGGGTGGCAGCATCATGCTGTGGGGGTGCTTTGCTGCAGGAGGGACTGGTGCATGTCACAAAATAGATGGCATCACGAGGAAGGAAAATTATGTGGATATATTGAAGCAACATCTCAAGACATCAGTCAGGAAGTTAAAGCTTGGTCGCAAATGGGTCTTCCAAATGGACAATGACCCCAAGCATACTTCCAAAGTTGTGGCAAAAAGGGCTTAAGGACAACAAAGTCAAGGTATTGGATTGGCCATCACAAAGCCCTGACCTCAATCCTATAGAAAATATGTGGGCAGAACTGAAAAAGCGTGTACGAGCAAGGAGGCCTACAAACCTGACTCAGTTACACCAGCTCTGTCAGGAGGAATGGGCCAAAATTCACCCAACTTATTGTGGGAAGCTTGTGGAAGGCTACCCAAAATGTTTGACCCAAGTTAAACAATTTGAAGGCAATGCTACCAAACACTAATTGAGTGTATGTAAACTTCTGACCCACTGGGAATGTGATGAAAGAAATAAAAGCTGAAGTAAATCATTCTCTCTACTATTATTCTGACATTTCACATTCTTAAAATAAAGTGGTGATCCTAACTGACCTAAGACAGGGCATTTTTATTAGGATTAAAATAAGGAATTGTGAAAAAATGAGTTTAAATGTATTTGGCTAAGGTGTATGTAAACTTCAGACTTCAACTGTACATATACTACCAGTCAAAAGTTTGGACACACCTACTCATTCAAGGGTTTTTCTTTAGTTTTACTATTTTTTATATTGTAGAATAATAGTGAAGCCAGAAATTGCAGCCCAAATAAATGCTTCACAGAGTTCAAGTCACAGACACAACTCAACATCAACTGTTCAGAGGGAACTGTGTGAATCAGGCCTTCGTGGTCGAATTGCTGCAAAGAAACAATTACTAAAGGACACCAATAAGAAGAAGAGACCTGGGCCAAGAAACACGAGCAATGGACATTAGACCGGTGGAAATGTGTCCTTTGGTCTGGAGTCCAAATTGGAGATTTTTGGTTGAGACGCGGTGTGGGTGAACGGATGATATCCGCATGTGTAGTTCCCACCGTAAAGCATGGAGGAGGAGGTGTTATGGTGTGGGGGTGCTTTGCAGGTGACACTGTCTGTGATTTATTTAGAATTCAAGGCACACTTAACCAGCATGGCTACCACAGCATTCTACAGCGATACGCCATCCCATCTGATTTGGCTTAGTGGGACTGTCATTTGGTTTTCAACAGGACACCTCCAGGCTGTATCAGGGCTATTTTACCAAGAAGGAGAGTAATGGAGTGCTGCATCATATGACCTGGCCTCCACAATCCCCTGACCTCAACCCAATTGAGATGATTTGGGATGAGTCGGACGGCAGAGTGAAGGACAAGCAGCCAACAAGTGCTCAGTTTATGTGGGAACTCCTTCAAGACTGTTGGAAAAGCATTCCAGGTGAAGCTGGTTGAGAAAATGCCAAGAGTGTGCAAAGGGTGGCTAGTTTTGTTGTCTTCACTATTAGTTTTGATGTCTTCACTATTATTCTACAATGTAGAAAATAGTCAAAATAAAGAAAAACCCTTGAATGAGTAGGTGTCCAAACTTTTGACTGGTACTGTGTGTGTGTGTGTGTGTTTAATTAAACGTTTCTAAGTATGCAACTTTTTAAAGCCAAGATAAATCACTATAGAGCTCTTTAGTAAATTGAAGTGAGTGAGGAGTGACTTGGAGTACCTTGCCAATTGTAATGCTTCTAGGTCATGATAAAATATCAGAGGAAACCATTTAGGGAGCTTTGAATTTGAGGTGTGGGCTTCAGGAAATAAGTTCAGGGCTCTCAAATAGCAACCTTTTCCTTGTATAGATTACGAGATAAAAAGTAGTGCACTATGTAGGGAATAGGGTGCCATTTGGTACATAGCCCAAGTCTGTTAATGTAGATATAGCCCTATACAGTATTCTGTATGGAGCCTAGCCAGAACTGCTGAAACAGAAAATTATTGCATTAAATTAAAAGCAAATGATGCTGTGGCTTGTTGTACCAGATTATTATAGAATCATGAACTGGAATGATGGTTGGATATAAGATTAGGAACAATATGGAAAACATATGCATATGTATACACAAACACTTGCATGCGCACACACGCACTGGTACCAACATGAACTAAGAGGGCCGTTTTAACAGTGCAACTTCAACCGTAAATGAGTTACTTATCTTACTGTATGTCGTGTTATGTTATTCAACCCATCAATGTGAAAGGGTGCCATTGCAGTTACTGAACACGAGTCACATTACTGAACACACACTACAGACTCTGCCTGCATGGCAACAGTCTTGCCAGCCCCACTGTCATAAAGCCATCAGGGCCCGTGATGAGATTAGGCATAATCTTATCGATTTAAACTGCATTATGATTTATGGGCCTTTGTGTGTTTGTTGGTATTTGGGGGTGCATGTGTGTGTGACTGCTTTGTTTGTACATCTGTGTGTATCTGTGTGTGTATCTGTGTGTATCTGTGTGTGTGTGTGTGTGTGTGTGTGTGTGTGTGTTTATCTGTGTGTGCTTGCATTTGTATGTGCACATATGTGAGTTGGAAGCATGCAGGCAGAAAGCAGCTCACTCAGCATTTTATTCCCCTACAGTCCAGTACACACACACACACACACACACTGGAAAGGGACCCTGTGTTCAACAGCAGAGAATCTCTCAGGATTAACACTTCAACATAGTGAAGTAGGCTTTTCCCCATGGGCATTAGGCATGTGAAATGGTTCACTAGATAATTAACGTTCTGTGTCACTCAGTAACTTCACACATTATTCCTTCTGTGATTAAACGGAGGCAGCAGACACACACACAGACAGTTTGTAGCTTGACTCGTGATTAGAACCAGAGCGGTAAGCCTAACACTAGGCCAACCGCTAACTGCTAGCCCCACTGATGATCGGTGACAGGAACTCACGACGGCAGTCAGGGCTATACTGTACTTATGTCTGGAACAGCACATACACATGCACACACTGGCACACACAAACACACGCACAAACACACACACACACAAACACACACACAAACCACCCTTCCACACTCTCCCAACTTGGAGCACGGCCACAGCCCCACAGTACCTGTCAGAGCCAGTTGGGTAATTAACTTTTCATCAGGTGGAGTTAAACCCAGTCTACAGCCCTGTATCCCCCCCTCTGTCTCCATACTGAGCCCCGCAGCGCACAACCCTTTCTGAGCCCAATGGGATCCAGATGTGGCTTTTCAAGCCTGGTGACAATCACAATTTATGGGGGGGGGGACGCGTGAGACGCAGGAGTCACTGCCAGACACACACATTCACATTCAGACACAGACACACACAGATACTTTAATATGTGCAACACACATACACACTGACACACACACATTACAACACACAGACACACACACACATACTCACAGGAGAGAAAACACTGAAACACACCCACCCACTCATTATAGATTGTATCAGATGAAGTGTTTGTGATACAAACATGTAGAATTTAGAATTCCCAAGTGAATCATAAGAGGTATTTCAGATCATGTCATCGCATGGTCTCCAAAACAAGCCTTTTGGCTATTGGAGTAACCTATGTGTATATTCAACATCAATAGGATGATGTTGTGTGTTGATGTAGCTACAGTGGTAGACTGATCTGCTGCCAGGATCTAAGTGCTGTCCAACTACACTGTTGCCTAATCGTACTGATATAATGGACTGGTGCCCTACAAATATCCTCACATAGGGCAGCCATTCCCTGGGTCAACGATTGGGCCTTAAAGATGGAAACAGCCCCACTCTCTGCCCCTAGGCCATTGTTTTTGTTTTTTGTTGACAAAGCAGAGGTGGGGAGCCCTGGGGGAGTGTCGTGCATCGGGGTACAAAAAATTGCAGTACATATGCTGCTGTTCTATCGCGCGTGCAATGATATCTGAGGGAAAAAAACACTGTTGTTTTCAGTAACTTCTTTGTTGTAAAATCGCAAACGGACATGGCAGTTTCACCATCAAGAATTCCAGCTTTAATGCAGGGTGTTATCCACTATCATCCATATCTTATTAACTAGTGGGGGGGGGCTCTTTGCTGCGGGGATCTGTAAGAAAGTCACTTCTAGCTAGGACACGGTACAGTGTCCTTCACCCCCACCTTTCCAACAGTTCTGTTTACGTTACAGCAAGGGAAGTACACCGGTACGCAGTGTATTTCGACCTCCGCCTGCCGAGCACTGCCTTACTGCAGTTCTGTTAACGTTACGGTGAGGGAAGTAGCTTGCTAGCTAACCCAACTCTCGCGTGGCACTACCCTCACCGTAATGTTAACAGAACTGCAGGAAAGCAGTGCTCGGCAGTCGGGTGCGAAGGACACTGTTCACTGGTGTCCTAGCTAGCTAGCTACTTCCCTCGCTGTAACATTAACAGAAGTCCAGACTCTCGTAGTAGCTACCCATAGTTTATGCTAAGGTAGCCACGCAGAGCGAAATACCTATCACTATAACATCATTCGTCACTATGGGCCGACGGAACTTTGTAACAATGGATCCTGTGAATTGGGTAGACCATGATAATTAGATAGCCACACATGCAGAGACATAACATTTTTATTAATGAGTTCATCTGAGTCTGGGTAAGTAGTAATGGGACTTGATTGGCAAAATTTCGCACTATCCCTTTATTACATTTTTTGGAGTGGCGGCAACGATTTAGCAGTGATGGCCTGCCGCTGCTAAATTAATATATTTACTATTTCATAACACTCTGCCTACATCACATTAAGCCCTGAGGGTCCCTCTTTCAGACACAGCGTGTTAGCCCCCGTCTCCTTACGCAACCACAGTCTCTGTCTGCATTCCAAATGGCATCCTATTCCCTTTATAGGGCATTCCAAATGGCATCCTGTTCCCTTTATAGGGCTCCGGAGTGGCGCAACGGTCTAAGGCACTGCATCTCAGTGCTTGAGGCGTCACTACAGACCCCCTGGTTCGATTCCAGGCTGTATCACAACGGGCCGTGATTGGGAGTCCCATAGGGCGGCGCACAATTGGCCCAGTGTCGTCCAGGTTTGGCCGGTGTAGGCCGTCATTGTAAATAAGAATTTGTTCTTAACTGACTTGCCTAGTTAAATAAAGGTAAAATATAAAATAAAATATAGTGCACTTCTTTTGACCAATGCCCATAGGACTGTTCAAAAGTAGGGCACTATATAGAGAATAGAGTGCCATTTGGGGCACACTCTGTGTACGAGCCCTAATCAGCGATGGCATTTCACACAAAGGTAATGCAGTGGGACTTTATAAGCAAGTCTGTGTGGAGGTGATGGCTCAGAGCCATTATAATTCTCTCCCACAGCAGGCTTGGATCCAGGATGACATGCGTGAGGGGGCTTTTTAAATCCATGGTGGGGCACAACTAGTATTGCTTTAGAGCACTAATAACACAAGGTAGATTGGTCCTACTACTGTTCAAATGTACAAAAAACATTCTGAAATGTAGCCGTACACATCAACAACCGTCGCTTTATATAATAACACAATAAATATATGTGCCCCACTAGGACATGTGTATCTGAAATGCTGCAGTAGGCCTACACATAATTTGCGCCTACCAACACGCACAGATCAGATCAACAGGATGAGCACCACTAGCTTATCATATATTCTTACAGGCTTCATAGTTTAAGCTTCAATAATTAGAACTATAGGCTACATTTCTGTCGAATTTGTGACACTACGCAATGAGCGTAACTAAGCCTCCACTTCTCCAGGTGCGCAATATTTTCTATGTGGGAGAGTTTAAGAAAAGCAAACTAAATCACACTAGGTGCATATGCTGTAGTCATAGCTGATGTCAAATTTCCTACATGGCAGTAGCTAACTTGAATCTGTCGCAAATAAGAGTAAATGCCCATTCCGAGAGCAACACGCAACACACACACACACACACACACACACACACACACACACACACACACACACACACACACACACACGCTATAAGAAGAGAGAAGGGAGGGGATAAAAAAGTAGGCCATGTCGTTTTCATTGGCTACTGTAAAAGTGATGTTAATACTATCACACAATGACTGCGTAATGCAAATTAATGTGCTGAACATTTCCTCCTCCTACATACAGGCAGAATTAATTGGATGATTATGGCCCAATGTCCAAGTTATCTTGCCTAGCCAAGGTACTAAAATCATTGTTGACCAATATGTTAGAGCTGCAATCTGATTTTGCTGCATTACAGAAAGCCCTTGTTGATTTAACTTTTACGAACAAAACAAAATATATGTTCTCTAATTCAGGGGTTCCCAAACTTTTTCACTCTGCGGGCCCCCCTTCCACCATTGAGGAACATCCCACACCCCCCTGCGCGCGCAACGTCTTTTTCTATGGGCACAAGCACTGTTCATGACACAAACGGTTCACACCCCTCTTGTTGGTGGAGAGAATTTTGCAGGTTTGAAGCTTATTTCCTGCAATTCTACACATTTTGTCCATGGGGTGCAAAGAAAATGTTGCAGCTTTAAAGCTAATTTTCTTGCAATTCTATACATTTTGCCATTTGTAATGTGTATTCATGTGATATTTGAATGACAAAAAAATGACAACAAAATCTATGGGCTAAGAAACGTAAATATAAAAACGTTAGCTGACATGAGCTAATTGATCTGGACATTTCTGACAAGTTATAAATAGCTCTCTAAGGTTTGCAATGACTAACATGACAAGAGGAACTGATGATGCACTACCCAATTTAGAAATTGCACCTTGTGCATTCTACTATTACAACTTTCAAGAGTAAGTTTAAAGCCGGACTGAGTTCCTTTAAAAAAAAAAAAATTATAATAATACAAAAATTATTGGGTGACTCCCGCGCCCCTCCTGCCAACCCCTCCCACCGTTTGGGAATCACTGCTCTAATTCACTGACAAATGTCTGATGGGCTTACATATTCACTCATTGGATGGCTCTGTCATTGAGCGGGTACCCGCCTATAAATATCTGGGAGTTTGGATTTAGCGTGGGAGATGGGCGGGTACATTAGGCTCCTCAACCTCGGTGGTCGGGCCAGCAAGCTGCTCAGTGAGCTGGGCAGCACACTCGACATGGTGGTCCTCCGTTTTTTTGTTCTTGGCAGTGCCCTGCCATTTTCGGATATCCAGGCTGATTAGCCAGCTATAATTATTCAGCTCGCCTCTACCAAAACTTAACTAAGCTAGTAACTAGCCTATTATTAGCTGCCTGGAAAAGTGAAACTTTTCCCCCTCTGTGTGAGAAACAAACGGTCAATTTGACCCAGCACAAATTTGACCCCGCCATGGGTGGGATCCAATGAGCTTCCTAAACAAGTTAATGAAGGCGATACCTTATATTATTATTTATTATTATTTTTAGTAATTTAGCAGACGCTCTTATCCAGAGCGACTTACATGAGCAATTAGGGTTAAGTGCCAAGGGCACATCGACAGATTTTTCACCTATGACATTGAATGGCTAGGTGCCCAATCAGAATGCATTTTGGGATTTTAATTACTAAATATTACATAATTACATCCCCCCCTCCCTCCCCCTCCTCAGATCATGATAGCATATCCGGCATAGCCTCTGTACCGGTCTGCGCTACTGGCAGGCCAGACAATGCTACATTGGCAAAACCGGGCATTGTAGTTCATATACCATTTGTTATGTTTATGGGGAAACAAAACTGGGGGGCACAAATTCTTATCTGGGGGGTCCATACCCGGCTCTGTCCCACCCCGTAGTGCCGGCTCTGTCCCACAGTCTCTCTGTTGAATCATACACACTCTACACGACTCCACGGCTATTTCAGGATGCTAATTAGTTAGCTACCTGTTGGCTCAACTCTCTCTCTCTCTCTCCCTCTTTGACTTTTTTCCCCTCTCTAGCTCAATTCTCTCTCTCTGTATCCTCTCTCTCAATCTTTTTCTCTTCAGTTCTCTCTCTTTTTCTTGTCTTGCTTATTCTCTCTTTGTTCTTTCTGTCTCATGGAATGATACTTGACATACTGTAGGTGTGCATTCAATTAAAACCACTTCCATTCAGTCTTAGCTTATTTTTCTGTCTGTGTCATATGTTTGGAATGAAATGGCCAGCAAGGCTATCCATGACATACCCCTACTAGTGCATGTTGCTCTTTGGGTGTGGTCAGAGATTAGCTAATAGATGAGTGCTACATTTCCCAGAATAGGAGAACTTGATCCAATGACAGGGTCAATGACCACTCTTTTCTCTGACACAATTGTGGCACACACCCTATGTTTTGGAGGCTACAATAAGCCTACGTACCAAGTATGAGTGGTATTAGGGTCTTCTATGTTCTATATAAAAGACCATCATATATTGAGTACATCATCATTTCAGACTTGAGTCTTTACTCTTATCAATTGATATGGAGTCCTGCTTGGGTCTTAAATACTCATTTTTTACATTTACATTTTAGTCATTTAGCAGACGCTCTTATCCAGAGCGACTTACAGTTAGTGAGTGCATACATTAATTTTTTATTTTTTCATACTGTCATTCCCCGTGGGAAGATGTGTGGTAACTTCAAGTTGTTTAGGATACATTTTATGTAACAGATGGTGTGCATTTAATTAGCTGGGGCTCGGCCCTATCCGATCATCATTGAGAAATCCTTCACTTTATTGCAGCACTCTCATAAAGCACCAATGACTACCCCATGATGCTAACCGCTAGCGCTCACCACATGAAAGGGCTAGCCTCCATTAAAGAGTGTGATCTAATAGCAGCGCGAGATTAGCCATTAACCAAGCCCACATGTGTTAGGGGAATGAGAGTCTGTTGAAGATGCAGCTGGTCCCAATTCACTCCCTACCTCTTGCCCTTGGCCCTAACTCTTCGATATGTTTGCCAATCTGAATGGTCTGGATAGGCGGTCTGGATAGCTCCCACCGTATTGCTTAGACCTTACAGATCTAGAAAATCGAAGGGTTGGGGCCAAGTGGAAGTGGAAGGGGTAGACAGCGGCTTGGGACTGGCTGTAGAAGTCAATGGAAAGACTAGCCTGTAGACGTTGGTGACACTTTATTTAGAGAGTCCCCCTCCGATGCTTCATGATGCTCATCAAGTTATTCACCAACCGCCTGTTACTGTACATGAGAAATGACTTTGAGCAACTAAGTTCAATATGAGTAGATTGAGCTTTTCTGCATGTCAATACAATCGCAGTTGACAGTTGTCGCAATTGTCAATACAGTCTCATAAATACACCTAAATGACAGTTTGTGGAAGGTTTTTGAGCAAATATAGATGGAGCTATTGGCCACCCCAACTTTTCCTTTGTGTAAAGTCGTGCTACAGCATGATCCATGCTATAATGAATTATGCACAGACATGTACATGAGTCATAGATGGGTCGATATGGGCCTCTCTTCTTGAGAAGGGCAGGATTGTCATCTGCTCTCACCTGGGAATCGAACCCGCTATCCTGGCTTTGCAAGTGCCATGCTCTAGGAGGCCTTTTGCCTCTTGGTAGGCAGTCATTGTAAATAAGAATGTGTTCTTAACTGACTTGCCTAGTTAAATAAAGGTAAATCAGTGTGACTGATTAATATAAAATAATATATGCCATTTAGTAGATGCTTTTATCCATACGTGCATGCATTTTACGTACGGGTGGTCCCACTATCCTGGCATTGCAAGCGCCATGCTCAACCAACTGGGCTACAGAGGACCACTTTGACAATGAGTGTTTGTTATGTCTCTGTGTAAGGGTTTCCCTAATTTCCCTTAGATGTCATCTCTGTCAGAAATGTGTGTGTGGTTGGCTTGGACTTAGGGTTGTTATGGTGACTGTATTACCACCACACCGTCATGACCACAGTCAAATTCCACGTGATCATTGAGTCACGGTAACTAGGCTTCTCCAAAACTACACTCTGATGCCGCTGATGGTCATTAGTAGCCAACCAAACTTGCTAACTGCCTGGTACTCAGTGCTCTATTGTCCCTCTAATCACTCTGACATCAATGCAAATGAAATCGAAAATCAAATCAAACACTTAATGAGAGCCCTGTCATTCAGAGTTTGAGCGGAATGGGATCATCTGTTGCGCAGCGAGAGCCAGCTCCTCATAGCTTGTTGATGCATGGAATGAAATAAGTGTTCCTATAAGCCCATGTTGCACAACATTTCTATAGGCTATGCTATGCAATTGTGTGAGAAAACAGAGTTTTGATGGCCTCTATTAAAAAGAGGAAGATCCCATCAGCTTACTATATTTATTTCTCAACTTTCCTAATATTAAGCACATTGCTTCTCTTTACAACCGGAGCAGCCTACCTGGCTGGCATGAAAATGAACCACGGGAAAAGCGTCTTCCATTCGCTATTCAAGTGCATATGGATGACGGCTTTGTTTCCCCCCTGTTCCGACAGCTGCTTGTCATGATAACGGCCCATTTCTAATTTCACACATATATTATTTAGTATATGTAAATATTAAATTGAGAATTGTCTGATGTGTGATACAGTTGAAGTCGGAAGTTTACATATACCTTAGCCAAATACATTTAAACTCAGTTTTTCACAATTCCTGACATTTAATCCTTGTAAAAATTCCCTGTCTGAGGTCAGTTAGGATCACCACTTTTATTTTAAGAATGTGAAATGTCAGAATAATTGTAGAGAGAATGATTTATTTCAGCTTTTATTTCTTTCATCACAGTCCCAGTGGGTCAGAAGTTTACATACACTCAATTAGTATTTGGTAGCATTGCCTTTAAATTGTTCAACTTGGGTTAAACGTTTCGGGTAGCCTTCCACAAGCTTCCCACAATAAGTTGGGTGAATTTTGGCCCATTCCTCCTGACAGAGTTGGTGTAACTGAGTCAGGTTTGTAGGCCTCCTTGCTCGCACGCGCTTTTTCAGTTCTGCCCACAAATGTTCTATAGGATTGAGGTCAGGGCTTTGTGATGGCCACTCCAATACCTTGACTTTGTTGTCCATAAGCCATTTTGCCACAACTTTGGAAGTATGCTTGGGGTCATTGTTCATTTGGAAGACCCATTTGCGACCAAGCTTTGACTTCCTGACTGATGTCTTGAGATGTTGCTTCAATATATCCACATCATTTTCCTTCCTCATGATGCCATCTATTTTGTGACATGCACCAGTTCATCCTGCAGCAAAGCACCCCCACAGCATGATGCTGCCACCCCCGTGCTTCACGGTTGGGATGGTGTTCTTCGGCTTGTAAGTTACCCCCTTTTTCCTCCAAACATAACAATGGTCATTATGGCCAATCAGTTCTATTTTTGTTTCATCAGACCAGAGGATATTTCTCCAAAAAGTACGATCTTTGTCCCCATGTGCAGTTGCAAACCGTAGTCTGGCTTTTTTATGGCGGTTTTGGAGCAGTGGCTTCTTCCTTGCTGAGCGGCCTTTCGGGTTATGTCGATATAGGACTCGTTTTACTGTGGCTATAGATACTTTTGTACCTGTTTCCTCCAGCATCTTCACATGGTCCTTTGCTGTTGTTCTGGGATTGATTTGCACTTTTCGCACCAAAGTACGTTCATCTCTAGGAGAAAGAACGCGTCTCCTTCCTGAGCGGTATGACTGCTGCGTGGTCCCATGGTGTTTATACTTGCGTACTATTGTTTGTACAGGTTAACCTGGTACCTTCAGCCATTTGGAAATTGCTCCCAAGGATGACCCAGACTTGTGGAGGTCTACAATTTTTTTCTGAGGTCTTGGCTGATTTCTTTTGATTTTCCCATGATGTTAAGCAAAGAGGCGCTGAGTTTGAAGGTAGGCCTTGAAATACATCCACAGGTACATTTCCAATTGACTCAAATGATGTCAATTAGCCTATCAGAAGCTTCTAAAGCTATGACATCATTTTCTGAAAATTTCCAAGCTGTTTAAAGGCACAGTCAACATAGTGTATGTAAACTTCTGACCCACTGGAATTGTGATACAGTGAATTATAAGTTAAATAATCAGTCTGTAAACAATTGTTGGAAAAATTACTTGTGTCATGCACAAAGTAAATGTCCTAACCGACTTGCCAAAACTATAGTTTGTTAACAAGAAATGTGTGGGGTGGTTGAAAATCTAGTTTTAATGACTCCAACCTAAGTGTAAGTAAACTTCCGACTTCAAATGTAATATTATCACTTGTGAATGATGCACAGGGTGTGCAGGCAAGAAACAGCACATGCATTATTTTGCGACTTTTGCAAATCATAGTCGCATGCATCATGTAGCCTAGCCCATAGGCCTATATGTTTTGCTAAGGCTTGTATCACAACTAAAGTGGCCAAATAACTCAAAAACGTGGCCTATAGGCCTAGGACCCATGAACAGGGTTGGAGAGCCCATAGCCTACAGAGCCTAGTGAAACATGTTCTTATAAGCCAAGTCATTGCGCAAACTCATGTGAAAAGAGTTTTGACTGGCCACTATTTAAAATAGGATCCCAACTTTCTTGTGCTGCTATATTTATTGCTTAATTCTTAATATTAAGCACATTCATCTCCTTTACAACCGGTGTAGCCTACCTGGCATATTAAAAACGTAACTGTGGGAAGCGCTTCCTCCTATGGCTATTACGGTGACCGTATTAGCGCCACACCGGCGGTCATGAGACATGACGGCAGTGAAATTCCATGTGACAGTTTAGTTACGGTAACTAGGCTTCTCCAAGCTCTGATGCTGCTGATGGTCATTGGTAGCCTACCAAACTTGCTAACTGCCTGGGGCTCAGCACTCTATTGTCCCTCTAATCACTGACATCAATGCAAATGTATTGAACATCTAATCAAACACTTCATGAGAGCCCATGAGCTCATGTTGCACAACATTTCTATAGGCTATGCAATTGTGTGAGAAAACAGCTTGGCACACCTGTATTTGGGGAGTTTCTCTCATTATTCTCTGCAGATCCTCTCAAGCTCTGTAAGGTTGGATGGGGAGCGTCGCTGCACAGCTATTTTCAGGTCTCTCCAGAGATGTTCGATTTGGGTTCAAGTCCAGGCTCTGGCTGGGCCACTCAAGGACATTCAGAGACTTGTCCCGTTGTCTTGGCTGTGTTCTTAGGGTCGTTGTTCTGTTGGAAGGTGAACCTTCGCTCCAGTCGGAGGTACTGAGCGCTCTGGAGCAGGTTTTCATCAAGTATCTCTCTGTACTTTGCTCCGTTCATCTTTCCCTCGATCCTGACTAGTCTCACAGTCCCTGCCGCTGAAAAACATCCCCACAACATGATGCTGCCACCCCCATGCTTCACCGTCGGGATGGTGCCAGGTTTCCTCCAGACGTGACGCTTGGCATTCAGGCCAAATAGTTTAATCTTGGTTTCATCAGACCAGAGAACCTTGTTTCTCATGGTCTGAGTCCTTTAGGTGCCTTTTGGCATACTCCAAGCGGGCTGTCATGTGCCTTTTACTGAGGAGTGGCTTCCGTCTGGGTGGAGTGCTGCAGAGATGGTTGTCCTTCTAGAAGGTTCTCCTATCTCCACAGAGGAACTGACCAAGGCCCTTCTCCCCCGATTGCTCAGTTTGGCCGGGCGGCCAGCTCTAGGATGAGTCTTGGTGGTTCCAAACTTCTTACATTTAAGAATGAAGGAGGCCACTGTGTTCTTGGGGACCTTCAATGCTGCAAAAAATGTTTGGTACCCTACCCCAGATCTGTGCCTCGACAGAATCCTGTCTCGGAGCTCTACGGACAAGTCCTTCGACTTCATGGTTTGGTTTTTGCTCTGTCAACTGTGGGACCTTATATGGACAGGTGTGTGCCTTTCCAAATCATGTCCAATCAATTTAATTTACCACAGGTGATCAATTGAAACAGGATGCACCTGTGCTCAATTTCGAGTCTCATAGTAAAGGGTCTGAATATTTTTTTTTCTTCTAAAAACCTGTTTTCGCTTCGTATTGTGTGTAGATTGATGAGAAAAATAAATAATGTAATCAATTTTAGAATATGGCTTTAACGTAACAAAATGTGGAAAAGGTCAAGGGGTCAATACTTTCCGAATGCGCTGTATATTATTTAGTATATGTAAAGACTACATTTCAATAAATCAACTTTTTCAAATTGTCGTCGCGCACCTCATGTAGCCTAGCCCATAGGCCTATATGTTTTGATAAGGTTTGTATTATACTATAGTGGCCAAATAACTTCTTACAATGAAGCACATTAATCCGCTTTACAATGGGTGTAGAGCTTAACTGGCATACATACGCAGCGCATGAGTTTCAAGTTTGGGGAAGATAATTTTCACTATCAAAATGCACCTTTATATTAAAAGCATTACATTTTTACATTTTACATTTTAGTCATTTAGCAGACGCTCTTATCCAGAGCGACTTACAGTTAGTGAGTGCATACATGTTTGATAAGGACGAGCACAGTTGCTTCTCCGATGTGTCTGTCTTCACTTGTAGCCTGTGAGAAGGAACCGATCACATGATGGGCATTGGCTAAAAATAATTGAGATTTCTGTGAGAGCCATGTGAGTGAGAGGTGCTTCGGCGAACATAGCTGGGAGAAGGGAAATACAATTATTATATTCAGCCCAATGGCACAACAACCACTGGCCGCAAAAGGCATAAAACATTTTTAGGGCGCATTACCGCCACACAAAGGGGATGCCGCCGGGAAATTTGAGGCATTATCAAGTGCTTGTCAAATTGTGAATGAGAGATTGATGAAGTGTGTACAGCCTTTTAGTATACTAAAAAAAGCAGAGCTCATGCCTTCCATGCAACTTTTTTTAGTTGCATCATGCAGCCTTAGGTTATATGTTTTGATTTCTAATACATTCTAAGGTTTGTATCTCAACTAAAGTTGCATAAATAGAGGAGGACCTGTTTTCAAATGATCACTTTGTTAACCGCTCAACACAGAATAGCCTTGTGTGCACTCTCTTGAAAATCGTTTGGGAATAAAGATCCTTTCTATTTTATTCAGCTATGTTCAATTGTATTCTTCTTACTATAAAATAATATAAAATAATGCCAAGGGAATTATAAGCAAATCTTGGCTGCTAAATGAACTAGTGTAGCCCACAGCCATATGGCATAGCCAGATCAGGGCCTAACGTAAGGACGACTCAGAATATGCTGGTCTGTTCTTCAGAAATAGGCTACATTTTCTTCATATCATAATGTTTCTTTAGACCTGCATAAAGTAAATAATGGATTTATTGTGATGGCGTAGGCTATATTGAATGGATGTTTTTGACTTTTTAAAATGTAGATGTTCCAAAGGTCTGCATCAGTGGCTTGTAGTCTGTGTGGAAGCCCGGAGGTGCTAAAGGTGTTTGTTAATTAACGGTCAATTACCCTGAGACCGGCAGTTATTTGCATGACAGTTACCAGCTGACATTTAATTTAATGACTGACACAGCCCTAGTTGGACTCAGACAGGAGTGTGTCACTTTTCCATGAAGTCAGTTGGTCATTGGTCACACATGCACACACAGAGAGAGAGTCTGGAGCCAGGGAAGCACAACAGGACTATACACTGAGTGCACAAAACATTAGGAACACTTTGCTAATATTGAGTTGCACCCCCTTTTGCCCTCAGAACAGCCTCAATTCGTTTGGGCATGGACTCTACAAGGTATTGAAAGCATTCCACAGGGATGCTGGCCCATGTTGACTCCAATGCTTCCCACAGTTGTGTCAAGTTGGCTGGATGTCCTTTAGGTGGTGGACTATTCTTGATACGCACAGGAAACTGTTGAGCGTGAAAAACCCAGCAGCATTGCAGTTCTTGACACACTCAACCCGGTGCGCCTGCACCTACTACCATACCCCGTTCAAAGGCACTTAAATTTTTTGTCTTGCCCATTCACCCTCTGAAAGGCACATATCCATGTCTCAATTGTCTCTAGGCTTAAAAATCCTTATTTAACCTAGGTTAACCCTGAGGGGTCTATAGTGGGAGGAACCCACACAGCCTGACCCAGGGTCAGTTCACTAAAGAGATCACCTTACAATTTTACCTCAGACCACCCCAGACAGCCTTTAACAGTACAGCCTTTAACTGGGTCTGTCTCACTGCTTTACAGTATAGTGGACCTACTATCTAGGTGTGTGTGTGTGTGTGTGTGTGTGTGTGTGTGTATACACATTCATCCATGTACTAGTGTGTGTCTGTGCATGCAGCTATGTACTTATGCTGGTGTGTCAGATGGTGTTTGTGTGTGTGTGGGCTGCTCATGCCTGTATTAGTGTGTGTGACTGTCAGATATAAGGCTCAACTCTATATGCTGCACTGCTATATAAACTATACCATATTATTTATAGTATACTATAAACAATATTAAATACAGGCTATCTTTTCTATGAGGAGGCCTCAGTGTGACCTCAAGTCCTTGTTCTTGCTAATTTCTTCTTCCGCTGGTCCCCCTTAAGAGGAGTCCATGGCTCATCCCAGTCCTTCGAGTTCTTCCTTAAAGGGAGGAGAGGAGGAGAGACTCTACAGTGCTCCTTCACCCCTCCAGGAAAAAAAACACTGGCCCTATTATCAGAGAGGAGGGGAGGGAGGGAGGGGGGGGGTTAGGGTATACCATGAGGAGCTGGAGAGACTTTGAAGGAGGAGTTGAAGATAAGAATTTAGGAGAGAGGGTGGGAGAGGAGAAATAAAAAGGAGGCATAGGAATTTGATATTATAGACAGACCTATCCAGTTCCCATTGGGGTGAAATAAGTTCAACTTAAAGCCAGATGTGAGGATGATTACAGTAGAAGTGTTCTTATAGCACAGGCTACACACAGGAGCCCCCCCTCCCCCACACACAAACACACCCCAGGGTTTCCGTTATGAAAATATGGCACCGGACAACGTGACCGGGAAGCTTTTAATATACCGGCCATTTGAAATGGTAGGATAAATTGTATGTTTTCCCAAACTTGAAACTCACACACCGCCTATTAGGTAATCGCCTCCACATTTCCATGGTCTGATTTTGCCTATAGGCTACTTTGAGACATGCCTTATAATATGAAATAAAACATTCAGGTTTCAAACAATTAAGTATGTTTTCAGAATGCATACGAAAATACACATAGGCCAATTTATTTCCACTAAATTATGCTAATTTACCTATAGACTGATAAGCATGACGGTCAAATGTATTTCCATCGACTGGTATTGCCATCAATGAATAAAAAGCATTATTTTGCTATGTTTATTTTTTCTCCCTGTCATTTTGGCCGGCTTTTCATTTTTTTTTATCGGCCAAAAGCCGGCAATTGCCGGCTAATGGAAACCCTGACACACAACTTTGTCAGTCATCACTTCTTTTGAATGTTACAGCATGCAGCCACAGGGCAAAAGTCCTGAAAAAAACCATCTCTTGTGTGTGTGTGTGTGAGATAACCAGCACTGTGTGATCTTTCGCGGTCAAACAGGAAATGCTGATAGGAGAATGCAGCCAAAGCAAACACACACACACACACCGTGCCCAAATTGCTATCTGGAGAGGGCCTGCACCTGCTCCCAAAATAATGTGATGTCATTCTCCTGAAAGAAAGCCACACGTGGTTCAGTTGGTAGTCAGTTACACACTGAAAGATACTAAAACTATCTTCAAAGGAAAACCGAGAAGTTGATTATATCCTATATATATCCTATAAATATCCTATATACTATATATATGATTACAGCAGTAAAGTCTTCACAGACAGTCTTCGTCAAAAAACGGTTTAAATAAGCCTATTGAACGGCACACAGGCAGCAGCACAGTTCAGACTAAATACTTTGACTAAATACAAGACTCCCAGTAAGAGTTACCTGTAACACCCTGGGCTTGATCTTGTTTTCACTTCTTTCTCTCAAAGAAGGCTGTTGTGTGTGTCTGCATGCATATGCCTTTATGCCAGTCTATATGGAGACTTTAAAATAACCCTATTAGTCTGAGACAAGAAACCCCCTCTTTGTCTCCTCCAGACAATTTACACTGTGCACCTGTATGTATGTATGTAATGTATGCATACACACACACACACACACACACACACACACACACACACACACAGGTAGGCAAAGTGAGACTGCAGCTGTAATGGCCTTGTTCTGTCTGTGTCTGTCTGTTTGTGTACTTGGCCATAAGTGATCTAATCTGCACATGGTATAACTGTTTAATGAGGCCGCAAACATGGTTAGTGTACACATGGGGTGTACATTGTGTGAGAGAAAGTATGCGCCTTACAGTACTTCCTGTGGGTGTGTCCCCTCTTACCTTCTATGGTTTGACCCAAGACAGACATCAGACAGACATGAGTAACACTTCTCCTCTGCCTTATATAATCCAATTCCACCTAGGAGAATGCAACATTTGAATAAGAAAAGTCACCTACATATCCATAAATATATATGATATATTATACAATAAATCAACCCAGTAGTTTTACAAACCGGAAGATTTAACCTCAGCCCACTATTGAAACTCAGTTTTCCTCCTATAGTGTCTGAAATGTGCGTGTTTGATATCGGCTACAAAATCCCTGATCTACCAATCATCTTGCAGTACAAATAGCTAGCTACACATTATGTGAAGATTAGCAATTCTGAGCCTCCCCTGGCTCAAACTGATCCCCTCAAACATGCTGAAAATGTTGTGTAGGTTGTAGCAACTGTATGAGCAGGCTTTGTAAACTCTACTGCCATAAGTGTTTTCCTGTGAGGTAGAGTGGCAGTAGTGGGATAGGACTCCCCAGTGAGCAAAATTGTTTGAAATATGTTTTTTCAACGTCTTTTCAACCAAAACGTTTCAACGTCTTGGCTTATAGACTCCTGACCACAGTGGTCTTTGCCTCTCAGCTTGAGGGGCGAGTCTCACCTAATCCCCCACCAGCCCCCAGCAGTATCAGGCTAAACTGCAAACATGGAGGCTAACATGTGACAGGAAGGTTACATGTGGAGGCAGCCAACAATCATTTTTGAGACTTTACAGTACAGCTTCTTCCAAACAGTGGGTGTTGCAAATGGGTGGTTACGGTACATTGGCAGAATTGGTCAAGCCAGTAGGTCACCTGTCAGTGTTTTCCCGAGGACAGACAATGAGGAAATGAGGCTAGGAGAAGAGTATTGGGACCCAGCCTCTGAAAGAACGAGTGGGAACCAACAGCAGCTTTCTAGCTAATGATGCTAACTTGTATTAGGCAGAACGGGGCTTGACCGGGCTGCAGTACATTAACATATATGGAGGCTACACTAGCATTAGCCATAGCCTAGCGCTGAAGGTTCACTAGTATTAGCCGTAGCCTAGCGCTGAAGAGGTACTGACAGGCTAATTAGCAAGTCAGCGTCCGTTCTGCTCCCCCTGTCCCTGTCGACGCTGTTCAATAACACCCTTTACACCAGGGCCACTGCCGTGCGCTGTGCCACCTCAGAGGGTGTGAAATTGTGCTCTTTCTGTAGGGGCGGTCATGCTAACAGGCTAACACAAAGTGACAGCGTGGAACAGCCCTCAGGGTACTGGCTCCAACTGGACATTAGCATTCTGCTATTACTGAGCTAATTTAGGGATGGCTAATAGAGCACTGCTGTTACACACACACACACACACACGCACAATGTATAGTAGAGTGAGTACAGGCCAGCCCTGTGTGCGGTACAGTGAGTTTGTTTTCCTCTTCTGTCCCCCTACAGTGTCTAGTCCCAGTGGAGGTGACCGCTCTGTAGAGGTCACCGCTAAATCACAGTCCCACTCATTAATCATAGACACACACGCACGTATGTACAGACATGTAAACACACACACATACACTCGCCCCCCCTGAGCGCTGTTCAGGATTTAGTCCATAAGCCCACCATATGGGCCTGCTGCTCTGAGACAGAGTTAGCTGTGAACACTATGCCTGTCTGTGTATGGCAGAATTTCTTGTTTTTTCCCCCATCCTCCCTCCAGCGTCCTCCAGACCTCTCTTTTCTGGCTTCTGTCATGCTATCTGTCATCATCCCACTTTCCTTCACTACCTTTCTCTGTTTATTTTCTCCCTCTTTACCTTTTTCTCTCGTTCTCTTCTCTCCCTCCTGGTGTTTCAGGGGCCAGTTCAGTAAGAATAACACTGGGTTGGTTGGTTTGTTGCCTCCAGTGCAGGACTGCCCAGGGTTCCAGCTCATAAAGTGCAAATTGAAATCTAGCCTCCTGGAACTCTCCTGCTAAATTACCACCATGCTCATCTACAGCACTGGATGGAGGGAGGGAGGGAGGGATAGATAGAGGGAGGGAGGGAGGGAGGAAACTGAGTGAGTGAGTGTTTTAGCAGCAGGGGAGATCTACTCCCCCAGATTATCACAGATTGGAGTGTGTGTGCGTGCGTATGTGTGTTGGTGTGTACTGTAGATCGGGGTCACACGCCAGTGGTCCCGCGGATTAATGACTTTGCTCAAGCAAGAGGAAACTTTTTGTGTGAGAGGTTGGGAAAGTCAGCGACTAGGATATGAACAGGCCTAATCACCAACAGATTAGTCGGCTTCACTCTCTTTCTCTCTCCTGTTTCCCTCTTTTTTTCCCTTCTATCGCTCCCTGCTGATTAGTTTATAAAGGCATGACATGCCTGCTTGATGCCACTTTTAAAATGGGGAATTGGAAACCTGTAATTTCCATGATCAAAGGCGCATGTTGAGTATGAATGCTGTCTCATAACTAGTAATGATATGTCCATATACTCAGTTCACATGTAACATGTGGAAATACACTTGTAGCAACTGTACACATGCCAACACACACCACCGCCACCCCCAACCCCTCAACCCCCCCACCCACCTCCCCACACCAGTTAAAAAGCCTCAGCACAGTGAGAGAGGCTCCCTTATCTTCTATACTCTCAGATGACCCGTTGTGCCGCAGGAGTTTGATCTCACTCACTACCGTCCCGCACTTCCAACTGACTTCACTCGGCCCCATCTGTCTCCTAATGACCCATAATGGCCAACTCTTAAGACCCTTAATGGGGCACTGAATCTCCTCTGGCCCTCTAGGACTCCCAATTCCACTCATCTAATCAGATTAACTACCCTCTCCTCTCTGTGGCTCAGCTGTGTGTGTGTGTGGGGGAGTTGTTGGGTGTTTGTGTGCATGCGTGTTTGTAATGATCAACTGAACAGATAACTGGACAGTGGTAAAGTTAGCTTAGATAAGAGGCATCACTCTGACTGTGACATTGACCTGAGGCAACTCCAAATCTTTTCATAACCCGATAGGTCACTGTCCTCTCCCCCATAGCCCACTGCTATTGGCCCACCTACTGTGATTTACAGATAGCAGAGCCATACATTATGGGCATTAGGATCTGTGGTGGGTGATGATTGACTCTGTTTGGCTACAGTGAGTGTACTGTACTCCCTGACTCAGAGACCTAGGCAACAGAAAAGTGACCTGTGAGAAGCTCACACTGTGCAGCCCACTGTACAGGGGTTGGGTGTGGTTTTGGGTGTGGTGGGTGCAGGGAAGGGGAATGAGTAAAAACTGGAGCTTTTGTATGTATGTGTGCGTGCGTGTATTCGCACACTACATGTTTGTTTTATATGAACAACGATTCTAAATTAACCTAAATATATATCCTCCTCTTCTCCCCAGGCATTTGGGAACGCTAAGACCGCTCATAACAACAACTCCAGCCGCTTTGGCAAGTTCATCCAGGTCAACTACGAGGAGAGTGGTACCGTCCGGGGGTGAGACAGCTACACCTTCTTTATCCATCCTCACCTTCCTTCCTCGTTCGCTCTCTTTCTCTCCCTTGCTGTCTCTCTTTCTCTCTTTCTCGTTCTTGTTCTCGCTCTCTCTCTCTCCCTCTCCCCTATGTCTCTGTTTCAATCTCTGTATGAAGGGAATCTTGTCTAAAGTAATTCCTGTGCGTGTGTTCACAGAGCGTACGTGGAGAAGTACCTTCTAGAGAAGTCACGTCTGGTCTACCAGGAGCACAATGAAAGGTAAGGGGGAAATTATTTACTTATACAGTGAGGGGAAAAAAGTATTTGATCCCCTGCTGATTTTGTACGTTTGCCCACTGACAAAGAAATGATCAGTCTATAATTTTAATGGTAGGTTTATTTGAACAGTGAGAGACAGAATAACAACAAAAAAATTCAGAAAAATGCATGTCAGAAATGTTAGAAATAGATTTGCATTTTAATGAGGGAAATAAGTATTTGACCCCTCTGCAAAACATGACTTAGTACTTGGTGGCAAAACCCTTGTTGGCAATCACAGAGGTCAGATGTTTCTTGTAGTTGGCCACCAGGTTTGCACACATCTCAGGAGGGATTTTGTCCCACTCCTCTTTGCAGATCTTCTCCAAGTCATTAAGGTTTCGAGGCTGACGTTTGGCAACTCGAACCTTCAGCTCCCTCCACAGATTTTCTATGGGATTAAGGTCTAGAGACTGGCTAGGCCACTCCAGGACCTTAATGTGCTTCTTCTTGAGCCACTCCTTTGTTGCCTTGGCCTTGTGTTTTGGGTAATTGTCATGCTGGAATACCCATCCATGACCCATTTTCAATGCCCTGGCTGAGGGAAGGAGGTTCTCACCCAATATTTGATGGTACATGGCCCCGTCTATCGTCCCTTTGATGCGGTGAAGATGTCCTGTCCCCTTAGCAGAAAAACACCCCCAAAGCATAATGTTTCCACCTCCATGTTTGACGGTGGGGATGGTGTTCTTGGGGTCATAGGCAGCATTCCTCCTCCTCCAAACACGGCGAGTTGAGTTGATGCCAAAGAGCTCGATTTTGGTCTCATCTGACCACAACACTTTCACCCAGTTCTCCTCTGAATCATTCAGATGTTCATTGGCAAACTTCAGACGGGCCTGTATATATGCTTTCTTGAGCAGGGGGACCTTGCGGGCGCTGCAGGATTTCAGTCCTTCACGGCGTAGTGTGTTACCAATTGTTTTGACTATGGTCCCAGCTGCCTTGAGATCATTGACAAGATCCTGCCGTGTAGTTCTGGGCTGATTCCTCACCGTTCTCATGATCATTGCAACTCCACGAGGTGAGATCTTGCATGGAGCCCCAGGCCGAGGGAGATTGACAGTTCTTTTGTGTTTCTTCCATTTGCGAATAATCGCACCAACTGTTGTCACCTTCTCACCAAGCTGCTTGGCGATGTCATCAAGGCAAAGGGTGGCTATTTGAAGAATCTCAAATATAACATATATTTTGATTTGTTTAACACTTTTTTGGTTACTACATGATTCCATATGTGTTATTTCATAGTTTTGATGTCTTCACTATTATTCTACAATGTAAAAATAAAGAAAAACCCTTGAATGAGTAGGTGTGTCCAAACTTTTGACTGGTAGTGTATATATATACACACACACACACACACACACACACAGTGTGAAAAACAATATAAAAGAAACATGAAGTGTCCAGTGTTTAATGTCACTATATACTGTGCATTGGACAAACTGGACAGGTAAGCATTATCCCAGCCAGAACGGCCAATAGGTCAGGAGCTTATCTCATGTTTCTGTAGCGTGAGGCAACTTGATATACAAGAACACTTCTTGGACCCAATCCTGAGTGCCAAGCAAAGAGGCATTGGGTTCCATTATTAAAGTCTTTGGTATGACTCGACCTGGGATCAAAACCCCAACCTTCCAATCTCAGGGCGGACACAAGGCTACTGAGTTGATATTCCAAGTAACTTAATTTTTCTCGTCTCAGTTGACCTCTGAAACTCAATACCTACAAGCCAATTTCGTTTCCTCAAACCACACAGGATATCTGATACACATCCGAAATAGACCAGAATAGCTGTCAGAATAACGGTCTCTCTCATTGCTTGCTCATATTGCAGTGTGTTCTACAAAGGGGAGTGTTATACTTTCCCTCAAGTTCAATCAATATCAGGTAACTTGTATCGTATATAGTTATTTATATAATATCATATACATAGGCTATTAACTACATAACCAATATTATTGAACTTTTTATATTTATGAACATGTCATCCTGTATGACTATGTTGACAGGTTGTGTAACCAGAATACACATACACACCACCTCACCGACTCCCACCCCACCTCACCCCCCCATGCACCCCCACAAAACCCATCATATTATTCTTCATCGCTAAATCACAAAATCCCTAATAGGTTTAAAACAGTGGTTATTTTATCCCCAAGCCCTGAGTTTTGCCCCACTGGCCACCAAGGTTTCCATTTCACCGTGATGACAGCACAGGCGGCCATATTGATGGAGCTCAAACTCAAACCAGACCTCCCAGCCTTCTCCTTTAGACCGGGGGGGGCTATAACACACTCACACAGAGAGAAAGTGCTGGCCGTCTCACTACTAACCACAGTGTCCACTCCGATAAGTACTAAGTGTTGGGTTTTAGACCAAGTCTTGAACCCACCGAAGTACAATTACAGCTCATTGTCTTGGGGACACACACACACTTGGAAAGCTCCCAGTCTCTGTCACGCCTAATCATGGTATAATACTACGGCGACATACAATACACTGTTTCTTTGTTTTCGCTGGGAATGCAACCTCTGGCCATCTATAATGTGTTACACGGATTGAGTCTCGAAAGGTTTGCCTTTTGACGGTCGACCACACTTTTGCTTCAGGAGATATTATCAGATGAGCTCCATGTGCGTATCACACATTTTAATTCAGATTTTCGCTCTAGTCATGCATTGCTGTCAACAGGAAAGCTCTGTACTTAGCTAAGGGTATGTACAAAACGGTATTGTGTTGACAGCAATGCATGACATCAAAAAAGTCAGATTTAGGCTGGAGTTTATGGAGCTAAATGCGACAAGTGTGACATGTGACAAGTCAATGTGGTCCAGAGTCAGTTAAATCATCCATCTAGTCCTTCTTTCCAACCCATTGGCCCACTCAGCAGAGCTCTCCTATTCTATTTTGTATCAGAACATCTCATGGTGAATATCAATCTAGCTGTACAGCAGTTTGTCAACCCAATCTGGCAACCCTGTTTTTACCTCAATCTGGGTTGTGTTCATTAGGCATCAAACATAAGAAAACAGACTAAAACAGGGGAAGGGACTACATGGACCAGTCCAATAAGAAACACTCATTTTCTCTTTCCATTGCAAATTGTTTTAAAACGTGATCTGCTGTGTGCCATATTGAACACGACCTTGGCAATCCTGTGTTTCCCTCTCTCCAGGAACTACCATGTGTTCTACTACATGTTGGCTGGAGCCAGTGAGGGTGAGAGGAAGGCCTTCCACCTGCTCAAACCTGAGGAGTACCATTACCTCAACCAGGTGGGCTCTCCACACACACACACACACACACACAGGGAATCGTAATGTAGTATGGGTGGATTCGTGTGTGTGTGGGTCCTGTGGCCACATGTAATAGCGAAAGAGCTGCTTAGACTGCAGATGATGATGATGATAATGGTTGCACTTCAGTTGGATGTTTGTCTTGCACTTACATTCATAAATGGAGCACTTCTCAAATCCTCTGGCTATTGATTGCTTTGACCCACATTTCCAGTATGTGTCTGTTCACAGCACCAGTACTGTGTGTGCCCGTGTGCGCGCATGTGTGTGCGTGTGTGCGCGTGTGTGTGTTTGTGGGTGTGTTTGTGTGTGTGTACACATCTGCCTACTTTGGCAACAGATGCATATACAGATTCACAGGACAGTGGTGAAAATCAGAATCCTTTGTTCCTTGGTTATTTTTTGGCATCCCAAAAAAGTAACTGTTTTTTCCCCCTCCTTTTCCCCCAAAACACCCCTAATCCCCACGACAACAAACCCAGCTCCGTCTGTTACTATGCACCGCTGTTTCCATGGCGACAGCATGAGTCGAGAGTTAATCTCGATTCCTGGCGCGTGCAGAGGAGCTGGCAGTCTCGTTTCTGTTTGTGTGTGCGTGTGACGATGGCCTGTGTGTTCATGGTGTGTAAAGTAGTCTGTGTTTTTGTATCTCTCTGTCGCTCATTCTCTCCCGCTCTCTTCCTGTCTTTCTCTCTCTTTATGACTGTATACGTGTCTGTGATACAAAGGAGCAAGGGCATTCTCCAAACAGATTGCTGCTGTCTTTTATCCTTTCTAGTAAAGAATAAAAGTGTATCTGCGATGTGTGCGTGTGTGTCCGTGTGTAGATGCGTGCAATGCATATGTGCATGCATTTGCTTGTGTCTGTCTGTCTGTGTAGCCCTAGCCCCAGTGAACACTCCAGACCCTATCTGGGAGCAGGGTATGAATTCCTCCCATAGTTGAACAGTTCTGTCACTCTCACTTCCTTCCTGTGTCCATGTGTCTCTCCACAGAGATAGAGTCTGTATCACTCTCTGTTCTCTCCCTCTCTCTCGCTCGAAACATTCTTGGAAAGACTGAGATCTTTCTTTCTCCGCAATTCAAACCAGTTGTGTCATTCATTTTTCAGATTAGGTCATTGCTAAGTGGATTGAATTATCACAGCTTTGGGGATTTGTGGTGTCTCTGTGTGTGTGTGTGTGTGTTTAGAACAGTTTAGTGAATTTCCCCTTGTGTATTAACAGTATGCGTCATCTCCTAGTCAGTTGAGTGAGTGTGTTTGAGTGTGTGTGTGTGTGTGTGTGTGTACGTACCTCTTTCTAATCCCCTCTACCTTACTTCCAGATGACAAAGAAATCCCCCAGACTCCACTGGGAGAATTACTATGAGAGCGAGCTGGTCAGTATTGTGTGTGTGTTTAGTTGTGTATACCTCTTCGCGTGTGTGTGTGTGTCTGTGTACATGTGAGGTTCATTTGGTGCTGGGTTGGGCCTCGGCTCTTGTCACGTCTTCACACGTGAGAACACACTCCTGTTTATTTTTGGAGTGTGTGTGTGTGTTAATATCATTCAGTGTTTTGTTGTCTCACTGCCATTGTCTGCACAGCCTTCACTTCTAGTGGTCTATGTAGTGGTCATTGTGATGTCTTGTATCTGGGATACTGCTTCAAATTCAGCACACTCTCCCCCCCTCTGTCTCTCTGAGTGTCTGTTTACATCGCATGTCTCAGGGGTGAGTCTATGACCTCCCTGCCCTTTCGTCTGCAATCCCTGACCCCTGAGCCAGAGGAGATGATGTCAGAGTCTCTGTCGCACTGTGCCTCTCAGCACTTCCTGACAGCTGGCTGTACTCTTTCCCTCTCTTTCCCTCTCTTTCCCTCTCTTTCCCTCTCTTTCCCTCTCTTTCCCACTCACTCACACGCTCTGAAACATAAACAAACACAAGGAGCGTCTGACACGATCACAATGACCAAACATGTTTGCTGTTTTTATTTGGGGTGTGGTATGTTCCTGGCTTGGTGGCTGTGGGTTTATTTCAGTGTCTCGGGGTGTCTTTGGGTTCACTTTGGTCGATTGCTTGGGTGTGAGAAGCATGCTGTCGTGGTACACGTTTTGAATGATGAGCACTTTCTCACATAACACTGATGGCCTGTCAAAAGGCATTTACCGCTCAAGTCTGTGATAGGACTAGGTAAGGAGCCAATTCTAACTTGAAATATAGAAGTGTCTCTTGAAATTTCTCGCACTGATATCAATGTATGATTTAAGAGAACATTTGAGATACGCGCACAGACAGTATCTCAAGTCAGAATTTGGCCCTAAGTGGGAACATCACTAAAAGCAATATGCCATATGTATCGAATTTTATCCCAAACATTTTCACCATGTACATTTTAGGGTTAACTCAATGACAAGGCTTGCTAAGTAAGCAGTAGAATATGTGCTGAGTAAGATCAAAATAATAAAATGCCTTTCTCTCAGTTTGAGAAGGTAAAAGAACAGAATGGAGCTTTCTTCAGTCATTCCCTCAGTGTCCTAAACCGATTGTTTTGATTAGACAAGTACCAAAGTTAAGGGTTTGGTGTAGGCCCAGAGATTCCAAGTTGAACTGTCCGACAATGATCTCTCTTTGTTTTCTCAACTTCCTTTGACATATCACATTGCGCCGTTTGGCATTTGAAACAAACCCAGCAATTTGGAAATTCTCTTCTTACCCAAGTGCATGTGAAGCCTTAAATCTCATGTTGGATTAAGTGCACATTTTCACCTCAGAAATTGCCCGTTACCCACATTACAGTATGTACCCTGGAAACTGTAAAGAAATCCAAACAGTAGGGAATAATGTTAAATGGTTTTAGAAGCTGATCCTGTGTGTGTATGCCCTCTGCCCCATCATTAGAACTGAAAGGAAGGCCCCTCTCTATTTGCCTTGCCAGTGGCCACCAGGCTCCGAGCATGGAAGGAAAACCTTCTGTGTGTTTTGGCTTGACCACCTCCCTTAGAACAACAACCGAACACTCCTATGCCACAAGGTTATTGTATAAAGCAGGGTTATACAATTCCTGACCTGGAGGGCCAAAGTAGTTCTGTTTTTTGTTTTTTTTATTGATTGATTTCATGGTCTCCCAGGTCTAAATCAGTCCCTGATTAGAAGGAGAGAATGAACCAGAGCTCAAGGACCGGAGTTGACTATCCCTGATATGAAAATGTTTGTTAGTGATTCAGTAAAGAGCATAATATATGAACTAGAAAACCATATGGTAGGGTGGTTGTGTCAGAAGTAGTGTTAGAGTGTGTACGATATGCCTAATAGTGAGTGTGTGTGTAGTATTCTACAGTATATGTGTATATTGTATGGTCAAGTGTGTTGATAGAGGTACTTGTTACTTCAGCAGGACTGCTTCACTGTGGAAGGGGAGGACCTGAAGCACGACTTTGAGCGGCTACAGTTGGCTATGGAGATGGTGGGGTTCCTGCCTGCCACACGCAAACAGTAAGTATATTGCATGCACGCACGCACGCACGTGCACACACACACACACACACACACACACACACACACACACACACACACACACACACCATGCAAGTCTTTCTCCCTTTCTCTCTCCATCTTTTCCACACCATCATTTCTAAAGCAGTTGTCTAGGTTTATCCTCATCTTAACTCATATTTGACTCCCTCCCTCTCTCCCTTCCTGTCTGGTAGGATCTTCTCCCTTCTGTCTGCTATCCTCCACCTGGGCAACATCCGCTACAAGAAGAAGACCTATAGAGACGACTCCATAGACATCTGTAACCCAGAGGTGCTGCCCACCGTCTCGGAGCTGCTCGAGGTATACCTCCTTGTCAATTGGTCATTCATTCACTCGTTGACTTGACCCGTCGATTCTGATATCTGTGGTTCTTCTCAGCAGAGTGCTTTATGATGTCATTGTTTTTCCTTCACATTGAGCCCATCGAGGTAATGGGAGTGCCTTCTGCTGTGTTCAAGCACATCTTCTATTGACAGGCAAGCCTGAGAGCTACTTCAGGTCCCCAAAAGCCACCGAACAATGCTACGCTACAACAGTTATTAGGTCAAGGACTGTTCTCAGGTCTGCTATGGTATGGTTGATCTGCAATATTATGACCTATCAATAGAGGCTTAGAACTCTAATTTTATCTACCCATGACTGAGGCGAGAGGATCTTAATAATTTTTTTCTAAATATGTGTATTCAATTTCTTCAGCTCAGGTTTACAGACAGACACCAAGAGATTTGAATACTGTACATATGGACATACATTCTTGACATGTTAAACTGTTTGGCCTATGCACAAGCAATGTTGAGTTGTCAACTAACGTGAATTCAGTGTGAAATCTACAAAAAATTTCACTATGTAATTGGATTTAGGTTAAAAGTTGGGTGAAAAAAAGACTAATCCCTTACTTTGATCCAATCAGTTTTCCACGTTGATTCAATGTCATCACATTTAATTATTTTGTTGAAATGATGTGGAAACAACGTTGATTCAACCAGTTTTTGCCCAGTGGGATAAGACATGTTCAACATTGAGATGTCTTTTGAAAACTGGATGATGCGGTGACTAGAGCTCATGACTGCCAGAGTATTGTGCAATACACACATGTGCGCACCCTGCCAGAGTATTGTGCAATACACACACGTGCGCACACTGCCAGAGTATTGTGCAATACACACACGTGCGCACACTGCCAGAGTATTGTGCAATACACACACGTGCGCACACTGCCAGAGTATTGTGCAATACACACACGTGCACACCCTGCCAGAGTATTGTGCAATACACACACGTGCGCACACTGCCAGAGTATTGTGCAATACACACACGTGCACACACACACACACACACACAATCAATTGTGGCATGGCATCCATAATTTGTCACTGAATTCTTTTCAAATGTTTGCGTAGACTGCAAATAGTTTTAATGGTTTTGATCGCCACAGGCTAGCGAAGAGGCCAATGCAAGGGAAATAGTCCAAAGCAATCAAATCAAATCAAATTTTATTTGCCACATGCGCCGAATACAACAGGTGTAGACCTTACAGTGAAATGCTTACTTACAAGCCCTTAACCAACAATGCAGTTTTAAGAAAGAATACCCCCCCCAAAAAATATTAATAATAATAATAACAATAAATAAATAAAAACTTTTTTAAAAACACTAAAAACTGAAAAGCAAAATTGCAAAAAAATACAATATAAAATAATAGTAACAAATAATTAAAGAGCAGCAGTAAAATAACAATAGTGAGGCTATTAACAGGGGGTAGCGGTACCGATTCAATGTGTGGGGGCACCGGTTAGTCCAGGTAATTGGGGTAATATGTACATGTAGGTAGAGTTATTAAAGTGACTAGACATAGATAATAAACAGAGAGTAGCAGCAGCGTAAAAGTCCAATATTTCCGTAGTACTGCATTCTCTAATCACCTTGAATGTTAATTAAATCTATGAGATACACACCACTCTTAACGAATCACATCTTGCGCCTGACAATTTGTTGGAGTATTGCCTCCCAAAAGCTGACATTGTTGAAATGGTTGTTTGAGCAGAGCTGGCTGAACTCGCACTGTAAATACATGGTGGCCTGGTCTCATATGAAACTGCCAAAGCCCCGTCAGCACCAACACGTACACACACACACACACACACACACACACACACACACACACACACACACACACACACACACACACACACACACACACACTAAGCTGGACATATACTGTAGGACTAACATGATTAGACAATGGCCGTGTTCCATTTGAGGAACTCAAGTAGGAGACATAACGGGAAGAAAAAGATTGGTAGACTCGTGAACTAGATAGAACAGGAGGTCCATAGAATATCCATGTATAATTATATTCAAAAATGGTTCATGTGCTGAGAAGTGTCTCCTTATCTTTGGGGTCCGGATCACATTCTCCTTACAGTCTTCTTGTACCCTTTTCACACTACTGAACTGAGCCAAATCAGCCCATGTGAAGCTGTACCGCAACCAGCCTGTATACACCAGTTGCTGGATCCATGCTGAAAAGGAAAATATCTGAGCCAGTACACAGTACTGTTTCAATCAGCTCGATAGTGTGAAAAGGGCATTGGATTTGGATATATTGTAGTCCCAGTTCTCTGACTCACGCTTTCACTGCAGTGCTAATGAACCCACACAAGTGCCTTGTGGGATTGGGCTTGCATTAGACATGCCCACCTCCTTAACCACAGCTCCTACACTCTGTCTCCCTCCTACAGTAGAACCACAATGCATCATCACTCTCCACTGTTGTTCCACAGCTATGGCCTCTGACTGCTAATGCTGGCAGCCAACTGAGCATTTCTTCTGAGCATGTACCTCAGAATGTAGCCTGTCATTGTCACAGGTGATATATCTAATTGTGCTGTGCTTTAAATACCAGAAGATAACTCAATCAATTCAGTCATTAGCTGTTATAGGAGGGGATCAAGGTATCTTTCTACACTACTTAAGCACACTGACTGACATAAAGCCTACATAACCATGACATAACCATGACATAACCGCTAGCTGAAGTCAACTTACTGTAGAAACTCTGACCGACGCCTACTCAACGTCGACACATGCTGTTCTCATTTCACTCTAACCCGGACACAAACCACAAGCATTAGCAGTCTATCCTGTTGAGTCACTGAAAAAACAATTATCAAAGTGTGTTGGAAAGCCTGACAACTGTGCCACAGGGTATTATGCAGAAAGGGGAACCAGTTGGGTGTTTTAAGGAAGAGAGTCGTTTTGTGCCGCGGGTACCATGTGACTTATGAGGACGAGAGATGAGGCACATGCTCACCACATGTTCAGGGTCGGAGAGAGTAGAAGCACCATCGAAGGGAAATACTGGGGTTTCTCGATGCTCTGGTACAGTAGTCACAGTGTCACGTTATTCAAACAAGGCAGGGTTTGCTGAATTAACGGGATAGTTGACCCAAGTTATTGGATACTATGCAATTAATTTATACAGCGGGAGTGTCAGCCAGCAACTAAAGATTTGGGTTTGCTTACTTAGCTAGGGATAAGCTTTAGCACTAGTATCCACTGCAAAACAGTGATAGCTGGGAGTGATAGCTGTTGGCGCTTTTCTAAAAGCATGCCTAAATCACCTCAAAACCACTATCATAAGCAGCAAATATCTAGAACATAAACATGTATCATGTCATACCATGGGTGAACTATCGGTCACCAATTCACCATCTTTGCGTTTACTATACTATGGTGTCACGTGAGCAGCACTTTCCACAGGGAAAGCTAATTGGCTGTAGTGTAGACTGATGCATGAATGGGAATATGACTGGCTCGTACTTCCTGTTTCTTGAGGGGGCGGAAGAGGAAGTGGAGCAGGGTCAGATGGTAGAGTTGACAGACTGGTTCCTCTGGGCGGACCTCAGGGTCCCAGTAGGGCTAGGTGGAGCTAGGACAGTGTTAAGTGATGCAACTGTGACAATAACACAGTTCCTGGGTCAGTTTGGGCTCTGCTTCAGGGTGCATCTCCCATTAGCTTGATTGAGAAATGTATTAATAAACAGTAACAGCACATAATATTTTTTTTATGTATTAAAAACCTTGCTAGAGAATGGAATCTAAGTGCTGTTACCAGGCGACAGTCATGCAGCACAGACCAATCAGTGAGCAGTAGAATTAGCTCTGCACCCAGTGGGGGATTATCAAGAAGTATGAAATTAAGTCTGATTAGTGCCCCCCACAAATGCTGCTGTTTACATCAAAGACCATTATAAAGGAAACAACTGAAAAAAATATAGCCATGATGGTGTTTAAGATCAACACTGCTGCCGCTACACACACACACACACACACACACACACACACACACACACACACACACACACACACACACACACACACACACAGGGTACCCTCTGCCGCGTCCTCAGCAGCAGCTGTCAGCCGCACTCCCATAATCCCAGTGGATGGATGAGTGGTCAGATGTGTGTGCAGTGACATCTGCCTCTCTCAGCATGGCCCTGGCTGCTGTCAATGGGCTGTCGTGCTTGGGCCGAGGCTAGAGTGTGTGTGTGTGTGTCCTGCTCTACACAATAAGCTAATCTCAGCTAACCATGTCAATGTCACTTAGCCAATACTCAACCCCCCCTTTCTAACTGCTGTCTGTTGTTATCTAGAAATGTATGTATGCAACTAATAGCTATGCACTCTATTCAGAATGACTGTCTGTCTCTAGTTCCTGACTGACCTTGTATTTGTCTTTGTCCACAGGTGAAGGAGGAGATGCTGTTCGAGGCTCTGACCACGAGGAAGACTGTCACGGTGGGAGAGCGGCTGATAGTGCCGTACAAACTGGCAGAGGTGAGCGCGAGATTTCCTGCTCTGTTTACGATAACAACCATAATAACACAACTGCACCAGACCACACAGGCGGCTTTGAACCCTATCCGACCCCAAAGTGACAACAACAACAGCCGCAGAACTTCAGAACTCTCCTAGCTATTTCATCTTGTATAAAGTTTTGGGACTTGGTTTATAGAGTTGTGTTTATGAATTGTTGACAGACTAATTTCTTCAGGACACTACTTGTTTGCTTGGATTTGCTTTCCTTCCGTCGAAACTCAAAAGGCTTTTGTAGTCCACGGGGGGAGGGCGTACAGTACATTCCACAAGGCCTCAAGAAAGCAGAGCGGAGTCTCTTTGTTTGGCAGCAGAGTGCGTCAGTGGTCAGGGATTATAAGGGGCCGTCTCAGGAGGGTTTGTTGTGGTGGCGCTGCCCCCCCCCCCCTTCCTCAGGATTGTGGCGTTGTGGGTCTCTTCCTCTATGACTTTCTGTTTCCTGTGAGGTTTACTATGTGGCGTTAACCCCCTCAGCGCCAAAAAGCATAATTGTATGCCAAATCTCACAGAGAGCCTATTTGAAATGACCTTAATACAAAAACCTGGGTTGAGTTCATTGATTGGGGCATGTGACGGAAAAAGTTTTAAAGTTTTGCAACAGAAAACGGAAATGTGCATTTCATATTGGACCAAGTAGTCCCTCCCGGTTTCACCCCCTTCTGGTTACACATTAGCGACTAGCTACACAATAGCTGCATCCATCCCCCCAGTGGTCTCTGCCTAGGAATGTTCAACCTCCGCTTGAATATACAGCCGAAGCCGGACCAGAAACCAAATCCTGTCTCCCTCAGCCTCTCCATAGACAGTCGTAATAGAGGCTCAGACAATGGGCTTTAAAAAAACGTTATCCTATAGGAAGACTGTGGCTACAATATATACTCAATACTTAATGTTACTGTAGCTCTGTTGTTCTGCTAATGCTATGGAAGTCCCCCATCTGCCACAACTTAATGTGGAGAGAGAGGGAGGTCTTTGAGGAGGTGGAGAGTTAAGAGAGAGAAATAAAACGAGGGGCCCTCCACTGCATGGAAATCCCCATCCGTCACAGCCTAATATGAGCCTTTAGAGAAAGGAGAGAGGGGGAGAGATGCAATTCACAGTGTCAGAAGGAAATCTGCACAGAACAGCAGTAAGCGTGTTCTCTACACTACAGTACATCAGTAGGATAAGGCTGTGGTTGTTGTTTGCCCGGCAGCTGTGGAGAAAGAGCTTAGTGACTGCAGAGGCTGTAGCAGTTCCCCTGGTCACTGAGATCTCATCTCTGCCCCCAGAGGAGAAACTAGGCATATACCATCTTTCTCTCTCTTTTTCTGTTTCTCTCCCTTTCCCCCTTTCTCTCTCTTTCTCTCTCTGTGTGTTTCTCTCTTTCTCTCTGTCCCCCTTACTCGCGCTCCTCTCTCTCTCTTTCTCTATCTCTCTCTCGACTAGAACTGCATTCCAATAGGTTCTGTACAACCTTTCCCTCCTAACCTCAGATAGGTGAGAGAGTGTTTATTGATTGTTTGGGTCCAGTAGTAAGGCTTCTCTCTGTTCCCAACTAAGGGGTTAACACACATTTCTGAGGAACGGCCTGACTGGTTGGATACCTGTCAGTTTCCTTCTCTCATGACTTAATTGCCATTTTATTCTAGTGGCAATTATATATTACCAAGCATTAACCTAGTTATTTCATGAGAGAGGTCCTATAAAAGGAAGCCTACCTTAGCTAAGGCTTGCTGCATGCTAGCTAATGAGAGAGGAAGAGTGTGTGTGTGTTTTAATTAACCACGGCTCTGCTGTGCATTCATGTGCTTTAGATTAAATGGTGCCACTCTATATCAAAGCTATTTAAATGTATTTGCAGCTAACACACACACACACGCATAAACACACACACACACACACACACACACACACACACACAGTCTTATTTTATTAACCTTGTGGTGACACACAATTGATTCCTCATTCAAAATCCTATTTTCCCTAACCTTAATCCTAAACCTAAACCTAACCTTTAACCCCTAACCCTAACTCTAACCCTAAACCCCCAATAAATAAATAGCCTTTTTCCTTGCGGGGACAGGCAAAATGTCTCCAGTTGGTTGAATCTTTGTTCGTTTACTATTCTTGTGGGGACTTCTGGTCTAGCGAGTAATAGCGAGTAATTTGCGTTGCGGGATCATGCAGGGTGTTGTTTTACACCTCCTGTGGCTCACGGACCGTGTTTGTAAGCCATTAGCGAGAAAGAGCAAGGCCCCCTCTGGTCGTCTCCTCGGCAAAGGCTTCTAATTACCAAACACCAGCCAAGACCTTGTTATAGGGTCGACCCCATAACAGTTTACTAAACTCTCTCTGATAACTTCCCTCTAATTATTTTGTCAGCCTCTTGGGTGGCCCTCTCATAAAAACTTTGTTTTTAGGTAGTTTCTTTTCTCCATCCAATTCCATTTCCTAACATTTCTAGCACTGTAGTTCCATTGTGGTAAATAATGGAATCTGGTTGTGACTTGTGACGTTTAATGACAATGGATGTTCGTTCACGCGACACATCATCGTGTTTGAAAATCCCTGGTGGACGTTTGAGCAGTTTTGATTGGGAGCGTGTTTTGAAAGTGTTGCATAATGCATGGGAACTTACATAACCTTTGGGAGCAGGAAACAGCGAAGCGCTTACCTCTAAAAATAATGCCTAGATCAATAATGCATTAGGGAAAAAGAGGAGGCTTTTTAAAACACATATTTTTGCTTGGTCACGATTTTCTACTCCCCCGGACCTAGTTGAAACGGTTTAGACATGTACAGCAAATGCATTGTACATTAGGGGTGCGTTCAGGGACACACAACATTACAGTCTGTTTAATAGAAATGTGTTGTATATCACATATTTTTACTTCCTCATGAATTTGTGCTCCCCTGGACCTAGTTGAATCAGTTTAAACACACCTACTGCCTGCTAACACTCTACTGTACCTTAGGGTTGTGTTCAGGGGCACGCAAGGTTACCGAAGGTTCATATACAGTACAAATGTGTACTATGTCATGTAGAGTACGTTGGACGTGCCTCCAGTTACAGCACAGACCTCTGTCTGACCAACCACAGCTAACCAGAGAAACTCCAATCCCCTTCCATAACACTCCTACTGCCAAAGGCGGATGGTCATAATGTCCAAGTCCTCATTCCAACTCCAATTATAATAGCTTAGCTTAGGGCTGTTACGGTGACCGTATTACCGCCACAACGGCAGTCACGAGTCATGACTGCAGTCAGATTCCACGTGACCATTGAGTCATGGTAACTAGGCTTCTCCAAAACTGTGCTCTGATGTACATTAGTAGCCTACCAAACTTGCTTACGACCAGTCGCTAATCGCCTGGTACTTGGCCCTCTACTCTGACATTAATGCAAATGTACGAAAAAATAAAACACTTCATGAGAGCCCTGTCATTCAGAGTTTGAGCAGAATAGATCACCTGTTGCGCAGCGATAGCCAGTTCCTCATACCTGGGTGATGCATGGAATGAAATAAGTGTTGCGCAACATTTCTTTAGGCTATGCAATTGAGTGAGAAAACAGAGTTTTGATGGCCTCTATTAAAAAGAGGAGGATCCCATCAGCTTTCTCTAGGCTAGGCCTACTATGTTTATTTCTTAACTTTGGTATTATTAAGCACATTGCTTCGCTTTACAATCGGAGTATAGCCTACCTGGCTGGCATGAAAATGAACCGCGGGAAAAGCATCCTCCATTCGCTATTCAAGTGCATATGGATGACGGCTTTGTTTTCCCCTGCCCCTGTTCCGACAGGTGCATGATAATGGCCCATTTTTAAATCAAAACTGATTTCACACATATTTTTTTGTATATGTAAAGACAAGATAAAATTGAGAATAGTCTGATGTCACTGTTCCTTTTTATGGATCGATGACGTAAAGCTGTAGTGTTGTAGCACAGCAGGGCTTGGAGTGTAGAAAAACCAGAGGAACTTGTTAGCTGGCATGCTAACAAACGTTACACTATTGTTGGCTAGCTAACATTGTTGGCATTAGAGGAACGTAGCTGGCATGCTAACATGTTACCAAAGATAGTACAGTATGAAGATTCCTAGAAACTGCTTCTCCAATAAAAATCCCTGATCACGCTTGTAGGTGATGTTGGCTAGCTAAGCTCATGCGCAGAAACACGTCATGGGGTCTCACGGTCTTCTCGCGCTGAACTGCGTATGTGCAGGCCGTCAAATCAAATTCACTCCTGTGATATAAAGTAGTTTTTGAGTAAAATGAAAGCATGTCTGTTTTTCACTTTTATGAGTTTGGAGTAATAACACGTTCAGCTAATCTACATCGTGCCTTTAGATTTCATTCACTTCTCCCATTGACTTCCCAAACCCCGGTCTGGTCTGTAGTCTGCTTTGCGAAGCGTTACTGGAAGTATCGCGATGTTGGGCCTCTGTGGTTAGAAACTGATGTTGGCTAACATTGTTAGCATCTCCTATTCATTCTCCACTAGCAAGACACGGTTCCATGTAGCCTACCACTGTCTACCCTAGCCGATGTATACAGTAGGTGCCGGTTTAGAGAAAGTTAGGCTCAGACGGTTTCTTTACAGATATCCACACATTATACAATCCGGATGGACGTACAAGGAGTTACGGATTATAGATATGCCTTCAGTAACAGGATTTTCAGAAACAAGGAACCCCCTAAGGCTACGCATTGTAGCCTTCTAGGGCGTACATGCACGAATGCACGGCGTCCAATATAGGGTTACACATTCCCCAACGTCTCAGCACCACTTCTTGTGTCCTCCTTAAAGAACAGATCAGGTCAGAATGCTGATGATAGTCCATCTGTTCATTAGCATCTCTGAAGTACGTATTTCAACGTTTGACAGTGGCCAAGTACAAAGGTAGAAACGCTAAGTGTACACCTTGGTTTTGCTTTGCTAAGCTGGTGCAGTGCAGGGAGCAGGTGTTGGCTGGGCTCCCAGCAGGTGGGAGAGAGAGTGGTATTACAATGGATCAGCATCCCTGAGTCAATGATACTGCAGATGGACAGACCGACATATATCTGGATTGAGAGACATGTACTCTAAACAGACAGACATACCGGTGGCTAGCTAGATATAGAGAGATGGAGATGCATACTTATACTGACAGATGGGTAAATGGATATATGGTAATGGAAAGACAAATACAGTAGAGACACACACAGACACACACACACAGAGACACCCAGACAGACACCCACCCACCCACCCAGACAGACACCCACCCACCCACCCAGACAGACACCCACCCACCCAGACAGACACCCACCCACCCAGACAGACACCCACCCACCCAGACAGACACCCACCCACCCAGACAGACACCCACCCACCCAGACAGACACCCACCCACCCAGACAGACACCCACCCAGACAGACACCCACCCACACACCCAGACAGACACCCACACACCCAGACAGACACCCACACACACACCTAGACCGACACCTACACACACACACAGACAAACACCCGCACACACCCAGAGACGCACACAGACAGACTGACACATACACACAGAGACAGACACACAGACACACAGTACGGTACGGCAGATTATTTTGTGGAAATGTTTGCCATTGTTGCTTGTACCTAATCTACATTATGTAAGGCTTTGAACAACATGTCCTTATATATATTTAGCTCAAGATCAAGAGGGAAGGATATTGTATGTGTGTGTGTATCTGTGTGTGTGTGAAGGGGGGGGGGGGGATAAACCCATGGTCCAGATTAAATGCATATACAGTGTGGATAGCACTGTGATTGGAGCAGACTGTAAAATGTGTCATGATTGTCTCTCTGTGTGTGTAGGCTGGCACCGTGCGGGACTCCATGGCCAAATCCCTGTACAGCGCCCTGTTTGACTGGATCGTCTTCAGGACCAACCATGCTCTGCTCAACAACAAAGACCTGGAGGATAGTGCCAAGGTAAGATTTGGACCTACACACACACAGCACGCATGAAGTCATTCATGTAAGCACCGACACAAGCAAACATTTACTCACACGTGCACGTTCCCTCACACGCACGCACGTTCCCTCCCACACGCGCACGTTCCCTCCCACACACGCACGTTTCCTCCCACACGCGCACGTTCCCTCACACACACACACACACACACACGTTCCCTCACACATGCGCACATATCCTCACACGCACACATTCTTCACACTCATGCAAGCTCTGGCACACGGGGGGGGGGGGGCACCCTGGCACCGTGGCAGCTGACTGGCTTTGCCCAGTGGGCATGCAAAGGATTAGATCACAGATCACATTTGCGTACACATGTGTGCCCAGAACATTGAGGCAGATGGCATGATGGCCTCTTCTGCTTGTTTAAGTGGTGCTCAACAGACGTGTGTGTGTGTGTGTGTGTGTGTGTGTGTGTGAGCAGATGAGGGTAGATTTGGACTGCTGTGGTTTAGGGCAATGTTAGAGGCACTGTTGTCCCTTAGCCCACTTCTATCCCACAGTGCTGTCTAATGTGCTCAGACAGACCGCTAGACTCTTCAGACATAAGATATGGGAGCAGAGTTGAACATCCATCTATCACTCATAATTTGTCAGTCCCTCTTTATTGGGTCTTAAAAATTGTGAATGAACCTCTTCTCATAAGGCCTGCATAGAGATATCATGATGGCATAGACAGTGACATACGGTGCATCGTTATTCCATTATGTTAGGGTTATGTAGGTTTTGATGGAAGGTTCATCGAGCTCATTGTATTTTTTTCTAAATGTAGTTATGTATTACAATGTTAAATATTTGATAAATGCCAAATTAAACACATCTAACTGAACTCTCTCTTTCACTTCAGATTCTTTCAATTGGAGTGCTGGACATCTTTGGCTTTGAAGACTATGAGAACAACAGCTTTGAGCAGTTCTGCATCAACTTTGCCAACGAGAGGCTCCAACACTACTTTAACCAGCACATCTTTAAGCTAGAACAAGTAAGGTCTCTTTCAGTGTGTGCGTGTGCGCGCAATGTGTGTGTGTGTGTGTGTGAGTCGGTGCTTATGGACCACACTTCAGGTCAACAACAGAATTGGGCGTGTTCAGTCACACTCCCAACTGGCGTAGAAGTTTTAACTGTTGTTTGAACTACAGTGTTGTGTGGACAATAAAGTGTCCTATTCAATCCAATGCTCCATGCTGTGACTGTAGAAATAGAAGGAAGCTGCGAGTCCACCCATCATGGAATGTTGACTCGAATGTGAATGTCCATTCTAGTAATTCTATTTCTATGGTTGTGACAGCGGTGGCTGGTATGCCTGTTTACTAGTTCCACAATAGCTATTGTGAGGCGTGTTGTAATTTCCTCTGTGTAGTATCCTCACCTTAGTCTTATTCGCTGGGCACACAATAGCACACACCCAGCCGCTGTGTGTGTTAGCGTCATACTGTGTGTGTGAGAGAGAGTCACAGTGTGTGTGTGTGTGTGTGTGTGTGTGTGTATTTGTGTGTGTCTGAGCTTCAGAGTGTTAGTATCACTGCATTGTGCCTATTCCACATTCCACAAAATTATGTTTTTAGATTATTTCCCCCAAAATGTTTATCGCTTCAGATTGAAACCGTAGATGAGAACCGCATTGAATGAATAGTGTTGTGAAAAAGGGCTATTTCCTCATCGTCGGAAGGCATGCAGTAAATGCATGGTTTACGAGGTCAGGAATTTACGCACACAGAGGTTTCCAGGCGGGGTGTTTTGATTTGGTTTTGATGAGGATGTTTTGGGCCTCTTGGCTACTGACTCGAGTAACGCCGCCCGTCTCCGCTCTGTCTGTGTTTACCACTCACAATGACCTGGAGATAGGCTCATTCTATTCTTGTTTTGTCTGGATGGTGTTAATTGTTTTGGTTTTGTCTCATTTAGCCTAGCGCCCTAGTGCCTGGCTTATGATGACTTTTGAGTGTGGCAATGGTTCTTATGCAGACTTTTGACTATGGTAAGTTGCTTATGTGTAGGGCCTTCTCAAATCACTAAATCACAGAAGCTAGACATTAAAACGGAATTCAACAATATTCAAAAATGTATTGACCTTGGTAGGAAATCAACTAAATCGATTGAACTTATTAGAAAATGTATAAATTTTATCATAAGACAGTTTATCATAAGACATGAACAAAATGTGTCAGTGATTCATATTCCCTGCAACTTTCTGAAAAGGCAATGGCCCTGTCTGTGATGCACGTGTATATCTACCCTTTGTGTAGCCGTTAGCGATGATGCTAATGATAACCTTCTTCTTGTCGAGATGGAAAGGCTTTCTCAAAAACCTTCACAATTAAATGTTATTTACGAAGTAAACTATGCCTACCTGGCAGAATGATATCATGATTATTTGCATCAATCCAGTGGCCTTATGTTTTGCAAGCTCCGTAATCACGTGCACTACATAAACCCAGCTGACTAAAGAATGGTCTCTTGCTGGTGCACAATTGAATTCAAGGGTAACTACACTCAACATTTTATCCTGATGTGGTTTAAGCGTTGTTGTGGACTTAGAACATCCAATAAAAACATGTAATTGTTTTTCTCTGTACCAGGAAGTGTAGTTCATCCATCCTTGCATTAATTCTATGATGCATGTTTTTATTTATTTATTCTTTATTTAACCAGTGCCCGTATCCACAAAACATAGGATCTAGGATCTGTCCATATAATATTATTAATTATGATCTAAAAGTCTAAACTGATCCTAGATCAGAACTCCTACTCTGAGACGCTTTGTGGATACAGGCCCTGGTCACATTGGGATAGGAATCTCTTTTTCAAGGTAGCCCTGAGTCCTTTAGGTGCCGGTTGTCATTGCTATGACCTGTCATTTGCGTCACAAACTGTGTCAGTACTGTTACTTACCACTCCATGACTCACCACCTGCGCTAGTACACGTACCTACTAACACACTGCCATTACAGTGAAATAGCAGGGCAGAAATACACACACACACACACACACACACACACACACACAGCTGCTAAGTGGTTGCGCTAAAGCAGGATCTCTAGATTCACTCTTCTGTCAATACATTTTGTCTGTAATTGTGTTTTGAGTGTTTTCATATCTAATCAGGTCTTTGTCTAAGTGTAGAATAATGTATGTGTGGTTGAATATCTGCTCTGTTTCAACCACCGCTGCACTGCACGTCCTCAGTGTACTTTGATTAGCATTTAGCATGTCACCCATGAGTAAATTAGGTGCATGTGTGTGTGAGATCGCCTGGATGACCTAGGCTGTGTGAAGAGCTGTCATTATGAGGCTGATGAGGCTGAGACACTTGAGTTTGCATTAACACAGTAATACACTTGATGAACCTCTGCTCTGCCCCCACCTCCATGTATGGCTCTCCTTCCTTCCCCCTCTCTTACTCTTTCCTCTTTCCTTCTCTCTCTCTATCTCTCTCTACTTTTCCTTCTCGCTCTTTCTCACTTTCCTTCCTTCCTCTCTCTCTCTCTCTCTCTCTCTCTCTCTCTCTCTCTCTCTCTCTCTCTCTCTCTCTCTCTCTGTCTCTGTCTCTCTCTCTGTCATGATTAGAGACTGATGAGCAACACTTCAGTTGTCATTAACACAATGACATACCCTGCACCCTCGTTCTGCAGTCAACACATCTCTGATACCCATGCATACAACTGCAGATGGATGTGGTATGCACTGCATGTTAGGTAGCCTACTCTGTAAACCACTGTAGCACTGTCATTCTCATGATAACCTCCTAAAACTGATGTCAGATGTACGCTGTGATCAGACAGACATGATGTCACGATGGCTGTCACCGCTCGTCTCCCTCTCTCCGGTTCCCGATTGGCTGTGGCAGGTCGGCGGGTGGGCCCAGCGCTTCTAGCTGGAAAAAAGAGCAGTGTTTTTAAACGTTTGGGCTAATGTCCCTTCACTCTCAATGAAGATCACATATAACCACCGGCTGGCATTGACTATGTAATCTGTTTCTGTCACCTCCACCCTCCACTCTGTGGGCTGGGAACACAACACACTGAGAGTTTTTATCCCAGCTTAGGGCCTTCACAGCAACCTTTGAAATGCACTAATTGCTCTTTTATCATAAAATAGAACATTTGATATGAAGTGAAATAATACAAATGATTTCCTGAACAAATACAGCTTGTCCAATTGCACAGTGTTGAGTAATATTAGTTCAGGTGTGAACAAATGTGTCATTTGTCATGGAAAACATTGTTGTGTAAGGCCCTGTCAAACATTTTCTGGCCTATCCAGACAAAGAATCGACGGAGCCCAGCCTGGGAGACGACATATCAAATCAAAATGTATTAGTTACATACACAGATTTGCAGATGTTATCACAGGTGCACCGAAATACTTGTGTTTCTAGCGCCAACAGTGCAGTAATACCTAGCAATACAAACAAAAACAATACACACATAATCCATATGAAAGGGGACAGTTTAGCGATTTCATCAATCGTGGTTTCATCTCGCTGTGATATTTTCAGCCGGATTTACATTTACATTTTACATTTTAGTCATTTAGCAGACGCTCTTATCCAGAGCGACTTACAGTTAGTGAATACATATATATATATATTTTTTTTATACTGGCCCCCCGTGGGAATCGAACCCACAACCCTGGCGTTGCAAACGCCATGCTCTATCAACTGAGCTACATCCCTGCCGGCCATTCCCTCCCCTACCCTGGACGACACTGGGCCAATTGTGTGCCGCCCATGAGTTTTAGAGCTCTCATTGTGAAAAATTACGAAATAACTTCATAGAATTGAACCACGACCACTTTCTCTTGGTCACAGAGGGACGAAATCCCTTCATCCGTAAAGGCGAAGTTGTAACGAGTCTGCAAACATTCTAATGGGGTCTCTGCGTCGATCAGAGGAGGCTTGGCAGAAGAAGAAAAAAAGCTCTATCACTAAATGTGATCATATTTGTTTTACAGTTATATGAAAGGTTAAATCTTATAATAAGTCATTTATAATAAGTCATTTACCTCAGCAATGTATAACTATCTTTATCAGAAAGGTGAGTTCCAGACCTTTCTAGAACTATGCAGCATTACTAGTTATTGTTTATGGCCATCTCATGAAAATAATTACTTTTGGGTATGTCTATTATCAAAATTTTCCCATAACGTTCTGACACGATCGGGACCTGTTCCTTGTGATGGTCAACTAGAAACTGCCTCTTAAGCATTTACCCCAAAAACATCACCCCTAATGTCGCTTTAAGGGGGTTCAAGTTTATTATGCTTTAATAAATTCACCTACAAGTTTGGCCCTGCATAGTTATTGTTTTTTCATATGGGAGTTTATTTTACAATCGAAACTGTGGAGGTTAAGTTGAGTACCAGGCCCTGTGGAAGGGTTGCCAGATTCTGACTGATTTGTGTTTGTGAATAGTACAGTGTGGTCGTGGCACCTCCCTCCCTCTGACATTTGAATGAAGGAAAATACTACACGCCTCTACTCCCCCTCCATTGCTCTGGGTCGAAGTTGCACTTCAACACAGATCTAGGATCAGCCTACAATCTCCAAATCCTAATCTGATTAGATCTTGATGAAATGCAAAAATGACCTCAGATTACTGTGTAGTGTCAACTTAATCCACTCCCCCTTGCTTGCGCTCAATCTAGGATCAGCTATCCAGTTTACCCTCCCCAAATCCTAACTTGTTAGGGTGATGTGCAAAACTGACCTTGAATCAGTGTCTAGGGGCAAATGCATCCTAGTCCTCTTCCCCCACACTGGGCCGTCTCACCTCTCCAACCAATCAGTTACTCTTATCAGCAGCGAGTATTTGAGTGTTTACATTTGAACAGTGGCCAAAGCAAATAGGACCGCACCAAATACTATTATCCATGGGGGCCCGACTCCAATGTTTACACCACCATGCCAATTGCTCCTTAATTTTCGCTCCATCTGTATGAAAATGATTTACAGACGAATCCAAGCTCAAAAACACTTGACCACAGCCTCTATGCAAACAGTGTATCACATTTACGCACCCTCCTGAGAGATAGACTTCTCACCAACTTCAAGAAAACATCTGTGCTCTGGTATCTTTGTCTGAAATCAGAGGGCGATTCAATTCCGCCTTTCTATGAATAATTGTGTAAATAGAATGTCAGTTGATTCATAATACATCACACACCCACTTAGGTCTGTAAACTTTGTGAAATGTAAAATGGCCATAATTTTGATAGGATTTAATTAGCTTTACCGGTACCGCCTTATTCCAGCCCTGTAGCTGCTTATTCTGGTCAGTGAGTTCAGCTTACCACTTGAGTACGTCATCACTATATGAGTCATGTGGACCCATCTTAAGTCCCAATCCTCTGACTCCTTCAGAACTCTCTGCTCTACAGTATTTGTACAGAGAAAGTCAACTACCCTCACTAACACTGATAGCCTGATCCCAGATCTATTTATGCTATGTTGCCTCTTTCCAACTCCTACTGGCAAGACTGCACAAACAGATCTGGGATCAGGCTATACAGAGATGCTGTATCTATACTGTAGCTGCCTTAAAGGTTTAATATCACCATAACCTGCTCCCAACTCCCTCTATAGACCCAGTGTTCCTCCCTACACTTCAATAAACCACCCTTTCATTTTATAGTAACGAGAGAGAGCATGCTTCTGTCCCCTATGGCCCGGCCTGTTAACACTGGGGCAGCCTGCCAAGCACAATACAGCATAGGATGCAGAGAGAGCAGTGAAAGAGAGGAGATAGTGAGAGAGAGAGCAGTAAGAGAGAGAGAGAGAGAGAGCAAGTGACTGAGAGGGGGAGAGAGAGAGAGAGAGAGAGACAGAGCACAGGAAGAGAGCGCGAACTGCAGTAATAGATGATACGGCCATAACCCCTGAAAAGCTCTGTTGCACATAAAACGTATGTTCCCCTCTGTAATACAGGAAGGTTTAGGCCTGGATTGCTGTGCCCTGTGTTTAGTGCAGATTTGTCATGTCCCATGTTGGAATTTCATTGAAAATTCAAAAAAAAGAAAAGTTTATTTTGAACTTTAGTCTTTTGTGATAGATAAACACAGGAGCACTATCATAATGAGTCGGTATAGTAATGCTTCATGATGTGAGTAAGTTGTATGTACAATTTATTAGGTATAGTTTGCCTCTCTAACTGCCACTTGGGCTGAGGAATAGAACGGCATATTTCCCCAAAACGCAAACGAATGACTAATTTGACCTTTTATGGTTCCTTTTTTCCTTTTCCACAACTTCTTTCTCACTAACTACCGCATGTTAAAAATGCTTTTCTTATTATACTAGCGTTTAGACCGTAGAGAGAGGAAGGGTAGGCATGTCAAGTCGAACACATGAAAGCATGTTCCTGCTTCAGCTGGCCACACCGCAAGCCCTGCTAGCTGCGGAGATGGGTGTCCCGGCTAGTTCCACTTCCTGGTCCTCTGTTGTTGTGTGACGGTGTCTGACCCAAAGACACACACACTAACTCCCACAGGGCTTCTGGGTCATACTCCAGTAGTCAGAGAGCTCGAGGGGCTTAGAACACCAGCTAACATACGTGACCCGCACCACTACACCCTGTTTATGTCCCCCAACTCCATTGGGTACCAGGTGTCATAAGCTTGTGGTTTTCCAGACTTTCTCGTGACGTTACACTGTAAAAGGTCTCGCCCTCATTTTTTGGGGGTGGAAACTGTTCACACGTGGACACACTGGAGACCTTTGTTGTATAGTTAAAGTCTGGTCTGTTTCAATGTGGCTTATGCTTTCTGTGTCCAGTATGAAGGAAGTTAATCCTTAAGTCTATTGACGCACCCATGCATCAATCTCAGTAACGTAATAAAAAAATCCACATCAAAATCCGTCAGTTTAAGCTAGAGATATTAGTTACTATGGCGGCCTTCCGCATCTGCGGTGGAAGGTGGCCGAGCTGCAGCGGTGTTTGTCGGACCATGAGACATCCCGAAAATCGGTCTTCTCATTAAAATGTCTGTAGAGTCTGAACGGTTTGGCCTACAAACTATTATGACCCCCACAAGTGTCACGGGACTCGTCTGAAGGTAACCCATACAAACTAATGGAAGTATGGAGGTAGTTTTGTGCCAACAAAATAAGGGATTAAATATGTGTCCAAAAAAAACTAAAATATTTCCTGAGCTTTCTTAACTCCTAGATATAGGACAGACACTTCAAGACCTTATTCCTTATGATTTATTTTTTGACTATCTTTTTTGCCATTTATGAATGTGTTATTCATTGCGTTTCTATGGGCTAGTAGTAAAGGCCAAATTCAATATTTTATCTTTTTATCTTTTTTTTTATACCTAAAGTGTTCCTAAAATAAAAAAATCTAATAGCTAAATGATCCATGGTATGACCATCTTAAAACAATTCCATATGTTAGCTTAGCATATACCTTTCAGTCGTTGCGCTTTCGCTAGTTAGCAATTGCGGTAGCGCTGGTTAGCAACTTCCTTTAAACTGCACGCAGAGACTTAAAAATGGTATCCACAAGTTTATCTGACTCTGGGGAAGTAGATAAATGGCAAATTCCCGAAGTACCCCTTTAACGTTATCAGCATGTCCTATAACAAGTGTGATGAATATACTGTTCAATCATGTTGTTTCTCTGCGGAATTCCCCAGACTTTTGACTTGACATTCACATGAATTAAATAAACTTTATTGATTCCCAAAGGGGAAATTTGATGTATTGGATGATTTGTGAACAACTTTTACCGCCGGCACTGTTTCTGACACCACATCACTGTTGTTTTCCCCCCTCAGGATGAGTACAGGGCAGAGGGCATCAGCTGGCACAACATCGACTACATCGACAACACAGGCTGCATCAACCTTATCAGCAAGAAGCCGACTGCGTTGCTCCATCTGCTGGATGAAGAGTGCAAGTACGTGAGCTGTCATGTCAAAGCCTTTCTCTTTTCTCCATCCTTTTTTGTACACCTCTGTCCTAGTTAAAGCAATACCTCAGGGCACATTCCTGCAATGTCACATTAAGATGTGTACTTTCTTAGCCAAAACCTAAATCTGCAGTAAAAAGGGTTTGTTCTTGAATGTCCTCAGGCTCCATAGAACATAGTAGTTGGGAAGGATTAAGCAGGGCTCAGAAGATGGTGCTGTTTATATACAGTCAGGTCCACAATTATATTGTCACCTTGATAATGACCAAAAAATACTGGAAAATGTGATTATTATATACTAATACAATTGCTCAGAGAAAGAGATTTTGTTTAACAAGTAATAAAAAAGATAGGGGTCAAAATGATTGGCACCCCTGTTTTCAGTTTTCCAGAACCCCCCCCCCCCCCCTGTGAGAATAATGACACTAAGCCTTTTTCTAAAATGTTTTATGAGATTGGATAAACACATTGGGAGGGATCTTAGACCATTCCTCCTTACAGAATCTTTCCAGATCCTTGATATCCCCCCATACACAAAAATGTATGCACGCATGACTGTAAGTCGCTTTGGATAAAAGCGTCTGCTAAATGGCATATTATATATTATTATTATATATTATATATATCCTTTGTCTGCTCTTATGGACAGCCCTCTTCTATTCAAACCACATATTTTCAATGGGGTTCATGTCCAGAGACTGAGATGGCCTTTGCAAAATGTTGATTTTGTTTTGATGTGTGCTTGGGATTATGGTCTTGCTCGAAGATCTACTTGTGGCCAAGTGTCAGCCTCCTGGCAGAGGCAACCAGGTTGTTGGCTAAAATGTCCTGGTACTTGGTAAAGTTCATGATGCTGTTGACCTTAACAAGGGGGCCCCAGGACCAGCGGAAGCAAAATAGCCCCGTAACATCCAAGAACCACCACCATATTTTACCGTAGGTATGAGGTGCTTTTCTGCATATGCCTCAGTTTTTTGACAAAACATGCGGTTTGAATTGAATAGTGAACTCCATAGGCGCAGACGAAGGATATCTGGAAAGATTCTATATGGAGGAATGGCTTAAGATCCCTCCCAAAGTGTTCTCCAATCTCATAAAACATTTGAGAAAATAGGCTGTGTCATTATCCTTGCAAGGGGAGGGTGCTGGAGTATTGAAATCAAATCCAATTTTATTTGTCACATGCACCGAATGCAACGGGTTGTAGACTTTACTGTGGAATGCTAGCTTACGAGCCCTTCCCAATGATGCAGAGTTAACAGAAATAAGACATATAAAAATTAAAAATAGTAAATAAATGATGCCTTTTTACCCTCATCTTTTTTTGTATTACTTGTTGAACAAAATCTATTTTTCTGAGCAAATGTATTAGTATAAAATAATATCATTTAAAAAAAAGAATCATTCAATATAGCTCAGTGTTGGTATTATTTATTTTATACAGTCTTTTTTGCTCATCTTTATCAAGGGTGCCAATCATTTTTAATCTGACTGTATGTCAAACTTCTTTAGAACAAAGCCAATATAAAACCAAGTTGGTTACATTGCTGGACTTTCACTCATTTATAGTGACCTTAGAGTCACCCTCCTTAGTCACCCCTTGAAAAAGAGACTCTGGGTCTCAATGGGCTTTTCCTGGTTAAATAAAGATTTAAAAAAATAAAATAAAAAATAATAAAGATTACAGACAAGATGTGGAATACAACAGACTCTCTTCATTACTAGTGAAATGCTTGATTGATTACGACGTTAGCCAGGCTAACTTAAGCACATCAAAATTATACTCATTCATACGTTTGCGTTTTTGGGGCACATGTACACTTTCGCTCACCCTTTTTAAAAGCCTCTCACACAGGCCACTTCACAATACCATCTCAATCCCACATACATTGAAGCCTCGCACACAAAAACACACAGGACCACCATGACTGTATTAGCCATGCTAAGCTAGCTAACCTAGCCTAACCTAGCTATTAGCGCTGCTAGCCACTTAGCTCTGAACACTGATCTGGATGTAATAAGAAGTGGATGGATGAGTGTGGATGGACTGCTTTCCCAGAGCCACAACGTCAAAATGGGATCTTTTTCCCCTCTTAAAGGCCTCCCTCCCGGGCCTCTCACGTGATTTATTTCATCACATGGAGGAACGCGATGCTTATCATTATGATTTCATCATTTATAGTTAGCTTTAGCTAGCTTGCGGTCTCTATCAGACTCTCTCTCAAGGATAGCATTTGTTTCCAGGGGCCCTACTACAGGTTACTCCATTTATAACGGGCCATTGAGGCGTTCTCTGACCCCAAGGGGAACTAGGATGTGTCATAGCCTCCGAGGCTTGTTTTAGTGAGTGGTGTGTAGTTTGCTTTAATAAGGAAGCACGCTACTTTGTACAGAGCAGAGGAGTCCCATAGCGTGCTTTAGCTAATGGCCGAAAGTTTGCGGCAATGTGTATGAGAAAAAAAGCTGATACCAATTTACCCCGGTATACCTTAGGATTATGTTTGGTCTACATTCCCCTACATATTTTATTGGATATTGAAGCTAAAACTGTTTATTTGGCTTTGAGTTCAAATGTTTCATATGAGGCGACAGAACAGAATGTCACCTTTTATTTGAGGGTATTTTCATACATAGCTGTTTTACTGTTTAGAAATGAAAGCACTTTATGTGCTGTATCTAGTCCCCCCATTTGAAGATGTCAAGTATTTGGAAAGATCACACACAAAGGTCATAACCCCAAGACATTCTACCTTCTCAGCATTACCAATAACAGGGGAGGTTACACTTTTGACTACTTTAATACACATATAAGTGAATTTGTCCAAATACTTACAACACCTTCAAATGGAGGGACTCTGTGATACATTTGAGCCAGATCCTGCCGGAACAGGATCTGGCACCTCTCCGTTTTGGACTGTTGCTCTGGAACCTATTTGGCCGGATCCGATACCTCTTGTGGCATCAAAAATAATTGTCACTTTTTGAATAAAAGCGATCAAAGTTCATTCTAGTTGCCTCTTTGTGAATTCTCCTGCACACCCCAAAAAATGTCATGTGAAAAAGTAGATTTTCAGCCCGGGCCTGATATTCTAAGAGTTAATTTGGGTTTGGTCCGGGTTTATAGTTCGCGCAACATTGTAACCTATGTTTGAGACCAACGCGTGGTCGTGGCTGTGTGAGATGCGCGCCTGTATCTCTAACAGAACTAGAATGAGATTCACTTTATATGATCTATCTCCCTCTCTCTGCTCTGATAGACATGAGCCTGCAACTCAATCTCTCCAGCGTTACACTTCATCATTTATTTCCTTTTAGAATCATAGGGTTCTGGGGGAGCACAGCACCCCTAATAAATTGAAATACATTTTCCAAAGTTATAGAATTACTGCTGGCTGTTCAGAAATTAATGAAATAATTCAGAATAGCCTACTACACCATGAGAAGGCCTATAAATTAGCCACAGAGGAGCAATAGCTTCTTTTTTTTAAATTGCCTAGCTGTGGATTGTGTGTAGCCCAATAACAGGACTTAGTTTACAGTCGGGAAGGTGCGGCAAATCTGTCAGTGAACAGCATGCAGAGAAAAGACTTTCGCAACATTTCAAATACACTCTCGGGAAAACACAGGTTGGAAAGCAAATAGCTCCTGCTGAAAAGAGAGAACTCTAATCTGTCTGCTGTAGGCTACCAACATTTTTGATCAACTTCCAAATATTGTTTTACAAAGTAAAAAAAACTATAATGAGAGAGGCTTTTGGCACGAACGAATCGGCCATCACCGGCAAGTGAGATGCGCATCATTGGGAGAGTCAGTGAAACTGAAAAGCATTTTTTGGACTATAATTTCCTCCTCATATTGTAGCCTACAATATGTTTCCACACACCTAGGCCTAGGCTATTGATGCATTCAAGACAAGGTTGTTTTTATTGTTCTCAGTTTGTCAGTGTCAAAGTAGCCTATAATTTTGTTCATTTTTGCAGTATTAAAAAAGATTCAGCCTAAGTCTCCAGTCATGTAAAATTACGTAGAATTGCATGAAATGCGTTAATAAAAGGCCACCTTTTTATTAGACCCTAGGCTACAAAAGCATTTCCCCATGTGGGTAACTTCTGCAAGTGCCTCTACTCTACTCTTCTATGCCACTATGCAAATGATATGCATGCAATGCTTTATTATAAATAAATAAAATGCTCATGCGTCCCCCCCCCCCCTTGTCCCTTTTAGTTTCCCCCAGGCCTCTAACCAGACCCTGCTGGACAAGTTCAAGCGGCAGCACGAGGGGAACAGCTACATCGAGTTCCCCGCTGTCATGGAGTCCGCCTTCATCATCCGCCACTACGCCGGCAAGGTCAAATACGGGGTCAAGGTAAGGACTGCTGATGTGATTTCATGATGACAATGTGTCCGTAGATCGGTGTACTCATCTGTCAACCACACAACATTCTCAACAACAGGTCATGCCACATGTCAGCCTGTTTGTCAAAGTGTATGTCATTATTGACAGACACTGGCTTTGTTGACTGATGATTGGCCTTGACACAAGCCTGAATGTGCTACTGGGCCTCTAATAAAACCAATGAAATATTCTGTGCCAGAAAAAGTGTAACTAGGTGTGTAGCTAGATACTTCCCTTCAGAGAGAAACAATCCCAAATTCTCAGCAAAAGAAAATGACACAGCCGCAAAAAATGCATTCAAAGCTCAGTTATGACACTATGGTATTTGCCCGGAACTTGCACCATTCTTCCATTCTGTAAGTCATTCGTCAGACTACTCAAACATACACTGAGTGTACAAAACATTAGGAACACCTGCTCTTTCCATGACATTTTACATTTTTACATTTTAGTCATTTAGCAGATGCTCTTATCCAGAGAGACTTACAGTTAGTGAGTGCATACATTTTCATACTGGCCCCCCGTGGGAAACGAACCCACAACCCTGGCGTTGCAAGCGCCATGCTCTACCAACTGAGTTACACGGGGGCCCATGGACTGACAGGGTGAATCCAGGTGAAAGCTATGATCCCTTATTGATATCACTTGTTAAATCCACTTCAATCAGTGTAGATGAAGGGGAGGAGACAGGTTAAAGAAGGATTTTTAAGCCTTGAGACAATTGAGTGAATGGGCAAGACAAACGATTTAAGTGCCTTTGAATGGGTATGGTAGTAGGTGCCAGGCGCACCAGTTTGAGTGTGTCAAGAACTGCAACGCTGCTGGGTTTTTCCCGCTCAACAGTTTCCTGTGTGTATCAAGAATGGCCCACCACCCAAAGGACATCTAGCGAACTTGACACAACTGTTGGACGCATTGGAGTCAACGTGGAATGTGGAATGTTATCGACACCTTGTAGAATCCATGCCCCGACGAATTGGGGCTGTTCTGAGGGAACTCAATATTAGAAAGGTGTTCTTAATGTTTTGTACGCTCAGTGTAGACTGTAGGTATAGTTACTGAAAGGAAACCAGTCCACTTGTTGTTCCATTGACCTGTTTTGCCATTTGAATCAGATTCACAGTCCAGTTCCCTGCTGTGTTTTGATATAAAGCTTTATATATGCTGGAGGTGATGATATTGTAAATAGGCCCACCCATAACAGCTTTAACTGTAGATATGAAGCTCTCACATATCAGTTGGCAGCTACCCAGCATGTATGCTATTGTTGTTTGTGTGTGAGGTGTATGCAGTGTGAGTCAGATACATTAAACGTGTTAGTAACATGGTTGATAATTAACACAGCTGGCACATAAGAAGCCATGAGTGTAAAAACAGGGAGAGTACATGGAATTGTGCCTGTGCGTGCGACATCAGTGCTATTAAACAAATGTATTTATATTCCACTGCAGTGTTTCTTTGCATGCTCAAGTAAATGGCCTAGTATTCTCTTGCACGATGATATGAAATATGAAAACAATTAATTGATGCTCTCTCCTTAAAGCCCTGCCTGGTGATATTCTTATTTCTAATTGGTCTATTAACATTAGTTAATAGACCAATAAGAAAGAGAGTTCCAAACTTCTCTGCCAATAACAGCTATTTTTCAGTTTTCCCCTCTCTGCTCAGACCACTACCAGACAGTCCTAGCTAAATTCTTGCTTGAGAAATTGCTCTTTGCTAAGCAATTTGTTTCTTTTTGACTATTTTAAATTAAAACAAACAATCCAGAGTGAGGTACTTAATTATTACCCAGAAATGATTTGATATTGAGGAAAAAACAGCTGCATTGGACTTTTAAACAAGGACACATTTGCACTCGGTTTTGGTTTCGAGCTCGTAAGTGGTCCATAATATCGTCATTACCACGAGTGTCATAGTTCTCACACATAAAGCGTAGCTAATTACGTTGCTAAATGCTAGCCAGTTCAATCCACCTCAGAGCCATCCCCTCCATTGGGTATATTAGTTGGTTCATAGATTTAGTAGCTCATAGATTTACAGTTAGTAGAACGAACACCCAAGTGTTCAATTAATAGATGCTTACCATTAACAGTTTTACTTTAAGTTCTTAACATTTTCGTACTGGTAATTCCACTGGTACAGTATGGTGTAGCTCATGTCTATTATCTGTATATCTATAGTTGATCCAGTTGATAGATCTCATCTGTATACTATCTTCCGCCCCCCCTACAGGACTTCAGGGAGAAGAACACGGATCACATGCGTCCGGACATCGTGGCCCTGTTGAAGAGCAGTAAGAACGCCTTCATCTGTGGCCTGATGGGCATTGACCCCGTGGCTACCTTCCGCTGGGCCGTGCTCAGAGCCTACTTCAGAGCCATGGTGGCCTTCAGGGAGGCCGGGAAGAGACACACTGACAAAAAGACTGGTGAGACTAGGGCTGTTAAGGTGACCGTATTACCGCCACACCTGCGGTCACGAGTCATGACGGTAGTCAAATTCCACGTGACCATTTAGTCACGGTAATTAGGCTTCTCCAAGCTCTGATGCTGCTGATGGTCATTAGTAGTCTACCAAACTTGCTAACTGCCTGGTACTCAGCACTCTATTGTCCCTCTAATCACTCCGACATCAATGCAAATGTGATCGAAAATCTAATCAAACAATTCATGAGTGCCCATGAGCTCATGTTGCGCAATATTTCTATAGGCTATGCAATTGCGTGAGAAAACAGAGTGATGGCCTCTATTAAAAAGAGGAGGATCCCATCAGTTTTCTATAGGCTAGGCCTAATTTATTTATTTATCAACTTTCCAAATATTTAGCACTAGTGGCGATTTTAGCATGTAAATCTTGGTGTCGCAAACATAACAAAAACTATTGGGATGAATGCCAGCAAAGTCACAACACAACACAACACTAAACAATATATTAATTGCACTAAAATGGTGACAAACGGTTCCCACAAACAGAGCTTTCTTTTCAGCACCATGGAGTGAATCCTTACCACAGCTACACCTGTTTCTGACAGCGAAACAGTTCATTCAGCCTCATAAAAAAAAAAACCGTAGCTGATATGGCTGACTTGCTTAAACAAATGTGGTTTCTACTGACAATTGAGATGTACAAACTATGGCATAAGGGGATGACGAGCGGATAAGAGGCAATCCGTAATTTCGATTAAGACATTAATGAGCGAGCTAAGACGGATGTAGTCAATATAACTATTTGTTCAGCACTTTTGAAATGTACAGCGACATAATTCAGAACATGGGCCGTTCTTACAGTATTCTCCCTGTACACCAAGTCAGAACTGTTGGATAAATAAAGGGGGCATATAAGCAGACAATGAAAGCTCTTACAATATTCAATGATTACATTTCTCTAAAACAGGCTATAGGCTACATGTGCACCACCAAGAGAACAGTAGGCTAAGTTATGAGGGGGAAAGGGACCAAATTATTAGGGTGAGGCATATGGGCTACTAACAACTTACTACACAACATACACTTAGTATTACTTTCTTAGCTACAGTATACATATCTCCCTGGCATATTACATAATTTATGCAGCACATACAAGACAGTTTTGGACTCACCTTGTTGTGCTGTGCTTACTTGAACAGGAAGATGACGCGGCGGTCCTTGTTGGCAAATTCTGTAATCAAAGTCTGGCATTTTCTGGATTTATGGTGCTTTTAAGACAACTGGGAACTCTGAAAAAAAACAAGGTTGAATCATGACGTCAGTGATCTTCAGGTCGGAACTCTAGAAAGAGGCCAGATTGCCCGACCTGGAATTCCGAGTTGGATGACTGTTCAAAATGTATTTTCCCAGTCGGAGCTAGTTTTTTTCTGAGTTCCCCGTTGTCTTGAACTCACTGAAGTCTGAGATTTCCCAGTTCCGAGTTTCCAGTTGTTCTGAACGCGGCAGAAGTCATGCTGGATTGAAAGAATGGCCAATGTATTACATATTTTCTGGCCCATGGTGTTGCATGTGAATGTTTATCCTTTGGAAAAGAGACCCTTAAACCCAGACTTGGACTCACACCCACTCCACTGAATAGCAGGCTAGTGCCCATTCAGCAGGCTTTTTTTTTGTTTGTCATTTAGCAGACGCTCTTATCCAGAGCGACTTACAGCAGTAATTAGGGTTAAGTGCCTTGCTCAAGGGCACATCGACAGATTTTTCACCTAGTCTGCTCGGGAATTAGAACCAGCGACCTTTCAGTTACTGGCACAACACTCTTAACCACTAAGCTACCTGCTGCTCAATTGATTCATTCCAAACCACTCATTGTTGAATATGCGATTTCCATCTTGTTGTGTAATGTTCATTTCCAATGGCCAATGAGCACCGACACGTTTTATCTATAATTTCGCTTCATTTGACAAGGATTTAAAATAATTTGCCAGTAGATTGTCGACTTGATTCATAATGATGACCTCTTGTCTAGCTTGCTAGCTAAGATTTTGAAAGTATGATGTTGATATGATCAGTCCAATCAAAGCTATGGTAGATATAACCTGATTTGACGTCATTTTATCTGTGGCCAATGACCTTGAGCCTTCTTGGATGGGCACTTCTAATGTAACACTATGGCATCACCCAAGGGGCTTGAATTTTCGAGCTCTCCCCGTAGATTTTGCGGTGACGTAGTGTCCCCATGAGTGACAGGACACTGAGCCAATCACGGCGCAACTAGAGAACATTACCAACCCCTATGCTCAGTATTTTCCGCTGGCTGCCCCACCACCACAGAAAGCACTGAGCTAGGCTGAAACACCTGCATTTGGGAGCTTCCTTACTCAAGAAAGCAAAAAAGAGACCATGTTTGTATGCGGCTTTATTAACTTAATTCTTCTTCTTTTTTTTTTTACATTGTTTGCAAACTGATACAGTTGAAGTCGGAAGTTTACATACACCTTAGCCGAATACATTTAAACTCAGTTTTTCACAATTCCTGACATTTAATCCTAGTAAAGATTCCCTGTATTAGGTCAGTTAGGATCACCACTTTATTTTAAGAATGTGAAATGTCAGAATAATAGTAGAGAGAATGATTTATTTCAGCTTTTATTTCTTTCATCACATTCCCAGTGGGTCAGAAGTTTACATACACTCAATTAATATTTGGTAGCATTGCCTTTAAATTGTTTAACTTGGGTCAAACATTTCGGGTAGCCTCCCACAAGCTTCCCACAATAAGTTGGGTGAATTTTGGCCCATTCCTCCTGACAGAGCTGGTGTAACTGAGTCAGGTTTGTAGGCCTCCTTGCTCGCACACGCTTTTTCAGTTCTGCCCACAAATGTTCTATAGGATTGAGGTCAGGGCTTTGTGATGGCCACTCCAATACCTTGACTTTGTTGTCCTTAAGCCATTTTGCCACAACTTTGGAAGTATGCTTGGGGTCATTGTCCATTTGGAAGACCCATTTGCGACCAAGCTTTAACTTCCTGACTGATGTCTTGAGATGTTGCTTCAATATATCCACATAATTTTCCTTCCTCATGATGCCATCTATTTGTGCAACAGTCTCTCCTGCAGCAAAGCACCCCCACAGCATGATGCGGCCACCCCCGTGCTTCACGGTTGAGATGGTGTTTTTCGGCTTGCAAGCACCCCCCTTTTTCCTCCAAACATAACGATGGTCATTATGGCCAAACAGTTCTATTTTTGTTTCATCAGACCAGAGGACATTTCTCCAAAAAGTACGATCTTTGTCCCCATGTGCAGTTGCAAACCGTAGTCTGGCTTTTTTATGGCAGTTTTGGAGCAGTGGCTTCTTCCTTGCTGAGCGGCCTTTCAGGTTATGTCGATATAGGACTCGTTTTACTGTGGATATAGATACTTTTGTACCTGTTTCCTCCAGCATCTTCACAAGGTCCTTTGCTGTTGTTCTGGGATTGATTTGCATTTTTCGCACCAAAGTACGTTCATCTCTAGGAGACCGAACGCGTCTCCTTCCTGAGCGGTATGACGGCTGTGTGGTCCCATGGTGTTTATACTTGCGTACTATTGTTTGTACAGATGAATGTGGTACCTTCAGGCATTTGGAAATTGCTCCCAAGGATGTACCAGACTTGTGGAGGTCTACACATTTTTTTCTGAGGTCCTGGCTGATTTATTTTGATTTTCCCATGATGTCAAGCCAAGAGGCACTGAGTTTGAAGGTAGGCCTTGAAATACATCCACAGGTACACCTCCAATTGACTCAAATGATGTCAATTAGCCTATCAGAAGCTTCTAAAGCCATGACATCATTTTCTGGAATTTTCCAAGCTGTTTAAAGGCACAGTCAACTTAGTGTATGTAAACTTCTGACCCACTGGAACAGTGAATTATAAGTGAAATAATCTGTCTGTAAACAATTGTTGGAAAAATGACCTGTGTCCTAACCGACTTTCCAAAACTATAGTTTGTTAACAAGAGATTTGTGGAGTGGTTGAAAAACAAGTTTTAATGACTCCAACCTAAGTGTATGTAAACCTCCGACTTCAACTGTATGTGACACGTATTAATGCCAAAATAATAATAATGATAAAATAATAAAAATAAAAATGGTGGCAGGTAGCTTAGTGGTTAAGAGCGTTGTGCCAGTAATCGAAAGGTCTCTGGTTCTAATCCCCGAGCCGACTAGGTGAAAAATCTGTCGATGTGCCCTTGAGCAAGGCACTTAACCATAATTGCTTCTGTAAGTCGCTTTGGATAAGAGCGTCTGCTAAATGACTAAAAATCTAACACGCAAAACAGGCCCCCCAAAATGTTTTAGATATATTTTGTATGCTAAACAGATGGGGGCTCAAAACAGGTGGGGCTCTGCCCTGAATGAAGGGTTGCCACTGTTAAGCTCACTGCTTCGCTTTACAACAGGAGTATAGCCTATCTGGCTTGCATGAAAATGAACCCTTTTCTGAGACATTTCTATAGGCTATGCTATGTAATTGCGTGAGAAAACAGAGTTTTGATGGCCTATTAAAAAGAGGAGGATCCCATCAGCTTTCTATAGGCTTACTATATTTATTTCTCAACTTTCCTAATATTAAGCACATTGCTTCTCTTTACAACAGGAGTATAGCCTACCTGGCTGGCATGAAAATGAACCATGGAAAAAGCATCCTGCATTCACTATTTAAGTGCATAGATGACATGTCTTTTTTTCCCCTGCAGCTGTTTCGAGACAGGTGTATGATAATGGTCCATTCTAAATCAAAACAAATATCACACATATATTATTTAATATATGTAAAGACAACATTAAATTAAGAATAGTCTGATGGGTGACAATATTAGCCTATGACTTGTGAATGATGTATTATCACTTGTGAATGATGCCCAGCTTGTGCATTAAGGCAAGAAACGGCGCATACCTTTTTTTTTCTCTCAACTTTTTCAAAACAAAGTCGCACACCTCATGTATCCTAGCCCATAGGCCTATATTTTTTGATAAGGTTTGTATCACAACTAAAGTGTCCAAGAAACGTAATCCGTGTTTTATAACCGGTGTAGAGCCTAACTGGCATACATAGGCTGCACATGAGTTTCAAGTTTGGGGAAGATCATTTTCACCATAGAAATGCACCTTTATAATTACATTTTTATTACATTTTTAGTCATTTAGCAGACGCTCTTATCCAGAGCGACTTACAGTTAGTGAGTGCATAAAAATTGTTTTTTCATAATAAAGCATTACATGCATAATCACATTTGCCATCACTTTCGAGAACAGTGTTTTCCCGCTAATTGATTGCATTTTGGAACATTAGCTCTCAAAGCCTACTGCGGTGCATATTGCTGCACTCATAATGTGAAAAAATTGCCTGATAGTTTATCAACATTTTAAGCTAAACGATCAGCCTCATTGCTTTTAAAAGGTGTTTTGATGCGAGTGGTTGTATTAATTTGGGTTGTATTAAACTGTCCCAGAGTATGTTTTGAATATTTATTTGTTACACAGAAGGATAGAATAGGTCAACTTTTGTACTGTTGGGGATAGTAGATTGACATAGGCTAGTGCTTTTGCTGTTCGTTAGGCCTACTCATCTTGTTGGCTGACGAAATGTAGGCTAAATGTGGACAGTTCTTACATCTACAATATGCGCCTCGGAATTCGATAAGAGGGACGTGCGCAGTTGCGTCACGGATGTGGCTCTCTTCATTCAGTTGTAACCTACTTCGCTGAAATGCCTGTGAGAAGGACCCGATCACGTGATGGGCATTGGCTACATCTGAGCGAGCCATGTGAGTGAGAGGTGCTTCCGAGCGCGGCAGCCGGGAGAAGGGAATTTTAATTAGCCTATTATATTCAGCCTAAGAGCACAATGCCCACTTTGGCCGCAAAAGGCATGGATTTTTTAGGGGGCATTACGGCCACACAAGGGTGATGCCGCCAGGAAATTCGAGGCCTGGTGAGACTATTATCAAGTGCTTGTCAAAGTCCCATCATGCAGCCTTAGAATGTATTAAACATCAAAACATATAGCCCAACGTTTGTATCACAACTAAAGTTGCATAAATAACTCTAAATTAAGCATATAGGACCTGTTTCTTTGTAAACCACTCAACACAGAATAGGCGCATGTGCGCACTTCCTTTGAAATCGTTTGGAGAAAATATCCTTTCAATCTATTAAGGTATGTTCAATTGTATTCATCATACTTTAAAAATAATGCCACGGAATTCTAAGCAAATCCTGTCTGCTAAATGAACTAGTGTAGCCCACAGCCACATGGCATAGCATACTCAGAGTATGCTATTCTGTTCTTCTGAAATAGACAACATTTTCTTCATATCATGTTTCTTTAGACCAGTGTAGGCTATATTACATGGATTTATTAGACTTTTTAAAATGTAGATGTTCCAAAGGTCTGCATCAGTGGCTTGTAGGCTATGTGTGGAAGCCAGGAGATGCTAAACGTATTTATGCTAATTAACAGTAAATTACCATGAGACCGGCAGTTATTTGCTTGACAGTCACCAGCTGACAAAACGTAATGACCACCACAGCCCTTAGACTGCTCGTGTACATCAACATAAACACACACGTATGTGTATATACTCAGTCAAACACACACACACACATACTCTTGGACATACACTTGTACACTCTCCCAGACACACACACACTCACCCCTCTTCCACAGTGACAGAGAGCCATACTCTGAAGCTTCTCGTGATGTGAATTGTCTCCCCCCAGAGCTACCACAGTACAGTATATTTCCCTCAGTGGGGTGTCAGAAATAGCAACTGCTGAAATATGTGACCTTTCTCCAGGGTTGCTCCCAAGGGATTTTTTTTGCCACATAATGTGTTTCTCCTGATCCTTCTCCGCCGTTAGACTAGCTTGATTTCACAACCCCCGAAGTCTATTCCATTATTCATCGCCATGGAGACACTGGCAAGGCAGCATCCTGGAGGTTGAGAGTTTTAGGGGGACAAACCCGACCACTGATTATGCATGGGCTGCTACTTTCCCCCACCATCACTGAACTTCCACATAAGGCTTCATCTCCAACCAGTTACATGACATTCAGTCAAACTTTTTGTAAACTTAACACACACTATTTCTTCCTCTCTAATTTCTCTATCTCTCTTTCTATCTGTCTGTACCTCTCTCTCTCTCTCTCTCTCTCTCTCTCTCTCTCTCTCTCTCTCTCTCTCTCTCTCTCTCTCTCTCTCTCTCTCTCTCTCTCTCTCTCTCTCTCTCTCACAGGGAATGATGCTGCTGTACCATGTGTCGTCAAGAGCGTGGACAGCTTCAGCTTCCTCCACCACCCTGTGCACCAGAGGAGCCTGGAGATCTTGCAGAGATGCAAAGATGAGAAATACAGTAAGAAACTCCCACAATCCTCTTTGCTGCCCAACTCACTTTTCCTGGGGCTTACAAATAAGGAAGGGAACAATTAGCTTGTTCTGAATTAACTTGTTTTCCCTAAATTAAAGGCCCACTCAGATATTTACAGCGTTTTTGATCATTTAACATGTAACCAATATATTTAGTTCAGATGTAGTACCACCCTCTTTCTTTCAACCTTCCGTTCTAGTCAGGTCAAACCATACAAAGCATCACTTTCATATTTTATTGCCAAATTCACAGAGGTCAAATATTTAATAATAAACAGGTCTGCAACAATTTTTGGCCTCGACAAGAAAATTGCATTGCTATCACTAATAAGTCATTGGAACTCAGACTTGGATCCTCTTACTTAATAAGGCACTGTTGAGCTATTTGCCCTGTAATAGTCATCGTAACGAAGCTGTTTCTCATGCATGATCACTGGCACACATACGCACTGAAATAGACCTTATGGCAGTGTGTTTAATAAGCACTGTGAGTTACTGTTTCCTCCTTCCTCTGTTGTTCCATTTTCCTCCATCCTCAGGGGCTTCGCTGCCGGTTCAGAGACAGACTGACAATAGCCTGGACCCTGTCACTGGTGTGTGTGTGTGTGTGTGTGTGTGTGTGTGTGCGTGTGTGCATGTACATGCACTTGTGTGTGTGTGTGTGTGTGTGTGTGTGTGTGTGTGCATGTACATGCACTTGTGTGTGTGTGTGTGTGTGTGTGTGTGTGTGTGTGTGCATGTACATGCACTTGTGTGTGTGTGTGTGTGTGTGTGTGTGTCTGCATGCATGTATGTGTTCCAAATGTCATAGCACTTTCATGATGGACACACAAGTCAAACTGAATCCAATGCGCAACAACCTCAGTCTCTTAAATGGATCATCCCTGAGGGAAATGTGTATAGAACAATGGACAGTTAAAGTATTCAGTGAGCTTCCAAGCCTCCAAACCATGCAGCTTATCTCAAATGTTCAATGTGAAATACAGTTACGCCTCATGCCCATGGGGAACTCCGGAGCCGATATCTCTCATTCCCCATTATCTGGCCTTTTAAAGCATGGCAGGGGAGACCTGCTGGGAAATCAAAGACCATTAAGAGAGAGGAGAGTTGAGACGAGAGGGAGGGAGTGAACATATCTGTCCTCATCAGGCCTTTGGTCTTTGGGGAAAGGGGGGGTGGTTGTGGCTGAAAACTGTTTAGGAAATGAGGGGCTGGCAGTGCAGTGCCTTTAATCACGCACACATGTGTCTTGGTGGCTTGACTGATAGTGGCCCAATATGAATTAAGCAATACATTAGCCAATGATATGGACTGAATAGACAGACGTTCATTGTACAGTGAGGGGAAAAAAGTATTTGATCCCCTGCTGATTTTGTACGTTTGCCCACTGACAAAGAAATGATCAGTCTATAATTTTAATGGTAGGTTTATTTGAACAGTAAGAGACAGAATAACAACAAAAAAATCCAGAAAAAAGCATGTCAAAAATGTTATAAATTGATTTGCATTTTAATGAGGGAATTATTGACACATCCTCTCTCTCTCTTTCTCGCTCTCCCTCCTCCCTTACATCACGGTCTCGTACAGGTATCACTAGAAAGAATCCCCGGACCCCCTTGTCAGACCTCCAAGGCACCAACACACTGAACGAGAAATCCGCCAGGTATGAACCTGGCTGTCACACTGTTTTATGGACACTCAAAGCAATGAGCTGTTCTGCTTTCAGTGTGTGATTGTACAGTATATGCTACAGCAATTCACTCTCTCTCTCTCTTTCTCTCTCTTTCCCTCTCTCTCTCTGTCTTTGTCTGTCTCTCTCTTTTTCCTCTAGGGATGGTTATGGTGTGGGCTGTAACGGGCGTAGCTCCATACAGGGTCGTCTGTCCTCCTCAGGCTCGGAATTCGATGACGGCATCTTCGTCAACTCCAATAGCAGCAAGCTCCTGGAGAGAGCACAGGGCATCCTCATGTGAGTATGACCACAAAGTCTGACCACGCACACTTAAACTATGATCAGCCGGTGTTCAATCCACGCTCAATGTGTGTTCATACGATATGATTCTCCTGGGGAGAGCACAGGGCGTCCTCATGTGAGGATGACCAGTCTGCCCATCATCATGCAGCTCGCACCATGGTCAGAAACCGTGGTCAGGCAGTGGTCAATCCATGGTCAATGTGTGTTTATACTGTATGTTCATTCTGTAATATATCTGACAACCAATCTCTCTCCCACAGGCGGAACAAAAACTATAAGTCCAAGCCCAGCCTACCAAAGGTAAGGTCCTTACAATTTTTACACCGTGAAAGTACAAGTGAGAATTTCTCTATGGTTTCAACATGACAAAAGGCCAATAGTGGAGGATTACAGTAGGGGTATTCAACCTGCGGTCCGCGAAAAAAAAAAAAAAAATGTATATGGAAAAAAAAGTGGACAATTATTATTTGTTATGAATATCGCTAGCAACAACAGAAGAAACAACAGAAGAAACAAATGTTGAATTACATACCTTAAGTAAAAAATAGCAGAATGTTTTATTTATAATGTCAACTTTTATTTATTTCTCAACTCCTAATATTGAGCAAATTGGAGCTAATTACACTCACTGGAGTCACAGTAATCTTTGCCAACACATGGCTAACCTTTGTTTAACAAGCTAAATAGGTGCTATTAGCGAAAAGTGTTTGGAATTACGGCACCTTTCTAGCTAATAGGCTATGTTATTCCTCCAATTATAATGTGGGAAGGTCATGAAAAAAATAACTATCAAATCTATTCATTTTTAAATGTTGATTATCCTATTTCTCCTTGCCATTATCATTAACCTGATGATAAGACAAGACAAGACATGCTGACATGATATGATGGGGGTTGCCGGTTTGCCTGAGTGGGGGTACCTAGGCAAGAAAAAGTTGAAGACCCCTTGATTACAGCACTGCAGTGAAATTACAGAGCTTATAGCTGAAATCCGTTTGCGATATTACAACAACAAAGAAGTTACTTCGAACAACAAACACTGATTTTTATTTTTTATCTGACAGCATTGCATGCCGATAGAACACCAGAATATGTACAGTAGCAGTCAAAAGTTTGGACACCTCCTCATTCAAGGGTTTTTCTTTATTTTTACTCTTTTCTACGTTGTAGAATAACCGTGAAGACATCAAAACTATGAAATAACACATATGGAATCATGTAGTAACCAAAAAAGTGTTAAACAAATCAAAATATATTTGAGATTCTTCAAAGTAGCCATCATTTGCCTTGATGACAGCTTTGCACACTCTTGGCATTCTCTCAACCAGCTTCACCTGGAATACTTTTCCAACATTCTTGAAGGAGTGCCCACATATGCTGAGCACTTGTTGGCTGTTTTTCCTTCACTCTGCGGTCCAACTCATCCCAAACCATCTCAATTGGGCTGAGGTCGGGTGATTGTGGAGGCCAGGTCATCTGATGCAGCACTTCATCATTCTCCTTCTTGGTCAAATAGCCCTTACACAGCCTGGAGGTGTGTTGGGTCATTGTTCTGTTGAAAAACAAATGATAGTCCCATTAAGCCCAAACCAGATGGGATGGCGTATCGCTGCAGAATGCTGTGGTAGCCATGCTGGTTAAGTGTGCCTTGAATTCTAAATACATCACAGACCGTGTCACCAGCAAAGCACCCCCACACCATAACACCTCCTCCTCCATGCTTTACGGTGGGAACTACACATGCAGAGATCATCCGTTCACCCACACCACGTCTCACAAAGGTTGGAGACAAAAATCTCAAATTTGGACTCCAGACCAAAGGACAAATTTCCACCGGTCTAATGTCCATTGCTCGTGTTTCTTGGCCCAAGCAGGTCTCTTCTTCTTATTGGTGTCCTTTAGTAGTGGTTTCTTTGCAGCAATTCGACCATGAAGGCCTGATTCACACAGTCTCCTCTGAACAGTTGATGTTGAGATGTGTCTGTGACTTGAACTCTGTGAAGCATTTATTTGGGCTGCAATTTCTGAGGCTGGTAACTCTAATGAACTTATCCTCTATGGCAGACGTAACTCTGGTTCTTCCATTCCTGTGGCGGTCCTCATGAGAGCCAGTTTCATCATAGCGCTTGATGGTTTTACTTTAAGACCTTCATGTCTTATAGCAATGATGGACTGTCATTTCTCTTTGCTTATTTGAGCTGTTCTTGCCATAATATGGACTTTTACCAACTAGGGCTATATTCTGTATACCCTCCTACCTTGTCACAACACAACTGATTGGCTCAAATGCATTAAGAAGGAAAAAAAATTCCACAAATTAACTTTTAAGAAGGCACACCTGTTAATTAAAATGCATTCCAGGTGACTACCTCATGAAGCTGGTTGAGAGAATGCCAAGAGTGTGCAAAGCTGTCATCAAGGCAAACGGTGGCTATTTGAAAAATCTGAAATATAAAATATATTTTGATATATTTCATCGTTTTCATGTCTTCACTATTATTCTACAATGTAAAAATAAAGAAAAACCCTTGAATGAGTAGGTGTGTCCAAACTTTTGACTGGTAGTGTACTGCAACTTTTTTTACCACGATACTGGATACTCCTTTTTTTTTCATCAACAAAACAAAAACAATGACAAAGATGAACTGTGGCGTTGTTTCCCCCTTTACCCAGTTCAGCTTTAATGGTGACAAGCATAGCTGGACAGTAACAGTTGGCCATAGAAGTATACGTCTTTGAATTATTTTGAAGACAATATTGTCCATTATCATGCAATGAATGGAAATTAAACAGTATGTCATTGTCATGTGACCATGTTCATACGTTTAAATTTTTTAAGAAATTGGATAAAAGCGCCTGCTAAAATTGTAAGTTTTTTAAATACAAAATATGAATAATCTGACCGTGTTCCTATGGCGGTTCCTCTCTCTGTACAGCACCTGCTGGACGTGAAGTCTCTGAGGTACCTGAGTAGTGTGACCCTACACGACCGCATCACCAAGTCCCTCCTCCACCTGCACAAGAAGAAGAAACCGCCCAGCATCAGCGCCCAGTTCCAGGTAAGACTCAGTTTCTTGCTCGCCCTCTAGAAGTCTTTCATCTCTTCCCAGCCGTGACACCAATGCCCAAATCCAAACTCCAACACTCAGCTCCTACATATTTTGAGGCACTTTGTGTAGATCTTAAAGAATTGGACAGGTGTCAAAATATATGTATATAAATGAAACATTTACTTAAAGTGCATTTCTCAAAAAATGGCACAGGAATTATCTCAGATCTGCATCATGTGTAGTGGGCAAGAGGTTGATTTGGAATTAACATGAATCTACTATAATAAATAACATGAGCTTTAATAATGCCAGGTTTTATGCAATTTATTGTGAGATGTTAATTATGAGATGCCAATATGATGGGATGCTAATGCTTGTTGTGTTAATTCATTGCTGTACTAATGAGCTAATGCTAATTGTCTCTTGCTGTGTGAAGGCCTCCCTGAACAAGCTGATGGAGACCCTGGGTCAGTCGGAGCCCTACTTTGTCAAGTGTGTCCGCTCCAATGCAGAGAAGGTATGTTCAGCTAACAGCTACTGTAGTTACAGCTACTTCAGTTTGGTTAGATGCTAATGTAACTACTGACAAGCTCCACTGAACAATGAAACCACTGGACAAACCAATGTCTGGTAATTGCATAGCCCGTATACAGCTCAATTATACAATGTTTTACTGTTATTGGGTGATTTTAAATCTCTCTTTTTGTCTATTGTACCTCTTCTTTCATGCCTTTTATTTCTGTCTCCTTCCTTCTTTCTTTGGATATTTCTCTCGCTCGCTCTCTCTCTCTTTCTCTCTCTGCTCTCTCTCTCTTTCTCTCTCTGCTCTCTCTCTCTCTCTCTGCTCTCTCTCTCTGCTCTCTCTCTCGCTCTCTCTGCTCTCTCTCTCTCACTCAGCTCCCACTGCGTTTCAACGATGCCCTGGTGCTCAGGCAGCTGAGGTACACAGGCATGCTGGAGACCGTCCGCATCCGCCAATCAGGATACGCCATCAAATACACCTTCCAGGTAATCCCTCACCAACCAATCAGGATACAGCACTGTCATTTGCACAGACAGATACACACACACCTGATACACAACATTGTTTATTACCTACCTTAGTTGAATGCACTGACTGCAATTCGCTCTAGATAAGAGTATCTGCTAAATGACTTAAATGTAAAAAGTACTGATCAATGGTCATCAGTCTCAATGAACTGCATGTTGATTTGGTGATGTCACATCCATGCACTTGTAATGTAGTCAGTCTTATTAACAGCTTGTAACTTTTATCCCTTTGAGGTTACTATTGATATGTTATCTTTCGTCTTGTCATTGCAGGACTTTGTTTGTCACTTCCGTGTGCTCTTACCAGACAGCACTAGACCAACCAAGTCTGGCATCCGGGAGTTCTTTCGTCAGGTTCACCTAGCACCTGCTGGGTATCAAGTGGGCAACACAATGGTACGCATTCTGGGGATACCCCTTTTCTTTAGTTGTCTCTATTTTTCTTTCTCAGTCTTTCTCCCCCCCCCTCTCTCTCTCTCTCTCTCTCTCTCTCTCTCGCTTTGATACACGGTTGCATTGCGACCGTTCTATTCCTATTGAATTTCCCTTGCTGTGGGTGTGTCTGGTCACTTGTGGGTGTGTCTGGTCACTGACGGCACCCCCACCCCGTGTCTCTCTCTGTACTGCAGGTATTCCTGCGGGAGGCGGAGCGTCAGCGGCTGCAGGCCCTGCTCCACACGGAGGTGTTACGGCGCATCGTCACGCTGCAACGCCGCTTCCGAGCCCGGCTGGAGAGGAAACACTTCATCAGGATGAGACAGGCCGCCGATGTCATCCAGGTGAGACGACGAAGTCAGGGCACCACACCAAGTCGGTGTCCAGGGTTGTGTGCATTAGGGCACACCATAGCAAAATATTTTGCAGCGGAAAACAAAATGAGCATTTCTTATTGGACAACTCTAAGTAGTCCCTCCCTGAATGAACACGACCCTGTTACTGTACTGGCATAACAGACTAAAGCATGTGTGCACATAACTTCCCTGCACAGCTTTACACTAATTTTTTAGGAGTTTGTAGTAGTACCATTCTACGTGACCCACAGACATAGACAATTGGTCGTAACCAGCTTAGTTTTTGCGTAACTCTGGAGAGTAAGTAGAACATCTCTTTGGAGTTGTGTAGTGACCCAGGGCAGTAGCCAGTAGGGACGCAGACCTGAGAATCTCTACACTTCTCCTCATGCTCCATCTATAAGGAAGAGGGGGAAATTGCAGAAATACATTAGAAACTTTTCTGGAAGCCATATTGTTTCTGGAAGAGATACTTGGCTACAAGAAGAGACTCAGTCTGCTGTCCCAAATCATTGTCAGATTGAACAAAAACAAACCTAATCCATATTTCTTACCTCAAAAGGATTCTCAACACTACTCCAAAACTCTAAAACAGCTTACATGCAATTAATTCTAACTTAATGCAACGATATCACCCCAGTCAATAAATGTTCTCTGTTTTTACCAAAAATATGACTTTATACTTGAATTCACTTTGTTAATTCATATTTCTTCATTCTCTCCTCTCCATAGCGGTGGTGGCGGGGCTGCCTGCTCGAACAGTTGGAGGCTGCAGTGGACCCAGCCGTCCAGGAGGAGGCAGCAGTGTGCCTGCAGGCAGCCTGGAAGGGCTACAGGGAGCGCAGGCTGTTCCTGCAGTGGCAGGACTCTGCCCTGATAATACAGAGGAGCTGGAGAAACAGCAGCCAGCGAAGGGCTCTGGCAGCCATTACGGTGCAGACAGCCTGGCGGGCTTACAGAGAGAGAGCCCACTATTGTAGGACACACAGTGCAGTGACAATGCTACAGGCAGCGGGTAGGGGCTACCTGGCACGCCTAAGGTAACTAGGACTGACAAACTTTAATATTTTATGAAAGGTACAGGTAACTGCCAAAAATAAATGAAACATTTGAGTAAATGAGGGAAACAAAGTACACTACATGACCAAAAGTATGCGGACACCTGCTCGTCAAACATCTCATTCCAAAATCATGGGCATTAATATGGAGTTGGTCCCTCCTTTGCTGCTATAACAGCCTCCACTCTTCTGGGAAGGCTTTCCATTAGATGTTAGAACATTTCTGTGGGGACCATTCAACGTCAAGCGTTATTGAGGTCGGGCACTTATGTTGGGAGATCAGGCCTGGCTTGCAGTTGGTGTTCCAATTCATCCCAAAGGTGTTTGATGGGGTTGAGGTCAGGGCTCTGTGCAGGCCAGTCAAGTTCTTCCACACCGATCTCGACAAACCATTTCTGTATGGACCTCGCTTTGTGCACAGGGGCATTGTCATGCTCAAACAGGAAAAGGCCTTCCCCAAACTTTTGCCACAAAGTTGGAAGCACAGAATTGTCTAGAATGTCATTGTATGCTGTAGCCTTAAGATTTCCCTTCACTGGAACCATGAAAAACAGCCCAGACCACTATTCCTCCTCCACCAAACTTTACGGTTGGCACAATGCAATGGGGCAGGTAGCGTTCTCCTGGCATCTGCCAAACCCAGATTCGTCTGTCGGACTGCCAGATGGTGAAGCGTGATTCATCACTCCAGAGAACGTGTTTCCACCGCTCCAGCGTCCAATGGCGGCAAGTTTTACACCACTCCAGCCGACGCTTGGCAATTAATATCCCATCATGCTTAGTTAGGGTCAATGTTCCCTCTAATTGTTTTCGGCACTGAGTCGTGCCTGTCAATGCAATAGAATCCTACTCCGAGGCGCTCTGCCTACAACAAAATCTCTTGCATAGTTCGTTTTGCATTCCAAGTCTTGCATAGTTCGTTTTCTTTTGGTATGTTGCATTGAAAGTGGCTAATATTGCGTTGATTCGATCACAATTCCCACAGTGAAGGGAAACGTTGATAGTGTTAACTAACGGGAAAAACGATCGAAAGTTGAGTGAAGTTCAATCTCGTGCTTCTCTGCGCGGGCTGATATTTGTTCTGTACGGCAGTCCCGGGGGTGCTGCACGCCCGCTTGCAGCTTTGAGGGAACATTGCTTAGGGTCATGTATAAAAATGCCCAGTTGCCCATTATTTTGGCTACCATGGTTAAAGATCTCAATGACTTTGAAAGAGGGACCTCAAAGGAGCATAGGGCATTTAAAGTGTATGTGTCTCAGTCACCAGATCTCAACCCAGTTGAACACTTATGGGAGATTCTGGAGCACCTGAGACAGCGTTTTCCACCACCATCAATAAAACACCAAATGACGGAATTTCTCGTGGAAGAATGGTGTCACATCCCTCCAATAGAGTTCCAGACACTTGTAGAATCTATGCCAAGGCACTTCTGGCGGCTCGAGGTGGCGCAACCCCTATTAAGACACTTTATATTGGTGTTTCCTTTGTTTTGGCTGTTACCTGTATATAAAGATGGACAATAAGGATTTATAGGCTGGATTTTGCTCAAACCTAGCTCTCAAACACCTGATTCATATAGTTTGTTCAAGAAAAACACAAGTGTGTTTTAGTGCTGGGCTGGAACAAAAGCTTGTACACTATTGCTCCCAGGTTCAAATTAGCCTTTGCCTACACTGATTAATAACATTGGAGAAGAGAATGAATGGAAGGAAGATTGCTATAAGCTGTGTTTTCTTAGAATTACTCTGTTTCCTACAGGTTCACAGAACTAAAAGAGCAGAGTCTGCATGAAAAGCAGTTGCTCAATGGACAAAGTAGCCCCACCACAGAAGAAAAAAAGGCAGAGAGGACCATGGGCCTGGATACTGACACCTCGGAGGACCATGTCCTCGAGATCAACTGCAATCATGACATCCAAGATGGCTCCACAGTCTGGCCTACTGAAAACTCTAAGGAGTCTAAGTCTGAGTGTTTGGTGAAAGAGGGGGAAGAAGGAGAGAGCGAGAGAAGCCAGAGTATAGAGGAGCCCAACTGCCACAAGACACGGGCCAAGAGACAGAGCCGGCGCATGAGGGAGCTGGAGCAGGCCCAGTTCAGCCTGGAGCTACTCAAGGTGCGGACCCACAGCACAGGAGGGACTCTGCAAGAGGAGGAGACCCCTGTACCCCCGTGTCCGGACAGCACCCCCTGTCCCCTGGACGACCACAAACACCACCAGCCCTCATCGCCCCACCGGGGCTCCCCCGTTAGCCATGGGAGCTTTGAGCTGCTCGACACCACCATGGATGTGGAGGCGGGAGGGCCTGGTTACCCCGGTTGCTGTGGTAACCAGTCTACGCCGCTCCGGACTTCTTCCCAAGAGGATTTGAATGGACCAGGGTCTACAGAATCCCAGCCACAGAAGGACCCGGAGGTGGTAAATGAGAATGATCCAAGCCCCAGGACGGAGGAGCTACCCCCCATGATACCATCTCCTATCAAGGAGGTGATGGCAGAGGCTCCACAAGCTACCTTCTACATCCCCTCTGAGGACCAAAGCAGCGAGCCCAAGCAAGAGAGCCCAGGCAAGCCCGTGAAGGAGAGGCGAGAGTCCGCCTCGCAAAGGCCTGTGGTGGTGGTCATCAGCATGCAGAAGGAGACAACGCTGGAGGGGGAGCTGCGGTTGGCGCCAGCCCAGGAGAGTGCAGTCCAGACAGGTGTGACCACCACCGCCTCCCACCTTACACCCATTGCCGGCCTGGAAGTATCAGAGAAGGCCCAGCCACCCAGGACTGTTACCCAGCCTCGGAGAGACTTAGCTGGGGTAGACAGGTCTAGCTTGGTCCCCTCCTCCTCCTCCACCCATGGCCTTTGTCCTTCAGCGGTAGACATCCAGATAGTCCTGGAGGCCAAGGCCCCGTCCGGCGAAGTCCTACCAAGCCAGGGGGAGAGAAAGGCGGCCTGGCCAGTGCAGGACAACTGGGTCTCCACCAACAGTATCCTGGAGAGCAGGGAAGTTGCCAGCAAAGCAGCAGCCAAGGCACCACAGAAGAAGACCCCGACCCAGACCATCATTGTCAGTATGACTGAGAAGCCCCCCACCAACACCACATTCTCCTCCCGACGCAAGCTCCCCTTCTCCAAGTGAGTGTCATTTTTCTGTAATGTTGCTGTAACATTGTTGTAAAGTTGCTGCTCATTCAAAGTGTCACTTAGTAAAAGCTTTGTAGTTAATTTCTTCTCTCTACACTAGCTTGACTCTTCACTGACGGGCAGTGTGTACAAATTAACACTTTCATTTCAACAAATCACGACAGTGCTTTTTTCCCTCAATGTTCAGAAATGTATTTCTTATTTCTTTTCTTTTTCATTGCCTTGAACAGCAACAACATTGTAAAACACAGGAGAAATATGTTTGAATATGTAACTAAATACATACATTTCAAAGTCTACAAATAGATTTAAGGTTTCCTGAATGTGTTGTAGGTCTGATAAGGATCTGGTGAACCATGAGCGGTCGTTGGCCATGCATAGAGAGGAGGCATCCGCCTCTAGAGCCACTGCTGGACAGAGAACCAAACAGGTGGGTTGCACACAATACACTACCCAAAAGACATACACACAGAGTATACAATACCCCCACTACACACATATATCTTTTGGGAGGTTTTTTAAGAACTTACATAAGGTAACTTGCATAACTCATGCTGTTGTAATATACTAAAGCACTCAATGTTGATGTGTAGTTCCCACTGATATATTGTTTAAACTAATAATAGCACCAGTATCTGTGGCTTGTATGTGCATGTGAGAGTGTGTGCTTGTATAAGCTGCCTTATAAATTTGTGTCACTCAGACTATCAGTGTGTCTCTGTGATATCCACATAGAACACATATACACACACACCATTCCTCTCCACACACACACGCACACACACACATAATCCTATCTCCCATCACGTACCCAGACCGCTGACGTGTTGTGGTGTATGTGGTTGAGCAGGTGGGCCGGCGCGGCCCTAAAAAGAAAGCCCGTATGTCTCGGACCCGCTCCGACTTTCTGACCCGCTGTAACTCCGAGGGGGCGGGCCAGTCGGACGATGACGATGACGACACATTCTACACCCCCGCCCTGTCCCGCACGCTGCCCCTCCTCCCCCCGTCCCCCCTGACCCACCCCAAGGGGGGCGCTGAGCCGGCCTGTTACAGTGACTCTGAAATGGTAAACGGACCCTACGGGGGTCCAAGCTACCCCCCCCCTCTTGTCCCCTGCCTCCTACCGACCCTCCAGCATATTTATTTTCTCTCTGGGGGCCAGGCTTACTAGCCTGAGGGGACTCTTTTAACACGACTAACCCCATTGAACTAGCATCCTCCAACTTCGTTTTAGTATTTAACCACTGGATAGAAATATGTTTCTGTTCTACCAGCTCTTTGCCTGACGCTCCTTTATTTTGCGGATAGTGAAAAACCCAACATTGGCTCAGGCCTCTTCTAGCGATAGTTTGTCGCAAAAAACTTTACAGCATGGCTGCAACTGTAAGTGGTAATGTCATGGATTCAGATCTGTGTTTTCCCCTGAAGAGAATAGTCATCCTTCATAAACACTCAGTACCCCTAACCAACCACAGATCTAGGATCAGATAACCTAACCCCTAACCTTAACCTTAACTTTGGAGGTTTAAAAGTTGATCTGACCCTGGAGCAGTAGTCAGGGGCATCTTGTGTCTACTCTGATCTTGTGACATCTGTGTAGTTTCTGGAAGAGGATAAATGCAATGTCCCTCTCCTCTTAGCCTGGTCCCAGAACTGTTTGTGCTGGGACCAGGCTTATGGTTATCACAAACCGATCTGGGACCAGGCTAGTCCAACTAAGCCACGAGCGCAATCAGTGATGCATGCTGGAACCTTTTACCTTCTACCATTGACACCATTTCATTACTACCTTTTTATTACTTCCCTAACAGGTCTTTCATGAGCATGAGCGCCCTCCCTCCCTCACCCACTCATATCTCTTTTAGTTTGAAATAGTCGTTTTCTGAGCGAATATGTCTGTACTGTATATGTTAATATGTCTATGTCTCAGTATGTAAACATGTTAGTATGTTTGTAGACTGTTAGCTGTTGTTCTGTGCAGAATGAATGAGTGATGTAATAGGAACATGCAAGCAAATGTGTCTCTTCTGTCTTTTCAGCATATGACTCAAAGACATGGCAAAATAGCCTGAGCATTTGATGCCCAATCAATGAACATTGAAAATATTTCACTTCCCTATGTTTGGTATCAAGACTTACCTTGCTACGCCCTAACCTTCTATTCTCCCAGGCTTCTCACAAGGAAGAGCATAAGAAGTTCCACAAGACTATGTCTTCAGGGGACCTGGGCAAGGTGGCAGCACTTGGGAAAACATCCAGTCAGGATGGAAGGTAGCTACAGTACCTTCTCTCTATGTCTCAGTTGGTAGAGCATGGCTCTTGCAACATAAGTATTATATTACAATCATTATGCAGAGGCACAAATTAAGCTCGTATTGTATTAAAACAGACTATTACCCTTTTCACACAAGTTGCTGAACACGTGCTGAAAAGGACATGGAAAAGATTATACAAAGACAAATCCGAGCCAGCACACACACTGGCGAATCTGGTCGGCCCGATCAAAATAAAAGAAAGGTTTGTTCTAAGCTGTCTGTGTGTGACTGTGTTTGTGGCAGCAGAGTGCGAGGGAAGATGCGTTTCTGGGGCAAGGCCAAGCATGCAGAGAAGAAGCTGTCCAGAGAGAAGCAGCAGACCACCAGGAATGAGTCCACACAGGGAGACCGCGCCGACAAGACAGGTAATAAATACACTGTGTGTGTGTGCCCGTCCGTGCGTGCAATGGACAATAAAGTTGTTTGTACCATGGCATTGTTGAATACTTGTTTCTGATTGGCTTGAAGGGCATTCTAGAGCGTGTATTATTTCCCTATAACGCACAGTATATTTGCACGGTAGAATTCAATGGCTATAGTTCATTCTTACATGTTCTATGTTTGAGCTGCTTTTGAAAGCAAAAGTCGAATTGAAAACATAATTGGCATTGTTGAATTTGATTTTCATAATGGCAAGCTAGGACTGATGGTTTGGTTAACTAAACTAGCAAGTCTGTTTGTTTGGTTACCACAACTACTGTAGCTATCTAGTAAACTTCCTAGTTACTTCAGTGGATGTTGAACACATTTCTACTGGCAAATGAACACATTTCTATGCATTCTCTGCAAAATAACGCATCGTAGAACACCTTCCACGTCGTTCATTATTTTCCAGAGAACGCATAGCCCCTCGTTGATTATCCCTTACATATTGTATAAAACTGGACATTCCAAATAACATGTTATTTGTCACATGCTTTGCAAACAACAGGTGTAAACTAACAGTGAAATGCTTACTTACGGGCACTTCCCAACAAGCCAGAGAGAAACATATAGAAAAAAGAATAACACAAGGAATAAATACACAATGAGTAATGATAACTTGGCTATATACACGGGGTACTAGTACCGAGTCGATTTGCATGGGTACGAGGTAATTGAGGTAGATATGTAAATATAGGTATGGGTAAAGTGACTAGGTAACAGGATAGGTAATAAACAGTAGCAGCAGCGTATGTGAAGAGTCAAGAGTTAGTGCAAAAAGGGTAGCTATTTGGTTAACTATTTAGTAGTCTTATGTATTGAAGCTGTTCAGGGACCTGTTGGTTCCAGACTTTGTGGCTTGGGTGGCTGGAGTCTTTGACAATTTGTAGGGCCTTCCTCTGACACCGCCTGGTAGAGAAGTCCTGGATGGCAAGGAGCTCGGCCCTTGTGATTTACTGGTCCGTACGCACTAGCCCCCGAGGGGGAAGAGGCATTGTCGTGTCTTCTTCACAACTGTGTTGGTGTCTGTTCCTTAGTGATGTGGATGGGGGTGTGCTCAGCCCTCTGTTTCCTGTAGTTCACAACCTTTGTCTTGCTGACATTGAGGGAGAGGTTGTTGTCCTGGCACCACACTGCCAGGTCACTGCCCATCTCTCTATAGGCGGTCTCATCGTCGTCGGTGATCAGGCCTACCACTGACGTGTCATCAGCAAACTTAATGAAGGTGTTGGAGTCGTGCGCAGCCACGCAGTTGTGGGTGAACAGGGAGTGCAGGAGGAGACTAAGCACACACCCGAGTGGGGCCCCCGTGTTGAGGGTCAGCTTGGTGGATGGGGTGTTGCCCACCCTCACTACCTGGGGTGGCCTGTCAGGAAGATCCAGTTGCAGAGGGAGGTGTTCAGTCCCAGGGTCCTGAGCTTAGTGATGAGCTTGGAGGGCCCTATGGTGTTGAACGCTGAGCTGTAGTCAATGAACATCATTCTCACATAGCTGTTCCTCTTGTCCAGGTGGGAAAGGGCAGTGTGGAGTGCAATAGGGATTGTGTCATCTGTGGATCTGTTGGGGCGGTATGCGAATTGGAGTGGGTCCAAGGTGTCTCGGATGATGGTGTTGATGTGAGCAATGACCAGCCTTTCAAAGCATTTCATGGCTACAGATGAGTGCTACGGGGCGATAGTCATTTAGACAAGTTACCGTGGCGTTCTTGGGCACAGGGACTATGGTGGTCTGCTTGAAACATCTAGGAATTGCAGACTGGATCAGGGAGATGTTGAAAATGTCAGTGAAGACACCCCCAGCTGGTCTGTGCATGCTCTGAGTACGCGTCCTGGTAATCTGTCTGGCCCCACGGCCTTGTGAATGTTAACCTGTTTAAAGGTCCTACTCACATCGGCTAAGGAGAGCGAGATCACACAACTTCGTCCGGAACTGCTGGTGCTCTCATGTATGGTTCAGTGTTGCTTGCCTCGAAGCGAGCATAGAAGGCATTTAGCTCGTCTGGTAGGCTCACGTCAATGGGCAGCGCGCGGCTTGGTTTTCCTTTGTAACCCGTGATAGATTGCAAGCCCTGCCACATCCAACGAGCGTCAGAGCCGGCATGGTAGGATTCAATCTTAGTCCTGTATTGACGTTTGCCTGTTTGATGGCTCGTCAGAGGTCGTAGCAGGATTCTTATAAGCTTCCGGATTAGTGTCCCGCTCCTTGAAAGCGGCAGCTCTAGCCTTTAGCTCAGTGTGGATGTTGCCTGTAATCCATGGCTTTTGGTTGGGGTATGTACGTACAGTCACTGTGGGGATGACGTCGTCAATGCACTTACTAATGAAGCCGGTGACTTGATGTGGTAAACTCTTCAATGTTATCTGATGAATCCCGGAACATATTCCAGTCTGTGCTAGCAAAGCAGTCCTGTAGCTTAGCATCCGCTTCATCGGACCACTTCCATATTGAGCGCGTCAGTGGTACTTCCTGTTTGAATTTTTGCTTGTAAGCAGGAATCAGGAGGATAAAGTTTTGGTCAGATTTGCCAAAGGGAGGAAGAGCCTTGTTTCTGTTTGTGGATTAAAGGTGATCTAGAGTTTTGTTGCCTCTAGTTGCACAGGTGACATGCTGTTAAAAATGAGGTAAGTTTCTCTGTTGATTTCTCATCTCAACAACAAGACAAAAAACTGAATAGAAAACCGAAACAATTGTCTTCACAAAACCCCTACTGTATCTTTGTCTCTCTGTGCTTTGCGGGTCCAGATGGCACGACATCTTCCCCCCACAGTCCCGACCTGACGGCAACCAGGGCCCGGGATTCCAAGGAGAACAAGGACCCCTCTCCCAAAGCGAGGCGGAGACGCAGCGTCAAGATCAGCAGCGTGGCCCTAGAGCCCGCCCAGTGGCAGAACGACGCTCTGAACATCCTCACCAGCGCCCACGACTACAGGAGCATGAACGACTTCCTCATGAAGAAGGTAGGCAGACCAACAGAGATATACACAGGCAGACAGACGGGCAGACGGATACACAGACAGACAAGTGTACATAGTCTTACACACACACTCAAGTAAATACACAGGACACCAGAATACTGTTGGTTTCCGTATTAAGATGATACACAAAAACACAATACACACACACACACACAGACATGCACACGCACACATACAGAAGTGTACACATACATTCACCCAAATACACTTATTTTCAAATACAGTCGTATAAATCACTTCATCATTAAAGGTAGACTCAGTGATAGGACGTAGATGCTGACAGTAAACAGCATAATGGGTCAATTTCCACAACAACTAAGAGCGTGGTAGTGTGAGGCTCAACTTCTCTGCTGTTTTGGTCCTGTGCATATACCAGGCTGTAGCAGCGTGATGCAAACCCGTGCACATACGCAGATACTGTGTGTGACTGTGTGAGAGCGAAGTCTTGCATCTTGCTCATCTCAATATCTGCGGTGCTGCTCGTGGCATCGTCTACCTTTAACATAGTGTACACACACCAGAATGCTACAGCAGTACTGTATTGTACTATACCGTATAATACAATAGTCACATATTTACACAGCAGCAACATACTTTAGGTTGTGTAGACTATTTGATGAGTTTGATGGAAACCTGTATTTATTATGACCATTTATTGTACCACCTAGATCAATGACCTGGACTCTGAGGATGGCAAGAAGGACACCTTGGTGGACGTCGTCTTCAAGAAGGCTCTGAAGGAGTTCCGCCTAAACATATTCAACTCCTACTCAACGGCTCTGGCTGTGAGTACCACTATGATTGTTTCACGGTCATGGTCGAAATGCTTACTTGAAGGTTCCTTCTCGACAATGCATCAATAATACGAAATAATCAAATATAAGGATACGAACATAAAGCAAATGGCTCAGTAGAATATAATAAACATTTTAGCATAAGTATAATACAGGAAGACACAATTTATAGTACAATAATTACACATGTATCAGAGAAAAGGGGGATTGGCAATATTAAATAAGAGTCTGGTAGCAGCAATTGTGATGTGTTTGTTTGTGTGTGTGTGTGTGTTAGTAGGGCTGTTACGGTGACTGTATTACCGCCACACTGGCAGTCACGAGTAATGACCGCAGTAAATTCCACGTGATCGTTGAGTCACGGTAACTAGGCTTCTCCAAAACTGCGCTCTGATGCCGCTGATGGTCATTAGTAGCCTACCAAACTTGCTAATGGCCTGGCACTCAGCGCTCTATTGTCCCTCTAATCACTCTGACATCAATGCAAATGCAATCGAAAATCAAATCAAACACTTCCTGAGAGCCCTGGCATTCTGAGTTTGTGCGGTATAGGATCACCTGTTGCGCAGCGAGAGCCAGCTCCTCATAGCTGGTTGATGCATGGAATGAAGTGGCCAAATACAGTGAGCTCCAAAAGTATTGGGACAGTGACACATGTGTTGTTGTTTTGGCTCTGTACTCCAGCACTTTGGATTTGAAATGATACAATGACTATGAGGTTAAAAGTGCAGACTGTCCGCGTTAATTTGAGGGTAGTTTCCATCCATATCGGGTGAACCGTTTAGAAATTACAGCACTTTTTGTACATAGTCCCTCCATTTTAGGGGACCAAAAGTATTGGGACCAATTCAGTTGTGTATTAAAGTAGTCAAAAGTTTAGTATTTGTTCCCATATTTCTACGGAGCAATTCCCGTACCAGGCCGTGATGCAACCGGTCAGGACGCTCTCGATGGTGCAGCTGTAGTATTTGGAGAGGACCCGGGGTGGCATGACGATTTTTTTCTTCAGCCGCCTTAGGAAGTAGAGACGCTGTTGCACCCTCTTGAAAAGAGTGGTGGTGTTGTTGGTCCATGTCAAGTCCTCAGTGGAGGCAGAGGAACTAAAAACTGCTGACTCGCTCTACTGCAGTCCCGTTGATGTGGACCAGGGCGTGTTCCCTCCTCTGCTTCCTGAAGTCAACAATCAACTCCTTTGTTTTGCTGACGTTGAGGGAGAGGTTGTTGTCCTGGCACCACAATGCCAGTTCACTGACCTCCTCCCTATAGGCTGACTCGTCGTTGTTGGTTATCAGGCCTACAGCCGTGGTGTCTTCAGCGAACTTGATGATGGAGTTGGTGCCGCGCAAAGCCACGCAGTCGTGGGTGAACAGGGAGTACAGCAGAGGGCTGAGGACACAACCCTGGGAGGCCCCTGTGTTAGGAGTCAGTGTGAAGGAGGTGTTGTTGCCAATCCTCACAGCCTGTGGTCTGCCCATCAGGAAGTCCAGGATCCAGTTGCAGAGGGTAGTGCCCAGACCCAGGGCTCTGTACTTGGTGACGAGCTTGGAGGGAACAATAGTGTTGAATGCTGAACTGTACTCACTGAACAGCATTCTCACGTAGGTGTTCCTCTTGTCCAAAGAGCAAATTGGAGTGGGTCCAGTGTGCCTGGCATGCTAGCCTTGATGTGGGTCATGACCAACCTCTCGAAGCATTTCATGATGAAAGGGGTGAGTGCGACGGGGCGATAGTCATTTGGGCATGCCACCTTGGTTTTCTTGAGCACTGGTCACAATCACTTTTACAGTGGGCCTCAAGGTGCTGGGCACCCCAATCACAACCATCAGTGACCACAAATGACAGTGGCTGACTATTGTAGCACATAAATCCATTTTTGTAATCTTGCCTCCCTCACTACTACTTTCCTCCTCATCTCTGTTTTCACATACTACTTTAGATGGTAGTACTGTAATCAATTGCCTTATAGCACTTTCTCACAAGATCTCAAAGCTCTTTACAGTAACGTATATGGGCTTTTTCCACTAATCTCTTCTTCTCCACATTCCCTCATCCCAATCTCCTCCCCCCATCCCTTCCTCCTCCTCCCACTTTCACTCTCCTCCAGATGGATGACGGTAAGAGTATCCGCTACAAGGACTTGTACGCCCTGTTTGAACAGATCCTGGAGAAGAGCATGCGTCTGGAGCAGCGGGACTGGAGCGAGTCGCCCGTAAAGGTCTGGGTCAACACCTTCAAAGTCTTCCTGGATGAGTTCATGACCGAGTACAAGCCCATGGACAGCACCATCAGCAAGGTAGGGTTTGTGTGTGTGTGTGTGTGTGTGGGTGGAAGGATTTTGGCTGGGTGTGAGTACGTGCTTGTGTCGGTACGTGTGTCAATGCGCGTGTTGTTTATTTAGCCTGTACTTCTACAGGTCAGTCCCATTGAGATGGAAATCCTATAGCAGTCTTACAACCTGATGTATGGCATGTTGGATCAGTGTTAACAAAAATAGTGACTAGAATATTCGTCAAACAGCTATTTTTCAGTGGCAATTGACGAGACTATAACAGACTAAATAAACCCAGAAAAAACTATATCTAAACGAAAATCTTTTGTCATTTCAGTTGACTATAATCTGACTGGACAATAGTTTTTTGGAGAGATTGAGAGCTTTTCAGTGATAAGCACAATTAATATTAGCAGCACAGATGCGCAGCGCAGTTCTGTTCAGCAGTGGGAAGGACGCTCCACACCCGCCACACAGCCTACATTAGCTAGTGAGCTGCAGGGGAGCAAGCAAAGAGTGTGGGCAGACAGGCTCCACTCCAGCCCTGCTTTCAATTATACACATTGCGCAGGCGACTCTCTTGCTTCACCTTAGCTAACCAGTCACCACCAGCCTTCTAGTTAGCTACCCTCTGCCTGGTTAAGAAACAGAAGCTGCTTCACGAAATTTAAAACAATAGTAGCATTGAGTTTAAGAGTAAAACATTAGTCTAGGTATGTTTTTCTCTCCCTTTGATTTTGTAGTCTCGCTCAACCCTCAGACTTTCCCCACTGCATTTCATAGCCAGATTCTGTAGCCAAGTCTCCCTCTTTTCCTCAGAGAAAACGGCTTGAGAGATTACCGTTCAAAAGACCAATAATACTGTTTCTTTCTTTCTATCGTGCATTGGTGGGCCGCATTTTACATTCATAAAGCATATCGCGGGCCATTCTACAACCAGGCTACTTGCATACTGGACCGTTAACCATTTTAGGCTACACCTTGTTCAGTCATGTTACCTCACTAGCTAGCTATAGCTAACAACCTGGGGCACGTACAGCAGGATGCAACGTTTTGGAACGTTCAGATAGAAATATGCTATGTTGAATAAGGAATAACCAATGACTGTATATATGAATGGACAAAGCCATTGATCATGTGACTCCATTCATTCCTATGTTAAGACTCTATAGCGCATTGAAGCCAAATGAAGTCGGTTAAGATGGCGTCTAATGGAGACATAACATGCGCAGTTTGAGCTATTCCAGGAAGTGACGTTGCAGGATAGCTCAGTGATACCCCCTCTCATTGAGTAACTCAAATTGAAGGCAGACTGGGATTCTGTAGGCTGCCATTAGCAACTCAATTATCCCTATAACTTCTTCTGTGTGATTTAAAAAAAAAAATTGGTTCAAGGACATACATCTGGTGTATTAGAAACAATTATTGGTACCATGAATGTCTTCGGATTTTGTATTTATTTACACAAAGATTGACCACGAAGAGAAAGTATTCAAGCCCCTGAGTCAATACATGTTAGAATCACCTTTGGCAATGATTACAGCTGTGAGTCTTTCTGGGTAAGTCTCTAAGAGTTTGTACACCTGGATTGTACAATATTTGGCCATTATTCTTAAAAAGGTTACTCAAGCTCTGTCAAGGTGGTTGTTGATCATTGCTAGACAGCCATTTTCAATTCTTGTCATAGATTTTCAAGTCGATTTAAGTCAAAACTGTAATTAGGCCACTCAGGAACTATTCACTATCATGGGGGATCCTGTTTTCTGCTAACAATGCCTGAAGTACCGCGGTCGGCCTTAAACTTCTGTGACTTCAATGAGTGGGGGCAGTCGTTCTAACGTTGGCTCTATCTGCAACATTCAAGAAAGTTTTGCAACTGAACGTGGCCCTGCTAACATTACCAGTAGCCAATATGCAAACATTTGGTGACACACAAAGAAAGTAAAAGAGATGGCAAACAATTTATTGACTAAATTCCTCTTGCCACTACACTATAACTGACTGGGTAAATAACTTTATTTTGAGTTAATGTGGACCCAGTGACTCAGCACTTGGACCAGGACTCCAGTGCTCGACCATTGGGAACTCGGACTCGAGCACAGGGGACTTGGGATTCGATTCGAACTCAAGGTTTAGTGACTCGACTACATCACTGGGCAAAAACCAGTCATTAGCTCTCGTTCTACTTTTGGACATCAATGTGGCTGCGGCGTCCGTGGAATGTTGATAGCAATGGCAATGATGTGACTGAGGTGCAACCCATACTACTTTGCGGCACCATCTGGTGATTGTGCTTCTCTCTCTGTCTCTCTCTCTCTCTCTCTCTCTCTCTCTCTCTCTCTCTCTCTCTCTCTCTCTCTCTCTCTCTCTCTCTCTCTCTCTCTCTCTCTCTCTCTCTCTCTCTGTCTCTGTCTCTGTCTCTGTCTCTGTCTCTGTCTCTGTCTCTGTCTCTGTCTCTGTCTCTGTCTCTGTCTCTGTCTCTGTCTCTCTGTCTCTGTCTCTGTCTCTGTCTCTCTGTGCTTGTATGTGTTGGTTTGTTTTGTATGTAATTTGCAATATCTATGTAGGCTGAATTAGGAATTTACATGGCCAGATAATTCTTATATATTCTTAGATATGTTTGTCATATTTATGGGCGAAGGATGTATCAACGAAGGATGTATCGATGAAGGATGTATCGACGAAGGACGTATCGACGAAGGATGAATGGGAATACTCACTGGTCTATCTGTTTGTCTCCTGTTCTCTTAGGCCCCCAAACCAGAATGCAAGAAGAGGAGGAAAAAGGAACCTGACATTGTGAGTACTACTGAATATTCTATACCATATCTCTACGCTTTGTAATGCATTTGATGGCTGTATCTTTATGGCAAACTGAGCTGAGCCCCTCTCACCCTCTGTAGGTTGAGGAGCACAATGGGCACATCTTCAAGTCCACCCAGTACAGCATCCCCACATACTGCGAGTACTGCTCCTCTCTTATCTGGATGATGGACCGGGCCTGTGTCTGCAAACGTGAGTTCACACACACACTTTAACTGTTCCACTCCACACCAAAAATTGTCAAAGACTCCAGTCACCCAAGTCATAGACTGTTCTCTCTGCTCCTGCACGGCAAGCGGTACCGGAGTGCCAAGTCTAGGTCCAAAAGGCTTCTTAACAGCTTCTACCCCCAAGCCATAAGACTACTGAACAATTAATCAAATGGCCACCTGGACTATTTGCATTTATTTAACATTTTTTAATGTTAATCAATTTTTTACTTTAGTTTATTTAGTAAATATTTTCTTAACTCTATTTTCTGAAAACTGCATTGTTGGTTAAGGACTTGTAAGTAAGCATTTCACGGTAAGGTCTACACGTGTTGTATTCGGCGCATGTGACAAATAACATTTTATTTTATTTGATATACAGTGCCTTCATTTGATATACAGTGCCTTCAGAAAGTATTCACACCCCTTGACTTTTTCCACATTTTGTTGTGTTAAAAGTGGGATTAAAATGGATTTAATTGTCTTTTTTTTTGTCAACAATCTACACAAAATACTCTAACGTCAAAATGGAAGAAATATGACATTTTTTAAAGAATTTATGGAAAATAAAATACTCATATCTTGATTAGATAAGTATTGTTAGAATCACCTTTGGCAACGATTACAGCTGTGAGTCTTTCTGGGTAAGTTTCTAAGAGCTTTGTACACCTGGATTGTACAATATTTGGCCATTATTCTTTAAGACATTCTTCAAGCTCTGTCAAGGTGGTTGTTGATCATTGCTAGACAGCCATTTTCAAGTCTTGCCATAGATTTCCAAGTCGATTTAAGTTAACTGTAACTAGGCCGCTCAGGAACATTCAATGTCTTCTTGGTAAGCAACTCCAGTGTATATTTGTTCTTGTGATTTAGGTAATTGTCCTGCTGAAAGGTGAATTTGTCTCCCAGTGACTGTTGGAAAGCAGACTGAACCAAGTTTTCCTGGAGGATTTTGCCTGTGCTTAGTTCTTTTACATTTATTTTCACCCCCCCCCCCCCCCCACCCCCCACCCCACCCCCCCAAAAAAAACTCCCTAGTCCTAGCTGATGACAAGCATACCCGTAATATAATACAGCCACCGCCATGCTTGAAAATATGAAGAGTGGTACCAAGTGATGTGTTGTGTTGGATTTGCCACAAACATAACTCTTTGTATTCAGGACAATAAGTTAATTTCTTTGCAAAAATTTTTCCACTATTACTTTAGTGCCTTATTGCAAACAGAATCCATGTTTTGGAATATTAGTATTCTGTACAGGCTTCCTTCTTTTCACTCTGCCATTTATGTCAGTATTGTGGAGTAACTACTGTGCAATGTTGTTGATCCATCCTCAGTTTTCTCCTATCACAGCCATTAAACTCTGTAAATGTCACCATTAGCCTCATGTTGAAAATCCCTGAGTGATTTCCTTCCTCTCCGGCAACTGAGTTAGGAAGGGGCGCCTGTATCTTTGTAGTGACTGGGTGTATTGATACACTATCCAAAGTGTAAGTAATAACTGCACCATGCTCAAAGGGGATATTCAATGTCTGCTTTTTTTTTTGCCCATCTACCAATAGGTGCCCTTCTTTGCGAACCATTGAAAAACCTCCCTGGTCTTTGTGGTTGAATCTGTGTTTGAAATTCACTGCTCAACTGAGGGACCTTACAGATAATTGTATGTGAGGAGTACAGAGATGGGGTAGTAATTTAAAAAGTCATGTTAAACACTTTTATTGCACACACTGAGTCCATACAACTTATTATGTGACCTGTTAAGCACATGTTTGATCCAGAAATTATTTAGGCTTGCCATAACAAAAGGGTTGAATACTTATTGACTCGAGACATTTCAGCTTTTCATAATTCCACTTTGACATTAAGGGGTATTGTGTGTAGGCCAGTGACACAAAATATCAATTTAATCCATTTTAAATTCAGGATGTAACACAACAAAATGTGTGAATACTTTCTGTTCCTTTGGTTGGATGGACAACATGTCAGTTCATTCTGTAAGAGCTCTGATAGGTTGGAGGACGTCCTCCGGAAGTCTTCATGATTACTGTGTAAGTCTATGGAAGGGTGTGAGAACCATGAGCCTCTTAGGTTTTGTATTGAAGTAAATGTACCCAGAGGAGGACGGAAAACACCTGTCCTCCGGCTACAGCATGGTGCTACCCTAGAAGGTGCTCTTAGACCATTACAAAACAGTGTGTTTTAATCAGTTATTTGGTTACGTGAATATATTTAGTCTAGTTTTATCTAAAAACTTTTGTAATGTTTCACTATTTAAATGTTTCTGAAATTCACTGAGTAGGATGGTCCTCCCCTTCCTCTGAGGAGGAGCCTCCACTGATATATACAAACACACACAGACTCCCACCGTTACACACACACACACACACACACACACACATCCTCTTCCTGTGCTGCCTCTTAAGTGTCTGTAATCAAATTGTATCCAGCTGTTCTCATAAATCTATCTTCTATCTCTATGCTTGTTGACTGACCAGGGTTGAGGTTGGACACGGAGTGTTGTTAGAACGTAATTTAAAGGTTAGGGGATACAGATTGCTTGTTGTTGACTGAAAAGCAGTTGGAGACTTAACATTGATAGAAGGTTGTGGAAGGGTAAGGGTATACAGATTGTGTCTGACTCTGTTGTGTCCTCTTCTGCAGTGTGTCGGTACGCCTGCCATAGAAAGTGCTGCTCTAGGATGACCACGAAATGTAGCAAAAAGGTAAGAGGCTATTTTATAGTGTGTGTATTTGTGTATACATTATTAAGAATGGAAAGAAGGGATAGAGTATCAACCAAGAGACAATTCAGTACTTGCAGGGATGTTATAGTTCTTAAGGGGATAATCCACCCCAAACCACTAATTCCTATGATTAACAGTGTTTAAACAGTGTTAAATAACACTAATATGTGAAAACAGTGTTTTTTTGTGAACAAATTATTCATTTTGTCATTATAACAAGGTTGGTAGCAACGTGAAAATCGTTGGGGAAATCTGTTGCAGCTCAAGTCAACTACAAAACCCACAATGCGATGCTCTCTCTTTGGGCTAGCTGGCTAGCTATCTCTCTCTCTGGGCTGGCTATGGTCTCTCTGGGCTGGCTGGCTAGCTAGGTAGCTAGCTACAGTGCATAATTTGGCTCCTCTTAGTTTTGGACTGTTTCATTCCAGAACCTCTTTGCCAGGATCCGGTACTTCTCATGGCATGAAAAATAATGCTCGCTGTTTGCAATGTAAACATTTGAAAAAAGCGATCAGAGTTAATTCAAGTTGCCTCCTGCCCCCTTAAAAAAACGTAATGTGAAAGCGTAGATTTTCAGCCTGCGCCTGATAAGTATTGTTTAAGGTCTGGCCGGCTTGGGCTCATGGTTGGCACAACACTGTAACCTTGAGACCAACGTGTTGCCGTTACTGTAGTGAGAGAGAGAAGCGCGCTTGTAGTCTATCTCTCACAGAACTAGAATGAGTTGTACTTTCTATGATCTCCCTCCCTCTCTCTGCGCTGTTAGACGTGATCCTGCAGCTCTCATCTCTCCAGCGCAGCACTTCATCATTTATTTCCTTATAGAATCATATCCGTGGGAACCGTGCTACAGCACCTCTGATCAATTTTAATACATTTTCCAAAGTTATAGAATTAGGCCTACTGCTGTCTGTTCAGAAATAAATGAAATAATTCTGAAAACTTCACCAGGATTAGGCCTATAGGCCTATAGGCCTAATGTAGCCACAGAGGATCAATAGCTTATTTTTTTTAATTGCCTAGCTGTGAATTGTGCGTAGCCCAATCACAAGGGGTCGGGAACGCGCTGCAAATCTGTCAGTGAACAGCATGCAGCCAAAACAGGCCTTTCGCAATATTTCAAATACAACGGCGGGAAAACACAGGTTGGAAAGCAAATGGCTCCTTCTGAAAGAGAAGACTTTCATCTGTCTGTAGGCTACCAAAATATTTTTGCAACTTGCAAATAGGCCTAGCGAACAGTAGCCTGTTGTACAAAGTAACACGAGAGAAAATAGGCTTTTTGGCATGAGTGCATCGGCCATCTCCGGCGAGTGAGCTGCACATCATTGACTGGAAACTGGAAAGCTTTTTTAGGACTATCATTTCCTCCTCATATTGTACAATATGCGTCTCCACACACCTAGGCTATTGATGGATTCATGAATGGCATGAAAAGGCTTTATTTCAAATGTATTTTTTCATATGTATTTTTTTAGGAGGTAGATCAGCTTTAATATTGCAGATAGATTGTAACTTCCATCAATGCAATTGTCTACATCACTTCCAATCCCCCATATATATTTCTTCGCAAATAGACAGTGCCTTACAAAAGTATTCATCCCCCTTGGCGTTTTTCCTATTTTGTAGCATTACAACCTGTAATTGAAATTGATTTTTATTTGGATTTCATGTAATGGACATACACAAAATAGTCTAAATTGGTGAAGTGAAATGAAAAAAATAACTTGTTTCAAAAAATTCTAAAAAATAAATAACGGAAAAGTGGTGCATGCATATGTATTCTCACCCCCTTTGCTATGAAGCCCCTAAATAAGATCTGGTGCAACCAATTACCTTCAGATAATACCTTCACATAATTAGTTAAATAAAGTCCACCTGTGTGCAATCTAAGTGTCACATGATCTGTCACATGATCTCAGTATATATACACCTGTTCTGAAAGGTCCCAGAGTCTGCAACACCACTAAGCAAAGGGCACCACCAAGCAAGCGGCACCATGAAGACCATGTTTGACGGTGGGGATGGTGTTCTTGGGGTCATAGGCAGCATTCCTCCTCCAAACACGGCGAGTTGAGTTGATGCCAAAGAGCTCGATTTTGGTCTCATCTGACCACAACATTTTCACCCAGTTCTCCTCTGAATCATTCAGATGTTCATTGGCAAACTTCAGAAGGCCCTGTATATGTGCTTTCTTGAGCAGGGGGACCTTGCGGGCGCTGCAGGATTTCAGTCCTTCACGGCGTATTGTGTTACCAATTGTTTTCTTGGTGACTATGGTCCCAGCTGCCTTGAGATCATTGACAAGATCCTCCCGTGTAGTTCAGTGGTCCTCTGTAGCTCAGCTGGTAGAGCACAGCGCTTGTAACGCCAGGGTAGTGGGTTCTATCCCCGGGACCACCCATACACAAAAATGTATGCACGAATGATTAAGTCGCTTTGGATAAAAGCGTCTGCTAAATGGCATATTATTTATTATTATTTCTGGGCTGATTCCTCACCATTCTCATGATCATTGCAACTCCACGAGGTGAGATCTTGCATGGAGCCTCAGGCCGAGGGAGATTGACAGTTATTTTGTGTTTCTTCCATTTGCGAATAAACTGTTGTCACCTTCTCACCAAGCTGCTTGGCGATGGTCTTGTAGCCCATTCCAGCCTTGTGTAGGTCTACAATATTGTCCCTGACATCCTTGGAGAGCTCTTTGGTCTTGGCCATGGTGGAGAGTTTGGAATCTGATTGATTGATTGCTTCTGTGGACAGGTGTCTTTTATACAGGTAACAAGCTGAGATTAGGAGCACTCCCTTTAATTGTGTGCTCCTAATCTCAGCTCGTTACCCGTATAAAAGACACCTGGGAGCCAGAAATCTTTCTGATTGAGAGGGGGTCAAATACTTATTTCCCTCATTAAAATGCGAATCAATTTATAACATTTTTGACATGCGTTTTTCTGGATTTTTTTGTTGTTATTCTGTCTCTGACTGTTCAAATAAACCTACCATTAAAAATATAGACTGATCATTTCTTGTCAGTGGGCAAACGTACAAAATCAGCAGGGGATCAAATACTTTTTTCCCTCACTGTATACAGTGGGGAGAACAAGTATTTGATACACTGCCGATTTTGCAGGTTTTCCTAATTACAAAGCATGTAGAGGTCTGTAATTTTTATCATAGGTACACTTCAACTGTGAGAGACGGAATCTAAAACAAAAATACAGAAAATCACATTGTATGATTTTGAAGTAATTAATTTGCATTTTATTGCATGACATAAGTATTTGATACATCAGAAAAGCAGAACTTAATATTTGGTACAGAAACCTTTTGTTTGCAATTGCAGAGATCATACATTTCCTGTAGGTCTTGACCAGGTTTGCACACACTGCAGCAGGGATTTTGGCCCACTCCTCCATACAGACCTTCTCCAGATCCTTCAGGTTTCGGGGCTGTCGCTGGGCAATACAGACTTTCAGCTCCCTCCAAAGATGTTCTATTGGGTTCAGGTCTGGAGACTGGCTAGGCCACTCCAGGACCTTTATGCTTTTTACGGAGCCACTCCTTAGTTGCCCTGGCTGTGTGTTTCGGGTCGTTGTCATGCTGGAAGACCCAGCCACGACCCATCTTCAATGCTCTTACTGAGGGAAGGAGGTTGTTGGCCAAGATCTCGCGATACATGGCCCCATCCATCCTCCCCTCAATACGGTGCAGTCGTCCTGTCCCCTTTGCAGAAAAGCATCCCCAAAGAATGATGTTTCCACCTCCATGCTACATGGTTGGGATGGTGTTATTGGGGTTGTACTCATCCTTCTTTTTCCTCCAAACACAGCAAGTGGAGTTTAGACCAAAAAGCTATATTTTTGTCTCATCAGACCACATTACCTTCTACCATTCCTCCTCTGGATCATCCAGATGGTCATTGGCAAACTTCAGACGGGCCTGGACATGCGCTGGCTTGAGCAGGGGGACCTTGCGTGCGCTGCAGGATTTTAATCCATGACGGCGTAGTGTGTTACTAATGGGTTTCTTTGAGACTGTGGTCCCAGCTCTCTTCAGGTCATTGACCAGGTCCTGCCGTGTAGTTCTGGGCTGATCCCTCACATTCCTCATGATCATTGATGCCCCACGAGGTGAGATCTTGCATGGAGCCCCAGACCGAGGGTGATTGACCGTCATCTTGAATTTCTTCAATTTTCTAATAATTGCACCAACAGTTGTTGCCTTCTCACCAAGCTGCTTGCCTATTGTCCTGTAGCCCATCCCAGCCTTGTGCAGGTCTACAATTATATCCCTGATGTTCTTACACAGCTCTCTGGTCTTGGCCATTGTGGAGAGGTTGGAGTTTGTTTGATTGAGTGTGTGGACAGGTGTCTTTTATACAGGTAAAGAGTTCAAACAGGTGCAGTTAATACAGGTAATGAGTGGAGAACAGGAGGGCTTCTTAAAGAAAAACTAACAGGTCTGTAAGAGCCGGAATTCTTACTGGTTGGTAGGTGGTCAAATACTTATGTCATGCAATAAAATGCAAATTAATTACTTAAAAATCATACAATGTGATTTTCTGGATTTTTGTTTTAGATTCTGTCTCTCACAGTTGAAGTGTACCTATGATAAAAATACAGACCTCTACATGCTTTGTAAGTAGGAAAACCTGCAAAATCGGCAGTGTATCAAATACTTGTTCTCCCCACTGTATATATATACATACATGCATACATACATACATACATACATACATACATGCATGGTTGAAAAACGAGTTTTAATGACTCCAAACTAAGTGTTGAACTTCCGACTTCAACTATACATACATACAGTTTTTCAACCACTCCACAAATTTCTTGTGTAGGTGTGTCCAAACTTTTGACTAATACTATATATACACATCCTTTTTTTAAATATATTTTCCTTTATTACTTTCCAACCCCACCACCCCTCCCCTAATTGGAGTAAACTAGTGAACAACAACGCTTAGGCCTCTACTTCCAGCTTATACATACTATATACATTTTATTGACACAGTACATTTTTACAATAGTTCTATTTTGTTTGTTTTTACCCCTGAACTTCCTCTACCCTCAACCTCTCCAATCATTTTCATGATGTCCATCCGGTTTGCTTCTATATGCCATATCTTTCAAACTGTGCTCTTTCACAAAAGTTCTCAACCTATAACCTATCTATTATGGACACATTATTGTTTTACATTAGTTGTCTTGTTGTTATTAGTCCAAACCATCAGCTCCAATCAACCCATCCCATCTATCTCTTAACACCATCCATATTTGATTTCTATATGCCATATATTCTTCAACTGTACTGTGATGTTTCACAAAAGTTCTGAACCCTTCTATTCTCATTGTTTCTACAGATTGTAAATTGAAAATAAACATTTTTGCTAAAAGTATTATTATATTATTGATCGATTGACTATGACTTTTCAGATCACTCAGTAGTGCTATCTGCAGGGTTAGCTCCAGGTAAATATTGCAATCCTTTAGCCATTCCTGGACCTGTGACCAAAAACAAGCTACAAATGGTCAGAACCAAAACAAATGATCTAATGTTTCTGTCTCTTCGCAGCAAAATCTGCAGAGCTGGGAAGATTGTATGAAATGCATTTTTAAAAGGCAAAAAAAATTCTGGACCCTATAGGCTAACAATATTCGCCATGTTTTCAACTTCTGCAACCGCCATTACGCTACTGCTCTATGCCATTACGAAAATGCGATGATATGCAGGCATAACTTTATTATAACGTTACATTTTTTCATGCCTTCCGGTACCTCAGAGCCCCCCAGGTCACCCCCCTCTCGCGCTCACTTTTTGTTCCAGCACCCCCTGATTTACAAATTAAGCACTGGCTAGCTAGCAAACGTAGCTACACACAATAAAACCAAAGTCAATATCAGCATGTGAAGTAGCTAGCTACAGCAGCTGTAAAATAGCCTAAACAAACTGTACTATCAATTTAGGAGTTTATCTCACCCAGTTCAACTTGCAGTTCCACTCTGCCCAGAGCGAGTGCAGAGTATGTTGCTATGGCAACAATGGCCCTTTCCCACACTTCCCACAGACACACAGGGCACATTGTGAGATGGTACTTGAAGGAGAAACTGAGTTGAATAATTTGGTACACTGTTTAGATTGAGCACGTCTAAGTGAAATCTATACTTTGTCATGATGATATAAAACGGATAGATGTGTTCTAGACATCTATTGGCTATTTTGGTGATCTGGAGTGCAGGTAATTGTTTTAAAAGCGTTATGAAATGTGATAGGGGATAACATACTATCTCCAGTGACGAGAACCATGTAGCTATGACGTGTTCCTACAGGATTTCCTGATTTCACAGATGGACCACTTAGAAGTTAAATCATGGGGAAATGTTTTTATTTACCCACTGATAGAACATAGGCTTTAACCAAACTGACAGGAGTTTCATGATTTTTATTTCTGGGGGTGGATTATCCTTTTAAAATTAAAATAAAAGATGTAGAAGGAACTTTTGCGATTTTGGTCTTACAATGCAAATACTCATCAGGTATTTTATAGCAGTTTTAGCTGTTTGTGTCTGTATGCCTCCTTTTGTCTGTCTGCATGTACTTCTCACCTTCTATTTAAATCGGTCCGTCCGTGTGTGTGTGCATGTACGTGTGTCCGTCCTTCCATCCGTGTGTATTTTTCTCTATCTGTGTGTGCCTCAATCAGTATGACCCGGAGCTGTCGTCCAGGCAGTTTGGCGTGGAGCTGTCTCGTCTGACCAGCGAGGAGAGGACAGTGCCCCTGGTGGTGGAGAAGCTCATCAACTACATTGAGATGCACGGCCTCTACACCGAGGGCATCTTCAGGAAGTCTGGCTCCACCAATAAGATCAAGGAGCTCCGGCTGGGGCTGGACACAGGTGTGATTGACAGGGTCCTGCTCCAGTTACCGTAGACTGTAGTGTTATGTTGTAAACAGGGGAGGGACAACAGATCTATGGTCAAGGCACTGTCTATAGGCTTTCTGTTTGGTTCATATAATGACAGGATACAGGGGGCTATGTTAGAAACTGTATGCCCTAGCATGAATATAGGCTGTTGACACAGGCTGTAATAGTAGTGGCAACATTTTTTGAACAAGTTGTCCTGACTCCATGTCCTCGGTATTCACACTACCAGATTGAAAGCACTGTATCCGCAGCAAAGAGTTTAACAGTTGTAATGTTTACGCCAACTATAGTATTTAAGTCGTATTTATATTGAACAAAAATATAAACTCAACATGTGAAGTGTTGGTCCCATGTTTCATGAGCTGAAATAAAAGATCCCAGATATTTTCCATAGGCACAAAAAGCTTATTTCTCTCAAATATTGTACACAAATGTCTTTACATTCCTGTTAGTGCGCATTTCTCCTTTTCCAAGACAATCTATCCACCTGACAGACATGGCATATCAATAAGCTGCTTAAACAGCATGATCATTACACAGGTGTACCTTGTGCTGGGGACAATAAAATGTCTGTCAGGTGGATAGAGTTGAGGGAGTGTCTCAAGTTGAGGGAGTTTCTGACTGTAATAAAGGGCTTTTGTGGGGAACAACTCATTCTGATTGGCTGGACCTGGCTCCCCAGTGGATGGGCCTATGCCCTCCTAGGCACACCCATGGCTGCGCCACTGCCCAGTCATGTGAAATCCATAGATTAGGGCGTAATGAATTTATTTCAATTGACAGATTTCCTACTATGAACTGTAACTCAGTAAAATCTTTGAAATTGTTGCATTTATATTTTTGTTCAGTATAGTTGTAACTCACTCTCTATTTGTCTCCCATTGCCCTCCATCCAGATGTGAGCAGCATGAACTTGGATGACTACAACATCCACGTAATTGCCAGCGTGCTCAAACAGTGGCTCCGCGACCTGCCCAACCCTCTAATGACCTTTGAACTCTACGAGGAGTTCCTCCGAGCCATGGGTAAGAACTGGGGTCGGAAGTAACCACATTGGTATTTGTTACAATGTTATTGTGTAGTAATGGTTAAAGGTGGCCTCTGTACCAATTTATAGATGACTGAAGGTGTAGATATAATATAGTAGATATGATTATGACATAATGGATGAAGGTATGTGCGCATAGAAATAGAAATACTAGAACAGACGGGTTGACCGGCGGCCATATTGACTGCACCCATAGGAGTAAAGCAGGAAGTAAGAGCAGGAAGTAATTGTATTTTTATGGTGTTGCGTCCCCCTTGCAGGCCAGCCAGACAAGCGGGAGGTGATCCGCGGGGTGTACTCTGTGATCGACCAGCTCAGCAGAACCCACCTGAGCACCCTGGAGCGCCTCATCTTCCACCTGGTCAGGTGAGTGGTCACGTGACCCCACAGGAAATAGGATGTGGAGACTCACTGGATGCCTCCCGATTCTCCACTCTTCTTCCAAAGTGTGCTCTTAACTAACAGAAACTCCCTCCAGTCAATTCGCCAAGCCAATGCTTCTAAATCCATTAATGGGTGAGTGGGAGAAGGGTGGATAATTGGGAAGTTGTCATCCACTACAACCCAGTTTTGACATTGAATAAACTTTTTTCTGTACTTTCTTGGGACCTCCTCTGATATATGCGTGTGTGATCTTCCAGGATCACTCTGCAAGAGGACACCAACCGTATGTCGGCCAACGCCCTGGCCATAGTTTTTGCCCCCTGCATACTCCGCTGCCCCGACACCATCGACCCCCTGCAGAGTGTCCAGGACATCGGGAAGACTACTGCGTAAGACTCAGTCATTATTTGCTTCTCAGGCTTGCCAGTCCTGGTTCTGGAAGGCTGTGTGTACAGTACGGCACTCTAGGACCAGAATCAACACACACACACACCACAAAAACCCATCATCACTCGATAGTTGTGAGTGTGTATACAATGGAATTGACAACTGACACACCTCAATAGCTATAATTCATCAGATGAATGGCATATTATATTAAAATGAGTCAATGTGTTATTTCTATCGTGAATCCTGTTCCTATCAGACAGAATCAATTATAAAGCATAGACTGAGCAACAGTCCCCTTATTCACTGGTTGCTCATTCTGCCTGTCCTCCTTTAGGTGTGTGGAGCTGATCATCGGAGAGCAGATGAATAAGTACAGGGCCAGACTGAAGGACATCAACAGTCTGGAGTTTGCTGAGAACAAGGCCAAGAGCAGACTTACACACATCAGGAGGTCCATGGTAAGGCACCAGGACACCAGGGGTCGTGTTCATTAGGCATCAAATAATTGGAGGGACTACCTGGACTTGTCCAATAAGAAACGCTCATTTTCATTTCCGTTGCAAAACATTAATCTTTAGCCCTTAGTTCCTCTCACCGGATGCAACGTTCTCCAACATTCTCAATCTCCATGCCCATTTTAGCCATGATTTCGGCAATGACTTCATGGGTCATGATTTCAGTTAATCTCCAAAAGTATTTCACTTTACCACCATATGAAAGTTAATTTGAGTGCAATTGGTTCTAATAAAAAATTGGCCTACCCTCCATTTCCTTCTAATACCACCATGTAGTTTTTAAGCTTCAGCCCTAACCCTGTTCTCTCCTTTCCCCCTCACCTCACCCCACCCCAGAAACCTGTACTAATCGCTGTTAGGTTTATTGGCATAACCCGCACAGCCACCCCGGTATGTATTCCTAGTATATACTCACACCCAGTCCTGTCAGACCATTTGTCTGTGGTGCTGTCAATCAACCAGTCGTGTCAGCCCATTTGTCTGTGGCGCTGTCAGTCAGCACGTCGGCACCACCGTCATGCTGTCCGTCAAGTCCACATTGCTATCTCTTCCCTCCCTCTTTCTCTCTTCCCTTCTCTTCATTCTCCATTTCTCTATACACTGAGTGTTCAAAACATTAGGAACACCTTCCTAATATTGAGTTGCACCCCTTTTGGCCTCAGAACAGCCTCAATTCATCAGGGCATGGAAAGCGTTCCACAGGGGTGCTGGCCCATGTTGACTCCAATCCGTCCCACAGTTGTCAAGTTGGCTGGATCTCCTTTGGGTGGTGGACCATTCTTGATACACATGGGAAACTGTTGAGCATGAAAAACCCTACTACCATACCCCGTTCAAAGGCACTTAAATATTTTGTTTTGCCAGTTCACCCTCTGAATGGCACACATACACAATCCATGTCTCAATTGTCTCAAGGCTTAAAAAAACCTTCTTTAACCTGTCTCCTCCCCTTCATCTACACTGATTTAAGTGGATTTAACAAGTGACATCAATAAGAGATCATAGCTTTCACCTAGTCAGTCTATGTAATGGAAAGAGCAGGTGTTCCTAATGTCCATTGATTTGTCATACATTTGTAATAAATATCAACCTTTTATTATTTCTTAATTGAAACAGTTTTATGATTAATTCATGACTATCAATGGTCATTACTCGGTCATGTGAGAGAAATGAGAGCAGTGGTTCCTCCATTGTATAGATAGGGCAGTGCTTAGATTATGTTACACAATGGGTAGATTTAATCCTGAATGCTGATTGGTTAAAACCGCATTCCAGCCGGTGTCTATTCCACAAATTACCACTGGCTAAATCTATGACATTAAAAATGCCTATTTACTCTGTTCCATCTGACTGCGCAATCCACTGTCTCATCAGCCCAGCCAGACAATTTATAAACTTCATCTCCATTATAAATAGCATCTAGACATTATCTCACATTTGTTTTAGACTAACATTTAGTTTTTAACAGCTGAGATTTGTATAAACCTTGCTGTCGGTCTCCAACATTTGCAACATTGTTTCAATATTCAAATTAGATCTCCAGCTGTCCCATAATAGAGTCGGGACGAGATAGATAGGCAGCGTTTCTCAACCAGTCGAAATCATGAATTAGCTGGCATCATATTTATGGATATATACAAAGAAATGTCAGTTGAAAAAAGGTCAAACGAAGTGCAGCTAGTTTGCAGTCTTTCCAGCTGTTCAGTTTGAAGTGATTGTGTTAGTTGTGTTGTTGGCTAGCTCTTCTGAACAACAGTGTCCTGACGAGTGAGCACATTTTCTATGCCAGGCAAAATCGCGCCTCATTAGCTCATTGTTATGGATGTGTCCAAATAAATGTCAACAGAAAACAGCTTAAACAAATGCAAATACAACTACTGTTGTTATTCTGGCTGCACTGTTTGACGTGACTGTAAATTAGCCGTAGTTGGCTAGCTAGCAAGGGATAAGAACGTTGCCAGTCAGTATGGCAATGGAACATTTAAGAATGAACGACTGGGTCGCGTCCATAGATACAGAACAAAAATACTGAACGGCTGGGTCGCGTCTCTGGCAACCGAACCTATATAACGAACCTATATAAACAAATGTTTACATTCTTTTTTTGTTGCTTCGCACACCTGTGTATGCTTGCGTGCGTGTCTGTATGTGTGTCCGCTACAGTTTGTGTGTTTTTATAACACTCATTAAGTAGTTTTATCATAACAACTTGATGAACATAGTCTAGAAAATACGCACATCTAGTTGCTTTGTGCAGGTGTGAGAAATCAACGTTTAAAAGACCATCATCAACCATATCCCTCGTTGTGGGTTTTCTATCCAGCCATCTTGAACACTCATCTCTCAGGCTATCTTCACTGTGTATGTGTCGTTAGTAGACCCAATCTTCATGACACTGAGTCAGATGTGAACCATTCCATCAGCCTCTATCCTAATTATCTATTAGCCTACTGTCGCCTAGCCTAATAGCCTATCTCATATCCTTACTAGCCCTCTGCTCTGTGTCGTTTGTCATATAGGGCAAATGTTGTCTTCAGAGGGGTAGCAGCCACAACACGCCCTCCCCGCCCCTCAGCCCCAGAGCGCCCCTGGTGGTGGACAGGGACAGTGCTGGAGAGGAGGGGGCAGAGCCAGGGCTGACGGAACAGCAGCAGGCCGCCATGCAACAGGAGGAGAGGGTCCTCACCGAGCAAATCGAGAGCCTGCAGAGAGAGAAGTAAGCCTGTCACGGCCTCCTTATGATCTCTTATCAATGGTGTTCACAAGTCACCATACTCCACTATAACTCTAGTACTCTAGGGGGCTTTCTCAAAAAACGGTACCTGCCCTTGGACATTCTCCTCCAATGTGTTTTGAGAATGAGGCGAGGAGAGAGGACATAATGAGAAAGAGACGAGTTATATGAACAACTTTGTTGATAACAAGAGAAGGAGCCTAGTGGTACTCAATTAGTTATTCTGTAGACGGTGTAATGTATGCCATTTTAGCAGACGCTTTTATCCAAAGCAACTTAGTGATGCGTGCATACATTTTACGTACGGGTGGTTCTGGGAATCGAACCCACTGTCCTGGCGTTGCAAGCACCATGCTCTACCAACTGAGCTACACAGGACCACATGTTGACAGGGTTTTGATGGGATGTGTAACTGTTGATTTTGTGTGTGTGTAGGGAGGAGTTGACGTACGAGATGTTGATGTTAGAGCCACGGGCGTCTGATGATGAGACTCTGGAGTCTGAGGCCTCGATAGGAACAGCAGACAGCTCTGAGAACCTCAACATGGACCATGAGGGAGCCGCCTCCAACCCCTCTGGTGAGACTGGAGAGTGTGTGTGTGTTCTACATGTGGTCGGTGTCTGTCGGTGTCTACATCTGTGTGTAGTAAACACTTCTCTCTAACCAAGTCTTTCTCTCAACAGGTACCTACCGCTCCCGGAAGTCTGAAGCCAAGAGCCGCCGCGGCCTCCGGAGACAACCCGACTCTGTGGACTCAGTCGACTCCATCTTGTCCACCGCCTCTTCCTCCCTCTCCTCATCCTCCTCCTACCATCCCTCCTCCTCTATTATCCCTCCTTCCCCCAACTACCGCTTCCGCTCCTCCTCATCCGGACCCCTGCTCGCCTCCTGCTCATTGGGCCTAGGGGTCCCCGTAGTGGAGTCTGAGGGGGACCCGAGGGGCACTGTGGGGGTGAAGAGCCGCCACCGCCTTCGGCTGAGTAGGAGCTCGCCGCGCGAAGCCCCCGAGGGCCACAGGAGGGAGTCTGACTTCAGCTCGCCGCCCCAACAGCTGGTTCTGTATGGCAGTAACGAGTTTATGGTGTGAGGGAGAGTGGCGGAGAGACGAGACATCCGAACCGCCTTCCGTCCCCTATGCCTATAGAATGTGTATGAGGGAGGGAGGAAGGGAGTGAAACAGGGCTGGAATGGGCCATGTGGGCATCCGTCTCTCACTTCTGTCCTCCCCTAGCTGTGCTCACCTCTCTCCTTCTTCCCTGTGCCAGTCTTGCCTTGGAGGACGGCCGCCGTCCCACGATGCAGTTGGGCGCCATCCGCTTGGTGGGAGTGGGCTGAGAGTGAAGTGAAAGGCGATGACTGGAGAGGGAGAAAGAGAGATGGAATGAATGAATGAAAGAAATAGGAAGCCTCGGGAACTAAGATGGAGGAGTGGCAGGAGGCTGTAGATGAATAAAAGGGGGAAAGAGAGAGTGAGGAAAAGGATGAGGTTGGCTGTCTTGACTCACCTGTCTTTTTTAACTTTGACCTCCAAACCCCTTGACCCCTGCTGGAGCCTCAGGGGCACAGGGGGGCTGGAGAGATGAAAAGAGAGAAGCCAGTGGACAGCGCCATCTTTTGAGTGGAGGACTAAAGTGGATTGAGCCACTCAATAGCAGAGTAACTGACTGAGAGCACTGTCAACCATTTTGATAAGAAGCACTCAGCTACTCTCGCATCTGCTTTCAAGTTTACATGATACAGCCCGTCCACGAGGCTGCATGCTCCTTCATTACACTTGTTTCCTATGCCTGTTCAAGAGACTACTGTGATGATGTTATAAACATGTGTAATATGAATTATTATTATTATTATTATTATTATGTTATTAAAAATATGTAAATAGAAGGAACTCCAGTGGTACTGGGTCATCCAGTGTTTATAATAACAGTCTCTTGTCAGGAGTCTTTTGTGAAGTGTATGGGATTCAGGTTATGTTTTTTTGTGTCATTTTGTTATTTGATTTGTTGATTTTAATGGGGTCGGTGCTATCGGGGATCTTTGGGACGTCCCTACCCTAAACCCTTATCCTAACCCTAACTATAACCATAACCCTTACCTAACCCTAAACTTAACAATTTTTCATTTAAACTTCAATGGGGTAGGGACTTCCCAAGGATTCCAGGTAGCACATACCATTTTAACAGAGCCACTTGATGTGTTCAGTTGCTGCCACTTCTTCTCATGTGAAATAATACATGTCGTGCAACAAGAGATTGACATCCGTCCATTCAGACACTTACGATCATCACAGCACTGTTGCCATAGTTGTTGATGCTGCGACTACGGTGTTCAATGTTTATCAGTCATAATGTATTGTAATACCTTTCCCCTCCATCCATTGTTTGTCTGTGTTCCCCCACAATCCTATGTTGAATCTTCATTTGTTCTGAAACATCAGTGTAAAGAGTAACCAAATCAGGACTTGAATATTTTTTGTCTTTTTATTGGTGTATTATTGTTGTTGTTATAGTTGCAGTTGATGCTATTGTCATCTTTTTGGTGTAATATCATTACTTGCGTGGCAATGGTGATTTTGTTAAGATGAAATACATTTGTATCACCCATCTGTACCAAGAGGAGTGTGTGTGTGTGTGTGTGTGTGTGTGTGTGTGTGTGGTTGGTTATCACTACTGCTCTGTCCATTTGATGTCAACACAGTCCAACCTTTATGACAGACACACACACACACACACACACAGTCCTCTGCTATGTATGTCCCATACAACCTTTGAGCCAGCCAAATCCTTCACCTCTGATTTTTACATTGGTTCAAATATGAATGAACCTTTCCATCCACTTCACTACTGGGCTTGCCTGAACAGTAGCATTTACTCTATGCTAAAGGTGTATTTAAACACCTCACAGAGAAAAGGCAATCAGTTTCAACCGTCCAGTGTATTTAAACAGAAGATAACAGCTCTGGTACTCTAAGATAAATACTTCTATACTCTGTCTCTGTCACTCTCTATACTGTGCAATATCCTATGTGTGTCCTGTATGGGGGCCTTTTAACTATCTCTTCTCACCAGTGCTTAACCTGGGGTTAAATCAGTATTATATTGTCTTGCCGTTACTGTACTGTACTTTCCATCCGATGCTTTACAACAAGCACACATCTGAAACAACACAATCGCAGTCTTGTCATAGGGAAGGTGTAGGACTTGATCGCAGAATAGTCATCGTAATGAATAGGGAACTTCATGTAGCCTATGTGTTTGTCACAAGCTTGCCTCTTCTTCAGTGTGCATTGTTCCATCCAGATTCTCCACTGTGTCCGAAACAGGTAGAGACTTCACTTGCTGCTTGTTGTCTACTATTAGGGTGAAGCGGCTGAACCATGGTGGGGTTTTAGGGAGCAGGCACCTCGACCAGTCACAACCAAACCTGGGTTGTAATCATTAAGCACCGAATGGAAGAAAACTGACTGAAACAGGAAGGGACTACCCGAACTGACTACCAATAAGAACCGCTTGTTTTCGTTTTACTTAGCAAAGCTTTTTGCTATGGTGTGCCCTAATGAATACGACCCTGGTTATCAGAAAGAGCACTCAGAAGTTCAGTTTGAGAGGGGAGCACTGGGGGTTGTTGAGGGGCGTGGGAGAAAATAATATCCGTTCATACTGGTCAAAAACCCACAATCTAATCACGGTATTTGTACACCCTAAGGCTGGCATTGGCTATGGCGTCCTGCTAAAGTGAATGTACCTATCACTGGAAGGCAATGCTCTGCTTTCTCTTGTTGTTTTGTTGTTATTTTTATATACAGTATGTATATTGTATTTATGATCATGCTTATGAGTGTACATTGAAAAAAAAAAGCCTGTTATAAAAAGGATATATTATCCTGTGTATGACTCCTTATATAATATTAATCATGTTTAATGTTTTTTACAGGCTCAAAAAAAGTCTGTCATGTTTGTGCTACAGCAAAAATCCAACTTAAGCAATTGTATCTCCTTTTTGTGTGCGCTAATCTGGACACAGTTGTATGTATAAGGTGCAATTTGTGTAATATTTCTTTTTTTTAAATTATACAAATATATGTCTATGGTAAAAAAGAAAAAAAAATATGGGAAAAAAATAATGTGCTTATTAAAAAAGTTAAACTGGAGCAAAACTGGTGTGAATTGTGTGATTAAATTATGTTGTCCTACAAAATGAGTAAGTCACATTTTCCAAGTAAGTCAATTATTAAAATTGCAGTAGTTTATGAGTCACAATAAAAGGATACTTAATTGGACGGTTCATAGCAAACGGCATGATTTGAGAGACTACCGTAAAACGAGTATAATTAATAGCCTGGGCGTTTATTTGCTTCAATCATTGAACACAACTGGCGCTTATTAGAGACAGGCTTATATTTGAGCCAGGTGTCTATTTCCTTAATGCACACAGCTTTTGCTCAATAGAATGTTGACCGCTCGCATCCATTGACCCCTCCCCCACCCTTAAAGCACCAGTTAGATGTCAATGTCATCACTGAGCAAAACTCCTGTCACTGAAGCTGAACTTTACTACAACTAGATATTTAACCGTGTTTAAACTGGGCCATGTTGAGGTGGTAGAACTGACTAAATGAATCATACAGGTCTTATAACCTATTCCATTCTACAGGTAAACATGCTTGGCTCATGTCTGTTATTTCCATATAGGCTATGTAAATATTTGTTTTTTAACCTGCCCATTTATTAAATTGCTGAAATTATTTGAATGAGTATTACTCTTTTTATTCACTTAGCTACTTCCTTTTTCTATTGTTGCATTGTCAAGAGGTTATTAACCTGCAAGTAAGCATTTCATTGCACTTTGTACTCCATGTGTGTATGACAATTAAACAAACTAGAACTTAGAAGGGAAGGTGGAGGGCAGCAAGAAAGAGAGGGGAAAAGATGGCCATCTTTGTGGTTAGATTATAGGTGAACAAAACATTGAAAATACATATGCATATGCCCTTAAGTTATGTGTCCTCAAATGTTACGGAATGTAAAAATCTCACATTAGCTGGTAGAACTGATGAAATTAATCATAGAGGTTGTCGTGGCGTGACTTACTTTAATGTATGACTGTTATTTATCGAATCACCTATCTATGTTTAATTGTCACTCGATTAAATTAATAATGTAACAATTAACTCATTAGGAATTTGGGGCACCGCGGAAGAAGTTGTTTAACGGGTTACCATCTCCCGAATTAAACTCTTAGAAGATAAACATGTTATATATCGATAACAGTCACTTATTAAATAATTTCCTCTAATCATTCTCATTCTGAATGTCGCATAATCCTTCAACCTGCAAGAACCCTAACCTTATTGATGAAACAGCAATACACAAATTGGCTTACTTATTTATTTACTAACTAACTAAATAATAACACATTACAAACACACATTGATTACTGACGTAATACAATGAAAACAGGTCCCTAGTGGACTGGACTAACATTAGCATGAATGTTTGGGTAGTGGAGGGTTCAGAATGGAAGGGAGAGACAGAGATTCAAACTATCGTAGTTACTTTAGAAACTACGCTCGCAGTAATCATAATACTTATGCACCCTAATAATCGCTCATTCGGATTAGAAATGCAACATGTATTTACGTGTTGCTGTCATCGATAGTTGAGTTGATGATGTAGGACTCTGGTTTGCCCACCAGAGATCTCAATATCCTTGGTAGAGTTTCTGGTCGTAGTGGTGGTTAGAATGAATACTTCAGATGTACCAGAGGTTGTCTGAGAGGGATTGTCCTTTCCAACTCGTGTCTTTAGTGGAAGTTCTCTAGACGACTATACATGCCAGCTGCAGACTGAAATGATAAGGTCTAGTGCATTGTCTTCTCCTTCACCTCGTGTAGAGGTTGAGAGTTTCAGAGTTTCTCCATTTCAAACGTGTGGACTAACGTCTCATGCTTTCTGGTCTTTCTGAAATTCAACCATTTGTAACGTTTAGCTCACGCTTCACGTCTGCTGGTCTAAAGAGTTTCAACCATTTTAAGCCGTGGGACTTGCTGGTCTGGTAGAAATTCAACCATTTGCAATGTTTGGCTCACGCTTCACGTCTGCTGGTCTGTTGTTCAAGGCTTTTTATGCACTCCATTATGTTTGTGCTCATCTGGGCGTGGCCACTGACTGAGAACAAATCAATATGGGAAACAATCATATCATCTAGAACGCTAAAATCACATTATTATTATTTTTATTATAATACTTAATCATTCGTTTTATACAACAATTAGATGCAAACCTCATAACTGGGAAGTGTACCCGCCCTCCAGAGATACAGTTATGTTGTTCCACCGTCTTTAATGACATCACAACATAGTAACGAATTTGACATGATTGTTTTTTAAGTCCCCACCAACCATTTCCCACATACTTTTAAGTAGGAATATTGTTTCATTATCCACTTTTGGATGTTGGAGTTTTGGCGGGAAGACTTCCTTTGTTAACAACGGGGTCCTTTCTCCCAATACTTCATGGCAAGGAAGAGAAAGTCTGCATGGTATTTACGACCGGTCATAAAACTGGGCCCCAGGAAAGGGGGTGTTCAAACCTTTGTCTAGCCGGCATGTTTGATCCTCAACCCATGAGGGCAAGTCATGACAAGGTCTTATAACTTATTCCATTCTACAGGTATTTGTTTGGGATCATGTCTATTAATATAGCCTAGGGTCTATGTAGCTTCTTATCTGTCATGTTTAGAGTTGTGTTGCTCTGTTATGCGGACTCTTGAATTTTTCTTTACAGTTGAGTTGCCCTAGTCGTGTTAGTATACTGTAACTTCAAAACTAACGAATTACATGTTGCACCTCTACCTTGCTACCTTGCAGATGAGCCAAGGAGGAGATCAGATGAGAACAGCAGGCCAGTGGAGCACTTAGAGCAGCAGCAGCCAGGGGCTAATGGTAAGGAAGAGGATGATTTAGGTGACCCAGACACAGGCCCAAAACAAGTGAAGCTACCCCAGTATCCCCTTGACCGTTTTGATTGCAAAACTAAAGAGACACACCAGACAAGACAGACACCGCAACAGAAGAGTAGGATATGATGGAGAGAGACACACCAGACAAGACACAGAAACAGAAGAGTAGGATATGATGGGAGAGTGACAAACCAGACAAGACAGAAATAGCAACAAAATAATAGATTATGGAGAAAGACACACCAGACAAGACACAGAGACAACAACAGAAGAATAGGATATGATGGAGAGAGACACCAGAAGAACAGAACAGGCCATACCAGAAGAGAATAGACAAAGGAGACAGTACCAAACAAGAACCTGAGAAAGTAACAGACAAGGCACAGACAGCAACAGACACAGAAAGTGAAAAGAGGTGGGTTGAGAACACAGTAGACTTAATCACTTCAAGCTGCTCTATAGATTCTAATGACTTTTATTTATTTGCACAAATTATAACAGGTGAAATACAGACCCTGAAAAAGTAAAACATGGTTTACAAAGAATTTGCAGGTGAGGTGAAAAGGCCTGTAGAATTACTATTAAAACAATTTACTTTAACACTTTTTACAAACCAGGACAATACGAAAGAGGAGGGTAAACAACAGACCTCAACATAGAAGACTAAGAGACAGCAACAGAAGAGGTCAGAAGAGAGAGGCCGCAACAGACGACACAGAGAAAGTGATGGTGAAAGGCAGAGGAGGGGTGAGCACACAGGCTATATCACTTAAAGCTGCTCTATGGATTCTAATTACTGCACAGTGTGTGTGTGTGTGAGAGAGAGAGAGAGAGGGTGTTTGGGTAATGTGGGATTCTTTCATCAGCTCATTAGATAGGTCAGAGTCTATGTTTTAAGTTGTTAAATGGTAGTCAAGGGGTCTGAATACTTTCCGAATGCAATGTATATATATATATATATATATATATATATATATATATATATATATATATATATATATATATATATTGGCATTTGTCCTATTTTGTTGCCTTACAACCTGGAATTAAAATTGTTTTTTGGGGGGGTTTGTATCATTTGATTTACACAACATGCCTACCACTTTGAGGATGCAAAATATGTTTTATTGTGAAACAAACAAGAAATAAGACAAAAAAACAGAAAACTTGAGCGTAACATAACTATTCACCCCCCCCCCCCCAAAGTCAACACTTTGCAGAGCCACCTTTTGCAACAATTACAGCTGCAAGTCTCTTGGGGTATGTCTCTATAAAATTGGCACATCTAGCCACTGGGATATTTGCCCATTCTTCAAGGCAAAACTGCTCCAGCTCCTTCAAGTTGGATGGGTTCCGCTGGTGTACAGCAATCTTTAAGTCATACCACAGATTCTCAATTGGATTGAGGTCTGGGCTTTGACTAGGCCATTCCAAGACATTTAAATGTTTCCCCTTTTTACATTTAAATGTTTCCCCTTTGAGTGTTGCTTTAGCAGTATGCTTAGGGTCATTGTCCTGCTGGAAGGTGAACCTCCATCCCAGTCTCAAATCTCTGGAAAACTGAAACAGGTTTCCCTCAAGAATTTCCCTGTATTTAGCGCCATCCATCATTCCTTCAATTCTGACCAGTTTCCCAGTCCCTGCCGATGAAAGACATCCCCACAGCATGATGCTGCCACCACCATGCTTCACTGTGGGGATGGTGTTCTCGGGGTGGTGAGAGGTGTTGGGTTTGCGCCAGACATAGCGTTTTCCTTGATGGCCAAAAAGCTCAATTTTCGTCTCATCTCCCTTCTTCCATATGTTTGGGGAGTCTCCCACATGACTTTTGGTGAACACCAAACGTGTTTGCTTATTTTTTTCTTTAAGCAATGGCATTTTTCTGGCCACTCTTCCGTAAAAGCCAGCTCTGTGGAGTATATGGCTTAAAGTGGTCCTATGGACAGATACTCCAATCTCCGCTGTGGAGCTTTGCAGCTTCTTGGGTTATCTTTGGTCTCTTTGTTGCCTACCGTCCTTGCCTGGTCCGTGAGTTTTGGTGGGCGGCCCTCTCTTGGCAGTTTTGTTGTTGTGCCATATTCTTTCCATTTTTTAATAATGGATTTAATGGTGCTCCGTGGGATGTTCAAAGTTTCTGATATTTTTTCATAACCCAACCCTGATCTGTACTTCTCCACAACTTTGTCCCTGACCTGTTTGGAGAGCTCCTTGGTCTTCATGGTGCCGCTTGCTTGGTGGTGCCCCTTGCTTAGTGGTGTTGCAGACTATGGGGCCTTTCAGAACAGGTGTACAGTGGGGGAAAAAAGTATTTAGTCAGCCACCAATTGTGCAAGTTCTCCCACTTAAAAAGATGAGAGAGGCCTGTAATTTTCATCATAGGTACACGTCAACTATGACAGACAAAATGAGGAAAAAAAATCCAGAAAATCACATTGTAGGATTTTTAATGAATTTATTTGCAAATTATGGTGGAAAATAAGTATTTGGTCAATGACAAAAGTTTCTCAATACTTTGTTATATACCCATTGTTGGCAATGACACAGGTCAAACGTTTTCTGTAAGTCTTCACAAGGTTTTCACACACTGTATCACATTGCTGGTATTTTGGCCCATTCCTCCATGCAGATCTCCTCTAGAGCAGTGATGTTTTGGGGCTGTCGCTGGGCAACACGGACTTTCAACTCCCTCCAAAGATTTTCTATGGGGTTGAGATCTGGAGACTGGCTAGGCCACTCCAGGACCTTGAAATGCTTCTTACGAAGCCACTCCTTCGTTGCCTGGGCGGTGTGTTTGGGATCATTGTCATGCTGAAAGACCCAGCCACGTTTCATCTTCAATGCCCTTGCTGATGGAAGGAGGTTTTCACTCAAAATCTCACGATACATGGCCCCATTCATTCTTTCCTTTACACGGATCAGTCGTCCTGGTCCCTTTGCAGAAAAACAGCCCCAAAGCATGATGTTTCCACCCCCATGCTTCACAGTAGGTATGGTGTTCTTTGGATGCAACTCAGCATTCTTTGACACGACGAGTTGAGTTTTTACCAAAAAGTTATATTTTGGTTTCATCTGACCATATGACATTCTCCTAATCCTCTTCTGGATCATCCAAACTTCAGACGGGCCTGGACATGTACTGGCTTAAGCAGGGGGACACGTCTAGCACTGCAGGATTTGAGTCCCTGGCGGCGTAGTGTGTTACTGATGGTAGGCTTTGTTACTTTGGTCCCAGCTCTCTGCAGGTCATTCACTAGGTCCCCCCGTGTGGTTCTGGGATTTTTGCTCACCGTTCTTGTGATCATTTTGACCCCACGGGGTGAGATCTTGCGTGGAGCCCCAGATCGAGGGAGATTATCAGTGGTCTTGTATGTCTTCCATTTCCTAATAATTGTTCACACAGTTGATTTCTTCAAACCAAGCTGCTTACCTATTGCAGATTCAGTCTTCCCAGCCTGGTGCAGGCCTACAATTTTGTTTCTGGTGTCCTTTGACAGCTCTTTGGTCTTGGCCATAGTGGAGTTTGGAGTGTGACTGTTTGAGGTTGTGGACAGGTGTCTTTTATACTGATAACAAGTTCAAACAGGTGCCATTAATACAGGTAACGAGTGGAGGACAGAGGAGCCTCTTAAAGAAGAAGTTACAGGTCTGTGAGAGCCAGAAATCTTGCTTGTTTGTAGGTGACCAAATACTTATTTTCCACCATAATTTGCAAATAAATTCATAAAAAATCCTACAATGTGATTTTCTGGATTTTATTTTCTCAATTTCTCTGTCATAGTTGACGTGTACCTATGATGAAAATTACAGGCCTTTCTCATCTTTTTAAGTGGGAGAACTTGCACAATTGGTGGCTGACTAAATACTTTTTTCCCCCACTGTATATATACTGAGATCATGTGACAGATCATGTGACACTTAAATCGCACACAGGTGGACTTTATTTAACTAATTATGTGACTTCTGAAGATAATTGGTTGCACCAGATCTTATTCTGGGGCTTCATAGCAATGGGGGTGAATACATATGCACGCACCACTTTTCCGTTATTTTCCGAGTTTTTTCATTTCACTTCACCAATTTGGACTATTTTGTGTATGTCCATTACATGAAATCCAAATAAAAATCCATTTAAATTACAGGTTGTAATGCAACAAAATAGGAAAAACGCCAAGGGGGATGAATACTTTTGCAAGGCACTGTACCTTCCAAAAGTGTTGAAAAGCACATATCTCCCATTCGTAACACTGCCCTAATCCATCAAATGTTCTCATAGTAAAGTGTAACGTGTGTTTGTTTTTTTACGTCTCTGTCTCCTATCCTGTTCCCTTTAACTCTGCTCCTGTTCTCCAGGACGTAGGGGTTCTGCCCAACACCCAGACGTGGATCCACCTGATGTCCTCCGTTACCAACCGCCCTCCAGCTTTTCATTACATCATCTACAGCTACTGTTATTGTCATGTTGTCATTATCGACTAAGAACGTTTTCTTGCTCTATCATTCTGGGCACATAATATGTGAGATATTTAGATGAACTAAAAACACTAGCACTGCAAACACTTAGAACAAAGAGAGCAGCAGTGCCTGGACTTTGCAGTCTCCCTCTTTGAGTCTCCCTTCCGAGACTGGCTGCCTGTTGAGAACAAGTGACAGGCAGAACCTCCCACCCACACAGCAACCACCTCCTCTATATTTCACACACCAGAATTCAGTATTTTAGTCTGATTGCCATGCGAGTGTACAAAAAAAAATTGGAAAATATATTGACACAACTGTACCAAAAAATATAAAAGTTTATGTATTAAAATCTTAAATATTGCCATGTTGGTTTTCACAGCTGTTTCACAAGGTGTTCATTATTGTAAGTTGTAAGATATAGGGGCTCCTGAGTGGCGCAGTGGTCTAAGGCACTGCATCGCAGTGCTAACTGTGCCACTAGAGATCCTGGTTCGAATCCAGGCTCTGTCGCAGCCGGCCGCGACCGGGAGACTCATGGGCGACGCACAATTGGCCCAGCGTTGTCCAGGGTAGGGGAGGGAATGGCCGGCAGGGATGTAGCTCAGTTGATAGAGCATGGCGTTTGCAACGCCAGGGTTGTGGGTTCGATTCCCACGGGGGGCCAGTATAAAAAAAAAAATGTATTCACTAACTGTAAGTCGCTCTGGATAAGAGCGTCTGCTAAATGACTAAAATGTAAATGTAATATCCTTTGATGGTATTTATTTGTTCCACATTATTCATTGTTGTATGCTAGGACCTACAATAGATACATATATATTCAACCACATGGGTGTACTAATGAGCTATGCGAGATAGAAAAAAATGAATCATAAGAGGACTCCTGAAATTATACTATTTCAGTGTAGACAAGAGAAGGGCAGGTTAAAATAAAATATGACAGCCAGACAAGCCAGTGTATGAATCAAACGGATTTGCATATGAATTGAGTGGAAATTAGCTGACTTCGTGATCTGTAAAGTAAGTCAAGCAGATTACACGTTTTCTTTGCCATTTCCGAAACGTAGCAACGTTTAAGACATGGATTTAATGTTAACAAGGGACCCAAAAGTAGTTTGAAGTAATGTTTATATTTTATTAGCTAAATAAAACTTGTTTAAACAGCGAAATTGTCACGGAAATCACCCTTGTTTGCATAGCTAATTATATAGCAACGGACGCTAATAGTTTATTGAATCCCATTGTGACACAGAGGGGGACACTATTTGGCCGGGGGACATTATTTGGCATGACAGGCGAAATCTCGCTTAGGGTCCCCAAAAGGCTAGAGCTGGCCCTGCGACCAGGATTACCAAGTGTAGATACAAAAAAAAGTATTCCCCTGGTGTTCCAATCTGCATTATCATCACTGCTTTCAATATACTGAGCACATATCTCTTTAATCTGGGTATTCAATCCCAATGAAAGCACTCCAAGCACTAGTACAGAAATTGTATTTGTTTTATTCATTCCGGTTTAAATACAGACACACTGTAGAGATTCATGCTACGGTAGTATAGTCAAATGCAAAACCATGCTCTCATTCCAGCTTCTATTGGAAGAAACATTCTCAGAAATATTAATAAAGTAAAACTGTTATACTTTCAACTTGTTTGCAATCAGACATATCAAACCTACAGTAGTGGTTGTGTGTATATATATATATATTTTTTTAAAACTATTGTAGTGCAAACAGTTCCTATGTAACCGAAAATATCCTGGACAAAACCCGTTGGCATAAAAACAAGTCCAGAACAAATTACTTATTAATAAGTAATCGTTCTCTCTCTCAATCTTCCCATCCTTCATTTACAAATCTTAAGTGGGTCATTGCTATTCAATTGAAAGCACCAGGGTCGTGTTCATAAAGAACAAAATGGAAGAAAACAGAAACCGGGAGGTACGATCAGTACTTCTCCAATAAGAAACTCTTGTCTTTGTTTTGTTACGATGTGCTCTAATGAACACCAACCAGCAGACATGCCTGACCCAACAGCACTTCATTCAAAGGGGAGCACAAGGAAATTCAAAATGACCAACAGTCTTGGAACAACAAACTATAACATACAACTTCAATAGCCTAGTTATGGCTATGTTGCAAAACTTCACCTTTTGACCTTTGGGGAAAGCTTTTTTGCATGTTTGAGATAGTCTGTAGTCGCAGACTGCAATGTAGTCTGTCTGATATACAAATTATAATCAGTAGTCATTTAGGATGCAAGATGATTTGTAGATTTGTCAGTCTGCAGTCACCAACTGCAATGCAGTCCATCTCAAACACCAACTTTGTATTCTGTAATCCTATGTGAGGTGTTACCATTGACACAGTACAGCTCACACGCCACCTTCAGTCCAGACTACTACTGAATGTATTTCTTATGTTGGATGCGTGAGTTGAATTGCATGGTCACATGCAGCTTCAGCCTTCCAGCATACATTCTGGTTCACTAAATGCCAAGGCCCTAGCACAAACACTTGTCAATTAACCAACTTAAATGTTTGAGGTCCAGCTGAAAAAGGTCTTACCATACAGTAGCTGTGCATTCTTACTATATGCTTTATCTGTATGTACATTATGTATGCAGCAGGCAGCTATGTATGTGTGTGTGCATGGCAGGTAACTTCATTCCGCAAACATGCACAGGTATCTAAGCATACTGTAAATGCCAAATGTTCCCAATACAGCTGATAATATTTTAAAATACATGTTTGTTTTTTTAGGATGTATCGTCTTAACAGCAGTAATATTGAACAGATTTCACCCACGGCCCTAGAAAAAAAACATAATTCTTGCTTATGAGGTAATTAATTAGAACATGCTGGTATGTGACACTTCTACTGAGAGGTGAGCTGAGGCATACTGTACCAATGAAAACATAATATAATCACTCTGCCTCGATCCTGTATAAACAGTCAGAGAAACATGGGCCGAATAAAAGGACCACAGCAAGTAGACAAACCATAAGTGTGTATCACACACTAGCTGTGTATGTTACTGTACCTGTCAGGGCGATTTTCTGAGAAAGAGGAATGGAAGAGGTAAACTGCACAAAGACCACAGTTAAAAGGGGTTAAAACTGTTTGTAGCCCATCTTCAGTCTATCACTACTGGCCCTAAGTCAGGTAAGGGGACACCCTGGCATGAAGAGTGACACAGAGAACCACAGGTTGGGTTGACACGAAGGAAACATTGATGAAACGTTATCAGAAGGCCTGGGGCTACAGGAGACTGCAGGCCCGATACATGGTCATTCCGGAGGGGGACGTGACGTGCAGGGAGACGCTCTCATTGGCTGAGATGAAGAGGACGGTGCCCCGCCTCAGGGCGATGTCAGATAGGGCAGCGGCAGAGGTGGCGGTGGCCTCACCCTCAATCACAAGCAGGATGCCCGCACAGTCCACCGGGGCCACCGTGTACTGCCTGACTGAGGCTGGCACCTGGAGATGGAGAGAGTGGGGAGAGATTGGGGAATGAGGGGGAGCAGAGAGAGAGGAAAAAGGGAGGGGAAAGGGAGTAGGGGGTTGGAAAGAGAGGGAGGAGGAGGGGAGAGAGGTAGTAGGGGATGAGAGAGAGAAAGAGGGAAAAGTAGGGAAGTGGCGAGAGAGAAAGGGGGAAAAGTAGGGAAGTGGCGAGAGAGAAAGGGGGAAAAGTAGGGAAGTGGGGAGAGAGAAAGGGGGAAAGTAGGGAAGTGGGGAGAGAGAAAGGGGGAAAAGTAGGGAAGTGGGGAGAGAGAAAGGGGGAAAAGTAGGGAAGTGGCGAGAGAGAAAGGGGGAAAAGTAGGGAAGTGGGGAGAGAGAAAGGGGGAAAGTAGGGAAGTGGGGAGAGAGAAAGGGGGAAAAGTAGGGAAGTGGGGAGAGAGAAAGGGGGAAAAGTAGGGAAGTGGGGAGAGAGAAAGGGGGAAAAGTAGGGAAGTGGCGAGAGAGAAAGGGGGGAAAGTAGGGAAGTGGGGAGAGAGAAAGGGGGAAAAGTAGGGAAGTGGGGAGAGAGAAAGGGGGAAAAGTAGGGAAGTGGCGAGAGAGAAAGGGGGAAAAGTAGGGAAGTGGGGAGAGAGAAAGGGGGAAAAGTAGTAAAGTGGGGAGAGAGAAAGGGGAAAAAGTAGGGAAGTGGGGAGAGAGAAAGGGGGAAAGTAGGGAAGTGGCGAGAGAGAAAGGGGGAAAAGTAGGGAAGTGGGGGGAGAGAGAAAGGGGGAAAAGTAGGGAAGTGGGGAGAGAGAAAGGGGGAAAAGTAGGGAAGTGGGGAGAGAGGCGGAAGGGAGGAAAGAAGGAAGAGAGAAGGGGGAGAAAATGACATGACATATTTTCAAATTTGACATAGATATGAGCCACACTGGAACAAATATCATAATGCCTACTTCAAGAGAACCATTCAAACAGAGATTATTGTCAAGGCGGTGTGTAATTGTTTGTGTTGTCTGGCATGACAATGACCATAGGAGTTGGGAAGACAGCACAAACAGATCTGGGACCAGGCTAAATAAGTAAGTAATAACCTGTATCCTCATGACAGTGAAGTCAGGGACAGGGGGGTCATAGAGGTAGACAAAGGGGTCTGAGGGGTCCTGTATGGAGGGGAAGATCTTGGCGCTGGCTGGAGCGGGGCTGTAGTTCAGCATCTCACATAGGGTGTTGACGTCGATGAACTTGGGCGTCAGGCCGGCGCGCACCGTGTTGTCCGAGCAGGCCATGCACTCGATGCAGTCTGAATAGCATTGAGAGAGAGACAGAGAGAGAGAGAGAAAGAATGGGATATAGGACGCTTTCTTTCAAATTGACTTTGGAAAAAAATTAAAGATTAGAAGAATTCTCACTGCTCTGTATTTGAGATTCATTGTAACTTTACATGTCAACATATAATAATATAATTTATGTAATAAACAAATGTCATATTTTAAATGTATCAAATATGTATTTCAATAGCTAATCTCATTGTATAACAACAAATAGATCCACACACTGATATAGCTCCCGAAGTGTAGTTTAACATCAATACAAGTGTGCAGAATATATTTTTTCCTTCTACATTATCGTCTCAATAATCCAGCACCTGGGACACGTGTTTTTATGGATGTGCGCATACCACCCCACTAAACAATAGCTAATCTATTGTATTATACACCACGTGGCCAAAGGTATGCTCGTCGAACATCTCATTCCAAAATCATGGGCATTAATATGGAGTTGGTCCCCCCTTTGCTGCTCGAACAGCCTTCACTCTTCTGGGAAGGCTTTCCACTAGATGTTGTAACATTGCTGCGGGGACTTGCTTCGATTCAGCCACAAGAGCATTGGTGAGGTCGGGCACGGATGTTGGGCGATTAGGCCTGGCTCGCAGTCAGCGTTCCAATTCAATGGGGTTGAGGTCAGGGCTCTGTGCAGGCCAGTCAAGTTCTTCCACACCGATCTCAACAAACCATTTCTGTATGGACCTCGCTTTGTGCATGGGGGAATTGTCATGCTGAAACAGGAAAGGGCCTTCCCCAAACTGTTGCCACAAAGTTGGAAGCACAGAATCGTCTAGAATGTCATTGTATGCTGTAGCGTTAAGATTTCCCTTCACTGGAACTAAGGAGCCTGAACCATGAAAAACAGTCCCAGACCATTATTCCTCCTCCACCAAACTTTACAGTTGGCACTATACATTCGGGCAGGTAGCGTTCTCCTGGCATCCGCCAAACCCAAATACATCAGTCGGACTGCCAGATGGTGAAGCGTGATTCATCACTCCAGAGAACGCGTTTCCATTGCTCCAGAGTCCAATGGCAGTGAGCTTTACACCACTCCAGCCGACACTTGGCATTGCGCATGGTGATCTTAGGCTTGTGTGCAGCTGCTCGGACATGGAAACCCATTTCATGAAGCTCCCGACTAACATTTATTGTGCTGACGTTGCTTGCAGAGGCAGTTTGGGACTCAGTAGTGAGTGTTGCAACCGAGGACAGACGATTTTTCAGCACTCGGCGGTCCCGTTCTGTGAGCTTGTGTGGCCTACCACTTAGCGGCTGAGCCGTTGTTCCTCCTAGACATTTCCACTTCACAATAACAGCAATTACAGTTGACCGGGGCAGCTCTAGCAGGGCATACATTTGACCAACTGACTTGTTGGAAAGGAGGCATCCTATGACAGTGCCACGTTGAAAGTCACTGAGCTCCTCAGTAAGGCCATTCTACTGGCAATGTTTGTCTATGGAGATTGCATGGCTGTGTGCTCCATTTTATACACCTGTCAGCAATGGGTGTGGCTGAAATAGCCGAATGCACTATATTGAAGGGGTGTCCACATACTTTTGTATATATAGTGCATTTCCATTGTACTCTAATCGCTTATCAATACACAACTTTAACACATCTAGTTGACCCTTTCTAAGAAGCTGATTGGTTGACCCCTGACCTCCATTGAGGTATGCGTGCGGTTCATTGGCACCCAGAAACATGGCGTCGCCTGGCTCCAGCACCACGCGGTTCAGGAAGTAGATGGAAAAACAGCCGATATCACCCGGATACTGGGAGTGGAGCTTGAGCAACAGTTCACTGTTACTGCCCGATGTGTCCTTCCCTGCAGCAGCTGAATGAGGTACGAGAAAAGCCTTTAACATAGGGTCGTGTACATTAGGGCATGCAACAGAAAATGTTTTGCTACAGAAAATAATAATTAGTGTTTCTTATTGGACAAGTCCCTCCCTGTTTCAGTTCACTTTCTTCTGTTCAATGAGATTTGTATCTCAATAAGACTAACCTGGATAAATTAAGGTTTGATATTACACAGAAAGCTGTCTTGGTGCAAGAGGTCCTTTGGAAAACTTGACTGAGCATTATGCAGTAGAAAATATACAATCTCAAGGAGTATATAATTTATAATTCATGCACATGTACTATTGATTACAGGGGTTAAAGAAAAAAATAAATCGGATGACTGAAATTTAAGTCATCTCAGATTGATTGTCTGGGGCCAAGTTAACCTCCCCTTTCATGTAAGAAAGTCATGACCATCTTGCTTTTAGGGAAAGAGGATAACTTTTTACATGTATTAAACTGCGAGTTTGACCAATTCCAATCCCCTTGCTTAGTGGGTGCGGGGTGCTCCCTGGGAGAATTTGTATGTAGCAGGACTGAGAAGCTCAGTTCTAATGACTTTTTAAAAGAACATTCTACTTCAAGATTATATATTTTTAATTATGCTGACACCATCTTAAATATAAATTTGACCTCCAGAAATGGGCCCAATAACATATTGGTAAAAAAGAATGTTCTAATTACTTTAACATAATGCACCATGCATATAGCAGCCTATGCATGGTCTATATTATCAGATGTGCTATCAGCAATAAGCATTATCACCAGTAGCCTAAAACAATATCCTGATTATTATTATTTTATTATACATATGAATATATAAGTTATTATAAATCATTCACTCAAATTAGATTTTTTTGGTTTCTATTACAAAGTACAGTGCCTTCGGGAAGTATTCAGACCCCTTGACTTTTTCCACATTTTGTTACGTTACAGCCTTATTGTAAAATTGATTAAATGAATTGTTTTCCTCATCAATCTACACACAATACCCCATAATGACAAACAGAAATACCTTATTTACATAAGTATTCAGACCCTTAGTTATGAGACTCGAAATTGAGCTCAGGTGCATCCTGTTTCCATTGATCATCCTTGAGATGTTTCTACAACTTGATTGGATTCCACCTGTGGTCAATTCAATTGATTGGAAAGGCACACACCTGTCTATATAAGGTCCCACAGTTGACAGTGCATGTCAGAGCAAAAACCAAGCCATGAGGTGACAGGACTATGTCGAGGCACAGATCTGGGGAAGGCTACCAAAAACATTCTGCAGCATTGAAGGTCCCCAAGAACACAGTGGCCTCCATCATTCTTAAACGCAAGAAGTTTGGAACCACCAAGACTCTTCCTAGAGCTGGCCGCCCGGCCAAACTGAGCAATCAGGGGAGAAGGGCCTTGGTTAGGGAGGTGGCCAAGAACCCAATGGTCACTCTGACAGAGCTCCAGAGTTCACCATCTCTGCAGCACTCCACCAATCAGACCTTTATGGTAGAGTGGCCAGACGGAAGCCACTCCTCAGTAAAAGGCACATGACAGACTGCTTGGAGTTTGTCAAAAGGCACCTAAAGACTCTTAGACCATGAGAAACAAGATTATCTGGTCTGATGAAACCAAGATAGAACTCTTTGGCCTGAATGCCAAGGAGGAATCCTGGCACCATCCCTACGGTGAAGCATGGTGGTGGCAGCATCATGCTGTGGGGATGTTTTTCAGCGGCAGGGAGACTAGTCACAATCGAGGGAAAGATGAACGGAGCAAAGTACAGAGAGATCCTTGATGAAAACCTGCTTCAGAGCACTCAGGACCTCAGACTGGGGCGAAGGTTCGTTGTCCAGAGCACACAGGACAACAACCCTAAGCACACAGCCAAGACAACGCAGGAGTGGCTTCGGGACAAGTCTCTGAATGTCCTTGAGTGGTCCATCCAGCGCCCGGACTTGAACCCATCTCTGGAGAGACCTGAAAATAGCTGTGCAGCGACGCTCCCCATCCAACCTGACAGAGTTTGAGAGGATCTGCAGAGAAGAATGGGAGAAACTCCCCAAATACAGATGTGCCAAGCTTGTAGCGTCATACCCAAGAAGACTCGAGGCTGTAATCGCTGCCAAAGGTGCTTCAACTAAGAAAAGGGTCTGAATACATCTGTAAATGTGATCTGTTTTTTATTTTTAATACATTTGCAAACATTCCTAAAAACCTGTTTTTGTTTTGTCATTACGGGGTATTGTGTGTAGATTTATGAGGGAGGGGAAAAACAATTCAATCCATTTTAGAATAAGGCTGTAATGTAACAAAATGTGGAAGAAGTCAAGGGGTCTGAATACTTTCCGAATACACTGTATGTCATTGCTCCTTTAAGAACTCTGTTGTAGACTCCAGTTGTAAAACAGCATTTGTAAAATGATGCCACGCACGCAATTGAAGGAGTAGAGAAATACTTGGTAGCAATTTAAAACTGGGATCCCCCTCTTTTTTAACAACGGCCAAAACTGCTTTCAAAATACATTTGACAAAACTTCTTTCAAAAGTTTTACACTGATCTCCCCGAGCCGACTAGGTGAAAAATCTGTCGATGTGCCCTTAAGCAAGGCACTTAACCCTAATTGCTCATGTAAGTCGCTCTGGATAAGAGCGTCTGCTAAATGACTAAAAATGTAAATGTAAATCTCAAAAACAACCTCTCCAGAGTCCATATGACGGAAATCCGTTGCAGTGACTTAGAACTTTAACCCCTGTGATTATAAAAAAAGCTATTTTTGGAACATGACATATTTGGCATGTCAATGACCACAGGAGTTGGCTATACAGAACAAACAGATCTGGGACCAAGCTAGTTGGGGTCTACCTCCATGGAAGTGTAAGGTGTCACAAAAATAAAATGCTTATTGTATGATGCTCACCTTCCTCAGTGACTCTTTTCACCAGCATGTTGAGCTGGTCCACAAACACTTTCTTCTCACAGTTCATCATGCGGGTGAAGCACTTCTTCAAGGCCAGCGAGGTGCGGCCCGCCTCCCCTATACTGCTCAGCAGCTCCTCCGCCGCCTCGTTCCCTACAAGGGCGTGGAATTCTGGCACGGCTGGGACACACACATTTTACACTCTTAGCAAACTTGAATACAATACTCGAACGGATTGTAACAGTCAGGGCTGGCTCTAGCCTTTTGGGGGCCCTAAGCAAGATTTGGTTGGCGCCCCCCAAATTAGTGGCCCCCTTCTCAGCGGTGGAGAGAATCATGCAGTTTTAATGTTAATTTCCTACAATTTTAACGGTAACAGTTTGCTAATCATACAAAGCGTGGGGATAGGGCTCTGCCTCCCATAGAGAGGGGTGCCATTTTTGTTCCACTTCCCCGCTTTCCCCATACTTTTGAATGCACTGCTAAGTGATACAATCTGTTTCCACTAGCATTGCTATATTCTCCAAAAATGCTAGCCAGGAGATTCTGGATGTTGCTAAATAACCAGCTAACAAACTTAAAAACAGTTTGGATGAAACGGCAACACCCTAGGTAAGTCAAAAATGAGCTAAAACTTCAAATGAACCATCCCTTTAAAGGGATCATTGTTCTCTACTTCATTTATCTTAAAGTGAAGGAAATCCCTCAACTGACCTGCTGAATACATTTTAAAACATGGACTATAAAACAATGATAATGGACAGTCTGCAAGATACGGGACTCACATTTGAGAAAGCCAATGATCTCTTCCACAGGCCTGAAGCCACAGAGTCCTTCAAAGTGGGTGAGTGCGATGGCCATCTCAGGCTTGTGGTTGTTGTCAGGGTAATGCTCTGGAAACTGAGCATGGAGCCGTCCAGCCAACTCCTGGTGTGTGAGCCAATAGGGAAGAGCAATTTGATTACCAAAATGAAACAAAACACACCATTTTAAAATGTAATCCCCTCCTCCTCTTACTTTTGTTTTTGGGTTGTTCAGTAGACATGAAACCCTTGTTTTCATTTTCTGCTGCAAAATGCTTTGCTACTGTGTCCCCTAACGAACACGACCCAAGACTTACCCTGTTTGGATGGGCCTGTATGGACAGAGCGGTGTTGACCGACAGGACCTTGAAGAGGAAGGGAAGCTGGCCCTGGAAGGTATCTTTGACCTTTGACCCCAAGCATGCTGGGTAGTCTGCAATCCACTGACCAAGCGTCCTCTGGGCTATCCTGTTGTCCTTGATGAGGGCGTCTCCTTTGGGGTGAGCACCCATCCACAGCTGCAAGACACACAGGGAGAGGCCTCATTATTGACCATACAAGAGTATTTCTCTTTTAAAACAGTTGACATCGCTTTGTGATTTAGCTTCTTTGTCATCCATTGTGATCAAGTTTTTCAAAGATGATAAAAAGACACCTGAAAACAAACTAAATTAATTAAGAAGTATGAAAATGTCAATAACATCCAATGAATGACAAACAGGATATGAATAACGTTCAATAGAATGATCTTCAATGCATATACGATAGCCTAGGTGCCATCCTAGTTAGCTATTGTTTAGCACCAGAGGATTGTCTTAAACAGTAGAAGGCTATTGACTATGGATGCTGATTGCGTTGTATGACAATGCATCTGCCCATTCACCATTGCATGTAACTATGTGTTTCACTTTGACAAAATGTCACCACTCCCATACCCAGATCTATTAACAAACACTCCCTGTGAAGCTGAAGCTAAATCAAGAATGACTTGTGACAGGGCAGGCATTGAGGGAGCTTTAAGGACAAGAGAATTTCAGCCAAAGTCCTGAAGGGCTTTGTGAAAACCAACCTGCAGGACAGTAATAATACATTGGAGGGGGGGAAAACTCCTTAGCCTATATAAAAGGGTAATAATTGAACGCTATAGCCTACTGAAATGTATATCTAAATCCAGTGGGGAACTGTAAGGGCCTTCTACACCTTCAGAGAAAGCCTAAGGATTTATAAAATGATGTATTATTTTTTATGTACATTTCTAGTTAATCTTTTCTATAATTTAAATGTTATTCTGATTTCTTCAGTTTGAGTTGGAAAGGGAAAGGTTAACACTACAGAGAAAAAAAGAGCCAATCAGGATTTTTTTTGGGGTGGACTCAGGGGAGAAAAATGTAGCCAGAAGGCATCTGCCATTTACAGAGGAGAACGACTGCCTCCTCTCATTGAAGCCACGGCACTGCAGGCATCGTTAGCGGAAAACAGGATCCCCCATTATAGTGAATGGAAAAAGTGCGATCTTCGTTGTCAATCTTTGTGTCAAAAAATATAAAAAAATTAAGATAATCATGGTAATAATAATAATTGCTTTTAATACACCAGATGTATGTCCTTGAACCAATTATTTTAAAATCGCACACAGAAGAGTATAATTTACTTGCTAATGGAAGCCTGCAGTACCCCAGTCGGCCTTCAACTAAAGTTACTGAATGAGAGGGGGCAGCACTGTGCTAGCATGCAAAGTCACTTCTTGGAGTAGCTCAATCTGTGCATGTTATATGTCTCCATGAAACACTTATTTTGACTTCAATGGCTTCATCTGGCTATTGGGTCTTCACATAGGAATGAATGGTTTCACGTGATCAATGGTTTTGTTCAGTCATTGGCCATTCAACATTTTGACTTGCAATGGGTGGGACTGTTTTTACAATATTTTTTTTATTTTTTACTCCCGCCTTCTCGAACGCCTAGACACTTCACTCTTGAGAGTGTGCGCAGTAGCCTAGTTTAGCCATGGTCTAGATAGGTTGTGTTGTATTGTGCATGGGCTGCAGACACAAATGTTATCGGGGAGGTTGTTTTTGCTAATTTGTTAACATCGCCCTTCAAGATTACATTTCAACAAGAAGTAAAGTTTCAAATGATCATAATTTGTTGAGTGGCACTGTTTTTTGCAGCTCACTTGCTGTTTGCTATCTCTGAAAATAATGCGTGTGAAACATTGTTGCATTTATACTTTAGATCACTGGTTACTTTGTGTGCTGAACGTGATAAAAGATGTTCGCAATGGAAAGTACGTTGTAAATTTCGATTTGGAAATTACCTTTAACGAATGGGTCGCTTTTAACAGTATGCTGTGTGTGACTGCTCTCTTTCTATCGGACGTGTCAATGTGTTTTACAAAACATTTTTTCTCTTGCACACGGAGTGCGCAGATTATGGTCGCTGTCCTTTCAGCACCATGGGCCTGTCACCTTAGATGTGTCACTGTAGACATCGCTACGCTATTGGTGAAAGTGTGATAGTGATGGTGTTAGGCTACCACAGGTTGTTTAAGCGTTTTTTGTTGTTGTTGCTGGTAGCATTATTCTGTGTGTGAGTGACAGCCAGATGTGTAGCTCAGGACCGTTTGATTCATTCATGATGTCATCAAAAAAGCATTGCTACTCCTGCATTAAAGCTAGATATAATGTTGTGCTCATTAAGTGGTGATGATGATGTTATTCTTCTTGATTTTTGAGTTCCAATAGTCACGGTTCACCACTGTCTAAATCTTACCTCGGCATAATGTTTGTCTGCTTCAATGACAGCTGAGGTATCCCCACCAACAACCAGCTTGGCCACCTCACTGTCCTGACCGACCTTCCCCCATGCATAGTTCTGCACCGCACAGGATAGTGGGAATACTGTAAAATGAGAACACAGAGCCACATTGAGTGCCTTTTCAATATGAACAACATGCACACCAATTTTATCACAAGTCTACAGTATGACTGAGAATTGCACTTTTGAGTAAGTCCCTCCGCACTGCTGAACCTGCGACGTTCATTGAAAGCAAAACATCAGCTACTTTATAGGTTATTGAACCCAAACAACCATTTAAATTGAATATATTAATGTATCTCGTGTAAATCATGTGTTCTCATTTTCAGAACGCTAAACAATACACGATAACTAATGCGTTTGTGTGCTCTATTATGAAGATACCCTCGCGTGCTGTAACAGTGTAAACGTAATCTCTGCTACAATTTCAATGGATGCTTGCGAACGAAGTTGCTTTATTTCACATTAAAATAAAAAAACATGCGCTGCTCTTCGATTACTGTTATATGGCGACATTGTCGCTACATGTGACAGTGTCATTAAAGGTACTTTACGGATTAAATCAATACAAAAAGGGAGAAATAGGTCTCACCTCTTACTTCCTCCATGGCTGTAACGTCGGCTATTACTGTAGTTCTGACGTCTTGATATGGTCATGGGCTCATATTATGCTGCGTTCAAAACAACTGGGAAGTAGGAACTCGGAAATCTCCGACTTCCGACATCAGTGCGTTCAAGACAACCGGGAACTCGCAGATTTATTTTTTTATGGTCATCCTACTCGGAATTCCAAGTCGGATAGTCTGTCATCTTTCTAGAGCTCCGACTTTCCGACCGGAAGATTTCCGAATTCTGAGTTCCCAGTTGTCTAGAACGTGGCATGGATATGTTACCTTCAACACACATTTATGTCTGCATTTCCCTCTGCTACAATTTACTGTTAAAATGACAATAACATTTCTATAAAAAAAAATCTACCTTGACCTTGTCAACATTAGCCTAAGTAGGGAATGTTTCCAAATTATTGTGTTTTTAATCATAGGCCTGGCTAGTGTCATTATTACACATCGAAGTGTGTCCTCAAATTAGTATCAAAAACATGTGCAAATGTTTTGTCTATTTGTATTGTAAATAAATCTGAGACATGACATATCTCCAAAAAAAACTACTTTGATCTAAGGGTGTCGCGCTTTACTTGACTATCCAAATGACGTGAGTAGATGTCATCTCATACGTAAATAACGTCTGCGCACTAAACTCCATTTCAGGAAGTTACCAGTGCGAGAAGAAAGGAGCATATCAAGCGATAGGAGGACAGTGTATTGTTTATACTTTGAGGAGAGCTATAAAACGCCATTAAAATGTCGGGATTTGATGATAACCCATTTGCAGATTCGTCCAATGTCAACCCTTTCCAAGTAAGATCCTTTAATTCCACAGAGTTGATACAAAGTTGCTACTAACTTTTAACCAAGATTTGCTAAAAACTAACACAAAGAAACCTGTCGGGTGTGTTCTGGGTTTGTCTTAATTCAGGCGACGTGGCATGATTGACAAAGCTTCAGCCACTAATTTGTCATTGTCTGCAAATGAGGGTGGGGTTTCGCCGTTCTCTCAGATACAGGAAGTTGCAAATGTGGCTAAAATTGCACATTTGATAAAGGAAATAGTTTACAAACTGATAAGACTGGTCTACTACTCTTTCTCAACATCATATGGAATTCCACAAGTTAGCTAGCACGCCATGGCATAGGCTATACGTTCTTAGGGTAGGCTACTGTCAGTGAACACGTTGTCTGTCTCATCTGTTTTTCATGAACCTCAACCTACAGAATTCAGTTTACCTTAAGATGGGGAACAACCTGAACTCAGGGATAGACGTAACATAGTAAATGTAAATCCGAGACACTCCATTGGTATGATAGGTTACGTTTCATATGTTTTAATTTGTGGATGTCCATCATCCATTTTGTATGACATGTTACGAGTTTGCAAAGCATATGATATGTTACAAATTCCAATTTGTTGTGGCAACATTAGCTAGGTTACTAACACCAGAGATATTAGAGAAAGGAGGTGATAGGAACCCAATTGGGCAATGAATGGAGGAATATATATATAATGCCCCAACCAGCAGACTATCGACCAATCGCGTTCACGTTGTCATGCTGCGTCATGCAGTTGCTAAGATAATCGTCACGCAATCCCTTCTCAAAGTCATGGTATGAGTCGAGAAACGTGCCTATTTTCCTCAAAAGTACGTAATGTCACGATTCCAAAGCTATACAATATTACAGATAGCAACTTAATTATCTCACATCTCAGAAAATATTTGTAATGTTGTATTTCTTGTTGATAAAATTCATGCTAATGTTGGGTTTTTGAGCTAGCGCCCAATTGACTCCCATTCACTCCTTGAAGGAGAACTCTCCTTGTCCCAGAATTGCCCAGAATACACCGCACGGCCCATTGACGTAGCATGGGCAACATAAATAATGGCAGTTAATACAATTCCAATGGAGTTTCCCATCTCTTCTGAAGTATCTTTGCTAACACTAACATTAGCTAGGTGGCTAATGTTAGCGAGGCGAAGGGTTAGCTAAAAAAAAGTAGCTTAAAAAGTAGTAAGAAGTTGCTAAAGTTGCCTGTGATGAGATTCATGATGAAATAACATATAATTCTACACTGAACAAAAATATAAACGCAACATGCAACAATTTCAAAGATTTGACTGAGTTACAGGTCATATAAGGAAATCAGTCAATTTAAATAAATTCATTAGGCCGTAATCTATGGATTTCTGGTAATACAGATATGCATCTGTTGGTCACAGATACCTTAAGAAAAAGGTAGGGTTGTGGATCAGAAAGCCAGTCAGTATCGGGTGTGACCACCATTTGCCTCATGCAGCGTGACACATCTCCTTCACATAGAGTTGATCAGGCTGTTGATTGTGACCTGTGGAATGTTGTCCCACTCCTCTTCAATGGCTGTGCGAAGTTGCTGGATATTGGAGGGAACTGGAACATGCTGTCGTACACGTCGACCCAGAGCATCCCAAACAGGCTCAATGGGTGACATGTCTGGTGAGTGTGCAGGCCATGGAAGAACTAGGACATTTTCAGCTTCCAGGAATTGTGTACAGATCCTTGCGACATGGGGCAGTGCATTATCATGCTGAAATATGAGGTGATGGCGGCAGATGAATGGCATGGCAATGGTCCTCAGGATCTCGTCACGGTATCGCTGTGCATTCAAATTACCATAGATAAAATGCTATTGTGTTCGTTGTTCTTAGCTTATGCCTGCCCATACCATAACTCCACCGCCACCATGAGGCACTCTGTTCACAACGTTGTCATCAGCATACCGCTCAACCACACAAAGCCATTCTCCAGCATGCCAGTGGCCATCGAAGGTCACCAGTTGCCCACTGAAGTCGGTTACGACGCCGAACTGCAGTCAGGTCAAGACTCTGGTGAGGACGACGAGCACGCAGATGAGCTTCCCTGAGATGGTTTCAGACAGTTTGTGCAGAAATTCTTTGGTTGTGCAAACCCACAGTTTCATCAGCTGTCCGGGTGGCTGGTCTCAAGACGATCCCGCAGGTGAAGAAGCCGGATGTGGAGGTCCTGGGCTGGCGTGGTTACACGTGGTCTGTGGTTGTGAGGCTGGTTAGACGTACTGCCAAATTCTCTAAAACAACTTTGGATGCGGCTTATGGTAGAGAAATGAACATTAAATTATCTGGCAACAGCTCTGGTAGACATTCCTGCAGTCAGCATGCCAATTGCACACTCCTTCAAAACTTGAGACATCTGTGGCATTGTGTTGTGTGACAAAACTGCACATTTTAGATTGGCCTTTTATTGTCCCCAGCATAAGGTGCACCTGTGTAATGATCATGCTGTTTAATCAGCTTCTTGATATGTCACACCTGTCAGGTGGATGGATTATCTTGACAAAGGAGAAATGCTCACTAACAGGGATGTAAACAAATTTGTGCAAAACATTTCAGAGAAATCTGCTTTTTGTGCGTATGAAACATTTCTGGGATATTTTATTTCAGCTCATGAAACATGAGACCAACACTTTACATGTTGTGTTTAATATTTTTGTTCAGTGAAATTTTAGTGTCCTGGATGTATGTCTACTGTACTATGTTACGTCTAGTTTGAGAACAGGCTGTGGGGACTGACTTCATAGCTTCCATGATGTCTAGACTGTAGGTCTACAGTTCAGCTGCACCTTTTACAAAGGGCCTATCTCTCTATAGACCTCAACAAAATTAATTGAACAAGCCTATGGTCACACTGACCATCAAGGAAGTGTGAGAGGGGTAAGCTGGACAAACTCAATTGCACATCAGCCAGCTAGCATATAGGCTAGGCATGAATATACATTCTCTGTTCGATCAAGAGCAGTAGGCTGAATTTGTCCGAATGTAGGCTACAGATCTTGCAACACTGCAAAACTCTGTAATGTTTCTTGTGACTGCTATGTAGAGTAGAGCAAACATCTTCTATTGGCTAGAGCCACAGCTGGTAAATCCATTAAACAGTAGGCTGGTTGCGTAGTCCCATTTGAGTATTGTACAGTATATAATAACAATACTTCTGCATATAGGATGCTGCATACTGTAGTGTACAATACTAATTTTCAGTACTTTTGCCATTATTGGGTATTTTTCTGTAGACTAGATGTTAAACATAGTAAATATTTTCAGAATATAAAGTTAAAACATAGTTAACATAAAGACAAGCAGTACAACTAAGTGAATACAGAGCGTGGTACAGAGCGTGGTACAGAGCGTGGTACAGAGCGTGGTACAGAGCGTGGTACAGAGCGTGGTACAGAGCGTGGTGCAGAGTGTGGTGCAGAGTGTGGTGCAGAGTGTGGTGCAGAGTGTGGTGCAGAGTGTGGTGCAGAGTGTGGTGCAGAGTGTGGTGCAGAGTGTGGTGCAGAGCGTGGTACACAAGGAGGGAGGCTGAGCCAGAGTCAGGACATGGCACTTTGGAATGGGCCTGCTCATTCTCACTATGTGTGGGAAATATACACTATGCATGAAAACAGTACATGTCTGAGAATTGAGACATGAGGCAATGCATAAGGAATGTCTTAAATGTATATGGTTGAGAATGGGTTATCGACCTGCCATGTTTAAACCATATTGAAGTATCGATTTGATATGTTTTGGAATAAACAGAGCAGAGCCAGGAGATGGCTCTGTTATTTTTTACATGAGAAAGCTTGGTTCTGCCACTATCGTTGTCAAGTGAAATACATAGGAGGAGGAGTAGTCAGATTTCACCACTATCATAAATTAAGAGAGTGGGCGGAGCGGTCAAAAGATGAAAGCTTGGAAACAATGGTGGAGGAACTAAACTGGGAGGGTTTAAGCCAGGGGTGTCAAACGTCCGGCCCGCGGGCCGGATCAGGCCCGCAAACGGGTTTAATCCGGCCCGCGAGATGATTTTGAAAAAAAAAAAATATATATATATATATATATTGTAAAGTATAAAAATGCGCTGCAATTTTTCAATAAAATAAACTGCTGTTCCAATTGCGTCCACTGGATGGCGCAATAGCAATTGTGTTGAGCAAGCAAACTGTTTATACCGGGGCAGAGCAAGTAGGTCAAGCACGTGCAGCCAATGAGCTACTTTGTTTTGCCCGCGATATTTATTACGGCTTCTACTTTTAACATTATGTGCTTTGGCACCCTCATTGCCCCAATATGTCTCTGTCAAAAAAGAGAAAAGTGGACGCAGAGTGTTCCAAGAAAAATGGTCATCCTATTTATTCACGGAATTGAATGGGAAAGCTGTATGTTTGGTGTGTTCAGAGCATGTTGCAGTGCTGAAAGAATATATCCTTTGTCGCCACTTTGTGAGTCTTCATGCCGACAAATATGACAACTTTCAAGGACAGCGGAGATGAGAGAAGGTGAATGAACTGTTGGCGGGTCTGAAGAAACAGCAGTCTGTGTTTACTCACAGCCGAGACATCAGTGACGCTGCAGTGAAAGCTAGCTACCTCATTGCTAATGAAATCGCAGTGGCTTCAAAACCATTTAGTGAGGGTGAATTTGTAAAAACATGCATGATGAAGGCAGCAGAGATTGTGTGCCCTGAAAAGCGGCAGGCTTTTGCAAATATCAGCCTGACAAGAAACACAGTTGCAGACAGGATTTCCGATCTTTCAGTGGATTTGGACAGCCAGTTGAAGCAAAAAGTAAAGTCATTTATTGCGTTTTCGGTTGCAATTGATGAAAGCACGGACATTACAGATGTTGCACAACTGGCCATTTTCATCCGCGGAGTTGATGACACATTGACCGTCACCGACAGCAGCTGATATTTTTACAGCACTCGTCGGCGCGCTGGACAGGGTCGGAGTGGACTGGTCCCGCGCTGTCAGCCTGGCTACAGATGGTGCGCCATCAATGATCGGGAAAAAAGCAGGCGTTGTGACAAAGTTCAGAGAGAAAGTGCAATCTGCAAATGGAGGACGTGATTTTTTGACTTTTCATTGTATTTTGCACCAGGAGGCTTTGTGTTGCAAGTCATTAAAGATGGATAACGTTATGAAGGTGGTCATCCAAACTGTTAATTTCATCCGATCCAGAAGCCTGAATCACCGTCAGTTTGACAGCCTTCTCAGAGAGAAAGACCACATCTATGGCCTGCCATACCACACTGAGGTAAGATGGTTAAGCCGAGGTGCTGTGCTGAGGCGTTTCTTTGATTTACGAGAAGAAATTGAACAGTTCATGGAAGAAAAGGGCAAACCAGTGTTAGAATTTCATTCCGCAGAATGGATGCAGGACCTTGCATTTATGGTGGATGTTACAGAGCACCTGAATAACTTGAACAAACAGCTGCAAGGGCGCAACAAAGTTGTCACGCAGTATTATGACAGCATACGTTCTTTCAAGTTGAAGCTGTCATTGTGGGAGACGCAACTTGCCGGTGGTGATGCAGCTCACTTCCCCTGTCTGAAAAATGTGCGCGCGACCCAACATGTGGCAGACATGTAGCGGTTCAAAGATAAAATAACGGGACTGTTACGGGAGTTTGAGCAACGCTTTCAGATTTATGTTTATATGTTTTTATGTTGATGTGCTATTGTTTTTAATTGATTTTATTTTATTTGTATATTTAACCTATTCTTGACTCTGTGGTTCTTGCACTTGTTTGGGGAATAGGATTTCATTATTCTTATCTACATTTCTGCCTGAGAAATGACACCCTGATATAGTTCTGTGATCTGTGATATACTTCTGTGAATCACTGAGGCATTGTGTGTTCTTTGTCCTCAGAACTTTCAAATAACTTGAGGTGTTTTATGATTAATAGTGATGTTGTGCTTTTGGACACTGTCCTCAGGCTCCAGCTTTATGTTTATATGTTTTTATGTTGATGTGCTATTGTTTTTAATTGATTTTATTTTATTTGTATATTTAACCTATTCTTTACTCTGTGGTTCTTGCACTTGTTTGGGGAACAGGATTTCATTATTTTTATCTACATTTCTGCCTGAGAAATGACACCCTGATATAGTTCTGTGATCTGTGAAACAGTTCTGTTAATCACTGAGGCATTGTGTGTTTGTGTTCTTTTTCTTTAGAATTTTCAAATAAACTTGATGTGTATTATGATTAATAGTAATGTTGTGCTTGTACTATTTTGGACACACTGTCCTCAGGCTCCAGCTTTATGTTGTATGTTGATCGTATTAAAACAAAGAAAACAATCTGAAGTTGTTGTTTTTAAGTTATATATACCATGATTTTTCCGGTCCGGCCCACTTGGGAATAGATTTTCCTCCATGTGGCCCCTGAGCTAAAATGAGTTTGACACCCCTGGTTTAAGCTAATAAGTATGTAAAATGAGCAGGAATAGAACTGTATATAAACTGAGGGCTGAGTGTTGGGAAGGCAGTTGTTCTGCAGACCAGCTCGACTTTTGTTGCTTTGTGTAATAAAGTCTATCTTGATTCTACAAAAACTTTGGAAGAACTTTGATTTTTAATAAGTATAGTGATAAATGTCTACGACACTATCAGTAAAAGGACTGGCCTAGTGTGTAATCTTGGCAGAATGCAAAATCTAGGCTTAATAAATCATATCCACTGTTGAAATCAAAACTTACAGAAAACAAATACCAAGTAGGCTGTATAGCATGCTCTGTTTGCTACTTTTACAGTGAAAAACAGTATTACTGTAACCACGTCATATTTTGATTTAGACCTACAATTACTTCAATGGTAGCTAGTAGTTGCAAAGCAATCGCTCTTACTGTAGTTTCACTGTCTCTAGTGCACAATGGTACTGACTGTTTGCTTACAGGGTGTGTATGCGCCTGAACAAATAGCTCAGCCTATGTCTGATATTGCAATTCTGGGCATTATTACTCAATGATGATGAGGATATGACGTCTGACTTGCCGGTGGATTAGATATGAGTTTACCTTAGCTGTGGGCTTGTCGAACTGGAAAACCTTGGTAATCATTGGTGACCACACACACACACACACACACACACACACACACACACACACACACACACACACACACACACACACACACACACACACACACACTGCCAGGGTAGCCTATAAAGGAATGCCTGGTGTGACATTGTCAAAGCTTACTTTCTAATAGGCTACTGGGCTAGTTCACTGGTTTCTCTATAGAGAACACCACACCCTTGTTGTTATTACTGCATTGTTCAGAGAGCATCCCTTCTGGTATTTCTTGTTTGTTAGGCCTATACCTTATTATCATTATTAGGTTTATGTATGTTTGTACCATCATCATTTGTTTCCCAAACTACCTCAAACATACAGTGCATTCGGAAAGTATTCAGACCCCTTGACTTTTCCCACATTTTGTTATGTTGCAGCCTTATTCTAAAATGTTCTCTTCAATCTACACACAATACCCCATAATGACAAAGCAAAAACAGGTTTTTAGAAATGTTGCATGTATAAAAATAAAAACGACTGAAATATCATATTTACATAGGTATTCAGACCCTTCACTCAGTACTTTCTTGAAGCACCTTTGGCAGCAATTACAGCCTTGAGACTTCTTGGGTGTGACGCTACAAGCTTGGCACACCTGTATTTGAGGAGTTTCTCCCATTCATCTCTGCAGATCCTTTCAAGCTCTGTCAGGTTGGATGGGGAGCGTCGCTGCACAGCTATTTTCAGGTCTCTCCAGAGATGTTCCATCTGGTTCAAGTCCGGGCTCTGGCTGGGCCACTCAAGGACATTCAGAGACTTGTCCCGAAGCCACTCCTGCGTTGTCTTGGCTGTGTGCTTAGGGTCGTTGTCCTGTTGGATGGTGAACCTTTGCCCCAGTCTGAGGTCCTGAGCGCTCTGGGGCAGGTTTTCATCAAGGAACTCTCTGTACTTTGCTCTGTTAATCTTTCCCTCGATCCTGACTAGTCTCCCAGTCCCTGCAGCTGAAAAACATCCCCACAGCATGATGCTGCCACCACCATGCTTCACCGTAGGGATGGTGCAAGGTTTCCTCCAGACGTGATGCTTGGCATTCAGGCAAAATAGATCAATCTTGGTTTCATCAGACCAGAGAATCTTGTTTCACATGGTCTGAGAGTTCTTTAGGTGCCTTTTGGCAAACTCCAAGCGGGCTGTCATGTGCCTTTTTAACTGATGAGTGGCTTCCGTCTGGCCACTCTACCATAAAGGCGAGATTGTTGTCCTTCTGGAAGATTCTCCCATCTCCACAGAGGAGCTCTGGAGCTCTGTCAGAGTGACCATCGGGTTCTTGGTCACCTCCCTGACCAAAGCCCTTCTCCCCTGATTGCTCAGTTTGGCCGGGCGGCCAGCTCTAGGAAGAGTGTTGGTGGTTCCAAACTTCTTACATTTAAGAATGATGGAGACCACTGTGTTCTTGGAACTTCAATGCTGCAGAAATGTTTTTGGTACCCTTCCCCAGATCTGTGTCTCGACACAATCCTGTCTCGGAGCTCTACGGACAATTCCTTCAACCTCATTGCTTGGTTTTTGCTCTGACATGCACTGTCAACTGTGGGACCTTTTATATAGACAGGTGTGGGCCTATCCAAATCATGTCCAATCAATATAATTCACCACAGGTGGACTCCAATCAAGTTGTAGAAACATCTCAAGGATGATCAATGGAAATATGATGCACCTGAGCTCAATTTCCAGTCTCATAGCAAAGGGTCTAAATACTTCTATAAATAAGGTATTTCTGTTTTTTATTTGTAATACATTTGCAAACATTTCTAAAAACCTGTTTTCGCTTTGTCATTATGGGGTATTGTGTGTAGATTGATGAGGAAAACATTTTTTAAAATCCATTTTAGAATAAGGCTGTAACGAATGTGGAAAAAGGGAAGGGGTCTGAATACTTTCTGAATGCAATGTATCCATATTTTTGGTCCCCAATGAATACCAAGGTTTGCCATCTATTTAATTGATTGAATTCTTAAATGGCAGGGATGTCTCTTCATCCTTCTTGGGAAAGCTGCCAGGTGTGTCAATAGAGCTCCTGATGGCTACTACGCAAGTCAGAGTATAAGGCCTATGTGTCACATGACTTCATGACCTCGTGTGACACATTATCATGTGCTGAGAGCAGACTGACTCTCACCTGTTCATATCAACCCCCATGTCTCTTCTGGATTTTGTTTGTTTGTATTACTCTGCTCTCAGACCTTGAGTCAATGGGCCTTTACTTTAAGTTTACTTAACGGTCCCGTAAAGAGAGGCTAACATCAATACTTCGTCCTTAAAATCGTATACAACAATCTTAGTGCTCTCTTCCCCTCAACCCTATTTGATAAGAGTCAATTCATGTTTAGCACTGCTTTCTTCATACAGCTGTTAATCAACGATTCCAAATGGCACTCTAGTGCACTACTATTGATCAGAGTAGTGCACTATGTAGGGGATAGGGTGCCATTTGGGACGGAGCCCATGTTATGAATGATTTATCAAAGGCATGTTATTACTGTGGTTAATGACAAAAACCTCAGCTTTCTTTCCATGGTAGTTTGGCCTACTTAGTAATAAAGAGATGCGATTTCTGATGCCCACTGAAATATCAAGTCAAACTGGACTCAGGGTTGAATGTGGTTGTCCCTGACTTACCTTTGATACTTTTTTTTACTTCAGGAAATGAAACTTCTTGAGCTATTCGACCTCTTGAAATATCACAAAAATGCATAAGCAGTCTCTTTAAATGAGCTCTGATATGAAAGGCAACAGTCCATATGTCACATGAACAATGCCATTGTTGCAGCGCAATCTTTCCTGCGATGGATTGATAGGCCTATTAGATGAGGCAATTATGTTGAACGTAATAATAAGATTGAGCGGAGTGTTGCATATTGGCATTTCCATCTAAAAGGACCCATGAGCACCAACGTGAAGTTTATAGGAATATGTCAAATAAAAGCTAAGAGTATTTTTATTTTTGAGAAATTAAGGCACATATAAATGTTTTAAACATTTTCAATCCAAAAAATTAGGAATAAGCAAAGGCTTAGATTTTTGGTCAAACAGATGGATAAGGGGTTATCTACCAGAAAAAGTCTTAACATTTATTAGAAATGCATCAAAACACAAATTTTGAAATAAAGACCCCCGGCAATTAATATCAACACGTATATTTGTTTTTGGAGAAATTATTTAACTTCTGTAAATTCAAGAAACATTGCCTTGTAATTCCGTTACCAGAAACCCACATAAGATATTTTCTAATTTCTCTGAAGGTAGACCTACCCATTAGTTTTAGTGTTTTTACTGATATCAAGTTTGTTTGTTTATTATTTAAGTGATTTAAAAATTGTAATTCTGTTACCAAATTGGTAACTGAATTATCGAAAGATCAGTATTGGAATTACTGCAACTGAATTGGCTACAATGGGAAATCATAGTAGTCACATACCACAGTTGGGTAACTTGCTACTGTCCTCCGTTCCACTTGTATACTGTTATGTTCAGCTCATAACTGTGATTTTTTTCCTCTTTCTTTCTGGTGGTCAAAGCAAGACTGTGAAAACACACACAGAGAGAGAGATTGTCCAGACTCTCTCTCCAGTTAATATCACACCTACCAGCTCTTACTGACACCTACCAGCTCTTACTGACACCTCCCAGCTCTTACTGACACCTACCAGCTCTTACAGACACCTACCAGCTCTTACTGACACCTACCAGCTCTTACTGACACCTACCAGCTCTTACTGACACCTCCCAGCTCTTACTGACACCTACCAGCTCTTACTGACACCTACCAGCTCTTACTGACACCTCCCAGCTCTTACTGACACCTACCAGCTCTTACTGACACCTCCCAGCTCTTACTGACACCTACCAGCTCTTACTGACAACTACCAGCTCTAACTGACACCTACCAGCTCTTACTGACAACTACCAGCTCTTACTGACACCTACCAGCTCTTACTGACACCTACCGTCTTTCCATTTACTGTAACAAGCATCCTCACCCACTGAGCACCGACCGACCCTGGACATCCATGGACGTTGAAATTTGGTCAGTCCGCCCTGGCCGGACCAAATTTCAACCAATCATGGACGTCTATATTTCTCAAATTTGTAAAGAAAAGTAGAGTGCAGTACAGTAGAGTACAGCATATTGTACTGTACTTAACATATCTACTGTACTATAGTGTACTCTACTGTGCTGTAATGTCCAAACGTGAAACATAGATGTCTATGATTGTTTCCGATTTGGTCTGGTCCAGACCAACCAAATGTAGTCTTGTTTGGGGGCGGAGCTCATTACAATAATAGCCAGTGTGTAGAATAATACCTTATATATGCAAAAAAAGGATATTGCATATTTCTACCTTTGTGTACCTATTCAGGATGCATCACCATGAAGATAATTATATATCCATAATTATGCATTTCTGTATAGTACAGATCAGGGACCCATGATGTAATTCCGTTACCAGATGTAAATCCACTTCACCTACTATAGTTCAATAACCAAAACCATTTTTTTCAAACCCAAGGTGTCATGTCATAGCTGACACCCCATTCTTTCTGCAGACATCTTTGAATCTTAATTCAGATAAGATATTTAACAGAGTTTTTGGAAAACGTATTGGCATAAAATTATGCAGCTGTACAATTCTTCCAATAAATGTGTTTTTGTGAAATTCTGTGTAAATTGTTCAAAGTAGTCCCTGTGCATAGAGTTGTATAGTTTGTTAAACTTTGAAATCAATTGTTTTTGTGTGGCATATATTTTAAAGTGAAAAATCTTGAGTCGAAGCATAACTGTGGAATTGCCCATATAATGAAGAGCAATTTGTTGTTTTGTTTCAGGATCCCTCAGTTACACAAGTGACCAACTCTGGTGTAGACCACATTGAGCAATTTAACCCTTTCCCAGACCATCAGACGGTAAGATTACCTGTTGTTTACCCTGGCATGAACGCACGCACACACAGACACTCTATAATACAACAAACCAAACAACTCACTGATCAAAACTACAGTAACTGATGTTGAATAGATTGATGCCCATTTGATCACAGATTACAGTATTGTATGTTGGTGTTTGTCCCACCTTTTTTTGGTCTGCCATGTGTATTTCCTGTTTCAGGCTGGCCTATCAGGGCCCACCATTCCGGCCTCCAAGAACCCTTCCCAGCCTGCCGTGCTCCAGCCATCCACAGATCCCAGCCCAAAGGTCAGTGATGGTGCTTGTCACTAGTTTACTATGAAACCAAAAGCCATCAATGTCTTCACATGAGACTCTCTACCTTTCCATACTGATTTGAAGAAGCTATATGGAACTTTTTGCTTCTGGGGGTGCCAAAAGGGGTTCCCTAAATGGACAGGTGTATATAGTCCAGAAATTACCTCAGTGGACAGAAAAGGGACACCCACCTCTCCCATGAGCAAACTCATATATTGTTTGCCTAAAACTATTTGTGTGGTTTCATGAGATAAGTAATTGATTAAGTTAATATTATATCATACATGCATGTGAACCATACAGCCAACGTTGAAGCCAAAATGTGACCTATCCTCTCTCCCCTCCTGGAATGCAGGCCACGGCAGCTGCAGCCCAGACCAGCCTGCTGAGGCAGCAGGAGGAGCTGGAGAGGAAGGCTGCAGACCTGGATCGCAGAGAGCAGGAACTTCAGAGCAGGGGTGCCTCCACAGGTCACTCCCCTTCTCTCTATTCTCTCCCTATACATGGGACACCTTATACACTTCTCACCTTCTACCTTTGAAGATATCCTACCTTCTCAGAAAGTTTCGGGTCAATTTCAATTCAAACAATTCAGGAAGTTACTTCCTGAATAGACGGAGTTGAAATGGAATTGACCCCCAACCCTGCCTCTCAGACACCAATCCTTACCTCTACAGCAGGGATGGGGTCAATGTCCACTTCATTTCAGTCAAACCAGGAAGTGAATAGAAATTCTAATTCATGAATGGAAAGATGAGGATCAACCAGGATACATTTAAAATTATTGCAATGGAGCTGTTGGAAAAAGTGATTGATGACATGTTAAATCAATGAATTTCTATTTTAATAGGCAAAGAAAACAACTGGCCACCTCTTCCCAAGGTCTTTCCCATTAAGCCTTGCTTCTACCAGGACTTCTCAGAGGAGATTCCCCTGGAGTACCAGAGGGTCTGCAAGATGATTTACTATCTGTGGATGTGTAAGTACACTGTGTGTGCGTATGCATGCATGCAGTACTACCACAGAGACTGGTTTGTTACTTTGTTAAATACCGCAAAGATGCTGACTTAAGGTATATTGTAATGTGAAGCACTGCCCCCCCCTAATACCCCCTAGAGTCGATATCCGCGCGGAAATCGAATGACCAAAATCTGTCAGTTTAAGCTAGAGATGTCTCAATCCACCACATCCGCCGATGTCGAAGGTGGCAGAGCTACAGCGGTGTTTGTCAGACCAGGATACATCCCGAAAATCGGTCTTCTCATGAAAACGGCTGCAGAGTCTGAACAGTTTGGGCTATTTTCACGGGTCTCGTCTGAAGTCGGTACCGCCGATGTGCCCACTTCTGTCTGTAGCATCCGAACGGTTTGGGCTACAAACTAATATGACTCCACCATTGAAAGCTGACACTTTCATGAACACGTACAGGTTTTGCTCTACAACGCCCACAAGACTCGTCTGAAGCTAACCCGGTACAGGGATGAAAAATGTATGTTTTTCCATGTATGGATCTGTTATTCAATGTGATTCTATGGGCTAATTGCAGTCAGGCCAAATTCAATGTTTCATCAAATATTTATTTATTTATTATATTTTTATACCTACAGGGGCCATAAAATTCTAAATCAAATGGCTAAATGATCCATGGTATGACACTCTTAAAACAATTCCATATGTTAGCCCCCCCCCCCCCCCCCGCCCAGGCTTAGACTGCGTTTTAAAGTGTTGGTTGCCATTGTGAGTGTCTTTGTCCTATGTGAAGGGAACAGGAGGAATGCGTTTCATAACAAAGCTAACTATGTTGGTATCTTGTTATTGTACATGCAAGACCAGTGCATAGAGCTAAATTGAACTAAGCCATGATGTACATCCACTATCTATATCTGTGGCCTTATAGGCTTTTCCTGGTATGCACAGAGCCAGCATGGTTTTGTTACAGAGAAATGCAAAGCAAGAGGCCGTTTCTTTTTTTTTTTTTTACAGGAAAACATTGCCGTATTTGTTATAAGTTAGAACAGCTCTTATGAATGCTGATATATTGGCATTGGGTTTCTTTTGTAAGAAGATCTAAATAATCTGAGCCTATAAGAATTGAGAGATCGTAGTATGAGTTCCATCATTTGAACCCTCACGACTACTATATGTACAGTGAGGGGAAAAAGTATTTGATCCCCTGCTGATTTTGTACGTTTGCCCACTGACAAAGAAATGATCAGTCTATAATTTTAATGGAAGGTTTATTTGAACAGTGAGAGAGAATAAAAAATAAAAAATCCAGAAAAAACGCATGTCAAAAATGTTATGAATTGATTTGCATTTTAATGAGGGAAATAAGTATTTGACCCCCTCTCAATCAGAAAGATTTCTGCCTCCCAGGTGTCTTTTATACAGGTAACGAGCTGAGATTAGGAGCACACTCTTAAAGGGAGTGCTCCTAATCTCAGTTTGTTACCTGTATAAAAGACACCTGTCCACAGAAGCAATCAATCAACCAGATTCCAAACTCCCCACCATGGCCAAGACCAAAGAGCTCTCCAAGGATGTCAGGGACAAGATTGTAGACCTACACAAGGCTGGAATGGGCTAAATAAATAAATAAATAAATTGGTCATTTAGCAGACGCTCTTATCCAGAGCGACTTACAGGAGCAATTTAGGGTTAAGTGCCTTGCTCAAGGGCACATCGACAGATTTTTCACCTGGTCGGCTCGGGGATTAGAACCAGCGACCTTTCGGTTACTGGCACAACGCTCTTACCCACTAAGCTACCTGCCGCCCCACGCTACAAGACCATCGCCAAGCAGCTTGGTGAGAAGGTGACAACAGTTGGTGTGATTATTCGCAAATGGAAGAAACACAAAAGAACTGTCAATCTCCCTCAGCCTGGGGCTCCATGCAACATCTCACCTCGTGGAGTTGCAATGATCATGAGAACGGTGAGGAATCAGCCCAGAACTACACGGGAGGATCTTGTCAATGATCTCAAGGCAGCTGGGACCATAGTCACCAAGAAAACAATTGGTAACACACTACGCTGTGAAGGACTGAAATCCTGCAGCGCCCGCAAGGTCCCCCTGCTCAAAAAAGCACATATACAGGCCCGTCTGAAGTTTGCCAATAAACATCTGAATGATTCAGAGGAGAATTGGGTGATAGTGTTGTGGTCAGATGAGACCAAAATGGAGCTCTTTTGCATCAACTCAACTCACCGTGTTTGGAGGAGGAGGAATGCTGCCTATGACCCCAAGAACACCATCCCCACCGTCAAACATGGAGGTGGAAACATTATGCTTTGGGGGTGTTTTTCTGCTAAGGGGACAGGACAACTTCACCGCATCAAAGGGACGATGGACAGGGCCATGTACCGTCAAACCTTGGGTGAGAACCTCCTTCCCTCAGCCAGGGCATTGAAAATGGGTCGTGGATGGGTATTCCAGCATGACAATGACCCAAAACACATGGCCAAGGCAACAAAGGAGTGGCTCAAGAAGAAGCACATTAAGGTCCTGGAGTGGCCTAGCCAGTCTCCAGACCTTAATCCCATAGACAATCTGTGGAGGGAGCTGAAGGTTCGAGTTGCCAAACGTCAGCCTCGAAACCTTAATGACTTGGAGAAGATCTGCAAAGAGGAGTGGGACAAAATCCCTCCTGAGATGTGTGCAAACCTGGTGGCCAACTACAAGAAACGTCTGACCTCTGTGATTGCCAACAAGGGTTTTGCCACCAAGTACTAAGTCAATTTATAACATTTTTGACATGCGTTTTTCTGGATTTTTTTTACTGTTATTCTGTCTCTCACTGTTCAAATAAACCTACCATTAAAATTATAGACTGATCATGTCTTTGTCAGTGGGCAAACGTACAAAATCAGCAGGGGATCAAATACTTTTTTCTCTCACTGTACATGATAATGGATTGCATTTCTTAAGCACTTTTCACCATCTCTCAGCTTTACATTGTTTCACGGTCTCCCTTCATGATGTTCATAATGGCATGCAACAGAAAAATGTTTAAAGCATTTTGCAACGGAAAACTAAAATGAGACCAGGTCGCCCCACCATGTTTCAGTCAGTTTTCTTCCGTTTGGTGCCTACTGAACACAACCCTCTCTCTCCCTCCCTCCAGTCCATTGTGTGACACTGTTCCTCAACCTGCTGGCATGTTTGGCCTACTTCACCGCGGATGCCACGTACGGCGTGGACTTTGGCCTGTCCATCCTCTGGTTCATCCTGTTCGCCCCCTGCTCCTTCCTCTGCTGGTACAGACCTGTCTACAAGGCCTTCAAGTGAGTACTAGGAATGACTGACCTACTGTTGAGATGCAGACAATTATGTAATAGCTTAAAGGGACAGTTTTCCAGTTTTTAATCCCAATCTCAATTAATTTCTTACCAGGTTTGCATATAGCACATTTTGGCATCCAATTTGTTTGCATGGCACTGGTGGACAACATTTAACATTGCACAGTGTTGTAGGAAGGTTAACATATATAGTAGGTCCACTAGGCTGGCTTGGCACAGATGGGGAAATACTTGCAATAGAAATGGTTTACTGTTTTTTATTTGTCAGTATTGACTTTCATGCTCAGTAGTGCAATGATCATGACATTTTGATGTTGATGGCATCCTGTCCAATAGCCAAATACCTGTAAGGGACGGACCAAGCAGCAGACACGGAGGCACAGACTAGTGTGCAAAATGAAGGGTTTTACTTCCCAAAGGACTGCCTGATTCTGTTATTGAATTGACATCCAATGTGAGTTCGCTCAACCCTGTGTGCTCTCTCTCACTTCATTGCAGGTCGGACAGCTCCTTCAGTTTCTTCTTCTTCTTCTTTGCGTTCTTCTGCCAAGTGGTGTTATTCGTCATCCAGTCTGTGGGCATCCCCAAGTGGGGAAACAGGTGGGTCTGAGGGACAGGTCTGAGTGAATGGGACACTATGGATGTCTTTTTTTTTGCATGTCTTCAATCTGTACAGTGGCTTGTGAAAGTATTCACCCCCCTTGGCATATTTTTTTCTATTTTGTTGCCTTACAACCTGGAATTAAAATATATTTTTTGGGGGTTTGTATCATTTGATTTACACAACATGCCTACCACTTTGAAGATGCCAAATATTTTTTATTGTGAAACAAACAAGAAATAAGACAAAAAAACAGAACTTGAGCGTGCATAACTATTCACCCCCCCAAAGTCAATACTTTGTAGAGCCACCTTTTGCAGCAATTATAGCTGTAAGTCTATAAGCTTGGCACATCTAGCCACTGGGAGTTTTGCCCATTCTTCAAGGCAAAACTGCTCCAGCTCCTTCAAGTTGGATGGGTTCCGCTGGTGTACAGCAATCTTTAAGTCATACCACAGATTCTCAATTGGATTGAGGTCTGGGCTTTGACTAGGCCATTCCAAGACATATAAATGTTTCCCTTTAAACCACTCAAGTGTTGCTTTAGCAGTATGCTTAGGGTCATTGTCCTGCTGGAAGGTGAACCACCGTCCCAGTCTAAAATCTCTGGAAGACTGAAACAGGTTTCCCTCAAGAATTTCCCTGTATTTAGCGCCATCATCAATTCTGACCAGTTTCCCAGTCCCTGCCGATGGAAAAACATCCCCACAGCATGATGCTGCCACCACCATGCTTCACTGTGGGGATGGTGTTCTCGGGGTGATGAGAGGTGTTGGGTTTGCGCCTGACATAGGGTTTTCCTTGATGGCCAAAAAGCTCAATTTTAGTCTCATCTGACCAGAGTACCATCTTCCATATGTTTGGGGAGTCTCCCACATGCCTTTTGGCAAACACCAAACATGTTTGCTTATTATTTTCTTTAAGCAATGGCTTTTTTCAGGCCACTCTTCCGTAAATAATAATAAATAATATGCCATTTAGCAGACGCTTTTATCCAAAGCGACTTACAGTCATGCGTGCATACATTTTTTTGTGTATGGGTGGTCCCGGGGATCGAACCCACTACCCTAGCGTTACAAGCGCCGTGCTCTACCAGCTGAGCTACAGAGGACCACAAAGCCCAGCTCTGTGGAGTGTACGGCTTAAAGTGGTCCTATGGACAGAAACTCCAATCTCCGTGTGGAGCTTTGCAGCTCCTTCAGGGTTATCTTTGGTCTCTTTGTTGCATCTCTGATTAATGCCCTCCTTGCCTGGTTCGTGAGTTTTGGTGGGCGGCTCTCTCTTGGCAGGTTTGTTGTGGTACCATATTCTTTCCATTTTTAAATAATGGATTTAATGGTGCTCCGTGGGATGTTCAAAGTTTCAGATATTTTTTTATAACCCAACCCTGATCTGTACTTCTCCACAACTTTGTCCCTGACCTGTTTGGAGAGCTCCTTGGTCTTCATGGTGCTGCTTGCTTGGTTGTGCCCCTTGCTTAGTGGTGTTGCAGACTCTGGGGCCTTTCAGAACAGGTGTGTGTATATATACTGAGATCATGTGACACTTAGATTGCGCACAGGTGGACTTTATTTAACTAATTGGTTGCACCAGATCTTATTTAGGGGCTTCATAGCAAATTGGGTGAATACATATGCACGCACCACTTTTCCGTAATTTACTTTTTTTCATTTCACTTCACCAATTTTGACTATTTTGTGTATGTCCATTACTTGAAATCCAAATAAAAATCCATTAAATTACAGGTTGTAATGCAACAAAATAGGAAAAACGCCAAGGGGGATGAATACTTTTGCAAGGCACTGTATGTGTGGGGTGGAGGGGGGTTGTGTGTGCACGTATGTGTTTTTGTGCATGCCTGTGTGTGTGTGCCGATGTTTGTTTGCGCCTGTTTGTGCGCCTTTGTGTGTACGAAAGTGTACGTGCCAGTCTTTGAGATTTCTCTCCATCTCTCTTTTTCTCGCCCGATCTCCGATCTCCACTCTCACTCTTCTTGTCATGTCTTTGACAGATGCCTTCCTAGTAGCGTCTAGCCCGCTGGCTGTCTCTCTTTCCTCCTGATGACTCCTCTGTAAGTGAGAGGCTTTGGCTCCTTTTGCTCTTCCTGTAGTAACTCTTCTCTCCTGGCCCTCTTCCAATACTACAACCCCATCCAGAAACAACCACTAGCCCCCTGCTACATCTTCAGTGTCGGCAGATCTGAGGGAATTAGGATAGATGGGTGTAAGCAAAATGGTGCTGTCTCTACCTAGACTCCCCACAGGACATAGGGGACCGTTCTCCATATTGCTTATACTTACTGTATCTGTTTGTTTAGGTCGGCAAAGGGGATGTTTCTGGAACGTTCTAGAAAATGCATCCTTCTTTTCTCCCTTTTAGTGTAATCACTGATCTCTTTGTCGCTGGATAAATGACAGTGCCTTCACCAGTCCAACAATCTGGTCAGATCTATGAGGGAGGAAAAATGCACTTGTACAGAATTCGAAAAGAGGGAGAATATAAATGGCATTTGCTTGATTCCTTGCGTCCTCTTTCCTCACCTCCCTCTCAGAACCCATCGGATGAGAAGGTCAGGAATCATGGAAATACAATTGAGATTCTCCCAAGGCCTCTGTCTTTTTTTACTTCCTTCTATCCATCTGTTTAGTTCTGCTTTCCTTTGTCTGATTAAACATAAAGCTTCTTATTCTGTGTCCAATTTGGCTCTTAGTCAGAATGCTGTATGTTGCTGAGGATGACCTCCAGGAGGTTCATTGTCTAAAGTGAATTGCTTAGTACAATCTAGCGGAACTTAACAGATGCATTGCTGTGAAATAGTTGATAAGTTAATATAATTGATCTGAAATCTGAAAATATTTGTCATAAATTAAACTCCAACCTTTTTAGACCGCCCCATGTTTCAACAATGAAATAAAGTATTTGGGGAAATGATATAAATATTGTGAATGTAAACCATAGAATAGTTAAATGGTGAACGTAATACATTTTATAACATAATTTCATAGGACAATACATTCACATATTAGACTAAATGAAACTAATTACCCTATATTGATCCCTCGCTTTGATTCCAGTGGTTGGATCGCCTCGTTCACCATCATCGGCACCAACAAGGCAGTGGGAGCCATCATGATCGTGGTGGCCTGCTTCTTCACCACCTGCGCTGTGCTGTCAATCATCCTACTGAAGATGGTATGTGTATTATTTTCAGTATGACCACATGACTGTGGTGCTTTACTATAAACTTGTATAGACATGACTACAAATCCCATTGTTCACTTCTGTTCAAGCTGCTGTATACTGTTCTTACTAGAGCACATGACTGGTACTCTACATTACTACAATTGACTACCATACTAGCTCAGTTTGTGTTCTACATTCGACAATAAAGGCTGATTGCTACATCCCACTACAAATTAGGGCCGGGATGATACCAGTATCGCGATATTTGGGCAAAAATGAAGAAAGAAAAACTGCTGTATGTAAAACAGTGTGTGCTATAGCTTGGAAAATAAATACATGTGACTCTGGATGACAACATAATGATGTTTGTTTCAAACATTAAGGCTGTTTTCCTAAAGAAGTTAAATCTGCTTCGTGTTTTGTTTCCTTGCCACGATACTAACGAGTATCGCGATACTGGTATCGTCCCAGCCCTACTACAAATACCATAGTTCATTGCACTTCCACCTCTAAATAGAATCTATAGACCCTAATGCCTGAGTCTCCTCCTTTCCCAGGTGCACAGCAAGTACCGTCGTACCGGGGCCAGCTTCCAGAAGGCCCAGCAGGAGTTCTCCCAGGGTGTGCTCACCAACAAGTCCTTCCAGACGGCCGCCACCTCCGCAGCCTCCTCCGCCGCCTCCGGAGCCTTTCAGGGGAACAACTAGACCCAGGCCGGGCTAACTTAACCCCCAGATACATCCCCTCTTCCATCCATCCAACCCCCACCACCACTGCACCACCTTTCTGGGATGGGGATGGATCCCCCACACCCTGCTGTCATCAATCCCTTATAGGTCCCACCATGGAGCCTCAGTCGAAGAAACCACCATTGACTTAACCACCAGTCTGTCTGCTGGGGCTTCTGTAAGGCCTGATCTGGTATCTGTTTTTTAATATATGAGCTGTGGTCACCTGACAGCAAAAAAAGGGCACTTGAGTAGGAAACTGTCCCCACTCCCCACTGTGCTTTTTCAGAATGGAAAGCATGAAGTCGAATGGTTGCGAATCTTGCGATGTTATTCAGTATATGTGCACTTTCTTTGCAATGCCCTTTGTTCGTGTATGTGTGGATGTTCTCTTTTAGCTATGCTCTCCAGCGTGGATGTGTGTGAAAGTTTCCCCTGGTTGTGTCATAAAGAAGATGGCGTGTTTTGTTTGCCTTATGCTTGTTGTCAATTCAGTCTTTGTATATTCCTCTTGCATGTCTGACTGTTGTAAAGTAACCACCTGTTGGGACTCCAACAATGGTGGCTTTTCAGCATCCTTTAATTTCAATTTGCCAATGAAGAGAATGAGTGTTGCTTTCAGTAGGGTGATACCTGAATGAAAAGAATCATGTATAAAGTTTAGTTTAGCCTGTACTCAGTCTAGAAAGACTACGATAATCACCTAGGTTAGTAGTTACCCGGGCTACTGTAATTATTAAATGCACATTTGCCATTATACTTACAAATCACCTCAAACTAACGTGCCTTCAGATTTACACCATTCCATTAGGGTAGTTCTCGTCAAAATGAGGTACTTTGTTTTCAATCAGCCTTCTGTATTTGTCTGCGTATTGGCTTTGGCAATGAGAGACTGGTGTTGTGTAAGAATGGGTTGAATATAGGTTGGTTTGACAAAATAGACTGTCCCATACAACTTAAAGGGACAGTTCACCCCGAAACCAAAGTTTGTTTGTCGTTTTCATACCCTCAAAGTGGTCTATTTCACAATGTCTGTGATCCCACTACACATGCATTCTAAGAAATGTGTCGGCCTCAATCTCAAACCAATGGAAACAATGGGTATCTTAGTACAGATAGTATGGAATAGACTCTGTTTACATTTAAAGGCCCACTCTGTGATACCACTTTTACGGTATGATGGCATATGGCAAACTTGGATTTTGGAGTGGACCGCCTTGACCAAAGCCTTGACTAGTGCCTTTTGTGAGGTGTCATCTCTCGAGTTTGCATCTGTTGCCATTGGTTCCTACGGTAACCAAGCCTTAACCAAATTATGGGAAAAAATACGTAATTAAAGAAGAATTTAAAGAAAATTATGAGACAAATATTTTTTTCACATTGTCCTCTCCAACACGGTTCAGGCAACTATAGTGGATGCGTAACCAGGCCAGTGCAGTACAGCTTGGCTCAGCTCAGTAGTGTGAAAAAGGTATCAATTAGATTGACATTCCTAATCCAACCTACAAATGATTGCTCGATTGTATTCTATGGATTTGCCACTAAGACTGAACATGTGAACAATGAGAAATAGCTTTATGCTCCAATTTTTGATTTTTAAAATATACTTCAGAGGGGAAGTGGTTGTCAGTCAAAGCTGGATAAAGTAGTGCTGAGTGGTAAAAAAATTAATCAATAAATCCGATATTTCTTAATAACCAGGTTTCCATCCAACCATTTTTATGCGTGTAAAGTAGATGTCAGATAAAAATAGCGCCAAAACAAAAAATACTAGGATCTTTTTGTGTCAATAAAATGAATTATGCGAGATATTGAGGTGGAAACGATTTTTTGTGCGAAATATTGATATAACAACCATCATATTGAAATAAACTTGGAGTCACGTGATGACATGTTGTGTGGTCCTCCCATTATGACTCGGGAAAGCATGCAGTTTATTAGGTTACAGATTAAATACATTATGATGAACTTCACAGGGGGTGAAAGTACAAGGTGATGAGGTTGATACACCTTTACAATAAATATTCAGGTGATGATCGATGCTTGGCTGCCATTTGACAAATAAACAAAATCTTGCTCTTTTGTCCATAATATGTCCATAATAATCTCATCATGTAGAAGGCTACCTGCACTGTATCTGCGAGCTGTTGGCTAGGGTGCACGTGCCAAGACCACGTGGGCACATTCTCTATGTAACGCAACATTTGTTGTAACAAAACAATTAGTAGAGTTGAAAATGCGATGGAAACCCATTTAACTTGTATTTTTTTATTCGGTACATGGGAATTTAACCGCAAATGTTATTTTTATGTCCACTATGTCATCACGCACAGCATTTTATCCACAACAAGTCAATTTGATGGAAACGCATCTCCTGTGGGAAAATGTGCGGATTGTTTTTGTGTGGATTTTTGAATATTTGGATGAAAATCTGTCGCCAATTGGATGGAAACCTAGCTACTGTAACACAATAGATTTTTCCCAAAATGTCCTAGAGGAAGACCAGCACCTAAATTATTTGTGAATGGATTGATGTAAATTATCTATTTTGTAATTTTCATTTGTCACATTCATAGGAGTATGTATTCATTGTCGGTTTAAATGTAACAATTGTCCGAGATCAACTAAGCAAATCAATAATGCTATTATGAAGAATGTAATATTCGAGCTAATGGTTTACTAATGGGTAAATATTTAATTTTCTGAATAATTGTTCATTGATATTGAAATATGTTTGGTTTTCTTAATATCTGTGTGAATATGACCATTTGCCTGCATTGTATTGGGAGTGGCGAATTATATATTGCCTTTTTGTATTTCAATGTTTATAGTTAACTTAGTGTCTATCTAATAAAAATGGTTGCTTTAATTGATACAATTATTGTGTTTATGTGTTTAAATTGAGATAACAAATAAGTTCACTAACATAACAAAAACCTTCTGTGAAATCCTGTGTAATGTCTCAAATGGCTACTTTGGATTCTTAGGCCCTGTTAAAACTCTTTAAAATCCATAATTTCCTAATTTCCTTGAAGTGATCACGATCTTACATGATTGGATAGATAAGAGCAAGGCTTCTGTTGTATTGCTTTTACCAATCCAGTGATATCAGAACCGACGTGCTCTACATTTGACTAGAGATGCCGCTTACGTTTAGGAAACTAGGAAGGAAGGATGCAATTCTAAAGTATTCGAATGGGGCCAATGTTGAAAATGCAGCGTGGCCTTCATTGATTTCTGCCACCTTCCCATTGACCATAGCTGCAGGAAGTAGGGGTGAAAAATCTGTCTGTGCCCTTGAGCAAGACACTTAATCCTAATTGCACTGTCAATAATGGCTGACCCCTGGCTCTGACCCCACTCTCAGGGGGAGTGGGATATGCAAAAAAAATTGTGTACATGTGAGAAATAGGACAAATGTAAGCACCCACTTATTACTATACACTGTCTGGGGCTGCAGTGACTTTGCAGTAAAGTCTGAACAGCAGGTAAGTCCTTCTCTCTCCAGGGGAGTCTGGCTGCAGCCCAGAATAACATAACCCAGCCTCCTGTTATCTTCCTATTCTCCACCATCACCAAATGGGCCAACTGACCCAGCCAACTTTCACCTTCTCCTCTTCCTCGTCATCTCTCCTCTCGTCCTCCTCCACCTACTCCTATACCTCTGCCATCAACAAATGGGCCAGACAGCATCCCAGCCAACCACCTGACCTTGCACACTGCTCATTCAGAGCACAGGCTGCCAGACACAGAGACCCAGGGAAATTCTCCTGACGCTTTACAGGTACATTAAACAGCAGGGTAGCTATTTATACGTCAAACAAAGCAATTAAGGTCGGAGGAGGCGAGGAACAGGCTCTGAGTCTGAACAGCTTTGGCAAGTTAATGAAGGGAGGGAGGCGAGAAGGAGGCCGGCGTTGCAGACTAAACATATTATTGTGGTTTTATGTCCAGGAAGTTTTGGGTGTTACTTGTCAATAGTTGTAGTCAAAGCCTGGACCCAGATCTGTTTGTGCTCTTGCCAACTCAATGACCATAGGAGTTGGGAAGACAGCACAAACAGATCAGGGACCAGGCTGGTCAAGGCCGATCTTGTCTAAAAGATAGATTCTGAATCAATTGAGTACAGTTTTGGAGTGATGGATGACTGGTATCAGAAACGGTAGGTGAATTTTGGAAACAAAATATGCTTTAAAAAGTGACTGATGTGTGTTGAGAGAGGTCAAGCAGCAGAGGACACTCCAACTCTTCAGGAGTTATATAGTACCTTATTCTTGACATTATTGGAATGGCACAACCTACCTCAGTTGGTATAGCATGGCGCTTGCAACGCCTGGATAGTGAGTTTGATTCCTGGGACTACCCGTACCTAAAATGTATGCACACATGACTGTAAGTCGCTTTGGATAAAAGCATCTGCTAAATGGCATATCATTATTATATTAGAAGCTTAGCTAATAGCTCTCTAAAAATTGTGGGATTTGGCCTATCGTAATTTGCAGCACTGCAGAGACATGAATGACAGGGTATAATTTCATAACAAGGAGAGACATTTTTGCCAGTAGATGGCAGCATGGTGGCATTTCTGGAATTTGTTGGAATGAAGCGCTGACTCACTGTCTCATACACATTTACATCCCCATTCTATACATTTACTGCTTGGTGTACACTAACGGTCAAAGGTTTTAGAACACCTACTCATTCAAGAGGTTTTCTTTATTTTTACTGTTTTCTAGATTGTAGAATAATAGTGAAGACATCAAAACTATGAAATAGCACATATGGAATCATGTAGTAACCAAAAAAGTGTTAAACAAATCAAAATATATTTTATTTTTGAGATTCTTCAAATAGCCACCCTTTTCTTTGATGACAGCTTTGCACACTCTTGGCATTCTCTCAACCAGTTTCAGGAGGTAGTCACCTAGAATGCATTTCAATTAACAGGTATGCCTGGAATGGTGTGATGTGACTGAGGTGCAACCCATACTACTTTGCGGCACCATCTGGTGATTGTGCTTCTCTCTCTCTCTCTCTCTCTCTCTCTCTCTCTCTCTCTCTCTCTCTCTCTCTCTCATTGGCGAATATTCTAATATCTGTATAAAAACAATTTTCCCACCAGAAAATGTGTTTCTATCAAATGGACTTGTTGCAGAAAAAATGTGCGTGATGACATAGTACACTTAAAAAATAACGTTTATGGTTAAATTCCCATATGCCTGATAAAAAAGAAAATCGAAGTTAAATGTGTTTCCATGCATTTTCAACTCTACTGATGGTTTTGTCACAAAAATGTTGCATTATATAGCGAATGTGCCCACTCTGGTATTGGCAATTGCGCCTTGGCCAACAGCTCACAGAGACAGTGTGAGTATAGACTAAATGATGAGATTATTATGGACAAAAGAGCAATATTATTTTTATTTGTCAAACGGCAGCAAAGCATCGATCATCATGTCACCAGAATAAGACCCTTGATATTTAGTTGAAAGGAGCATCAAGCTCATCACCTTTCACTTTCACTACCCTGTGAAGTTCATCATAATTAATTGCATAGCCTAATAAACTGCATGCTTTCCCGAGTCTTAGTGGGAGGACCACACAGACTCTTCGCATGACTCCAAGTTTACTTCGATGGTTATTATATCAATATTTGCGCAGAAAAACGTTTCCTCTACCATTTCAGCTTGTCTAGCATATTTATTTTGGTCTACATTTGGAACGTTTACCGACAACTTTGCTGGAATAAAAAGGTTGGTTGGAAACCTGTTTAGTGAAGCATTTCAGATTGCGCAATAGCAATTTAAAGGTAATTTCCGATTGAGCTGACATGCAGTGTTTACCGTGAATGCAGTCACTGCTAACGTGTGAACTTTTGCCTTTAAATTTCAATCACGCTGTAATGCTGAACTTCAATCTCTGTCTCTGTCTGTCTCTCTCTGTCACACACACACACACACACACACACACACACACACACACACACACGCACACGCACACGCACACGCACACGCACACGCGCGCACACACACGCACACATACAGGAAATTGCACACAGTTAATCCCCCCCCCCCCCCCAAAAAAAAAGATATTGGAATATTGGAACTCCAGTCTTTTAACCCAATTGCATCAACCTTCATAAAAGGGTCATGTTATCATCTAAGTCTGTGGTGATGGTTTCTGCTGCAACTCCCTCTGGTATATATTTAGATGTGTGAACAGCAGGGACAAGGTTTGTGCCCCAAATGGCACTCTATTCCTAACATAGTGCACTACTTTTGACCAGAGCTTTATGGGCCCTGGTCATAAGTAGTAGACTATATAGGGAATAGGGTGCCATTTGGGACGGAGCCAAGCTTAACAAGGAGAAAAGCTGAATTAGGCAGAGAATAAAGATACTATTTCAAGACTGGCCTTTACATTGAACTCACTGCATGGCCTGAATGGGAAATAGCAACTGATGACTTTTTACATTTCCACTGATAATTTTAGGCCTAGCTCATCCACTGTGCAAGATTGGGTTAGTACTCCCGAGTGGCGCAGTGGTCTAAGGCACTGCATCGCAGTCCTAGCTGTGCCACTAGAGATCCTGGTTCGAGTCCAGGCTCTGTCGCAGCTGACTGAGGGACCCATGGGCGGCGCGCAATTGGTCCAAGGTAGGGGAGGGTTTGGCCGGCAGGGATGTGGGTTTGTTTCCCACGTGGGGCCAGTATTAAAAAAAATACATGTATGCATTCACTAACTGTAAGTTGCTCTGGATAAGAGCGTCTGCTAAATGACTAAAATGTAAATGTAGTACATTGAACGAATCATGAATGGGAAATGGGGTGCAAAGTCAATTAGAGCCTAAAAAAAGAACTTCATTAAATATTCAAAATTGTATTTACCACATTTGATCCATCTTAATAAAAAGCGGGCAAATAAATCGACATTTAATCTGACACATTTCATTAGTGTTGTGGAGTCATATCACAATGACTAAGGCTTTTCATTTATTTTAACATCCCTCAATTTTGTAACTTTGATGTTGACAACATACTTCAAAAAAAGGCTTAGAGGCTTTCTCAGCATTTTTTCCAATGTTTGTAATTAATCCTACCTTGTCTGACAGATCCAGCAAAAATACAATGGGTGGATCTCTGAGGAAGCATTGCAGCATGCTATCTGTGTTTAATGCCAGTCTGAGCCTGGCATGAGCTGGCATCGCCAAAATGTCTGAGAAATGTGCAAATTTCAGCAGTTTGCCGTGGCTTTGGAATTACACTGGCACTGTACTGACACTTTAATCTGCCATTTTGAGCAGAGACAAACACACTTTGACAAACTGCTAAAATGCTATTTGATGTGTTTGTGTGTTGGCGTGTTTGTGTGTGTTTGTGTGTGTATGCATGTGTTTTGTTCTCAGAGTGGGCTACATAGGCTACTGAAAATAAACGTTGAGATGCAGCAGATGTCAGCCCATTGGTACCTTTGAGATTTAAACTTAATCATAATTTGGGATGGGGTTCTAAAATCAAGGTACTCCCCTTGGAAGTGCCCAATTACTCAATATGTGACCACCCTGCTGCATGGGCGTTTAGACCAATCAAATGGAAGTAAACAGCTCCAAAAGTGAACGTTATGATACCCCCCCCCTACCTTTGCCTCTGCACACGCCGTGCTCCTGGAAGTTGTCATGGAGATAGACACGTCCCCGGCGTCCACTCTCGGGATTGTTGCCATGGAGATCCCTGCTCGAGGTGAGCTCCCGGCAGTGCAGGAGGACGAGAGCAGCGCGGAACTAGGGTTCGAGAAGCGAATTCAGGACCTTGGAGAGCATCGGCGCCGAGGACCCCCATTCAGCCAAGGGAACTACTACATGCTTATAGTGATCGGAGAGATAGCGACAGACCAACAGCTGCAACGCGCTAGAGACCACGTTGAGCGGGGTGAGTAGCCAACATCGCCGAGTCTCACTTTTTACACACTAATTCTGTAATACCAGCATGCATAACGTCTCATGTATATATATATATATATATTGCATCTTATATATTTTCTATGCTATTATATATATAATAGCATAGAAAAGATTGAAACGTATAAGATGCAATTGAAAGATATAGAGAATGCAATGCCTGTTTCCTTTTAAAGAAATGACGCATCGGGAATATTGAATAAGCAGTTCAACGAAATGCCCTTAAGCCACTTTTTATTTGAACCATTTGTGCAATATAGACTTCTGGTTTGCTTGAAGTGCACCTGTTTTTTCTTGAACGTTTAACATTCGTTTAATAATTATGAGGGATTATCTAATTCTTTGGTAAAAAAAAAAAATAGAAAGAAAATGGAGTATATATTTATTAGTTTTTCATATAGGGATACAAACATATGCAATTATAATGCTTGTTTTATATAGCCTACAATATAAGATGAACAGTGAGGGAAAAAAGTATTTGATCCCCTGCTGATTTTGTACGTTGTGCCCACTGACAAAGACATGATCAGTCTATATATTTTAACAGTGAGAGACAGAATAACAACAAAAAAATCCAGAAAAACACATGTCAAAAATGTTATAAATCGATTTGCATTTTAATGAGGGAAATAAGTATTTGACCCCTCTGCAAAACATGACTTAGTACTTGGTGGCAAAACCCTTGTTGGCAATCACAGAGGTCAGACGTTTCTTGTAGTTGGCCACCAGGTTTGCACACATCTCAGGAGGGATTTTGTCCCACTCCTCTTTGCAGATCTTCTCCAAGTCATTAAGGTTTCGAGGCTGACATTTGGCAACTCGAACCTTCAGCTCCCTCCACAGATTTTCTATGGGATTAAGGTCTGGAGACTGGCTAGGCCACTCCAGGACCTTAATGTGCTTCTTCTTGAGCCACTCCTTTGTTGCCTTGGCCGTGTGTTTTGGGTCATTGTCATTCTGGAATACCCATCCACAACCCATTTTCAATGCCCTGGCTGAGGGAAGGAGGTTCTCACCCAAGATTTAACGGTACATGACCCCGTCCATCCTCCCTTTGATGCAGTGAAGTTGTCTTGTCCCCTTAGCAGAAAAACACCCCCAAAGCATAATGTTTCCACCTCCATGTTTGACGGTGGGGATGGTGTTCTTGGGGTCATAGGCAGCATTCCTCCTCCTCCAAACACGGCGAGTTGAGTTGATGCCAAAGAGCTCGATTTTGGTCTCATCTGACCACAACACTTTCACCCAGTTCTCCTCTGAATCATTCAGATATTCATTGGCAAACTTCAGACGGGCCTGTATATGTGCTTTCTTGAGCAGGGGGACCTTGCGGGCGCTGCAGGATTTCAGTCCTTCACGGCATAGTGTGTTACCAATTGTTTTCTTGGTGACTATGGTCCCAGCTGCCTTGAGATCATTGACAAGATCTTCCCGTGTAGTTCTGGGCTGATTCCTCACCGTTCTCATGATCATTGCAACTCCACGATGTGAGATCTTGCATGGAGCCCCAGGCCGAGGGAGATTGACAGACTTTTGTGTTTCTTCCATTTGCGAATAATCGCACCAACTGTTGTCACCTTCTCACCAAGCTGCTTGGCGATGGTCTTGTAGCCCATTCCAGCCTTGTGTAGGTCTACAATCTTGTCCCTGCCATCCTTGGAGAGCTCTTTGGTCTTGGCCATGGTGGAGAGTTTGGAATCTGATTGATTAATTGCTTCTGTGGACAGGTGTCTTTTATACAGGTAACAAGCTGAGATTAGGAGCACTCCCTTTAAGAGTGTGCTCCTAACCTCAGCTCATTACTTTTATAAAAGACACCTGGGAGCCAGAAATCTTTCTGATTGAGAGGGGGTCAAATGCTTATTTCCCTTATTAAAATGCAAATTAATTTATAACATTTTTGACATGCGTTTTTCTGGATTTTGTTGTTGTTATTATGTCTCTCACTGTTCAAATAAACCTACCATTAAAATTATAGACTGATCATTTCTTTGTCAGTGGGAAAACGTACAAAATCAGCAGGGGATCAAATACTTTTTTCCGTCACTGTAGCCTTCAGGTTTTTTCAATAGCCCATTTGCTTAAAAAACTAAATGTAGATGTGATCCTAATAACTCACACGTAGCCTGCCATTAGAGGGCCTGCTACAGGAAGAAAAAAAGTTGCACATATTCTCAGCAATGGTGTGATACACAAACAACAACAACAAATTGACCATGAGGTGGGAAAATGCTTAGAAGAACTGGTTTTGCTTGTTAAAAATGCACCCTGCCAAGCTCCTGGGGTGCTGTCCTCATGAATAATGAGTCATTCATAGCACTGAAACATTCAGAATGATGTTCAGTTAAATACAGTAATGTTGTTGTCTTGTTGAAAACCATGGCTGTCATGTCCTCTCTGTATCAAGGAAGCCCAGGGCTAAGCCAATTGTTGCACCTATGTGAAAATCTTCAATATGAGCTAAAAAGCTAAAGGGTTGCCAGTTGGATGAAATAAAGTTGGTTTCAAATGGAGGGTGTTAACCAGTGTTTCTTGACACATGGGCTGTCCCAAATGGCACCCTATTCCCCTGCCTTTATATTGCACTACTTTTGACCAGGGCCCATAGGGCTCTTTGTCAAAAGTAGTGCACTCTATAGGGAATAGGGTGCCATTTGGCACAGACTCATGGTGTGAAAGATGCTAGGTGTTTTCACAGGAGTTTGCTGGTCAACAGCAATTGGAGCATGGCTGCCAGCTCTCCTCCGCCAGAATCGGCATATGATGAATCACCCTATTAAGTGCCTGGCTGGCACCATGGCAACGGCCTCATTGCCATCATTACCAAGGACCATGCACATCGTTATACTTTTTCTCAGGATATGAGAGTTCGTCATCATCATCATATTGTTTTTCATACAGAGTGATATCAAAATACCCTGGATGCCAGTCTGTTTGCATTCATGCCAACTTCTTGTGGTTTTGGAAAGGCAACAGAAATCAATGTGTCATTGTTGAATGCAGAATGAGTCAGGCAACCCAGGCTAACATCGAAGGGTAACTGAACACACTCCCTGCTAGTTCCACTGGGCTTTATCCTGTAAAAGACTTGTAAATCTTGACCTCTCCGTTCTCTTGTAGTCTGAAAGTGACGTCTTTGGTTGTACTCTTCTTAGCAAGGACAATTAGCTAGCAAGCTCACGGTGGCCATGAGCGACTAACCATTTGCAAAGTTTACGGCCAACTGCCTATTGCTCATGGGCTTCACAGCAGGCCAACAAACAACAAGCGAAAATGGCTAACAATGGCATGTCAACTGTTGGTTAGCCATGGTCGGTAGGTATATGCTGACGTTAGATGTAAGGGCCCATTGAAATGTGAACGCTGCCATTGTAGTCCAATTGTATCACTGTCCCATCAAGGGTAAGTGTGGTACGCTATGGGAGACAGCAGCTCGGAGGAGGTTGGTATGACTTGATTTACCAACATTATACACAGTTGTTCTTGGGATCTGCGTGAAAACTTCCCCCTGTAGTTTAGGGACCGGGGATAGTTTAGGGATAGTTGAGACAGTTACTGCTATGAGGGCATTTAGTTTTGCTTCCTTCTGTTTATTAAAATATAGTTCATGGGTCGTTCTTGAATTGCGGTGGCATTTGGACGTAAAATGCAATAATATTTTCTAGAATTGTTTTCATTTAAATGTATTTGGGTACTGTTGTGTAAGTTGTGTATTGGGGTATTGGGAATCAGTGACAATGTTTGCTGCTGCATTAGAGAAAGTAAAAACATGTACCTCATGTCAGGTTTGCAACGTACCTCAACTTGCACCTCTTCATCCGTGGGATTGGCCAGAAGTGTCATGGCAACGCATACACATCGACTTTGCAGGTCCATTAGTAGACCAAATGTTTCTCGTGGTCGTGGATGCTCATAGCAAGGGGCCAGTGGGTGCCATCATGAGGTCTACTACTGCAGAGAAGACCACCGAGAAGTGTTTAGTCGGTTCGGATCGCCACTCCAACTTGTTAGCAACAACAGACCACAGCTAGTGTCCCAAGAAATGGCCACGTTCCTAAAGGTGATTGGTGTACAGCACATCAGATTCACACCGTATCATCCATCAACCAACGGGCTGGCGGAGAGGTTCATACAGACCATGAAACATGCCATAAAAGCATCTCAGGGTCAAGGGACACTGAACCAATACGTGAACAGCTCCAAAGATTCGCCTGCTTCACTACTCATGAAGAGAGAGCTACGCACAATATTCAACCTACTCAAACTTCCGAACGCGATGTCAACAAGAGAGTCAAGTCAAACGTCATGAGCTTTCAGGACTGAGCTTTCAATCCGGGAGAAACTGTCTTAGCTAGGAACTACCTCAAAGGACCAAAGTGGGTTCCTGCTGCAGTCATTGCTCAGACTGGTCCTGTGTCCAACACTGTACGGACTGCAGAGGATGTCAACTGGAAAAGGCACACAGATCAGTTACTGTTGAGTAAAGAAACACCGACAGAACCACCAGTCGTGAGTAGTCCAGAACTGTTACTGGGTGACACCCTGACCCAGCAGTCATCACCTAGGGGCTCACAGTCACGTTCTCAGGACACTGACTCAACCGCACCCACACAACAACATGACGAGACTGTGACACAGGCTACTCACATGCCTACACCTGTGTCAACACCACAGTCTAAAGACATTGGCGTTGAGAGTCAGGTTGACCGTCATTATCCTACGAGAGATGGGCGGGAATCTAGATGCTTGGACTTGAAGAGCAGACTCTCTCGACAGTTCATGTAGGAGGGGAGGAGTTGTTCTGTATTGGGTTTGTTCTGCAGAGCATCATGGGGGTTGTATGTGTTCAGACTGCGCACATTCATATAAATGGTTGAACTGATTCCCGTCTCCCATCTCATCATTATTTAATTGTTATAAAGACGTGGTTATGAAACCCACGAGACATCTTCCCATTCTAAATAAACTAATATGGCGGCTTAATGACTTTAAATCATTTTTACCATTATGATAACATTGTGCCGCAAGCAGGAGTAGTAACACCAATGATGGTAACACCAATGATGGTAACACCAATTAGACATTTTAGATTATTGAGGCTTTTCTTAAATGGAGGTCACAGATCCTCAATCCTAAAGTCATTAACCCTTTAAAAATAATTTACTAAAGTGACATGAGTAATAATGTTGTTCACAATGTTATTTCCCTTCATTTCAATTGAGTAACACCAACTGAGACTTTGGATTTAGACACACCAAATGATCAATGGCATCCTCAAATGTATGATATTCTAAAATGGTGTGATTAGCTAATAATTCTCTTTAGTATAGACCCCTTCCCTGATAACAGTTTGCCATTGGGGAATGCTCAAGGTCCTTTGAAATGAGTGATTTTGAAGGCAGTAACACCAATGACATAAAACTGAGGGACAAACAGTATATTAGTTAAATAAACTGGTATTTCAATAGCCATCTTTGTTTTTATTGATCTATATATTAAATACTTTTGTTCACTCTCTAGCATTCCAAATAATAGATAGATACAGTATCTCTAAATCCCCAAAACATGTCACTACAAAATGTCACTACAACTCTACACATCACTACTGGGACAAGCCAATTTGCTTACCCTAACTACTTTAAACAATGCATAAACATAACGTTTTGCAGTATAAAGGACTTGAATTCTGTTTTATTATTGATAAATAGTTAGATATAAACAAAAACCATGTATGATGTGTAACTATTTGTCATTTTAAAGTTTTATTCAAAGGTAGGGGAAATAAATGCCACAGCAATTCAAGAACGACCATCAGGGAACATTTTAAAAACGTTCTGTATGAGCAGATGAAATAGACTACAGGCGTTTTCCACACAAAATAGTGTCAGGAGAAGACATACAGCCTAGCGGTCATGGTTCACACTGGCTTAGCCAGAACTGGAGGCAGGCAGGCAGGAGCATGGAAAATTACCCTTGACAGTGTAACTGAGAAAATTAGAGACAGAGTCCCTACTTTGCATTCTCTATCCTTAATTCTCAGAGGATTTCTAAACCACCTTTGGTATCACACTATGTGCCCTACACACAGATTTACAGGGTGCGGAACTAGTCCTCCATTATTAATTTGGTAACACTTGGGGAATCAGTATTAATGGTGCTTATTGGCTCCGTGGGGTTTTATGATTAGTTTGAGCCAATCAGAGCAGAGTTTGTTGTGTCATTCAGTCGGTGGTGGGTAGTTAGTCAGAGAGCTGTTCTGAACTACTGAACACACTATTGAGTGATCACACAAACACCCACACACTCCTCCTTCTATCACCCACTGGGCACACTACGTCATTTCAACGTGGCGAATTGGGTAATATTTGGTAGATACGTTGATCAATGAGATTCCAACCTATTATCACCCACTCAAAAAGACAGCCAAAAGTTTGTTGATGTCACACTCTGGTTCTAGGACTTTTTGTGTTTAGTCAGGGTGTGTAGATTTCCGTGTGTTGTGTACTGTGGGTAGTGTCTAGGTGTTCGCGTTCTATGTTTGGTCAGTGACTCCCAATCGGAGGTAACGAGTGTCAGCTGTCGGCTCGTTATCTCTGATTGGGAGCCATATTTAAATGTCTGTGTTCACCTTGTGGTTGTGGGTTTTTGTTCTTTATTCAGTCGGTGTAACTGAGGACGTCACGGATCGTGTTTTGTTTTGTCGTGTGTTTCAAAATTAAAATCATCATGTTCACTCCCAACGCTGCGCTTTGGTCATACTTCATTGGCGATCGTGACAGAAAAAACCCACCACAACGAGACCAAGCAGCAGTTGGATAACGGGTGGTGGAGCCAGAAGAGCGAAGGTTGGGAGAGGACTATGGAGGCCTGGTCCACCGAGAGGAGAGACCCCCAGAAAATTTTTAGGGGGGGGCTCACGACGTCGGGGCAGAAGGTGTACGGCCCGGAGGAGTGCAAGAGGTTGGCAGATATGGCCGCCAGTTTAAGGGGGCCACTGGTTACGAAGGGGATGGAAAGTGTGGAGGCACGGCGAGAGGTACTGGGGGGTGTTTCCAGTCCGGTCCGGCCCGTTCCTGATCCCCGTGTAGGGCCAGGGGTGTGTGTCCCCAGTGCGGTTCTGCCTGTCCCTGCTCAACGCCCCGAGCCTACGGGGTGCGTCGTCAGCCCTGTCCAGCCAGAGCCGTCCGCCAGACAGGATCAGCCAGAGCCTTCCGCCAGACAGGATCAGCCAGAGCCTTCCGCCAGCCATGAGCAGCCAGATCCTTCCGCCAGCCATGAGCAGCCAGATCCGTCAGCCAGCCATGAGCAGCCAGATCCGTCAGCCAGCCATGAGCCGTCCAGCCAGGATCCGCCAGAGCTGTCCAGCCAGGATCCGCCAGAGCCGTCCAGCCGGGATCCGCCAGAGCCGTCCAGCCGGGATCCGCCAGAGCCGTCCAGCCGGGATCCGCCAGAGCCGTCCAGCCGGGATCCGCCAGAGCCTTCCAGCCGGGATCCGCCAGAGCCGTCCAGCCGGGATCCGCCAGAGCCGTCCAGCCGGGATCCGCCAGAGCCGTCCAGCCGGGATCCGCCAGAGCCGTCCAGCCGGGATCCGCCAGAGCCGTCCAGCCGGGATCCGCCAGAGCCGTCCAGCCAGGATCCACGCACCAAGCCAGGGGCGCGTGTCGTCAGTCCGGTTCCGGCCAGCGGGGCTAGGCAGGACCAGGGGTACTTTGGGGGGTTGGAGAGGAAGTGGGGAGGAAGCCCGGAGCCGGAGCCGCCGCCGAGGAGGAATGCCCACCCAGCCCTCCCCTGTTTGCTTGTAGTTAGGCGCGGTCGCAGTCCGCGCCTTTGGGGGGGGGGTACTGTCACACTCTGGTTCTAGGACTTTTTGTGTTTAGTCAGGGTGTGTAGATTTCCGTGTGTTGTGTACTGTGGGTAGTGTCTAGGTGTTCGCGTTCTATGTTTGGTCAGTGACTCCCAATCGGAGGTAACGAGTGTCAGCTGTCGGCTCGTTATCTCTGATTGGGAGCCATATTTAAATGTCTGTGTTCACCTTGTGGTTGTGGGTTTTTGTTCTTTATTCAGTCGGTGTAACTGAGGACGTCACGGATCGTGTTTTGTCGTGTGTTTCAAAATTAAAATCATCATGTTCACTCCCAACGCTGCGCTTTGGTCATACTTCATTGGCGATCGTGACAGTTGAATTCCCAATGTGTTGTCACTATGCTTTCAAACATTTAAAAGAACTACCAAATTCCAATGGAAAATCAATGTCAGATTTTTGGTTTAGTTGTCACCTAAATGTGTTATCACTGTGTGCATTCAACCATTTAAAGGCACACCAAAGATCAAATGGGAATATAATGTCAGATATTTTGTTCATTTATATAACAACTTAATGTCTTATCACTGTGCTTATTCTAATAGTGCAGATCTTCTCCAAGTCATTAAAGGTTTCGAGACTGACATTTGGCAACTCGAACCTTCAGCTCCCTCCACAGATTTTCTATGGGATTAAGGTCTGGGGACTGGCTAGGCCACTCCAGGACCTTAATGTGCTTCTTCTTGAGCCACTCCTTTGTTGCCTTGGCCGTGTGTTTTGGGTCAATGTCATGCTGGAATACCCATCCACGACCAATTTTCAATGCCCTGGCTGAGGGAAGGAGGTTCTCACCCAAGATTTGACAGTACATGGCCCCGTCCATCGTCCCTTTGATGCGGTGAAGTTGTCCTGTCCCCTTAGCAGAAAAACACCCCCAAAGCATAATGTTTCCACCTCCATGTTTGACGGTGGGGATGGTGTTCTTGGGGTCATAGGCAGCATTCCTCCTCCTACAAACACGGCGAGTTGAGTTGATGCCAAAGAGCTCGATTTTGGTCTCATCTGACCACAACACTTTCACCCAGTTCTCCTCTGAATCATTCAGATGTTCATTGGCAAACTTCAGATGGGCATGTATATGTGTTTTCTTGACTAGGGGGACCTTGCGGGCGCTGCAGGATTTCAGTCCTTCACGACGTAGTGTGTTACCAATTGTTTTCTTGGTGACTATGGTCCCAGCTGCCTTGAGATCATTGACAAGATCCTCCCGTGTAGTTCTGGGCTGATTCCTCACCGTTCTCATGATCATTGCAACTCCAAGAGGTGAGATATTGCATGGAGCCCCAGGCCGAGGGAGATTGACAGTTCTTTTGTGTTTCTTCCATTTGCAAATAATCGCACCAACTGTTGTCACCTTCTCACCAAGCTGCTTGGCGATGGTCTTGTAGCCCATTCCAGCCTTGTGTAGGTCTACAATCTTGTCCCTGACATCCTTGGAGAGCTCTTTGGTCTTGGCCATGGTGGAGAGTTTGGAATCTGATTGATTGATTGCTTCTGTGGACAGGTGTCTTTTATACAGGTAACAAGCTGAGATTTGGAGCACTCCCTTTAAGAGTGTGCTCCTAATCTCAGCTCGTTACCTGTATAAAAGACACCTGGGAGCCAGAAATCTTTCTGATTGAGAGGGGGTCAAATACTTATTTCCCTCATTAAAATGCAAATCAATTTATAACATTTTTGACATGCGTTTTTCTGGATTTTTTGTGGTTATTCTGTCTCTCATTGTTCAAATAAACCTACCATTAAAATTATAGACTGATCATTTCTTTGTCAGTGGGCAAACGTACAAAATCAGCAGGGGATCAAATACTTTTTTCCCTCACTGTAGTTCTGAATGAAAGGTGAAAAGACGTATTTTCCATACGTTTAAAATATATATTTTCCAGGACGTTGAAAAGGCATATTTTCCAGACATTGAAAAATAAGTATTTTCCAGATGTTGAAAAATCAGATTGATTTTTGGTTCTGAATTAAAGTTGAAAATACGTGATCAAGGCTTTTCCAGACCGGACCAAAAAACAATGTCCGTGGATGTGGATATCGGCGTCGGTCCTTTCTTACTGAGGTGTAGCCTACAGTGTTGCTTGACATTTTATTTTATGAATGCCAATCTATGTGGTAAGCCTGCCGTTTGTAAAACACAAAAAAAAGACGTCAAAAAGACGTCAGCTCGTGCTTACTGGGGTGTAGCCTGCCATGTCGGCCTGCAATGGAATTTTATGAAGGCCCATCCATGTGGTAGGCCCACCATTTTAAAACAGGCCGTTGCATTGGCTTTATTAGTCTTGATTCCTATGACTAATCAATTTGGCTATTTAAGCTCTGAATATCAGCTACCCAACAAGTATTGTCAGCCTATTTGCAATGTGTTTACACAGTGGGAAATGCAGAAGTATTTTCTTTTTCGCTATGATCAGCTGGTAAAAAATTGACAGATACAAACTTTAAATCACTGATCATGACAATGGGGTGAAACTCCTGGACAACAGTTGTGATTGATTGTCCATTCCATATTGTACATTTTACTTTCACCTGTCCTGTTTTTAGGATATGTTGTTTGTTAACATATAAGCGCATTTTTTATTTGATTTGGCCCCATTTAGATTAGGCTATTTGATCGGAGAAACCTGCATGATGTAAAAAGTGTCTTAGGTGAGGCTATTTGATCGGAGAAACCTGCATGATGTAAAAAGTGTCTTAGGTTAGGCTATTTGATCGGAGAAACCTGCATGATGTAAAAAGTGTCTTAGGTGAGGCTATTTGATCGGAGAAACCTGCATGATGTAAAAAGTGTCTTAGGTTAGGCTATTTGATCGGAGAAACCTGCATGATGTAAAACGTGTCTTAGGTGAGGCTATTTGATCGGAGAAACCTGCATGATGTAAAAAGTGTCTTAGGTGAGGCTATTTGATCGGAGAAACCTGCAAGATGTAAAACGTGTCCTGTAGGCTACAGAAAAGGCCACATTCTTTTTCCACTATATCCTATATCTGCTACATGATTTATGTTAGATTTTTTTTTTTGATGGAACGTTGGTGGAGCACGGCAGTGATGCTTCTCTCCAACAACACACTGGAGAGGCACGCTGGGAATGGACAAGCAAAATATTTTGCGCCCCTGCCTTTGACAAAGTGGGCACTGCTTATCACAGGGCGGCATCAGCACTCACCTAAAAAGCCATTATGCCACTGGTTGAAATAAATTGTCATTGTTTTGGGGCAGAATTATGTGAGGTTTTATGTGTTGTTTTTGGAGGCGCATCTTGGCCAGTTTAGCTCAGAAAATGCCGCCCTCGTAAATCTGCCACCAGAGGCGGCCACCTAATCCTGCCTAATGTGCCGGCCGTGCCAAAGGGATAGCTGTAGATAGATCAACTCTCCAGTAGGAGGTGTTTCCCAGCTTATTGTTTTTTTTCTTCTAGTGGATATTACGTTGAAGATCTGACGTTGTTTCAAAGGTACAAATTCAACATATTTTAAATAAGAGTTGTCTATGTTGAAAATTGGTTACCATGAAGACATAATCCTGTGGTTAAAATGTCATCCTCAAAACAACAGTTGATAACTTTTTTCAAATCCAATGTAATTTCCACGTCACAATACATTGACAAATTACGTTGAAACAACGTTGATTTAACCAGTTTGTGCCCAGTGGGGAGTAAGGTATTGAAAGATGGATACCCACTATCTTATCTCATCTTCAACCAGTCCAGGAAATCAAAACCAATGACTTATATATACACTAGATGACTTATAGGGGGCGAAGTTTCAAAGCCACCGCTCCTCCATCTTGGCACCATTGTAAAATATATTTTGGAAGCTATATAAATTTACTAATGTCTTCATTTGCTTTGCCATATTTATTTTGTATTACAGACACCTTAATGCATACTTTTAAATTATATTATGTGAGCTAAACATAAAAATAATAATAATAATTTCCTTAAAGTAGAATTTTTTAGAAAGTACTAATGTTACTGTCCCCACTACAACAACAACAAATATTTAAATACATGTTATTTTGTCCTTCTTCTGGGGAGTGCCAATATGGCCGACCGGTGGCTTCAAAGCCTTTCATTGGCCAATTGGCAATCAGCAATCCAGGGTTTGTATGCATCATTGGTCAAAACATGTCAAATTGTCTGTCATAATGACTGATGTCATTGTCACCTCTTTGAGAAGGGTTTTGTCAGTCCAAACACAAAATACCTAATTGAGCGAGGAGCAGTGAGCCCTTTACCAGAATTAGCATCAGTGACACAGCATTTCAGAGAATAGACTGCAGTCGTCTGCAGTGGGGGAAGGAACATTTCTCTCTCTCTCAGTGAAGCAAAACAGAGCCTGGAAAAAGTGAAAAAATAACCTAACTAATATACAGAGTACAGTCATCATATTCTTATTGAGACATGGGGAGATATACGAAGAGGAGGATGAGGGGGTGGATGAAAGGAAATTATATTAATCTGCTTTCCCAGACTCCTATCCCTACCAGTGAATAGGATCAGAGACAGGCTTCTCCTGCGGTTTATGCCCTGTTGAATGAGATCTGACGCAGGTTTCTCTGAACTTCAGAGAATCTTAGCTTGAATCCGATCTGACAAAGGCTCTCCCCAGTGTGGGGTGGAACGAGGACGTTGACATTATTGAGAATTGGTTTTGCTTGTACTGAAGTCACTGCTCTTAATCAGTGTGCTTGTTCTGGTAACACTTTAGTTTCAGTCCACATATAATGCGTTATGATGCAGTTATAATGTATTGTAAGGCTTGTCATAAGCATATGACACCTTATAATGTCATGTTATTGTAATCTCATAATTATTCTGAAAAAGTGTTATTCTGATTTATTTTTATTTTGAGGTAAACTCTGTTCCTTAACTAAATTACCATATGTTCTAGTCCAGTACATTCATTAAAAATACATCTATAGAAAACGTAATGTCTGTCTTGACCAACTTTTCTTCATTACACTTAGATACAGTATCAGTCAGGGTTAAATTAAATCTTGTAGAAATAAAGTTTCCCATGAAATGGAGAAAAAAAATCACACTGAAATATTAAAAATAATAAGGTTACAGAGATTTCAGAGACGTTAGTTGTTTTCATATTTCCTTGCCTTGCTACACCTGTGCCCTTGCTCAATCCCCTCATATATTATTGAATGATATAAGGATCTGCAATTAATAAGAAAACCATTAAATGGGAAGTTTAGTATTTTATAAATTAATGTTATATGGTTCCTAGCCCTGCATGTAGTCTACGGGCCACTATTGTACGGTTGCCCCTATCCCTTCTACTGAAGTTAGTGGCTGTTTAAAGAAACTATGTATTACAGTTACTTCTGGCCCATAGACTACTGTCAGGGTAAGGAACTTATAACAGTAAGGTCTAAAATACAGAATTTATCCTTTAATGTAACATATTTTGCCCTCTTGTTCTGTGTTGTTTCACCAGGAATTCGCTCCTGGGACATCAGCCTCAAGTCATGTGACCTGGACCAGCAGCTGCAGCTATTTGTGACGCGCCACTCCGCCCAGTTCTCTGCAGAGGTCAGAGGTCAGTCAAACCTGAGTCCTGTGACATCACACACCACGGCATTGTAATATATGGGCCCTGTTTGAACTACCCTGGTCCCAGATCTGTTTGTGCCTTCTTGCCACCTCCTGTCTTTGTCACACCAAACAATGACAATGACAATGACATAGGAGTTGACAAGATAGCACAAACCGATCTGGGACCAGGCCATGTTCTAACACTCACTGAGAAGAATTCATGTTAAAAATAAATAAGATGATACTTCATTATTGCTTCATTAATAGGTAGAGTACACAGAGATCCTATTAAATTGTAGTCCCCTGTAGCTCAGTTGGTAGAGCATGGCGCTTGCAACGTCAGGCTTGTGGGTTCGTTTCCCACGGGGGGCCAGTATGAAAATGTAAGTCACTGTATAAGAGCGTCTGCTAAATGACTAAAATGTAAATGAAGTTCTAATATATAATTATATCAGGGCCTTGCACAAACCTTTTGGGGGGCATGTTATCAAACAAAACAAATTCTGCAACCATGGTCACAGACTTGTTGACCAATTATTAGGCTACAAGAAGAGGGAGAGCAGCACAATCTGATGAGTAAAGTATTTTGCTAAACTATTTTGAACTGACAAATGCTGCACTTGTTAACAAGGACTAACACAACTCCAGTCAAAATAGAAGATTGTAAGGAATACTGTAGGCTACCATTACTATATCCAACTCCATTTGTCACCGCTATCATGTATCCCAGTGGTTTGCAAACCTTTTGACCCGCAACCCCCAAAAAGGAGTGGTACAAAACTTGCGACCCCTCGCACATGCACATGTAGCCTGTTATTACAGCCCAAAAGGTGATGCAGTTTCAAAACGTAGGCCTACTCTGTTTTGCCAGGCAAAACTGGAGGAAATCTGGTCACTAATCTGGATATGCCCGCCTTTGCACGCCAGTGCTGACGACTGGTCATTGGTCAACAATCAAGACGCGCAACTTTTTGGTTTTGAAGCTTAGATGAGAATTTAGCGACGACTTGCAGGCAATGTGTTCAGAACAACAACAACAACAACAGCAACAAAAAATTGGGGGGGGGGGACATTATACTACCACCGAAAATGACATTTTGAAGACTGGAAACCCTATCTGTGCAAGTGCCTGAATTCTTTGGTACAGTAATAGTACTCTGGTGCAAGGCGAGGTGACTGGTGAGGTACTCTTTGGAGACTTGGGCCCTGTTAAAATGCTTTTGAAAAACATCCTTCCTACCTCACTTCCTTCAGTACATCACTGATCTATAAATGATTTACGATACGAGAACAAAGAGATACGAGAAGTTTATAGTATCTCCCTATTGCTTTCACCAATCCAGCCTTGTCAGGTCTGTGATTAAATCAAATGAGGGTGGAGGGAAGGATGCACTTCTTTAATATTGGAACAGGGCCCAGGTCTATTACCTCATTCACCTTGGACATTAGATTTCATCACTGTACCTGTTGCCTAGGAATAATGAAGTCATGATAATAATCTTTACTTACTCATTAATCTTTGTCACATCAAATGAGCTGTTAAACACAATACTAAGATGGCCAGGGTTTGAGACTGCAATTTGAATTCATTGCGTTGAAGATGAGCCCCACTTTGCTACGGTAGACATGTCATAAACACACCAACATTTCTTAGTCCTGTGATGGTGATTGACAGTTCTGCATGGTATCCAGGGGCTTGACTGCCGTCCCATAGCCTCCGCATTGCTTCATTGCTGTATCTATAATCACCATGGTGATTATCGAGGAGCTGTGTCAGGGGCAGGGGTTTTAGCTCAGAGAAAGAGAGAGAGATAAAGAGAGAGAGAGAGATATGGGGGAGGAGGGTAAATCCCCTGCCAGGTTTGGGCCTTGCAGGTTGCTTGAGAGCACGCACACACACAAACAAACTATAGGATAGATTACTGACAGTAAGTGCTGAGCCATATCAGAGCAAGCAGAAAAGACACAGCATTGTTCAACAGGATAAACATCCAGAGAATGTCCTATCTTATAAGAATGCTTATTTTTAGTGGTGTAACTTTCATTTGGTTTCATCCATTCTGTGTTTCCAGGTCACTTCAAGGTGTAGAAAGCGTTGGGATGGTTGCCGAATACACACAGACATTGTGCTGCATAAGCTTTCTCCTCTATCAGTGACCTTGTGCACTGCTTGTATGGGCAGCTTTGATCTAAAGTCCATCTATTCTTAGTGATCTAGTATCCGAGGACCATTGCTCTTAAGAATCTCATTAGAATGTGGATATTTACTGTGATTGAATGGGAACGAACAAATACTTGGTTTAAGCCCAAGGGAACAATGAAAGGTTTACAAGCCATTTAGCAGTAATTTACTTCAATGGAAGCGGCAAACTGGACTTGACACAACAATGATGATGAGTTAATGGACATTCAAACAACAGCTAAGTTTTCCACTTAACTCTGACTCGATTCATGCTCTTTGCAGAAACTGAATAAATGCAGAATAGTCAGAACACACAACAGAGCCAATGGCTTTGTGCAGTTGTTGGAAAAAGTTGCTCACGTCAATATTATGGGTTTATTCTGTCAACGCTAGGGGTTGAAACACTAGCACAATAAAGGGTTGAAAAAACGGTGTGTTTATAGCCTAGCTTGTGGTTTTAATTTTAGACCACCTCTGCATTATATCACGTCTGCATGCTGGTCCTCCATGCAGATAGGGGGGTGAGCGAGGCCACCGTTCCCAGCCAAGGGCACTTGAGAGTGGGATCAGATTGTGCCGAGTCTGGACATTGTGGTGGAGACAAAGGGACTGCTGGTTCTCTGAGGCAGCTCAGGTTGAGTGGGGCTGGGGCTTCTTAGGATAGCCAGGGATGGCTGGGATGGGGAGTAGGTAAAGAGGAGGGCTGGGGATATCAATTGCACTCCTCTATTCAGCATGAGATAGGCTACAATATAGATCAAATGGCACTGAATGAGGAGGGGAATTCAATGCCTGCATTGCAGAAATAGACAATGGGATCATGTTGCTCAAAGTCGATGGAAAAACATGACTGGGTCCTGGAGCAAGCTCAATGGAGAATCTCCATAGAAATCTGTTTTTGGTCCAGGAAGCTTAATCTGTGTCCGGGAAACTGCCCCCCAATGTCCACATGCACAAAGTGAAGGCCAGTTTTAGCATCTTCTAGCATGACACAGCCTAAGACTGAGGGAAACCTATGGAAACTGTGTTGTAATTTATGCTGTGGAACACCTGTACAAAACATTAGGAACACCTGCTCTTCCATGACATACACTGAGTGTACAAAACATTCCATGACATAGACAGACCAGGTGAATCCAGGTGAAAGCTATGATCCCTTATTGATGTCACTTGTTAAATCCACTTCAATAAGTGTTGATGAAGGGGAGGAGACAGGTTAAAGAAGGATCTTTAAGCCTTTAGACAATTGAGACATGGATTGTGTATGTGTGCCATTCAGAGGGTGAATGGGCAAGACAAAAGATTTAAGTGCCTTTGAACGGGGTATGGTAGTAGGTGTCAGGCGCACCGGTTTGAGTGTGTCAAGAACTGCAACGCTGCTGGATTTTTCACGCTCAACAGTTTCCCATGTGTATCAAGAATGGTCCACCACCCAAAGGACATCCAGCCAACTTGACACAACTGTGGGAAACATTGGCCAGCATCCCTGTGGAACGCTTTCGACACCTTGTAGAGTCTATGCCCTGAGGAATTGAGGCGGTTCTGTGTGCAAAAGGGGGTGTAAATCAATATTAGGAAGGTGTTCCTAATGTTTTGTAAACTCTGTGTATGTGACTCCTGTTGTCAGCCATGTGGCCTTGAAGCCTTAAGCCTATTGAAACTGTGTTTCATTCATGTGTGTCTTTGAAGCCTGTGTTTTCTTTATTTTATCAAAATGTTACATTTGTTCCATAAAGGATCACCTGTGCACGTCCCAAATGGCACCCTATTCCCTAAAGGGCCCTGGTCAAAAGTAGTGCCCCATAACCCTTACCTAACCCTAACCTTAACCTTTTTAAACGGGATCCTTGGGACGTCCCAACTCTGACGTCACCCCATTGAAGTTTAAAACGGTTAAGGTTAGGGTTAGGTAAGAGTTCTGGTTAAGGTTAGGGTAAGGTTAGGGGTTAAGGTTAGGGTTTAGTGTAGGGAAGTCCCAAGGATTTAACCTTTCCCCCTGTCTGGTCCTTTAGTGCAGTCTTCCTGACTGACTTCTTCTATAAGGACGTTACTTTAATGAGCTTGGATTTTGAGTTTGCGCCCTGAAGTGTTGGATGGTAGAAGTGCAGCAGTGAACACCCATGATTCGCCTCCTCAGTTGTAACGGATGTCTGCAGCGTATTTTGTGCCTTTCTGCATTTTCTCAATTTTGCTCCATCTGTTTATTTATTTTGTCATATGTCCTTGACACTCACAAACAATGAACATATTCACACACAGTATCAAGAGTGTGTATCATACACACACACACATACATGCATGCATGCACTCACACACATACACACACACACACACACACACACACACACTTTCTCCCTCCCACTCACGGACCTAAAAATTATTTGACTGCAATGATGCGCAGTATCCTTTCTGGTGGGCTCTAACACCCCCCTCTAACACCCAGCATAGAACCAATGCATGAGGCATGGATTGCCGTCAGCAATTTACTCTGATTAAGTCCTTCTAGGCTTAGTTAAGTTACACCGATACATAAAGGTGTGTAGGCTGAGCCCCACATGGGGAGTATCGATGGTGCTCACCGGGTTCCCATCCACAGAAATGGCTCAATGTCCTCCAAAACTATCAAACAAACAACTATTCTATCCTTCAACTGTTGTTTTTCCCATCAGTTTATTCTCAGTCAGTAATGTTACAGACAGACAGTCTGCATCCCAAATAGCACCATATTCCCTATAAAGTGCATAACTTTTGACCAGTGCACTATAAAGGGAACATGGTGCCATTTGGGAAGCAGCCTGTTACTTCTTCCCATGACACAGAGATCATTCAGTGCTAATTGGGGCTAGGGTGCAGTGGGCTATGGGAAATGAGGGCGGATGTGGGCTTCAATGCCCAAAAGGCCTATGGGGTACTTTGAAGTGAGGCTGTTTATTATTTATGTGAAATGGGGATATGGGAGGAAAGAAAGAGAGCGGTGGGATTACATGGACGATACATTGGAGATAATATAAGGCAAGTACTGGAAACAATAGAACACTATGGAAAATCTGGGAAACCAGGCCTGGTATTCATAGCTGACTTTGAAAAGGCATTTGATAAAGTACGACTGGGGGTTTATATATAAATACCTGGAGCATTTCAATTTTGGAGAATCTCTTATAAAGTGGGTTAAAATCATGTATAGTAATCCTAGGTGTAAAATAGTAAATAATGGCTATTTCTCTGAAAGTTTTAAACTGTCAAGAGGAGTGAAACAAGGTTGTCCACTATCGGCATATCTATTTATTATGGCCATCAAAATGTTAGCTATTAAAATCAGATCCAACAATAATATCAAGGGATTAGAAATCCAGGGCTTAAAAACAAAGGTGTCATTGTACGCTGATGATTCATGTTTTCTTTTAAATCCACAACTTTAATCCCTCCACAGCCTCATAGAGGATCTAGATACATTTTCTAACCCCTCTGGATTACAACCAAATTATGATAAATGTACTATATTACGTATTGGATCACAAAAAAATATAATTCTTACATTACCAGATACGGTAGTTTACCAATAAAATGGTCTGATGGTGATGTGGATATACTCGGAATACATATCCCAAATTAAATAAATGATCTCACACCCAATACATTTTAATAGAAAGTTAGCAAAAATAGATAAGATCTTGCTACCATGGAAAGGTAAATACCTGTCAATTTGTGGAAAAATCACCCTGATTATCTATTTAGTATTATCCCAGTTTACCTATTTTCTTATGGTCTTGCCTACGCCTACCAAACACTTTTTTAAATTATATGAATTTTCTTTTCCATTTTATTTGGAACGGCAAGCCAGACAAAATTAAACAGGCCTATTTATATAATGAATATGAATTCGGAGGACAGAAATTATTAAATATTAAAGCATTAGACCTATCACTAAAAGCTTCAGTCATACAAAAGTTATACTTAAATCCGAACTGGTTCTCTAGCAAATTAGTAAGATTGTCTCACCCAATGTTCAAGAATGGCCTTTTTCCCTTTATTCAGATTACAACCTCTCACTTTTAGTTATTTGAATAGGAAATCATCTCCCAAATATCACTATTTCTAAAACAAGCCATAGAAAGTTGGTTGCAATTTCTATTTAATCCTCCAGAAACGACAGAACAAATAATGCAACAAATACTGTTGTTAAAATCAAACATACTAATTGATAAAAAACAATTATTTTTTGAAAAAATGTTTAAAAAAGGTATAATCTTCGTAAATGATATCATAGGTAGGACTGGTGGAGTTGTCGCACATGCAGCTAATAAAAACATATGGAAATGTCTGCTCTACCCAAAATTACAACCAAATAATTGCAGCATTACCGCAAAAATGGAAGAGGAAAGTGGAAGGGGGAAAAAGTAAGGAATTTGTCTGTCGCCCCTACATTAAAGAACATAATTGGTTAAAGAAAATTGTGATAAATAAAAAAGTATACCAGTTTCATTTAAGGACCAAATGATTGACAGTCGTCCCATATAGATTGCAAAATAGTTGGGAAGAGATTTTTGACGTACCGATTCCATGGCATAGTGTTTATGAACTGATATGTTGGTACTGTCCATTTGTAGCTTGTTTTTGGACACAGGTCCAGGAATGGTTAAAGGATTGCAATATTTACCTGGAGCTAACCCTGCAGATAGCACTACTGGGCGATCTGAAAAGTCATAGTCAATCGGTCAATAATATAATAATACTTTTAGCAAAAATGTTTATTTTCAATTTACAATCTGTAGAAACAAATGAGAATAGAAGGGTTCAGAACTTTTGTAAAACATCACAGTACAGTTGAAAAATATATGGCAAATAGAAATCCAATGTTAAGAGATAGATGGGTGGTGTTGAATGGAGTTGAAGGATGGGACTAATAACAACTAACAACAACTAATAACAACAAGATAACTAATGTAAAGCATACTGTGTCCATAATAAGTATATAGGTTTAAGGTTGAGAGCTTTTGTGAAAGAGCACAGTTAGAAAGATATGGAATATAGAAGCAAACCGGATGGACATCATGAAAATGATCGGCGAGGTTGAGGGTAGAGGAAGTTCAGGAGTAAAAACAAACAAAATAGAATTATTGTAAAATTGACTGTGTCCATAAAATGTATATGGTATGTATAAGCTGGAAGTAGAGGCCTAAGCATTGTTGTTCACTAGTTTACTCCAATTAGGGAAGGGGTGGTGGGGTTGGAAAGTAATAAAGGGAAATATATTTTTTAAAAGGATATGTGTATATATATATTGTGACGTCACGAGAGGCTACACAGCTTTCAGCGGGGTTGCTCAAGTAGTGCAAGGAGACAAGGTTCAAACAAAACAAGGATTTTATTATAGGTCTTGGGAAATTAACGAAAATATAACAAAATTCTGTTCTCTTGTGGCTCTTTAAGGGTTAACAGTTCAGGGATGTCTCTTCCACATCCAAAATCATAATTCTCACTCGCTCAGATAACTTTTCCCCAGCCTTACTGTAGTCCACGTTGCAGCTAGTGGCCAACCCAGCAAAAAGTCCTTCCCAATGTCTCTCCCGTAGTTCCACAGGCGAATATATCCAAAGGTGAGTATTTCCCAAAGGTAAGTATCTCCAAATCCTTATATTCCTCATGGAAGTGGACGTGCAGCACTCTTGTCCTCCAGAGAGCCCAGGTTGGAGACTGTGTTTCTTCACAACCCACACACTCCCTCAGTGTGTCTCTTCCCTTCCCAAACCTTCAGCTCATCAGCTCCTCATTTGTTTCAGCTGCGTGGGAAGATTGGCCATAGAGGGGTGGAGTTCCCGACCATACCAGCAGATGGAGCCATAGCTGTCTGGGTTTGCAGCCACCTCAGGGGGATGTAACGTCCCTCCAGGACACAGCCTCTCGTGACATCACACATCCCCCTCCTCGGGACCGACGTCCTCGTCGGGGTAAAGGCAGCGAAGAAGGCATCACGCCGGGAGAGGGCGTCCGCATTGCCGTGGTGCTTGCCAGCCTGCTCTCTCTTCAACTCCTCCACCTCTAGGACCAGGGACTCAGCCTCCTGTTGTCTCTCCTTGAGTTTCTTACTGAACGCATCAGCCTTGGTTTTAGCAGAGTTTAGCTTCTGTTGAGCAGCTTTCAGTTCCTTCTCTCTCTCTGCCTCCGCATTCTTCATCTTGTTCTCCAACACCTTGTACTTCTCCTCTGCCTTCTTCTGGACCTCCTTACTACTGCGCAGGGTCTCCTCACACTCCTCGATGGTCCTGCGCAGCCTCTCCAGCTCCTCCTGTTGCTTATGGAAGGAGCTCTGTTGGAGTTTAGCCTGGAGGATATCTAACTCTTCTGTCTTCATGTCTAACTGTTGCTTTAACAAACGATACCTCTCAGCGGTCCCCTTCAGACCAGACAGTTCTTTGTCCAGATTCTGTAGCTCCGTCTCTGTGTCGGTCTGGGCACCTGCCCTCCCTATCAGAGCCCGGGCGGGAGTGAGTAACTCGGAGGATTGCACCGGAGCCTTCCCAGGATGAGTCTTGCCTCTCCGTTTCCGAGGTACTCGGGTTATCCTCTCCTGAGACTCTCTCCAGAGTGGGTAAAAGGCTGGGCAGTCTCGTCCAATTAGGACAGGGACGGGGAGGGAATCAACCACCCCCGCCGTCGTGTGTATGGTTCCCCGTGTGCTGGTCATTGTAAGTTCAGTAATGGGGTATTCTCTGGTGTCTCCATGGACACAGGAAACTGGGAGGACTTTCCCCGTGGTCAGACACGTTGGGCCCACCAAATCCTTACGCACCAGGGTGGCCCGGCTACCAGAATCCAGTAAGGCCTCCACATCATGGTGATTCACAGTTACCGGGCAGGTGGGGGGTCGATCTGGGCCGCCATCTACGACTCCCAAGAGCGAGGCAAAACGGTGTGTGGGTGCTGAGCTGGAGGACTCCGCAGTGGGCATAGGTTCATCGGCTGGTTTCCCACACTGCCAGGAGATATGTCCCATCTCCCCACACCGGTAACACTGTCGAGTTTCCCCCTCCTGGTGTACTCTTCTTGGACCCGCCTGGTTTCTGGCTCCCCCTGGAGCCGGGATAAGTCCTGACGTGGCTGGGTTCGAGACCTTGGGGTCCTTTGGACGGGTTCTTCCCATTGGTGGTGGGGCCGCACTCCTGGGGTCTTTTCGGGAAGCATTCAGCATCTCCGCTGTGGCCTGGTACTTTTCCACAGCTTCCACGGTCAGATCAGCCGTGGTCAAGGCCTGTTGACTGATGAACCGTTTTGCCTCATAAGGCAGGGCGCGTAGGTAACGATCCACCACAACGGCCTCCACCACCGCCGCTGCTGTATTCCTCTGCGGATCCAGCCATTTCCTTGCGATTCGGACAAGTTCATGCATCTGCGCCCGAGGAGGTTGGTCTGGTTGGAAGGTCCAGCTGTGAAAGCGCTGGGCCATACCAAACTTTGTGAGTCCATATCTGCTGAGGATCTCAGACTTCAGGGCATCATAGTCAGTAACCTGGTCAGGGCCCAGGTCCCGGACAGCATTCAGCGATTCCCCGGTTAGAAAGGGGGCTAACAGACCAACCCACTGTTGCTTGGGCCAGGCTTCCCTAGTGGCCGTGGCCTCAAATGCATGCAGGTATGCCTCAATGCCATCGGTAGCTCCCATCTTAGATATAAAGTCACTTGCCTTTATTGGGCGGGTATTTTGGACAACCATCTGTCTCTGCAACTGCAATTCCTCTGCCTTCAGAAGGTTGGCTTTCTTTTGCTCCTCCAAGAGAGCCACGTTTGCTTGCATCTGGGCTTGCTGGCCAGCAACAAGGGCTTTCAATATGTCCTCCATTTCAGTCGGCGGGGAGCCTACGGCCAACTTGGAAAACTGGGTGATCAAACCTTCGGTATCCTCCTCTGACATGCACTATAACGCTTGAGCTTCCCGTATTCTCCACCATCTGTGACGTCACGAGAGGCTACACAGCTTTCAGCGGGGTTGCTCAAGTAGTGCAAGGAGACAAGGTTCAAACAAAACAAGGATTTTATTATAGGTCTTGGGAAATTAACGAAAATATAACAAAATTCTGTTCTCTTGTGGCTCTTTAAGGGTTAACAGTTCAGGGATGTCTCTTCCACATCCAAAATCATAATTCTCACTCGCTCAGATAACTTTTCCCCAGCCTTACTGTAGTCCACGTTGCAGCTAGTGGCCAACCCAGCAAAAAGTCCTTCCCAATGTCTCTCCCGTAGTTCCACAGGCGAATATATCCAAAGGTGAGTATTTCCCAAAGGTAAGTATCTCCAAATCCTTATATTCCTCATGGAAGTGGACGTGCAGCACTCTTGTCCTCCAGAGAGCCCAGGTTGGAGACTGTGTTTCTTCACAACCCACACACTCCCTCAGTGTGTCTCTTCCCTTCCCAAACCTTCAGCTCATCAGCTCCTCATTTGTTTCAGCTGCGTGGGAAGATTGGCCATAGAGGGGTGGAGTTCCCGACCATACCAGCAGATGGAGCCATAGCTGTCTGGGTTTGCAGCCACCTCAGGGGGATGTAACGTCCCTCCAGGACACAGCCTCTCGTGACATCACAATATGTATGTATGTACATGTATTTATATGTATGTATATATATATATATATATATATGTATGTATGTACATGTATTTATATATATATATGTATATATATATATATATATATATATACACAGCTGTGGAAAAAATTAAGAGACCACTGCAAATAGTTCTTAAATCAACATCTCTACATGTATGACAGCCATTCCATTCCAGTGTCTGTTGAATTCCAACACAGGCACACCTCATTCTACTGAATTAGGTACTGATTAGGTGATCACCTGAACCAAATCTTATTTAACGAGGAAAAGTATAAAAACTACTGCTGTGGTCATCACTATCCTCTTGCAAAAGGACCAGCTGGATGGCAAAAACAGTGCTAATAGTACCTCAAAAGTAATATTAATCAAAAAATAGCTATTGACCATGCCAAAAGAGTTGAAAATGAAAGTTTTGAGTGAGGAAAAGAAGGGTTCATTTCTGGCTTTACTGGCAGAGGGATACAGTGAGCGTCAGGTTGCTTCCATCCTTAACATTTCAAAGACTGCGGTTCATAAGAACAAGGTCAAGCAGCAGACATTGGGGATAACAAAGCTACAGACAGGCAGAGGGCGAAAACGACTCTCTACTGACCGGGATGACCACCAACTCATTCGAATGTCACTCAACAACCATAGGATGACATCAAGTGACCTACAAAAAGAATGGCAAACGGCAGCTGGGGTGAAGTGCACGGCGAGGACGGTTCGAAACAGGCTCCTAGGGGCAAGGCTGAAGTCGTGCAAAGCTAGGAAAAAGCCCTTCATCAATGAGAAGCAAAGAAGAGCCAGGCTGAGGTTTGCAAAAGACCATAAGGATTGGACCGTAGAGGACTGGAGTAAGGTCATCTTCTCTGATGAGTCCAATTTTCAGCTTTGCCCAACACCTGGTCGTCTAATGGTTAGACGGAGACCTGGAGAGGCCTACAAGCCACAGTGTCTCGCACCCACTGGGAAATTTGGTGGAGGATCGGTGATGATCTGGGGGTGCTTCAGCAAGGCTGGAATCGGGCAGATTTGTCTTTGTGAATGACGCATGAATCAAGGTTGTCCTGGAAGAAAACTTGCTTCCTTTTGCTCTGACGTTGTTACCCAACTCTGAGGATTGTTTTTTCCAGCAGGACAATGCCAGGTCAATCAAGGGGTGGATGGAGGACCACCAGATCAAGACCCTGTCATGGCCAGCTGTCAAGCTGATCTACCCCCTAACAAAAAAAAAAAAGAAAAAAAAGAGCAGCTGTAATCGCCATTCCTCCCCAAGGAGGAGGCGAGATGAGCTGGGATAGTGTGTGTGTGTCAGATACGGTAAGCCACAATTAGATGGATTCATAATGAGACAGTAATGCCCTGTAAAATTAATTAGATCATTAGATGAGAAGGTTCCAGAATGATAACACAGAACATATGAACACAGAACATGTGATAGGAAATGATAGGATAAGATAGGAAATGAAATAAAATACATTTTACTTTTATGCTCCATTCTTTATCTTAGGTTGGCACACAACAAGAGACAAAATGTCAGAAAACTCACTGCACAATACCACCTCCAATTCAATAAAATAAAAATAAAAATATATGCAAGCCATTTTAGTACAGTGATGCCAAAATTGTCTTTACAACTTCAAAATAACCTCTTAAAAATGTATGTGTCATCCACCGCAGGAGCCTCGGTCTGGCTCTGGTGCCACAGTGCCAGAACCGGTTGACTAAAATGTAAATGTAAATGTAAATGTAACCTAAAACACATTGGAATGGCGTTAGGTTAGGGGAGGAGTGACGGAGAGAGTTCTGGGCATGTTCGGCCAATGGCAAGAACACCGACCACTCCCCCCGGCCGGTTCTGGCAGTAGGACCGCAGGAACCTGCCCATTAGACTCGGGGTGAAAACCAAAGGTCAGGCTGACCGAGACCCCCAGACGGTCAATGAACGCCTTCCAGACCTTGGATGTGAACTGGGGACCCCGGTCAGACACTATGTCCTCTGGTACCCCGTAGTGCCAGAAGACGTGTGTAAACAGGGCCTCCGCAGTCTGCAGGGCCATGGGGTGACCGGGCAGAGGAAGGAGGCGGCAGGCTTTGGAAAAGCGGTCCACAACGACCAGGATGGTGGTGTTACCTTGAGAGAGGGGAAGATCAGTAAGGAAATCAATACTCAGGTTGGACCATGGCCGTTGTGGAACTGGTAAAGGCTGTAACTTACCTGCTGGGAGGTGCCTAGGTGCCTTACTCTGGGCGCACACCGAGCAGGGAGATACATACATCCTCAGTTCCTTAGCCAAGGTAGGCCACCAGTACTTTCCGGTCTGGCACTGTACGACCGATACCTGGGTGACCAGAGGAGGGGGACGTGTGTGCCCAGTAGATCAGACAGTCATGGACAAGAGCAGGCACGTACTGCAGCCCAGCTGGACACTGAGGTGGAGATGGCTCTGTGCGTAACGCCTGCTCTATATCCGCGTCCATCGCCCATACTACCGGCGCCACAATGCAGGAGGCCGGCAGTATGGGGGTGTTGTCTCTGGGCCTCTCCTCTGTGTCGTACAGCCGTGACAGTGCATCTGCCTTCACGTTCTTCGTACCTGGGATGTATGATAGAGTAAAATCAAACCGGGTGAAGAATAGGGCCCACCTGGCCTGGCGAGGGTTCAGCCTCCTCGCTGCCCGGATGTACTCCAGGTTACGGTGGTCCTTCCAGACGAGGAAAGGGTGTTTTGCCCCTTCGAGCCAGTGCCTCCACACGGTCAGGGCTCGGACAACAGCCAACAGCTCCCGATCACCAACGTCATAGTTCTGCTACACACGGGCTGAGCTTCTTGGATAAGAAGGCACAGGGGCAGAGCTTGGGTGGCGTGCCCGAGCGTTGAGATAGGACCGCGCCTATCCCTACCTCGGACGCATCCACCTCCACTACGAACGGTAGTGATGGATCGGGGTGGGCCAGTACCGCGGCTGAGGTGAACAGAACCCTCAGGTTACTGAAGGCCCTGTCAGCCTCAGCAGACCAGCAGAGCCGGGACGGCCCACCCTTCAACAGAGATGTGATGGGAGCTGCAACCTTGCCAAAGCCCCGGATAAACCTCAGATAGTAGTTGGCAAAGCCAATAAAGCACTGCACCTCCTTTACTGTGGTTGGAGTTGTCCAATTATGCACGGCTGAAATGCGATCTCCCTCCATCTCCACACCTGAGATGGTAATTTGGTCACCTGTGTTTTGGAAAAACACGTGCGCCAAATCGAGGTAATTGGGGAGAATGCGCACAGTGGAGTTACTGTCTGGACATTCCACCATGGTTGCACCAACGGAAACACAGAGACACCTACCCTGACACTCTCGCGACCACCCCGTGAGAACCCTCTGCGGCCATGAAAAGGTGGGGTTGTGGAGTGCTAACCAGGGGATACCTAACACAATAGGGAAAGCAGGAGACTAAATAATAAATAAAAAAAGTGACTTGCTCGCGATGAGTCTCGTGGGTAACCATAGTGACTGGTACTGTAACCTCCCTAACGAACCCGGACCCTAATGGTCGACTGTCAAGTGCTCTGATGGGGAGTGGAATGGATAGGGGAACCAATGTAATGCCTAGACTGTGTGAGAATGCCCTGTCCATAAAGTTCCCAGCTGTGCCTGAATCGACCAGCGCCTTACACTGGGGAACTACAATGTAATCAGGAAAGTGGATGGTTAGGGTACAGTGTGCAGCCGAGGGCTCTGAACGAGTGTGGGTGTTCGATACCTGGGGTGAAGCGAGAGTGCCCTGCCTGCAGCCTCCAGACCCAAAAGAATGCTGATGACATCGTGCGGTGAAATGTCCTCTCGTGCCACCAGAGTGACACTGGCGCTGTCGTCCTCTGCTCTCCCGGATCGACGCTCCATCAGTTCGTGATCCGAGTCGGGCGGGGTTGGAACGGGCAGGCCCCCTCCAGGATGTCCTCTGGCCGCCAGCAGGTTGTCCAACCGGATGGCCATGTCCACCAGTTGAGTGAAGGACAACATGGTGTCCCGGCAGGCTAGCTCCCTTCGGACGTCCTCCCGTAGATGGCACCGGAAGTGGTCGATGAGGGCCTGCTCGTTCCACCCGGACCCAGGGTGAGTACGGAACTCCAGGGCGAAGTCCTGCGCGGTCCTCGTCCCCTGCCTCAGGTGGACAAGCCGCTCGCCTGCCTCTCGACCCTCGGGCGGGTGATCGAAGACAGCCCGAAAGAGGCGAGCGAACTCCCCGTAGTTGTCCAACGCGGCTCCTCCTTAATTCCAGACCGCGTTGGCCCAATCCAGGGCTTTCCCCGAGAGGCAGGAGACACCTTCTCCCTTTTAATTACTACCATGGTTATTCATATACTTTCTATGTTTCTTTTGTAAGGAGGTAGAAGAGCGTGCAAAGATCTACAACCAGGAACCAGGGTGTGTGTGGCAATTTTAGATGTTTTATTGTGCTGTATTTTATTTTTTATTTTTAACAAAAGAACAGACAGACAATCAAAAGGTTAATGATTAATGAGATATTTATTAAAATTATATTTTATTGTTAGAGGAACTTACCATTCAAAACATAGAATTGAATCAACTTAACTTATCCTATATCATAAACAGTTCAAAACAGTTAATTGATCAATGGCGGCTCTTATTGCAAGCAGTGACATACTCTTCATCCTCCCTTTGCCTCTTGCGGGAGTAGTGATCCTGCGGGCTGTCACTGGATCTCTCTGAGTAGCCAGGCCCAGTCTCCTGGTGGCTGGGCTGGGAGTGGCGGCTGTGGACACAGTCTCTGGATTTCTCGCTGGATCTCTGTGTCCAGAGGACCTTGAAGGGCCCCACAAACCGGGGACTCAGCTTCTGGCAGGTCAGGCGGAGTGGGAGATTCCTGGTGGAGAGCCAGACGTGATCACCAGGAGCCTTACTGTTGTGGCGGTCCACCTGATCCTTCTGACGGTGGACGGCCTGCTGGAGCCTCATGTGGGCGGTGTTCCACACCTTCTATGCACGCCAGAACCACTCGTCCACTGCAGGAGCCTCGGTCTGGCTCGGAGTCAACGGAGCCAGGGCTGGCTGGTATCCCAGGACACACTGGGAGTCAGCCTGGTGGAGGAGTGCCGAAGTGAGTTCTGGGTGTACTCCGCCCAGGGAAGGAACTGGGCCCACTCCCCCTGTCGGTCCTGGCAGTGACTCCTTAGGAACCTCCCCAGCTCCTGGTTGATCCTCTCCACCTGCCTGTTGGACTGAGGCCGGTACCCAGATGTGAGGCTGACCGTGGCCCCAGCTTCTCCATAAAGGCTTTCCATACCCGCAACGTGAATTGAGGACCACGGTCGGAAACAATGTCCTCCGGAAAGCCATAGTGCTGGAAGACCTGCTTGAATAGTGCGTCAGCGACCTTGAGAGCGGTAGGTAGACCAGAGAGAGGGATAAAATGGCAGGATTTATAGAATCTGTCAACAACAACCATAATAGTTGTAAAATCATCAGAAAGGGGAGATCAGTTACAAAGTCTATGGACAGATGTATCCAAGGCCGCTGAGGAACGGGAAGGGGAAGTAGTTTCCCTGCTGGAGCGTGCCGGGGAGATTTGGATTGGGCACATACAGAGCAAGAGTTGGCATATTGGGTGACGTCCTGCGCCAAGATGGGCCAGCAGTACTTGTCGGAGAGGGAATGGATGGTGCGGGTGATACCTGGGTGTACAGCGGCGAGGGATGCGTGTGCCCAGGTCAACAGCCAATCTCTTACCCCCGTGGGGATGTAGATGCGTTCTGGAGGGCAGGTAGCAGGAGCGGGTTCCCTCTCCAGAGCCTGGCGGTTGTCCACATCTACGTCCCAAAACACGGGGCTAACGATACAGGAGGACAGATTGATGGGCTGGAGGGGAGTCACAGGACCCTCCACCAACGTGGAACCACAGGGTCCTGGAAAGCAGGTCCTCCATCATCCTGGTCCCTAGGCGGTGATTCTCATCCTCGACCAGGATATGGTGGGGTTATGACGTTGGATGCCACGGGAGGCCGAGGATGACTTTGTGTACGGGTGCGGTGATGATGAGGAAGGGAAGGCTATCTGGGTGCATGGGTCCCACGGTGAGGGTGAGTGGTGCTGTGATGTATGTAATTGTGCCGGATCCCAATGGTTGTGTAACCAGGGCTTGAACCGGAAAAGGAAAGGAGAGCGAGTACGAATTTATGTTCAGGGAGGAGGCGAGGGCCTGGTCGATTAAATTCCCTGCGGCACCGGAGTCCACTAGAGCTGTAGAGACAACACCTGAGGGACAGCCAGCCAGTGAAATGTGAACCGGAAAGGGTTTGACGGAAAACGATGATGATGGAGTACTCACGCATACCCTGGGAGACGGAAGTTCAGGGGGCTGCCCCTTTGCCCTAGTGGACCCAGGGTTGGGACGCACCGGACACTGCTGAATCTGGTGCCCCTCCTGGCCGCAATAAGGACTGAGCCCTAGCTGTCTCTGGCGACACCGCGGAGAGGTGTGTGGCCGCTTCCTCCATGGGTTCAGGCTCTGCGTCAGGACAGCCAAAGGAGGGATGCCAGTGGTGAGGTGGGCACCGGCGCTCCCGAAGAAGGTTATCCAGATGGATGGCCTTCGCAATGAGTGCGTCCAAGGATAAGTTGTAATCCCAACACACCAACTCCGTCTGGAACTCTTCGCGCAGTCCTCTCCGGAATAGTGTGGAGGGCCGGCTCATTCCATTCGCTGGAGGCTCCACAGTCCGAAAGCTGAGGGCGTCCTCCACAGCGATCTGGGCAACCTGCTGGAGTTGGAGAAGTCGCTCACCTCCCTCTCAGCCCTCTAGAGGATGGTCGAAGACCGCCCTGAACAGAGCCATGAACCTCTCAAAGGAACACAGCTCCTCCTCTCTCCCAGACATCCGTAGCCCACTCAAACGCCCACCCGGTCAGCAGGGAAATGACCGTGGCAACTTTGGACCTCTCGGTGGTGGGGGCTCCCGTCTGATAGGCGAAATAGAGGGAGTACTGGAGTAAGAAGTCACGGCATTTCGATGGAGTACCGTCATACTTCTCCGGAAGGGACAGTCGGGCATCGCTGACCTGGGCAGACGGCTGGGTAGGCTGGGGGACTGGCTCACTGTGACGACACGTGGTAGGAGGCCCTCTAATAGGGCTATGGAGAGCCTCGCTGGGTGTGTCAAGGCGGTGGAGAATGTGGAGGACCTCCTCCATGGCCGCACCCAGTTGCGCCAGCTGGTCATGGTGTTGGTGGAGTAGATGACCCTGTTCCTTGACCATCTGGAAGATATTTTTATCCTCTGCTGCTTCCAAATTGCGAGGTAGTATTCTGTTACATAATACGCCGGGAGTCAGGAAGCAGGTGAGTTTAATAATGAAACGATGCAGATGAACAGAACATGAGCAGCATACAGAATGTGAGAGAAAAAAATACTACCTTGTGACTGCTGTCTACAGAGGGCTAAATAAAAGGGGAGTAATCAAGGAAATAATGATGACCAGGTGTGGGTAATGATGGGGAGCAGGTGTGCGTAATGATTATTGCCAGGGCCGGTGGTTAGTAGACCGGCGACGTCGAGTGCTGGAGAGAGGGAGCAGGAGTAGGCGTGACAAGAAGTCATGCTGAATTGACAGCATGGCCAATGTATTCAACCTTTTCTAGCCCGTGGTGTTGCATGTAAGCTTGGAAAAGAGAACCTTAAAACCCAGACTTGGACCACACACCCTCTACACCGAATAGCAGGCTAGTGATTGCATTGCATTGCTTGCAGTTAGCCACTGATTCCTTCCAAACCACTCATTGTTGAATTTGCGATTTCTAACTTGTTGTGTAATGTTTATCTCCAATGGCCAATGAGCACCGATACGTTTTATCTATAGTTTCTCTTCATATGACAAGGATTGAAAAGGATTTGCCAGTAGATTGTCGACTTGATTAATGGTGATGACTGCTTGTCTAGCTTGCTAGCTAAGATTTTGAAAGTATGATGTTGACATTTTATCTTCTAATGTAAATCTATGGCAGCACCCAAGGTTTTTTTTTACTTTCTAGCTCTCCCTGTAGATTCTGCAGTGGCGTAGTGTCCCCATTAGTGACAGAACACTGAGCTAATCACAGAGCAACTAGAGAACATTACCAACCCCTACGCTCTGTATTTTCCGCTGGCTGCCCCACCACCACAGAAAGCACTGAGCTAGGCTGAAACACCTGCAGTTTGGAGCTGCCTTACTCAAGAAAGAAAAAAGAAGCCATGTTTGTATGCAGCTTTATTAACTCAATGATTATTTATTTTTTTACATCGTTTTCAAACTGATATGTGACATGCATTAATGCCAAAATAACATGCAAAACAGGCAACAACCATAACAGGTGGGGCTCAAAACAGGAATGACGGGTTGCCACTGCCCACCACTTTAAAATGTGAGCTTGAGGCAGCATAATTGTTTGAAACCTGAACGTTTGACTTAATTCAAATAATGAGGAATGTCAATGCTTCAAAATAGCCTAGCAAAAATCCAACCATTGAAATGTGAAGACTGTTCTATTGGTCTTCATATCAAATTTCTTTCATTTTCCAAAAGCCAAAGACATAATCCTAGTCATATTAGTTCTAATTCTAATTGTTGCTATTAGATTCCCCGCTTTCTAAGTTTGCAACAGAGATTTTAATGTCTGGCACATACAGATGTAGGATCTTAATTTGAGCCAGTTTGCTACAGCAGCAAAATAATCCTTCAGTAACAGGAAATGTGAATTATTATGTAGATTATAATGAATGGACATTTTCTGCAGGGGTTGATACATTTTTCGTTAGGGCAAATCAAGTCTGACTTTTTAAGGTGGAAATTACAAACATTAGAAGCCTTTTTAAACCTTGAATACGATACATCTTTGCAATTCTCAGCAACAAAAGAGTGATCAAATTAAGATCCTACATCTGTATGAAACCGATCGCATTAGGTGCGCTGTTTAGAACATTGTTTTCATACAAATTGCATTTTGGCAATGTTTGAAAATGAAGTTTTATTAGCTGCTTCATTACGGTAGTTGCATGTTCAGTAATAGGCTATGGCCTTTTGACTGTAAAGCATTCAAAACACACTGAGAATCTGACTGCTGATAAACTGCCAATAGGTACAGGACCTGCTGCGTACTGACCTGGTACCAACGAACCTGCATTTCTACTTGTAGAATGCTCGGCAGTGGCCGACAACTTGACTTTGAGCCAAGCAGAGAGCACGAACCTCCACGTGGAGGAGCCAACAGGAGTGACAAGAAAAATGAAAAAATAGGGCTCTTTTTCCAGTCTAATCCACCCGCTTTTCATCAAAATTGTTCTAACGAAACAATAAAGCTACATAATAGAAAAATATGTTTGCAAGTCTTTAAACCTTTTACGTCTAACTAAGGAGTTTTGTGCTTGTTTGTTAGGTTTGATAATGTGCACTAGCTTATTAGTTACCTAACTAGCTTGCTAACTGAGCCAGGCAGTCACACACACATAATATGAAACGAATGGGGTGGTAAGTGCAGCACAATGCACACAACAATAAATGCTTTACCAAGCTAGCTATCTGGCCACTGTACTGTAGTTAGTAACATTACAATTAAATCACAATGGATTCATTTCCATGAAGCAGCTGCCTGTGGCTGGCTGCCGAGAGTCAATGCAGTGTCTTTACTTTACCTATCTAGCACAACAGCTAGCTAGTGAATCATGCTAACCATTTAGCTAACATTAGCCAGCTAGCTAAAATGTATCTATGGGCTGTATGAGATTATGGAGAGTGAATTAAATTGTTTCTTTGTCATCTTGCTAGCTAGTTATATACAGTTGAAGTCAGAAGTTTACATACACTTAGGTTGGAGTAATTAAAACTTGTTTTTCAACCACTCCACAAATTTCTTGTTAACAAACTATAGTTTTGGCAAGTCGGTTAGGAAATCTACTTTGTGCATGACACAAGTAATTTTTCCAACAATTGTTTACAGACAGATTATTTCACTTATAATAACTGTATCTCAATTCCAGTGGGTCAGAAATTTACATACACTAAGTTGACTGTGCCTTTAAACAGCTTGGAAAATTCCAGAAAATTATGTCATGGCTTTAGAAGCTTCTGATAGGCTAATTGACATAACTTGAGTCAATTGGAGGTGTACCTGTGGATGTGTATTTCAAGCCCTACCTTCAAACTCCACAAGTCTGGTTCATCCTTGGGAGCAATTTCCAAACGTCTGAAGGTACCACGTTCATCTGTACAAACAATAGTACGCAAGTAGAAACACCATGGGACCACGCAGCTGTCATACCACTCAGGAAGGAGACGTGTTCTGTCTCCTAGAGATGAACGTACTTTGGTGCGAAAACTGCAAATCAATCCCAGAACAACAGCAAAGGACCTTGTGAAGATGCTGGAGGAAACAGGTACAAAAGTATCTATATCCACAGTAAAACGAGTCCTATATCGATATAACCTGAAAGGCCGCTCAGCAAGGAAGAAGCCACTGCTCCAAAACCACCATAAAAAAGCAAGACTATGGTTTGCAACTGCACATGGGGACAAAGATCGTACTTTTTGGAGAAATTTCCTCTGGTCTGATGAAACAAAAATAGAACTGTTTGCCCATAATGACCATCGTTATGTTTGGAGGAAAAAGGGGGTAACTTGCAAGCCAAAGAACATCATCCCAACCGTGAAGCACGGGGATGGCAGCATCATGCTGTGGGGGGTGCTTTGCAGCAGGAGGGACTGGTGCACTTCACAAAACAGATGGCATCATGAGGAAGGAACATTTTGTGGATATATTGAAGCAACATCTCAAGACATCAGTCAGGAAGTTAAAGCTTGGTCGTAAATGGGTCTTCCAAATGGACAATGACCCCAAGCATACTTCCAAAGTTGTGGCAAGATGGCTTAAGGACAACAAAGTCAAGGTATTGGCCATTACAAAGCCCTGACCTCAATCCTATAGAACATTTGTGGGCAGAACTGAAAAAGCGTGTGCGAGCAAGGAGGCCTACAACCCTGACTCAGTTACACCAGCTCTGTCAGGAGGAATGGGCCAAAATTCACCCAACCTATTGTGGGAAGCTTGTGGAAGGCTACCCGAAACGTTTGACCCAAGTTAAACAATTTAAAGGCAATGCTACAAAATACTAATGTGATGAAAGAAATAAAAGCTGAAATAAATCATTTCCCTCTACTATTATTATGACATTTCACATTCTTAAAATAAAGTGGTGATCCTAACTGACCTAAGAAGGATTAAATGTCAGGATTTGTGATAAACTGAGTTTAAAATGTATTTGGCTAAGATGTATGTAAACTTCCGACTTCAACTGTAACTGTGGCCATCTGGCTAGTATCAACAAGGGCTTTCTACAACAATAGCAACATTAACGGAGCTAGCTAGCTAGCTAAAATTGACTGGACCATAAAGCAACACACACGGACATGCATTGCCAAACAACGCTACTGCCACCTTCTGGTTTGGAGCATTTTAACAAGGCTGAGTGGCTGATGACTTCAAGGTCTTTGCTGTGTGAACACAAAAGAGATTGACTGCTGACACTCTGTTCAGAGAGGTGCTTAGCACTGTCGGCAGGCAAGCGTTTGACAATCCTACCGGTAAAGGGCTTCACTCAGTCTACGCAATGGATCCGCAACAGATCCGACGGAGCTTCATTTGCGTAGCTCTCTACGTAGTTCTACGTACTTTTGGAATGCCCAGGTTGAGCTGTGGGTTTTGGAATGAGATGCAAAAAGAGTAGCTTTGTTTGTGCTGACTGTGAAATCACTGTGGAGAGCCCTAAGATGATAGGCTTGCTTTTGTTGCATGTTTTCATTAAGCTCCTTGCATGCATGCATAGCATTTTCCCTTTTTGATTCTTAAGTATATTTTAAACCAGATACTTTTAGGCTTTTAATCAAGTAGTATTTTACTGGGTGACTTTCACTTTTATTTGAGTCATTTTCTATTAAGGTATCTTTACTTTTACTCAAGTATGACAAGGGCAAAGGTGCATAAAGAGGCGGACCCCATGAACTTAGCATACGCCTCATTTGCTAAGTTTTCCGTATTGTACAGTGCTCTCCGTTTCAGTTTTTTTGTATCGGCATTAGCACAGTATACACGATCCCAATTCTTATAGGCACATTGAACAATGTCATGCGCCGTAGTTTAAAAACTCTGTGGATAGTGCTCAGACTATGACATCATATCTGAATTCCTCCATCTTTTTGCACCTTTTCCATTGGGTACTTTTTCCACCACTGCTGTCGCCTTCAAAGATGTGGCCTGTTTTTAGATTGATATGGGATTTTGGTACCTGAACAGCAATAACAGTGAAAGTATAGATTATGACATGACATACAGTGCATTCGGAAAGTATTCAGACACCTTGACTTTTTCCACATTTTGTTATGTTACAGCCTTCTAAAATGGTTAAATTGTGTTTTCCCCCTTATCAATCTACACACAATACCCCATAATGAAAAAGCAAAAACAGGTTTTTAGATATATTTGCAAATTTATAAAAAATGAAAAAGTGAAATATCACATATACATAAGTATTCAGACCCTTTACTCAGTACTTTGTTGAAGCACCTTTGGCAGCGATTACAGCCTCATGTCTTCTTGGGTATGACGTTACAAGCTTGGCACACCTGTATTTGGGGAGTTTCTCCCATTCTTCTCTGCAGATCCTCTCAAGCTCTGTCAGGTTGAATGGGGAGAGTCGCTGCACAGCTATTTTCAGGTCTCTCCAGAGATGTTAGATCGGGTTCAAGTCCGGGCTCTGGCTGGGCCACTCAAGGACATTCAGAGACTTGTCCCAAAGCCACTCCTGCGTTATCTTGGCTGTGTACTTAGGGTCGTTGTCCTGTTGGAAATGTAACCTTCACCCCAGTCTGTTTATGACTGCCTATGGTATAAGTTATAATGTCTTATGTAGCTGTTATAAAGGCTTATAAACGTATTCAACATGCTTAACAAGCATTCAGGCTGTTCTTCTTCCTGTTTATACCCCATCGTTGTTCTAAAGCTTCAAATCAGACCATAGTGGTAGAGCACTGCGTTATTACACTGTGTGATAGAGTAATCAAGAGGTCCTGAGACACTTCCTGGTTCTATTACCGACACTTCCTGGTTCTATTAGTGCCCTGCGGTTCTGTGCAGCCCAGTTCTCTGACCTCATTTAGGGCCCTGAAACTGGCTTCTGCTTCTTGACGCTGCCATTAATTACCCTGCTGGCCCCAGGAGTTTTGACTAGGTCACTCTACCCTCTGAGTCTTACCATGCTCCAATGCATTCCGCTGAGTAATAGCGCAGGTTGAGTTGTGGGTTACTTCCTTAGAGGAATGGTAGTGTTTTAATAACCGGAGTTAACCTTGTTACACATGTGATTGTGACCCCTTACACTTACGTGTGGTACCCACCTTTTCCTGTGATGCACACACACAAACGCACGAGCACACACACACACACACACACACACACACACACACACACACACACTAACACACAGGCACACAGGCACACGCGCACTGCAAACTTGTCCGTAAAAACAGCTATTATTTTAATGGAGGGTGAAGAGCTGTCAGCTTCCATTACATGTCAGTAGTCTCTAAACCAACAGAGCATGGCCTTGCACTTGACTTCTCTTTTTCCACCTCCCTGCACGTTGGGTTGACTTGTGCTCTCTATGAAGCGTTTTTGCTCTACTACAGTGCCTTACAGCTAAGCAGGAGGTGAGAAAGAGTTTACAGGGCTAAAGATTGAGAAAGGGAAGTCAAAATGAGATACACAGGAGTGCATAGGGAGATTCCAGTGAACATTGTTAAAGGCTAACAATGGGCTGACATTAACGATGAGTATTAGGCTTATGCCGATCAATTATAGGCTGTGTTCAAAATGGCACCATATTCCCTACATAGTGCTACACTATGATGGTAATAGGGTGCCACCCACTATACAAAAAATAGGGTGCTATTTGGGAAATAGGCATATGCTACCGCACAGAAGTACTCAATAGCCCATAGTCACTTGCCTACAGAATGACTGCTGACACTCTGTTCAGAGAGGTGCTTAGCACTGTCGGCAGGCAAGCGTTTGACAATCCTACCGGTAAAGGGCTTCACACAGCCTATAATCCAATAGCAGTCAAATGCAGTGTCATCATTGTGACTGTCCGTTAATCCCATTTACACTCACCAGGCATATTAGTGCATACTAACTCTCCTTATGGGAAGAGTGGTGTAATAGAATAGTAAAGGTGAAATGTAGTCATTTCAGAAAAGTTGCTGGGTTCTCATTCTGTAGGTTTCATTTCCTTTGCTGAGGTTTCACTGAAAATGTTTCAGAAATACATGGATAGACGTTTTTGCCAGGGTCCATTTTTCATGTTCAACTCTCGACAGTTTACGTAGTCTCTCGGAGGTACAATAGTCCTCCCCATACCCACCCACAGAACTAGGTGGAGTGTTTTATCTGTTGTGAGGAACTGTAGAAAGAATATTGAGAATGGTGAGGTTTTGCAAGGTGAGAGTATTTTCTTTGGTGACAGATATTTTACATTTCAAATTAAAGACTCTTGGGCACTGCAGGGTATCGATCCTTGTGATTTTATCATGTCTTGAGCCAGCAGGAGAGGGTGAGCAGGGACGGCTTGTTCAATAGGGCGATATGGGCGACGCACTGCCAAACGGGAAAAGGAAGGGATTTTTTTTCTAATCAATTATATCACGGCAACAGCAGTTATCAGTGTTCACGTCTGATCTGCCAGCCACTAAATGTCAAATCAGGCTAAAGTCGTGCTTCAAATGGCCCCGCCCGTTTTTTGGGCGATTTCAGTCAGGTTGAAAATCGCCCAGAAGTCTCTCATAGCCTGTCATGTAAAATCTATTTTTTTCAAATTTCAAAGCTTTCAATACATTCTCTATGGGTGTCTGTGGGCATGCACTTACGCGCTTTCGTCATACGTGACGTAACGTTGAACGTAACTAAGACAATGGCGGCTAACAGCGTCTATGTTGCGACCTGCAGTGTGGCGTTATTTTATGTTTTTAATTTGTAGACTTAGTTTACAAACATTCTGCAAACATTCTGCTTTGGACTGATCTTCGGTTTTGGACTGATCTTGTTGATCGTGTACATACCCGCTACGAACGGACTAAATAATGAAAACGCTGCTGGCAGCGGAATCCCAATACAGCTGGGAGACTTGGCTGGATGACAGAGTCCCGGACAGAGAGGTGGAGCCGGCCGGCTTCACCCTGGTCAGAGCGGACCGCGATCCTGGTAAGAGAGCGACTCTGTACCCCGACATTGAACTGCTTTCTGTGTCATTGAACCTTACTATTGTTGATAAAACAAGTTTACTGGAGAACGGAGACCAAGTAGAGACTTTTGGACAAGGTGGATAATTGTATAATATAAGGCAGTTTATTCAGAGGTAAAGATATCTGGAATCGCGTGCACGGACCCGTTCGTCAAACTCGTAGGGAGTTTATCAGAAGAGCCCCTAAACATTGTGTGCTGACATTTTATACAATAAAATGAAGTAGGTTGAATCTAGTAGTTCTGATCTTCTGATTGGTCCTGATGAGTTGGGCGAGGTCACCTCCAGGCTAGTGTCACTGTTGCATTGGCTCTGAGTCGGGTTCTCTGTCTTCAGATGTTCAGCCTAAGAGAAGAGGATTTGTGTGTGTGTGTGTGTGTTTGTTATCAGTGTGTGTGTGTGTGTGTGTGTGTGTGTGTGTGTTTGTTATCAGTGATGATGTGTGTGTGTGTGTGTGTGTGTGTGTTTATCAGTGATGATGTGTGTGTGTGTGTGTGTGTGTGTGTGTGTGTGTGTGTGTGTGTGTGTGTGTGTGTGTGTGTGTGGGTGTGTGTGTGTGTGTCCTCAGGGCAAGAACTCGTGAGTTGGAAGAACTGAGAGACCTATGGCGTGGGTGTTATCCTTAGCCACCTGCTGACAAGGCTGACAAGATAGGACTCTTGTTCATTGTATTGAATACAAAGGCCCAACACAAAATGGGTCATGCACAAGATTTTAGTCAGACCAAGCTATAACATTATATATTTACTACGACAGTACATTCAACCAAAAGCTAATATAACAAAGGCATCAGAGATTATTTATAATCTGTCACAGAAACTGGAATCCATCTCCCCAGATCAGTCAATAAATGCTTCTGGTATTGACTTATATGCTGCCCCTGTCTTCATGTTGTTGCTGGACATATCTTTTTTAAAATGTGTGTAGGTCACCTAAATCATCAGAAAAATTGCCCCTCCTGAGAATTTTTTCAGGAGCCGCCACTGAGGGTGAGTGGATATCTTAGAAACCCAGGAATGATCTTTGGTGCAGTGCTAATGGACAATTATGGAGCATACTGTATCAGTTGTTTAAATGTTTTCTACTCTTTTTAAATCTTTCTCTTTTGTGTTAATTCAGTACAACATGAACATCTACAAGACCCAAAAGCACCAGGCAATGTCACTGATTAGATTCATTTGATGTTTCATATAGAGTTCATACAGTTGTGGAACCTCATGAATTTATACTATGAATCGAAAAAAAATCCCATGATTACAAATAGAGAATCAAAAAGCCAAGAGTAAAAAGTGGCTTCAGGGGCACCTGGCATAAGGATACGGTGCCTTGCAAAAGTATTCACCTCCCTTGGTGTTTTTCCTATTTTGTTGCATTACAACCTGTAATTGAAATAGATTTTTATTTGGATTTAATGTAATGGACATACACAAAATAGTCCAAATTGGTGAAGTAAAATGAAAAAAATAACTTGTTTCAAAAAATTCTAAAAGATAATAACGGAAAAGTGGTGCGTGCATATGTATTCACCCCCTTTGCTATGAAGCCCCTAAATAAGATCTGGTGCAACCAATTACCTTCAGAAGTCACATAATTAGTTAAATAAAGTCCACCTGTGTGCAATCTAAGTGTCACATGATCTGTCACATGATCTCAGTATATATACACCTGTTCTGAAAGGACCCAGAGTCTGCAACACCACTAAGCAAGGAGCAAGGAACACCACCAAGCAAGCGGCACCATGAAGACCAAGGAGCTCTCCAAACAGGTCAGGCACAAAGTTGTGGAGAAGTACAGATCAGGGTTGGGTTATACAAAAATATCCAAAACTTTGAACATCCCACGGAGCACCATTAAATCAATTATTAGAAAATGGAAAGAATATGGCACCACAACAAACCTGCCAAGAGAGGCTTTAAGCCGTACACTCCACAGATGTGGGCTTTACGGAAGAGTGGCCAGAAAAAAGCCATTGCTTAAAGAAAAAAATAAGCAAACACGTTTGGTGTTCGCCAAAAGGCATGTGGGAGACTCCCCAAACATATGGAAGAAGGTACTCTGGTCAGATGAGACTAAAATTGAGCTTTTTGGCCATCAAGGAAAACGCTATGTCTGGCGCAAACCCAACACCTCTCATCACCCCGAGAACACCATGTTTTTCATCGGCAGTCACTGGGAAACTGGTCAGAATTCAAGGAATGGTGGATGACGCTAAATACAGGGAAATTCTTGAGGGAAACCTGTTTCAGTCTTCCAGAGATTTGAGACTGGGACGGAGGTTCACCTTCCAGCAGGACAATGACCCTAAGCATACTGCTAAAGCAACACTTGAGTGGTTTAAGGGGAAACATTTAAATGTCTTGGAATGGCCTTGTCAAAGCCCAGACCTCAATCCAATTGAGAATCTGTGGTATGACTTAAAGATTGCTGTACACCAGCGGAACCCATCCAACTTGAAGGAGCTGGTGCAGTTTTGCCTTGAAGAATGGGCAAAAATCCCAGTGGCTAGATGTGCCAAGCTTATAGAGACATACCCCAAGAGACTTGCAGCTGTAATTGCTGCAAAAAGTGGCTCTACAAAGTATTGACTTTTGGGGGGTGAATAGTTATGCACGCTCAAGTTCTGTTTTTTTGTCTTGTTTCTTGATTTGTTTCACAATAAAACATATTTTGCATCTTCAAAGTGGTAGGCATGTTGTGTAAATCAAATGATACAAACCCCCCAAAAATCCATTTTAATTCCAGGTTGTAAGGCAACAAAATAGGAAAAATGCCAAGGGGTGAGTACTTTCGCAAGCCACTGAATGTGCTATCCGGGATTCTTGGGACGTCCCTACCCTACCTTAACCTTAACCCCAACCCTTACCTTAACCATAACTCTTACCCTAACCTTAACCATTTTAAATGTCAACTTCAATGGGGTAGGGATGTCCCAAGGATCCCGGATAGCACAGACCCTGGCATAAGCAGCCATCTCTCCAAAGTGGTGTGTGTGTGTTTGTGCGTATGTGTGTGCGCACATCATGCATTATTGAAGCAGATGTTGAATTATTCAAAACATTCATATTGATCCCAAGGCGTGATATCACTGCAGTCTGGCTCACAGAGAGAGAAAGAGAAATATGGAGACAAAGACGAGAGAGAGAGAGATAAAGCTTAGGTCAGAAGGACGATAACCATCTCATCATCCCATTGATCTCTCAGACCATTCCCACACCACACACATCAATGGTACCCTGGTGGGCCAAACAGAACCCAACCCCGGGTTCAGCCCTGGACACATAACAGGACACAGTCCATGGCAGGAATGTTTACTTTGGAGGAAGTGTGTGTGTGTGTGTGTGTGTGTGTTATTAGGTGAGGTCTTAAAAGAGCAGTGCTAAGCAGTGAAATGTAGCATACCTTGTGAGATGTAGGTGTTGATTAAGTTGCCCCGAGACGCTGATCTTGGGCCAGTTTTGCATTCCCACCATTAATGGTTAGGTTAAGATTGGGGAAGGGGAAGCTGATCCTAGATCTGTACTTAGGGGAAACTTCACCCTGGCAGAATACATTTACAAGAGAGATGCTAATGACAAGGAGTTTTGGATGACCCTCAGAATTACACTGGTGCCACGTCTGACACTGTAGCTGGCGATCTTTGGCTGCGTTCCAGATTGTCTATAAATCAGTCATTATTCACAAATTACTGATTTACTGCAACATCATCTACATTGCATTCGGGCACCAGATTGCAAAATCATATCGATGCGGTTAATGACATGTTAAACACTTACCTTAAGCCTGTTGCATGCTTCCCAGTCTAAACAGTTTGCGTATATATTATAACAGAATTGTGTGAAATGTTTGTTCGTTTTGGAGTTCGTCAGCATTTTTTTTTCTGGCTGTTCGCACACAAATTATTTTTTTTCTTTGAGGCAAGTCGAAGTTTGGTAGCAGAAGTCTACGCCGCTTTATCGGTGAATGGTCAACAGTAGGGGTGGGAACTATGGATGGGATTCTTCAATTAAGTGTTTGCTGTCATTCAATGAGAGAGCGTAGCAGCAGCTAGGCCCTACTGTCTGCACTACTAGTTCTCATGCACATTTTTTCACTTGAGCTAGATGTCAAATTGCGCAACTAAGACCTCCTTGGCAAAGGTGTCATTGTACGCTGATGATTCATGTTTTCTTTTAAATCCACAACTTTAATCCCTCCACAGCCTCATAGAGGATCTAGATGCATTTTCTAACCTCTCTGGATTACAACCAAATTATGATAAATGTACTATATTACGTATTGGATCACTAAAAATATATAATTTTTACATGACTATGTAGTTTACCAATAAAATGGTCTGATGGTGATGTGGATATACTCGGAATACATATCCCAAATGAAATGATCTCACTCCAATACATTTTAATAGAAAGTTAGCAAAAATAGAAAAGATCTTGCTACCATGGAAAGGTAAATACCTGTCAATTTGTGGAAAAATCACCCTGATTAACTCTTTAGTATTATCCCAGTTTACCTATTTGCTTATGGTCTTGCCTACGCCTAGCGAACAGTTTTTTAAATGATATGAGAAAAAAATATTCCATTTTATTTGGAACGGCAAGCCAGACAAAATTAAATGGGCCTATTTATATAATGAATATGAATTCGGAGGACAGAAATTATTAAATATTAAAGCATTAGACCATTCACTAAAAGCTTCAGTCATACAAAAGTTATACTTAAATCCGAACTGGTTCTCTAGCAAATTAGTAAGATTGTCTCTCCCAATGTTCAAGAATGGCCCTTTTCCCTTTATTCAGATTACAACCACTCACTTTCAGTTATTTGAAAAGGAAATCATCTCCCAAATATCACTTTTTCTAAAACAAGCCATAGAAAGTTGGTTGCAATTTCAATTTAATCCTCCAGAAACTACAGAACAAATAATGCAACAAATATTGTGGTTAAACTCAAATATACTAATTGATTAAAATAATAAAATAATAAAATAAAATGAAAGGTATAATAATAATAATAATAATAATAATAATAAGCAAACCAGATGGACATGATGAAAATGATCGGAGAGGTTGAGGGTAGAGGAAGTTCAGGAGTAAAAACAAACAAAATAGAATTATTGTAAAATTGACTGTGTCCATAAAATGTATAAGCTTGAAGTAGAGGCCTAAGCATTGTTGTTCACTAGTTTACTCCAATTAGGGAAGGGGTGGTGGGGTTGGAAAGTAATAAAGGGAAATATATTTAAAAAAAAGATATGTATATATATGTATGTATTTGTATTTATATGTATGTATGTATGTATGTATGTATGTATGTATGTATGTATGTATGTATGTATGTACAGTGGGAAAAAAATGTATTTAGTCAGCCACCAATTGTGCAAGTTCTCCCACTTAAAAAGATGAGAGAGGCCTGTAATTTTCATCATAGGTACAAGTCAACTATGACAGACAAATTGAGGAAAAAAAATCCAGAAAATCACATTGTAGGATTTTTAATGAATTTATTTGCAAATTATGGTGGAAAATAAGTATTTGGTCACCTACAAACAAGCAAGATTTCTGGCTCTCACAGACCTGTAACTTCTTCTTTAAGAGGCTCCTCTGTCCTCCACTCGTTACCTCTATTAATGGCACCTGTTTGAACTTGTTATCAGTATAAAAGACACCTGTCCACAACCTCAAACAGTCACACTCCAAACTCCACTATGGCCAAGACCAAAGAGCTGTCAAAGGACACCAGAAACAAAATTGTAGACCTGCACCAGATTGGTAAGACTGAATCTGCAATAGGTAAGCAGCTTGGTTTGAAGAAATCAACTGTGGGAGCAATTATTAGGAAATGGAAGACATACAAGACCACTGATAATCTCCCTCGATCTGAGGATCCACGCAAGATCTCACCCCGTGGGGTCAAAATGATCACAAGAACGGTGAGCAAAAATCCCAGAACCACACGGGTGGACCTAGTGAATGACCTGCAGAGAGCTGGGACCAAAGTAACAAAGCCTACCATCAGTAACACACTACGCCGCCAGGGACTCAAATCCTGCAGTGCCAGACGTGTCCCCCTGCTTAAGCCAGTACATGTCCAGGCCCGTCTGAAGTTTGCAAGAGTGCATTTGGATGATCCAGAAGAGGATTGGGAGAATGTCATACGGTCAGATGAAACCAAAATATAACTTTTTGGTAAAAACTCAACTCGTCGTGTTTGGAGGACAAAGAATAATGAGTTGCATCCAAAGAACACCATACCTACTGTGAAGCATGGGGGTGGAAACATCATGCTTTGGGGCTGTTTTTCTGCAAAGGGACCAGGACGACTGATCCGTGTAAAGGAAAGAATGAATGGGGCCATGTATCGTGAGATTTTGAGTGAAAACCTCCTTCCATCAGCAAGGGCATTGAAGATGAAATGTGGCTGGGTCTTTCAGCATGACAATGATCCCAAACACACCGCCCGGGCAACGAAGGAGTGGCTTCGTAAGAAGCATTTCAAGGTCCTGGAGTGGCCTAGCCAGTCTCCAGATCTCAACCCCATAGAAAATCTTTGGAGGGAGTTGAAAGTCTGTGTTGCCCAGCGACAGCCCCAAAACATCACTGCTCTAGAGGAGATCTGCATGGAGGAATGGGCCAAAATACCAGCAACAGTGTGTGAAAACCTTGTGAAGACTTACAGAAAACGTTTGACCTGTGTCAATGCCAACAAAGGGTATATAACAAAGTATTGAGAAACTTTTTGTTATTGACCAAATACTTATTTTCCACCATAATTTGCAAATAAATTCATAAAAAATCCTACAATGTGATTTTCTGGATTTTTTTTTCTCATTTTGTCTGTCATGGTTGACGTGTACCTATGATGAAAATTACAGGCCTCTCTCATCTTTTTAAGTGGGAGAACTTGCACAATTGGTGGCTGACTAAATACTTTTTTCCCCCACTGTATGTATGTATGTATGTATGTATGTATGTGTATATATATATATATATATATATATATATATATATATATATATATATATATATATATATATATATATATATATATATTGGAAGAAGAAGAAAAAACATATGGGGGATTGGAAGTGATGCAGACAATTACATTGATGGAAGTTACAATCTATCTGCAATATTAAAGCTGATTTACCCCCTAAAAAAATAAAAATAAATTGCCAAAGAATAAATGGTTGAGAGAATGCCAAGAGTGTGCAAAGCTGTCATCAAGGCAAATGGTGGCTATTTGAAGAATCTCAATTATAAAATATATTTTGATTTGTTTAACACTTTTTTGGTTACTACATGATTCCATATGTGTTATTTCATAGTGTTGATGTCTTCACTATTATTATACAATGTAAAAAATTGTAAAAATAAAGAAAAACCCTTGAATGAGTAGGTGTGTCCAAACCTTTGACTGGTAGTGTGTGTATATACAGTGGGGAGAACAAGTATTTGATACACTGCCGATTTTGCAGGTTTTCCTACTTACAAAGCATGTAGAGGTCTGTAATTTTGTATCATAGGTACACTTCAACTGTGAGAGACGGAATCTAAAACAAAAATCCAGAAAATCACATTGTATGATTTTTAAGTAATTAATTTGCATTTTATTGCATGACATAAGTATTTGATACATCAGAAAAGCAGAATTTAATATTTGGTACAGAAACCTTTGTCTGCAATTACAGAGATCATACGTTTCCTGTAGGTCTTGACCAGGTTTGCACACACTGCAGCAGGGATTTTGGCCCACTCCTCCATACAGACCTTCTCCAGATCCTTCAGGTTTCGGGGCTGTCGCTGGGCAATATGGACTTTCAGCTCCCTCCAAAGATTTTCAATTGGGTTCAGGTCTGGAGACTGGCTAGGCCACTCCAGGACCTGGAGATGCTTCTTACGGAGCCACTCCTTAGTTGCCCTGGCTGTGTGTTTCGGGTCGTTGTCATGCTGGAAGACCCAGCCACGACCCATCTTCAATGCTCTTACTGAGGGAAGGAGGTTGTTGGCTAAGATCTCGCGATACATGGCCCCATCCATCCTCCCCTCAATACGGTGCAGTCGTCCTGTCCCCTTTGCAGAAAAGCATCCCCAAAGAATGATGTTTCCACCTCCATGCTTCACGGTTGGGATGGTGTTCTTGGGGTTGTACTCATCCTTTCTTCTTCCTCCAAACACGGCGAGTGGAGTTTAGACCAAAAAGCTCTATATATGTCTCATCAGACCACATGACCTTCTCCCATTCCTCCTCTGGATCATCCAGATGGTCATTGGCAAACTTCAGACGGGCCTGGACATGCGCTGGCTTGAGCAGGGAGACCTTGGTGCGCTGCAGGATTTTAATCCATGACGGCGTAGTGTGTTACTAATGGTTTTCTTTGAGACTGTGGTCCCAGCTCTCTTCAGGTCATTGACCAGGTCCTGCCGTGTAGTTCTGGGCTGATCCCTCACCTTCCTCATGATCATTGATGCCCCACGAGGTGAGATCTTGCATGGAGCCCCAGACCGAGGGTGATTGACCGTCATCTTGAACTTCTTCCATTTTCTAAAAATTACGCCAACAGTTGTTGCCTTCTCACCAAGCTGCTTGCCTATTGTCCTGCAGCCCATCCCAGCCTTGTGCAGGTCTACAATTTTATCCCTGATGTCCTTACACAGCTCTCTGGTCTTGGCCATTGTGGAGAGGTTGGAGTCTGTTTGATTGAGTGTGTGGACAGGTGTCTTTTATACAGGTAACGAGTTCAAAGAGGTGCAGTTAATACAGGTAATGAGTGGAGAACAGGAGGGCTTCTTAAAGAAAAACTAACAGGTCTGTGAGAGCCGGAAATCTTACTGGTTGGTAGGTGATCAAATACTTATGTCATGCAATAAAATGCAAATTAATTACTTAAAAATCATACAATGTGATTTTCTAGATTTTTGTTTTAGATTCCGTCTCTCACAGTTGAAGTGTACCTATGATAAAAAGTACAGACCTCTACATGCTTTGTAAGTAGGAAAACCTGCAAAATCGGCAGTGTATCAAATACTTGTTCTCCCCACTGTATATATATATATATATATATATATATATATATATATATATATATATATATATATATATATATATATATATATATGAGTTGGTGGTGCCCACAGGGCCGAATTGTTGTCCCAGTCCACCCCTGTCTGACTCACCAGAATGTTTTGTGCTTAGTCTGAGTTCATGCAGTGGAGTTACAGCTGGTGCAATATGTGAGTCTTCTAGCGCCGCGCCCTGGCCCAAAAAGTCGTAGCTGAACCATAGGCGGCTGGTGGCTGCAGACGATGTTGCCGCATCCCGTCCCGCTTTACCACAGTCCTGCATTCGTATCCAAATCTGCCAATCTTCTCTCCAATCCCTCCCTCCCTCCCTACCTCATCCTCCTCCTCCTCCTCACCCCGCCGACGCGCACACCACCAACGCTCCTCTCGGGTTTCTAGACACACTACTCTCTGCTTAAGTGGCTCGGCATCGGTAACGGTATGTAAACTATCTGTCTATGACAACTTATCCTGGCAAAGCGGTTTTACAAAAAATATGCCGAATGATTAGGCTATATGTTCAGTTGTTCCTGAGATTTAGTCTGTTTTCTTTATGTTTGCATTGAATTGATCAATGGTAGACTAGATGTGTACCGATAGACTTGTGAAGTAGAGTGACTGGCTCCTCTCCCCTTATCCTCAGATGACTGCATTACATTTCAATGTATTTCATCAGAAACTACATGAGCCCATTTTTAGACGCCTCTGATTTATCCACCGTATTCCCATTTACAGTTTGACTTTTGAATTCACATTTAATTCATATTATTTGAATAGCATATTTACCGTGACAGTCATTTGTTGAAAAATTGCCAAAGACCGTATTAAGTCATTAATAATCAGACACTCATTTAAACCTACCATGACATATGGGAGAGCGGTACAGAACGCTCAGGTGACGGATTTCAACCACTCTTTGCCTTATCCAAAGTAACTGGATTAATTGTCTATAAGGTGAAGCTTGGACACACGCATGTGGCATAATTCGTTTTAATATTTAACTTCTATCAGGTTAAACAAATGTAGCCGTGGTATTCATTAAGATGTAATATTGAATAGATTGAGATAGGAATGCAATTAAATCGACGCAATAGAATGCTGTTTTGTTTCCCTGGGCGCCTTGAGCTGCAGTTCGATTCGTTCCGCTCGATTGGATGACGTATGTTTATTTAACCGAGAGTGGGCGTGATATGGAGACTTTGTGGAGATCGACCTTCTTATGTGTGCTTGCCTCTCGGTTCAGACGAGGACAATTGAGAATCACACAAGGACGCACAAATGTCCCTCTAGGCTGCAAAATAGACTATAATGAAGTTGACATTACTTAAGAATGTTTGCAATTTCTAAAGATATTAAGATCATTCATTGTAAACATTCCTAAAGATATTAAGATCATTAATCGTAAACTAGATGAATTAGTGTCATTTGTCAATGCCAGATATTTCTCAAAATATTGTTAAATAGGCCAGTCTGTTGATACTGATTTTCTTTGTTCAGTTATTGCCTAGGGCAGCATATTGTCTGTGTTATTATGAATGTTTTAAAGAAATGTGTCATGACGAAGATTCTTTCTGCTTTTGAATACGATGTAATTAGTATCTTTTTCGTTTGAGATTATGTAGCAATGTTGTTACCCATGGATACTAGTGTTGTGCTGGGTGAATTATAACTATCCCAGGCCTCCAGTGACTCAGCAATGGTATGTGTGACTCAGACGCAGCCTGTGTGTGTGTGTGTGTGTGTGGGGGGGGGGGGGGGGGGGGGGTGGGGGGGGGGGGGGGGAGCGGGATCTGCTTGCGTGGCTGCCTGCCTGTACGACTCCAGGAATGGAAATACTGATCAACAGAGAAATAGCAGGGATGAAAGAGGGATTCAAATGATGTTACTCTAACCCGAATTGATAGGATACCCTATTCATTCTCCCGCTGCAATATAATGAACGTTTATGTAAATGAATGAGTTAGCCATTAGTATGACTATATAATATAAACGCTTTTATCCAAAGCGTCTTACAGTCATAAAGTGGAGGGGCTACCATTGGGATAATTATTTTTCAGGCTTGCAGAAACACATTTTGAGATAATGTTTTGAATTCCAACAAAGAACAATGTGAACATACTGTAGCGTTCTCACCCACCAGGGTCAAGTGAAAGTGCACCAGCTTGACAGCCAGCTAAATGTTTGTGTGGGCAAGAGCCCAAGCTAATGTGCATTAGATAAACCTGTTTGGGTGCTCTCCAGGAGCTAGCTAAATCAGTCGTAGCCTATAGCATTTTATTGAGCTTCGTAGAGCTATTAGCTAGCTTAGCAAGTCTGGGAGCTGTCCTGAGTTTTAGCCTGAGGCTACTGTGCTGAGTCACACTGTCGTTGCTACCCACTGATCAACCCACACAGCCCACATACACTTAACTAGGATGAATGCTTTGGTTCCTGATAGGGTGATAGGAATTTAAGCAGATATGTAGACTGGACAATGGTCTGAAGGAAAAATAAGACAGGTGTTCTGGTGTGGTTTGGGAAGGCTTTGGGCTCAATTCGATCTGTATCGCTGAAGTTAGCGCAGGTTTAAACTTAAAGGTCATTTTCAGTGGAGACATCATATGCAACCTTTACCGTGAATGCAGTCTCCGCGAATGCGGGAACATTGCCTTTAAATTTCAATCGCACTATAGCGCTGAACCTCCGCAATACGGATTGAATCAAGCCCTTTGGTTGTCAATTACACAACGCAACCTCCAAGGCAAATAGAGACATTTGCCATAATTGCAGGCAACTGAGATTACGGAGTGTGTTGCCCTTTCAATTATGGAGTGTGGTGCCATCTGTAGATTATGGAGTGTGTTGACGTTTTATTTACGGTCCCATTCATTCAATTCTGATTACCAGGTTTCTAGGAAATTGAGGGATTTAAATAACCATATCCATAAAAATCAGGACATGCCCTTCCACATCCATAAGGTTAATAAACAGTGGTGGTCGGCCAAGCTCAGCTGGTAGAGCACGGCGCTTGTAACGCCAAGGTAGTGGGTTCGATCCCCGGGACCACCCGTACACAAAAAAAAAATGTATGCACGCATGACTGTAAGTCGCTTTGGATAAAAGCTTCTGCTAAATAGCATATTATTATTATTATTATTATTATAAGCCATTTTGGATGAAACTGGCAGACAAATTTGGTTTAAATAGTTGTTTTCCTTATCTAGACATAATATCACATAATGACTAATCAAAAACAGATGTTGAAATTTTAGTAAATTTATTTAAAAAAAAAAACAGAAATACCTTATTTAAGTAAGTATTCAGACCCTTTGCTATGAGACTCAAAATTGAGCTCAGGTACATCCTGTTTCTATTGATCACCCTTGAGATGTTTCTACAATTTGATTGGACTCCACCTGTGGTATATTCAATTGATTGGACATGATTTGGAAAGGCACACACCTGTCTATATAAGGTCCCACCGTTGAAAGTGCATGTCAGAGCAAGAACCAAGCCATGAGGTCGAAGGAATTGTCCGTAGAGCTCCGAGACAAGATTGTGTCGAGGCACAGATCTGGGGAAGGGTACCAAAAAATGTCTGCAGCATTGAAGGTCCCCAAGAACACAGTGGCCTCCATCATTCTTAAATGGAAGAAGTTTAGAACCACCAAGACTCTTCCTAGAGCTGGCCTCCCGACAAACTGAGCAATCGGGAGAGAAGGGCCTTGGTCAGGGAGGTGACCAAGAACCCGATGGTCATTCTGACAAAGCTCTAGAGTTCCTCTGTGGAGAAGGGAGAACATTCCAGAAGGACAATCATCTCTGCAGCACTCCACCAATTAGGCCTTTATGGTAGAGTGGCCAGACGGAAGCCACTCCTCAGTAAAAGGCACATGACAGCCCGCTTGGAGTTTGCCAAAAGGCACCTAAAGACTCTCAGACCATGAGAAACAAGGGTCTGATGAAACCAAGATTGAACTCTTTGGCCTGAATGCCAAGCGTCACGTCTGGAGGAAACCTGGCACCATCCCTACGGTGAAGTATGGTGGTGGCAGCATCATGCTGCGGGGATGTTTTTCAGTGGCATGGACTGGGAGACTAGTCAGGATCGAGGGAAAGATGAATGGAGCAAAGTACAGAGAGATCCTTGATGAAAACCTGCTCCAGAGCGTTCAGGACCACAGACTGGGGCGAAGGTTCACCTTCCAACAGGACAACGACCCTAAGCACACAGCCAAGACATCACAGGAGTGGGCTCGGGACAAGTCTCTAAATGTCTTTGAGTGGCCCAGCCAGAGCCCGGACTTGAACCTGATCGAACATCTCTGGAGAGACCTGAAAATAGCTGTGCAGCAACTCTCCCCATCCAACCTGACAGAGCTTGAGAGGATCTGTAGAGAAGAATGGGAGAAACTCCCCAAATTCCGGTGTGCCTAGCTTGTAGCGTCATACCCAAGAAGACTCGAGGCTATAAGCGCTACCAAAGGTGCTTCAACAAAGTACTGAGTAAACGGTCTGAATACTTATGTAAATGTGAACTTTCAGTTGTATATTCTTTTATACATTTACAAACATTTCTAAAAACCTGTTTTTACTTTGTCATTATGGGGTATTGTTTGTAGATTGATGAAGAAAAAAAACGATTTAATACATTTTAAAATGAGGCTGTAATGTAACAAAATGTGGGGGGTTTTAATACTTTCCGAATGCACTGTAGGCTACATCTCTGCATTTTTCGACGTAGAGTTCCATACTGAAATTCTCCCTGCAGAAACTAAATAATTTGTCAAGTTTGTCAACATACTGGCTTGGTGTCATTCTCATGATATGGGTTGGAGCTGTTCTTGATTTTCTTTGTTTGTGTATTGTGTGAGCTTTTGTATTGAAGGAAAAAAATATGCCTCAAGCCTCAACAAACATATTCATAAATTCCAACACTCCAAGTAGGGACAAAATCCATATCCGAAATACAGCGAGAGACAAAACATCATAGTGGGCTGAAAAGTTTTGAATGCATAACCACCATAACAGAAATCCGTTGTCCAAAAAGAATCCTGGATTTTACATACTGTATGTCTTAGCGCTTAACATTCACTTGAAGAGGCATATCTATGGGGTATTTTATGGGAATTGCCATCTCTCCTTGCTTGCTGGATTCTGAAGGACTCAATGTCCCGAAATAAGATTTGTGAAATGGGAAAGGACAGAATGTTCTTTCTCTCTCTCTCTCTCTCTCTCTCTCTGGGTTTTCTCACCTTGAGCAATGGTATCACAGTATCACTTGTCGTTGTGTTGAAGGTCACCTTAACAGGTATTTTTCATAATTCGTGTCCCCTGGTTGTTGTCTATTCAACCCCGTGACCCTGTCTTGGGTTTGTTATGGTGAAGGATGACATGTCACTGTGCAGACGACACATTTGTGACAGCCATTTTATATCCATTACATGAAACCTGACACCTCTGGGACATAAGGATGGAGAGGAGATGCCCACCTCATGATTGTGTGTGTGTGTTGGCTACACTTAGAGCATTTGCCTGCAATATGCAGAAGATATATTCCAATGTGTTACTGGCTGTGGGGGCTGTAGATTAGTTGTGGTTACACAAGCACAAAATTCTGCCGCAATTAGTATTCATTACCAACTTCTTATCGTTTGCGGCCTCATACAATTCACGTCCCTAATTCTTCATTATTTTATGAGAGAAGTCAAAACAAAGATCTGTGAAAAGGGTGTTTCAAAATTGAGAAATTACTGTTCCATCTCCCCTCGCAGCCTAATAGTCACGCTCCTCAGTAGCCCACATAGAGCTAGATGGAATAAAATGAAAATAAAGCGACGATTTTGTATGAAATATAGTAAAATGAGTGAAAGAGATGGTTTGGTCAGGAGAGTTGGAGGTGAGATATTTAGTGGCAGTGGTGATGTCATGGTTGGCACAGTGTGGGCACAGTGTGGGCAGCCCGGGCCTCTAGGTGACGATGACACAGCGCCAATCCCCTACTGTTGCCCTTTTCTGTCTGTCTGTCTGTCTGGCTATCTTTGACTGCATAGTTATGCATCTCTTTCCTCTCTTTACTGCCTTAAAAAAAAAAACTCTCTCTCTCTCATATTATAATTGTTTAGTATTATACCATCACCAATGTGTCTTCTCTGTTCTCCTTGTCTCTTGATATGATACTGAATCAGGGCCGGCTCCAGGCATAAGCGACATTAAGGCCACAGGCTGCTAGGAACTCAGTCTGGGTCTCAACTTACTGTTGAGAGTTAGAATAGTAGAATACACAAGGTGCAAGTTCAACATTTTTGTTTGTGTATCAGCAGTTCTTATCTTGTTATGTCAGACACTGACAGTCACTCAATTAGCCATGTCAGCTAACCATTTTTAGATTGGTAAGTCAGTCTAGCTAGATATCTACAGTGCCTTCAGAAAGTATTCATACCCCTTGACTTATTCCACATTTTGTTGTGTTACAACCAAAGAAAAATCTCACCCATCCACATACAATACCCCATAATGACAAAGTGAAAACATATTTTTAGAAATGTTTGCAAATTGATTGAAAATGAAATACAGAAATATCTAATTTACATAGGTATTCACATGCTATAATCACTTTGCACACCTGGATTGTACAATATTTGCACATTATTCTTTTTAAAATTCTTCAAGCTCTGTCAAGTTGGTTGTTTATCATTGCTAGACAGCCATTTTCAAGTCATGCCATAGATTTCCAAGCCTATTTAAGTCAAAACTGTAACTAGGCCACTCAGGAACATCCAATGTCATCTTGGTAAGCAACTCCAGTCCTTGTGTTTTAGGTTATCGTCTTGCTGAAAGGTGAATTTGTCTCCCAGTGTCTGTTGGAAAGCAGACTGAACCAGGTTTTCCTCTAGGATTTTGCCTGTGCTTAGCGCTATTCCATTTATTTTCACCCCCCCATAAAACTCCCTTGCCGATGACAAGCATACCCATGACATGATGCAGCCACCACCATATGTATTCAGGACATAAAGTGAATTTCTTTGCTACATTTTTAGCAGTTTTACTTTTGTGCCTTATTTTGTGCTTAGACAGGATGCATGTTTTGGAATATTTTTATTCTGTACAGGCTTCCTTCTTCTATTGTGGAGTGACTACAATGTTGTTGATCCATCCTCAGTTTTCTCCTATCACTGCCATTAAACTTTGTAACTGTTTTAAGGTCACCATTGGCCTCATGGTGAAATCCCTGAACGGTTTCCTTCGTCTCTGGCAACTGAGTTAGGAAGATTGCCTGTATCTTTGTAGTGACTGGGTGTATTAATACACCACCAAAAGTGTAATTAATAAATTCACCATGCTCAATCTCTGCTTTTTTTTAAATCCATCTACCAATATGTGCCCTTCTTTGCAAGACATTGGAAAACCTCCCTGGTCTTTGTGGTTGAATCTGTGTTTGAAATTCACTGTTCGACTGAGGAACCTTACAGATAATTGTATGTGTGGGGTACAGAGATGAGGTAGTCACTCAAAAATCCTGTTAAACACTATTATTGCACACAAAGTCCATGCCAAATTATTATGTGACTTGTTAAGCACATTGTTACTCCTACTCTTATTTAGGCTTGCCATAACAAAGAGGTTGAATACATATTGACTCATTTCAGCTTTACATTTTTTATTAATTTGTAAAAATTTGTAAAAACATAATTACACTTTGACATTATGGGGTATTGTGTGTAGGTCAGTGCCACAACATCTCAAATTAATCCATTTTAAATTCAGGCTGTAACACAACAAAATGTGAAAAAAGTCAAGGGGTGTGAATACTTTCTGAAGGCACTGTACATTTGTAGTAATTATGGCCTAATACTTCTCTCTGCATTGTTGGGAAGGGCCCGTAAGTAAGCGTTTCACTGTTAGGCCACACCTGTTGTTTACGAAGCATATGACGAATAACATTTTATTTGATACCACCTCATGGCAAAATGGGTAGAATTGAAATGAGCTGTGAAACAATGTTTTTGTATGGGGGTACACTAACTCTCGCTTAGGGCCCCCGAAAGGGGGCCCTAAGCGAGGGTGAATACACTTAGTTTCATCCTTTCCTTTGTTGTATATTATAGCACATCCTTCCTCACTGGTCAGAGAAGATTGGCCATGCATGTCAGAGCAGTATGATGCCAGCCCAGCCTATATCCCACCGTTTGCCTCCTGGAGTTTATTCTGTCTGATCCCTGCAGATAGGGTAAGAAGCCTTTGAAAAGAAAGCATTTTTAGAGTAGTATGTAGACCCACCCAGAGACTCAGACAGATAGCCCTGCCTCATTTCCCCAGGTGGTGATCTGGGTGGTGTTCATTAGGCATGAAAACAGTCTGAAATGGAGTGAAATGGGGAGGGACTATCTGAATTTCTCCAATTAGAAATGCTCATTTTCATTGTCCATTGGTGTGCCCTCATGAACATAACCCTGGACTCAGTGATTTGGCCACAACCACTCCGAGGTGGGGGTCTGAGATTGGTACTCGGAGGCCCAGCTGCGATTAACGTAGAGAGGCTTTAACTGATTCAGGGCGGCAGGTAGCTTAGTGGTTAAGAGCGTTGTGCCTGTAACCGAAAGGTCGCTGGTTCTAATCCCCGAGCCGACTAGGTGAAAAATCTGTCGATGTGCCCTTGAGCAAGTTACTTAACCCTAATTGCTCCTGTAAATCGCTCTGGATAAGAGCGTCTGCTAAATGACAAAAACCAAAACAAAACAAACTGGCTAAGCAGCACAATCATCCAGCACTGCCAAATCACAGGACTAGGATTACAGAGAGGAACTGGGACATACACTTACTGTTCAGGTTCAAGGTGGCGAGCCAACCGACAGACACGAAATGGTCGGGTGGCGTTGGCATGGGGTTTGTTTCGTTGTTTAGGGTGAAACGTTACAGAACATTTAGACAGAGTTTTATTGTATGTAACCCACATGTTTCTCCAAGTGTCTGCTCTATGCATTACATTTCTAACTACAATGGTCTATATATTTTGCACCCTGCTGAATAAGCCTGGGGGGTATAGGGGGTCTATAGAAACAGGGACAGAAAAGGCTGAACTTGAGGGAGCCATTTTGGTATGCCAAGTCTGCAGTGCTGATATGATACAGCAATGATTCAGAATCTGATACTGAAGCCTACATGAAAGTGCAGCCATTTTTATATCAATTTCTGGGTAACAATTAAGTGCCTTAAACGTGCAATATGCAGAAATCACTCCACCATTTCCTAATAGTTTGCCTATTCCCGTGTAGCTCAGTTGGTAGAGCATGGCGTTTGCAACGCCACGGTTGTGGGTTCGATTCCCACGGGGGGTCAGTATGAAAATGTATGCACTCACTAACTGTAAGTCGCTCTGGATAAGAGCGTCTGCTAAATTACTAAAATGTGAAATGTAATTTCAGTTTATGTGACAAAACAAGCAATGTGTAGAGAACCATTGTACCATCTAAACCGCTGTGAAATATATTTTCAATAACCAAAAATATTGTATTTTCAGCTGTTTGAAGCTGGTGTACAAAACTGAAAGGAAAAGACAAAAACTAAATTTACGAATGGGAAGCATAGAAATAGCGCACATAGAACAGATCTACCGCTTCTTAGACTTGCTTTCAATGAGAATGACGGATCTATAACTCACTCGCCCAAAAAGTTACATATTGCAGCTTTAATGTAATAGTTTTCCATTAAAATGGAAACATTGCTTTTTAGCAAAAAACTATTTCTCAAGCAAGAATTTAGCTAGAACTGTGCGGGAGTGGTAGCGCGCCTGGAAACTGAAAACTAGCTGTTATTGGCAGAGAGGTTTGAAACTCTCTTTGTTATCTGTCTATTAACTTATTTACCGCCTGGTGATGTCACCAGGCAAGCCGAAACTCCACCCATGCAAAATCTGCGTATTAGAAGGCCCTTTTAGAATGTATTTTCAACCAGCAACTATCATGAAATGACAGATTTTTTTTTTTCTTTTACAGTTTTAGTTTCATCAGCTGTTGCACAATATGATACAAACACAGGAAAAACTGAATTTTGTCTGCATTGGGCCTTTCAAATGTCATACTTGGTGGTCTATGAAGATTGTGTAATAAACATTTTACGGAGACTATAGCCTGGTCTGTCATTTTCCATTTCAATTTGCGCCTCTTTAGCAATAGGTTATACTAAGCTCTGCCTTCAGAATGGGATGAAGTCACATTAGCTAAATGAGATTAGCAGCGCTAACCCTGTTTTCATGTGCCTCTCCACTCTACCTTTGAGATGGCCCATGCAGGCATCAGGTTCAAAATGCCTTTATTACTCTTCCCTGTTGGGTGTCAGTGTTGCATAAAAGCACACCTTGTCTCAGTTACTTAGGAGTGACTGCTGGAGTAAACAGGAAATTACATCATCAGGTCACCATCGGCAGGTGTAGCCCTTAGCGCTATATCTATAGCTTAGCACAATGGGGTGCCATGATGGTCAGATGCTTGTTGTGTGTTTGTCTGTACTATGAAGGTGTCTTTGGGTAAGCCAACCATCTCTCATCCATACCCTTCTCACACTACTGAGCTGAACCAAGCCAAGTCCAAGCCCAGCTGTACTGGGCATGGTAGTGTGAAAAGGGTACCAGAGAGTTCATTTATATGCAGGTTTATGCAGTCTTAATTGAGAGAATGCATCAGATCTCTTTCAGGTACCAGATTTATGGTTTGTATATGTTGTGTCTTGGATAGAGGAGCTATCCAGGGTGCTGAAGTCATGCTCTGCCCAAACATAGGCTACTGTATCTGTATCCCATGCCCTGGATTGAAGTGGTCCGCATGTACTTATCTAACCATTATCTAGTTATGGGGGATATTATAAATTAACCCTAGATCAGTGTCTAGGGGCAACTGTATCCTCCTCCGTACCTTACATTCTGCCAACTCTCCGCAACATGTTTTATCAGTAAGAGAGGCACGCCAAATGTTAGCGACCAGGCTAACTCAAGCCAAGCATCTAACATTGATTGCGTTGATTAAACATCTTCTCAGTTCTATCTCAACTCCAGCTGGCTACAGCGAGATAGAGTTAGATGCTGCCTCCAAAGACGGACAAGAGTTTATTTCCAAAACGCTATATCCACCAGTTTTTCTGTGTGTTTTTTCATCAGAAATGATTGATTATGGGTACCTTCATGTGTGTGTAAAATATGACTGTTCTCAGATTTTTTATTCAGAGATTTTTGATGTGTATGAAAATGTGTTTCTTTTGCAAAATGCTATACACTGAGTATATAAAACATTAAGAACACCTGGGGGGGGGGCTGACCTACACATTGGTGCAGCTGGCTTCCGGGTTAAGCGAGTGGGTGTTAAGAAGCGTGGCTTGGCGGGAGGACGCGTGGCTCAAACTTCACCTCTCCCGAGCCCATTGGGGAGTTGCAGCGATGAGACAAGATCGTAATCATGAAATTGGGGAAAAAAAGGGGGGTAAAAATTACAACAAAATAGCTACTCAATATTAGGAAGTTGTTCCTAATGTTTGGTATAGTCAGTGTATATGCTATTGTTTAGCTGGAATGGAATGTTCTTATCCTGTATATTTGACTGTGAGATGTGGTTGTCTCACCTAGCTATCTTAAGATGAATGCACTTACTGTAAGTCACCCTGGATTAGAACATCTGCTAAATGACTAAAATGACAAATGTAAATGTTTTACATACAGATCTCATATTACTGTATTGACATTTTAAATTCTAAATATTGATGTCACAAATGTATCATTTCTACATTTCTTTATAAAAAATGTAGTTATTTGTTACATTTGACTGTGTAAAACCTAGCAGTACTACTTATTTTTCTGAGAGTGAGGCGGATATATAGCATTTTACAAAAAAAACATGATTATTTGTCTCTGAAATGAAACCATCAAGTTATATATTTTAAACAAATACATGTCTGTCATTGAACAACCCTATGTCATGATTAGGGCCAGTATGAAAATAATAATGTATGCACTAACTGTAAGTCGCTCTGGATAAGAGCGTCAGCTAAATGACGTAAATGTAAATGTAGTTGGTGAAAAAACACACCAATCTCTTTCATAATTTCTTTAAACAATAAAAGCTAATTTACCAACATTTCTGAAAATGGATATATAGCGTTTTGGAATGAAACTCTTGAATTTGAGATGTAATCTTTTTAAATTCCTTGAACCTCCTCACAGTCCCTGATTGCTAAATGTGGAGCAGGCTATGTGGAACAGTGCAGTGGCTGGGCCGTGGTCGATCATCAGATCATTGCTCTGTTTTAGATGCTTTTAAACAGAGCGCTCCCATTTCCAGAGTTAAGATGCGGGTATTTATATCAAGCAGGTCAGCTGAGGTAAAGGAGGACTGAGGAGAGTATCCGCGAGTTCTGTCTGAAAAACTCACCTTCTGTCCTCTGGGTCCTGGAGTGCTTTATGGAGAGCAGTGGCGGTCGGTGCCGTTTAAGATGAGGGAGGACGATTATTTTTGTTATGAGCATGGCCTTATTCCTATTACATCTAGCTGATTTAAGGTGTAATCATTAGTCCAACAGTTGCAAATGATTGTTTCTATTGGACAAATTCAGGTATGTTTATCCCAGTTTCGTTCCATTTGCTTCAGTTTAAGAAATGTTTTCCAACAGAATCGGCGGAATGAATACACCCCTGATCAAACAAACACAGTTAGTAAAGTTAGCAGTTACACCGGCGGGCCCCGTGGCAATAAATTAGTAAAACCAAAAGCTTACCTTGACTTGTAAGAGTTCCAGTGTTGGATAGTCATAGCCAGCTAGCTAACATAGCATCCCTCTGTTTGAGTAGGATAAACTAGCTAGCTGCATGTGCTAGCTAAGTAAGTGATCTCTCTCTCGCTCTCCCTCCCTCCCTCCATTTTTGAAGAAATGAATTTGTTCAAAGCTGTCTTTGTCTCTCTTAGTGTCAACTACTCACCACATTTTATGCACTGCAGTGCTAGCTAGCTGTAGCTTATGCTTTCAGTACTAGATTCATTATCTGATCCTTTGATTGTTTGGACAACATGTCAGTTCATGCTGCAAGAGCTCTGATAGGTTGGAGGACGTCCTCCGGAAGTTGTCAAAATTACTGTGTAAGTCTATAGAAGGGAGTGAGAACCATGAGCCTCCTAGGTTTTGTATTGAAGTCAATGTACCAAGAGGAGGACTGAAGCTAGCTGTCCTCCGGCTACACCATGGTGCTACCCTACAAAGTGCTGTTGAGGCTACTGTAGACCTCCATTGCAAAACAGGGTGTTTTAATCAATTATTTGGTGGCGTGAATATATTTAGTATAATTATATCTAAAAAGGAGAAGAACTTCTTATATTTTGGAAATTCACTGAGGAGGATGGTCCTCCCCTTCCTCCTCTGTGGAGCCTCCACTGATGGAGAGCCAAGTCAAGTGAGTCTGGAGGTAAGAGTTTAGATCCTCCTGAGGTTCTTAAGTCAACCGCTCACACCAGGCGGACATGATCCAATGTCAACAGTGTCGCTTTAGTCGTTTACCTCAGGATATTGAGGTTTGTCAGTATGTGCTCTTGTTTCACTGGCTTCCCACATTAATTATGTGTGGATGTGGGTGTCTGTGAGTGGTTCAGGTTTTATCATGTGTACCATCAAGAAGTCAGGACAACCATGGTACAGAGAAGTGAGGACACAAGCTAATGATGTGGTAATGAACTCCTCTGTGAGCCTCTTTCATATTGCTAAAACAGGCCTATTGCTGAATGTGTTAGGGAGGCTGCTTCAGAAGTTCAGAGGCGCTGACGACTTTTTGTACATGTCAGGAAATGACACAGACGTGAGTGATAGAAAATTCCTTGCTGAAATAAGAGCAGTCGGAGGATATTGAGCAGGAAACTCAACAATCAAATGCATTGGTTAAGACTTAGCCTGCATCTAGCTGATCTAGGATGTAATCATTAGTCCAACATTTGCAAACAAGAGTTTCTATTGTACAAATTCAGGTATGTTTATCCCAGTTTCGTTCCGCTTGCTTCTGTTTAAGAAAACACAGTTAGCACAGTGGACAGTCAGTAAGCAGTTTAGCAGTTACACCAGGGGGCCCCGGTGGCAATAAATTAGTGAAACCAAAAGCTTATCTTGACTTAGAAGAGTTCCAGTGTTGGATAGTCATAGCATCCCTCTGTTTGAGCTGGGTGTTTGAGTAGGCTAAACTAGCTAGCTACATTTGCTAGCTAAGTAAGTGAAAGCAAAAAATAATTACAAAATATAGCTAAAATATAGTAAGACTGTGGATTTTCGACATGGTGGGATGTCAGTTTCCGTGAAGTGGGATGCTTTCTTGTTTCTGGGATACTAGTTAAAGGAAAAGCCAGAGGGATGAATAGAGGAGGGGAACTTGGCAGAACATTCTGCTATTCAAAAGGACTGTTTAAACAAAACAGCAAAGCTGAGAAACAGAGCTGTCTGACATGTAGGGTACTACAGATGCGGTCTTGAGGATTGAGACTTTAGTTTTACAGTGTTTATATTATTCATCATAGTGGATGGAGGTAGATGGATATGCTTTAGGCCTACATCATTAACTGACTAATCTTCGTCTATACTCTCCATGGCTTTTGGAGTTTTTGAATGATATATAATTACGTCTGATGTTCTGTACATTTGACTCTGATTATTCTGTTATCTGAATATACTTATCTGAATACTTACTGGTACCAATGACAAAGGCCCACTTACTGTAAATTCTACTGTGTGCCGTTCTTCAGTTTAGTATTGTTGCTACTTACAGTGGTCTCCTACTCTAATGTTATATAATGAAGTAAACCTTCCTGTTTAACTTCTTGCTGTTTTCGCAATCTACTTTTCTGAATAATGAACCAGAGAGTTATAACCAGCATTGTCATCACTAGATTCTGTCTTGCTGAGAAGTGAAAGCAATGGTAGCCTCTTTTAGGTCTCTCTCCTGTAGGGTATTATTCACCTGTCTACTTACTGGACTGACCAGCCCCTGCTTGACATAGACTCTTTGTTGTTCAAGTATCACAATGTACCAGTCTGCAATGTCAGAGAGGGGTCATCCTGCAGGCACTAGCTGCTGATGCAGTCTCCTCTCTTCTGTTTCACTTGAGAAAGCACATCAGGAGGGCAAAGGGACATGCTGTCTCTCTGGGAATAGATGATATCCTTCTTATCCTTATTCTGCCTGGGTCTGATATTCCTTTGTTCTCATATTCCATTACGCCCATGTTTTGTATATTCCCCAACGTCCCCATAATCTGTACTCTTATACTGCAAGATATCCAAACTAACTGATGTAGTCAATGGCTTAGTCACGATGCAGTGAGTCTTCTTCCCCACAGTCTGTGGGCAGCTAGGCTGAAGTGGGTGAACTCTCATCAACTGCTCTTCCATTATGCTCTAGTGAACGGGGTTCTCTTTTGGTACCTCACTGCTGAATGTATAGTAGGCCTATACAGTAAAACTTCGCTGTCTCTCTCATAGTTTGCCTAGCCTGGTACCAGATCTGTTTATGTGGTCTAACCAGCTTCTATGCTAATTGGCAAGACAGAACAAACAAATCTGGGACCATACTAACAGTTTGCTTCTTCCTGCTGCTAATAGCGGTAGGCCGTCATTGTAAATAAGAATTTGTTCTTAACTGACTTGCCTAGTTAAATAAAGGTTAAATAAAAAAAATAAAAAATAGCAGCATTTGATCAGTTCTGTAGCAGTGGTCAGTTTGCCTGAAGCCCCAGGTCCAATCTCCTTTCCTCTCTCACAGACTAATGCTGCAATGCGTCTCACTGTAAAACACAGAGGCCGGGTCAGGGTAATGATGAGCAATTCGGTCCATTTCCATGGCAACAGCAATCAAGTGAGCTGTATCCTCTGGTTGGTGTGCCTTTCTTCCAAAATGTCTCTGAATTGTTACCACAACATCCAGAAATGTTTGTTAATTTTATTTTATTTTACGCCCGTGCTGGTCGGTTTCCAATTTCTATGTAATGATATAGCCAGCATCCTCAATTAAGAGTAATAAAGCATACTTTATAATTGGCAACGAAAGCTCATTAGCACCACAACCATTCAGACGAGGTTTCACTTTGCTTTATATCAGCCAATGATTCTGTTCCTCCTACTGAGTCAACTGACTGACTCCAACCAATCACAGAGAGTTTGAGCTGCCACTTCACAGCATACAACCAGTGATATGTGGGAGTAGCTGTTCAAATGCAAACTTTTCCTATTTTGGAAATGAATCAAAAGTATCCATCCTGATTTTGGATGAGAAGTGTACACTGTCTGTCATATCAGGCCAAGTCTTCAAGAGAGCGAGAGTTGCACCCCTTCTCAAAAAACCTACACTCGATCCCTCCGATGTCAACAACTACAGACCAGTATCCCTTCTTTATTTTCTCTCCAAAACTCTTGAGCGTGCCGTCTTTAGCCAACTCTCTTGTTATCTCTCTCAGAATGACCTTCTTGATCCAAACCAGTCAGGTTTCAAGACTGGTCATTCAACTGAGACTGCTCTTCTCTGTGTCACGAAGAGGCTCTCTGCACTGCTAAAGCTAACTCTCTCTCCTCTGCTCTCATCCTTCTAGACTTATCTGCTGCCTTTGATACTGTGAACCATCAGATCCTCCTCTCCACCCTCTCCGAGTTGGGCATCTCCGGCGCGGCTCACTCTTGGATTGCGTCCTACCTCACAGGTTGCTCCTACCAGGTGACGTGGAGAGAATCTGTCTCCGCACCACATGCTCTCACCACTGGTGTCCCTCAGGGCTCAGTTCTAGGCCCTCTCCTATTCTCTCTATACACCAAGTCACTTGGCTCCGTCATATCCTCACATGGTCTCTCCTATCATTGCTACGCAGATGACACACAATTAATCTTCTCCTTTCCCCCTTCTGATAACCAGGTGGCGAATCGCATCTCTGCATGTCTGGCAGACATATCAGTGTGGATGACGGATCACCACCACAAGCTGAACCTAGGCAAGACGGAGCTGCTCTTCCTCCCGGGGAAGGACTGCCCGCTCTATGATCTCGCCATCACGGTTGACAACTCCGTTGTGTCCTCCTCCCAGAGTGCAAAGAACCTTGGCGTGACCCTGGACAACACCCTGTCGTTCTCCGCTAACATCAAAGCGGTGAACCGATCCTGTAGGTTCATGCTCTACAACATTCGCAGAGTACGACCCTACCTTACACAGGAAGCGGCACAGGTCCTAATCCAGGCACTTGTCATCTCCCGTCTGGATTACTGCAACTCGCTGTTGGCTGGGCTCCCTGTCTGTGCCATTAAACCCCTACAACTCATCCAGAACGCTGCAGCATGTCTGGTGTTCAACCTTCCCAAGTTCTCTCACGTCACCCCGCTCCTCCGCACACTCCCGCATCTGCTACAAGACCATGGTGCTTGCCTACGGAGCTGTGAGGGGAACGGCACCTCCATACCTTCAGGCTCTGATCATTCCCTACACCCAAACAAGGGCATTGCATTCATCCACCTCTGGCCTGCTGGCCCCCCTACCTCTGCGGAAGCACAGTTCCCGCTCAGCCCAGTCAAAACTGTTCGCTGCTCTGGCACCCCAATGGTGGAACAAGCTCCCTCACGACGCCAGGACAGCGGAGTCACTCACCACCTTCCGGAGACACTTGAAACCCCACCTCTTTAAGGAATAACTGGGATAGGATAAAAGTTATCATTCTACCCTCCCCCTACCCCACCCCCCCAAAAAATAAATAAAAACAATAATAATAATAATAATTTGATATATTGTAAAGTGGTTGTCCCACTGGCTATCATAAGGTGAAAGCACCAATTTGTAAGTCGCTCTGGATAAGAGCGTCTGCTAAATGATGAAAATGTAAATGTAAGTTGTCATTCTCACCACCTAAGCCCGTACCTTTTATCCCCTAATTTACTATTTTACCTTGACTCTCCTCTTTCTCAGTCCACAATCCAGTAATCACTACTTGCATGTGGCAAGCAACTAGCGCTGAGCGATTAACTGAAATGTTGATTATTTTTTGTTTTTTAAACAACTAATTGACCCACGTCGGTTCAGTTCCATGTCGTTCTGTTTTTTTCTGTGAGCTCAATGCGCACATTGCACATTTTCTCTAGAGATAAATCAGATCCAGCCTGAACTGTGCGATGTAGTAGGGAGTTGTAGTATCCAACAGGCCAATATTCTACATAGTTTAGCGCATAAAACGTTGTAATTCACTACAATAACCACAATCCATTGCGCAATCGTGAGGGGATATAAAGAGCAGCTCTTGTTTCGCGAGGTTCAGTATCTCTACCTGAAAATACATGATCTAAGTGATTGATAGTTGGAATTCAGCAGTCATAAAAGTATGCCTTATTTACTTTGAAGTACTACAAAATAGTGATTTTGTCAGACAGCATATGCAGCAGCTCTATAGAGATGAGATGATGACTTGGAATTAATTGATAAAGTCATTAAATAAAAGAAATGTAATATACACAACAACTGAAACATTTTATTAAAGTAAACTAATGTGAATAAATGATGGTTAATAAGTGATAAGCTGTAATGGACAGTCACTACCATCATGGGACTTTTATTAATTGTTTTATTCTGTGTTGTTACAGCATTCAACCCAAATAATCAAAACCGAAAACCATTAATATTTTTTAATAATCAAACTGAAACCGAACCGACCTCAAAAAACACGAATCGCTCAGCACTACAAGCAACACAAGCGACCCTCTGTAGAGCTCTTTCACAGCAAACAGTTGACAGTGCAGATACAGTACCAAAATGGCGCAGGATGACAAATAATAATAATAATAATATGCCATTTAGCAGACGCTTTTATCCAAAGCGACTTACAGTCATGCGTGCATACATTTTTTTTTGTGTATGGGTGGTCCCGGGGATCGAACCCACTACCTTGGCGTTACAAGCACCGTGCTCTACCAGCTGAGCTACAGAGGACCACAAACTCAAGGGATGTATAGGAGATACCAAGTGGAATGCCGAGTCAAGTTCCCTCTATTATTAGCTGGCTCTATTATTAGTCTGCACTGGTGCTTAAACAAACGGGAATTAAAAGCTTATCGTCACACCTCTGAACTGAATGGGTAGAAATGCTGACACAGAATGGGTCGTTCCATGAAAAGAGTCACTTTTGCATCCCTTTGATATTTGAATTAGAAATTGTGCACCAATATTGAATTTTAAAAGCCTGGTATTTTACATTTCGAAAAAATTCTGCTTCATCATCTCCAGCACCACCCCAACATCAACGTATGTGAAAATGTCGCATTTCTATGTTTTTTAGCGAAAAAGATAGAGGAAGATAAGTGTTTCCAATGACATCACCAACCAATTAGTAGGCAATGCTTATATGTTACAAAGCCATGTCATTCTATTTTAGGTATTATCCAATTCTCAATTCCCTTGCATGAAAATGTCAGTAGCTGTTCTTCACTTCCCACTGGGTACAGACGTCAATTCAACGTCTATTCCACGTTGGTTCAACCAGTGTGTGCCCAGTGGGTTTGTTCTGTTCTAAGAAGCTATACCTCTGTTAGCGCTGATTTCAAGCCACAGCCAGTAGTAGACATTGGTGACCTATTTCCTATTCCAACTTTTGTTCTTGCCTTGACGCACTGTGGGGTGGGCTGTCTCTAAGTGTCTGCCCCACATACAGGCACCATGCAGTACAGAGTACTAAATCTCCCGACTCAAAAAGGTTTTCAAAGATAAACTCTGGATGCTCTCCAGCAGGATGTCTTTGGGGCAGACTGCTCAGACTCTGGCAAGATTCTCAGTAGCCTCTTAAGTTGTTGACCTGTGCCAATGTTGGTTATGTCTACAAGGATTTGAAAGGAACACTTCAAAGCAAGCATATGAAAGATGTTGACAAAACACGTCTGGCCTCTCTCCTCATGTTGTTCGATTTTCTGGCCCCTGTAGGACAAAGGACTCTCCACCACAAGAGCGATGTCCTAGAGACAGTCGTGTTAGTCAACCCATCAGAGGATACAGTTGCTTCAGAGGTGTGTTTCAAGACTATATTTGGGACTATATTTAAACCAGCTTTCAATCATTATATACACATCTGTTTACATTTTGTCATGCATTTCATTTTTTTCCTATAAGAAAACAAACTATTTTCTCTCACCGTGCTTAAAATGGCATACGATAATGGCATAACAAAATGTAAATACATTTGATTAATTTCATAGTGTAACCCATATAAAAAGATACAATCTTTGTTCTGTGCTGTTTCCTATAACTCTGCTCTGTCTTGTTCTCTGCCCCAGATCCGGTCTCTAGTCACAGACTCAGCAGGACACAAACTCCTGGTCCTGAGTGGGCAGAACGCAGACCACGGTGACCTGCTTCTCCAAAGTGGGGTTTTCACCTATAAGAGCTTCTCACAAGTCTTTGCTGATCCTGGGGTAAGCTATTACTGTTCAGAACAGTCAAATCCTGTTCAGAACAGCCTGTCCTAGCATTTTACTATAGTTTGTAGCACTGAAAAGCTCATGTGTTTCTAATGATTAGATTACCAATGAAAAACAAATATTTTATATTCCCCACATGAACTGGAATTGTGGATGAAAATGAAAACAACAATGTCATTGAGCAATCTTTATACATCAACACTAACCTTGGCTTGTCTCGTCTATCATTCTCCTGTAGGTCAGTGATTTGCTGGGCGAAGCAGCCCCCAAGCAGCGGGCCACACTCACTGTGTCCTGCCGAGCGGAGGTGGGTTGGAGCTCCCTGGGTCAGCAGCAGCACTTACGGGAGTTCCTTGAGTACAGACTGAACCCTGAGCCTGTGCTTCCCAAGATGGAGGGAGTCACAGAGTTCACGGAGTACATCTCCGAGACGGTGGACGTGCCTTCTCCATTTGACCTCCTGGAGCCGCCCACATCTGGAGGCTTCCTGAAACTGTCCAGGCCCTGTTGCTACATCTTCCCTGGGGGGAGGGGCGACTCGGCCCTGTTCGCGGTCAACGGCTTCAACATCCTAGTAGATGGAGGCTCTGAACGGAAATCATGCTTCTGGAAGCTGGTCAGACACTTGGACCGCATCGACTCGATTCTACTCACTCACATTGGTGCAGACAATCTGCCAGGCATCAATGGGCTCCTTCAGAGGAAAATAGCAGAGCAGGAGGAGGAGCAGTCACAAGGTTCCACCACCTACAGTGACTGGATGAAGAACCTGATCTCTCCAGAGCTTGGTGTGATCTTCTTCAATGTACCCGAAAAGCTACGTATGCCAGAATCAAACCTAAAGGTCAAGCGCAGCATCGAGGAGGCCTCCCTCACGTTGCAGTACCTCAACAAACTGGGAATAAAGCCGGAGCCTCTTTGTAGACTGGTCAGCAACACTATTGAGCCCTTCACTCTTTTTCATAAGATGGGAGTGGGCAAGTTAGACATGTATGTTCTGAACCCTGTCAAGGACAGTAAGGAGATGCAGTTTCTCATGCAGAAGTGGGCTGGTAACAGCAAGGCCAAAACAGGCATTGTGCTTCCCAATGGAAAAGAGGGAGAAATATCTGTACCTTACCTGACATCAGTTACAGCATTAGTTGTGTGGCTTCCTGCCAATCCTGCAGAAAAGATTGTCAGAGTGCTGTTCCCTGGAAACGCACCACAAAACAAAATCCTGGAGGGGCTAGAGAAATTAAAGCACCTTGACTTCTTGCGATACCCAGTAGCCACACAAAAAGACATAGCCTCAGGGGCTCCTCCCTCTGTTGTAAAACATACAAAGTTAAAGCAAAGGACAGACAGCAAAGAAAGTCTGAAATCATCTCCCAAGCCTACAAAAGCCCCTAAGAAAGAAGCAGATGATGAGGTATCGGCAGCCACAGAGGCAAAGAGTGACTCTGTAAAGGAGAACAAGATAGAGAAAAAGGAGAAGAAACTTAAAGAGAATGAAAAACCCACAAAAATACTAAAATCCAAGATTGATGTAGCAGAAAAGAAAAAACTTTTAAAGGAGAAATCCTTGAAAAAACATTCAAAGGAAAGGGCATCCAAGATGGATGAGAAAAAAGACAAGGAAAAGAAAGAGGTCAAGAAAGTTGACACAGCTAAAAGAGAAGAGAAAAAAGACCCCAAAGTTGACAAGAGAAAGGATAAGTCTAAGTCAGAGTTGAGAAAGATAACAAAACCTGACTTAAAACCCCTCACACCAGAGGTCAGAAAGACCCTGCACAGGGCAAAAGTGTCAAGTAAACCCAAAACCGACAAAAGCAAAGTCAAAGCGGTCAAGGCAGAGCCGGCTGAACCCAAACCTGAGGAACCAGCAGCAGAGACCATTCAGCCTGAGCCACTACAGAATGGGGCTGTTGAGGGCATATCTGCTTCCTCCACTCCAGAGGATCTTACCAAGGATTTTGAGGAGTTAAAACAAGATGAGGTATCATCAGAGCCACCTGAGAGTGCAGTGAAGACACCAGCAGAGGAAAGCATGGCCGAATCCCCTACCCAGGAGGAGAAAGAACAGGAAACTGTCTCTCAAACTCCACCAGGCACAAAGTCTCCTGAGAAGGGAGTAGCCACAGCTGAATCTCAAAGCAAAGAGGACAAATTAACACAAGAGCATAAAGAAGAATTACAAGCAGAGGATGTGGAACTATATGAGGATGAGGGAGCTGCAGTTGAAGATGATGAGGAAGAAGAAAAAGAAGGCCCGATTGCAGAGAGGAAAACATTTCAGGAAGAGGAAGATATGGGGATAGGGGAGGAGGAAGATGATGCAAAAGATGATGTGAAGGATAACGAACTAGACAGGAAACATGAGGTGGAGGAAATGGAGAAAGCTGAAAAGCCCACAGCTATGGCGGTAACAGAAGAGGAAAGCAGAAAGACTCCATCCCAGGAGGAGAAAGAGGAAGAAGATGAACATGTTGTTGAAAAGGCCGAGCTGGAAGAGGTAGAAGATTTAGACATGATAGCAGATGAAGAGGTCAAAATCAAACCTGAAGCGGGAGAGAAAGAAACATTGGCCAAGAACAAGGAAAGCAAAACTGTTAAACATACTGCTGAAGCCAAAGAGGAGGATGAGGAAGATGAAGAGGGCTACATCTCAAATGTGGGAGGCGCTACAGTTGACATAGTGTCAACACTGCAAGGAACGCTTGCAGCCGAGCCCATCTCCTTAATTCAAGACGAAACCATTCCCGGCTACTCTGAAACTGAACAGACCATCTCTGATGAGGAAGTTCATGAGGAGGCTGAAGATAGGATACTAAACCTCCAATACGAAGTGGCCGCATATGACATCTCTGTCCCAGATCAGACAGGCTCCTTTGACACCATCCATGGGATGAAGGAGATGCAAGCATCAGCTATGGCTGATGTAACAGCCAAAGGTTTAATTTCTGGACAGGAGCAAGTATCGGTATTCACTAACATCATTGCTGCTCCCTTGGCTGAGGAGGAACATGTTTCCTCAGCCACATCCATCACAGAGTATGATAAATTGTCCTCCTTCCCCACCTCTATTGCAGAGGACCAATCAGTGGCCTCCGTCACTACACCTCAGACTGAGGAAACAGGCAAAAGCTCTCTGCTTCTTGACACTGTTAATAGCGTTCCCCTGGCGATTCCAACTGAGGCCACACATGGGAAAGAACACTTACACTCTGCTGGGACCATCTCACCAACATCCTCCTTAGAGGAAGACAAGTGCATGAAGTCACTTCCATCCGAAGAGTGCCTGCTTGTTATCTCTGATTTGAAGACAGAGGCTAAGGTCATCAAGAGTCATGATGAAGAGGCGGAAGAAGATGAGGACCAAACTCTTAACATTAACATTTCCCTTGGAAAACTCCAGGAGAGCTATGCCTCCCCTCAAATTCTCCAGGATAGAGAAAGGGATGTGGAAAAGCTCCCTGCTTCTGAGTCTCCTGTCTCCAAACCTGTTCAGGATTTGAAGCTGGATCACCTACCAGTTGAGGAGGTACAACTCTTTAAGTCCAAAGAAGACATCTTAACGGTGGTGCCTTCAAAACCCCTTTCACCACCACTCTCTTTCTCAAAGCCTTTTAGGTCAGACTCAGTTACTTCGGAAGGTGAAGAGCGATGCTGCAGTCCAGACGATAGCACTGTGAGAATGGCCTCTCCCACACAATCTGGCCCCCCCAGTGCAACCCACTCTCCAACTCACTCTCCTCTTCATCAGTCACCTGTGGAGGAAAAGACCCAGGGCTTCCCAGGACTGGAGCAACAAACACAGGAGGACATTCATGATTCAGCCACCAAAACAGAAGATAAGGATGCAAAGAAAGATCAAGCAGAAAAGGAAGATAAAGTGGATAAGAATCAAAAATTGGATGCTGACATCAAGAATGTTGAGTCAGACACACTACCATCTGTGGAGAAATCATTTAAAAAAGACTTGCCTGTTACAAAAGTGGAAGAAAAATGTGGTCTCTCCCCTTCCAAAGATGAGATGCAACAGAAGCATGAGACAACTCCTCTTACCTCTGAGTCAGTCACAGGCAAAGATGAAGCTTCCGTATCAGGAAAGGAATCTCTGACAGTAGACATTTATAGTGGTAAGGCTATACTCAAACACAGTGATGAGGAAGATGATGACCATCAACAAAAAGAATCCAACGTGTGCAGTAAGGCTAAATTCCCAAAGGAGAAGGAGAGTAGCTTCTTAGATTATGACGAAGGTGAGGATGATGACGATAATGATAGTTCTGATGTAAAACCCCTCAAACAGGACATGAAGGAGAAAGAGACAGAAAAAGATGACTTTTATGAAGCTGAACCCATCAAGGAAGCGAAGAAAGAAACAGAAAAGGTTGGTACCACTGAAGCTGAACCCATCAAGGAAGATAAAGATGAGAAAGTGAAGGAAAAAGATGACATTCATGAAGCTGAACCCATCAAGGAAGCGAAGAAAGAAACAGAAAAGGTTGCTTCCACTGAAGCTGAACCCATCAAGGAAGATAAAGATGAGAAAGTGAAGGAAAAAGATGACATTCATGAAGCTGAACCCATCAAGGAAGAGAAGAAAGAAACAGAAAAGGTTGGTACCACTGAAGCTGAACCCATCAAGGAAGATAAAGATGAGAAAGTGAAGGAAAAAGATGACATTCATGAAGCTGAACCCATCAAGGAAGCGAAGAAAGAAACAGAAAAGGTTGGTACCACTGAAGCTGAACCCATCAAGGAAGATAAAGATGAGAAAGTGAAGGAAAAAGATGACATTCATGAAGCTGAACCCATCAAGGAAGAGAAGAAAGAAACAGAAAAGGTTGGTACCACTGAAGCTGAACCCATCAAGGAAGATAAAGATGAGAAAGTGAAGGAAAAAGATGACATTCATGAAGCTGAACCCATCAAGGAAGAGAAGAAAGAAACAGAAAAGGTTGGTACCACTGAAGCTGAACCCATCAAGGAAGATAAAGATGAGAAAGTGAAGGAAAAAGATGACATTCATGAAGCTGAACCCATCAAGGAAGCGAAGAAAGAAACAGAAAAGGTTGGTACCACTGAAGCTGAACCCATCAAGGAAGATAAAGATGAGAAAGTGAAGGAAAAAGATGACATTCATGAAGCTGAACCCATCAAGGAAGAGAAGAAAGAAACAGAAAAGGTTGGTACCACTGAAGCTGAACCCATCAAGGAAGATAAAGATGAGAAAGTGAAGGGAAAAGATGACATTCATGAAGCTGAACCCATCAAGGAAGAGAAGAAAGAAACAGAAAAGGTTGGTTCCACTGAAGCTGAACCCATCAAGGAAGATAAAGATGAGAAAGTGAAGGAAAAAGATGACATTCATGAAGCTGAACCCATCAAGGAAGAGAAGAAAGAAACAGAAAAGGTTGGTGCCACTGAAGCTGAACCCATCAAGGAAGATAAAGATGAGAAAGTGAAGGAAAAAGATGACATTCATGAAGCTGAACCCATCAAGGAAGCAAAGAAAGAAACAGGAAAGGTTGGTACCACTGAAGCTGAACCCATCAAGGAAGATAAAGATGAGAAAGTGAAAGAAAAAGATGACATTCATGAAGCTGAACCCATCAAGGAAGAGAAGAAAGAAACAGAAAAGGTTGGTACCACTGAAGCTGAACCCATCAAGGAAGAGAAGAAAGAGAAGGAGGGAGAAAAAGATGATACTTTTGAGTCTGAACCTACGAAAGAAGAAAAACAGAAAGAAATAGAGAGTATATTCACTTCTAAAGACGAGCTAAGCTCTTGTATCTCTACCTTTAAAGTGGAAACAGCCTCAGACTTCACCACAACAGAAGATAATTTTGTGGCTGAACCCATGAAAGATGAGATGAAAGAGAGGGATGACACTTGTAAGACTGATCCCTTCAAGGAGGAAAAGATAGAGAGAGAACATCCTCTTAAGTCTGAACCAATGAAAGAAGAGAAAATAGAAAAAGAGAGAGATACTTTTGACAGTGAACAGACTAAAGAAGAGCACAGAGAGCAAGAAAAGGATGATATGGCTGAATCCACCACGGGGGTCAAGAAAGAAAAAGAAAACAATACTTTTTTTGAGATTGATGTCAGTCAGGAAGAAAATATGGAGAAAGAGAAAGATGATACTTATGTGGCTGAAGTCAGTAAAGAACAGAAGATGGAAAAGGAGAAAGAAAAAGAAGATACTAGTGATTTCGAAGACATCAAAGATGAGAAAAGAGAGAAAGATAGAGATGAAAGTTATGAAGCTGAACCCATTAAAGGAGAGGAACGAGCAAAAGAAAATGACACAGCTGACACAGTCAAAGATGAGAAGAGCAAGAAAGAGACAGGAAAATATGATTCTCATGAGATTGAACCTACTAAAGAGGAGAAATGGGAGACAGATAGAGAGGAGGTGCAAGAGAAAGATCTAAAAGAGGCTTTACAACACAGCATACAGACAACAATGGTAGAAAGAATAGAGGTGACTTCTGCGACAAAGCTTGAATCTACATTTCAGGTTCAGTACTCAGATGGAGATGAGGAAGATGAGGAGGAAGATGAAGAGGAATCCATTTGCATGGGTGGTGCAGGCTCAAGACCTTTGTCAGTGGAACCTAGACAATCAGAACACGACATCATCTCTCAAGACCTGCTCTCAACTCAGTCATCAGAGAATGTGCTTAGTGACCAAATGAAGGACAGCCACTCTGAACAGACCACTGGGCTTGTGTCTACATTACCAAAACGGGAGTCCTCTACTGATAAAGACCTCAAAGAGCAGCGTAAAGAGCAACAACATAGACTCTCCCCTGAACTAGAAAAGGACATCAAGACAACTGAGACCACATCAGGACCCCATCCCAGCCAAGAGTCCACAATTGGTTTCCCTACCTTGAAAGAGGAGCCAGTCTCTGCTATGCCTACCACCAAAGTAGAGCCAGCCTCTGACTCCACCACTACAGACAAACAGTCTATAGGTTCAACACTATTAAGCACCGATAGCCAGGCCAGTGTGACGGAATCCACCCAGCATGAAACACTGCTGCTTTCTATGACAACAAGCAAAGAAGCATCTAATACAGATGAAAAGACAAAGCATGTTTCTCCAAAAGAAGATGAGAAACCAGGCAAGGAAGCTGAGAGGGAAATGGAAAAAGAGCGGGAAGTTGCTTCCCCAGAGCACACACAACCTTGTTCATATTTTGTCTTGGATAAAGATTCTGAGAAGGTTCCCGAGAAAGTGAGCCACGTTGATGCTACAGAAGCAGACAGTGCCTCTGAAAAAGTGGAAGGTTTTGACAAAATGACAACAGAGAAGGAGACTGTCAGTGTGAGCTTGCAAGGGGAAAATCTGGGCTTTGGTGTGTCTAAGTATGAACCCTATGAAAATACCATTTCAAAAGAACAGGAATCAGACTATAAAGAAGACAGTGAGGTTTCTAGAGAGTTTGATCGGTCAACACAAATTGGCATTGATGATAATAGGAAAAATAGCCAGGCAGATGCTGGTGCAGCTGCACTCTACTCAGAGGATGAGGAAAAAGAGGAACCGCTGTCATTCAGCAGAGTTGATTACACCCCTCCACCTTTCACAGAGAGCGAGAGAAGCCTCCATTGCAGCTCAAGTGCCTTCACTGAACACAATGACAAAGAGAAAGGTCAAGAGGAAGAGAGTGATCGGAAGGAGGGACAATCTACACCACATGTGGAAAACAGCTTTGTGTATACAGAGACTCAAGACAACAAAACCACCCCATTAGCGGAGCCATGCTCATTTGCTTTCAGTCTCAAAGAAGATAAACCTGAAAAGGTTGAGGATGAAATGAAGGACAATATCAGGTCGGCCCCTCAAACATCTACAGGAGAGAAGGATAAGACTGGAGCATCTCCCAGTGCAGAGGAGTATTTGCCAGTCCAGTCAGGCAGAAAGGAAACAGCCTCTCCCTCATGGAGTCAATCCAACACCGGTGACAAAGCCTCTGCTACTGCCATGCCTTTTGAAGACATCCCTGAGAAGCAGACCACAGAGAAGGAGAAAGAGAAAGAAAAAGATGAGCCAGTGAAAGACAATATGGATTCATCTGATAGTGAGAGAGGAGACTCTCCCTCTGGTCGCTACTCACCAGCGGAAAAAGACATGTTACCTCATCAAGCTTTGCCTAAGGAAATGGACAATCGGGCCGCTGCTGCCCCCTTGGCCGCATATTCAGGACAGCTCCTAGACGATAATGTTCTTGCGTCTGAGTGCACTCAAATTGGCAGCTCTATCGCCAGTAAATCTACAATGGGCTATTTTGAGAGAGAAGACACTCCGGACAGTGTAGATAAGAGGCTACTGGTGGTGGGAGAGAATTATGATGATAATGATGAAGATGATGCAGAAGAAGAAGCCAGTGATCTAGATGTGGAGAAGGGCGTGAGAGAGCAGTCTGAAAAAGAAATCTGTAAAACTACATTGGATGGTACCACTACTTCTAAACTTCCTGTGACAAAGGAAGAGGACAAGAAGACCCTCTCACCCGAACCTGAACCCAGCCTCCTCAAAAAGGAGGAACCTTCCCATTCAATGAACACAAGCAGCCCTCCACTGGCAGATACTGCAGATTCCCTTTTGAAGAATGTAGTTGGGGCCTCGCCACTCCAGTCTGGCAGCTCCACTGCAATAGAACAAACAGGATCTGGAGGATATCCTTCTGAATCCTCAGAGTATTCAGAGGACAGCCAACTGGGGTTAAAGGAGGAGAGATTTGACAGTCCTGACCTCTCTTTGCCCACCAAGTCCAGTGAAGATAAACATTACAGTCAGGGAGATATTGAAGCTGACAGGCAGAGAACCCCAGATACCACTAGTAGAAAACCTGAGGAAGCTCCTTCGTGTTACCTCTCATCTGCCTCAGCTTTTCTATCAACCAGCCACCAGTTGGGGGAGGAGATAGAGACCCCTGTCAGAATGTCTAGTGGCCCCTACAGGACAGATTCTGAGGGTGCTTCCTTTGAGTATTCTTTATTCAAAGATGAAGACTCCTCATCCATGCACTCAACCCTCTCAACCTCTGGGGTCATGTTAAAGGATGAGTACCTAGAGGCATCTGAAAAGCTTACCTCAACAACTACAGCTACATTCAGTCTGACAAAAGTATCTCCAGTCTTAGATACTCCAGCCAAAGACATTACTGAACACGACTCATCATCAAGCCCTGAGATGGACGAGGGTCAAACCTCGGATAACTTTCATAAACTTGAGGGCATTGTTGAACCCAAAACCATAACGTCTGCTGGAGCTTCAGAACCACCAAGTTCCCAGCTGTCCAAACCCGCTGGAACCATATCCACTTCAGGGGCTTTCTTTGAGGTTTCCCCATTGCAAAGTGCTGACTCTTCTGACAGAGAATCCCAGGGCTCAGCAGCCAGCAAAGAGTTCTACACTTGCAAAATGGAGGACAGTACTCTTCCATGCCGCATTGAATGCCAGAAATTTGCAGTGACAGAGCAAGAAGAAAGCATGTTGTCCATGGCTGAGACATACATGGTCACTATCAACTCCAGTACAACCACAACAGTGTCCCAATCTGATGTGGTGACAAAACCCCAGAGGTCAACTGAAGCTTCTTCCAACGGGCCTACTGAGGTTAGCACAAGTCCCCAAGAAGTCCTCAGTGGAGCTAGCAAAGCCTCTTTTGCCACAACAGCAGATCTGCCTGAAACAGAACAGAAAAAGGAGGAAAAAGAGACAAAGGATGAGAAAGATAAGATGGTAATGAAAGAGGAAGAAAATAAGGAGATCAAGGTAGAGACCCTAAAGGAGGACACCAAAATGCCAGAGCAGAAGGAGGAGGAGAAGAAAGAGACGGATGAGAAGACAGAGGTGGCTGGAGAGAAGGAAAAGGTAGAGGAGAAGGAGAAAGTAGAGGAAAATAAGTTGGAGGAGAAAGAGAAAGACGGGAAGGCAGAGGAGAAGAAAGACAAGACTGATGAGAAAGAGAAGGAGATGAAGAAGGGAGAGAAGATGGTCGAAAGGAGGAGGAGTAGCATATCTGACTGGGAACTCCTACAAGGGCCGGGCGCATGCCCAAGTGCCCCTCCTCCAGGCTATGAAGACGACGAGGAAGAAGCGTATGAAACGGAAGAAGCGGAAGAAGCAGAGGAAGAATATGGTAAAAAAGAATGGGTAACCACAGGCGAGCCCACCCCTCTGTCCACAGCAGAACATGCCCACCATACAAAGGCATCTGCAAAAACAGATGGAGAATCCAGTTGCCCCACTGACTTGCATATGGAGGCTACCTCCACCTCCCCCCCTGGCTATTCCTCATGTGAGTTCAAACACCGCAAAGGGGAGATCTCCCCATCCTTCATCAACCCCAGTCCACACGCCCTCTCCAGCGATGATGGCGAAGAGGACAAAGGGAGCGACCACTCTCCAGAGGGGGATGAAGACGACCGTGAGCAACACTCAGTCAAGAGGAGGTCTCACAAGCAGAAGCGACATCACATTCAAAGTGGAGCTGCTGGAGCTGGAGAGGGATCGCACCCAGTTACAATACCTCCTGGTGGCATGGCAACTGGACTTGGGGTAGTGCTAGCTGGAGAGGAGACACCCCCCACATCAGCAAGCGACTCGTTGGCGTCCCAGTCGGACTCGGACGTACCTCCAGAGACCGAGGAGTGCCCGTCGATTACAGCAGAGGGGAACCTGGACTCGGATGAAGATGCAGAACACCTGCCGGTGGATAAACTATCTGCCTCTACCACAGGAGGGGGCCCCCAACCCCCTTCGCCCAGATCAGATGCGAAGGCCCACGACCCCCCACCTGCCCCCATGAAGGACCCCCTCCCCCACCCGCCTCACCCTGATGTGTGCATGGTGGACCCAGAGGGCCTCCCTGACAACCAGAGCAGCACAGAGAAAATGCTCAAGAAGGACCACAAGACCACCAAGAGCCTGCGGAAGGGCCTGGGCAAGCCTAAGTCTGCGTCCCCAGCCCGGAAGGGGAAGAGGTCCACCACCCCTGTGAAGCAGGCCTCCAAGGATTCCTTGCCTCGATCTGCCTCTCTGAGGAGGAGGGACACGGAAAGGAGCTCCAGACTGACGTGGATGTCTGAGGGCCTGGGATCCAAGGGGGACCTACACGCTCCAGGGAAAGGCCTGGTGAACGGCGTCAAGAGCAATTTGGGTAGGTAAAAATAAAGTATGATGATACGACTCCATATTTAGATATGATGATATGACTCCATATTCAGTAGTAGACACTTTCACGCCTGTAAAAAGTTTAGGAAACTTTAAAAACGTAATTTACGTAAAAATATAATAGAAATGTAATAGGCCTACCTTCGTTTCAAAATCATTCCGCAGCACTTTATGACACACACTTCCCCATTCTAATTTACTCTTGATTTACGTAGACATACAGTGGCTTGCGAAAGTATTCACCCCTCTTGGCATTTTTCCTATTTTGTTGCCTTACAACCTGGAATTAAAATACATTTTTTGGGGGTTTTGATTTACACAACATGCCTACCACTTTGAAGATGCAAAATCTTTATTGTAAAACAAACAAGAAATAAGACAAAAAAACTGAAAACATGAGCGTGCATAACTATTCACCCCCCCAAAGTAAATACTTTGTAGAGCCACCTTTTGCAGCAATTACAGCTGCAAGTCTCTTGGGGTATGTCTCTATAAGCTTGGCACATCTTGCCACTGGGATTTTTGCCCATTCTTCAAGGCAAAACTGCTCCAGCTTCTTCAAGTTGGATGGGTTCCGCTGTTGCTAGGCCATTCCAAGACATTTAAATGTTTTCCCTTAAAAACCACTCAAGTGTTGCTTTAGCAGTATGCTTAGGGTCATTGTCCTGCTGGAAGGTGAACCTCCATCCCAGTCTCAAATCTCTGGAAGACTGAAACAGGTTTCCCTCAATAATTTCCCTGTATTTAGCGCCATCCATCATTCCTTCAATTCTGACCAGTTTCCCAGTCCCTGCCGATGAAAAACATCCCCACAGCATGATGTGTTCTCGGGGTGATGAGATGTGTTGGGTTTGCGCCAGACATAGCATTTTCCTTGATGGCCAAAAAGCTAAATTTTAGTCTCATCTGACCAGAGTACCTTCTTCCATATGTTTGGGGAGTCTCCCACATGCCTTTTGGCGAACACCAAAAGTGTTTGCTTATTTTTTTCTTTAAGCAATGGCTTTTTTCTGGCCACTCTTCCGTAAAGCCCAGCTCTGTGGAGCGTACGGTTTAAAGTGGTCCTATGGACAGATACTCCAATCTACGCTGTGGAGCTTTGCAGCTCCTTCAGGGTTATCTTTGGTCTCTTTGTTGCCTCTCTGATTAATGCCCTCCTTGCCCGGTCTGTGAGTTTTGGTGGGCGGCCCTCTCTTGGTAGGTTTGTTGTGGTGCCATATTCTTTCAATTTTTAAATAATGGATTTAATGGTGCTCTGTGGGATGTTCAAAGTTTCAGAGTTTTTTTTATAACCCAACCCAGATCTGTACTTCTCCACAACTTTGTCCATGACCTGTTTGGAGAGCTCCTTGGTCTTCATGGTGCCGCTTGCTTGTTGATGCCCCTTGCTTAGTGGTGTTGTAGACTCTGGGGCCTTTCAGAACAGGTGTATATATACTGAGATCATGTGACAGATCAAGTGACACTTAGATTGCACACAGGTGGACTTTACCTAATTATTTGACTTCTGAAGGTAATTGGTTGCACCAGATCTTATTTAGGGGCTTCATAGCAAAGGTGGTGAATACATATGTACGCACCACTTTTCCATTATTAATTTTTTATAATTATTTGAAATAAGTTATTTTTTTAATTTCACTTCACCAATTTGGACTATTTTGTGTATGTCCATTACATGAAATCCAAATAAAAATCAATTTAAAATAGAGGTTGTAATGCTACAAAATAGGATAAACGCCAAGGGGAATTAATACACTGTTCAAAAAAATTAAGGGAACAGTTAAACAACACATCCTAGATCTGAATGAATGAAAAAATCTTATTAAATACTTTTTTCTTTACATAGTTGAATGTGCTGACAACAAAATCACACAAAAATTATCAGTGGAAATCAAATTTATCAACCCATGGAGGTCTGGATTTGGAGTCACCCTCAAAATTAAAGTGGAAAACCACACTACAGGCTGATCCAACTTTGATGTAATGTCCTTAAAACAAGTAAAAATGAGGCTCAGTAGTGTGTGGCCTCCACGTGCCTGTATGACCTCCCTACATCGCCTGGGCATGCTCCTGATGAGGTGGCGGATGGTCTCCTGAGGGATCTCCTCCCAGACCTGGACTAAAGCATCCGCCAACTCCTGGACAGTCTGTGGTGCAACGTGGCGTTGGTGGATGGAGCGAGACATGATGTCCCAGATGTGCTCAATTGGATTCAGGTCTGGGGAACGGGCGGGCCAGTCCATAGCATCAATGCCTTCCTCTTGCAGGAACTGCTGACACACTCCAGCCACATGAGGTCTAGCATTGTATTGCATTAGGAGGAACCCAGGGCCAACCGCACCAGCATATGGTCTCACAAGGGGTCTGAGGATCTCATCTCGGTACCTAATGGCAGTCAGGCTACCTCTGGCGAGCACATGGAGGGCTGTGCGGCCCCCCAAAGAAATGCCACCCCACACCATGACTGACCCACCGCCAAACCGGTCATGCTGGAGGATGTTGCAGGCAGCAGAACGTTCTCCACGGCGTCTCCAGACTCTGTCACGTCTGTCACATGTGCTCAGTGTGAACCTGCTTTCATCTGTGAAGAGCACAGGGCGCCAGTGGCGAATTTTCCAATCTTGGTGTTCTCTGGCAAATGCCAAACGTCCTGCATGGTGTTGGGCTGTAAGCACAACCCCCACCTGTGGCCATCGGGCCCTCATACCACCCTCATGGAGTCTGTTTCTGACCGTTTGAGCAGACACATGCACATTTGTGGCCTGCTGGAGGTCATTTTGCAGGGCTCTGGCAGTGCTCCTCCTGCTCCTCCTTGCACAAAGGCGGAGGTAGCGGTCCTGCTGCTGGGTTGTTGCCCTCCTACGGCCTCCTCCACGTCTCCTGATGTACTGGCCTGTCTCCTGGTAGCGCCTCCATGCTCTGGACACTACGCTGACAGACACAGCAAACCTTCTTGCCACAGCTCGCATTGATGTGCCATCCTGGATGAGCTGCACTACCTGAGCCACTTGTGTGGGTTGTAGACTCCGTCTCATGCTACCACTAGAGTGAAAGCACCGCCAGCATTCAAAAGTGACCAAAACATCAGCCAGGAAGCATAGGAACTGAGAAGTGGTCTGTGGTCACAACCTGCAGAACCACTTCTTTATTGGGGGTGTCTTGCTAATTGCCTATAATTTCCACCTGTTGTCTATTCCATTTGCACAACAGCATGTGAAATTTATTGTCAATCAGTGTTGCTTCCTAAGTGGACAGTTTGATTTCACAGAAGTGTGATTGACTTGGAGTTACATTGTGTTGTTTAAGTGTTCCCTTTATTTTTTTGAGCAGTGTACTTTTGCAAGGCACTGTTAAAGTCTGAATATCCCCCAGTCAAACAGAGGAAAACACATTAGTCATTCTCAAGTCATTAGAGACTTATACAATTTTACATTATGGTCCTCCTCCTCCAGGTACAAACTCCCAGAAATCTAGTTCAGCTGTCCCCCCTGGTCCTCCAATCTATGTGGACCTGGCCTACGTGCCCAACCACTGCAGTGCTAAGAACGTGGACCAGGAGTTCTTCAAGCGGGTACGTGCTGCGTACTACGTGGTAAGCGGCAATGACCCGGCCGGTGGAGAGCCCAGTCGTGGGGTCCTGGATGCCCTGCTCGAGGGCAAGGCCGCGTGGGGCTCCAATCTACAGGTACTCTTTTTCTCTTTGTCTCGCTCTGTCTCTGCTGTTGTTTAAATGTTGTTTGACTTTTTTCCACATTGTAAGTACACATGTATTTTTTTTTTTTTTTTTACATTTTAGTCATTTAGCAGACGCTCTTATCCAGAGCGACTTACAGTTAGTGCATACGTTATTTTATTTTATTTTTCATACTGGCCCCCCGTGGGAATCGAACCCACAACCCTGGCGTTGCAAACGCCATGCTCAACCAACTGAGCTACATCCCTGCCAGCCATTCCCTCCCCTACCCTGGACGACGCTGGGTAGCCTGTGCTTTCTTGCTGCGGAGGCATTCTGCACCACTGCTAATCTCAGGATCCACCGAGATATATTCAGAATCATTGATCTGAATCACTTGTAAAATTGGGAAATTACACATTTGGTAGTGCCAACAGATGCTTGACAATGCTTTCGACAATGTTTGCCATTGTTTACAGCCACAGCCTGACATACAGTAATTATTTTATGAGCAGTCAGATTGTAACATTCACGATGTAACTGTCAATGTTGTTCTACAGTAATTTGCATTCTGGCAGTTCATAATGACGATGATGTAATTAACATTTCCTGTTGAGTATCGCACAATACTTCCAGTGGGCAAAGCTGGTTGCAATCAGAGCCATGTATTTAGAGAGTTGGGCCAATGCAGTTTCTGCATTATGATGCATTTACATGACACTTCAACATTCTATAGCAGCCATTTTAGCTCCCCATTAACATTACATGGGGAATATTGAAACAATGCTATGCAACTGAATGTTTAGAATTAGGCCAACTTTTAGAATTTTGAATATTGTTCTAACTCTCTAAGGGTGCGTTCGTAAATTCACTCTGGCTATCTACTCTGATTTCAGAGCACTGAGTGTGCCAGAGCGCAGAATAACTGATTAATTTACGAACGCTCAACACCCGTTGAAGATGGCCGGTGTCAGTAAATGTCGGCAAAAAAGTGTAATTAAATTGTTGCCAGCAGCAGCCAGTTACAGTCACCAACACTCTGGATAACATGAAAACAGCCTAACCAGCTCTGCTAGGGTGAGTAAAATGGTCAGAGTGAGGTGTTCTCGCATTTGTGTATGGAAGTAGCTAAGAATCTAGCAAACGCCAGTTAGCTTGGGTGCTTGACTGCTGTTGTGAGGTCCGAACGCTCGGATCAACCCTACTCCTCGGCCAGAGCGTCCAGTGTTCGCACTGAACGCTCAGAGCGAAACGCTCTGAATTTACGAATGAACAATCTGACAATGCTCTGAATTTACGAACGCCCAGAGCGCACTCTGGCACTCCAGATTGAATTTACGAACGCGCCCTAAATATATGGCTCTGGTTGCAATAAATTCAGTATGACATCTTTTGTGACATCATCGTCAGGTTGTATACTGCTTTTAATATTACATTTTGAAAAACATTAATTAGCATCTGGCAAAACATGTCTTTATCTGGTTGTAATCTGACCAGATAACATCTAGAATATGATGTCTTTCCCATGACGTCTTGGTGTTGTCAGGAAAATTATTTTCCTTTATGGATATAATCTGTTTATATGACGTATTCTTGAACAGAAAAAACTGTTAAGTACAAGATATGACGTAATGCTGCCTAATTTTGCCGGCTGGGCTGAATGCTTGATCAATGTATTGATGTATTGGTAGATTTGACTCATACATGTCCTCCTTCTCTCTAACCTAGGTGACTCTGATCCCTACTCATGACACAGAGGTGACGCGGGACTGGTACCAGCAGACACATGAAAAACAGCAGGACCTGAACATTATGGTCCTGGCCAGCAGCAGCACAGTGGTCATGCAGGACGAGTCTTTCCCCGCCTGCAAGATTGAGTTCTAAATTCTGCACCCCTTGCTATTTTACCCTCCTCCCCTCATCACTCCATCTTTGGCAGGTAGAGAGAGGTCCTGTGCTACTCTCTATCCTCCCATAGCCTTCTCTTCTGTCAGCTCTACATTTTGCTCTCTCATGATGTAAGATTCCATTGCATTTGCTGTAGTCTTCGGTTGGTGTACTGGCTTCCAACAGGTCAATGTCACCTGAGAACAGCCACCTATGTCAGGCAGAAACATTGATATAGGGTCCATGGTAGCTGTAAAAAAGTGTGATGTACATTCGTTTCTAGCACGCTTTCTTTTTAAACAACATACTTGCACGATAAAACCACCTCTTTATTCGATTTGGTCTTAATCAATTTTGATTTTCACATATAACCTCCCCAACACGCACATTTTGTGATCATCTGTGATGAGGGTAATTCTCAATAGTTATTTCAAAGCTTTCCCATCATACTGCACCCAAATCAACATCTAAAATGGACAACACTTTCCAACTAAAAGTGCCATCTTAAAAATGTCAACTCCCAGTCAATTAAGATGGTGCACAGTTAAGTCACATTCAACATGTGAAACTTAAAACAGTCTTACTTATTGTCTTAAACTCAACTAAATTAAATACAATTTAAAAATTGCACATCCAAAGGGCCAAAGTAAGTGCCAAAACACTTTTGAGGTGTTAACACTCTCCAAAATAAGTCCAAAACTGTTAAGAGGTGAACAGTTAGTTCATCTCAATTGTACCCAGACTCCGCACAATGTTGTATGATGGTAGTATTTTTGTAAGTATCTTAAGTTGAGGCTTTGTTTTCGATATGAGATATTACTCCTGTTTGGAGATATTATGTAAGATGCAGCTTTCTATAATATAATGTTTGGCTTTCTCAGTGCTCTAACTACATCAACTGGTGTTACAGTAAAAAAGGACTATACCACATAGCTTGTTGTGAAGCTTTAGGAGGCACCTGAAGGTGCCACTTTTATTTAAAGAACTAGCTTTTATGAATAATTTCCCTCAGTAGCTGAAGTATGATGCTTGCATTTAGCTCAGACTCCTTCCTTGAAGAAGTAGAGGGTTCTTGACCATTTGTCTAGTCCGTGTAGTCTCCAGGTATGGAGTCCAAATGTGTTCTGATAACTAACCGTTTGCCTGGGTGTACGCTAAAGTGAACGTTATACTGTAGGCACCAGGCAAAGGGATGATATTTCTATATTTACCATATTTCTGCTGGATGTAATGGTTCTTAAAAAATATCTGAAGTCCTTATCATCTTCTTTGTTGGTTGTATTAGATGAATACTCAATTAAAACATACAGTATAAACATTATATATTGATATATGGAGAGATTGTATTAGAAGTATGATATTTTGTGATAACACAGCAGAGAAGGATGTTAAATGAATGCAGTTTCATTACATTTGACGTTTTCTCCCGTTTATTTATAATATACTGTCTGTATGAAACTATTTAATGAAGCGATGGAAACTGCAGTGGCCTTCCATGGCGAATGTAGCAATAGAGTCTAGTCCGTCCTTGTGAGACTGGGTTGTGTGGAGGTTGTGTGGGTGTTATTTTACAGAAACATGACTGCGGTGGTAGGCGGTCGCTCTCATGTGCCTTCTGGTTGTGGTATATTGGGCAAGAGAGAAGGATTAGAGAGGATTATTATAAGGGCTTCTCTTTCATAGTAGCCATTGTGGAGAGGTGAACTTTGTTCCAGGGAAAAGACAAGAAACTGTGGAGATGATGCAACACGGGCAAATCAATAGTTGTTGTCCAGGAATTAGCCTAATATCCATATGGATGGATGCTCTATACGCACACAGTTGGTAGGTGAAAAGCTAATTAGCCAGCTTAGCCAGCACATTTAGATTCAGTTACTTATATGCTGGTCAGCATTTGTCCCCTATCTTAAAGTGTCACCCAGAAAATGTATTAAACAATAACATGATCAAAGAGCAAGGTATTGCACCAAGCAAGAATGCACTTTCCAGAGGGGAGAAGAGGGGTTTAGAAGTGGAGCTGTGGTTCTAGTGAGAGAAGCACAGAAAAAAATATGATTATCATTCTTTACCATAATGTGAACAATGGTAGCATTTGATTTTAGAACAGGTAGCTAGCGAAAGCACTCCATACGGTATGTAAATAAAGAATGAGTTGTTTTTCAGAATTATTTCTTAATTTAAGAGGTTAAAAAAAATTACGCAGGTAGCTATTCATCTAGTTAAAAAAACATAGTAGACTTTTCAACCCTAAGATAATAATTATCAGACGAGCATGAATGTAATGTTGTTGATTGTAGTGGGTAGAGATGTGGCAATGTGTACAACAGGTCAAGTAGAATTACGTTGTGTGTTGAAGTATGTGCATGAGTGGCACAGAGACAGGGTTGGGTTTTGAAGATACATCATAGTGTTTTGATGCCGAGTTAGCCAGTGTGGTGTGTATTTCTGTTGGTTAATCAGAGGTGGAGCTTCTTACTTTGTCGCACTGTTCATTGGAGCTCATTACAAACGTGATTCTGATTTGCATAAAATTCCATAGAGCTTATAGAGTCACTTTTTGATTAATGTTATATTGTTTTATTACATTTTGGGGAGTTTTTTGGTAGTTGTATTTATCAAATTAATTTACAGTTATGTATACATTTTTTAAAATTGTTTTTCAATATTTCAATTACATGTAGGACTAACACAATTATGAATGTCTTTTGTTTACATTTCTTAGATTGTATTTTCAAAAAGATTACTGAACATTTATTTTATAATAAGCGTCTGTCAGTCATTTTTTTGCTTAGTGATTCTTAAATGTAATGCGTTTCTCTTTAGAACTGCTGCGTTGTGTGTTTGGGGCTCCTGAGTTGAGGCCAGAGAGTGTGGACTGGGTGGGGCAGAATCCAAGACTGCAGACAGACAGACATTGACCTGCAAGGGGAACATTCTCTTCCTCTATTGGATCCAGAACCTAACGGAGTCTTCTCTTAGGCTAAACCCATTAACCCACAGTCTGCAGCCATCTTGCGCTAGCCTGGGAACGGTGCCATCCTTGTCCTTTTGCTGATGTGCTGAAAATACTGGACTGTATGCAGTATGCAGGAGAGCCTCCCACAGGTCTGTTCCTAGACCGGCAGCAGAGCTTGTCAGACTCATGCGGCTCCAAGTGAATGTTTCCTTTCAGTATTATTAAGATACTCAATGTGTAAGCTACAGAGTTATTATGCACTGCGATAGCGTTGATATGCATGTCATGTTGAATACTGTTTAGTCACCTAGGTTAGAGAGAGGGAGGACATGTACGAATCAAAATGTATCAACACATTGATCAAGCAATCAGCCAAGCCGGCAAAATTAGGCAGTATAACGTCATATCTGGTTCTTAGCTGTTTTTCTGGTCAAGAATACATCATATAAGCATAAAATAATTTCTGACAACACCAATATGTCATGGGAAAGACGTCATATTCTCGTTGTTTTCTGGTCAGATTACAACCAGATAAAGACATGTTTTTCCGGATGCTAAATTACATACCCCGGGATAAAGGAGCCGCACTAAGCCTATGAGAGGTTGTCAGTGAAAGTACAAATATATGGCCTTGATATTTTACAATATGTTGCAAGTGTTTCAAAAGTGAACTTATCAAACTATATGGCGTTGTCCAGAACTAGTCCTGTATGGGCGAGGGAAATCTGAATCAGGGTCAAGATGCGCTGTTTAACGTATATATGGTATGGATTTTCTGATATGTTGTATTGTCCTCAAGTCTGAGTTGGTGGCTTGATTTCAAGCCATCTTGGTGGCTTGATTTCAAATACCCGGCCTTAGGATCAAGCACCCTGGGGCCTTGGCAGATCGTTGTGAAACGCTCAATACAAAAATATATACAACAAATATGATTTTGCAGAAGCAGAATTCTGAAAACATGAAATAATAATATTGAATGTAGGGTGGTATTATTTATGAGCTGCATCTACGTTACTCGGCCGCGTCGTTGCCATTGTTATCAACGTTCTACAGATGCCGCAGCATATTGATGTCCGACTGATGCTTAATGCTCAGTCTATCTGAAGGGGGCTGATGACTGTTACGTCAAAATTACCCTATAGTGGCCTAGAAATACGATGACATTGTTAGAGTAAACAAATAATTAGTAGAAAACAACTTTGCCATCATTTTGACATCATCAAGTTTATTTTAGAAAGATGGCAATGTTGCCATGAGCTAGCAAAGCTAGTCAGAAATAGCTAGTAATACTAACGTTAGCTAGGTAAAATTTCGGTGCGCTCCCCGCAATCTTAGCTAGCTAAAGTTATACTGCATCCAAAGTCAATTTGGCGACATCACAATGATGACAAAAGCTTGTCCTACTCATTATTTGCCTCCAATTGAAAGGTAATCGTGTTTCCAAGCCACAGTAATGCACTTTAGACGAAATATTCATCAGCACCTATTGAGACTGCATTGAGTAGAATTCTCAGCTGGGCATCAGTCCTAAAACGTAAGTTCAAAACAATAGTGTCACGAAACGTGCAAACCATGAATACTCAATGCTGCTGGATAAAAAAAACAAAAAACATACAATTGTACATAAATATATCAGAAATCAGTGGAGGATAGCCTAAAGAAGTGACAGACTACTGTATTCGGATTGAATTTCTAGAACAAAAGTTGTAACTGAAAATTGATATCTTGGTTTATCTATATTGCATTGGCTGTTTAATTTGCAGTAATGTCCCAAGAGGAAAAAAACGGTGATTTCCGACAGCACAAAGAGTTGGTGTACCATACTTACAATAACACAGAAAAAGTACCAACTGCAGCTGCAACTAAATATGACTTGAAAACACTGAAACTAAAAAATCTAATAAAAGTTAAATGAATGATACATGTACATTCATGTACTGTACACAAATATGTATATACACCTTAAAACAAAATCAAAATAGACATGTTATGAAACATATGATCCTTCTTGTTATACATTTACATTTGAGAGGATTTTATCAAGTAAATGATCAAAACCCCTAGGCCTTGAACAAAGAAACAGTCACTGCTAACTAGGTACAGATGAAAAATAAATATCTTTAGGTTCAGTTCTATTCCAACTCTCTCATTATGAAAATATGAACGCATTTCAACATAAGTTCTCTATCCTTCTCCCATCTTATCGCTCTGCATGTGATCTATTTAGTTATTATCCTGAATGTAATAATTTAAAACAAAAAATGCTCTCTTAAAACAGTATATTTGAAACAGGTGATTGTCTAACTGGTACTGGCATATCATGTTACCGGGCTGTGCTTTAATGTTTTGATCTAAGATGTTGTTATTATAAGAAAACGCTGTACTACTGTAGTTCTTCTGTTTTTGCCACTGTATTAATCTTAGTTCTGTTACTATCTTCAGTGCAATATTATTTTTCTCTCTCTTGCTCTTTAAATCTCAAATGCAAAACTAGAACTACTGCAGATTCATTGTAAAAGGGAAACAGCCTGGTGAACACAAATAAAAATACATTTATTTAAAATCAGACCATGAGCCTCTGTTGTTGTTTTGGGATCTTTCTCTTTTATGTGAGTCAGTGTTGTGTTGTGACTCCTATGTAAATGAGGGGGAGGAGGAAGGGTTGGCATATGCAGACTAAACTGAACACATGGGGAAAGATGTATTAGCTCAAAATGTAGCCAAAAGGAGATATGAATGAAATAACTGTGAAAGTAAAATGTATTATACTCTGAATCTATCCTAATATGGACACCATACACTATGGACACCATATACCAGGGTTCCCCAACTGGCGGCTCGCGGGCCAAATGTTTTTTTGACCCCCAAAGTTTTCAGAGCAAATTTTTAGTTATTATTATTATTATTACTACTTGTATTTAAAAAAATAAAAAATCATTGTTGGACATAAAAGACTGTAAAATCACCAGGAAATCAGCTCCCAGTGATTTTAATTTTGGAAATCTGTTCCCATGTATTCCCACACATAATAGAGACGCGATCGTATAAAAATGTAAGCAAGGTTTGAAATGATTATGTTTTAGTCAAATATTATATTTGTTTGGGCTTCTTGCAGTCAATTTGTAGGCTACAAATTATTTGTAATTTTGTTCCGGCCCCCTGACCATCCGCTCAACAACAAAAAAAATGGTCCCATGGCTGAATCTACTTAATGATGCCTGCCATACACTATTGACACCATACAATAAATGAATGCATTCCTTCACAAATCCATGCAGGTTGAAATGTTTGAGAAAGGGATAAATAGAGCAAAGGAAACGGGGGGGGGGGGGGGGGGCATGTCAGAGCGTTATGTACAGGGCTGAGGCCATATCATCAGTTAGGCATCCGTGAGCGTAGGGCAAATAATTTCCCATATTCTAGTATTACACTTTAGCTCATGGTTTCAAACTCTCAAGAGAGGAGTGCCATTTTGCTACACAGTCATATCCTTACTACACGGTTGCGTGAATGCTGCCAATTTCTCTTTCTCTAAAAACAAAGCTAGCATTGACCACAAATAAGTCAACAATGAGCTGTTTACAGAAAGTCACATGCAAAAAACAAAACGTGGGCTGACTGGTTGGCAGTTGATGCCCTATTCCTCATCTCTAGTCTCACTTGTAATCAAACTTTCTTGATTAAAATCTAACTATATATACACAGTATATACGTTACCTTGCAAAATTATTCATCCCCCTTGGCGTTTTTCCTATTTTGTTGCATTAAACCTGGAATTTCAATGGATTTTTATTTGGATTTCATATAATGGACATACACAAAATAGTCCAAATTGGTGAAGTGAAAAAAATTACTTTTTTCAAATAATTCTAAAAAATAAATAACGGAAAAGTGGTCCGTCCATATGTATTCACCCCCTTTGCTATGACGCCCCTAAATAAGATCTGGTGCGACCAATTACCTTCAGAAGTCACATAATTAGTTAAATAAAGTCCACCTGTGTGCAATCTAAGTGTCACATGATCTGTCACATGATCTCAGTATATACACTACCGTTCAAAAGTTTGGGGTCACTTAGAAATGTCCATGTTTTCGAAAGAAAAGCATATTTTTGGTCCATTAAAATAACATCAAATTGATCAGAAATACAGTGTAGACATTGTTAACGTTGTAAATGGCTATTGTAGCTGGAAACAGCTGATTTTTAATGGAATATCTACATTAGGCGTACAGAGGCCCATTATCAGCAACCATCAGTCCTGTGTTCCAATGGCACGTTGTGTTTGCAAATCCAAGTTTATCATTTTAAAAGGCTAATTGATCATTAAAAAACGCTTTTGCAATTATGTTAGCACAGCTGAAAACTGATTAAAGAAGCAATAAAACAGGCCTTCTTGAGACTAGACGAGTATCTGGAGCATCAGCAATTGTGGGTTCGATTACAGGCTCAAAATGGCCAGAAACAAAGAACTTTCTTCTGAAACTCATCAGTCTATTCTTGTTCTGAGAAATTAAGGCTATTCCATGCGAGAAATTGCCAAGAAACTGAAGGTCTCGTACAACGCTGTGTACTACTCCCTTCACAGAACAGTGCAAACTGGCTCTAACCAGAACAGAAAGAGGAGTGGGAGGCCCGGTGCACAACTGAGCAATAGGACAAATACATTTGTGTGTCTAGTTTGAGAAACAGACGCCTCACAGGTCCTCAACTGGCAGCTTCATTAAATAGTACCCTCAAAAAACCAGTCTCAACGTCAACAGTGAAGAGGCGACTCCGGGATGCTGACCTTCTAGGCAGAGTTGCAAAGAAAAAGCCATATCTCAGACTGGCCAATAAAAAGAAAATATTAAGATGGGCAAAAGAACACAGACACTGGACAGAGGAAGATTGGAAAAAAGTTTTACGGACAGACTAATCAAAGTTTGAGGTGTTCGGATCACAAAGAAGAACATTTGTGAGACGCAGACCAAATGAAAAGATGCTGGAGGAGAGCTTGATGCCATCTGTCAAGCATGGTGGAGGCAATGTGATGGTCTGGGGGTGCTTTGGTGGTGGTAAAGTAGGAGATTTGTACAGGGTAAAAGGGATCTTGAAGAAGGAAGGCTATCACTCCATTTTGCAATGCCATGCCATGCCCTGTGGACGGCGCTTGATTGGAGCCAATTTCCTCCTACAACAGGACAATGACCCAAAACACAGCTCCAAAATATGCAAGAACGATTTAGGGAAGAAGCAGTCAACTGGTATTCTGTCTATAATGGAGTGGCCAGCACAGTCACCGGATCTCAACCCTATTGAGCTGTTGTGGGAGCAGCTTGACAGTATGGTATGTAAGAAGTGCCCATCAAGCCAATCCAACTTGTGGGAGGTGCTTCAGGTAGCATGGGGTGAAATCTCTTCAGATTACCTCAACAAATTGACAACTAGAATGCCAAAGGTCTGCAAGGCTGTAATTGCTGCAAATGGAGGATTCTTTGACATTAAGCAAAGGACACAATTACTATTTATATTAAAAACCATTATTTCTAACCTTGTCAATGACTACATTTCCTATTCATTTTGCTATATTTCCTATTCAAACTCATTTAATGTATGTTTTCATGGAAAAGAAGGACATTTCTAAGTGACCCCAAACGTTTGAACGGTAGTGTATATAAACCTGTTCTGAAAGGCCCCAGAGTCTGCAACACCACTAAGCAAGCGGCACCATGAAGACCAAGGAGCTCTCCAAACAGGTCAGGGACAAAGTTGTGGAGAAGTACAGATCAGGGTTGGGTTATAAAAAAATATCAGAAACTTTGAACATCCAATGGAGCACCATTACATCCATTATTAAAAAATTGAAAGAATATGGCACCACAACAAAACTGCCAAGAGAGGGGCCGCCCACCAAAACTCACGGACCCGGCAAGGAGGGCATTAATCAGAGAGGCAACAAAGAGACCAAAGATAACCCTGAAGGAGCTGCATAGCTCCACAGCGGAGATTGGAGTATCTGTCCATAGGACCACTTTAAGCCATACACTCCACAGAGCTTGGCTTTACGGAAGAGTGGCCAGAAAAAAGCCAATGCTTAAAGAAAAAAATAAGCAAATACGTTTGGTGTTCACCAAAAGGCATGTGGGAGACTCTCCAAACATATGGAAGAAGGTACTCTGGTCAGATGAGACAAAAATTGAGCTTTTAGGCCATCAAGAAAAATGCTATGTCTGGCACAAACCCAACCCCTCTCATCACCCTGAGAACACCATCCCCACAGTGAAGCATGGTGGTGGCAGCATCATGCTGTGGGTATGTTTTTCCATCGGCAGTCACTGGGAAACTGGTCAGAATTGAAGGAATGATCGATGGCGCTAAATACAGGGAAATTATTGAGGGAAAACTGTTTCAGTCTTCCAGAGATTTGAGACTGGGACGGAGGTTCACCTTCCAGCAGGACAATGAACCTAAGCATACTGCTAAAGCAACACTCAAGTGGTTTAAGGGGAAACATTTAAATGTCTTGGAATGGCCTAGTCACAGCCCAGACCTCAATCCAATTGAGAATCTGTGGTATGACCTAAAGATTGCTGTACATCAGCGGAACCCATCCAACTTGAAGGAGCTGGAGCAGTTTTGCCTTGAAGAATGTGCAAAAATCCAAGTGGCTAGATGTGCCAAGGTTTTAGAGACATACCCCAAGAGACTTGCAGCTGTAATTGCTGCAAAAGGTGGCTCTACAAAGTAGAGGGGGTGAATAGTTATGAACGCTCATGTTTTCAGTTTTTTTGTCTTATTTCTTGTTTGTTTCACAATAAAACATATTTTTCATCTTCAAAGTGGTATGCATGTTGTGTAAATCAAATGATACAAAGCCCACAAAAAATAATTTAAATTCCAGCTTGTAAGGCAACAAAATAGGAGTCTCACTTTTCCACAGAGGGGTCATATTAGTGTGAGAGTCTATTGACGCACCGGTGCGTCAATCTAAGTTACATGATGTGTTCTTTATTTTTACATTGTGGAATAATAGTGAAGACATCAAAACTATGAAATAACACATATGGAATCATGTAGTGGGGGGGGGTATACAGAAGATATCCCTATTTGGTAAAAGACCAAGTCTATATTATGGCAAGAACAGCTCAAATAATCAAAGAGAAACGACAGTCCCATCGTTACTTTAAGATATGATGGTCAGTCAATCCGGAAAATGTGAAGAACTTTGAAAGTTTCTTCAAGTACAGTCGCAAAAACAATCAAGCGCTATGTTGAAACTGGCTCTCATGAGGACCGCCAGAGGAAAGGAAGACCCAGTGTTTCCTTTCTGCAGAGGATAAGTTCATTAGAGTTACCAGCCTCAGAAATTGCAGCCCAAATAAGTGCTTCACAGAGTTCAAGTAACAGACATCTCAACATCAACTGTTCAGACGACAGACGAGACTGCGTGAATCAGGCCTTCATGGACAAATTGCTGCAAAGAAACCACTACTAAAGGACACAAATAATAAGAAGAGACTTGCTTGGGCCAAGAAACACGAGCAATGGACATTAGACCGGTGGAAATCTGTCCTTTGGTCTGATGAGTCTAAATTTGAGATTTTTGGTTCCAATAGCTGTGTCTTTGTGAGACGCAGCGTAGGTGAATGGATGATCTCCGCTTGTGTGGTTCCCACCGTGAAGCATGGAGGTGGTGTGATGGTGTGGGGGTGCGTTGCTTGTGACACAGTTGATGATTTATGTGGAATTCAAGGCACACTTAACCAGCATGGCTACCACAGCATTCGGCAGCGATACTCCATCCCATCTGGTTTGCGCTTAATGGGACTATAATTTGTTTTTCAACAGGACAATGACCCAAAACACCTCCAGGCTGTGTAAGGGCTATTTGACCAAGAGTGATGGAGTGCTGCATCTGATGACCTAGCCTCCACAATCCCCCGACCTCAACCCAATTGAGATGGTTTGGGATGAGTTGGACCGCAGAGAGAAGAAAAAGCAGCTAACAAGTGCTCAGCATATGTGGGAACTCCTTCAAGACTGTTGGAAAAGCTGGTTGAGAGACTACCAAGAGTGTGCAAAGCTGTCATCAAGGCAAAGGGTGGCTATTTGAAGAATTTCAAATATAAAATATATTTTTATTTGTTTAACACTTTTTTGGTTACTACATGATTCCATGTGTTATTTCATAGTTTTGATGTAAAGAAAAACCCTTGAATGGGTAGGTGTGTCCAAACTTTTGACTGGTACTATATACAGTGGGGAGAACAAGTATTTGATACACTGCCAATTTTGCAGGTTTTCCTACTTACAAAGCATGTAGAGGTCTGTAGTTTTTATCATAGGTACACTTCAACTGTGAGAGACAGAATCTAAAACAAAAATCCAGAAAATCACATTGTATGATTTTTAAGTAATTCATTTGCATTTTATTGCATGACATAAGTATTTGATACATCAGAAAAGCAGAACTTAATATTTGGTACAGAAACCTTTGTTTGCAATTACAGAGATCATACGTTTCCTGTAGGTCTTGACCAGGTTTGCACACACTGCAGCAGGGATTTTGGCCCACTCCTCCATACAGAACTTCTCCAGATCCTTCAGGTTTCGGGGGTTGTCGCTGGGCAATACAGACTTTCAGCTCCCTCCAAAGATGTTCTATTGGGTTCAGGTCTGGAGACTGGCTAGGCCACTCCAGGACCTTGAGATGCTTCTTACGGAGCCACTCCTTAGTTGCCCTGGCTGTGTGTTTCGGGTCGTTGTCATGCTGGAAGACCCAGCCACGACCCATCTTCAATGCTCCTACAGAGGGAAGGAGGTTGTTGGCCAAGATCTCACGATACATGGCCCCATCCATCCTCCCCTCAATACGGTGCAGTCGTCCTGTCCCCTTTGCAGAAAAGCATCCCCAAAGAATGATGTTTCCACCTCCATGCTTCACGGTTGGGATGGTGTTCTTGGGGTTGTACTCATCCTTCTTCTTCCTCCAAACACGGCGAGTGGAGTTTAGACCAAAAAGCTCTATTTCTGTCTCATCAGACCACATGACCTTCTCCCATTCCTCCTCTGGATCATCCAGATGGTCATTGGCAAACTTCAGACGGGCCTGGACATGCGCTGGCTTGAGCAGGGGGACCTTGCGTGCGCTGCAGGATTTTAATCCATGACGGCGTAGTGTGTTACTAATGGTTTTCTTTGAGACTGTGGTCCCGGCTCTCTTCAGGTCATTGACCAGGTCCTGCCGTGTAGTTCTGGGCTGATCCCTCACCTTCCTCATGATCATTGATGCCCCACGAGGTGAGATCTTGCATGGAGCCCCAGACCGAGGGTGAATGACCGTCATCTTGAACTTCGTCCATTTTCTAATAATTGCGCCAACAGTTGTTGCCTTCTCACCAAGCTGCTTGCCTATTGTCCTGTAGCCCATCCCAGCCTTGTGCAGGTCTACAATTTTATCCCTGATGTCCTTACACAGCTCTCTGGTCTTGGCCATTGTGGAGAGGTTGGAGTCTGTTTGATTGAGTGTGTGGACAGGTGTCTTTTATACAGGTAACGAGTTCAAACAGGTGCAGTTAATACAGGTAATGAGTGGAGAACAGGAGGGCTTCTTAAAGAAAAACTAACAGGTCTGTGAGAGCCGGAATTCTTACTGGTTGGTAGGTGATCAAATACTTATGTCATGCAATAAAATGCAAATTAATTACTTAAAAATCATACAATGTGATTTTCTGGATTTTTGTTTTAGATTCCGTCTCTCATAGTTGAAGTGTACCTATGATAAAAATTACAGACCTCTACATGCTTTGTAAGTAGGAAAACCTGCAAAATCGGCAGTGTATCAAATACTTGTTCTCCCCACTGTATATACATACACACAGTTGAAGTCAGAAGTTTACATACACCTTAGCCAAATACATTTAAACTCAGTTTTTCTCAATTCCTGACATTTAATCCCAGTAAAAATGCCCCGTCTTAGGTCAGTTAGGATCACCACTATTTGGTAGCATTGCCTTTAAATTGTTTAACTTGGGTCAAACGTTTCGGGTAGCCTTCCACAAGCTTCCCACAATAAGTTGGGTGAATTTTGGCCCATTCCTCCTGACAGAGCTGGTGTAACTGAGTCAGGTTTGTGGGCCTCTTTGCTCGCACACGCTTTTTCAGTTCTGCCCACAAATGTTCTATAGGATTGAGGTCAGGGCTTTGTGATGGCCACTCCAATACCTTGACTTTGTTGTCCTTAAGCCATTTTACCACAACTTTGGAAGTATGCTTGGGGTCATTGTCCATTTGAAAGACCCATTTGCGACCAAGCTTTAACTTCCTGACTGATGTCTTGAGATGTTGCTTCAATATATCCACATAATTTTCCTTCCTCATGATGCCATCTATTTTGTGAAGTACACCAGTCCCTCCTGCAGCAAAGCACCCCCACAGCATGATGCTGCCACTCCCTTGCTTCACGGTTGGGATGGTGTTCTACGGCTTGCAAGCATCCCCCTTTTTCCTCCAAACATAACAATGGTCATTATGGCCAAACAGTTCTATTTTTGTTTCATCAAACCAGAGGACATTTCTCCAAAAAGTACGATCTTTGTCCCCATGGGTAGTTGCATACCGTAGTCTGGCTTTTTTATGGAGGTTTTGGAGCAGTGGCTTCTTCCTTGCTGAGCGGCCTTTCAGGTTATGTCGATATAGGACTTGTTTTACCGTAGATATAGATACTTTTGTATCTGTTTCCTCCAGCATCTTCACAAGGTCCTTTGCTGTTGTTCTGGGATTGATTTTCACTTTTCGCACCAAAGTATGTTCATCTCTAGGAGACAGAACGCGTCTACTTCCTGAGCAGTATGACGGCTGCGTGGTCCCATGGTGTTTATAGTTGCGTACTATTGTTTGTACAGATGAACGTGGTACCTTCAGGCGCTTGGAAATTGCTCCTAAGGATGAACCAGACTTGTGGAGGTCTACAATTATTTTTCTGAGGTCTTGGCTGATTTCTTTTGATTTTCCCATGATGTCAAGCAAAGAGTCACTGAGTTTGAAGGTAGGCCTTGAAATACATCCACAGGTACACCTCCAATTGACTCAAATTATGTCAATTAGCCTATCAGAAGCCTCTAAAGCAATGACATCATTTTCTGGAATTTTCCAAGCTGTTTAAAGGCACAGTCAACTTAGTGTATGTAAACTTCTGACCCACTGGAATTTTGATACAGTGAATTATAAGTGAAATAATCTGTTTGTAAACAATTGTTGGAAACATTACTTGTGTCATGCACAAAGTAGATGTCCTAACTGACTTGCCAAAACTATAGTTTGTTAAAAAGAAATTTGTGGAGTGGTTGAAAAACAAGTTTTAATGACTCCAACCTAAGTGTGTGTAAACTTCCGACTTCAACTATAGAATTACATCTACCAAGGCTGATGGCAAGTGGTTCTTTTCACAGCCAATCAAATACATTTACTACTCTCTAATGAGTCACCCCAGCCCGGTCTCAGACTAGACGTGACATAGTAAATGTAAATCCAGGACACTCAGTATGAATCTTAAGTTTGGTATGGTTACATAAGAAAGAAGGTTACTTAATGGAAAACTCCACCAAAAAACTATTTTGATATTTGTTTCATTATCCATTGTTGATATAGTCCCAAAATGTTTTGCATGCCAGCAATCAAGTTTTTCAAGAACCATAACTAAAAAAAAGACAGAAATAAAGCTGGTATGATGCAAAGTTATACATCTTGAAAACTTGATTGCTGACATGAAAAACATTTTGAGACTATATTAAAAATGGACTAATGAAACAAATACCAAAAGATACACTACATGACCAAAAGACACCTGCTCGTCGAACATCTCATTCCAGAATCATCCGCATTGATATGGAGTTGGTCCCCCCTTTGTTGCTGTAACAGCCTCCACTCTTCTGGGAAAGCTTTCCACTAGATGTTGGAACATTGCTGCAGGGATTTGCTTCCATTCAGCCACAAGAGCATTAGTGAGGTCGGGCACTGATGTTGGGCGATTAGGCCTGGCTCGCAGTCTGAGTTCCAATTCATCCCAAAGGTGTTCGATGGGGTTGAGGTCACTACAGACCCGGGTTCGATCCCGGGCGGCGGCGCACAATTGGCCCAGCATCTTCCGGGTTAGGGGAGGGTTTGGCAGGCCAGGATGTCCTTGTCCCATCGCGCTCTAGAGACTCCTTGTGGCAGGCAGGGCACATGCACGCTGACTTCTCTCGCCAGTTGTACGGTATTTTCTTCGACACATTGGTGTGGCTGGCTTCCGGGTTAAGTGAGCAGTGTGTCAAGAAGCAGTGTGGCTTGGCAGGGTAATGTTTCGGAGGACACATTGCTCTCGACCTTCGCCTCTCCCGAGTCCGTACGGGAGTTGCAGCGATGGGACAAGACTGTAACTACCAATTGGGGAGAAAAGGGGGTATAAAATAAAATAAACTTTAATCCCAAGCAGACGGACTTTCAAATCTCCATCATTTACATTTTTTGTTCGTTGTTTTACTTTTTATGCGCAATGAGATTCTTTGAAAAGTGTTCAAACAGGTTCCAAAACGTATGAATTATTATTAGATCTGGAACTCAAGTATGCGTAGTAGGTTAGGTCTACTAGCTTCTTAATTTATTTGAGCCATTTATTTAAGAGGACCACAATGGAAATACGTTTTCAAACTTTTTTTTGTCTCATCGTAGATGATTTTAAATGCATTATCCACTTGTTGTTGTATTGTGTTTTAAATGATCAAATATATCTAAACGTATTCAGTGTGTCCATGTGCACCAGTGTGTGTGTGGCCAACAGTGGTGGGTACGAATGACATCATTCGGTGAGAAGGCAGACTCACAGCTTTTTCCGTCGCACTCCCTGCAGTGTGTCGCAGCTCTTTCCATTCACCCACCATCTCTAGAAGTCAATTACAAAGGGGGGTGGGGTTGCTAGCGGAATTGAAATGGTCTCCATAGCAACACTTTGGAGCTGGAGCCAAGGAAGGAGTCATCATTAATGTTTGGCGGAGAGGGGGTGGGTGAGAGGGAGGGAGAAGGAGAGAGGAAAGAGTGAGAGTTAGAGGGGAGGAGAGAGGGAGAAAGGTGTCCCAGCCAAGAGCAGTGACTCAGATATACTGTCAGACAACACCCCTCTCTTTCTTTATAGATCAATTACACAGGCCCCATCGGTCTAGACCTTCACCACGATAAGGACAATTAACACAACGCAGCCTGTTGATAGACCAGGGACAAAATGCCCTGTTTAGACTGGTCAACTAGATGGAACCAGTCACCCACAAACACACCACCCGCGCACACAGATCCACATTCACACATAGAAATACTCTATATTGAAAGAAAAAACCAGCTTGGATTTTCCCATGGCCTTAAACTTGAATGACGTGTCATGGAGTAATATTTACCTGTGTTCTGTTACATCACTCATCGTCCTTGGCTATGTTCTCCCAATGGTCCACTGAGTACACCTGTTAAAATTCCCATGTATTAGTTCACCATGACTAGTGTGTATATAAAGAAGGGGACTGAGCCTCATAGATGCATCATTTCTGTTTCAGAATGAAAAGGTGCTGTAGCTCTGCTGGTGTTGCTGGTGTGTGTGTGTCTGTCCGTCTGTCCGTCTGTCTGTCTGCCTGTGGCATGGGATCAGGGAGAAGTGGAGGGGTCAGAGAGAACGACATCACTCAACAGCAGTGGTGGGAAAAAGTACTCAATTGTCATACTTGAGTAAAAGTAAAGATACATTAATAGAAAAGCGAGTCACCCAGTAAAATACTACCTGAGAAAAAGTATCTGCTTTTAAATGTACTTAAGTACAGTGGTGGAAAAAGTATGTCATAGTTGAGTAGAAGTAAAAAAGTAAAAGCTATACATCAAATAGCCGGCCGCGACTGGGAGACTCATGGGGCGGCGCACAATTGGCCCAGCGTCGTCCAGGGTAGGGGAGGGAATGGCCGGCAGGGATGTAGCTCAGTTGGTAGAGCATGGCGTTTGCAACGCCAGGGTTGTGGGTTCGATTCCCACGGTGGGCCAGTATGAAAAATTTAAAAAATAATGTATGCACTCACTAACTGTAAGTCGCTCTGGATAAGAGCGTCTGCTAAATGACTAAAATGTAAATGTAGCAAACCAGACGCCACGATTGGCTAGTTCAAAAAAAAAAAATGTGACAGACAGCGGCACACTCCCACATGCAGGCATAATTTACAAACACAGTATTTGTGTTTAGTGAGTCCGCCAGATCAGAGGCAGTAGGGATGACAACGTGTTATATTGATAGGTGAATGAATTTGACCATATTGCTGTCCTGCCTGCGCATTTGAAATGTAACCAGTACCTTTTGGTGTCAGGGAAAATGTATGGGAGTAAAAAGTATAGTTGAAGTCTGAAGTTTACAGACACCTTAGCCAAATACATTTAAACTCAGTTTTTCACAATTCCTGACATTTAATCCTAGTAAAAATTCCCTGTCTTAGGTCAGTTTGGATCACCACTTTACTTTAAAAAGTGAAATGTCAGAATAATAGTAGAGAGAATTATTTATTTCATCACATTCCCAGTGGGTCAGAAGTTTACATACACTCAATTAGTATTTGGTAGCATTGCCTTTAAATTGTTTAACTTGGGTCAAACGTTTCAGGTAGCCTTCCACAAGCTTCCCATAATACGTTGGGTGAATTTTTGCCCATTTCTCCTGACAGAGCGAGTCAGGTTTGTAGGCCTCCTTGCTCGCACACGCTTTTTCAGTTCTGCCCACACATTTTCTATAGGATTGAGGTCAGGGCTTTGTGATGGCCACTCCAATACCTTGACTTTGTTGTCCTTAAGCCATTTTGCCACAACTTTGGAAGTATATTTGGGGTCATTGTCCATTTGGAAGACCCATTTGCAAACAAGCTTTAACTTCTTGATTGATGTCTTGAGATGTTGCTTCAATATATCCACATAATTTTCCTTCCTCATGATGCCATCTATTTTGTGAAGTGCACCAGTCCCTCCTGCAGCAAAGCACCCCCACAGCATGATGCTGCCACCCCCGTGCTTCACTGTTGGAATGGGTGTTCTTCGGCTTGCAAGCGTCCCCCTTTTTCCTCCAAACATAACGATGGTCATTATGGCCAAACAGTTCTATTTTTGTTTCATTAGACATATAGAGGACATTTCTCCAAAAAGTACGATCTTTGTTCCCATGTGCAGTTGCAAACCGTAGTCTGGCTTTTTTATGGCGGTTTTGGAGCAGTGGCTTCTTCCTTGCTGATCGGCCTTTCAGGTTATGTCGATATAGGACTCGTTTTACTGTGGATATACAGTGAGGGAAAAAAGTATTTGATCCCCTGCTGATTTTGTACGTTTGCCCACTGACAAAGAAATGATCAGTGGTCATATGTTTCTTGTAGTTGGCCACCAGGTTTGCACACATCTCAGGAAGGATTTTGTTCCACTCCTCTTTGCAGATCTTCTCCAAGTCATTAAGGTTTCGAGGCTGACGTTTGGCAACTCGAGCCTTCAGCTCCCTCCACAGAGTTTATATGGGATTAAGGTCTGGAGACTGGCTAGGCCACTCCAGGACCTTAATGTGCTTCTTCTTGAGCCACTCCTTTGTTGCCTTGGCCGTGTGTTTTTTGGGTCATTGTCATGCTGGAATACCCATCCACAACCATTTTCAATGCCCTGGCTGAGGGAAGGAGATTCTCACCCAAGATTTGACGGTACATGGCCCCGTCCATCGTCCCTTTGATGCGGTAAAGTTGTCCTGTCCCCTTAGCAGAAAAACACCCCCAAAGCATAATGTTTCCACCTCCATGTTTGATGGTGGGGATGGTGTTCTTGGGGTCATAGGCAGCATTCCTCCTCCTCCAAACATGGCGAGTTGAGTTGATGCCAAAGAGCTCCATTTTGGTCTCATCTGACCACAACACTTTCACCCAGTTCTCCTCTGAATCATTCAGATGTTCATTGGCAAACTTCAGACGGCCCTGTATATGTGCTTTTTTGAGCAGGGGGACCTTGCGGGCGCTGCAGGATTTCAGTCCTTCACGGCGTAGTGTGTTACCAATTGTTTTCTTGGTGACTACGGTCCCAGCTGCCTTGAGATCATTGACAAGATCCTCCCGTGTAGTTCTGGGCTGATTCCTCACCGTTCTCATGATCATTGCAACTCCACGAGGTGAGATCTTGCATGGAGCCCCAGGCCGAGGGAGATCGACAGTTATTTTGTGTTTCTTCCATTTGCGAATAATCGCACCAACTGTTGTCACCTTCTCACCAAGCTGCTTGGCGATGGTCTTGTAGCCCATTCCAGCCTTGTGTAGGTCTACAATCTTGTCCCTGACATCCTTGGAGAGCTCTTTGGTCTTGGCCATGGTGGAGAGTTTGGAATCTGATTGATTGATTGCTTCTGTGGACAGGTGTCTTTTATACAGGTAACAAACTGAGATTAGGACTCCCTTTAAGAGTGTGCTCCTAATCTCAGCTCATTACCTGTATAAAAGACACCTGGGAGCCTGAAATCTTTCTGATTGAGAGGGGGTCAAATACTTATTTCCCTCATTAAAGTGCAAATCAATTTATAACATTTTTGACATGCGTTTTTCTGGATTTTGTTGTTGTTATTCTGTCTCTCACTGTTCAAATAAACCTAACATTAAAATTATAGACTGATCATTTCTTTGTCAGTGGGCAAACGTACAAAATCAGCAGGGGATCAAATACTTTTTACCCCTCACTGTAGATACTTTTGTACATGTTTCCTCCAGCATCTTCACAATATCCTTTGCTGTTGTTCTGGGATTGATTTGCACTTTTCGCACCAAAGTACGTTCATCTCTAGGAGACAGAACGCATCTCCTTCCTGAGTGGTATGACGGCTGCGTGGTCCCATGGTGTTTGAAGCCATGACATCATTTTCTGGAATTTTCCAAGCTGTTTAAAAGGCACAGTCAACTTAGTGTATTGTAAACTTCTGACCCACTGGAATTGTGATACAGTTAATTATAAGTGAAATAATCTGTCAGTAAACAATTGTTGGAAAAATTACTTGTGTCATGCACAAAGTAGATGTCCTAACCGACTTGCCAATACTATAGTTTGTTAACAAGACATTTGTGGAGTGGCTGAAAATCGAGTTTTAATGACTCCAACCTAAGTGTATGTAAACTTACGACTTCAACTGTACATCTTTTCTTTAGGAAAGTAAAAGTTGTCAACAATATAGGCTAAATAGTAAAGTACAGATACCTTAAAAGAAAACGTAAGTACTTTACACCACTGTTCATCAGAGTCACAGGACCGAAACTACAGAGCCCACGCAACCTGACACCTGGGCTGAGCTGAGAGCACTGCGAGACATGGTGGTGCAACAGAGAGTGGAGCTGAGGTGCTTGGAGGCCAGAGTGACAGCCAGTGAGAGCCAGGTGGATGAGCTGAAGCGAGAGAACGCAGTTTAAAAAAAACAGGCTGCGCACTGGCAGAAAGTAATGTGGGCAGGTTAGTATAATAGTAGAGGTTATGAATATGTATCCAATGCAGTGCCTCTAGAGCTGGAGGATGTGGTCTACATGCAACTCTCCTCAGGCTTCAGGATCTTTGATAATCACAATAAACATAGCAACTTCCTGCTCCTCCCCATGTGAGGAGAACTAACAAAATAAAAGATTGGAGGGAGTTTCACATCTTTCTATTGATTCTGTAATGTCGCATTTAAGCTCTGTATGGGTATTCCTGAACTGTACAATGAAGGCTTGTTAAAGATCGGTTTCTCTCCATCATTCACATAAACAGACATGAACAGTGCACTTATACACAATCCTCTCAACTTAAACTAATTGAAGCAAGCATATCATACTATATAGTAATCAACATTGCCGCACCCACAACTCCCCCCACCCAACACCGACCCCTACCCACCCTCACACAATAGTGCCCATATTAGACTTGTTAAAATAGATTTTTTATTGCCTGAGATTACTGGAGAACCACAACCTTCAGAGATCAGATAACATAAAACAACATTGGTGTTTTATTTCTAGACCTTAATAAGACACGTCTAAGGAGAGGATTCCATACAGCATCAAATATCTTTGGCTGACATTACATGGCACATTAAATAACCACATAAACAGCCCTAATTTCACCTACAAACACCAGTCATTAAATAAATCATTACTATCAAAGAAAATAAAAAGAAAGGTTTGTTCTACAGATTCAGCAGTGCTAGTTCTATATTGGTACGGTTGAGTGCATCCTTGAAATAACACAGACTCCTACATTCAAACTACAAATACAATGACATTCATGTTCTCTTCATAATCCATTGAAACGTTTTGGTTTTACAATTTGGAGAATTACTGTACAAGAAAAAAACCTTTCGTTTGACTTGTATTCGTAAATATTAACCATTGTTTTTGTTAAATGATTCAACGCATACCTTCCATCTAAGAAGGTTATTTTTTATCCATAAATACATATTCAATTCAATACAACTTTATTTAACCCCACTGGGACAATACAGATGCCCAAATAATATGTATTACACCATGATACACAACCGTTTAAATTAACATTAAAAACACATAACTTTGGCAAGACAGCAGATATGTTAAAAAAGGTCTAGGACCCGCCCCAGTATAGACTGAGGAAGCCTAAAGACAGTCAGCTATTTCCTCTGGAGTGGTTTACTGTTGAAACACTGTAAAAAATATATATTTACCACCGATTTTTATGTAAGGTGTTGAGACACTTGTATTGTTTATATGTTTGTTAGGTTAAGAGAGGTATATGAGAAATATATTTTACATGGGACTCAAACTTAAAACCAATATGTATATAAAATATGAGTTGTGCATTATTTTGTGACAAAATGCTGTGTAGACATGATAGGAAACAGAAAGGCCTTCCTAATATTGAGTTGCGCACCCTCTGAATGGCACACATACACAATCCATGTCTCAAGGCTTAAAAATCCTTATTTAATCTGTCTGCTCCCCTTCATCTACACTGATTGAAGTGGATTTAACAAGTGACATCAAATAGCTTTCACCTGGATTCACCTGGTCAGTGTCATAGAAAGAGCAGGTGTTCTTAATGTTTTGTATACTCAGTGTACAGTATTCCTGTTGTAACGTTTTGTACCCTTTCCCCCAAATCATGTAAAGTACAGCCATCCCAAAACAGAATATAAAAAGAGGGACACAACAAAACTGAGATAGCAGTCCGTATTTGATCAACTGGCTCAACTATAACCTGTATGCCAATAATAATGCCTGCCATGATTGATGTAGAATATTCTGAATCTGCCTGCCTTCTCTGAGAAAGGAGGTACTCCTGCAGAGCCAGATTTTGTGTGTGTGTGTGTGGTTCCATATTGAACAGGATTTGGATGAAGCATGGAAGAAAACAGCTAGTTTCTCCCATTGTCTCTGTCCAGCAGCCACTTCAGCAGGCAGTCAGAATCCAGGACAGACAGATGGGCAGTAGGGATGCATCAAGCCTCAGGCCGGTCTATATCCTGCTGAGGACACTGGGCATAGGCTCCTCCCCTGGCTGTCGCTCAAATGGGGCAGTGTTGGTTGGACAGACATCCCCCTGAGGGTTTTGGTACGCTTTTGTCCACAAAATAGGACGGACGGTCCAGCACTGTATGTGACTGTGATTACTGACTAGAGTTTGAAGGCACTCACATAGGTTGACGGGCACAGTGTGGATGGATGGATTAATAATGAGTGGATGACTGCCTCTGAAGGTCCAGGTGTTGTGATGTCCTGCGGTTCCTCTGTGGGATCCGGTGAGGGGGTTGCTGTCTACTCACTGAAGCTGAAGTGTATGGCTGGGGTCGATGGGTTCATTGAGGTGGGGGAGGAGGGTCCTGCACTGGACACTGTGCTGGGGGGGCCACTGCTTACTGCGCACACACACAATGAAAAGAGAAAGTCAGAGAGAAAGAGAGAAGGAAAGAGAGACCCACACAAACAAACATGGCAAATATTAGGTGAAAGTAATTGAGTTGTGATTGAGGTTGAAATTGGGGAAATTAGAATATCAGTCACAGCTATTGGGCACAGTCCTGGGTGAAACTCAATTATTCGTGTTTAAACCTGTTTTGCCTCCATATATACCCAACCACATACATATACACTACATGGCCAAAAGTATGCTCGTCGAACATCTCATTCCAAAATCATGGGCATTAATATGGTGTTGGTCCCCCCTTTGCTGCTATAACAGCCTCCACTCTTCTGGGAAGGCTTTCCACTAGATGTTGGAACATTGCTGCGGGGAATTTCTTCCATTCAGCCACAACAGCATTAGTGAGGTCGGTCACTGATGTTGGGCGATTAGACCTGGCTCACAGTCGGCAGTCCAATTCATCCCAAAGGTGTTCGATGGGGTTGAGGTCAGGGCTCTGTGCAGGCCAGTCAAGTTCTTCCACACCGATCTCGACAAACAATTTCTGTATTGACCTCGCTTTGTGCACGGGGGCATTGTCATGCTGAAATGGCCTTCCCCAAACTGTTGCCACAAAGTTGGAAGCACAGAATCATCTAGAATGTCATTGTATGCTGTAGCATTAAGATTTCCCTTAACATTACCTACCTATCAGCCAGCTGGAACAGTAATAATGGTCTGACTAGGCAATATTTTTAATAGCTAGTTCTGTACTAAATTCAGCTGCACTGAATGCAGTCTACTGACTCTATTGGGAAAATAAACAATGTCACGCCACCTCAAATGAAAACCAAACTGCTATTCATCTGAGCGACACTTCTAACATCCAGCATGTTTTCTACTCCTCCTCTATACCATAATAGACATTAAATGGGTTATGAGGAATGAGGAGAGAGAGCTAAAGAGAGCGTCAGAGAGATAGCAGCTCACAGCAGCTGTTGAAACAATCCTAAAATACTGGTGAAGGGCCAAATGAATCACCATGTAGCCCACTGGAGGCACAACGAGTGGGATGGGAGGGAAGAGGGAGGGGGACACTGACAACAACGGAACCCAGTGGCGAGCCGGAGACGGCACGGCAAAACTAAGTGGGGTTATTATCCTGAATCCTACTTTACTGAAGTCTTAATTGATAGCGCCTCTCCTCTTGGCGATGAAAGACAAAAACACAAGGCTCTCATTTAGTTTGACAGTTTAAGGCCAGGGAAAGCAGGCTTTTATATCTCATACTCTGGAAAACCTATCTGTCTCTCTTGGCCAAGCCAGAGTGTTTGTTGCCTGGTTAAGGGTACTGGTTAGGCTGTTAACTGTTGTAGCTGTTAACCTGGGTCATGATCATTAGTCAGTAATAGGCTACAAACAGAAGAAAACAGACTGAAAAGGGGGAGGGACTAATGGGACCTCTGTTTTAAAACATTTTCTGTCGCATGCCCTATTGAACACGACCCTGTTCCAGGACAATGTAAGTGTGGCTAAGACTAATCATTGCAATTGTAGTGTTGGGTCCTAAAACAATCCCTTTTCCCTAGCCCCTACCATCACTTTCATGTTTGTAGATCTGAAGGGACTGTGGGTGTAATCTCAACCTAACCTACCCATGAGGTTGGGAGGAGTGTCCCCCATATTGCTTACACCCATCTGGGTAAGGGCTTGGGGTGGTGGTCGGACAGACATGGAAGAACATGGTGGTCAGTATACTCACAGCATAGTGGGCGGGTGGGGGGCCGAACAGGAGTTTCTGAGGAGGAGAGGGCCTTTGGTGGGGGGTAGGTGTGTGCCTGGCCATACCCCTGGCTTGAAGTGTCGAACAAGACAGAGAGAGCTGGAGGGAAACGATAATAGTATTTATACAAGATGTACACTACTAAACATTGCATTAGGAGACCTACAGGGGATATGTATTATATGCCACTGAGAAAGACAGTGATGATTCGGACACAAAATAAACACTACATGACCAAAAGTATGTGGACACCTGCTCAGCGAACATCTCATTCCAAAATCATGGGCATTAATATGTAGTTGATCCCCCCCAGGCCAGTCACGTTCTTCCGCACCGATCTCGACAAACCATTTCTGTATGTACCTCGCTTTGTCATTCTGAAACAGGAAAGGGCCTTCCCCAAACTGTTGCCACAAAGTTGGAAGCACAGAATCGTCTAGAATGTCATTGTATGCAGTAGCGTTAAGATTTCCCTTCACTGGAACTAAATGGCCTAGCCCGAACCATGAAAAACAGCCCCAGACCATTATTCCTCCTCAACCAAACTTTACAGTTGGCACTATGCATTCGGGCAAGTAGCGTTCTCCTGGCACCTGCCAAACCCAGATTTGTCCGTAGGCCTGCCAGATGGTGAAGCGTTATTCGTCACACCAGAGAATGCGTTTCCACTGCCCCGGAGTCCAATGGTGGCGAGTTTTACATCCCTGCAGCCAATGCTTGGCATTGCGCATGGTTATCTTAGGCTTGTTATTGTTGCTTCCAGAGGCAGTTTGGAGCTCGGTAGTGAGTGTTGCAACCGAGGACAGACTATTTTTTACACGCTACGCACTTCAGCAATAGGCGGTCCCGTTCTGTGAGCTTGTGTGGCCTACCACTTCGCGGCTGAATCGTTGTTGCTCCTAGACGTTTCCACTTCACAATAACAGCACTTACAGTTGACCGGGCAGCTCTAGCAGGGCAGACATTTGACGAACTGACTTGTTGGAAAGGTAGCATGTCTATGGCGATTGCATGGCTATGTGCTTAATTTTATACACCTGTCAGCAATGGGTGAGGCTGAAATAGTCGAATCCACTAATTTTAAGGGGTGTCCACATACTTTTGTATATTTAGTGTATGTATTTGTTAGCTTGTTCCCAGATCTGTTTGTACTGTCTTGCCAACTCTTATGGTCATTATCACACCAATGACCATAGGAGTTTGCACGACAGCACAAACAGAACTTGGATCAGGTCTGTAGTGTGCATGCTAGGTATGTTGCTTCTGGAAAGCACCAAATACCTACCTTGACTAGAATACCTACCTTTCATGGTCTTAGCATGGGCGTCGCTGCTGTCCTCACACACAGCATTGAGGAACTCGTCCACCTGCTTGAGGGACAGCGAGTTGTGCAGGGTCTCCAGTGGGTAGATAGAGGGCACCATGGAGCAGCCTTCAAAGCCTGCAGCGGAGAGGAGACACACAGTTGCACCACCCCTCCATCTGATCGAGGAGAAGTGGTGATACAGAAATACAGCACGTAGCCCCTTTCCCAATGGCCCGGGCCACCATTTCTGGTCAATAAACCGTATGACATCAATGTGACGTCACTTGATGGAGAAAGGTAGACATGGGCTTCACGCAGTGCACCGTGGGAGGACCATGCCAAAATCCAGCCATGTCATTCACACTAAAGTACCAAGCCATAGAGACCAGCTGGACTAAAGACCCGTTGTGCATCGCGAACGACGTACACGTCCTGCGATGAAGCCTTGTGTTGTGTGACGACAGCCTTTTCTCACACACACACACACACACACAAACAGGCCTGTGCGGCCATTCAACCCTTTTACATACAGTGCAGCCCAAAAGAACACCACGATGGAAGTGATATCACCACACAAACACAAGGAATGGATAAGGTCAAGCAATGCGTCGTCCATCCATTTTCCAGAATACATGCAGTCGGCCTTGCGTTTCTCCCCGAACTGTCCACCTGTTGTACATTAAATCCCAACAGTACTTTTAAAAAGGTCCGCTCAAACAGCTTCGACGGGCCGCATTCTACAGTCTTCCGCTGATATGTTTCACACTTAATCTTCCCCAGCCGACAGACAGTTTAATTGTGATTAATCAACGTGTTAATGTGATTTCTCAAGAGATGTCACAAATCAACTTAGTCAGGATGGACTGCCACCAACCCCAACGATTACATTGTGGTGAAGCCTTTACTGTAGCTTTTGTGTTTGCTGAGCTTCAGTCATAAGCAGTTTCAACATCGTTAATCTAGGCAAACCAAGGTCAGTAGAACATGAGGGTTCGCCTGCCAAAGTCTGCTAAAGAATATCGACCCTGACTTCTGTGGAGAAGGCCTGTACCCACAAAGCATCTCAGAAAAGGTCCTAGGAATCCTATTAAAACCTGTTCTAAGGCAAAAAAAAAACTCCCAGCTCAGAGTAGGTTTTAGGATGATGTTAAGACACTGCTCAGATAAACTGAGACCGGTGTAAAATCAATTCATAAAAGCTTCTCAGCTGGTAATTACGATAGTTTGAGGTACCACAAAGGAAAAATTGTGATTGTTGGCAATGTTGAAAATATGGGGAATAACCAATCGCAATGAGGCATCGCCAGCTGTGAACTCTATAGCACGCTTCAGACAAAATGTACATTTTCATCACTTAGCAGACGCTCTTATCAAGAGCGACTTACAGGAGCAATTAGGGTTAAGTGCCTTGCTAAAGGGCACCGACAGATTTTTCACGGTGAATGTGACTAAAACGTTTGATATATTTTTAGTCTGACACGATCACTTTGCCGACTCTTAATTCTTGCCTAATATATTGGCATGCATAACCTTTTTTAAAAACCAATTCTGATGGTTGTTTAAAGCAGAATTCTAATAATATTACTGTTATATCAACACACTCGTCACTCCCATTTAACAACTCTAAATCGTTTGGGCACAGTAGGCATCAAGTCACTTGCCGATGTTGCATTAAACATTTTGAAAGGTCTAAGTTAACATGAAGCCATAGATGCCTTCAAATGCCCAATTCTTATAGGCATACCCAATTTAGGCAAGTTGTTTAACAATGTGATACTGCGCTCCAAAGGGATAACTTGAAAATGTAGGTTAATTAAATAATAAAAAGTTATTATTTTTTAGCCTAATGGATATAAGTATTTAGGCATATGTGAAATAGTCCTTGTGAAATCATTGTCAAAAGCGCATTCGGAAAGTATTCAGACCCGTTGACTTTTCCACATTTTGTTACGTTACAGCCTTATTCTAAAATGGATTAAATTAATGTTTTTCCTCAACTATCAACACACAATACCCGATAAATGACAAAGCGAAAACAGGTTTTTAGACATTTTTTCAAACGTACAGTGGCTTGCGAAAGTATTCACCCCTCTTGGCATTTTTCCTATTTTGTTGCGTTACAACCTGGAATTAAAATGGATTTTTGGGGGGTTTGTATCATTTGATTTACACAACAATCCTACCACTTTGAAGATGCAAAATAATTTTTGGGGTGAAACAAACAAGAAAAATAAACTGAAAACTTGTGTGCATAGCTATTCATCCAAGTGGTCCTATGGACAGATACTCCAATCTCCGCTGTGGAGCTTTGCAGCTCCTTCAGGGTTATCTTTGGTCTCTGTTGCCTCTCTGATTAATGCCCTCCTTGCCTGGTCCGTGAGTTTTGGTGGGCGGCCCTCTCTTGGCAGGTTTATTGTGGTGCCATATTATTTCAATTTTTTAATAATGGATTTAAAATGGTGCTCTGTGGGATGTTCAAAGTGTCGGATATTTTTTTATAATCCAACCCTGATCTGTACTTCTCCACAACTTTGTCCCGGACCTGTTTGGAGAGCTCCTTGGTCTTCATGGTGCCGCTTGCTTGGTGGTGCACCTTGCTTAGTGGTGTTGCAGACTCTGAGGCCTTTCAGAACAGGTGTATACAGTGAGGGAAAAAAGTATTTGATCCCCTGCTGATTTTGTAAGTTTGCCCACTGACAAAGACATGATCAGTCTATAATTTTAATGGTAGGTTTATTTGAACAGTGAGAGACAAAATAACAACAACAAAATCCAGAAAAACGCATGTCATAAATGTTATACATTTATTTGCATTTTAATGAGGGAAATAAGTATTTAACCCCCTCTCAATCAGAAAGATTTCTGGCTCCCAGGTGTCTTTTATACAGGTAACGAGCTGAGATTAGGAGCACACTCTTAAAGGGAGTGCTCCTAATCTCAGTTTGTTACCTGTATAAAAGACAACTGTCCACAGAAGCAATCAATCAGATTCCAAACTCTCCACCATGGCCAAGACCAAAGAGCTCTCCAAGGATGTCAGGGACAAGATTGTAGACCTACACAAGGCTGGAATGGGCTACAAGACCATCGCCAAGCAGCTTTGTTGTTATTCTGTCTCTCACCGTTCAAATAAACCTCCCAGTAAAATTATAGACTGATCATTTCTTTGTCAGTGGGCAAACGTACAAAATCAGCAGGGGATCAAATACTTTTTCCCCTCACTGTATATACTGAGATCATGTGACAGATCATGTGACACTTAGATTAATCACAGGTGGAATTTATTTAACTAATTATGTGACTTCTGAAGGTAATTGGTTGCACCAGATCTTATTTAGGGGCTTCATAGCAAAGGGGGTGAATACATATGCACGCACCACTTTTCCATTATTTATTTTTTATACTTTTTTGAAACAAGTAATTTTTTTCATTTCACTTCACCAATTTGGACTATTTTGTATATGTCCATTACATGAAATCCAAATAAAAATCCATTTAAATTACAGGTTGTAAGGCAGCAAAATAGGAAAAACGCCAAAGGGGATGAATACTTTTGCAAGGCACTATATTGCTATGAGACTGGAAATTAAGCTCAGGTGAATCCTGTTTCCATCCTTGAGATGTTTCTACAATTTGAGTGGAGTCCACCTGTGGTAAATTCAATTGATTAGACATGATTTGGAAAGGCACACACCTGTCTATATAAAGGTCCCACAGTTGACAGTGCATGCCAGAGCAAAAACCAAGCCATGAGGTTGAAGGAATTGTCCGTAGAGTTCCGAGACAGGATTGTGTCAAGGCACAGATCTGGGGAAGGGTACCAAAAAAATTCTGCAGCATTGAAGGTCCCCAAGAACACAGTGGCCTCCATCATTCTTAAATGGAAGAAGTTTAGAACCACCAAGACTCTTCCTTGAGCTGGCAGCCCGGCCAAACTGATCATTCGGGGGAGAAGCGCCTTGGTCAGGGAGGTGACCAATAACCCAATGGTCACTCTGACAGAGCTCCAGAGTTCCTCTGTGGAGATGGGAGAACCTTCCAGAAGGACAACCATCTCTGCACCACTCCACCAAATCAGGCCTTCATGGTAGAGTGGCCAGATGGAAGCCACTCCTCGGTAAAAGGTACATGACAGCCCGCTTGGAGTTTGCCAAAAGGCACCTAAAGGACTCTGAACATGAAAAACAAGATTCTCTGGTCTGATGAAACCAAGATTGAACTCTTTGGCCTGAATACCAAGGGTCACGTCTGGAAGAAACCTGGCACCATCCCTACGGTGAAGCATGTTGGTGGCAGCATCATGCTGTGGGGATGTTTTTCAGCGGCAGGGACTGGGAGACTAGTTAGGATCGAAGGAAAGATGAACGGAGCAAAGTACAGCGCGATCCTTGATGAAAACCTGCTCCAGAGTGCTGAAAACCTCTGGGGGAGAAGGTTCACCTTCCAACAGGACAACGACCCTAAGCACACAGCCAAGACAACGCAGGAGAAGAGTGGCCCAGGCAGAGCCCGGACTTGAATCCGATCTAACATCTCTGGAGAGACCTGAAAATAGCTGTGCAGCGACGCTCCCCATCCAACCTGACAAGAGCTTGAGAGGATCTGCAGATAAGAACGGGAGAAACTCCCAAAATACAGGTGTGCCAAGCTTGTAGCGTCATTCTCAAGAAGACTCAAGGCTGTAATCGCTGCCAAAGGTGCTTCAAAGTACTAAGTAAAGGGTCTAAATACTTAAGTAAATGTGATTTATGTTTTTATTAATTAATTGTTGAACACTTCTAAAAACCTGTTTTTGCTCTGTCATTATGGGGTAGTGTGTAGATTGATGAGGGAAAAAAAACAATTGAGTCAATTTTTGAATAAGGCTGTACCGTAAAAAAAAAGTGAAGGGGTCTGAATACTTTCGGAATGCACTGTAGGTCTAGACTATTGATGGCTTGATCATATAGAAATAACAAAACATTCTTTCAACAACTCCAAAGCAATAGCATATGGCGCAGGAACCACGGACTCGTTGCCTTTTTTCTATTTTCAAGACACCTGCTGGTAACTCTTAACTGGTTAGGACAGCTCATGAGGTCTCCTAAATAGGACTCGTATGACTAAAGAGATTTTTTTTACCCATAAGAGTAAAATGTCCCTATTCTCAGCACTTACGACCAATTTTCTACTCTGAGACGCTTTGTGGATCTCTTTGCCTTTCTTCTCACTCTCTGCTATCTCCGTCTTTTCCTCTTTCAGTCTTTCCACCTTTCCATCTCTAGCTCTGTGTTGCAGCCTTTTCCCTCCAAATTCAGCTCACGCACCAGATGCAGTGAGAGGAGAAGACACCGATGCTACACTGCACCATTCATTCACTACCTGTGAGACATAGTGGAAGAGCAAGAGAGGGAGACACACACAGTGAATGAAGATATGGAATGAGAGAAGGGCATGTAGTCCATGGGCCACATTCGTTTGTTCTTTTTAAGAACTTTCAACCGTCATAGGATGCTACCTTTCCAAGAAGTCAGTTCGTAAAATTTCTGCCCTGCTAGAGCTGCCCCGGTCAACTGTAAATGCTGTTATTGTGAAGTGGAGACATCTAGGAGCAACAACGGCTCAGCCACAAAGTGGTAGGCCACACAAGCTCACACAACGGGACCGCTGAGTGCTGAAGCGCGTACCAAACTGCCTCTGGAAGCAACGTCAGCACGATAACGGTTTGTCGGGAGCGTCATGAAATGGGTTTCCATGGCCGAGCAGCCGCACACAAGCCTAAGATCACCATGCGCAATCTTAAGCGTCGGCTGGAGTGGTGTACAACTCGCCGCCATTGGATTCTGGAGCAGTGGAAACGCGTTCTCTGGAGTGATTAATCATATTTCACCATCTGGCAGTCCTACCGACGAATCTGGGTTTGGCGGATTCCAGGAGAACGCTACCTTCCCCGATAAATAGTGCCAACTGTAAGGTTTGGTGGAGGAATAATGGTCTGGGGCTGTTTTTCATGGTTCGGGCTAGGCCCTTAGTTCCAGTGAAGGGAAATCTTAACGCTACTGCATACAATGACATTCTAGACGATTCTGTGCTTCCAACTTTGTGGCAACAGTTTGGGGAAGACCCTTTCCTGTTTCAGAATGACAATGACCCCGTGCACAAAGCGAGGTCCATACAGAAATGGTTTGTCGAGATCGGTGCGGAAGAACTTGACCTACCTGCACAGAGCCCTGACCTCAACTCCATCGAACACCTTTGGGATGAATTGGAATGCCGACTGCGAGCCAGGCCTAAATCGCCCAACATCAGTGGCCGACCTCACTAATGCTCGTGGCTGAACGGAAGCAAGTCCCCGCAGCAATGTTCCAACATCTAGTGGAAAGCCTTCCCAGGAGAGTGGCGGTTGTTATAGCAGCAAAGGAGGGACCAACGCCATATTAATACCCATGATTTTGGAATGCGATGTTTGACGAGCAGGTGTCCACATACTTTTGGTCATGTAGTGTATTTGTGCGTTCGGTCTTCGTCCTTGCATAAGCTCAAGCAGCAAATGTTACAGGTCTTTCACTGATCCAGATAAGCCCAGAAACTAGGAAATATGTTTTAACCTTGTAAAGTGGTTCTCAGTTAATATAAGACGTTTTGGCAGCTGTATTTAGCCTACAAGGGCAATCATTGCTTTTGCCTGCTAGCCAAACTAAAGACAACATTGTTTGCTAGCTTGCACAACTCTCAATACATTCAAGGTCCCGACAGCTTCAAAAACAGCTGTTCTGGCATCTTTAAAAAAAACATTTACCACCTTTCAACAACCTCTTATCTCGTATTATTTTGGGATTCTTTTGGTCCGGTACATACAGTGCCTTCAGAAATTATTCAAAATGGATTAAAAATATTCTCACCCATTTACACACAATAACATCACTAGCACATTAGAGGCTGATTTAATTTGATACCCTATAATGAAAAAGTTTAGAAATGTTGGCAAATTCATTTAAAATTAAATACAGAAATCTAATTTACATAATGTATTGACTCAGGGGTGTGAATACTTGTAGAAGCACCTTTGGTGGCTATTAAAAGGTTTGAGTCATTTTGGGTATGTTTGTATCAGCTTTGCACATCTGGATTTTGGGATTTTCTCCCATTCTTCCTTGCAGATGTTCTCAAGCTCTGTTAAGTTAGATGGTGAGCAGCGGTGAACAGCAATCTCTAAGTCTTTCCACAGATTTCCAAATTGTCCTTCTTACCCCGTTGCTCAGTTTGGTCAGACGGCCAGCTCTAGGCAGTCTGGGTATTTCCATATTTTTTCAATTTCCCAATGATGGAGACCACTGTGCTGTTGGAAAATTTCAACACTCACGTCTGGAAGAAACCTGGCACCATCCCTACGGTGAAGCATGTTGGTGGCAGCATCATGCTGTGGGGATGTTTTTCAGCGGCAGGGACTGGGAGACTAGTCAGGATCGAGGGAAAGATGAACGGAGCAAAGTACAGCGCGATCCTTGATGAAAACCAATTTTTATCATAGGTACACTTCAACTGTGAGAGACAGAATCTAAAACAAAAATCCAGAAAATCACATTCTATGATTTTTAAGTAATTAATTTGCATTTTATTGCATGACATAAGTATTTGATCACCTACCAACCAGTAAGAATTCCGGCTATCACAGACCTGTTAGTTTTTCTTTAAGAAGCCCTCCTGTTCTCCACTCATTACCTGTATTAATTGCACCTCTTTGAACTCGTTACCTGTATAAAAATACACCTTTCCACACACTCAAACAGACTCCAACCTCTCCACAATGGCCAAGACCAGAGAGCTGTGTAAGGACATCAGGGATAACATTGTAGACCTGCACAAGACTGGGATGGGCTACAGGACAATAGGCAAGCAGCTTGGTGAGAAGGCAACAACTGTTGGCGTAATTATTAGAAAATGGAAGAAGTTCAAGATGACGGTCAATCACCCTCGGTCTGGGGCTCCATGCAAGATCTCACATCGTGGGGCATCAATGATCATGAGGAAGGTGAGGGATCAGCCCAGAACTACACGGCAGGACCTGGTCAATGACCTGAAGAGAGCTGGGACCACAGTCTCAAAGAAAACCATTAGTAACACACTACGCCGTCATGGATTAAAACCTGCAGCGCACGCAAGGTCCCCCTGCTCAAGCCAGCGCATGTCCAGGCCCGTCTGAAGTTTGCCAATGACCATCTGGATGATCCAGAGGAGGAATGGGAGAAGGTCATGTGGTCTGATGAGACAAAAATATAGCTTTTTGGTCTAACTCCACTCGCCGTGTTTGGAGGAAGAAGAAGGATGAGTACAACCCCAAGAACACCATCCCAACCGTGAAGCATGGAGGTGGAAACATCATTCTTTGGGGATGCTTTTCTGCAAAGGGGACAGGACGACTGCACCGTATTGAGGGGAGGATGGATGGGGCCATGTATCGCGAGATCTTGGCCAACAACCTCCTTCCCTCAGTAAGAGCATTGAAGATGGGTCGTGGCTGGGTCTTCCAGCATGACAACGACCCGAAACACACAGCCAGGGCAACTAAGGAGTGGCTCCGTAAGAAGCATCTCAAGGTCCTGGAGTGGCCTAGCCAGTCTAAAGACCTGAACCCAATAGAAAATCTTTGGAGGGAGCTGAAAGTCCATATTGCCCAGCGACAGCCCCGAAACCTGAAGGATCTGGAGAAGGTCTGTATGGAGGAGTGGGCCAAAATCCCTGCTGCAGTGTGTACAAACCTGGTCAAGACCTACAGGAAAAGTATGATCTCTGTAATTGCAAACAAAGGTTTCTGTACCAAATATTAAGTTCTGCTTTTCTGATGTATCAAATACTTATGTCATGCAATAAAATGCAAATTAATTACTTAAAAATCATACAATGTGATTTTCTGGATTTTTGTTTTAGATTCCGTCTCTCACAGTTGAAGTGTACCTATGATAAAAACTACAGACCTCTACATGCTTTGTAAGTAGGAAAACCTGCAAAATCGGCAGTGTATCAAATACTTGTTCTCCCCACTGCATGCCTCATCACAATTATATCTCGGAGATCTACGGACAGTTCCTTGGACTTCATGGTATAGTTTCTGCTCTGACATGCACTGTCAACTGTGGAACCTTATAAAGACAGGTGTGTTTCTTTCTAAATCATGTCCAAACAATTGACAACAGGTGGACTCCAATCAAGTTGTAGTGAAATCTCAAGGATGATCAAAGGAAATTCAGCTTTACCTTTCCCTTTGGTGTCATAGCAAAGAGTTGTGAATACTTATGTAAATGGTTTATCTGTATTTTATAAAAAAAAAATTAAAAAATTGTAAAAAAATTGTACAAATGTCTAAAAGCATGTTTTCACTTTGTCATTATTGGGTATTGTGTGTAGGATGGGTGAGAAAAATAATTTAAATACATTTTGAATTCAGGCTGTAACTACAAAATGAGGAATAAGTCAAGGGGTATGAATACTTTCTGAAGGCAGTGTATGTTGCTTTCTGCAAGCATGGACAACAGAACGTGTGTAACAATTGTAACCAAGGTGTAACATGGCAACCTCATGTCGCTAGGGGAAATTACCCAAAATGCACTATGATTTTGCAATAGTACCTTTGATTTATAATATTTAATTGTGCAACTTTTACAAGTTTTGAACCACTCAGTGTTCATATTCATTATCTAGATAAACTTTGCGGTTTTGTTTCGTGGGTCATGAAATGCCATTTCCGAAGCCTTTTTTTGTGGGTGGCACTTGGACTAATGGTAGGGAGGAGGGAGATCAAAATAAAAGATGGCGAGAGAAAACGTCAGACTTTGACAATTCATGTATGCCCAGTCAATTACATATGGAAATGGAATATCATTCTCTTCCAAGTCTACAAAGGGAATAGTAATAAAGTATTTCCTAAAATAACTCAGTGATTTCCTGTACAGCTACAGAGCTCTGGGCTGATGTCTAGTACTCTCATGGGGGGGATACGTAGGCTCAAAAGGGGGACACACAGCATCGATTCATGCTCCAGAAACTCCCCTGAAATTGGTAGTTTACTGACAGACCACAGCTTAATTAGCTAATGACCTAGATATTCTCCACAGACAGATCTCAGATCTTAAATCTTGTCAAAATATAATGAATGGATTCTCAATGGTACCCAGTCAGGACCTCCCATAGTGCAGTGTCACTATCACTCCAATTAAGTATCCATATCTAAAGCAACACTCGACAGCCAGCAGTCCCAACAGGACTATACAATAGTTGTTTGTGCCATTTCCAATTCATCCCCACCTGTTCATAGTCTTTGCTGTGTTACCCCAACCTAGGGAGTAGCATGCATTGCACTTCACTCAGCAGCGGAAACCCTTCTAGAAGAAGAGGTTCGTCCATGGTCATTCAATATTAAAGCCATGTAACCTTGCCAACATGCAGAGGCACTGTGCTGGTTGTCGTGCAGTTTCCAGAGCAGGGGCTGCACAGAATACGGCATTAGGTATAGCAGCCACCGTGCCTTAGGATTGCCTTTTTTTTTTTTGTCAAGCTTGATAAAAAGATCTCGAAAATAAATGAAAGCTGGCAAAAGATCCTTTTGGATGAAAAGCCTAAGCAGCAAAATGGGTAAGGGGTATCGATCCATCGATAGGAGAATGAACACTCCCTTTATAGTTACCACGTCTGCATTTTCTGGCAGGCATGCAGATAGACAGATAGATAGGTTAAGAGACAGACATGGCAGGAATAGGGCAACAAATTAGACTGATGCCATACTCATGTAGACAGTGATACCGAGTTAGACAAAAACTAATGAGGACAGAAGCGACAGAGACAAAATGGGGAGAGGGAAAAGACAGAGAAAGACAACAGGAGAGAGACGGAAGAGAAAGGAGAAGCAAAACAACAAGCCCGCATTGGCAGCACCCCAGCACCGCATGAAGGGGTGGAGGGGAGGAGAGGACATGGGAGGTCTACAGAGGGCTGACCGTAGAGGCACTCGGGGAGGTCTTGGCCGGAAACCAGACAGTTCATGAGGAGGCGCAGGTGGTAGGGGCACTGGTGCAGGTGGTGGGCCATGGCCCTGTCCAGAGAGGCCAGAGAGGGACAACACAGGAGGACCGGGTCAGTGAAGAGCCCCTTCAGCAGCTGGGCTACATGATGCTCGTCTAGGGGCTCTGAGGAAGAAGAGGCAGAGCGAGGAAGAGAGCACAGTGGAAGAGGAGTAGAAGAGGAGCAAAAGGCTGTAGGTGGGCCAGCATTTGCATAATGCTAAAGGGGCAGAGACTACTTTCCATTCAAAAGAAACAACGCTACAGGTCCCAGGCTCTCATCCACTCAACTGACATATGGAAAGAAAACAAAAAACTGTCCAGAGCTACAGTTCTCACCATCTGATATTCATGGGGTAATGCACATTGGAATTCTAAACTGGTAGAAACGTTTCCAGGCATGTCAGTCATAATGCCCCTTTCCTCTCCATGATCACCATTAGTCACAAGGCTTATCTGTCTTAGGAGTGTAGAAGATCAAAGGGCAATGTTTTCTATACAGACACTGAACTGCAACTACAAACAAGGCATCAATGTTTTCATTTAGACTAAAAACAGCATTTTATCTCAAGGGGAATGGAGATCATAGAAAGGTCAACCAGGATACCAGACAACGGGAACACATGTAAAGACCTATGAGTAGTACCTATATCACCTCAGAAATACTGTAAACAATTGAACAGACGTAAAGATATCTACCTTAGACAAAGATTAGCACAATGTCAATCTCAAACATTTCCTTTGATCTAATGCATCATTTATGCCAACACAGTATTGTATGTGACACCTTGACTGTGGATGTCTAACTTCAAATGGCAAACACCGTCTGGATAGAGGTCCGAACAAAGGCAACAGGTGTTAATGGGCAGATGGAGAGGGTTGGTTACGTGAATGAGGTCTGTTGAGTACTGTAGGTCGTATGAATAGAAGAGTTACTGTGCATCAGTAACTGACAATTCCTGTTAGCGCCCGGTTCAAAAACATACGTCCCATTTTGAGGGTGTTCTGAAAGAATTGGCATCAGACCAAGGAGACACAGAAAAGCCATTTGTCCACCCCACCTCTCGGTAAGTACTGCCAGTTCATATAGCTTTATTTATACTTCTTAGGTGATGCAGGTCCAGACCTTACTGTATCCAGCCCACCTTTCTACATACTGCATGGGCTGCACTGTTTAGGGCCTAATATAAAACCACTGATCACCGTAGCCATCACAATGAGTACCAGCAGAAGTCAATCCAAATCTCTGTCAACACAGAAACGATGTATGGAATCTCTCAATTACAGAGCCTATGCATAGTCCATCTGCTCCTCGTAGTCAGATGATCCAGGCACTTGGATGACATGCAATACTGCTATTCGGAAACTCCCTCAATCTGTTTAACTGAGCGAGAGCAAGGCCCAGAGTCGGCAGTTTGAATGGGTCTCTCCATAATCCAAGCTACAGAAGAAGTCACAAAACATGTATTCATATCGAACAATGTCATGCAAAAATGCTCACCACTGTTATTTTCTTATCATAGCAGCTCAGCTCCAATACGTCGGGCCAATCTGACTGCTATCAGAGGGTTCGTCCATGCATGACGAACCCATCCAACCGCTGGATGGTACACTGCTGCCTGGACACCTAGGCCATGCCAATGACCAATATCTTTCATAGCGCATAGCAAAGTACATAGCAACAAGACTCGCTCGAGACCAGAAAAACAGATGGGAGAAACGAACTGTCAATTTCCCCCTCGATGGGCATTCTTGATAACAGAAGTTTCCGGTGATTATGGGATATGGACACAAAGCAACACATATACGGCAATATCTCTTCCTTGCACGTTGTAATGTGAATGCCCTTTCTGTCAATCACCAATTGGTTCAGCCACGTTTGAACGCCAACCATTAATTAAAATGAAATTAATAGATTCACTGACATGGTTACGAGTGTGAGTGATGGGACAGATGTAATGTTAACCCTTTCCTCCATTACTCATCGTTTGATGCTATTAAAATCAGTAGGTTTAGCATGAACTCAGTTTTCATTGGGTCAAACTGAAAGGTCTCTTATCAATAGTCGAACAAGAGATTTGACAGTCATTTCAGAAGTAAAAGGTTGCTTTTGAAAGGCTATTACTTAGCTTTAAACACATGGGTTATCCTAATCAAAAAGTAGACTGGAATGGTGGAGGGGCTAACCATCTCTCCAGAGAATGGGTTTGAATGAACAAAAGGAGCATGTGAGGATAAGTGATGGTATGTATACACAGCAACACATGGTGATATATCGGAAGGGATATATTCCATACACAAACACTGAGTGTACGAAACATGCTCTTTCCATGACACAGACTGACCAGGTGAATCCAGGTGAAAGCTATGATCCCTTATTGATGTCACTTTTTAAATCCACTTCAAATCAGTGTAGATGAAGGGGAAGAGACAGGTTAACTAATGATTTTTAAGCATTGAGACATGGATTGTGTATGTGTGCCATTCAGAGGGTGAAAGGGCAAGACAAAAGATTTAAGTGCCTTTAAAATGGGGAATGGTAGTAGGTGCCAGGCGCACCGGTTTGTGTCAAGGACTGCAACGCTGCTGGGATTTTCACGCTCAACAGTTTCCCGTGTGTATAAAGAATGGTCCAACACCCAAAGGACATCCAGAAAACTTGAAATGACTGTGGGAAGCATTGGAGTCAACATGGGCCAGCATCCCTGTGGAACACTTGACACCTTGTAGAGTCCATGCCCCGACAAATTGAGGCTGTTCTGAGGGCAAAAGGGGGTGCAACTCAATATTATGAAGGAGTTCCTAATGTTTTGTACACTCAGTGTATATCCATCCTGTAGGAAAATGGCGGGTCAGAGAGACATATTAACTGATAAATGCAGTGTAGAGGCCAGTAAACACAGATGTTAAGAATTCACGTTAAAACCAAACAGATGGAGACAGGACGTCTTGTGAAGTAGAAACTCAGAGAAATTGAGATCTTGATATAATGATGTAATTACACAGACAATGTCAAACCCAAATAGTTTCCCCCAAAAGACATGCAAGATGAAGGGAAACTGAGGAGTGGCGAGGTATACTTGAAAAAGGCAGACATACCATTAGTCGGATGCCTGGCAAACGACACAGAAAATCTCTTTACTGCCGGCATAGAGAACAGCTCTGAGGAAATAAGAAGGTTAAGTGGCGTTACTGGGGCTACAGGCTACCTGTGCACATGCCTGTCCCTAGTGTCGCAGTGCAAACGTACCTACGTGTGTGTTTTCCTGACCCCCATGTGTCTGTAAACTCAAGTAGGGCATCTCTATAATGTTGCAGCTATGTATGTGCGTCTGGGTCTCTGTTTGTGGTGAGTGATATGCAGCATGGGAAGGCAGCATGGAAGAAGGGGTAATGAAGGAACAATGGAGAATGTGGATGGGGTGAAAATGTTAATGATAACTCAGTTGTGGTTGTTTTGAATGGAGACAGAGGACTGACATTTGGCACTGGTGAAGTGGGCATTTGAGGAAGTCCCCAATAGGCTAAAATGTTCAGTCTATTCTCTCTAAAGAATATGCTATGCCAAAATGATCTGGAAAGGAAACATACGGTGATGGCAACAGATTTAACACCAACAACCTATATTACAATCCTGTAACCATCTGGATTTGAGAGGTGTGACTGTAAACACAATCATTGCTCATTTGTCTTTGTCATGTACCAGTGCCTTTGGCCAGCATTGTGAGAGATAGATGGGGGGGGTTTGTCTCGTTTGTGTGTTTTTGCAATCTATCTATCTATACACACACCGCCAGAAAAAACCTTTGGTGTTATTCTAAACCCTACACATCTCTAGCCTCATACAAGCAAAAGATGTAGCATCTTAAAGCATAATATTAAAGCGACCATTTCCTAAAGTATACCTAACATCAAGCGTACGGTGAAAACAAAGTACACAGTGACGCCCAGTGGACAAAATGGGCACGTCATTCAACCCGCAGTGGAACAATCTTTCCTCTTCACATGCAGGTGGCAGGTCATATGTTCTTCATATTTACATTTTAGTCACATACTGTGCAGTTACTATCAGGATGCTAGCTGATCTGACTCGATAACAAGAGGTAGGTGGCAGCCTTTGGATCAAATTAAGCCAATCGTTGTGCTCCAACATTCCTAGCAACATGCCCTGATGAAAACATTTGGGATAATCAGAGCTTTATGTTTATATGAGGCCCCCTGGTGGCTATATAGTCAACTCACCATTTCACTCTATAGTGAGTCAGGAAATTGTGGTATGGAAGTGGGAATTATGCAATGCTGGATTAACGGATCTCAAAACAAATTTGATCCATTTACAAGCCTTGGTTTCCCCAAATTAAGGGATTAATATAGAAAATTCCCTGTTGATTAACAAATCCTTTACCCCCTTGATATGTCATGAGAGATTACCATATGACATGCACACACCGATACAGAATATATACAATTGTATAGACAAGATTTACTTAGCAACCTAATCACACACAGGTTGTCATGTAATCAAAGGAAGGCCATGTTGCTTTGATTAGGATAAATTATTGGTCATGGGTAATGCATTTGATTGTGCGCAATCCAATACCAATATCATTAATGCTCAGTATACAATGTATAATACAAACATTCTTAGCATATAATCACAATTGTGGTCACTGCTCATGCTATTGGGGGGAATCACTCAAGCAGAGGATTGTTCTAGAGGCAGAAGGAAAGAAAGGGGGAAAGGAGGGCTCTCCGATAATTTGTGTGATCAAATAATAACTTATTCTCCACTAAGGTTGGGAAGGAGAGATAAGAGTGTTTGAGCAGGATCTAAAATGTCAGATATGGCGGACATTTTACATTTTGAAGGTTTTTTACGGCACTATGTATGGCATTTTCAGCGGCCATGTGAAAAGATAGGCGTTTGATAGAGGTTGATAAAGATAGAGATGGATAGAGGAAGGACGTACCATCTCGAAAAGGCAAACCGGGGGACAGGGGGGGTCTGCGGTGGTGGGTGCGGACGTAGTCCCGCAGGTTGGGGGCGCTAGAGGACACCCCCAGGACAGAGGCACTGAAGAGGCCCGAGCACAGGGACCCTGTTGTGGAAGAACCACGGGGTGGGAGAGAGGAGGGGGACGGGGGGCAGGGAGGGGGGAGGTTAGTACTCATTGCACACCATGCGGTTCTTAATAAGAGCAGTTCACTGTTGCTAAGGGGTGTGTGAGTGTGCCTGTGTCTGTACCTGTGTGTGTTTATGAAGAGAGCGCAGCAAACAAACGGAGGTCACTCCTAACACTGGCCCCTAACCCCTCCTAAGAGAAAATTAGATAAAGCCTCTCTCTAAGATCTCCTGGAGACTGACTAGAGGGTTTACACTTATCTCAACAACTGGTGGGACCATAGACAAAGGATGACATGGATTTAAGAAATAAGGGGGCTTTTTAGTGTGAATACAGTGCACTGAACTTACAAGAATCATGAGAACCAAATATAACAAAGTGGTCAAGGACTGTGGGGACAGAAACATTGATATTGTCACAATGAACATAGGTTTTCTGTTTTTCTATAACCACCTGTTAGAAAATAATCTGTTCCTGACAATCCTTATTTTTTTTGGGGGGGGGAAGAGTGCAGTGTATACAGCAGTTAAATTCCTACAGCAGTTGGCATAGAAATAGTCACAGCAGAATAAGAATGGGCCTTTATTTTTCCAGCCATACTATTCTGGTCTAAAGTGAGCTGTGCTGGAATGGGTGGTTTGGTGGGATGCAGGGACAGCGACAACGTTTGAATGGTCATTTCAAAACAGTTTGACAAGCTTGGTGCATACAGTAAGAGTATGGACAAGCAGTGGAAAACACATGCACATACTCATGCACAAATCAAACCAACCTCAGCCCAAGTTCATGTCAACATGTTTTTTCCACTCATTGTTTTTTTGGTGCATCCATTGCACCCTTTTATTTGTTTTATAAAGGCTTAGTAAGTGAATATCACCGTGTTAGAAAGTTGCCGGGGGTCACAAGCACCTCCAAATCCACGCACAGGAGACTGATTGTATCTGCGGTTCTATTGTATCACCTTGTGGAGGTTTCCTTGCTTCTCTTGACAGATGAATGTGAATGGAGACAGACAGGAATATCATCCGGTGGGGGCTCTGCGGCACTCAGACCCCCATATATAGAGCCCTATTGGCAGGAGAGGTCCTTGGTGGTGGGGCTCTTAGGCTACGTCCCAAATAGCCCATAGGGCTCTGGTCAAAAGTACTGCGCTATAAAGGGAATAGGGGGTCATTTGGGACGTAGCCTAAGATGTATTCTCTCCGCTCTGACTCTCCATTGACCTGTGGCCTACATAGTCTAGACCTGGGAGCTTTGGCAGCTGGACCTACCTCCCACTATGGAGTCATGGCAGCTATGCAGCCATTAGAAAGAGTGAGGAAGAAAGGGAGTGAGAGGGAGAGCGTGAGAGAGAGACAGACAAAGAGTGAGGCAAAACAGACAGAACGAGAGGGAGAGAGAAAGAGAGAGAACGAGAGTGACAGAACAAGAGAGCGAGCGAGACAGAGAGAGAGGTCACTCACATGACCCAGAGAGATTAGTGAGTGCTGATGACAGGGTTGCAGAAATATGACAGTGGCAGCAGTGGTTGGCAGAAACCAGATACCCACCTAGGCCAGTCTGTTTGATCTCAGGGGACTGGCGCGAGCAGGAGGGGAAGAGGCGGTAGGAGGCGCCCTTGGAGGAGTAGCCAGGGGAGGTGGGCGAGGTCTCGGAGAGGACCTGGGTGGGGACAGGGAGACTGTGTCACAGTCTTTCTATGTGGGTTTGGATTCAAACAGGACTATCCTAGTGATTCAATAATTGAACAGATAAATGCTGTGCTTGGGTTGTGTTTATTATTATTATTATTCTTAACTCAAACAGGTAGGGACTACCTGGACGTATCCAATAAGAAACACACATTTTTTATTTTCCATTGAAAAGGGTTTTCTGTTGCGTGCACTAATGAACACCACCCTAACATGGAATACATGACATTTGGGAGAGGGGACACAATAACTGATATATCCCTGATCAAGTACCTCCATGGAGCTAGTCTTGCGGTTGCGGATCATGGGTGATCTTCTGATGCTGATTAACTCAGAGAGAGGCAGGGCCCGGTCAGGCTCGTCCTGTGACAGGTCCTCCAGACTGCCTTGGTTGGTCTGCTTCTCCTGGTTCTGGATTGGATTAAAGAGACCGATGAGGGGGGCTGTGGACACACACACACACACACACACACACACACACACACACACACACTGACCTCAGCGGAGGCTGGGCGGAAGCCAAAGCCCAGAGGGATGTTCTCCTCGTCCTCACAGCTCTTCACCCCGGGACTGAAGTGGAGCTCCACGTGGAAACGCTCCTCTGAGCCGGGGTCCTGTTCAACACACACAAAAAACATGAGCAATCATGTTATACTACAGAGAGTGAGAGGAAGAGACACATACAGACAGGAACGTACAGTAATAGTACCAGGTGTAGTAATACTACAGAAAGAAAGGAAGACGGATGTAGGGACAGAGAGGCCTAACTGACCTTGTTGTTATCCTCATACAGCATGATGACTATCTGAGTCATGTAGTTGAGTTCAGAGACAGCACTGAGGTAATCCATGGCCTGTTTCCACTGCTGGTCCTTAACCTCCTGTCACACACACACACCAAAACACAAACTTAACCAGAGAAAACTACACCTAAAAAATATTAAGATTTTGAACCCAAGTCTTCAATATTCAGTGAACTATCCCTTTACAACAACTAACCTGGTCCCAGATCTGTTTGTACCATCTTGCCAACTCCTAAGTTATGATCATTGTGACTATTATCATGCCGACCAGATTTGGGACCAGGCTACTTTAACAACCCCCCTGCAGTGACAACGTACATCCAGTAGTCCCCCGTAGCGGAAGATGCTGAGCAGCGAGTGGACGTGGCTCTCGCTGGTGAAATAGAGGCGGGTCCGGACGTGACGCCCCGGAGACATGACCCCCCGCGAGTACCTGAACCACCAGAGGGAATGAATGACAAAGGGTGATCACTTTCGGGGGCTCTAGAGACACACCTCAATGGAGGGTTTACTGGGAAATAACTGAACCTGGGACAGTGGCTCACTCAGTGGTAGTGGTACACAGCCAGAACTGGTCCTAGGAAAGTGGTACAGTGGTGCTCACTACTCAGCCATTTCAACAGTGTTATAAGAACTGGTCCTAGGCCAACCTGGGTTCAAACACTATTTATTGTATTTCAATTACTTTCACATACATTTTTAAGTAAGTATTTTAATTTGAAAATACAAGTAGTTGAATATTGGAATGTATTTGGAAATACAAGTACAAGTATTACTCCCATGCATTTGAACCCAGGTCTGTTTGGGGTATTTGAAATGTATTTGGAAACAAGTATTTGAAAATAGTTTAAAAAAGTAAATTATAGGAAATTATTTGAAAATACTCAAATATCAAATCTATTCGGTCATAAGAGACGGTGGCATTATGTACAAAATAAGTAACAAACAACGCAAAAAAAAACACAAAATAGCACAATTGGTTAGGAGCCATTATGAAATACACCGAAAAATGATTTAAATAGGCATGTATTTGAACCTAGGTCTGGTCCTATGACAGCAGTACACTCACAGTGGTACACACCCATTATATAACGGTCGAATAACAACTCGGGCTCAGATAATGGACAAAGACAGTGTGTGACTGACTGCAGCCCAAGTGGTGAGTACCTATAATAACAACTGATCCTAGATCAGTGGCACTGAGGCTCAGACCGTGGCCACAGGTGGCACTGCAACTCACAGTGGGTGCAGCTTGTTGACGGCCTCGTCCTCGTGGGTCCTCTGCAGGTCTAGCTGGATCTTCTTCATCAAGGGAAGGCAGTAGGCCTGGGCAATGTCCATCTTTTCTGGCTTATTAATGCCATACTCCTGAAGAGAGAAACAGACAAATGCATGCTCAAAAGGTATGTTTTCAAGAAATGATTTGGCCTTCAAATAAGCTTTGACTTAAAGATGTTACTTCTGTTGATCATTTTCTGACAGGTTCCTAGAATAGTAATTTCATAGCTAGGTTTACTTTTTTTACTTTTTTTACTTATTTGAAGGGATAGCAAAGTAAGCATTGTCTGCATTGAAAAGGAAACGATAAGGAGTAAGAAAGAAGGTAGAGGTATCTTGAATCATCCTCAGAGACTGAGGGGACGGGAGTCTGAAGTAACAGGCTTGTCAAAAATCCTTCCCTCTGCGGTTGTGTGTGTTCACGCTTCTCTATCCAAAGAAATTGGCAAAGAAACGTTCAGAAGTCATGCTCCCCACTTGGTAGGTCTAGACTACTGCTATAGTCCCCATTTGCGCAGGTAAACGTGAATGTGTGTGTATGTGTCTTCCCCTCACCTGAGGTATGACGATGTCGGCCAGGGCACGGGACAGCCTGAACAGCTCCAATGTGTCCTCCAGGCCCAGTGTGGCGTTGTGCTGTGTGTCATACTTCACACAGTCGTAGATGTCTGGGATCTTACTGATGTCGTAGCGGCCGCTCTTATTCCGGAAGTCCCTTTCCAGCTTGGACCAGCGCTGCAGCATCAGCTCCAGGGTCTCACTGTGGTACAGCTGCAGGTCTGGGAACAGGAGAGGACTTAGCTTACAGCAGACAGTCGACATGAATTAAATTACACTAGCTAGTTATCTGACAATACACCTGGAAAGAGTATATATACACTACCAGTCAAAGGTTTGGACACACCTACTCAAGGGTTTTTCTTAATTTTAGTAGCCACCCTTTGCCTTGATGACAGCTTCGCACACACTTGGCATTCTCTCAACCAGCTTCATGAGGTAGTCAACTGGAATGCATTTCAATTATCAGGTGTGCCTTCTTAAAAGTTAATTTGTGGAATTTATTTCCTTCTTAATGCTTTTTAGTCAGTCAGTTCTGTTGTGACAAGGTGGGGGGGGGGGGTAATACAGACGATAGCCCTATTTGGTAAAAGACCAAGTCCATATTATGGCAAGAACAGCTCAAATAAGCAAAGAGACGACAGTCCATCATTACTTTAAGACATGAAGGTCAGTCAATACGGAACATTTCAAGAACTTTTAAAGTTTCTTCAAGTGCAGTCGCAAAAACCATCAAGCGCTATGATGAAACTGGCTCTCATGAGGACCGCCACAGGAATGGAAGACCCAGAGTTACAGTTGAAGTCGGAAGTTTACATACAATTAGGTTGGAGTCATTAACACTCATTTTTCAACCACTCCACAAATGTCTTGTTAACAAACTGTAGTTTTGGCAAGTCGGTTAGGACATCTACTTTGTGCATGACACAAGTAATTTTTCCAACAATTGTTTACAGACAGATTATTTCACTTATAATTCACTGTATCACAATTCCAGTTTGTGGGCAGAACTGAAAAAGTGTGTGCGAGCAAGGAGGCCTACAAACCTGACTCACTTACACCAGCTCTGTCAGGAGGAATGGGCCAAAATTCACCCAACTTATTGTGGGAAGCTTGTGGAAGGCTACGCGAAACGTTTGACCCAAGTTAAACAATTTAAAGGCAATGCTACCAAATACTAATTGAGTGTATGTAAACTTCTGACCCACTGGGAATGTGATGAAATAAATAATTCTCTCTACTATTATTCTGACATTTCACTTTCTTAAAATAAAGTAGTGATCATAACTGACCTAAGACAGGGAAACTTTACTTGGATTAAATGTCAGGAATTGTGAAAAACTGAGTTTAAATGTATTTGGATAAGGTGTATGTAAACTTCCGACTTCAACTGTATATACACACATACGTATATATAAACTCTGCAAAAAAAGATATGTCCCTTTTTCAGGACCCTGTCTTTCAAAGATAATTAGTAAAAATCAAAATAACAACAGATCTTCATTGTAAAGGGTTTAAACACTGTTTCCCATGTTTGTTCAATGAACCATAAACAATTAATGAACATGCACCTGTGGAACGGTCGTTAAGACACTAACAGCTTACAGATGGCAATTAAGGTCACAGTTATGAAAACTTAGGACACTAAAGAGGCCTCTCTACTGACTTTGAAAAACACCAAAAGAAAGATGCCCAGGGTTTTATTTTTATTTTATATGGGCCTCACAATGGGCCTCAGGATCTCGTCACAGTATCTCTGTGCATTCAAATTGTCCGTAGCTTATGCCTGCCCAAACCATAACCCCACCGCCACCAGGGGGCAGTCTGTTCACTACGTTGACATCAGCAATCCGCTCGCCCACACGACACCATACACGTGGTCTACGGATGTGAGGCCGGTTGGACGTACTGCAAAATTCTCTAAAACGACGTTGGAGGGGGCTTATGGTAGAGAAATTAACATTAAATTATCTGGCAACAGTCCTGGTGGACATTCCTGCAGTCACCATGTCAATTGCACGCTCCCTCAAAACTTGAGACATCTGTGGCATTTTAGACTGGCCTTTTATTGTCCCTAGCACAAGGTGCGCCTGTGTAATGATCATGCTGTTTAATCAGCTTCTTGATATGCCACACCTGTCAGGGAGATGGATTCTCTGGGCAAAGGAGAAATGCTCACTAACAGGGATGTAAACAAATTTGTGCATAACATTTGAGATATGATTTTTGTGCATATGGAATAGTTCTGGGATCTATTATTTCAGCTCATGAAACATGGGACCAACACTTCACATGTTGCGTTTATATTTTTGTTCAGTGTAGATTACAATAGCAAAATGTAAACAAAACTGGAGACACCATGTCATTTTTGACACGACAGCATTCCAATAGCTAGCAAAAGAGTGTAGGAGCGGTAGATAACTAACCGTCAATAACTTTAGCTAGCTAGCTAAGTAACTTGTCTAGCTAACGGAGTTGAAACAATTCACTTATTTACAGTTGGCTAGTTAGATACCGCACCGCTCTTTGGTAGCAAATGTAACAGTGAATCCAAAGCTGGAAAGGCGTCTCCACTAATGTTTACATTTTGACCTATTAGGAATGGGTCAAAAGGTCTATTATATTGGACAATAAAATATTTATATTACTTTCAATTCTATTATATTGTAAGCAGGCTGGGCAGAGAACAAACCTGCAGATTTGGGGTCCTCCAGCCTTTTGCGGATCTGGGAGGTGAGGCTCTGGATGAGGGTGTAGACCTGGTCACACGTCCTCACTGGGTTCCCTATGATCTTCATGGAGTTGACCAGAGAGGGGCTGCCTGTAGGGGCCAGCTGCAACACATAGTAACAGTCACACGTTATTACAGTGGTCCAAATAATGCAGAACTTCATGGAACTGTGTAATGCCAACGTTGGTATCCATAACAGGTAGTGTTGAAATGTTATGTGAGACTCTGGAGATTGACAGTGATGTCATGCTCAGTTGAAGGCTGTACAGTAAGAAAAGGATAGGAAACAATCAATCTCAAAAACACTTTTCAAGGACTGCTCAAGTTGATGGAATTGTCAATGGAGCCTCCCATCAGTGTAACAGAGTATAATGGTGACCATTTAGGTCAGGGTTCTTCAATTCCGGTCCTGGAGGGCCGAAACACCTCTGTTTTTCATCCTCTCCTTCTAATCAGGGGCTAATTCAGACCTGGGACACCAGGTGAGTGCAATTAACTACCAGGTAGAAATAAAAAACAGAAGTGTTTCGGCCCTCCAGGACCGGAATTGAAGAACCCTGATTTAGGTCATAGTTTACTTAACACCTGCAGTTATAATACATGATGATGTAGTTACTGTATTATGTACTGAAACACTTGTCATGAGCATGTCATAATGATTCTTAGTTGAATGCTTATTATTATTATTATTATTATGAAACATAGGCTCATTAATGCTTATTATAACAACTATTAAGGCATTACACCTGCAGGCTTTAAGTTAAGTGTTATCCATTTCAAACAGGGCTTTTCTCCTATGGCCTTTCCAACACCGATTGGGTGAGTAGTAGTGGTCTTGATGAAGGAGTCTACAGACTGTACCTTTTCGTAGTCTGCCTCAGTGAAGTCCTGGTCTTTCTGCATGATCTCATGGAGGCGTGCCTTCACCCTCTGCTGGCAGTCGGTCAGAGACTCACTGTCGCTGTCCAGCATGCCGTTCATGTTGGCACTTTTCACCATCTGCACCAGGATAGGGGTCAGCTCCCCCTCCAGAGCCAGCAGACCCTACATGCACGCACACACACAATAAGACAGCTATGAGATATACACGTGCATACACATGCATGGAACAATATGTACTGTACACAGAAAGGGTTGACACATGCTAAGGGATAGAGATATATTGACACTGAACACAAATGAAAGGAACCAGGTTTACCTATACAGTGAGCATGCATTACACACACACACACACACACACACACACCTGTACACTGACAAATCTACAGGCGCACACACACACACAGCAAACAGTAACACCCAAACATGTTGTACTGTAAACACACCTTGGCAAAAGCGGCAGCGGTCATCTGAACACGGCCTTCGTCTGAAGCGTAGATCTTAAGGTCGTGGCGGTAGGTGCTGTGTAAACGGAGCAGACCACAGCCAGGGAAACCGGCGTAGTCCCCTACAGGGTCATGCACAGAGGGAGGAACATCAGGCTTACAGGACATTACAGAGGAAGGGAGAAAGGGTGCCTGCCAGAGGAGGCTGGGGGGAGGAGCTATAGGAGGATGGGCTCATTGTAATGGCTGGAACGGAGTGAATGGAACGGTGTCAAACATGTGGTTTCCATATGTTTGACGTGTTTGATACCGTTCCATTTATTCCATTCCAGACATTACAATGAGCCAGTCCTCCTATAGCTCCTCCCACCCACCTCCTCTGGTCACGCCTACATAACAACACAGACTGTATGTGCACAAACACATCTAGGTATGTATCTGCAGTTGATGAGGGAGGAAACATTGGTTATTTGGTGAAAAAAAAACTATCAATAAATAACAAGCAGTCAACTGGATTCTGTTCACCTGAAAAGGAAAGCAAGTCCTTCACATCTCATACCTGGGATGAAAAATTGTTAAAAACAAATGGAATGTGGTCAAAATCCTAAATACTTATCTAAACAATTCAGTTCTCATGCTCGTTTTTGTTTGGAAGTGAAACTGAAAGCTACGTTGCTGGCTTTTCACAGACAAACAATTCCAACCCATGGAGAATTTCCAGGAGCGTTATTAGTATGAGATGATGCGCAGTCGCTGAACTGCTCCAAAACTTCCTGAGTCATGACACTGCATTTGCAGATGACCAAACAACTTTGCGTCCTTGGATTGCCGGATCACCTCATGGACCCTTTCACAGAAACCCACACCAAAAGACACATACCGTTCTTATAAAACCCAAACCTCCCAGAGTAGTGTAATGATGAGGACGATGCAGTTCGAACGTATCCATTCGTTGACAGTTATAAGTCCAAGCCCTTCTTACCAATAAGAGACTAGCAGACAAGTAGCCTGCGGCTACCTTCTAGTATGCAGTGCAAGAGATAAGAAAAGAGCAGAATTAACAGAAAACGTACATTAGGAGAACGCGCTCTCACACTCCTCTGGTAAATTTTTTTAAATAAAAAAAGCTTAAGCAAGAAGATATATATAAAAAAAATATATTGGTCTGCCATCATCTAAAAATAGTCACATTCCACTTAGTTCGCTGGGCTTTGTTTGGAAGACTAGTTTATCATGTGTTGTCCAGCGTAGGTAGTATAAACATTATTTTAGAAAGCAAACATGGGGAGGGAACGCATAATACAAATATAGTGATGTTACTACAGTACCTTGGGATTAGCACATTACATTAAACCTGGGTATGAAAATGACACTATGTAGGAAGGGGAGAATGGACCTCCCTTGTAAATTTGGGGACAATTCAAACTACTAAAAATATATTTCAAAATCCTCATGTGTAAAACACAATCTCGACTCAAAGATTTTGCTTGACTAATGAACAACACTTGGGAAATTCCATGATGAATACTCCTGCAGTGTGTAATGTGCTTAGTGTTAATTTTAGTTAGAAATCGAGTGTGATTAATGATCATCTTTACAATACAGTGCATCTTCTAAAATGCCCATATGACATTTCAGGAAAAGAGAGAAAGCAGCAAACTTTCATTCAGAAAATCTGTCTCTTCCACTGAACCTAAAACAAACGCTTCAATGACACCCAGTATGTTAAGAACAGTAACATGTGACTTCATGGTAGAGAGCCTTTGGAGGGATTGAAATCACAGAGTGTAAATGTCAAATGCAAAGAAAGGTGTCCACCAAGAACATGTTTGAGATTGGATCCCCCTTCAGCAATGAGAAAGGCAGGCAGAAGTAATGCTGGGACAAATCCTCACTTTAAATCTGCATGTGTAATTTTACACTTACAAATCTCCCATTGACCTCAATTCATGATTTACTAAAAACGGAGTTAAGCGCATGGATATCAAGTTAGCATTTGGGACAATATAGTTCTTCCTGACCTTGTGACCTCACAAAGAGAAATTAGGGGCTCTAGAAATGTGTTACTGTATGTAGGGACAGACAGAATATGCAGAGACATTTTCTTCTCAATCACTTTACAGCTTTATCTACATGTAATTCAACTGCTGTTTATAGCAATAGTTGAATTGATTTACATTGAAACCAGAGGTGCTTTTGATTTCAAATTATTTGAGTTTGACTAAATTGTGCCCATTCCAACTCCCATCTAGCCCTAGGTCAGTATATAGAGGTAGTATACAGTGTAGAGGTGAGGTGTGGAGTGTCCAGTAGTAGAGTACTGTACCTTGTCCTCCAGGGTACATGCAGCGGAAGGCCCTCCCCAGCTCCTCAGCCTGTACCCTGCCTGCCGGGGTCAGCTCCCCTCCCCACTTCAACACCAGCAGCAGAGACGGACCCTCCTTCGGACCCTCTGTACAACAATAACACAAATGCGCGCACACACACACACACCTGCATTAGGTCCTGCAGTTAAATCTGGAAAAAAAGCTGAAAGGTCATGTGCATGTTAAAAGTACACTAAATGACCAAAAGTATGTGGACATCTCATGAATATGGAGTTGGTTCCCCCTTTGCTGCTATAACAGCCTCCACTCTTCTGGGAAGGCTTTCCACTAGATGTTGATTGCTGCGGGGACTTGCTTCCATTCCGCAACAAGAGCATTAGTGAGGTCCGGCACTGATGTTGGGCGATTAGACCTGGCTCGCAGTCGGCGTTCCAATTCATCCCAAAGGTGTTTGATGGGGTTGAGGTCAGGGCTCTGTGCAGGCCCGTCAAGTTCTTCTACACCGATCTCGACAAACCATTTCTTTATGGACCTCACTTTGTGCACGGGGGCACTGTCATGCTGAAACAGGAAAGGGTCTTCCCCAACTGTTGCCACAAAGTTGGAAGCACAGAATCATCTAGAATGTCATTGTATGCTGTAGCGTTAAGATTTCCCTTCACTGGAACTAAGGGGCCTAGCCCGAACCATGAAAAACAGCCCCAGACCATTATTCCTCCTCCACCAAACTTTACAGTTGGCACTACGCTTTAGGCAGGTAGCGTTCTCCTGGCATTTGCCAAACCCAGATTAGTCTGACGGACTGCCAGATGGTGAAGGGTGATTCATCACTCCAGAGTACGCTTTTCCACTGCTCCAGCCTGAACCTTGGCATTGCGCATGGTGATCTTAGGCTTGTGTGCGTCAGCTTGGCCATGGAAACCCATTTTGCTTTAGGAGGCAGTTTATGAGGACAAACTATCTTTACGCGCTACGCGCCTTAGCAGTCCCGTTCTGTGAACTTGTGGCTTACCACTTCGCGGCTGAGCCATTGTTGCTCCTAGACTTTTCCACTTCACAATAACAGCACTTACAGTTGACCAGGGCAGCAATTTGACGAACTGACTTGTTGGAAAGGTGGCATCCCATGACGGTGCAACGTTGAAAGTCACTGAGCTCCTCAATAAGGCCATTCTACTGCCAATGTTTGTCTATGGAGATTGCATGGCGGTGTGCTCGATTTCACATACCTGTCAGCAACGCGAGTGGCTGAAATAGCCAAATCCACTAATTTGAAGGGGTGTCCACATACTTTTGTATATATAGTGTATGTGTAATCATGAACATGACCAGAGATAGTTTAAGCTTGTGACTCCCTACCTTCTTCCTCACTGGAGGCTTTGGGCTGCCCATTGGGCAGGTAGGTGAGCTGCACTTTCCTGTTGATGCCTGAGAAATGCCCGTACCTGGAAGACACACGGGGTATCTACACTTAATGAAGCTCCAGTTATCATTATACATGTACAGTACACACACATATACAAACCCAGACATGTGACATGTCAAGACCAGCGTTAAGCTCAACTCCAATCAAAATCTGTCAAGTCAGGAAGTACATTTAAAATACACAAATGTAAAAAATATAAACTTTTCTTGGACTGAATTCAATTAATTATTGGACTTAATTTCAATTAATCTCCTGAATTTGACTATTTTTATGGAATTGAGTCCAACCTTGTTGGACACGTTTCATTTCAGAACCATGGTTCAGAACTGTCTCCCACCAGCTTCAAACGCTAGCTAGCAGGTGCTCAGTCTGTCAGTCAGTGGCTAGTCAGGCTAGGCTAAACTAGCTGCCTACCATGTTTCTGGAAACATGTTTTGGGTTGTTATGTGTGTGACCTTTGGACGGCCGCTGTGTGTCACTATTAATCCCTCATGTGCCATACCAGCGCTGTCCTTTTGGATGTGACAAGCTTTTGGTTAGACGACATCATTGGGATTCCACCCACCCCGTCTCAGCCTCCCCTTTGATTTGCGATACAGTGCTGTGACAGTAGTGAGGGCTGGGCTATATAACAGCTGCTGTTCAATGTACCCGCTATGATAATAATTTAGCTTATCTGCCACTAATGGAAACATACTTGGAAACTAACATGGCACAGATCATATTCATAAGGAGGACCTGCTCCAACAGACAATGAGTACGTTTACATGCACAGGAATAATTAGATATTAAATAATCATGTAAATACCTTATAATCGGAGTAAAGGTCAATATCGAAAATAAGCATACGCCGATTAAAACAGCCGGTTTTCGGAGCAATCTTTCGAAATTATTAGGACACGTAAACAGCTTTAGCGCGAGTGAAGTGAGTTCGGAACAACTGAATGTATGCATCTTAGCAGTAGTTTTCAAACACAAACGTTATATGTCCGAACTCAGAATCAAATATGCTTACCAAAAATAACATGGTGACTGTGGTAGAAAGATTATTTTGATTGTTGATTTTCTGCATTTATCAGAGTGCCATCAGGTAAACAGGATTATTAGGGAAATCGTTCTTCTTGCAAAGCATCTAAATGTTTTAATCAAACCATTATATTAAATCTGACTATCCACAATAATCACATTATTGTGTGCATGTAACCGTACTCAACTACATTGTGTCTGTAAAATGTATATAGTATAGTATAAGCTGGAAGTAGAAGCCTAAGTGTCGTTGTCCATTAGTTTACTCCAATTAGGGGAGGGGTGGTAGGGTTAGGAATTTATATATATATATATATATATATATATATATATATATATATATATATATATATATATATATATATATATATATATATATATATATATATATATATATATATATATATATATATATATATATATATATATATATATATATATATATATATATATATACACACACACAAACATACAGTGGGGAGAACAAGTATTTGATACACTGCCGATTTTGCAGGTTTTCCTACTTACAAAGCATGTAGAGGTCTGTAATTTTTATCAGAAAATCACATTGTATGATTTTTAAGTAATTAATTTGCATTTTATTGCATGACATAAGTATTTGATCACCTACCAACCAGTAACAATTCCGGCTCTCACAGACCTGTTAGTTTTTCTTTAAGAAGCCCTCCTGTTCACCACTCGTTACCTGTATAAAAGACACCTGTCCACACACTCAAACAGACTCCAACCTCTCCACAATGGCCAAGACCAGAGAGCTGTGTAAGGACATCAGGGATACAAGTGTAGACCTGCACAAGGCTGGGATGGGCTACAGGACAATAGGCAAGCAGCTTGGTGAGAAGGCAACAACTGTTGGCGCAATTATTCGAAAATGGAAGAAGTTCAAGATGACGGTCAATCACCCTCGGTCTGGGGCTCCATGCAAGATCTCACCTCGTGGGGCATCAATGATCATGAGGAAGGTGAAGGATCAGCCCAGAACTACATGGCAGGACCTGGTCAATGACCTGAAGAGAGCTGGGACCACAGTCTCAAAGAAAACCATTAGTAACACACTACGCCGTCATGGATTAAAATCCTGCAGCGCACGCAAGGTCCCCCTGCTCAAGCCAGCACATGTCCAGGCCCGTCTGAAGTTTGCCAATAACCATCTGGATGATCCAGAGGAGGAATGGGAGAAGGTCATGTGGTCTGATGAGACAAAAATAGAGCTTTTTGGTCTAAACTCCACTCGCCGTGTTTGGAGGAAGAAGAAGGATGAGTACAACCCCAAGAACACCATCGCAACCGTGAAGCATGGAGGTGGAAACATTCTTTGGGGATGCTTTTCTGCAAATGGGACAGGACGACTGCACCGTATTGAGGGGAGGATGGATGGGGCCATGTATCGCGAGATCTTGGCCAACAACCTCCTTCCCTCAGTAAGAGCATTGAAGATGGGTCATGGCTGGTCTTCCAGCATGACAACGACCAGAAACACACAGCCAGGACAACTAAGGAGTGGCTCCGTAAGAAGCATCTCAAGGTCCTGGAGTGGCCTAGCCAGTCTCCAGACCTGAACCCAATAGAACATCTTTGGAAGGAGCTGAAAGTCCGTATTGCCCAGCGACAGCCCCGAAACCTGAAGGCTCTGGAGAAGGTCTGTATGGAGGAGTGGGCCAAAAACCCTGCTGCAGTGTGTGCAAACCTGCTCAAGACCTACAGGAAATGTATGATCTCTGTTTTGCAAACAAAGGTTTCTGTACCAAATATTAAGTTCTGCTTTTCTGATGTATCAAATACTTATGTCATGCAATAAAATGCAAATTAATTACTTAAAAATCATACAATGTGATTTTCTGGATTTTTGTTTTAGATCCCGTCTCTCACAGTTGAAGTGTACCTATGATAAAAAATTACAGACCTCTACATGCTTTGTAAGTAGGAAAACCTGCAAAATTGGCAGTGTATCAAATACTTGTTCTCCCCACTGTATGTATGTATGTATGTATGTATGTATATATATATATATATATATATATATATATACATACAGTGGGGAAAAAAAGTATTTAGTCAGTCACCAATTGTGCAAGTTCTCCCACTTAAAAAGATGAGAGGCCTGTAATTTTCATCATAGGTACACGTCAACTATGACAGACAAAATGAGATTTTTTTTTCCAGAAAATCACATTGTAGGACTTTTAATGAATTTTTTTGCAAATTATGGTGGAAAATAAGTATTTGGTCAATAACAAAAGTTTCTCAATACTTTGTTATATACCCTTTGTCACAGGTCAAACGTTTTCTGTAAGTCTTCACAAGGTTTTCACACACTGTTGCTGGTATTTTGGCCCATTCATCCATGCAGATCTCCTCTAGAGCAGTGATGTTTTGGGGCTGTCGCTGGGCAACACGGACTTTCAACTCCCTCCAAAGATTTTCTATGGGGTTGAGATCTGGAGACTGGCTAGGCCACTCCAGGACCTTGAAATGCTTCTTACGAAGCCACTCCTTCGTTGCCCGGGCGGTGTGTTTGGGATCATTGTCATGCTGAAAGACCCAGCCACGTTTCATCTTCAATACCCTTGCTGATGGAAGGAGGTTTTCACTCAAAATCTCACGATACATGGCCCCATTCATTCTTTCCTTTACACGGATCAGTCGTCCTGGTCCCTTTGCAGAAAAACAGCCCCAAAGCATGATGTTTCCACCCCCATGCTTCACAGTAGGTATGGTGTTCTTTGGATGCAACTCAGCATTCTTTGTCCTCCAAACACGACGAGTTGAGTTTTTACCAAAAAGTTATATTTTGGTTTCATCTGACCATATGACATTCTCCCAATCCTCTTCTGGATCATCCAAATGCACTCTAGCAAACGTCAGACGGGCCTGGACATGTACTGGCTTAAGCAGGGGGACAAATCTTGCACTGCAGGATTTGAGTCCCTGGCGGCGTAGTGTGTTACTGATGGTAGGCTTTGTTACTTTGGTCCCAGCTCTCTGCAGGTCATTCACTAGGTCCCCCCGTGTGGTTCTGGGATTTTTGCTCACCGTTCTTGTGATCATTTTGACACCACAGGGTGAGATCTTGCGTGGAGCCCCAGATCGAGGGAGATTATCAGTGGTCTTGAATGTCTTCTATTTCCTAATAATTGCTCCCACAGTTGATTTCTTCAAACCAAGCTGCTTACCTATTGCAGATTCAGTCTTCCCAGCCTAGTGCAGGTCTACAATTTTGTTTCTGGTGTCCTTTGACAGCTCTTTGGTCTTGGCCATAGTGGAGTTTGGAGTGTGACTGTTTGAGGTTGTGGACAGGTGTCTTTTATACTGATAACAAGTTCAAACAGGTGCCATTAATACAGGTAACGAGTGGAGGACAGAGGAGCCTCTTAAAGAAGAAGTTACAGGTCTGTGAGAGCCAGAAATCTTGCTTGTTTGTAGGTGACCAAATACTTATTTTCCACCATAATTTGCAAATAAATTCATTAAAGATCCTACAATGTGATTTTCTGGAAAAAAAATTCTCAATTTGTCTGTCATAGTTGACGTGTACCTATGATGAAAATTACAGGCCTCTCTCATCTTTTTAAGTGGGAGAACTTGCACAATTGGTGGCTGACTAAATACTTTTTTTCCCCACTGTATGTATGTATGTATGTATGTATGTATGTATGTATGTATGTATGTATGTATGTATGTATGTATGTATGTATGTATGTATGTATGTATGTATGTATGTATGTATGTATGTATGTATGTATGTATATATATATATATATATATATATATATATATATATATATATATATATATATATACACACACCACACACTACCAGTCAAAAGTTGACACCTAATCATTCAAGGGTTTTTCTTTATTTTTTAAAAATGTGTACATTGTAGAATAATAGTGAAGACATCAAAACTATGAAATAACACATGTGGAATCATGTAATAACCAAAAAAGTGTTAAACAAATCTAAATATATTTTATATTTGAGATTCTTCGAAATGGCCACCCTCTGCCTTGATGACAGCTTTGCACACTCTTGGCATTCTCTCAACCAGCTTCATGAGGTAGTCACCTGGAATGCATTTCAATTAACAGGTGTGCCTTCTTAGAAGTTAATTTGTGGAATTTATTTCCTTAATGCATTTGAGCCAATCAATTGTGTTGTGACAAGGTAGGGGTGGTATACAGAAGAGAGCCCTATTTGGTAAAAGACCAAGTCCATATTATGGCAAGAACAGCTCATATAAGCAAAGAGAAAATGACAGTCCATCATTACTTTAAGACATGAAGGTCAGTCAATCCGGAAAATGTCAAGAACTTTGAAAGTTTCTTCAAGTGCAGTCGCAAAAACCATCAAGCGCTATGATGAAACTGGCTCTCATGAGGACCGCCAGAGGATTGGAAGACCCAGAATTACCTCTGCTGCAGAGGATAGGTTCATTAGAGTTACCAGCCTCAGAAATTGCAGCCCAAATAAATGCTTCACAGAGTTCAAGTAACAGACATCTCAACATCAACTGTTCAGAGGGGACTGTGTGAATCAGGCCTTCATGGTCAAATTGCTGCAAAGAAACCACTACTAAAAGGACACCAATAAGAAGAAGAGACCTGCTTGGGCCAATAAACACAAGTGGAAACTTTCCTTTGGTCTGGAGTTCAAACAGCAGTGTCTTCGTGAGACGCGGTGTGGGTGAACGGATGATCTCCGCATGTGTAGTTCTCACCGTAAAGCATGAAGGAGGTGGTGTTATGGTGTGGGGGTGGTTTGCTGGTGACACTGTCTGTGATTTAATTAGAATTCAAGGCACACAACCAGCATGACTACCACAGTATTCTGCAGCAATACGCCATCACATCTGGTTTGGGCTTAGTGGGACTATCATTTGTTTTTCAACAGGACAATGACCCAACACACGTCCAGGCTGTTCAAAGGCTATTTGACCAAGAAGGAGAGTGATGGAGTACTGCATCAGATCCCCCGACCTCAACCCAATTGAGATGGTTTGGGATGAGTCAGACAACAGAGTGAAGGAAAAGCAGCCAACAAGTGCTCAGCATATGTGGGAACTCCTTCAAGACTGTTGGAAAAGAATTCCAGGTGAAGCTGGTTGAGACTATGCCAAGAGTGTGCAAAGCTGTCATCAAGGCAAAGGGTGGCTTTTTAAAGAAATCTCAAATATATTTTGATGTGTTTAACACTTTTTTGGTTACTACATGATTCCATATGTGTTATTTCATAGTGTTGAGGTCTTCACTATTATTATACAATGTAAAAAATAAAGAAAAACCCTTGAATGAGTAGGTGTCCAAACTTTTGACTGGTACTGTATGTTTGTTTCCACATTTTGTTAAACTTATTCTAAAATGGATTCAATTAAAAATGTTCCTCAATCTACACACAATACCCCATAATGACAAAGCAAATAAACATTTTTAGAAATGATTGCAAATGTAATAAAAATAAAAAACAGAAATACCTTATTTACATAAGTATTCAGACCCTTTGCTGTGAGACTCGAAATTGAGCTCAGGTGCATCCTGTTTCCATTGATCATCCTTGAAATGTTTCTACAACTTGATTGGCGTCCACCTGTGGTAAATTCAATTGATAGGACATGATTTGGAAAGGCACACACACCTGTCTATATATGGTCCCACAGTTGACAATGCATGTCACAGCAAAAACCAAGCCATGAGGTCGAAGGACTTGTCCGTAGCGCTGCGAGACAGGATTGTGTCGAGGCACAGATCTGGGGAAGGGTACCAAAAAATGTCTGCAGCATTGAAGGTCTCCAAGAACACAGTGGCCTCCATCATTCTTAAATGGAAGAAGTTTGGGACCACCAAGACTCTTCCTAGAGCTGGCCGCCCGGCAATCGGGGGAGAAGGGCCTTGATCAGGGAGGTGACCAAGAACCCGATAATCACTCTGACAGAGCTCCAGAGTTCCTCTGTGGAGATTGGAGAACCTTCCAGAAGGACAACCATCTCTGCAGCACTCCACCAATCAGGCCTTTATGGTAGTGGCCAGACTGAAGCCACTCCTCAGTAAAAAGGCACATGACAGCCCACTTGGAGTTTGCCAAAAGGCACCTAAAGGACTCTCAGACCATGAGAAACAAGGTGCTCTGGTCTGATTTTTGGCCTGAATGCCAATCGTCGCGTCTTAAGGAAACCTGGCACCATCCCTACGGTGAAGCATGGTTGTGGCAGCATCATGCTGTGGTGATATTTTTCAGCGGCAGGAACTGGGAGACTAGTCAGGATCAAGGTAAAGATGAACGGAGCAAAGTACAGAGATCCTTGATGAAAACCTGCTCCAGAGCGCTCAGGACCTCAGACTGGGGCAAAGGTTCACCTTCCAACAGGACAACGACCCTAAGCACACAGCCAAGACAACACAGGAGTGGCTTCGGGACAAGTCTCCGAATGTCCTTGAGTGGCCCAGCCAGAGCACAGACTTGAACCAAATCAAACATCTCTGGACAGACCTGAAAATAGCTGTGCAGCGACGCTACCTATCCAACCTGACATAGCTTGAGAGGATCTGCAGAGAAGAAAGGGAGAAACTCGCCAAATTTAGGTGTGCTAAGCTTGTAGCGTCATACCCAAGAAGACTTGAGGATGTAATCGCTGCCAAAGGTGCTTCAACAAAGTACTCAGTAAAGGGTCTGAATACGTATGTAAATGTATTTTCAGTTTTTTATTTATAATACATTTGCAAAAATGTCTAAAAACCTGTTTTTGCTTTGTCATTATGGGGTATTATGTGTACATTGATGAGGATAAAAAAAGAGTTGAATCCATTTTAGAATAAGGCTGAAATGCAACAAAATGTGAAAAAAAGTCAAGGGGTCTGAATACCTTCCGAATGCACACACAACCGTTCAAAAGTTTGGGGTCCTTGTTTTCCATGAAAACATACATGAAATGAGTTTGAATAGGAAATACAGCAAAATTAATAGGAAATGTAGTCAATGACAAGGTTAGAAATAATGATTTGTGTCCTTCAAACTTTGCTTTCGTCAAAGAATCCTCCATTTGCAGCAATTACAGCCTTGCAGACCTTCGGCATTCTAGTTATCAATTTGTTGAGGTAATCTGAAGAGATTTCCCACCATGCTTCCTGAATCACCTCCCACAAGTTGGATTGGCTTGATGGGCACTTCTTACGTCCCATAGGGTCAAGCTGCTCCCACAACAGCTCAATAGGGTTGAGATCCGGTGACTGTGCTGGCAACTCCATTATAGACAGAATACCAGCTGACTGCTTCTTCCCTAAATAGTTACTGCAAAGTTTGGAGCTGTGCTTTGGGTCCTTGTCCTGTTGTAGGAGGAAATTGGCTCCAATCAAGTGCCGTCCACAGGGTATGGCATGGCGTTGCAAAATGGAGTGATAGCCTTCCTTCTTCAAGATCCCTTTCACCCTGTACAAATCTCCCACCAAAGCACCCCCAGACCATCACATTGCCTCCACCATGCTTGACGTATGGCATCAAGCACTCCTCCAGCATCTTTTCATTTGGTCTGTGTCTCACAAATGTTCTTCTTTGTGATCCGAACACCTCAAACTTCGATTAGTCTTTTTTTCCAATCTTCCTCTGTCTAGTGTCTGTGTTCCTTTGCCCATCTTATATTTTATTTTTATTGGCCAGTCTGAGATATGGCTTTTTCTTTGCAACTCTGCCTAGAAGGTCAGCAACCCGAAGTCGCCTCTTCACTGTTGACGTTGAGACTGGTGTTTTGCGGGTACTATTTAATGAAGCTGCAAGTTGAGGACCTGTGAGGCGTTTGTTTCTCAAACTAGAAGCTAATGTATTTGTCCTCTTGCTCAGTTGTGCACCGGGGCCACGCACTCTTTCTATTCTGGTTAGAGCCAGTTTGGGCTGTTCTGTGAAGGGAGTAGTACACAGCGTTGACCGACATCTTCAATTTCTTGGCAATTTCTCGTATGGAATAGCCTTAATTTCTCTGAACAAGAATAGACTGATGAGTTTCAGAAGAATGTTATTTGTTTCTGGCCATTTTGAGCCTGTAATCGAACCCACAACTGCTGATGCTCCAGATACTCAACTAGTCTCAAGCAGGCCAGTTGTATTGCTTCTTTAAAATCAGCACAACAGTTTTCAGCTGTGCTAACATAATTGCAAAAGGGTTTTCTAAATGATCAATTAGCCTTTTAAAACGATAAATTTGGATTAGCAAACACAGCGTGCCATTGGAACACAGGACTGATGGTTGCTGATAATGGGCCTCTGTACGCCTATGTAGATATTCCATTAAAAATCAGCCGTTTCCAGCTACAATAGCAATTTACGACATATATACACACACAGTCCCAGTCAAAAGTTTGGACAGCTACTCATTCCAGAGTTGTTCTTTCTTTTTACTATTGTCTACATTGTAGAATAATAGTGAAGATATCAAAACTATGAAACAACACATATGGAATCATGTAGTAACCAAACAAGTTAAACAAATCAAGATATAGTTTATATTTGATATTCTTCAAAGTAGCCACCCTTTGCCTTGATGACAGCTTTGCACACTCTTGGCATTCTCTCAACCAGCTTCACCTGGAATGTTTTTCCAACAGTCTTGAAATAATTCCCACATATGCTGAACACTTGTTGGCTGCTTTTCCTTCACTCTGCGGTCTAACTCATCCCAAACCATCTCAATTCGGTTGAGGTCAGGTGATTGTGGAGGCTAGGTCATCTGATACAGCACTCCATCACTCTCCTTCTTGGTCAAATAGCCCTTACACAGCCTGGAGGTGTGTTGGGTCATTGTCCTGTTGAAAAACAAATGATAGTCCCACTAAGTGCAAACCAGATGGGATGGCGTATCACTGCAGAAAGCTGTGGTAGCCATGCTGGTTAAGTGTGCCTTGAATTCTAAATAAATCACAGACAGTGTTACCAGCAAAGCACCCCCACACCATAACACCTCCTCCTCCATGCTTCACAGTGGGAACCACACATGCGGAGATCATCCGTTCACCTACTCTGCGTCTCACAAAGACACGGCGGTTGGAACCAAAAAACGCACATTTGGACTCATCAGACCAAAGGACAGATTTCCATCGGTGTAATGTCCATAGCTCGTGTTTCTTGGCCCAAGCAAGTCTCTTCTTATTATTGGTGTTCTTTAGTAGTGGTTTCTTTGCAGCAATTCGACCATTTAGGCCTGATTCACGCAGTCTTCTCTGAACAGTTGATGTTGAGATGTGTCTGTTACTTGAACTCTATGAAGTATTTATTTCCTGTGGCGGAGCCAGTTTCATCATAGCGCTTGATGGTTTTTGCGACTGCACTTGAAGAAACATTCAAAGTTCTTGAAATTTTCCGGATTGACTGACCTTCATGTCTCAAAGTAATGATGGACTGTCGTTTCTCTTTGCTTATATGAGCTGTTCTTGCCATAATATGGACTTGGTCTTTTACCAAATATGTCTCTCTTCTGTATACCACCCCTACCTTGTCAAAACACAACTGATTGGCTCATTAAGAAGGAAATACATTCCACAAATTAACTTTCATCAAGGCACACCTGTTAATCAAAATGCATTCCAAGTGACTACATCATGAAGCTGGTTGAGAGAATGCCATACTTTTGATCATGTAATATATACATTATATGCATATATAGTGGGATTCCATATGTGTTATTTCATAGTTTTGATGTCTTCACTATTATTCTAATATACAAATATATGGGGGATTGGAAATGACGCAGACAATTACATTGATGGAAGCTATATTAAAGCTGATTCACCCCCGAAATGTTTTTTAAATAATAATTTAAAAAAACACACTCAATGACTTTGTATTAGATCCAACCAAGAATGTTGTTTGGTTATTGTCAATGAGGTGCTAATGGTAACTGGTTAATATGCAATCCCATACCATTATCAACGGGTTCAAACAGTAAGCCTACATACAGAACACAGAGGCTGAGAAGAGTGAGGAGGAGGGCGAAGGGACAGTGAGAGGAATTATAGGGCAACTTTCAGAATGACATGCATTGCAGACAACAAAGCACTCCCTCAAACGCACGCGGACACACGGTTGTGGTTGTGGCTAGTGTTCCCTGATTCTAAGTTCAGTATAACATCCCTCATCGTTATGAATAGGGGTTAATGGTAGTGGTGGTTACAGTGAGTGCTGAGAACAAGGAGGAGTGAACCTCATCCTTTAAAAGGGACAGGGGGAAAAGGTGCGTACTGAGTGTCATTCAAGCTGGATTCCCTTTGGAGAGAGAGGAGGAGAGAGAGAAAGGAGGGAGGAAAAGAGATAGGGAGAAAGAGTTAGACACAGGGAGGAGGGGGGTGTTCACAAAGTAAATGTGAAAGCTACTAGGCTAGAGTGTGCTTAGTGAACAGAAGGCTAATTCAATCTGTGTATTGGGCTACAGACAGACACAGCAATGACACAGGAGGTTTCTACACCAAGCATCATAGACACAGCAGAGCAGATCACTACCTTATGCATAGTCGATCAAATGATGGACAGATCAGGACATGGTGTGTGTGTGTCCGTAATCCACCCATAAGCGTCTCACTCACATCTCCAGGACAGTCTTGAGCTGCTCCAGTTTACCCTTCTTCTCCTCGATCTCACAGTCCGTGTGCTGGCCCAACTCAGCCAGTAGGAGCCGGGCAATGTCCAGCACCTCCTACACACACACACACACACACGACTGACATCAGTCAATCAAACTCATTTGTCACAAAGTGCTTAACAACAACCAAAGCTTTAACCCCTACAAAGAGCAAGCAAAGGCAACAGTTGCCAGGAAGAAACCTTGAAAATAAGTGGATTAGAAGTAGAGGCCATATATAGCACTACCATAGTCATAAATAGAGTTCCCCTCAACAGAGGAACACACTGCACGTTTCTGTGTTACAGGCAAATAGATACTTGGACTGACCTGTAGCTGTTTGGGCTTCTTCAACTTCAGTTTCCCTGACTTGTAGCCTCCGTACTTCTCAAACAGCTCAAAGAATCTAAAAGACACAACCGATACATCATTGAAACGCAACAGGACTGGGGAAGGTGAATTACAAGTTGTATTTGTTATATGACGTTGATCAGAAAATGAAGTCATTAAGACGTGGTGTCAAATTCTGCCCACTGGGAATGGGGAGCATGAAGAGATATATAGACTCACAGAGGGTGTCTGACTTCCATCTTCATCTTCTGTTTGGGGGTGCGGTCTCCGTGGCGGATGATGGCGATTACACAGCGCAGCTCCATCCTGCGGGACAGGTGACAGGGTTACAAAGCTACAGATAAGTTACCGGTAATTTGACCTGAATAACTTTAAATATATATATATATTTATACATAGTATTAATTTTTTATATCTGTGTCAATACTGACCATGAGTCTGTAGTGGATAGACCATATGGTTCAAGAGAAAATAGCCAAATTATTTTTTTTACAGTGTCTCATCAACAACGGCATTATTTTCAATCAATTCTGCAACTCTTCCAACTATTGACTTTTTTCACAACTGCCACCAGTTTGTCGGCAAAACATTTACAACAAAGACATTTTGACATAGTAAAATAAATGAAAGCATGTAAAACAATTTCAGGACATTTCATGCTGAAACCCTCACATTAAACACCAATAGTTTTCACTGTTGGTGGTTTATATTTAGGATAATGTTTTACAGCTTTGTCATTCTATTTTTATTGTTTTAATTATCTTATTTGATTTGTTTATATATAACATGCGATAAGGCCACACAGAGGGCCAGAGATATTTACAGACACTTGTGATAATCTGAAGTACCCAAAAAGGCCACTAGAAGTCATGTTATAAAATTCCCCCAAAACCTTGAAAGTTATCAACATGCTGGTAGTTTACCGGTAAACTTAGAAGGTTTCCAGTAATGTACCCTCCCTTTGCAACTCCAGGTGACATTATTGATTTGTTTATTGTTACTTTATTTAGTCAGGAGAAATCCTGATGAGGGTTTAAAAAAACATACGCGAATGGATATGGAAAACAGCGTTATAACCGGTATCAACAAGGGTCCTCTAGTACTTCGTGACTCAAGACTGTGTTAGCCCAATGAGCTAAAGCCTAGGAGTTAGCTGTGGGAGCTAACCCATGTCTCCAAGTCTCAAGAGAGGTTAGCCATCACGTGAGTATAATTCACTAAACCACCTCTGTTAGACCACCTCTAGTAGAGATGAGCAGGAAGAGGAGAGGGAGGAGGGGGAATAAGAGGAGAGGGAGGAGGGGGAATAAGAGGAGAGGGAGGAGGGGGAGGAGGGGGAATAAGATGTAGAAAGAAGCAGAAGGAAAGGAGGAAGAAAAAAGGAAGATAATGAGGAGAGGACTCACATGGTTCCTGAGGTGGTGGGGACTATAGGTATGTCCTCAGCCTCCATGGGGATGGACCAGGGGATGTGGAACTGAGGGGCCAGCTCTCGCATCACCATGTTCCTGTGGGGGGCGCAACCAATGGAGTGAGCTAGAGCAGTGTTTTGAGTTCTGACAACCAATGGAGTGAGCTAGAGCAGTGTTTGAGTTCTGACAACCAATGGAGTGAGCTAGAGCAGTGTTTGGGTTTTGAAAACAAATAGAGTGTGAGTTTGGATCCTGGCCAGTTCAAGGAATGACTTGTGGCTAAAGACTCTGTCGACGTATGGCTTTAGTTACCAAGAAGATCCTTGAGTGTGAAAGTGTAAATCAGGGGTTAAGATGTAAGGATGACAGCTAGCTGCACCTACCCCAAGACCTTGGCACAGTCGTCATAGTACTTCATGGAGTTCTTCACAAAGCTGAAGCCATTGACGTCACAGACGAAGGAGTGGCCATTCGCTCTCAAGAGGTCGAAGCCACACACCGTTTGCTGGGAGTGAAAGTGTGTGTCAGTCAGCCATTCAAACGGAATGTAGCCAATCAAGTCAAGTGCATCTTAAAAGTGCAATATGCAGAAATCGCTCCGCCATTTCCTGGTTGCTAAAATTTGAATAGTTCACCTAATTTCTGTTTATGTGACAAAATAAGCAATGTATAGTGTAGAGAATCATTGTACCATTTAAACCGCTGTGAAATATCTTTTCAATAACCACAAATATTGTATTTTCAGCTGTTTGAAGCTGGTGTACAAAATCAAAAGTAAAAGACTCAAAAGCACGGGAAGCAGAGAAATAACGCACATAGAACAGATCTACCGCTTCTTAGACTTGCTTTCAATGCGAATGATGATCTATAACTCACATTTCTATGTGGATTTGGTCAGATCGCCCAAAAATGTACACATTGCAGCTTTAATAGTCTAAAGAGGGTTCCTCCATTCATCTTCTTTCATTCATCTGCACTGATCTGAAAATACATCATAGTTGCTTTCACCTATCCAGCTCCTGCACATCATTGAAGGAAATAAGACGAGGTCGAGCAGAGGAAGCCTCTTCAGACTATTGGGATAGTTTAAGAAGGCTTCAGGTTGATTTGGAGAGAAGAGAGACAGAGTGGTCTGATTGGTTGAAAAGCCTCACCTTGAAGGCCAGGCAGACCTTGCGGGCCACCAGTTTCTCCATGGCGGTGAGCATGACAGGGTAGCGGATCTCCTTCCCCTCGCTGTCCCTCTCCACCTTACCGTCCAGGGCTGGGGACTTCCTTGCCTCAGCATGAGCATAGTCAGGTCCCACTGTGTACACCTGACATGACATCATATTATACACACATAGTCAGGACCCACTGTGTACACCTGACATGACATCATATTATACACACATAGTCAGGTCCCACTGTGTACACCTGACATGACATCATATTATACACACATAGTCAGGACCCACTGTGTACACCTGATATTGTACATACACATACTAGCGGTACTCCGCCCTTACGGGCAATAAATCATTGGATATGAATAATTTGATTTAATGCAAATCAAAAATGTGTTTCTCTTTTCAGCTTTTTGGTCTCTGGATAGGCTATAGCAGTATTCTAAACTCCCAAGCATTTTAAGAGTCCCATAGGCCTATTTCCCCTGAGATCATGGCACTTGCTTTCCCTTTCTAATTCTGTTTGCCTACCATGAACCATGTCATCCATATACAGTAGGGCTCCGGACTAACTTTTTCCCCTGGTGCCACCAAAACATGTTCTCCTGGTGCCACCAACATTTTCAGATGGTGGCACCAGCCTATGATCACGGTCACACAATAGAACAAAAATAGGAATAATGTTATAGTCATTCACACTGCTATTGCGATGGTATGATTCAATAAATAATTTGTTTAATATAACATGTCCAAGCAGGATGCATTACAAATATATTTTGATGAGCAATACCTAAACCAGTGATTGGCATGAATTTTGGGTTGACAATTAGGCTATTGTTGCTATAATTTTACTGCCCAAATAGGGCTCTAGAATTACAGATTAATTTAATTAAATAGAGATTAATGTAATTAATATCACATAGGCTAATTCACTTGGGGCTAATCACTGAGGAAGGGGAAACTCGAAACCAAAATCACAACAGTAGCCTACTGTATTTTCGCATGATTAGATTTTGAAATGTTGCGCAGTGAGACTGCATTTCTCTCTTCCTCCTCTTCTCTCTAACTAGGCTAGAGTACACAGGGAGAAACTGGGGCAGGGCAAACTCTTTCATGCAGGAATCAGGATGCTACTGTTTGACCAAATCATGATTTTAGCTGCCCCAAAAATAGAACGTTTTGAGTGAAGTGACCAGCTAGAATTTGTAGCTCGCACGGATGCGACCACATCCAAGCGTGGAAGTGTAATTTCTACCTCTCACGTTTGTTGCCTATGTTTTAGGCCTAGTGCTTATTTGACTCATTATATACACCTTGCTTTATTTGACAGCATTATTTGAAAGGACTTTAGGGTTAGTTTAAGAGTTGGGGGAAACAGGGCAGGGGGTCATCATGAGATGCTGTTGAAAATGTTACGCACGGGCCCGCCGTCGTCTATAAGCGCAGCAGCGTAGTTGATACTGTACCATGGATTGCTGCATGTTGCAAAATGTATATTACGATTGTGATGCATAGTTGCCATGGTAATTTGGACAGTCCAGTCAATGAGCATTATGGGTAATAGTCATTCTACAGATTCAAAATTGGCCTAAAAACACTTACATCAAATGATTTATGACTGCATCAACTCCCGTTGTAACAGTGCCATTCCAAACACAAAAACAAATTACATTTACATTTTTACATTTACGTCATTTAGCAGACTTACAGAGCGACTTACAAATTGGTGCATTCACCTTATAGCCAGTGGGATAACCACTTTACAATGTTTTTTTTTGGGGGGGGGGGGGGGTGGGGGTAGAAGGATTACTTGATCCTATCCCAGGTATTCCTTAAAAGAGGTGGGGTTTCAAATGTCTCCGGAAGGTGGTGATTGACTCCGCTGTCATGGCGTCGTGAGGGAGCTTGTTCCACCATTGGGGTGCCAGAGCAGCGAACAGTTTTGACCACAATTACCAAATGGAACGCCGACGGCCATGCCTGGACACTGCCATTTGCGGCCATTCAAAAAGGCTGATGCAAACAAAGTGCATATTTGTCAAACGTCTCATTATTTACCTGTTCTAACAGGCCAATGTGGTTACTAAAATCTGTTTTGGATATATTTGGTTAATATACAGTATATTCGACCTAATCTTTGAATGGGTTCATTCACTGTCTACTAGTATGCATGCTCAGAGCATGACAGAGAGTTAAAAACATGACTATGCTAGTATACAGTCACATGTCGTTTGTATTTTGACAAGGTGTTCTTAAAACGTGTTTTGAAAACAATCTACGGATTCAAGTATGTATTTAGCTATGACCAAGCCTCATTTGGTGAACCACACCACAATTAGTATATCTCTTAATTCGCTTTCATAGAGTGAGATAGAAATGTTTCATCCACCAAGTAATCATCTGTGCACTTTGTACACACTTGCACACACCCTCATCCTAAAGAAACTGACATGGCAGTGTATAAAGTCCATCAACCGATTAACTTAAACATCAACAACAAAGAAGACTCAGCCAAACACAAATACTGACTGCAACCAGGCTCACACACCAACACACACTTAAGATGATACCTTGACATCAGTGCCGTCCGTTGGCATGAACTCCTCGTATATATAGGAGCCAGTCTTCCTCACACAGCTCTCTGGGGAGTACACACTGCTGCGGCTCCCTATCTATAGGAGAGAGGGGATCATGAATAAGAGAGGGAGAGGGGGGGGGGGGGGGGGGGGGGGGGGGGGCAACCAGGTCAGGGTTCAAATAGTATTTGAAATCTTTTATATACTTATAAGAGCGCTTGATTGAGCCTGACAGATGAGCGGGTTTGCACTTTTGGGACTATTTCATTGGTTTCATTCTGTCATGCAAGATCAATGAAGGGCAGCTAAAATATTTCAATGAGGGCTAAAAGTTTGAGTACCGAATGTGTATAATTGAGTTTGACCTTCCTGGACGGCATGGCTCCTAAAGCTTCCACCGCTACACTATAATTCCAACAGCAGTTCCTATACAATACAGCATCTGACCCATTTGAAGCCAACTGTACCTCCCTAGTCCCTCAGTACCTTTCGGAAGAGTCTCTGGCTACCCCCTCCAGCTGAGGTGGGGTAGTAGATGTAGACATTGTGGTCCTCTGCACACACAGGCTTCTCCACAAAGGGCTTAGGGAACACCTCCCCGTTCACCTCCACATGATCCTCCCCCTCCACGAGGTTACATTCTGGGAGGCAGACACACCACACAGCCATTTAGAGAGAGTTCAATCAGGGCCTCAAAGCACACTTGAATTAATGCCCCATTCCAAATTGGACTATAAACCCTATTCATAGGCACTTTTTAGATGTGAAAGGATTGGGCAGGTGTTAATGATATGGTAATAGCCTTAATCTTCGATAGGCTAGGGGGACATTGCTTTACTACTGGTGGTTACCAACCTTTTCTGAGCCACAATCACTTGGAGTCAAAATGCAAGCAGAGATCTACCGCTCATATTTTTTTTTTTTTTTTTTTTTTTTTTTTTTACATGACTTCAAAAACGTAAACCTATGCAACATTCACCTATTAAAAACAGTTCTGTAGCAATGAGGTTTGTGCAGTGGGCTATAGTCCCAATACATTATCACTGCATATTGGCTTTGCTTGAATTACCCTGCCAATGCATTGTTGTTCGGACCATTTTAAAAATTATATTTCAACATTTTAGGTAGGCTATATGATCACACCGGTAATAGATCAGTTGTTGTATTACTTTCTATTTTACTGGGCTGATGGTGCCTGCATCTGATAGTCAGTCTCAGCGGAGGGAGAGAGCAGTAGACTGAGGGTCCGCCTCAACGTCCCTCTGCTCTCCCTGTCCTCTGCTGACACTGACCAAAAAGGGACACCGTCTTCCAGCTCATCGCGAATCTTGAGTCACGCCTCATTATTTCTGCCTCATGCACAAATTCAAGTTGTTACTCCTATGAACACAGAAAGGGAAATATTCCTCAATATTAAAAAAGACCCAAGCTGCTAATAATAACAATAATAATAAAGCAAGCCTATCGATACCCTTACCTACTCATTCATTGCAGCTGCAGTTCTGCTTGTGTGGAAGTAGAAAAACCGTGAATTTTATGGCTTATAAAAGTGTTGAATAAGAACTTAAACATGAACTCACTCATAAAAACAGCAAATCTTTACTGTATTTGTTAACAGTCTCTCTGGTCATGGTTTTAAAATCTCACAGTATCAACTTCGCTTTAGCGTTCTTTTACACCTGCTACATTATTGCAGACACTGTAATCTGAGCCATCTGTTTGGCCAGCGGTAGGCCTACAGTGCACTTGATTTGCTCTACGGGCCCGCCAGGAAGGCAGAGTTTGTACCTTCAGATACATGAAATGGTTCAAAATGGGAACACTTAGCCTACTCAGCGCGCAGGTCAGCTGAATCGGGTGCACCTACTGCCAACAGCGTGAAGCAAATGACAACAAATTGGGACGCAAGGCTTTATCCTTGGGTTTTTTACTGAAATGTTTGGCGATCGACAAGGAATGCCATGGAGATCGACCAGTCGATCGCCTGGTTGGTGACCTCCGCTTTAAAGAGTAACTTTCACGAAAACGTTTTTTTTTCCCCCATTAAAAAAAAGTTGTTTTAGGCTTAGTTATTGTGGAACACGTCAATTCTGGTCTTCATTTTGACAGTTTGTTGCAAAAGTGATATATTTTGGTATTGTAGTAGTATATCTAGCTCTTTTTGCCTCTAGCAGATCACCTCCATTGAAATCGTGATGTAGAGGAACCTTGAGAAAGTGCCTCTACGTCATCTCAAGGGATGGGTTCGGTATGAAATACACTCCCTTCTAGGTGTGCTAGGTCATACCACCTCAAGGCTTACTATGAAAGCAGGTGACAGCACGCCTTTGGCAATGGTCTTGGTAAGTAGAGTACGCCAATACATTTTGCATGATGCGTTCTTGACTAGACTACTGACGTTACACAAAATTCAAAAAGGCAGTAAAGCACATTTCCTCATATGACCAAATTCAACGTTTTTGCTTACCGTTTCATACACATCTGTGCTTTTACGAAGAAAAAAAAAAACATGTAGGCTATGAGGATTATACATTTATACTCTTAGCTACATCCATCGTAACAAGAAATAGGTGACAATGGTGGTCATGTCAACAAGTATTTTTCCTTAACCACTGACCAATTGGTGGCAGTCCGATAAAAAAAGTTGGCTCATAGTTCAATGGTTGTGAGTTCTAATCCCACATCAATCAATCAATCAATTTTATTTTATATAGCCCTTCTTACATCAGCTAATATCTCGAAGTGCTGTACAGAAACCCAGCCTAAAACCCCAAACAGCTAGTAATGCAGGTGTAGAAGCACGGTGGCTAGGAAAAACTCCCTAGAAAGGCAAAACCTAGGAAGAAACCTAGAGAGGAACCAGGCTATGAGGGGTGGCCAGTCCTCTTCTGGCTGTGCCGGGTGAAGATTATAACAGAACCATGCCAAGATGTTCAAAAATGTTCATAAGTGACAAGCATGGTCAAATAATAATCAGGAATAAATCTCAGTTGGCTTTTCATAGCCGATCATTAAGAGTTGAAAACAGCAGGTCTGGGACAGGTAGGGGTTCCATAACCGCAGGCAGAACAGTTGAAACTGGAATAGCAGCAAGGCCAGGCGGACTGGGGACAGCAAGGAGTCACCACGGCCGGTAGTCCCGGCGTATGGTCCTAGGGCTCAGGTCTCTCAGTTGGCTTTTCATAGCCGATCATTAAGAGTTGAAAACAGCAGGTCTGGGACAGGTAGGGGTTTCGTAGCCGCAGGCAGAACAGTTGAAACTGGAATAGCAGCAAGGCCAGGCGGACTGGGGACAGCAAGGTGTCATCATGCCCGGTAGTCCTGACGTATGGTCCTAGGGCTCAGGTTCTCAGAGAGAAAGAGAGAACGAGAGAATTAGAGAGAGCATACTTAAATTCACACAGGACACTGGATAAGACAGGAGAAGTACTCCAGGTATAACCAACTAACCCCAGCCCCCCGACACATAAACTACTGCAGCATAAATACTGGAGGCTGAGACAGGAGCGGTCCGGAGACACTGTGGCCCCATCCGAAGAAACCCCCGGACAGGGCCAAACAGGAAGGATATAACCCCACCCACTCCGCCAAAGCACAGCCCCCGCACCACTAGAGGGATATCCCCAACCACCAACTTACAATCCTGAGACAAGGCCGAGTATAGCCCACAGAGGTCTCCACCACAGCACAAACCAAGGGGGGGGCGCCAACCCAGACAGGAAGATCACGTCAGTAACTCAACCCACTCAAGTGACGCACCCCTCCCAGGGACGGCATGAAAGAGCACCAGCAAGCCAGTGACTCAGCCCCTGCAACAGGGTTAGAGGCAGAGAACCCCAGTGGAGAGGGGAACCGGCCTGGCAGAGACAGCAAGGGCTGTTCGTTGCTCCAGCCTTTCCGTTCACCTTCAACACTCCTGGGCCAGACTACACTCAATCATATGACCTACTGAAGAGATAAGTCTTCAGTAAAGACTTAAAGGTTGAGACCGAGTCTGCGTCTCTCACATGGGTAGGCAGACTGTTCCATAAAAATGGAGATCTATAGGAGAAAGCCCTGCCTCCCGCTGTTTGCTTAGAAATTCTAGGGACAATTAGGAGGCCTGCGTCTTGTGACCGTAGCGTACGTATTGGTATGTACGGCAGGACCAACTCGGAAAGATAGGTAGGAGCAAGCCCATGTAACGCTTTATAGGTTAACAGTAAAACCTTGAAATCAGCCCTTGCCTTAACAGGAAGCCAGTGTAGGGAAGCTAGCACTGGAGTAATATGATCAAATTTCTTGGTTCTAGTCAGGATTCTAGCAGCCGTATTTAGTAAAAAGTTTTCAGCCATCCACTTCCTTATGTCTGAAACACAGGCTTCTAGCGAGGGCAATTTTGGGGCTTCACCATGCTTCATTGAAATGTACAGCTGTGTGTCATCCGCATAGCAGTGAAAGTTAACATTATGTTTTCGAATAACATCCCCAAGAGGTAAAATATATAGTGAAAACAATAGTGGTCCTAAAACGGAACCTTGAGGAACACCGAAATGTACAGTTGATTTGTCGGAGGACAGACCATTCACAGAGACAAACTGATATCTTTCCGACAGGTAGGATCTAAACCAGGCCAGAACTTGTCCGTGTAGACCAATTTGGGTTTCCAGTCTCTCCAAAAGAATGTGGTGATCGATGGTGTCAAAGGCAGCACTAAGGTCTAGTAGCACGAGGACAGATGCAGAGCCTCGGTCTGACGCCATTAAAAGGTCATTTACCACCTTCACAAGTGCAGTCTCAGTGCTATGATGGGGTCTAAAACCAGACTGAAGCATTTCGTATACATTGTTTGTCTTCAGAAAGGCAGTGAGTTGCTGCGCAACAGCTTTTTCTAAAATTTTTGAGAGGAATGGAAGATTCGATATAGGCTGATAGTTTTTTATATTTTCCGGGTCAAGGTTTGGCTTTTTCAAGAGAGGCTTTATCACTGCCACTTTTAGTGAGTTTGGTACACATCCGGTGGATAGAGAGCTGTTTATTATGTTCAACATAGGAGGGCCAAGCACAGGAAGCAGCTCCTTCAGCAGTTTAGTAGGAATAGGATCCAGTATGCAGCTTGAAGGTTTAGAGGCCATGATTATTTTCATCATTGTGTCAAGAGATATAGTACTAAAACACTTAAGTGTCTCTCCCGATCCCAGGCCCTCGCAGAGCTGTGCAGATCCAGGACAGCTAAGCCCTGGAGGAATACGCAGATTCAAAGAGGAGTCCGTAATTTGCTTTCTAATGGTCATGATCTTTTCCTCAAAGAAGTTCATGAATTTATCACTGCTGAAGTGAAAGCCATCCTCTCTTGGGGAATGCTGCTTTTTAGTTAGCTTTGCAACAGTATCAAAAAGAAATTTTGGATTGTTCTTATTTTCCTCGATTAAGTTGGAAAAGTAGGATGATCGAGCAGCAGTGAGGGCTCTTCGGTACTGCACGGTACTGTCTTTCCAAGCTAGTCGGAAGACTTCCAGTTTGGTGTGGCGCCATTTCCGTTCCAATTTCCTGGAAGCTTGCTTCAAAGCTCGGGTATTTTCTGTATACCAGGGAGCTAGTTTCTTATGACAAATGTTTTTCGTTTTTAGGGGTGCAACTGCATCTAGGGTATTGCGCAAGGTTAAATTGAGTTCCTCAGTTAAGTGGTTAACTGATTTTTGTCCTCTGACGTCCTTGGGTAGGCAGAAGGAGTCTGGAAGGGCATCAATGAATTTTTGTGTTGTCTGAGAATTTATAGCACGACTTTTGATGCTCCTTGGTTGGGGTCTGAGCAGATTATTTGTTGCGATTGCAAACGTAATAAAATGGTGGTCCGATAGTCCAGGATTTTGTGGAAAAACATTAAGATCTACAACATTTATTCCATGGGACAAAACTAGGTCCAGAGTATGACTGTGGCAGTGAGTAGGTCCAGAGACATGTTGGACAAAACCCACTGAGTCGATAATGGCTCCGAAAGACTTTTGGAGTGGGTCTGTGGACTTCTCCATGTGAATATTAAAATCACCAAAAATTAGAATATGATCTGCTATGACTACAAGGTCTGATAGGAATTCAGGAAACTCAGAGAGGAACGCTGTATATGGCCCAGGAGGCCTGTAAACAGTAGCTATAAAAAGTGATTGAGTAGGCTGCATAGATTTCATGACTAGAAGCTCAAAAGATGAAAACGCCATTTTTTTTTTTGTAAATTGAAATTTGCTATCGTAAATGTTAGCAACACCTCCGCCTTTGCGGGATGCACGGGGAATATGGTCACTAGTGTAACCAGGAGGTGAGGCCTCATTTAACACAGCAAATTCATCAGGCTTAAGCCATGTTTCAGTCAGGCCAATCACATCAAGATTATGATCAGTGATTAGTTCATTGACTATGACTGCCTTTGAAGTGAGGGATCTAACATTAAGTAACCCTATTTTGAGATGTGAGGTATCACGATCTCTTTCAATAATGGCAGGAATGGAGGAGGTCTTTATCCTAATAAGATTGCTAGGGTGAACACCGCCATGTTTAGTTTTGCCCAACCTAGATCGAGGCACAGACACAGTCTCAATGGGTATGGCTGAGCTGACTACACTGACTGTGCTATTGGCAGACTCCACTAAGCTGGCAGGTTGGCTAACAGCCTGCTGCCTGGCCTGCACCCTATTTCACTGTGGGGCTAGAGGAGTTAGAGCCCTATCTATGTTGGTAGATAAGAGGAGAGCACCCCTCCAGCTAGGATGGAGTCCGTCACTCCTCAGCAGGTCAGGCTTGGTCCTGTTTGTGGGTGAGTCCCAGAAAGAGGGCCAATTATCCACAAATGTTATCTTTTGGGAGGGGCAGAAAACAGTTTTCAACCAGCGATTAAGTGCTGAGACTCTGCTGTAGAGCTCGTCACTTCCCCTAACTGGGAGGGGGCCAGAGACAATTACTCGATGCCGACACATCTTTCTAGCTGATTTACACGCTGAAGCTATGTTGCACTTGGTGACCTCTGACTGTTTCATCCTAACATCGTTGGTGCCGACGTGGATAACAATATCTCTATACTCTCTACACTCGCCAGTTTTAGCTTTAGCCAGCACCATCTTTAGATTAGCCTTAACGTCGGTAGCCCTGCCCCCTGGTAAACAGTGTATGATCGCTGGGTGATTCGTTTTAAGTCTAATACTGCGGGTAATGGAGTCACCAATGACTAGGGTTTTCAATTTGTCAGAGCTAATGGTGGGAGCCTTCGGAGTCTCAGACCCCGTAACGGGAGGAGTAGAGACTAGAGAAGACTCAGACTCAGACTCCGACTCGCTACATAATGGGGAAAACCGGTTGAAGGTTTCTGTCGGCTGAATGAGCGACACCGGTTGAGCATTCCAACAGTATTTCCCTCCAGAAGCCATGAGAAAGTTGTCCGGCTGCGGGGACTGTGCGGGGGGATTTATACTGACGTTACTGTCTGTACTTACTGGTGGCACAGACGCTGTTTCTTCCTTTCCTACACTGAGATTACCCTTGCCTAACGATTGCGTCTGAAGCTGGGCTTGTAGCACAGCTATTCTCGCCGTAAGGCGATCGTTCTCCTGTATATTATGAGTACAGCGACTGCAATTAGAAGACATCATGTTAATGTTACTACTTAGCTTCGGCTGTTGAAGATGTTGATGAACCATGTCCAGATAAAGCGTCCGGAGTGAAAAAGTTGAATAAGGGAAAAAAGTTGCGATGGAAAAAAGGAAAATAACGTAAAGTTGGCAGCTAAAACGCACAGGAAAATGACTCTTCTGTCTCGGGATAAACGTCCGGGGTGAAAAAGTTTAACGAAAAAAGATGAGTGAGGACAAAACTAAAAAGTTGGTAAATTTGTTGAACACAGAGATTGATTAAACGTTTATTAAAAGTAAAACGTGAATAGTTTGGCAGGTAGCCAAGTAGCAACAAACAGCACAGCAGTACGGAGACAATGCGGAAGCGAGACGGAAGTCACGTGATACACATGGGGCAGATATCTTAGTGTGTTGTGTTTTAAGCTGTCCTTTATCAAATCTTATGGTATATGTTAATGGTTGAAGCAGATATTTAAAAATGTATGCACTCACTTAACTGTAAGTCGCTCTGGATAAGAGCATCTGCTAAATGACTAAAATTTGACTTTTCTTTTCTCCAAATCCTTTATTTACAATATTCATCCCGCGCCCACACACTTCTACTTCTGAAAAGTTAAAGCATACCTGTGAGAAGGGTAGCCCTGGTAGTAGTTGTAGGTTTTTATACAGTACCCAAGAACAATCTGTGTTAATTTGACCATTGGAAAAAGAGCTACTGCGTAAATACTGCAATGCGGGTTGGATTGAATTGAGCCCCTAATCTTCATTTTTAAGGTGATGATTGCACTTCTTCCCAACACAATACCGCAATAAATGTGAATCCACATTTCAAAGATCGTCTTTGCGCACCATGGGGGATTCAGACATACACTGCAAGTGGCAATAGATGTCAGGAACTCAGCGTCTTACCACTGTGAGCTAACTATCCAGAGCCATATTTGCTAGCACTGCACATCAATTTCTTATTATACTCTGCAGTGGATTTCTGATAAGTATGCTTTAGTGAGTGTTGGGATCAGTTACAACTACGTTTACAGAGATAGGGTTTAAGTTTTGTTTTATTGTAATCTTGGCACCCGGAAGCAAAACTTGTGTCCATGCTAGCCAGCTATTTGATTGAATAGTAACAGTCTGTCACAAGAGACTAGTTGTGTTGTAACACTTACCTTCAGGTCTGTCTGGGTCTCGGGTTAACACAGCGTAACGAGGAAGGTCAATGCCCTCCTCCTGCAAGATACGATACACCTCCCTCCTGAAGGGACATTAGACAAAATGTCTATGATGGAACAAGTCAATAGACTGACAAAGTATGAGCAGGAAATGAGTGCGTGTGTTCACCATTATACCTGTCTTGTATGTAGTACTGCATGTTCAGGTCATTGATGAGAAGTGGGTTTCTGAGGTTGGCGTACTCTACCGCTTTGTCCAATGGGAAACCTACACAACGACCCACATACATGCATTCATATACACAAACACAAGCATGTAAATAATCCAGGAAATGGAAGAAAATGCCTCATCCATTACATTATTGTTCCATTGGTCTGTATACTGGTGTTCTAAACATATTTCCATTTCCCCATTTTTATTTCCCTATTCTGATCTCTGTCCTAAGATATACCCAATTTAAACCATGACAAGTCAGACGTAAACTATGACTAAACATGAGCAAGACGGGAATGACAGTGTGTTTAGTATGTACAGATTGTATTCATGTATACCTACTGTATTTTGGCATGCATATACATTATACATGTGTATCTGTGCAATGTGCATGCTCACGCCAGTACCTGATGCACGTAATCGTATGCGGTGGGTGCACATACGTACGTTCGTTTGTACCTTTGGAGTGGAAGGAGATGAGGCAGTCGCACAGGGGCCATTTGTCCACTGGCTCGTTGAGGATGACCTCCTCGGGGAAGATGACCACAGTGATGTACTCAAACTTACACAGCCTTTCCATGATCTGGGTCATTGGCTTGGACTTTGACTTCTTCATCATGGAGCAGACGCCCACCACAATCTGCCTCTCTGGAGGCTGGGTGAACACAGAGGAAGGGAAAGAAGTCACTCGTATCGTACTGTTTGTAATGTACTGTATTTGATGTGTGATGTGATTACTTGTGCGAGGTGAAGCCTAAGCCAATCTCCCACCTTTCCTCTGTCCTGTCATCTCTCCTCACCTCCTTCTCAAAAATGTATTGAAGGAGAAGGTCTGAAGGAAGGGACCTTGGATCTTTCCCTCCAATGCAGTTTGAGAAGGAGGAGAGGAAAGAGGAAGCGAGGTATCAAGTCAAGACAAATTGGGAAAGGGCCTCTTTCTCTCAGTCTCCATGTACCCCCTTACCGAGTCATAATCCTCATTGTCCTCCTCTTTTTCCTGCCCTTCCTCCTCTCCTTTTCGCATCTCTCCCTCATTCTTCATGCCGCCTTCCTCTGGGCCTTGACGATCTTCATAGCCAAACACAAACGTGGGATTCCCACTCTGGCCCCACCCCTCTCCTCCAGTCTCTGACATCACAGAGTGGGGACGTCACTCAAAAATCTGCCACTCAAAGTTCTGGCGCATCTTTGCGTTCCAGTACACAGTAGGGGGTGTGAGGCAATACGAGGAAAGGCTTCGATCACCCTACTGACGACTGGGAGTAGGCACTGGCAATGCCTTTTTAATTGCCCGACAGGGGTTGAGAAAGGTGTATTGAATTTAATTGGAGTAGGGTGAGGGACAAAGTGGTTTGAGAGCACCAGGTTTACATAGAGAAGAACGCTGAAGTAGTAATGAGAGGGAAGGGGTTAGGGGTTAGGGATCGGAAGCAAGCTCTAGGGTGTTGACTTGGAGTGAGGTAAGTCATCAGGGGTGAGGTAGGCAGAGGATTGAGTCCGGGTTGGGGAAGGAGACTGGTCTCATTCTGCAAAGTGGCATCGCTCTGGCCTGAGGAGGATGACAAGAGCGTTTCACAAAAGGTTCCTCCACAGTCTCCCCGCCTACATAGGACAACACAGAAAGAAAGACTGAGAACCAGATAATGGCACTACTATGGTACAGAACATGTAAAAGATCAATCCTGTAGAGACTTGGCTCAATGCCTGTGAGAAAGTCAGCAGGCTGTCTAATAATGCTGCCTCATCGCTCTAGACTCAACGTGTTTGGGCAATTCCATGGTAATGGAATTACAATTTGACTCAAATGTTTAAGAAATACCATAGTATTCACTGTAGTGTTTTTGCAGACTCCCTTGAAGAGGCTCAAGGTCACCTGCATCTTTTGTCAGCAATATTTCCTCCAATGACAGAATTCAACGATTACAATTTTACAGTCCCATTTCAACTTACCAAAAAATACAAATCAGGTAATCAATAAACATTTTAGCTTGTATCTTGTAAATACCAGGGTTTAAAAAACAACAGTGGACTTGTAAATTAAATTAAAACATAACCAAGAGGAGGACTTTTCCTCAGTCAGTAGCATGCCAGAACTGGTTCCTGTTTCTTTTAGCAATGCCCTTCCCTGCCCACCCCACCCACCAAACAAACAGCTGACTTCCAGGCAAACGCTCCAGAAACAGATAGCCTAGCCCAGATCATATCACAGAAGCTGCCAAGAGGCTCATATGGCACTTCCTCCACAAGCCCAAGACCGATAGGACAGCTCCTGTCCTCACATATATCAACTTTGTCACACATAACGTGTGAACATGGGTAACCCTGGTCCCCAGAATAGCCTGCCCTTTTTTCAGGGGGTTGAAAGGGGAAGAGGCATAAGAGGGGGTGGCGGGTAGAGAACATATTGGGTGCAGAGGCTTCCTAGTAAAGCTACACAAACATACACCACTCTCTCCTCGAAGGCGTTGACAGGCCGCACTAAACTATGTGGAAGCCCATCTTGGCCACGGGAGGTTAAGGAAACACTCCCGGGAAATAAACAAACTCAAATACATGGCTACAACAACAGTGTAAAGACACTCCCTCGCCCTCCATTTGGCAAATCTGACCCTCATTTTATCCTCCTGATTCCTGCTTACAAGCAAAAACTAAAGCAGGAAGCACCAGTGACTCGGTCAATAAAGAAGTGGTCAGATGACGCAGATGCTAAGCTACAGGACTGTTTTGCTAGCACAGACAGGAATATGTTCCGGGATTCTACAGATGGCATTGAGGAGTACACCACATCAGTCACTGGCTTCATCAATAAGTGCATCGATGACGTCGTCCCCACAGTGACCGTAGGTACATACCCCAACCAGAAGCCATGGATTCCAGGCAACATCCGCACTGCGCTAAAGGGTAGAGCTGCCGCTTTCAAGGAGTGGGACTCTAACCCGGACGACTGTGTGATCACGCTCTCCGTAGCCGATGTGAGTAAGACCTTTAAACAGGTCAACATTCACAAGGCCGCAGGGCCAGACGGATTACCAGGACGTGTACTCCGAGCATGCGCTGACCAACTGGCAAGTGTCTTCACTGACATTTTCAACCTGTCCCTGACTGAGTCTGTAATACCAACATGTTTCAAGCAGGCCACCATAGTCCCTGTGCCCAAGAACACTAAGGTAACCCACCTAGTCATAGACTGTTCTCGCTGCTACCGCACGGCAAGCGGTACCGGAGCGCCAAGTCTAGGTCCAAAAGGCTTCTTAACAGCTTCTACCCCTAAGCCATAAGTCTCCTGAACAGCTAATCAAATGGCTACCCGGACTATTTGCATTGTCCCCTCCCACCCACCCCCTCTTTTACGCTGCTGCTACTCTGTTTATTATCTACGCAGTCACTTTAACTCTACCCACATGTAAATATTACCTCAATTACCTTGACTAACCTGTGCCCCCGCACATTGACCCCCTGTATATTGCCTCGCTGCTGTTATTTTACTGCTGCTCTTTAATTATTTGTCATTTCTTTATCTATTTTTTACTTAACACTTATTTTTCTTAAAGCTGCATTGTTGGTTAAGGGCTTGTAAGTAAGCATTTCACTGTAAGGTCTACACGTGTTGTATTCGGTGCATGTGACAAATACAATTTGATTTAATTATGTATGGGCAATATGGACAAAATAATTATAACTAAGTTTATAACTTCAATGTGCACCACTTTTATTTATTATCCTTTAAACTACTACTAGTTTGATGGTTGTAGCCATCAATTGGTCCCATTAAAAATCCCCCATATTAGCAAACTTCTTTCATTTCAAACTTCACATTTCTCTAGTATAGGCTACTTATCGTAATGAACTATATCAGCAGAATGCCTGCAATAAGTGATCGGTATGGTCAGTGTCGATAATATTCGGTTTAACATCCCATCTCTATGACGGATGAACACCTAGTGTTGATGGATGACTTCCAATCTGGTAGATAACTGTTCAAGAGTTTATTAGGAGTTTGAGTGTTAAGTCCATTGTCTGTCTGCACAACACTATCCTTGTTTCTCATCTCCAAATATTATGTTCCTTACTGGGCTTTATTCATCCCTTTGCCTCACCGTCAAATTTTTCTCAGATTCTTCATTAAAAAGGCACTGCTTCCTTTGATGCCTATGACTAATAAACCAAAGGCCTGATTGATCACGCCCCCATCTCCCTGCGGCATCGCCCAACCCACCATCTGCCTCCCAAAGTGGGGCGACCCCAATAAAGGCTTTTAACCTTTGAGACCGTATCCTGTAGGAAGCCAGGCCTCACTGTTTATGATCGGGGTGGAATCATTAGCTGAGCTCTCACAAAAGGCACTATCACACTCACTGATAACAGGCCCAATGACACAGAAAATGTCTGCAAATATAGGAACAATATGCTGTCCATTTAGGGCGTTTCCTTTTTACAGGGATTGAAGAAGACAGGTACAGTCAGAGTATTGTTGTCTGCCACTTGCCATTTACTTGTGATGTTTGACAGCAGCATAGATGTGTTTACTATGAAAACAAAGTATGCCATCATAAGACTAGTGAGATATATAGCCTTACAGTTATTATCACTACACTGAGACTGAAGAGAGACTGTCTGCACAGGTGATCAGTTTGTTATCAGCGGAGCCTCCCATGCTAAATCATGAATAAAATGTTAATGATTATGTTCAATAGTCTGGAGTGGACTGAAGGACTGAACCTGTAGAAGAGGAATGCCAATACCTCCTTCCCCATCCTCGGCCACCAATCACAAAAATAGCCAAAACCCACTAGTCCTCCATATCCCAACACTCCCTCTCTCTGAAGCCACAGTGCTACAGACAACACCCAAAGCTTTAAGGAATGCATGACAAATAATTACTGTACAAACAAAGATGTCCCCAGGGTCATTCAATGTCATTTCAGCAAGCCGTTTCTGTAGTTAGAAACAGATAAGATAAGCATTCCTGCAACATTATTTTGCTTAAACATAATTAGAAATTCAGCTAATTGATTGTACCCAAATTGTCCATTTACATTTATAGGCTTCAAATAAACATTTAATAAATAATGTCCTCCAGAGGTGACGCTCGGCATTCAGGCCAAAGAGTTCAATCTTGGTTTCATCAGACCAGAGAATCTTGGTTCTCATGGTCAGAGTCCTTTAGGTGCCTTTTGGCAAACTCCAAGCGGGCTGTCATGTGCCTTTTACTGAGGAGTGGCTTCCGTCTGGCCACTCTACCATAAAGGCCTGATTGGTGGAGTGCTGCAGAGATGGTTGTCCTTCTGGGAGGTTCTCCCATCTCCACAGAGGAACTCTGGAGGTCTGTCAGAGTGACCATCGGGTTCTTGGTCACTTCCCTGACAAAGGCCCTTCTCCCCCGATTGCTCAGTTTGGCCGGGCGGTCAGCTCTAGGAAGAGTCTTGGTGGTTCCAAACTTCTTCCATTTAAGAATGATGGAGTGTTTTTGGGGACGCTGCAGAAATGCTCTGACATGCACTGTCAACTGTGGGACCTTAAATAGACAGGTGTGTGCCTTTCCAAATCATGTCCAATCAATTGAATGTAACACAGGTGGACTCCAATCAAGTTGTAGAAACATCTCAAGGATGATCAATGGAAACAGGATGCACCTGAGCTCAATTGAGTCTCATAGCAAAGGGTCTGAATACTTATGTAAATAAGGAATTTCCGTTTTTTTTATTTTATATAAATTCTCAAACTTCAACAAACCTGTTTTTGCTTTGTCATTATGGGGTATTGTGTGTAGATTGATTAGGGAAAACAATAATTTAATAAATTTTAGAATAAGGCTGTAACATAACAAAATGTGTAAAAAGTAAAGAGGTCTGAATACTTTCCAAATGGACTGTATATCAATTCCCCATGACATATATCACCAGTAGTACATTTACCGCTAATTCCTATAATTTATAATCTACAATGTTTGTTACTTTAGTTACAGTAATTATTTTAATGCATTCAATATTATTATTTCAGTCTTTCCGTTCTCATTGTCTGAGTGGACACATTGTTTGCTGAGTGCACAACCTATGCTACACTTGTGAGAAACAAATGTTGGTTTATTTAGTTCCATTTACGAGTTTTGTCAATTTAGTCATTGTCTTTCGTTTGGTGCGCTCCTGTCAAGGTTGAGTAAGGACAGAAGTAGGCCTATAGGCTACCTGAAAAATCATTCCAGCTCTCTCCCTTTCGATAACCACTCAGTGTGAAAGCGAAAAATGTCATGCTCTGATCGAGTGGAAACGTCATAAAATAGGTTCCGGTACTCATTTTGGGTGCTGGTACTGTTTACTTTTAGTGTAAATTAGACAATTTGTAAGAAATCTCAGTGGTTAGTTATCAAGCTAACTACTAACTACTAACTTTAAGCGTCAGTTGTCAGAGCAGCTTACAGATCACTGCACCTGTACACAGCCATTCTGAAATTAGCCCACCCAACTACCTCATCCCCATATTGTTATTTATTTTGCTAATTTGCACCCCAGTATCTCTATTTGTACATCATCTTCTGCACATCTATCATTCCAGTGTTAATACGAAATTGTAACTATTTTTCACTATGGCCTATTTATTGCCTTACCTCCATAATTTACTACATTCGCACACACTGTATATATATTTTCTGTTTGTATTTTTGACTTTATATTTTGTTTACCCCATATGTAACTCTGTGATGTTGTTTTTATCGCACTGCTTTGCTTTATCTTGGCCATGTCGCAGCTGTAAATGAGAACTTGTTCTCAACTGGCTTACCTGGTTAAATAAAGGTGAAATAAATAAAAATAAAAAAAGCTCCCCTTACAAAAAAAGGACTGCAGTCAGAGTGCAGTATAACTGCAGTATGCTGCAAATACTGCCTCGAAAATAAATAAAAAATTACTGCAGTAAATGTGCAGTGATTGCAGAATAACTGCAGTTATTCTGCAATCACTGCGTCCAAAATACCACAGTTACTGAACTTTTACTGCAGGTTCAAAACTGCAATCTTTTTTTGTAAGGGCCAACCTGAGAGGAAGTGACCTACCTACATTACACATAGGGAAAGCAACGCAATTGTCAAACACTGAAACAGAAGTCAAAATAGCCACGAATGTTTGTTAACATTACTTTTTTCGTTTGGAACGAATCTTTTTAAGCTGTCTATCACGAATGGTTCGTGTATGATCCTGTCAAGAAAGTGTGACACTTTTCAATGTCCTTACTGCCGCTCGCGAACTCTACTGAGTGCACTGTAACAACCTCGCCTCGGTGCCTAATTGTTGAACATGCCAATAAATATTACAATGTAGACCACTGCAGCCTATACTTCGTTACAACGTAACTAAGTACACTTTATATTACAGCCAACAGCTAGTACACCGCAAAGTCGATAAAGAATGGTGTAAGAAGTGTTGCGGTCTTAAAATACAGTTACTTACTTACTGACAATTAGAGTTATAACCGGCTGTCAACCTCTTTGTCCCTAGGTAGTTGTTCTGTTGTGCACGCGCGAAAGTTAACCTCGGCAATGTTCTTCTTCTTCTTCTTCTTCTTCTTCTTCTTCTTTAAACTTGTTTTGGCGGATCGCAACCGTGAGGTCCATACATCACCACCCACTGTACTGGCGTGTGATGCCGGTCACGGCCTCCCTATTAAATCAATTCCTCGTCTCTAGCGCTGTGTTTTCACCTACTGTTCCTGAGTGTAAGTTCATTACACTTCGTAGAAAATTTGCCCTACCAACTAACCCTACACCCATAAAAAAAACTCACCACTATTCCACTACTTTACCCTATCTGATCCTACACCAGGCCGGCAGCCTGGGACGACGGGACACTATTGCTCAACACAGCTTGTAACTCTTCTGCAGTAAAATCTTTTACACCCAAGTACTTCTCTGTACCTGCCACCACCACAGCAATTTCTGTGATTTATGTTCCATTGCTGCGGTACAGTTGATAACCATGGCTATGAACGCTAAAAATTCAACCTTACAATAGCACATGTTATTCATGACACATTTTATTGGTCTCTGCCTACTCACAGGGATCCTCTTAGGCTCCCTCGCCCTGGACTCATCTTCCTCTACTCCTCTCTTCAATGCCTCAGCATATGAAACCTTCTGTACTACCCTGATCCTGGCAACCTCAACCTGCCTTTCTCTCACCGGACACTTCTGATCTCCAGCACCATGGGTACACTCACAGTTAACACACACAAACTCTTCCACCAGTAGTACACAATCCATTATCTCATGCCCTCCTGCACACTCCTCACATCTACAGTTGAAGTCGGAAGTTTACATACACTTAGGTTGGAGTCATTAAAACTCGTTTTTCAACCACTCCACAAATTTCTTGTTAACAAACAATAGTTTTGGCAAGTCGGTTAGGACATCTACTTTGTGCATGACACAAGTAATTTTCCCAACAATTGTTTACAGACAGATTATTTCACTTATAATTCACTGTATCACAATTCCAGTGGGTCAGAAGGTCACATACACTAAGTTGACTGTGCCTTTAAACAGCTTGGAAAATTCCAGAAAATGATGTCATGGCTTTTGAAGCTTCTGATAGGCTAATTGACCTCATTTGAGTCAATTGGAGGTGTACCTGTGGATGTATTTCAAGGCCTACCTTCAAACTCAGTGCCTCTTTGCTTGACATCATGGGAAAAACTAAAGAAATCAGCCAAGACCTCAGAAGAAAAATTGTAGACCTCCACAAGTCTGGTTCATCCTTGGGAGCAATTTCCAAACGCCTGAAGGTACCACGTTCATCTGTACAAACAATAGTACGCAAGTATAAACACCATGGGACCACGCAGCCATCATACCGCTCTGGAAGGAGGCGCGTTCTGTCTCCTAGAGATGAACGTACTTTGGTGCGAAAAGTGCAAATCAATCCCAGAACAACAGCAAAGGATCTTGTGAAGATGCTGGAGGAAACAGGTACAAAAGTATGTATATCCACAGTAAAACGAGTCCTATATCGACATAACCTGAAAGGCCGCTCAGCAAGGAAGAAGCCACTGCTCCAAAACCGCCATAAAAAAGCCAGACTACGGTTTGCAACTGCACATGGGGACAAAGATCGTACTTTTTGTAGAAATGTCCTCTGGTCTGTTGAAACAAAAATAGAACTGTTTGGCCATAATGACCATGGTTATGTTTGGAGGAAAAGGGGGGTTTCTTGCAAGCCGAAGAACACCATCCCAACTGTGAAGCACGGGGGTGGCAGCATGATGCTGTGGGGGTGCTTTTCTGCAGGAGGGACTGGTGCACTTCACAAAACAGATGGCATCATGAGGAAGGAAAATTATGTGGATACATTGAAGCAACATCTCAAGACATCAGTCAGGAAGTTAAAGCTTGGTCGCAAATGGGTCTTCCAAATGGACAATGACCCCAAGCATCCTTCCAAAGTTGTTGCAAAATGGCTTAAGGACAACAAAGTCAAGGTATTGGAGTGGCCATCACAAAGCCCTGACCTCAATCTTATAGAAAATGTGTGGGCAGAACTGAAAAAGCATGTGCGAGCAAGGAGGCCTACAAATCTGACTCAGTTACACCAGCTCTGTCAGGAGGAATGGGCCAAAATTCATCCAACTTATTGTGGGAAGCGTGTGGAAGGGTACCTGAAACGTTTGACCCAAGTTAAACAATTTAAAGGCAATGCTACCAAATACTAATTGAGTGTATGTAAACTTCTGACCCACTGGGAATGTGATGAATAAAGAAATAAATAATTCTCTCTACTATTATTCTGACATTTCACATTCTTAAAATAAAGTGGTGATCCTAACTGACCTAACACAGGGCATTTTTACTGGGATTAAATGTCAGGAATTGTGAAAAACGGAGTTTAAATGTATTTGGCTAAGGTGTATGTAAACTTCCGACTTCAACTATAGGAATCTCCTTCCTACACACTACTGTAACATGACCATACTGTAAGCTTGTCACCTAAAACACCGTAATGGCTTCGGAACAAAAGCTCTCGCGGGGTAATTGACACATCCTAACTTTACTCTGTTGGATAAAGACTCTGCATCAAAACTCAGTTTTACATCTTCCTAAGTCTGAGGGTGGTTTTAACCTTCAAGACTTGGAATTGTATCAACTTGCCACCCAGGGCTTTTACCTGTGACAGAATCTATTTTCTAAGGATAAATTGAAGAACATTAACAACTTCATAGTTAAGAACACTGTAACAATATGGAAGAAAATGAAATCTATTCTACAAGAACCAATATCACGCAACCCTATGGAACAATCCTTGGATAGCTTTTCAGAATTCACCGATAAATTGGCCTAAATGGAAAACTAAAGGTGTAGAAACCCGTAAATGACTTGGTAATAGGAAATACATTTATTTCCATGACAGAATTAAAAAGCAATTTTGGACTGACCAATGTAGATATATTCAAATACATGCAACTTAAAAGTTTAATATCAAGAAATTTCGATTTTGGCCTCCCGAGTGGTGCAGCGATCTAAGGCACGGCATCGCAGTGCTTGAGGCGTCACTACAGTTCGATCCCAGGCTGTGTCACAGCCGGCCGTGACCGGGAGACCCATGAGGCGGTGCACAATTGGCCCAGCGTCGGAGAGTTTTGCCGGCCAGGATATCCTTGTCCCATCGCGCTCTAGCGACTCCTTGTGGCGGGCCGGGCACCTGCAAGCTGACCTCGGTCGCCAGCTGGACAGTGTTTCCTCTGACACATTGGTGCGGCTGGCTTCCGGGTTAAGCGAGCAGTGTGTCAAGAAGCAAAGTCGTGTTTCGGAGGATGCATGGCTCTCGACCTTCGCCTCTCCCGAGTCCGTAGGGGAGTTGTAGCGATGGGACAAGACTGTAGCTACCAATTGGATATCACGAAAAAGGGGTAAAAGTAAAAAAATATATATGACATTTCGATTTGAATCAGCGGGAACCCTATTTGGTCAGAAAATGATATTCATATGATAGGTAAGATATACAAAACCTTGCAGAGAGCCTATCCAACTGACAATCTCTTCGAAAAAAATATAATCTACTGGAACCAAAACTTTAAAATAACTGATATTGGCACAAGATGGAGGGAATATTGGAACATAAGTAACAAAATTACAGTTGACGAAAATGTATGCTTAATTCAGTATAAACTAATGTATAGAAGTTATTACACAAGAGACAAAATTCACAAATTCTACAGCATAATGGCAGACTCATGTCTTAAGTGTAAAACTAACAATGACTCAATAATCCATGCCTTCTGGGAATGTTATAGTCCGAAAGTTATGGGCAGAGTTAGAAAGTTGGCTGTCAGAAGTGTTATAATGTAAATGTACCTTTAATCTGTCAGTCTACATGTTTCAAGACATGGCATATGAGGGTGCACTGAGATACCTGATGGGTTGGACGATAATTTTCTTGTCAATCATCTTGAAAAAACGTATACCGGAAATCAACCAATCTTCCATCGTTAACACAATTAAAAAGGTCAAACGCTTTATTATCTAAATGTTGAAAGTGTGTGGGCAACGGAGAGAAACAAAATGATGCAAATTATTATGTACAATTCCGTTTTTATTCTTTGATTTAATTTGTGATATTCTTTGTCCTATGAGGTGTGACGGCTGTTGTTATATCCCAGCACTAACACACCTGATTACATTAATTCACAATCACACCCTTGACTAGTTGAATCATGTGTGTTAATGCTGGACTGGAACATAAGCCTGTGGGTTTCCAGGACCAGGATAGAAGAACAAAATTGAACACCTTTTCTGTATACTGTACAATATTTATGCGAAGTATGTCTTAATTTTGCAGAATTCCATAAGTTGGGGCCATTATATCTTGATTCACAGGAAACTGTTGAGCGTGAAAAACCCAGCAGCATTGCAGTTCTTGATACAAACCACCTACAGTACTACCATACCCCGTTCAAAGGCACTTAAATATTTTGTCATGCCCATTCACACAATCCATGTCTCAATTGCCTCAAGGCAAATCCTTCTTTAACCTGTCTCCTCCCCTTCATCTACACTGATTGAAGTGGATTTAAGAAGTGACATCAGTAAGGGATCATAGCTTTCACCTGGATTCACCTGGTCAGTCTGTCATAGAAAGAGCAGGTGTTCTTAATGTTTTGTACACTCAGTGTACATTTAATATCAATATTAATATAATACACGTTTTTCTCATAATAGTAGAAACAAGTGTCATTAATCACCCACGGACTGGTTTATGATGTACTATTCCACCCTGACAAAGTTCCTGTGTATTGTTTCACGCCATATGATTGCAAACGTGACTTTCATTTAAATTAAGCTTCAGCGATGAGGCGCTTTCAGAGTGAGGCAGGAGAAAAGACAAATTAAGAAATTTTAACAGAAAAATGTCCTACGTTAAAACGTTTCTTTACTAAAAGGGCATGTCATACTCCTTTTGGTCAGACAGCATCAGATACATGGGCTACATATAGTAAGACAGAGGGGCGCTGTTTCGCTCGCTCGGATGCTTTCTCCGGTGAGAAAGTTTCAGCCACTTGCGAATTTAAGGAAAGTTGGCGTGTGCACAGTGCATTGTTCAGATGCTGGAATTATTTTTGGATGAATGTGCAAAGGTAACCTAATTTTTGAAGTTATTTGTTTGACAATCAGATGAAAACATGACCGGTTGTGTTCATGGAGCATTAAAAGGTAATACATTTTTACAGCTAAATTACATGTCTTTACTATAAAACCCATTAAGACTGACCTCTGCCTGGGGCCTCCAAATAACTAAGTCTTCCCTTGCCTGAGTGCATACTTGTTTGAACTACACATGTTATGTTGAAGAAACTGTGCCTCCAGATAAAGCATGGGAGTGGCGAGTCTGTACATAATTAGTAACATCAATACATTTTACAAGTTTAGCTAATTCAAGCTAATTCAACCTGCAAAAACCAAACATGGCCAACTGAGGCGTAAAATTAGTAACAGACCCAGATGAATTTCCATGTACATACAGTAGATCTTATAAATTAGGATGTTCCATTTGCACACTGACACTCAGGCATATGTATAGACAGCCCTGGCGTGTCAGACAGGTCGTGTGGGTTGTGTGGGCCTGGTTCTTTGTCAAGAAGCTGGTGTGGGGAGGCTCCCTGTCCCATCATGCAACAGGACATGAGAGGCCAGTCTGTACTGTGGCACAAGGAAACAGTTTTCCCTAAAAACCAATACTCACCCCACTCCAATTCTACCCAACCCCACCCCTTTCCACCTCTCTGCCACCACTCTGACTCTACAGTGTACATTTGGATATGATTATGTAATATGCCCAAAAGCGATGGCAGCGAAACACTCTTAGGCGCCCTTTCTTCTCCCCAGAGCCCAATGGGTCGACCGGCCAGGTCTGGTGCCAGTGCTCCTGGGTCAGTGGCGGCCATCTTGGTTTTCCTAGGAAGAAACCAGGGCTTTGTTCCTAGTTTATTGCTCTTGGTTTACAAGGAGAGAGAACTAGAGGAAATATGGGGTGAAGAGGTTTGTGTAAAGAACGCAATGCCATATCAGTTAGCCCCGGTGCTGAGTGAGCCATTTAGAACATTTAAGACCATCAGAGGGGGGCATAAGCTTAGATCCTTCTTGTGAAGGAATAAAGTTTGATCAACTCTGTGTGTGTCATTGTTTTTCCTAAATTAGCCACATAGCCAATGGTAAAAAAGGAAACCTGTCCAGTTGGAGACTTATTTGGATGAGTGTGTACCTTGTGTGTGTGTTTAGTTTTCCTAATGGTCTATGGAAAGGGCAAGGAGTTTACCAAGTCTTTCTCATACTTTCCTCAACCTCATTAAGACGCCCCAAAATAAAGATGAACATTTCCAGGCTGTTAGTATGATTCATGAATCTCACTAGTCTAAAATTAGAACTCTAATGAATATTACACCATTATGTTGAATTTTGGGCTGAAATTATGTTGATTATTCTTAGAAACTTGCTACAAGATTAGTCAGTCACAGATGTACAGTAGTACATAATGCTCAACAGAGTTACTTACTGTAAGGAACATTTGCCTCTGGGGGTGCTCTTGAGCCAAATGAGGTCCCCTAAATGGACAGAAATATTGTCCAGAAATTACCTAATTGAACACAAAGGGCCAAGGAACAATTGTCAACATGAAACTTGTGATCAGTAAGTGGTATTCAACTTAAACTCACACTCTATTCTGTCATAACCTTTTGGAAAGAAAATATTGAACTGTATGCCTTTTGATGCCCACGTTATGTACTGTACAGCGTACTGTACATCGTACTGTATGGTTTTGCTTTACGTGTGAATTGGTTGTCAGGATGAGTGGCACATGTCATTACAATGTGATACGGTACAAACGTGCATTCTTGTCCAGTAGCTAAACTAGCTATAGCAGTTCCAACTATGAATAAAACATAACTTTTGATCTGCTATTTCTTGCCTCAATTATAATTTTTTTAAACAGCCTTTAACTACCTACCTGTTATTCTAGCTATATCATTCACCGCCAGTCTATTCCCATAATACAATGTTCAAAATATGATTTCCAGTACATCCAGTTGGCACAGACATCCCAATGAAATGGCATAGCAAAGGGGGCCATCAATTGGGTTATAAATTACACATACATGTATAGGCCATATGTAGTGAATAGGCCCCGCCTCCCATAATACAGCCATTCATTTCTATGGAGCAGACTTTTCCACTGACACACCGTGAGTGGCTGTGTCAGAGCCCTGACCGGAGGAGATGGGAGGCTGAGTGAAAGAAGCTCTTATGGCCGGGCGCTGTGGCCCCACTTCATGACGGAGGTGAGTGATCAGTAGGAGCCAGGGACTTTACAGTGCAGTACACAGCTAAACCCCATAGAGATGACTTGAGAATCCCTGTGGCGCAATCCCAAGTGACACCACCATCTGTTGGTTGTGGAGATGAACTGCATGAATGAATACCAGGAATCCATCAATGAGAATGTATTTATCCACCTTCTTAAAATGAAGTCTGGAGTTTGTGTGCTTGTATTTGTGTGTTACTGTTAATGTCCCTTGGAATTATTGTAATGTCTATCTAAGAAGTTTCCCTGTCTCTTTATTAATATACTTACCAATAAACAGAACTAAACTGAACAAAAATATAAACACAACATGTAAAGTGTTGGTCCCATGTTTCATGAGCTAAAATTCCCAGAAATGTTCTATACGCACAAAAAGCTTATGTTTCTCAAATGTTGTACATTATTTTTTTACATCCCTGTTAGTGGGCATTTCTCCTTTGACAAGATAATCCATCCACCTGACAGGTGTGGCATATCAAGAAGCTGATTAAACAGCATGATCATTACACAGGTGTACCTTGTGCTGGGGACAATAAAAGGCCAGTCTAAAATGTGCAGTTTTGTCATACAATGCCACAGATGTCTCAAGTTTTGAGGGAGCGTGCAATTGGAGCTGTCCACCAGAGCTGTTGCCAGATAATTTAATGTTCATTTCTCTACCATAAGCCACCTTCAATTTGGCATACGTCCAACTGGCCTCACAACGGCAGACATTACATTACATTACATTTTAGTCATTTAGCAGACGCTCTTATCCAGAGCGACTTACAGTTAGTGAGTGCATACATTATTATTTTTTTATTTTGCATACTGGCCCCCCGTGGGAGTGTAACCACACCAGCCCAGGACCTCCACATCTGGCTTCTTCACATGTGGGATCGTCTGAGACCAACCACCCGGACAGCTGATGAAACTGTGGGTTTGCACCAGCGGAGGCTGCTAAGGGGAGGATGGCTCATAATAATGGCTGGAACGGAGTAAATGGAATGGCATAAAACACATGGAAACCATGTGTTTGATACCATTCCACTAATTCCGCTCCAGCCATTACCACGAGCCCGTCCTCCCCAATTAAGGTGCCACTAACCTCCTGTGGTTTGCACAGCCAAATAAGTTTTGCACAAACTGTCAGAAACCGTCTCAGGGAAGCTCATCTGCACACTCGTCATCCTCACCACGGTTTTGACCTGACTGCAGTTCGGCGTCGCAAATGCTCACCTTCGATGGCCACTGGAACGCTGGATAAGTGTGTTCTTCACGGATGAATCCCGATTTCAACTGTACCGGGTAGATGGCAGACAGCGTGTATGGCATCGTGTGGGCGAGCGGTTTGCTGATGTCAACGTTGTGAACAGAGTTCCCCATGGTGGCGGTGGGGTTATGGTATGGGCAGGCATAAGCTACGGACAATGAACACAATTGCATTTTATCGATGGCAATTTGAATGCACAGAGATGCCGTGACGAGATCCTGAGGCCCATTGTGGTGCTATTCATCCACCGCCATCACCTCATGTTTCAGTATGATAATGCACAGACCCATGTCGCAAGGATCTGTACACAATTCCTGGAAGCTGAACATTTCCCAGTTCGTCCATGGCCTGCATACTCACCAGACATGTCACCCATTGAGCATGTTTGGGATGCTCTGGATCGACGTGTACAACGTGTTCCAGTTCCCACCAATATCCAGCAACTTCGCACAGCCACTGAAGAGGAGTGGGACAACATTCCACAATCAACAGCCCGATCAACTCTATGCAAAGAAGACGTGTCACACTGCATGAGGCAAATTGTGGTCACACCAGACACTGACTGGTTTTCTGATTGGTCTGTGACCAACAAATGCATATCTGTATTCCCAGTCATGTGAAATCTATAGATTAGGGCCTAATTTATTTATTTAAATTGACTGATTTCCTTATATGAACTGTAACTCAGTATGAAAATGTATGCACTCACTAACTGTAAGTCGATCTGGATAAGAGCGTCTGCTAAATGACTAAAATGTAAATGTAAACTCGGTCAAATCTTTGAAATTGTTGCGTGTTGCGTTTATTTTTGTTCAGTATATCGCTCCTCTTTGTCATCCTTGTGGGTTTGTTGAATTACAAACTGTTGAGGAGGGCCTACTAAGCTGATGAAATCTTAATTTTCATGATAATTTTTTGTCTTTTTCAAACTTTATGAGTTTGTAATGTGAGCATTCTGACGTTGTCAAACAGAGTAACTAATGTCGTATGAAAGGACTGCAAATGTATGAACATAACCTTGTGACACTATATTTGGCTCAGGGTGTCTTATTTGAGAATTTCTATTTCAGGTGTGAATGCAGCCTCAGAGGTTTAAAAATCCTGCAGGTATATAAAAAGTAAAGTAAGCCTACATTTAGGTGTACACATCCATGTAATAGCCTATGCAATATAATTGTTTTGGCAATAGCAGTATGTCTGTGTGTAAGGCTGAAATTCATTTTTTAATTTTAAAGCTGTTGTGGGGGGGAATCATGTGAGATACGAACCCTTGCCACAATCTGCATCAAGTACATGGACTAGGCACTTTACACAAAGAGCAATTTGACCAGTCAGTCAAATACAAGGGATGGGCTAGTTACTTTGATGATCAGAACGTGCTGTTGGACTGAGGTACTGCATGTTAAGGACGCGAAGATGTGCCAGGGTGTATTCACTACCACCTGGTGAAGTTAGCAAAGGGCTAACGTGTGCCATGTTATCGGATAGGACCGGCTACAATTTAGCTTTCTGTCACATGCAAGTAAATCGACAATTTTCATTGGCTGATACGCATTTTGTGTGTGAGAACATGTTTAACTTTAAACGCTTGCTTATGTTTGCAAGTATGGCCCCAGTATATTCTGACATGGGAAACAGCAGACAGACAATAAAACATTGAGTCATTTACCATGTCTTATAGTTGTTTTTGTGAGGCATTCCTTCACAGTGTCCTCATGTACAATCCATTCATGGCCCCGTCCATAAAAACAGTTCTAAACACTACTGTCTGGTTCTGAGCACTCCCTAGGGGCCCTAAAATGGAGTGACCCCTCCAAAGACAATCTGGGCACTCAGCACTTTTAACGACCTAGTACAACTATGCCACCGCACTATATTATTGGCATCAGCCCTGTGCCCCAGACAAGAATACTTAATTGTCCAGAGAGTGTGTGTTTCAGTTCTCTTACTCCATAAAACATAGTCACTTGTTAGTGTATAGGTCTGACATGATTGTGTGTGTAATAATATTAGCAGAGCTCAACAGGTCTATGGTTTGCGCGGTGTTAATGATTATTAATTGAGAACAAAATGGAGGCTCAAGACTATGGAGAATGTCCCCTTAGTGAGGCATACACACAGTGATGTTTCATTTTTTGACTGGAAACAGGCATTCAGTATGCCCAAAGTGAGGTATTTATTGGGTAATTAATTTAGAATAATATTGTACCACGTTCTTTCTGGCCATTTACAGTTAGACGTGCGTACTTTTCTACAAAAACTATTTTTGAGATTCCTATTCTTGACAATGAATCACAGTTCAGTAAGTTGTTACAGTCTGAAAATTCATGAAAACAAAAATGTGCTTTTTGGTCTTAATTTAAGGTTAGTCATTAGGGTTAGCAGTGTGGTAACGGTTAGGGTAAAAATCAGATTTTATGACTTTGTGGCTGTACCAGCTAGTGACCACTCCACAGAGATTCATGACAAAAAACACTAACCTGCTCCTCCAATGGCATGCTGACACATCCAATAGCAGTAGACCTTGCTGATACATCATCCAGTGTTTGTTTGGAAAGGGCTGCCATCATTCCACCTGTTGTTTTGGGTGCCCTTTTTGTATTTACTGTATTATTTTGTTTTCAGTGAGTGATGGATATATCTCAGGAAAAAATGTAAGCCTTCCCCACCTTGAATCTTTGGCACATCTTTTCTCACAGTGAATCAGTCTTATGGTATAGATAATACTAGGCTGTAGAACATTCACAGTACCTGAAAAAAACTGAAAGGGTCTGGGTGACCTCTACTAAACACTATGTACTGATTCAGGGATGTGTGAAGGACCACAGGGATGTCCGGCAAGAACAGAGCCAAAGGATGACAGGCCAAATGATTTTTATTGTCACAGCACAACGCACTCCGGTTCACTTTGGGTCCTTATCCATTCATGTGTGGTTTCTAGGAGGAAAGAGAAATGGAAATACAATTAACCATGCATAATTACACACAAGGCAATTACGCCTATACATAATTGCACACTACTGCATCACACAAGTTAAGCTAAATACAGTAAATTATGTTCTCAATTGCACACTATAAAGATAAACATGCATAATATTGTAGTGCCCGAATCACATCAATGAACATGAATGGTTAAATAGAAAGCAGGCCCAGGTAGAGCCAGAAGCTAGCGTTAGCCACGTCAGGTATGCTATAAGGCTAGGATAAAGCACTGGGCCTGGTAATGACCACCATGTGGGAAAGGCACTGCCACTGTAGCACACAATTATACCAGTAAAGGTTGCACCATCTGCACAATAAGGACTGAAATGTGAGACAATGGCATCAGACTGAACAGCCCCCATGTAGCCATAGCATTATCATTTGCAGTGGGCTACAAGCATTTAGCAGGCTAGGCAGGTCATGCTAACAAGGATGAACATCCCTGCAAACGGACTTTACTATCAACTCTCAAATGGGAATATTTACATTATTTTACACACACAGTAACACAGCAAACACTTCTTTGTTGCTAGCTCTGCTCCCATGTGTCAATTTCCCTCTCTTTATCAGATTAGCCATGCCCAGTTGGCAGGCACCAGCAAGGTAATTACACATGTGAGAAGTGATTGGTTCTTTGGCAGGTCAATCGTGGTCTGTAAGGGCCTTTTTAACAGTACCTCAAGTACCAAACATTTTTTTACAGTTCGATAAAGCAATGATATAGACTACTGTAGCTGACTATTGGATGAGTGCTGGATGCTGGACATGTATGGCGTGTTCGTGTTAATAGGTCAGAGAAAAGGAACACATCCCACATCCAATTTCCCAAGCCTCTATGTGTCTGTGTGTGTGTGTGTGTGTGTGTGTGTGTGTTTGTGTGTGTCCCCACAACAATAAGTAAACTAACCAACATTTGACTAACTGGGGACATTTTGTTAGTCCCCACAAGGTCAAATGCTATTTCTAGGGGGTTTAGGGTTAAGGTTAGAATTAGTGTTAGGGTTAGAATTACGTTAAGGGTTAGGGTTAGGAGCTAAGGTTAGTTTTAGGGTTAGGGTTAGGAGTTAGGGTTAGGTTTAGGGTTAGGGTTAAGGTTAGGTTTTTGGGTTAAGGTTAGGGTTAGGGTTAGGGTTAGGGTTAAGGTTATGGTTAGGGTTAGGGTAAGAGTACGGGTTAGGGTTAGGTTTAGGGGTTAGGGAAAATAGGGTTAGGGTTAGGGGTTAGGGAAAATAGGATTTTGAATGGGACTGAATTTTGTGTCCCCACAAGGTTAGCTGTACAAGACTGTGTGTGTGTGTGTGTTTGTGTGTGTGTGTGTGCCTGTGTGTGTTTAACAAAGAGTAAACAGTGTTGAGAAGACCCCTCACCCTCACTCACCCCAAATACATCCAAAATGCTGCGTGAAAACTAGCTTCGATAGTTGTTTGGCCTCAGTACAAACAGTCAGCTCCTATTACGAAAGATTGTGGATCATTTAGCTGTCTGTTTAGTCCCCTTTGGTCTTTTCTCTCATGTAGTGAATGGCAAGTCCATAAACCTGAATGTGAATGTTTGAATTTTTATACTCTCCAAAGTGATACAATCTTATTGTAAAGAGTTAACTGGAAATGTGTCCCAAGTTTACTGATACTGTATTATATATAATACAATAATATCATATTATTTAAATATTATTAGCACAGTCCAACACACCAAAACAATACATCCATGTTCATTCTGAGCTATGCTTTTCCCCAAAAATAATATTTTAGCAATACAGGAGGTTGAAAAATATTATTTTGGAAGTGGATTTAGTTTTATAAACCTGATGCCAATTTCACCTTTATTATGAACACAACCTATCCAATAGCAACCATTCACTAGTACTGTAGTGTAGTGTGGTTTGTGGTTCTGTTTGACGTTAAAATCCTCAAACTGTTTGCATGACCTCACACTATTGGCAAGACGATTCAACATTACCTCTCTACTACAGCTCTCTCTCTCTCTCTCTCTCTCTCTCTCTCTCTCTCTCTCTCTCTTCTCTCTCTCTCTCTCTCTCTCTCTCTCTCTCTCTCTCTCTCTCACTCTCTCTGTCTCTCTCTCTCTCTCTCTCTCTCTCTCTCTCTCTCTCTCTCTCTCTCTCTCTCTCTCTCTCTCTCTCTCTCTCTCTCTCTCTCTCTCTCTCTCTCTCTCTCTCTTTCTCTAACTGCTAAACTTGGTACCCCATTTGAATAAAGCTTCTTTCTACTCCCAGCACATCTGGGAGCAGCACACAGTCAGAACACATAAAGGATTTGGCTCACAGGTTCGAGTCACAACGCATCAACGGTACGTTACTACTTACTACAGGAATGAATTATACCGTACCAATCCAACCAGGGACAAGAATACTGCGTTAAAACATATCCTTTTCAAGAGGCACAATTTGGCCTCTTGATAACGTTTATCCTTGGCTTCGAGGACAGTGGCAAGGTAAAGTCTCGTTTTCAGTATCATCGGTACAGGGCAGCTTCCTATGTACAGAACTGCTCTAAGTGCTGTTAGTAAGAGGGGATGAGAGTGATGGACCGAGAAGAGAGGAATAAAATGTACCTTGGCCTCAGTAACACCTAGAAACTAAAGATAAAGGCATTTTGTTTTAATGTTTTAAAGCTTTTAGACAGTAAAAAACAAACATGCAAATCGTTTTTTAAGCTGATAAGCTGTGTAATAAAAACTTGTATATAGCTTTTCAGAATTCAGATCTATTTCATAACATGGAACTGCAGTGAAATTCTGAGATTCTTGTCACTCTCAAACTTTTAAATATGCCATTTTTACATTCTATGTTGTATTTTCCTTTTGTTTAATGTGCTTGGTTGTTGAACAAAGAGATGGTACTGCACATGGTGAGCTTTTACTGCTGACTTGATTGTCCCTGCTGTCACTCACATAGTCAGTGTCAGAGCCACTGGCTAAATTTAACTTCTTTGGATTAATTTTGTGCAAACAAAACAATATCTTCTGTATTTTAAGTGTATACATGGATAAAACTGAGGAGGCACATGCTGTGGGCATGGCATGACAACCAGCGTGTTCTCTGGTTACTATACCAGTTGGGGTTAGAGGGTAACTGTACGGTTGAACTCCCTTTGCTATCCAACACAGTCCTATGTCATTTCTGACAGAAGCAGAAGGCAGCCAAATTGAGACTTGACAGAGTAATACTATAATTCAACGAAGGATTTTGATCTTTCTTTGAGAGGATGTGTCACAAAGATGTCTGTCTGACAGAATATTTTTTGCTTTGATTGAAAATTGATAGGTTGAATAGAATTGTTAGTTGCAGTTTTCAGCATGTATTGCATATATAAACTATGGCTGTTACAGTATTCGGCTGTTGGAAGTTTTAGAATGCACTGTGCCATAGATTGAACAGTTTTAGAATGCACTGTGCCATAGTTTGAACAGTTTTAGAATGCACTGTGCCATAGATTGAACAGTTTTAGAATGCACTGTGCCATAGCTTGAACAGTTTTAGAATGCACTGTGCCATAGTTTGAACAGTTTTAGAATGCACTGTGCCATAGTTCGAACAGTTTTAGAATGCACTGTGCCATAGCTTGAACAGTTTTAGAATGCACTGTGCCATAGTTTGAACAGTTTTAGAATGCACTGTGCCATAGCTTGAACAGTTTTAGAATGCACTGTGCCATAGTTTGAACAGTTTTAGAATGCACTGTGCCATAGCTTGAACAGTTTTAGAATGCACTGTGCCATAGTTTGAACAGTTTTAGAATGCACTGTGCCATAGTTTGTACAGTTTTAAACCTATACATACAGTAGTTAGGTTATGAGAATTTCTATAGAAATGCACTGTGCCATAGTTCGAACAGTTTTAGAATGCACTGTGCCATAGCTTGAACAGTTTTAGAATGCACTGTGCCATAGTTTGAACAGTTTTAGAATGCACTGTGCCATAGCTTGAACAGTTTTAGAATGCACTGTGCCATAGTTTGAACAGTTTTAGAATGCACTGTGCCATAGCTTGAACAGTTTTAGAATGCACTGTGCCATAGTTTGAACAGTTTTAGAATGCACTGTGCCATAGTTTGTACAGTTTTAAACCTATACATACAGTAGTTAGGTTATGAGAATTTCTATAGAAATGGAAATAGTCAGGACAACTATGGACAGTCTCTTTATCCCTGCCATAAACACAGAGATTGTTATCCTAACACATTCGTAAAAGTAAGGCTTTCTAAAGACACGGCATGAATGATCTATTGTTCCTAACCATGAAGTCAGAAAATATATGTTACTATATAATGTTTACTGTGGGCGTGTGTACGACATGCATGTGCATGTGTGTTTGCTCATGCACGAGTGAATGTGTGTATTTGTAAATGCACGTATATATCTATGTGCCCATCTGTGTGTCTACAGTACATGCACACCTACAGTATGTACTGTACACATCCACTTACATACAGTATCTGCATCGGGTGTGTGTGTCCACCCCGGCATGAATTTGGAATTGACTGCAATTCAACTCATGACTTGAAATTCTAATTGAATTTAAGTTTGAGTGGCAGGAAGTAGAATGTAATTCAGTGCAATTCAAAGAAATTCCACTTAGTGATAGAACTTGAGAGTTTCATTGATTCTGACAGGTCACACTTCCAGATACCAAAGAATATATAACTTTTATCCAGAAAACAATGCTCATATGCTCTTTTAACCTTAGTGCTTAGAATAGCCAACTGTATTCATATATACAGTACCAGTCAAAAGTTTGGACAAGCCTACTCATTCAAGGATTTTTCTTTATTTGTACTATTTTCTACATTGTAGAATAATAGTGAAGACATCAAAACTATGAAATAACACACATGGAATCATGTAGTAGCCAAAAAAGTGTTAAACAAATCAAAATATATTTTAGATTTTAGATTCTTCAAAGTAGCCACCCTTTGCCTTAATGACAGCTTTGCACACTCTTGGCATTCTCTCAACCAGCTTCACCTGGAATGCTTTTCCAACAGTCTTGAAGGAGTTCCCACATACGCTGAGCACTTGTTGGCTGCTTTTCCTTCACTCTGCGGTCCAACTCATCCCAAGCCATCTCAATTGGGTTGAGGTCGGATGATCCATTCCTGTGGCGGTCCTCATGAGAGCCAGTTTCATCATAGTGCTTGATGGTTTTTGCGACAGCACTTGAAGAAACTTTCAAAGTTCTTGAAATGTTCCGTATTGACTGACATTCATGTCTTATAGTAATGATGGACTGTCATTTCTCTTTGCTTATTTGAGCTGTTCTTGCCACAATATGGACTTGGTATTTTACCAAATAGGGCTATCTTCTGTATACCACCCCCAACTTTCACAACACAACTGATTGGCTCAAATGCATTAAGAAGGAAAGAAATTCCATAAATTAACTTTTAACAAGGCACACCTGTTAATTGAAATGCATTCCAGGTGACTACCTCATGAAGCTGGTTGAGAGAATGCCAAGAGTGTGCAAAGCTGTCATCAAGGCAAAGGGTGGCTATTTTGAAGAATCTCAAATATAAAATATATTTTGATTTGTTTAACACTTTTTTGGTTACTACATGATTCCATATGTGTTATTTCATAGTTTTGATGTCTTCACTATTATTCTACAATGTAGAAAATAGTCAAAATAAAGAAAAACCCTGGAATGTGTAGGTGTGTCCAAACTTTTGAATGGTACTGTATATTCATTTGTTTGGCTTATTTTTGAAGGCCTCAGGGTTAACCTCAGGGTTAAACTAATGCATTCTGGGAAATGTTGTATTTTCCCCATATTGCATTTTTTAAAGTGATTAATTAAATATAATAACTTCGAATTTTCACACACAGTTTTTGTTTTCCTTGATCATTCATTTTAAGAGTTTGTCCTGAATATCAATCGTTTCAACTATATTTTATTTACAGGTCTATGATGGGCAGTGAGCGTGTGCTAGCTCCCATGTTCCCCAGCCCCCAGCCCCCAGCCCCCTGCTCCCTGCTCCCTGCTCCCTTACCCCTCTGAGGGGCTCTGTTGTCAATGTCCACTCTGTTCTGGTGCTTGTGGTCTCCAGAGACCCAGGCGGGTTTAAGGGCCTCCTCAGGAATACAGCCCCCACAGCCCTGTGTTTACCTTGGCTTCCAACACACTCCCAGGGCCCTGCATTCATCCAAACACACAGGGCTCCACCACAGCAGGAACAGACCAGGGCCTTATTGGCCTCCACCTCAACGGGGAACGGAACATACCACACTGGCTGAATGGACATACTGTAGAAGGGGTAGAAGACCTATACGGCTGCCGCTCCAGGCTTGGCTGGCTCACAATGGGAGTGTAGATCGTGAAGGTTGGAGGATGGCAAGGTTTTAATTGATGCCTTGAAACAGCATGTGGATTTATTGGCCATCTGTAGAGCGATATAGTAGTATGCTACAGTAAACCCAGGGATAAGGTTTTGGTTGGCCATGCTGAATGTTTATATATGGCAACTGTGTTAGGGAGCAGCTAGTTCTCTTCAGGGACGGATTTTCATCCAATCCATTCTTGAAAGGCCTCCTTTTGTGAACTTATCGTTATGGTCGAAGTTGCCTTAGCTACTAGTTGTGTGGTGCTTGCATTCAAATCAACAAAACATGTACTCAGAAGTTCAGAACTACATCTAGCTCAGTTGGAATGCTGGGATCAAATCATTGGATTGTTCGATCCATCAATCATTACTTCAGACATCAAAACACAATATGACCTAGGCCAACACTTCATAAAGTCCATCTTTATCAGGCAGACAAAGCCCTTCTCCTTCTAGACTTTCAAAGAAGGTCCAAGAGAGATTGAACATTTTGAGAGTTCCAGAGAAAGTCGCTGTCCTAACTAAGGGCTCGATTCAAAGTAATATCGCGGAAGTATCGCGGAAGATACACATTCAAATGTAAAGGTAATTCCGATTGAGCCGACGAATGCTGTCTCCGCGAACGTGGGAACATTGCCTTAAACTTTCCATCGAGCTATAACGTGGCTCTTCCGCAAGGGTAAATTAATTTCAATTTTAAAAAAATTTGACAGCACCCCTTTTGATTTGAATGAAACCTTCATGCATATTTGCCCACTGTAGAAATGTTCGGAAAGGGACTTTTTGGACCTGAATGCCTAAACATTCAAGAGATAAAGGTGCTCAAATTTGAACTATTTTGCACACCACACCATACAATGAGACATCCATGTCTTCATCACTGGAAAAGATAAATGGTTGAGATTGATATCATTTAAAAGCTTACCAACAGGGTTACCAAACTGTTTTAGAATTTCTTGATTTTTTTGTTGTCTTCTTCTTTTTTTTAACATCAATTATCTAAAACGCGTATATTCGCATATTTTGTAGCTTAGACCCTATTCTACATCATCTGAGGTTTTTGTGTTTTACCTGCCATCGGTTGAGACACAACACGTTCTTGAATACAGGGTGGGTGTCATGTTTTGGCTGATAAATGTACTAAAATGGGAATACAATTAAAATGTCAACTTTAAAATGGTACCACAAAGATGGTTGGAGGTCCACACATCGGAGAATGTTAACTTGAATATCAGTTGTTTTAAGTTATACTGTCAATCTTCCATAGGAAGAAATTGAACATAGATCATAGAATAGACATGACAATTTGAGTTGACATTCGACGGTGGGTGGACCGGCGGCCATCTTTGTGGTAGTAATTAGAAGTTAAAATTTAAATTCAGTGGGCTGAAGGGATAGGTCCATTCTATGAATTCAATTTCTATGATTGAAAGGACACCTACCCTGCATTCAAGAGCATGTTGTGTCTCAACTGATGGTGGGCACAACACAACCTCAGATAAAGTAGGGTCTAAGCTACAACATTTGCGAATATGAAGAAAATCTGAGTTTACAGGTTTTTAGATAATTGACGTTAAAGATAAAAAAAATTCAATAAATTATTAAATAGTTTGACAACTCTGTTTGTAAGCTTTTTAATGATATCAAACTCAACCATTTATCTTTTCCAGTGATGAAGACATGGATGTTGTCACGGATCCCCCCGGTACTGCTGCTCATTCCGTTCACCAGTTCCGGAGGTCTACGTCACCGGCTTTCTAGGAGTCACTGACATGGATCATTACCACCAACCCCAGACTGTCTTGTCTCATTATACACACCTGGTTCCCATTCCCCCTGATTAGTATGTGTATATATGTGCCCTCTGTTCCCCATTGTCCTTGTCGATTATTGTCCCATGTCCGTTGGTCTCGTGAGTACCGTGTATTGTGCGCGTGTTGTTGACGGGTCCTGTGTAGAGGTTACGTCTCTTTTGTGTATATATATATTTGTGTTGGGTGGAGTAATAAAACCCCTAATACGTATTCCTGCGCCTGTCTTCAAATCATTATACGTCACAGATGTCTTATGGTATGATGGGGTATGCAAAATTGGTCAACTTTGAGCACCTCTATATGTTTTGGCATTCAGCTCCAAAAAGTCCCTGAACACTTTTTCAATATGCAAACATGTACTGTATGGAATGTTTTGTTTAAATCAAAAGGGATGCTATCAAAAAGTGATTAAATTCAAATGGATTTACCTGCAATACAGATTGAATCCAGCCCTCAGAGAAGTTATGAAGAATATAGCTAGTTTTATGAATTAGCTGGAGGTTTATCTCTGACCTATGGTTCTAAGGTGATATGCAATTTCATGTGCATTTTAGTGTTTCCTCCCAAATATAACTGAGCTGATCCACCCAGTCAGATCGCTGACAGCAAATATTGGAGCTGTATTTCCTGAGTGTGGAACTTAGAGAATGCAGGTCTGCTCTCACACACACGTGTGTGAACTTGTCTAGGAGTGTGACCCAAGCCTCTCTTTGTGTGTGTGTGAACTTGTCTAGGAGTGTGACCCAAGCCTCTCTTTGTGTGTGTGTGAACTTGTCTAGGAGTGTGACCCAAGCCTCTCTTTGTGTGTGTGTGAACTTGTCTAGGAGTGTGACCCAAGCCTCTCTTTGTGTGTGTGTGAACTTGTCTAGGAGTGTGACCCAAGCCTCTCTTTGTGTGTATGTGTCATGATCGAGTGAACTTGTCTAGGAGTGTGACCCAAGCCTCTGTGTGTGTGTGTGAGTGAACTTCCCAGTGTGGATTTATGTTTGTGTGTGCATGACTGCCTGTGAGCGCTATACATTCACATTGTTTGCTATTGTGTCTACAGAGTCAATCATGTGATACATTTGGGTGGAATGACCTTTGAACTTGGGAGACTGACTTTACTGGCCTCTGAATTCCTCTGGCCTCACTCTTTAGACTTTAATTTACCTCAGGGTAGTGTTCATTAGGGCAGGTGATATATATTTTTTAATTGCTAAGAAATATTAAAATGATTGCAGAAGTCCCAGTAGTCCCTTCATATTTCAGTCAGTGTTCTTTCGTTTGGTGCCTAATGACCACAACCCAGGACTGAGATAAAGAAGGACTAGATACAATACCAGTCAAAGACATCAATAATAATAATAAGCCATTTAGCAGACGCTTTTATCCAAAGGGACTTACAGTCATGCGTGCATACATTTTTGTGTATGGGTGGTCCCGGGGATCGAACCCACTACCTTGGCGTTACAAGCGCCGTGCTCTACCAGCTGAGCTACAAATCTATGAAATAACACATATGGAATCATGTAGTAACCAAAAAAGTGTTAAACAAATCAAAATATATTTTATATTTGAGATTCTTCAAATAGCTACCCTTTGCTTTGATGACAGCTTTGCAGACTCTTGGCATTCTCTCAACCAGCTTCATGAGGTAGTCACCTGGAATGCATTTCAATTAACAGGTGTGCCTTCTTAAAAGTTAATTTGTGGAATGAATTTCCTTCTTAATGCGTTTGAGCCAATCAGTTGTGTTCTGACAAGGTGGGGGGGGGTATACAGAAGATAGCCCTATTTGGTAAAATACCAAGTCCATATTATGGCAAGAACAGCTCAAATAAGCAAAGAGAAACGACATTCCATCATTACTTTAAGACATGAAGGTCAGTCAATACTGAAAATGTCAAGAACTTTTAACGTTTCTTCAAGTGCTATGATGAAACTGGCTCTCATGAGGACCGCCACAGGAAAGGAAGACCCAGAGTTACCTCTGCTGCAGAGGATGTTCATTAGAGTTACCAGCCTCCAGGGTGTGTAAGGGCTATTTGACCAAGAAGGAGAGTGATGGAGTGCTGCATCAGATGACCTGGCCTCCACAATCCCCCGACCTCAACCCAATTGAGATGGTTAGGGATGAGTCGGACGGCGGAGTGAAGGAAAAGCAGCCAACAAGTGCTCAGCATATGTGGGAACTCCTTCAAGACTGTTGGAAAAGCATTCCAGGTGAAGCTAGTTGAGAGAATGCCAAGAGTGTGCAAAGATGTTATCAAGGCAAGGGGTGGCTATTTGAAGAATCTAATATAGTCTTCACTATTATTCTACAATGTAAAAATTAAGAAAAACCTTTGAATGAGTAGATGTGTCAACTTTTGACTGGTACTGTATATGTTATGTAATCTCCTAGGGTAGAGTCCCTCTGTGTTTAGTTGTTGGAATGAGTCTAGTTTGTAATCTATCAAAGGGCTGCTGGACTGCATGGGCCCCTGAAAATGTAACACAATGAAGATATAGTGGCTGTGGTTGAAAGCAGAGAAGAAATGTGTATTTGTATTTATTAGGGATCACCATTAGCTGCTGCCACTCTTCCTGGGGTCCAAACATATTAAAGCACTTACATTACATATAAAACAAAATATAAAAGAGTACATCATATAATATTATTACACCACTACATATCTACAATACAAAATGTTTAATACCACCATACAACAATATCACAATGTGCGCGTATGCATGTGTCTGTACCTTTGTGTGTGTCTCTTCACAGTCCCCGTTGTTCCATAAGGTGTATTTTTACCTGGTTTTTAAATCTGATTCTACTGCTTGCTTCAGTTACCCGATGTGGAATAGAGTTCCATGTAGTCATGGCTCTATGTAGTACTGTGCACCTCCCATAGTTTGTTCTGGACTTGGGGACTGTGAAGAGACCTCTGGTGGCATGTCTTGTGGGGTATGCATGGGTGTCCGAGCTGTGTGCTAATATTTTAAACAGATAGCTCGGTTCATTCAGCTTGTCAACACCTCTTACAAAAACAAGTAGTGATGAAGTAAATCTCACTTCAATTTTGAGCCATGAGAGATTGACATGCATGTAGTTAATGTTAGCTCTCCGTGTACGTTTAAGGGCCAGTCGTGCTGCCCTCTTCTAAGCCAACTGCAATTTTCCCAAGTCCCTCTTTGTGGCACCTGACCACACTATCAAACAGTAGTCTAGGTGCGACAAAACTAAGGCCTGTAGGACCTGCCTTGTTGATAGTGTTGTTAAGAATGCAGAGCAACGCTTTATGTTCAGACTTCTCCCCATCTTAGCTACTGTTGTATCTATATGTTTTGACCATTACAGTTTACAATCCAGGGTTACTCCAAGCAGTTTAGTCACCTCAACTTGCTCAATTTCCACATTATTCATTACGAGATGTAGAGGTTCAGGGTTTAGTGAATGATTTGTCCCAAATACAATGCTTTTAGTTTTGGAAATATTTAGGACTAGCTTATTCCTTGCTACCCATTCCGAAACAAAAGGCAGCTCTTTGTTAAGTGTTGCAGTTATTTCAGTTGCTGTAGTAGCTGACGTGTATAGTGTTGAGTCATCCGCATACATAGACACACTGGCTTTACTCAAAGCCAGTGGCATGTCGTTAGGAAAGATGGAAAAAAGTAAGGGACCTAAACAGCTACCCTGGGGAATTCCTGATTCTACCTGGATTATGTTTGAGAGGCTGCCATTAAAGAACACCCTCTGTTTTCTGTTAGACAAGGAACTCTTTATCCACATTATAGCAGAGGGTGTAAAGCCATAACACATACGTTTTTCCAGCAGCAGACTATGATCGATAATATCAAAGGCTGCACTGAAGTCTAACAAGACAGCCCCCACAATTATTTTATCATCAATTTCTCTCAGCCAATCATCCGTCATTTGTGTAAATGCTGTGCTTGTTGAGTGTCCTTCCCTATAAGTGTGCTGAAAGTCTGTTGTCAGTTTGTTTACTGTGAAATAGAATTGTATCTGGTCAAACACTATTTTTTCCAGAAGTTCACTAAGGGTTGGTAACAGGCTGATTGGTCGGCTATTTGAGCCAGTAAAGGGGGCTTTACTATTCTTGGGTAGCGGAATGACTTTATATTCCCTCCAGGCCTGAGGGCACACACTTTCTAGTAGGCTTAAATTGAAGATGTGGCAAATAGAAGTGGCAATATTGTCCGCTATTATCCTCAGTAATTTTCCATCCAGTTTGTCAGACCCCGGTGGCTTGTCATTGTTGATAGACAACAATAATTTTTTCACCTCTTCCAAACGGACAATTCTTGTCTTTCATAACTTGGTCAGATATACTTAGATGTGTAGTGTCAGCGTTTGTTGCTTTCATGTCATACCTAAATTAGCTTATCTTGCCAATGAAGAAGTCATTAAAGTAGTTGGCAATATCAGTGGGTTTAGTGATGAATGAGCCATCTGATTCAATAAATGATGGAGCCGAGTTTGCCTTTTTTCCCAAGATTTTATTTAAGGTGCTCCAAAGCTTTTTACTATCATTCTTTATATCATTTATTTTTGTTTCATAGTATAGTTTATTTTTATTTAGTTTAGACACATGATTTCTTAATTTGCAGTACGTTTGCCAATCAGTTGAGCTGCCAGATTTATTTGCCATTCCTTTAACCTCATCCCTCTCAACCATACATTTTTTCAATTCCTCATCAATCTAAGGGGATTTAACAGTCTTTACAGTCATTTTCTTAATGGGTGCATGCTTATTAGTAACTGGAATAAGCATTTTCATAAATGTGTCAAGTGCAGCGTCTGGTTGCTCCTCATTACACACCACAGACCAGCAAATATTCTTTACATCATCAACATATGAATCACTACAAAACGTATTATATGACCTCTTATACATTATATTAGGCCCAGCCTTTGGAACTTTGGTTTTCCTAGATATGGCTACTATATTGTGATCACTATATCTTATGGATTTGGATACTGCTTTAAAGCACATTTCTGCAGCATTAGTAAAGTTGTGATCAAAACATGTTGATGATTTAATTCCGGTGCTGTTTGTAAATACCCTGGTAGGTTGACTGACAACCTGAACCAGGTTGCAGGCAATGGTTACAGTTTGACGTTTTTTCTTGAGTGGGCAGCTTGATGAGAGCCAGTCAATATTTAAATCACCCAGAAAATATACTTCTCTGTTGATATCACATACATTATGAAGCATTTCACACATATTATCCAGATACTAACTGTTAGCACTTGGTGGTCTATAGCAGCTTCCCACAAAAATGGGAAGATGAACCTGTAGCCATATTACTTCAACAATATTTAACATGAGATCGTCTCTAAGCTTTACAGGAATGTGGTTCTGAATATAGATCGCAACACCGCCCCCGTTGACATTTCTGTCTTTACGGTAGATGTCATAACCATGTATTGCTACCACTGTATCATCAAAGGTATTATCTAAGTGAGTTTCAGAGATAGTCAGAAGATGAATGTCATCTGTTACAAGCAAGTTATTGACTTCATGGACCTTGTTTCTCAGGCTGCATATGTTAATATGGGCTGTATTTAGCACTTTTCTGGGTTGCTTTTAATGCTTTACTGGGAAGCTTATCAGATGTAGACTTGCTCATGTTATTTATATTGGAGCTGATAGTGCAGGGTGCGATGCACACAATGGTCTTCCTACTAGGGCACACCTGGGTTACAGTGGCTTACTCTCTCAAAGAGCTATTCAAGAGTAGGAAACCATTGGTAACACTTGGCAACCATTGGTAACACTTGGTAACCATTGGTAACACTTGGTAACACTTTAGACTTTTACCATACTCTAATGAGAGTTCTGGTCTTGACTCCATCTCTGCCTACTGTAGGCTATGACACAAAGTCATTCCATACCTCTAATTGCTAATCTGATATCTACAGCCTTTGATCAGCCCTTTCTGTGTCACCCAAACGGATCAAGATTTACATTTAAGTAATTTAGCAGACGCTCTTATCCAGAACGACTTACAGTTAGTGAGTGCATACATTTTCATACTGGCCCCCCGTGGGAAACGAACCCACAACCCTGGCGTTGCAAGCACCATGCTCTACCAACTGAGCTACAGGGGACAGATGATTGTTTTGTGTCGTGTGCTGAAAGAGATGAGAAAGGATGGGTACAATTATATTTCAGAGCTAAAAGGCTCAGGAGCTCAGGAGTTAAAACGTCTACAGTGTCCGCTCTCATCCCTCACATTTTGGGGAAGGTTGTCCTCTACCATATTTCCCACCTGGAAATAGAAGAGCAGGATCACACCCAGTGACCCATTAGGGCGCCAGGCATCCCAGCTGAAGTGACCAGTAACATCCCTGCCCATGTGGAATACCCATGTAACCGCAAAGCATGCTTTTATCCACCATCAAAGCAGCTTTTATTCACACACACACACGCGCGCACACACACTCTTCACGAGCCAGAGAGGAAGTGACTGGAGGTAGAGAGACTACTGTACACTGAAAGGGCCAGTCTCTGATAACTGCTAGAAAACTGCCCTGAATGTCATTTCTTCCTGTAAAAAAACACACAAATTGTATGCATTGGGTTAAATGAATCACGTTTTTCCATTTTCCTATAAGCTACTGTATAAAGACTTCCCATGCTGTATACATTTCACACACACTCTTCACGAGCCAGAGAGGAAGTGACTGGAGGTAGAGAGACTACTGTACACTGAAAGGGCCAGTATCTGAGAACCGCTAGAAAACTGCCCTGAATGTCATTTCTTCCTATAAAAAAACACACAAATTGTATGCTTGGGAAGTCTTTATACAGTAGCTTATAGTAGCTATAAGCTACTGTATAAAGACTTCCCATGCTGTATCCATTTCAAATTCTATTTTTGCGATGAGAACATTTCCTGTGCCAGGGACAGAGAGGGGTTTTATTCATTGATGAACATGTGTGTGGTATTTGAGAATGGGAGAGTGACTTTTGACAACATGTTTCCACTTTGCCCAAGTAAAGCACAGTACAACCAGCCCATACTGATATATAGTAGTTAGCCTGTGTGAATACAGTGTCACTAAGGGGCAAAGTAGCTGTGTTGTACTGAAGAATACATGTAAATAAACTATCTGGTAAAACCTTTCCCACCAGACAAGTTGGAATCATTTAAACCGATGTTGCCTGGTGAAAGTAAACCCAGCACAGGACACAAAACAAATGTGTGGTTGTATATTCTGTCTAAGCTTAAATGTAAAATAGAATAATGTTATAGGGAAATCACTGCAAGGTCACCATAAAGTAAAATTCTGTCTAAATCATAATCACAATCATCTAGTGGATATGAACGAATACAGCCATGTGCTTTTACCACCTGGCTACACAGAGAACAGCAACCGTTTGTGGTCTAATGAGGCTTTTTACACACCATTGAAACCTATTAAAAATGTGTGGCCATTGTAATAATAATAATAATATGCCATTTAGCAGACACTTTTATCCAAAGCGACTTACAGTCATGTACGCATACATTGTTACGTATGGGTGGTCCCGGGGATCGAACCCACTACCCCGGCGTTACAAGCGCCATGCTCTACCAATTGAGCTACAGAGGACCACGTGTCATTTACAGTCAGCCTGGTCAACCAAAATGAGAGCTCAGTCTGGTTGACCAGGCTAAATTTAAGTCCCTCACCAAATCTGACAAGACAACCATTTGTTTCACTGACAGTTTTTTCTTCCATAACAGGTCAACCATGATCACCTTGCTCCTACTGTGGGTGTCTCTGCCATTCATCACCTCAACAATATCCTTTGAAGACCCTGGTGGTATGTGTAAGCTTACATCACTATTGTTCACTGGTCATATTCAAATACTATTAAAAAAGCATTGTTCCTTCCTCCTTTCCTTGAAGTAATCACTGATCTAACATGAATAGGTGTATGCAAGATTTCCACTCCACTGCTTTCATCCAATCAAATCCAACCAACATCAAAGAAGGACATAGGGAAGGATGCATTGCAAATAGGGAAGAACGCAGTTCTAGCTATTCAAACAGGGCCCCTGTTATATACTGGATACTGACACCAAATGCAAAAGTAGAAGAGTTTTCTAGTCTCTTAGGATAGGGTTTGGAATAATGCAGGCAAGTGACATGAATTCACTCCACTTTGCTGAAAATAAACGGGCAGTACATCCATCATGCTACTTCACTTCGGCAACATCGTCCCTACATGATCTGCTGATATACTGTAAAAATACATCTCATACTATCTTACCCAGATCTAGACAGTACCTTGAGTGTCAGCATCCCTGTGGAGGTGCCGCTGCGCCCTCTGATGGGCGCCAAGGTGGTGGTGCCCTGCTACTTCCAAGACAACACGGTCAACGACCCGGCCACGCCCACTGTCGCCCCCCTGTCCCACCGCATCAAATGGACCTACATCACCAAGGGCAAGGCAACCCTCATCCTGGTGGCGTCGGAGGGCAAAGTTCACGTGGAGACGGAGTACCTAGACCGGGTCACCATGGCCAACTACCCGCTGGTGCCCACCGACATCACCATGGAGATCACGGAGCTGCGCTCCAAGGACTCAGGCACCTATCGCTGTGAGGTCATGCACGGCATCGAGGATAACTATGACTCGGTGGACATCCAGGTTCAAGGTATGACTTGGAGTTTAACTACAGGCTCTGAGTGCATTTTGTTGGTATGATCTTAAGCTATTCAAGAAACGATCATTAGGTTGGCTTTTATTCTGGTTCAGATGTACTCTACATTGCGTTGAGGGTTCTCACACACATTAACATTAACATGGACATTTCACTCCAAAAATAAAGTTTGACAAAAGAATGTGCCAAATAAAATCAGTAAAATATTCGGTTATTATTTGGGATTGAGGCATATAGCTAAATCCAGTAGCATGGGACATGGATTAATCTTCATATTAAGTACTTTTTCGAAACACATCTGACAAAGTTGGATTTTTGGAGTGAAATATCCCTTCAATAGCACATAATCCAATACTCTACCTCATATATACACTAGCCCTAGCCTACCCTCTGAAATTGTATAATACTTAAAAATAATACAGTGAGGGAAATTTGTTCTCTCCTCTCCAGGTATTGTGTTCCACTACCGAGCCATCTCTACTCGCTACACTCTGAACTTTGAGAGGGCCAAGGCTGCCTGTATCCAGAACAATGCCACCATCGCCACCCCAGCCCAGCTACAGGCTGCCTTTGACGATGGCTTCCACCAATGTGACGCCGGTTGGCTATCTGACCAAACAGTCAGGTAATTCTGACATACTAAACTGTGTACCGTTATCTGTCATGACTGCTTTAGGTAAGCCATGTGCACTATTGTCAGTCATAGCTGATTTAGGAAAGCCATCTTTGATATTTTCACACACAGTGTGGATATACAGTAGAAATGAACTAACCTGAAGGGTTGTGTGGGGATGTGAAATGTTGTTCAAGACCAGGGGTACTCAAGTACTATTTGAGAAGCCCCCACCCCCCCCACACACACACACACAAATTCATTAAAATAAAATATTTGGTAGTCGGGACCCGCGATCTGTATTGACCCCGTTCTGGGTCCGGCTCCGGACCACAGTCCGCCAGTTGAGTATGGGGGTTCTAAACCATGGTTTGGAATGAAGCAACGTTATAACCATTTGGGATTTTTAAAATATATATAATTTCAGACTAATTGATGTGTCATGTGTATGGACCATTTTGTTCTCTGCCATGTCACGTGATCTACTCAAGGTACCCCATCCATGAGCCTCGTGAGGGTTGCTTTGGAGACAAGGATGAGTTCCCGGGTGTGCGAACCTATGGCGTGAGAGAGGTCAACGACACTTATGACGTGTACTGCTTCGCACAGAAGATGTCAGGTACTCAACAGCAAATATTGTAGTTTATCATGGTTGTCATGCAAGCATGATTTATAGCGTATGAATAGGAGAATGATAATTTGAAGTCAAAGTATCATGCAAAGAATAATATGAGCTACACCCAGTCAGCAACAAACGTTCCCACAACTTTAGAGAATGTTCCCTTAAGAGTCTCATTAGGTCATTAACTAACGTTTTCATAGTAATGTTCCTGTGATGTGCGAGGACTGTTTCCAAGAGACCATTCCTTTAATGTCAAATAGAACACCCTGAAAGTGGTTACCATGTTCTGATCCATCCATTTAACATAGTGTTTTCAACTTACATATTTGATGTAGATATTTACATTGTGCATGTTCATTTATACAGTAATAATAAATGTCCTCACCTGTGGTTTGAACTCCCAACCTCTTGGTTCACAGTCGCTATGCTACCAGGTCCGTGTCCGGCATCGGTTAATCTGACTATTCTCATCATTGATTTGATTGATTTATTTCCTTAATTTAAGGGCTTTCTCTGTAGTTGTCTAATGTTGGTGGGGCATGTTAACCTGTTGTAATGATACTCCTGAATCACTATAATCAATAAAATATTTTTTTTACTTCACAGTGAATTCACACTATTGCTTACACCTATCAAGTTTTTTCATCTACATAAGTGCCTATAGTGAGGAGGGGTTAGGGTTTCTTAGCTCAGGTTAGTGTGTTGTAACTGTTGCCAAATAAAGACGTTAACATATTTTGCTAAGAACGTGAGAGTAGTGTGATTTCCCTAGCCACCAGCACCAATAAAGAAACACCCTAACCACTGTCCCAATAATGGATATCTCTAAGAAATATGCTTATTGGGCCAGTATAGTTAGGCCCTGTCCTGTCCAGAAGAAACACTACCCCCTCCTCCCTAGGCACTGATCTGAAACAACTTGATAGGTCTGCAACAACTTGAGAGGTGTAATGCTGTAAGCAATAGGGTGGTAAGCAATAGCTCCGTTAAAAGTACACTCAAGCAAAACCTTTACTGATCATAGTGATTCAGGAGTATCATTAAAACAGGTTAACATGCCCCACCAACATTAGACAACTATACTGAAAGCTCTTAAATTGCTGAAATAAGTAAATAAAATCAATGATGAGAGAATAGTCTGATTCATTGATACCTTACACAGACATCGTAGCATAGCAGGAAGATTGGAGTACTACTGTGAACCATGAGGTTGTGAGTTCAAATCCCAGGTGAGGACTGTTGAATAATAATTACTATATAAATGAACATGCACAATGTAATCAAGAATGTCAAAGTGTGTCAAATATGTAAGTTAAAAACACTGTATGTCAAACGCACTGTGTGTGAGTATCCCTAAGCATGTCAACAGATAAAGAGCTATGAATTGATCAGTGGCTCACCAATCAGAGCCTTGATTGGCTCGGCAACAGTAACAAGGCGTGATGTGTAATGAAAATATTATTATTATTTAAAAAATGTTTAGGGGGGGACGTTTATTTGATGTCTAGAACGTGTCTAGAACATTAATATCATATGTTCTGAGAACATGGCAACTATGTTCTTTGCATGTTTGGTGGGATGTTGATGGAATATTCTCCTAACCCTCAGAAAACTGGACACATAAAATCAAATCAAATTGTATTTGTCACATGCGCCGAATACAACAGGTGTAGACCTTACAGTGAAATGCTTACTTACAAGCCCTTAACCAACAATGCAGTTTTAAGAAAAATAAGTTTAAAAAATTGTTAAGTAAAAAATAATTTAAGAGCAGAAGTAAAATAAAATAACAGTAGGGAGGCTATATACAGGGGGTACCGGTACAGAGTCAATGTGCGGGGGCACAGGTTAGTCGAGGTAATTGAGGTAATATGTACATGTGGGTAGAGTTAAAGTGACTATGCATAGATAATAAACAAAGAGTAGCAGCTGTTAAGAAGCCTTTTGGACCTAGACTTGGCGCTCCGGTAACGCTTGCCGTGCGGTAGCAGAGAGAACAGTCTATGACTAGGGTGGCTGGAGTCTTTGACAGTTTTTAGGACACCGCCTGGTATAGAGGTCCTGGATGGCAGGAAGCATGGCTCCAGTGATGTACTGGGCCGCACGCACTACCCTCTGTAGTGCCTTGCGGTCGGAGGCCGAGCAGTTGCCATACCAGGCAGTGATGCAACCAGTCAGGATGCTCTCGATGGTGCAGCTGTAGAACTATTTGAGGATCTGAGGACCCATGCCAAATCTTTTCAGTCTCCTGAGGGGGAATAGGCTTTGTCGTGCCCTCTTCACGACTGTCTTGGTGTGTTTGGACAATGATAGTTTGTTGGTGATGTGAACACCAAGGAACTTGAAGCTCTCAACCTGTTCCAATACAGCCCTGTCAATGAGAATGGGGGCGTGCTCAGTCCTCTTTTTTTCCTGTACTCTACAATCATCTCATTTGTCTTGAACACGTTGAGGGAGAGGTTGTTATCCTGGCACCACACGGCCAGGTCTCTGACCTCCTCCCTATAGGCTGTCTCATCATTGTCGGTGGTCAGGCCTACCACTGTTGTGTTGTTAGGGTTAGGGATAGGGTTAGTGATGGTGTTGGAGTCGTGCCTGGCCATGCAGTCATGGGTGAACAGGGAGTACAGGAGGGGACTGAGCACGCACCCCTGAGGGGCCCCTGTGTTGAGGATCAGCGTGGCAGATGTGTTGTTACCTACCCTTACCACCTGGGGGTGGCCCGTCAGGAAGTCCAGGATCCAGTTGCAGAGGGAGGTGTTTAGTCCCAGGGTCCTTAGCTTAGTGATGAGTTTTGTGGGCACCATGGTGTTGAACACTGAGCTGTAGTCAATGAATAGCATTCTCACGTAGGTGTTTCTCTTGTCCAGGTGGGCAAGGGCAGTGTGGAGTGCAATAGAGATTGCATCATCTGTGGATCTGTTGGGGTGGTATGCAAATTGGAGTGGGTCTAGGGTTTCTGGGATAATGGTGTTGATGTGAGCCATGACCAGCCTTTCAAAGCACTCCATGGCTACAGACGTGAGTGCCACGGGTCGGTAGTCATTTAGGCAGGTTATCTTAGTGTTCTTGGGCACAGGGACTATGGTGGTCTGTTTGAAACATTTTGGTATTACAGACTCAGTCAGGGACATGTTGAAAATGTCAGTGAAGACACTTGCCAGTTGATCAGCTAATGCTCGGAGTATGTGTCCTGGTAATCCTTTTGGCCCTGCGGACTTGTGAATCTTGACCTGTTTAAAAGTCTTACTCACATCGGCTACGGAGAGCGTGATCACATAGTCATCCAGAACAGCTGATGCTCTCATGCATGCTTTAGTGTTGCTTGCCTCGAAGCGAGCATAGAAGTGATTTAGCTCATCTGGTGGGCTCATCTCACTCGCGGCTGTGCTTCCCTTTGTAGTCTGTAATAGTTTGCAAGCCCTGCCACATCCGACTAGCGTCAGAGCCAGTGTAGTACGATTCAATCTTAGTCCTGTATTGACTCTTTGACTGTTTGATGGTTCATCGGAGGGCATAGCGGGATTTCTTATAAGTGTCCGGGTTAGAGTCCCGCTCCTTGAAAGCAGCAGCTCTACCCTTTAGCTCAGTGCGGCTGTTGCCTGTAATCCATGGCTTCTGGTTGTGGTATGTACGTACGGACACTGTGGGGACGACGTCATCGATGCACTTATTGATGAAGCCAGTGACTGATGAGGTGTACTCCTCAATGCCATCGGTAGAATCCTGGAACATATTCCAGTCTGTGCTAGGAAAACAGTCCTGTAGCTTAGTATCTGCGTCATCTGACCACTTCCTTATTAACCGAGTCACTGGTGCTTCCTGCTTTAGTTTTTGCTTATAAGCAGGAATCAGGAGGATAGAATTAGGGTCAGATTTGCCTAATGGAGTGTGAGGGAGAGCTTTGTACGTGTCTCTGTGTGTGGAGTAAAGGTGGTCTAGAGTTTATTTTCCTCTGGTTGCACATTTAACATGCTGGTAGAAATTAGGGCGAACGGATTTAAGTTCCCTGCATTAAAATCCCCGGCCACTAGGAGCGCTGCCCCTGTTTGCTTATGGCCTTATACAGCTCATTGAGTGCAGTCTTAGTGCCAGCATCAGTTTGTGCTGGTAAATAGACAGCTACGAATGTTCTTGCAGCGTTCCCATGACACGTGTCTATAACATTAATATCTTATGATCTGAGAACATCGCAGAACATTAATATTGGATATTCTGAGACCTGGCAACCATGTTCTGTGTATGTTTGGAGGGACTTTAATGTAATATTCCCTTAAGCTTCAGAAAACTTTACACAGAAATGTTCTTGCAACGTCCAATGAAACTTGCCTAGAACATTAATATTGTTTATTCTGAGAACATGGCAGCCACGCTCTGGGTATGTTCTGTTTGACATTAAGGAAACGTTTTCCTAACTGCAACGCCAAAACGTGCTAAAAAGGTTCTCAGAAGGTTATTGCTAGCATAGATAGAATGTTCCTCTAACTAACGGATAACTGGACACTCAAACATTAGGGGAACATTACGGGTAACATGACAAAAAAGTTATCTCTCCCTAGAATCGTTAGCTGGGCATCAACTTGATGTTGATTGCTGATGCACTTGCCATACATGCCATGATGATAATCTTGCTAGCTAGCTACAGCTACCCAACTAGCTAGCCTAATATATTATATTAGCTTGAGAAGTAAGAAGCGGAAATCATAACAGATAACTGTCTGTTTGCCTGCCTGCCTCTGTTTCTCACTCTTTGCCTTCCCCTCTACATCATCCCCAGGCAGAGTGTTCTACTCCATGTCCATGGAGAAGTTCACCTTTTACCAGGCAATGGACCAGTGTGCCAAACTAGGGGCCAAGCTGGCCACCACAGGGCAGCTGTACCTGGCCTGGAAGGCTGGCATGGATGTGTGCAACGCGGGCTGGCTGGCAGATAGAAGCGTCCGCTACCCTATCAACATCGCCAGGCCCCAGTGCGGTAGAGGACTACTTGGAGTGAGGACTGTGTACCTGTTCCCTAACCAGACAGGCTACCCGTACCCAGACTCCCGCTACGACGCTATCTGCTACCAAGGTAAGTGTAAAGAAAAGCGTCAAAAGGGAATCACTTCCTTTTAAAGAAAAAAGGCAGTGTTGAAGGTGTAATTGTGAAATTAATTTGGGTGTGTTAAAGCCAGAGTGATTTCCAGTAACACAGAGTGTGGCTTTAACTTTTCCTGCTGCCAATGGTCTATTTCACAGAGGACGACGGTGTAGTCAAGACCACCCCGTTCCCAGAGGTGGCCACCATCACAGCTGGCCCCATGGTTTACCTGGGGCGTACCACCACCTCTGAGGCTGAGGCACAGGGGGAGGTTCTGACCCAAGCCCCCCTGGACACCACCAGCATGGAACTGCCCTTACCCATCCTCCCCAGTGTGAACGACACGTATGCCAAGGTCACCCCGGTCGTGGGGGAAGAGATCATCAGCAGGGTGACAGCTAAACCTGATATGGCCTCCGAGTTCCCTCATGACAATGACATTGCCATGTCTCCTACAGGTTAGCAGATTGTGCTGATCAGCATCATGGCAGAAATTGTTTCTATTTTGCCGTAGTTGCCATTTTCATTTTCAAGCGTAATAACACAAATTCTGTGTTTGGTTCTGTCTGTCTCTTCCCTCCCCTATCTCCCCTCTTTCTCTCTACCCCCTTATCTTCCTACTCCTCCCTCCCTCCTTCCGTCTCTCACTATAGGTGTAGTGTTCCACTACCGTGCTGGCTCCAGTCGCTATGCCCTGTCCTTCATGGAGGCCCAGCTGGCCTGTCAGAGTGTGGGTGCGGTCATCGCCAGCTCTCAGCAGCTCCAGGCAGCCTACGAGGCAGGGCTCCACAACTGTGATGCAGGCTGGCTTAGGGACCAGACCGTCAGGTGAGATAGCCCTCTCAGTAGGGTTGCACAATTCTGGTTTTACAGAAATCCCGGTTGTAGGATTCCTTCCCTGCATATTCCCTCATGATTGCAGACATTCTCTGATTGAGATATCTGAAAAACCTGGGAACTTTGGGGATGTTTCCAGAATTTTGAAACTCTACTTTCTAGTCTCTTTTCCTGAAGAGGACCGAAGTAGAACTGCTTTGTTAACCATCAATCCTGACCTTTTCCCTTACCTGGATAGTGACCGTTTGCTCTCTCCTGTGGTCAGGTACCCCATCCTGTCTCCCAGAGATAAGTGCTCAGGGAACCTGGAGCATCTCCCGGGGGTGAGGTCCTACGGCCTGAGACCCGCTACCGAGCGATACGATGTCTACTGCTATGTGGACCGCCTCAAGGGTCAGTTCATGGCGCATGGACCCTATTCTTCTTCTTCTTCTTTGTCTTCTTTTTCTTCAGAGCTTAGCTTCAGATGTTGAGAGATTTCTTCTTCTTCTTCTTCTTTTTCTTCTATAGACTTCAGATGTAAAGTGAACCATCAAACATGATGGTGACTAATGAGTAAAACCTAGGGTGACCACATGTGGTGATTTTGAATGACATTCGCAGGACAGTGTAGCCTGCATGAATAATTTTTTGGGGCAGCATGTGGGACAAAATGCGGGACTGTCCCACACAATCCGGGACATGTGGTCGCCCTAGTAAAACCACCTGCTCTCTCTTCTTCCTCATCTCTCAGGGGAGCTGTTCTACACCAGCGACTATGACAGCTTCTCCTACAAGGAGGCCATGGCCCACTGTCAGAAGCTCAACACCACGCTAGCCACCACAGGGCAGCTCTATGCTGCCTGGAAACAGGGCTTTGACAAGTGCCGTCCAGGCTGGCTGCAGGACCGCAGCGTCCGTTACCCCATCCACACCCCTAGGCCCCACTGTGGAGGAGGCAAGGCTGGGGTACACACCATCTACGCCTTCCCCAACCAGACGGGACACCCCGACCAGCACTCCAGATACGACGCATTCTGCTTCAGAGGTATGTATGAGTTTGGATCTGTTCAGAGTCATCAATAGGGTGGCTGTTAAATCTCAAACTGATTAAGCCCAAATACAGCCACTATTAAAAGCATGACAATTATATTGTGTTGGTTTTCTTTGTTTTGTAGCTGAACATACGATTATTCACACTGAAACCAGACTCAACGTTACTGTAGTTGTCGAGGAGGAAATGATCAACATGACAACCAGAACGGACCAATTGACTCTTGGTAAAAGATCTCTATATTAAGTGGTCAACGGGTATTTCTGTATCACTGCTAGTATTTCCTGTACATTTATCCTGCTGACTATGCCAAACGTAACAGTAGAATGAAAGAGAATTACATACTAGCATGTTTGCCTCTGGTTAAATCAAAATGCATAAACTGTTTTCTAGTCAGAGTGTGTTAATAGTACATGTTATTTTTCCTTTGTTCTCTCTCTGTGGTTTTTCAGTGAGCCCCATCATACCACCTGTATCTGTGGATGTGTCTGGTTCAGGCTTAGCTGAGCATTCTGCCAGTGGTTTTGGCAGTGAAACCCCTGGTAGCGGAGATACATTTGGTGGGGACAGTGGCGAGGGCTCTGGGTCTGGCTACACATTCGAGGGCAGTGGGCACATCTTGTCAGGAGAGGGCTCTAGCTCTGGAGGTCTACAGGAGGCTGTAGAAGGGAGCACCACTGTCACTTACCCCCCTGGAGTTGGGTCTGGGAATAGTGGGTCCGGGGTGGGGGTGGGAGAGTTCAGCGGTGGGCAACTGTCCGGTGTCCTTCCCCACTCCGGTAGTGGCAGCGGGGTATCTGGGGACCTGAGCGGTAGCGGGGACTCTGTCATCATCATGGTGAACGGAGAGATGGTGGACATCTCCAAGCAGCAGCCCACTGGACAGGAGTTTGGACAAGGAGGTGTGGATGTCAGTGGCTCCAGTGGAGTTTCTGGATCGGGTGGCTTCTTCAGTGGGGATGTGACCAGCACCTCTGGCTCCGGACTTCCCGACATATCTTTTGAGCATTCAGGTCTCATCGACCTGACCGAGAAGTCCTCGGGAGAGCAGGAGGTCTCTGGCTACCAGCCCTTCGCCTCCGGTTATCCTTACGGTTTTCACAGCGGCTCTGGATTCCCATCCAGTGGTGACGGATCCCACTCAGGCCATGAGGTTATCTTCCTGACAGAAGATGGGATGATGGAGGTGACAACACGACAGCGTCCAGAGCAGGGCCGGGGCTACGTAGAGGTCAGTGGAGACGGCAGTAGCCACCATGAAGGGAGCACCTCAGCCAGTGGGCTCTCCCTGGGGGAGTCAATGGTCGCAGAAGGCCTGTCTGTGGTGTTGCCCCCTGGTTCTACCATGACTTACCCAGAGTATATCGGAAACACGGGAAGAGGGGATGACCTGGACCTGGTGGAGGAAGGCCAGGAGCACGAAGGGCAGGAGCAAGAAGGGCTGGAAGGGCCCACGGAGACAATCAATGTCACGGCACCGTCTGCAGTCTTCTCTAGCCCAACAACAGCACCCGCCAATACAATGGTGACCCCTGCTGTGGTGGAGGAGCCTGCTGTAGTTGATGGTAAGTTGCTTAAAGGAATAGTACCACGATATTTAATAATTTGGTCATATCTTACCATAGAAGTGTTCTATAGGCCATTGGTTACAGCATCTACGATAAGCCATTGTTTCCTTTGCTTCATCCACCATATGCTAACAGCTAATGAACAATGTCCCCTGGTAAGCATATTGTCTAAATCAACCCATTATTTTCTGACCCTGCCTCTTTCTAGCTGATCCTGACCCTTGTGAGCCTAACCCGTGTGGCACAGGCACCTGTTCTGTGCAGGATGGCATTGCTGTGTGCCAATGCCCACATGGATTCACTGGAGAGGACTGCAGCACATGTGAGTCCCAGTGACAACACTATGTGTTACAAGATGTATTCACGTGATTACAAGCCCACATATCTATTATAGACATTTCACTCAACATTCCCGGTATCAATATTTTGTTATTTTTGTACTTACATGCAAATTAAAGTTCCATGTCCAACAACGTATACCGTTACAGGCATAGGCGGCGTGTGAGTCTCAAACTATGTTTTTCCGCGATTGTATTTTGAAATATTGCGATATGGCTGGCTGGACCTTTCACTGACATTCGCAAGTCAACGATCATCTACACTCTTAAAAACAAAGGTGCAAAAATAAAGGTAATGTTCTTGAGAGCGATGCCATAGGGGAACCATTTTAGGGTCTCTGAAGAACCATAAATGGGATGGTTCTTTGAAGAACCATACAAAAATCCAAAACCAGAAATGTTTCGGCCCTCCAGGACCGGAATTGAATAGCCCTGTCGTAGGGTTTTATGCATTTGCATATTTCCCAGGGTGCCTTTCGATTGAATTTTAGAGTTACCAGTACCACCCATGACTGTGTTTTCTAGTGACAGAGAGAGCCTAAGTGAATATGTTGTCATTAATTTTATTATTCAAGTATTTCATAAGGCCTTATTTTGAGGGCCTAGTTTTAACTTAATACAGTGGCCTGAAACTCATCGTTTACAGTCCACATCAGTCCTGCAAGTCACGTTGTGCTGGCTTGCAAAGTGATGCATAATTCCTATTGGAATCCAGCCAGAGTGGGGATATCCGACATTTTGAATTTTTATTCACCCGCAACCTACATTCAAAATGACTGCCAGGGTTGGGAAGACTAAGATATAAGACTACCCTAAACATCTAAACTGGAACAACCATTTCAGTAATGGGTGCATTAAGTCCAAGTAACAGATTGGAATAGTTTAGAAAAATGTATGTTACTTCTGTATATTTGAGTAGCATAAGATTAATGAATGAATCAATAAACAAAAATATAAATGCAACATGTAACAATTTCAACGATTTTACTGAGCTACAGTTCATATAAGGAAATCAGTCAATTGCAATAAATTAATTAGGCCCTAATCTATGGATTTCACATGACTGGGCAGGGGTGGAGCCATTGGTGGGCCAACGGGCATAGTCCCACCCACTTGGGAGGCAGGGCCACCCACTGGGGAGTCAGGTCCAGCCAATCAGACTTAATTTTTCCCCACAAAAGGACTTTATTACAAACAGAAATACAATAGTTTCATCAGCTGTCCGGGTGGCTGGTCTCAGACGATCCCGCAGGTGAAGAAGCCGGATGTGGAGGTCCTGAGCCTACATGGTTACACGTGGTCTGCGGTTGTGAGGCCGGTTGGAAGTACTGCCAAATTTTCTAAAACGACGTTGGAGGCGACTTATGGTAGAGAAATTAACATTAAATTCTCTGGCAACAGCTCTGGTGGACATTCCTGCAGTCAGCATGCAAATTGCACGCTCCCTCAAAACTTCAGACATCTGTGGCATTGTGTTGCGTGACAAAACTGCATGCATTTTAGAGTGGCCTTTTATTGTCCCCAGCACAAGGTCACCTGTGTAATGATCATGCTGTTTAATCAGCTTCTTGATATGCCACACCTGTCAGGTGGATGGATTATCTTGGCAAATAAGAAATGCTCACTAACAGGGATGTAAACAAATTTGTGCACAAAATGTGCGTATGGAACATTTCTGTGATCTTTTATTTCAGCTCATGAAACATGGGACGAACACTTTACATGTTGCATTTATATTTTTGTTCAGTATACATGCAAAGACATAGTGAAACAAACAATTTAAAAAATCAATCTGCAATAGAGCATGCTAGGAAATATGATAATGATGGGCGTGGTTTTGGTTCAATTCTGGTTATTAACACCAACACAGGGGTTATTTTACACCACTGAGTGATAATTCAAGTTTTTTCAGTGTTCATTTAACTATTGAATCAGCACAAAAAATGTTATACAAAAAAAAATCTACATTAGTTAACACTTGCCAATTCTCTGTGTGCCATGAAAGTGACACATCTGCAGGCTTCCATAAATTTCAATAAGCTCTTAGAATTCTGAAGAACCGTAGGTGCCACATCAAGAACCCCACACTTAACTCAAAGGTTCTTCATCATGGAAGAGTTCTCCACGGACCCTTAAAAGAGCCATTTCAGAACATTTATTTTCTTTAGGTGTATTTGGTATTTGCCGTGTGCGCTGCCCAAATTGTGAGCCCTTCCGACAGACTATGCGATTTAAAACAATCCACAGCTTATTTTTTAAAAATAAGCTAATGATCCTATGATCCTCCAAATCATGCTTTCTGGTCTTATGAATGATTTTAGGTATTTCTGTATAGACAAGAGTAGGCTAATTAGGCTATATAATTTTGTCAATTTAATTCAATTTACTTTAGGGGAAGCTTAGCTAGCCTTATGGTAGCGCCGCCTATGGTTATAGCTAGCCTTATGGTAGCGCCGCCTATGGTTATAGCTAGCCTTATGGTAGCGCCGCCTATGGTTACAGCTAGCCTTATGGTAGCGCCGCCTATGGTTACAGCTAGCCTTTTGGTAGCGCCGCCTATGGTTACAGCTAGCCTTATGGTAGCGCCGCCTATGGTTACAGCTAGCCTTATGGTAGCGCCGCCTATGGTTACACCTAGCCTTATGGTAGCGCCGCCTATGGTTACAGCTAGCCTTATGGTAGCGCCGCCTATGGTTACAGCTAGCCTTATGGTAGCGCCGCCTATGGTTACAGCTAGCCTTATGGTAGCGCCGCCTATGGTTACAGCTAGCCTTATGGTAGCGCCGCCTATGGTTACAGCTAGCCTTATGGACGCGCCGCCTATGGTTACAGCTAGCCTTATGGTAGCGCCGCCTATGGTTACAGCTAGCCTTATGGACGCGCCGCCTATGGTTACAGCTAGCCTTATGGTAGCGCCGCCTATGGTTACAGCTAGCCTTATGGTAGCGCCGCCTATGGTTACAGCTAGCCTTACGGTAGCGCCACCTATGGTTAAAGGGGAGGGGGAGGGTTGTATGAATTAAATAAAAAGCCAACATTCTACAGTAAATTTGTGAATGTGTCTATCTGTTTGTGTGCAGCAGCACAGGGCTGTGCCGAGGGCTGGGTGGAGTTCATGGGGAGCTGCTACCTGCACTTTCTTGAGAGAGACACCTGGCCCGATGCTGAGCAGCGCTGCCAAGAGCTCAACTCCCACCTGGTCAGCATCACCTCCCAACAGGAGCAGGAGTTTGTCAACTGTGAGTATAGATATAGGATGTGTGCAAATGTGTGTGTGTATGTGTGTGCAAGCGTGTGTGTGTACGTATTCTTTATTGTCTTAGTTGTGAAGTGTGTGTGTGTGTTTGTGTGTGTGTGCATGCACGCGTGTGTGTAATTTATTTTTCGCACAAACAAAGAACATATCTGATACGTACTGTACATGACAGCTCAATGTTCTCTTTTCATTTTTCCATATAGCTAACGCTCAGGACTATCAGTGGATTGGACTCAATGACAAGGACGTGCAGAATAAGTTCCGCTGGACAGATGGAAGTCCATTGGTGAGTTTTTTGTTTTATACCAGTTCAGGTATCCCCTACTCTGGTCCCCTACTTTACTTTACTGTACTTTACTTTTTTTGTAAATTATATTTTACATTATTATTATTGATATTAATATTAAATTACCATTTGACTTGTTAATTCTATTTTATCCTCCTTTCTAATCAAATGGTCCTGTGTTGATGTCTTCGCATGCAGGAATTTGAGAACTGGAGGCCCAACCAGCCAGATAACTACTTTAACTCTGGAGAGGACTGTGTAGTGATGATCTGGCATGAGAACGGCCAGTGGAACGATGTTCCCTGCAACTACCACCTGCCCTTCACCTGCAAGAGTGAACCTGGTAGGGAGCAGGGGTTGAGGGTCAGAGGGCACAGAACATGAATTGGGTCAGCTGTCTGTGACTGAGCCAACAGGACAGAGAAATAGCACTAGGCTTGCTTTTTGGAAAATAGGGATGTCCGGGGGGGACTATGCACAAATAAGGGTTCATCAGGTGTTAAATTAAGTGTTAAACGTGTTCAAACTGTGAGTCTTAAAATGAATTGGTACCCCTAAAAACACTATTGTTGGTCCAGCTCACTATTTGTAGGGCACAACAAAGAGTCAATGTATCAGAAGAGTCAATGTATCATTGGGTTCCCGAGTGGCGCAGCGGTCTAAGGCACTCCATTTCAGTGCTAGAGGTGTCACTACAGACCCTGGTTTGATTCCAGGCTGTATCACAATCCGGCTGTGGTTGGGAGTCCCATAGGGCGGCGCACAATTGGCCCAGCGTCGTCCGGGTTTGGCCGAGGTAGGCCATCATTGTAAATAAGAATTGGTTCTTAACTGACTTGCCTAGTTGAAAAAGTTAATAAAATCCAGATTTTATCAACATCATTGGAAACAGATAGACAGATCTTTTGAGATAATTTCCTTAGCTAATTCCTCTGGTTTTCCCTTTCTTCCCAGTCATGTGCCATTCACCCCCTGAGGTGGACAACGCCAGGCCAATGGGCAGCAGAAGAGACCGCTACCCCGTCAACTCTATAGTCCGCTACCAGTGTGACGCAGGCTTCACACAGCGCCACCCACCTGTTGTACGCTGCCTTCCCGACGGGCGGTGGGAGGAGCCACAAGTGGAGTGTATAGGATGTGAGTCTAACCTTTCTTGTTTAATCTATCGTGTCTCGTCCACGTCTGTCAACTCTGATTTAAAACCTCAGCCCCCAGAGTCAATCGAGTAGCTAGATAGCACACACAAGATAGTTTCTGGGTTCCGAGATTAGCGTCTACTAACCTTGCAGATGACATCATACATACTTACAGAGTAACAACACAAAAAGAGATACAACATTCACAAGTTTGAGAAATATAGACATCTCTAGGGAAACAAGGCAATAACATTAAAGTATAGTAAAGTAGGTGAGATATGAGACACTATGGCAGGCACATTTTTATCTGGACCTCGAAGCAAGTTCCACTTCTGATTTTCATTCTTCCCCTCTAATCAAGGACTGATTTAGAGTTGGGACACCAGGTGGGTGCAATTAATTATCAGGTAGAAGAGAAAACCAGCAGTACTCCGGACATCCAGGCTCAGTTTTGAATACCCCTGCACTTTGGAATTTCCTTATTCTTTATCTTTGATGGTTATTCAGCAATGTTTTAATGATGTCATCAACATGTGCCTCTCTCTCCCTCAGCTGGTGCCACCCCCAGCAACAGACTACACAAGAGGTCCATCAGGAGACGGTTGAAAGCACCCAACAGTTGGTCTTGGCGGAAGCTTCTCTAAGCAGGACTGAAGGGACACACTAAAAGAGAACCAAATTGACCGCTCTTGTAAAGAAACATTGATACTAAATGCCATTTTGCCTGACCAAAAAAAGATAACGTTCCCACCAGGGGTGGAAATGGGGAAAAGTTACTTTGAGAACCCACCAATGTAAAATCCTTGAATTCACCTATAGCTCATTTTTACATGTCAAAATGATTGAATTCCCCCATTTCCACCCCGGATTCCCACCATGTATATAGATAAACACCAAAGCACATTAGACAGGATTTTATAGTCCGACTGACAATGTTGATCTCTGAGTGTCACTCTGTGCCTTTGTGGGGGGTATTTGGGCAGTGGTTCTCAACCTGGGGTACTAGTAACCCTGGGGGTACCGGGCCTATCCACAGGGGGTACTTGGGAAGACTCAAATAGGTATAATTGAGGGGATACTTTGTGCAGAGCATTATGGATTTGATTCC